>NC_089041.1:7968125-9208750 GCF_034140825.1 Oryza sativa Japonica Group
CACAGCAAGCCTTGATGAATCAATCGGCTGGGCAATCGACTGGACACGCCGTGAATCAGGTTATTCCAGAACATTTGGTTCACCATATACAGCCAGATGGTACGACGATGCCTCAGAGTGTGCCAGAGCACTTGGTGCAAAGTATTCAGCCAAATTACCAGAATTACCAAGGGGCAATATAAATTGTCAGTATCAGCATCCTTCCCCTCAAGTTCAGTATCAGCAAGGAGGGCTAACCCAACCTCAGTTTGCTTCTCAATATAATCAGTTTGAACCAATACAGCAACAGTCGCAAGGAGCAGCTCAACAACGACCATGGGCCGATGTAATTGCCGATGTAATGAGAGAACAATTTGGGCTTAAGCCGAGAGATACTGGAAAATTGTATCGGCAACCTTACCCTGAGTGGTTTGAGAAAGTCCCTCTTCCCAACCGATTTAAAGTTCTAGACTTCTCCAAATTTTCGGGACAAGATGGTGTGTCAACTTATGAACACATTAGCCGATTTTTAGCTCAATGCGGCGAAGCATCGGCTGTAGACGCTCTTAGAGTCAGATTATTCCGGTTGTCCTTGTCTGGATCGGCTTTTACATGGTTTTCTTCTTTGCCGTATGGATCAATCAATAGTTGGGCCGATTTGGAGAAGCAGTTTCATAGCTATTTCTATAATGGAGTTCATGAGATGAAGTTATCCGACTTGACGGCAATTAAGCAAAGGCATGATGAACCTGTTCATGAGTATATTTAGAGGTTCAGGGAGATGAGGAACAAGTGCTTTAGCTTAAGTTTGACTGACGCCCAGTTAGCCGATTTGGCTTTTCAAGGCATGATTCCTCCGATTAAGGAGAAATTCTCATCTGAAGATTTTGATAGCTTATCGCATCTCGTGCAGAAGGTAACATTGCATGAACAGAGGTTTGCAGAGGCCAGGAGAAGCTCTAAGAGGGTTAATCACGTCTGCCCTTACATGTATGGATCGGATGATGATGACGATGACTCCGAAATAGCTGCAGCCGAATGGGTAAGGAGTAAAAAGGTTGTACCTTGTCAGTGGGTAAAGAATTCTGGGAAAGAGGAGAAATATGATTTTGATATTACCAAAGCTGACAAGATTTTTGATCTGCTGCTCCGGGAGAAGCAAATTCAACTCCCCGCTGGTCATGTGATTCCATCGGCTGAGGAACTGGCAAAAGGAGGTATTGCAAATGGCATAATTCTGGATCTCATTCTACTAATGATTGCAAGGTTTTTAGACAGCAGATTCAAGTGGCCATTGAAGGAGGGAAGATTAAGTTTGATGATTCCAAAAAGCCGATGAAGGTCGATGGTAATCCTTTCCCTGTTAACATGGTGCATACCGTTGGTCGGACAGCCGATGTGGGACGAGCAAGAGGTTTTTACGTGAATTCGGCTAAAATTATAAATAAGTATAAGAGGAAATACGACAAACAACAAGAGAGGCGTTATGGAGAAGATAATGATGGTTTCAATCCTCATTGGAGTTGTGAGTTCTTTCGGTTCTGCTGGAACGAAGGTATGAGGCTACATCTATTGAAGACTGTCCTGGGTGCAGTGATATTACAGAGAGTTCAGGCCGATCGTACAATAAAGGCAATCGGCTGAAGCAGGCGAGAATTCCCGCTCATCAAAGGTTGGGCCCAGTAAATCAAGACGATTACTTGGAGGAAGACAAGAACACAAAGACCCAGTGGTGTCCTTCTGGTATTTTTACAAAGAATCAGAAAAGAAGGGTTCAAAGGTTGAGGAGCAGGGAGCACTTCCAGGAGGTCGAGCAAGAAATTGGTCATCGGCTGAGAAAAGCAAAGCCAAGGAAGGAGTGGCGTGTTAAGAATCAAGTTCTTGGAGCCGATGATATTGCAGCCGACGAAGCAAAGAGGTTGGCAAATGGGAAAAGTGTTGTGACGGCACCAATTAACATGGTCTTTACTTTGCCAGCCAAATTTGGGATT
The DNA here is from genome assembly GCF_034140825.1 of Oryza sativa Japonica Group. Lineage (NCBI taxonomy): Eukaryota > Viridiplantae > Streptophyta > Magnoliopsida > Poales > Poaceae > Oryza > Oryza sativa. The sequence goes on from NC_089041.1 coordinate 7,970,096, forward strand.
GGCCAGGCCGATGTTGACGAATTAAAAGAGGGATCGGCTAAGTTGGTTCTATCACCAAAACGAGCAATCTTTGAAAAGCCTGAGGGGACAGAAAATCGGCATCTTAAACCATTGTATATAAATGGCTATGTCAATGGAAAGCCGATGTCTAAGATGATGGTTGATGGTGGGGCTGCGGTAAATTTGATACCTTATACTACGTTCAGAAAGTTAGGTAGAACTACTGAGGATCTCATCAAGACGAACATGGTGCTTAAAGACTTTGGTGGCAACCCATCGGAAACAAAGGGCGTTTTGAATGTAGAATTGACAGTCGGCAGTAAAACTATACCTACCATATTTTTTGTCATCGATGGGAAAGGTTCTTACAGCTTGTTGCTCGGAAGGGATTGGATTCATGCCAATTGTTGTATTCCTTCGACCATGCACCAATGCTTGATTCAATGGCAAGGCGACAAGGTTGAGATTGTGCCAGCCGACAGGTCAGTTAATGTTGCCAGTGCCGATCTAGCTCTTTGGGAGATGGATGGCCTTGATTGTTTATCCGGGAAGATTTGGGTTGGAGATTTTCTAAAAGTGTCCGATTCTGATATACAGCCGATTGAAGATGAAGAACCCAAGCTAATATTTTGAGGGCGTCGTGGAGGGTTCAAGCGTCTACGCCAAGGACACGGTAGATGATCTCGATGACAAGCAAGGTCAGGGTTTTATGTCGGCCGATGATTTAGAAGAAGTGGATATAGGTCCGGGTGATCGACCAAGGCCGACATTCATTAGTAAGAATTTGTCTTCAGAATTTAGAACCAAGCTGATGGAGCTTTTGAAAGAGTTTAGAGATTGCTTTGCTTGGGAATATTATGAGATGCCAGGACTCAGCCGATCGATCGTCGAGCATCGATTATCTTTAAAACCTGGGATTAGACCACACCAACAGCCTCCGAGGAGATGCAAGGCTGATATGCTTGAACCTGTCAAAGCTAAAATCAAACGTTTGTATGATGCTGGTTTTATTTATCCTTGCCGATATGCTGAATGGGTTTCTAGTATAGTTCCTGTTATCAAGAAAAATGGTAAGGTGAGGGTCTGCATTGATTTCAGGGATTTGAATAAAGCTACCCCGAAGGATGAATATCTGATGCCAGTGGCCGATCAGTTGGTTGATGCTGCTTCTGGACATAAGATACTAAGTTTTATGGATGGGAACGCGGGGTATAATCAAATCTTTATGGCCGAAGAAGATATCCATAAGACGGCTTTCAGATGTCCTGGTGCAATCGGCTTGTTCGAATGGGTTGTAATGACTTTCGGCTTAAAGAGTGCTGGAGCTACGTACCAGAGGGCTATGAATTATATATATCATGATCTGATCGGATGGTTGGTTGAGGTCTATATTGATGATGTGGTTGTTAAATCCAGAGAAATAAAGGACCACATAGCCGACTTGAGAAAAGTTTTCGAGAGAACTAGGAAGTATGGTCTGAAGATGAATCTGACAAAATGTGCTTTTGGTGTATCGGCTGGCCAGTTCTTGGGATTTCTTGTTCATGAGAGGGGGATTGAAATACCTCAGAGGAGTATCCTTGCGATCAAAAAGATTAAGCCTCCGGGAAACAAGACAGAGTTGCAGGGGATGATCGGCAAAATTAATTTTGTTCGAAGGTTTATTTCTAATTTGTCTGGAAAACTGGAACCTTTTACACCATTGTTAAGATTGAGAGCCGATCAGCAATTCACTTGGGGGCAGAACAACAGAAAGCTTTGGATAATATTAAAGAATATTTAAGTTCTCCTCCAGTATTGATTCCTCCACAAAAAGGGATTCCTTTCCGGTTATATTTGTCGGCCGGTGATAAGTCAATCAGCTCGGTCTTGATTCAGGAGCTTGAAGGAAAAGAGCGGGTTGTGTTTTATTTAAGCCGTCGGCTCTTGGATGCAGAAACAAGGTATTCTCCTGTGGAGAAATTGTGTTTGTGTTTATATTTCTCTTGCACTAAGTTGAGGCATTACTTGTTGTCCAATGAATGCACTATGGTGTGTAAAGCCGATGTGATTAAGTACATGTTATCGGCTCCGATTTTAAAAGGGAGAGTTGGCAAGTGGATATTTTCTTTAACGGAGTTTGATCTTCGGCACGAATCACCAAAGGCGATTAAGGGACAGGCTGTAGCCGATTTTATCGTGGGTCATCGTGATGGTTCAATCGGCTTGGTTGACGTTATGCCTTGGGTATTATTCTTTGATGGATCTGTATGAAGTCATGGTTATGGTATCGGCTTGGTTATAATTGCGCCTTGGGGGGAAAGTTTTGAATTTGCCTATGCTATTAAACACCATGTGACTAATAATCAGGCTGAGTATGAGGCGGTTTTAAAAGGGTTACAGTTGCTTCAGAAAGTTGCAGCCGATGCTATTGAAATCATGGGTGATTCGTTGCTGGTGATTAGTCAATTGGCAGGAGAGTATGAATGCAAGGATGATACATTGATGGTTTATTACGAAAAGTGCCGAACGTTGATAAGTGAATTTCGGCTGGTGACTCTGAGGCACATATCTCGAGAACAGAATATAGAGGCTAATGATTTGGCTCAAGGAGCATCGGGATATAAGCCAATGACAAAAGATATCGAGATAGAGATTGCCACAATTACAGCCGATGATTGGAGATATGATGTGTTTCAGTATTTACAGAATCCATCTCAATCGGCTTCGCGGAAATTACAGAAATATACTTTATTGGATGATGACCTCTATTATCGGACGATTGATGGAGTGTTGCTTAAATGTTTGAGTGCCGATCAGGCAAAAGTTGCAATCGGCGAAGTTCATGAAGGGATATGTGGTACACATCAGTCGGCTCATAAAATGAAGTGGTTGCTCCGACGTGCTGGATATTTTTGGCCGACAATGCTGGAGGATTGTTTCAGATATTATAAAGGTTGTCAAGATTGTCAGAAATTTGGAGCAATCCAAAGGGCGCCGGCATCGGCTATGAATCCTATTATTAAACCGTGGCCTTTTAGAGGTTGGGGAATTGATATGATCGGTATGATTAATCCTCCCTCGAGTAAAGGACATAAGTTTATATTGGTGGCAACCGATTATTTTACCAAGTGGGTAGAGGCGATTCCTTTAAAGAAAGTTGATTCTGGGGATGCTATACAGTTTGTTCAAGAGCATATAATCTATCGATTTGGTATTCCTCAAACTATTACGATTGATCAAGGTTCAATTTTCGTATCTGATGAGTTTGTTCAATTTGCCGATAGCATGGGAATTAAATTGTTGACTTCTTCACCATATTATGCACAAGCTAATGGGCAGGCCGAGGCATCTAATAAGAGTTTGGTCAAGTTGATTAAGAGGAAGATTTCTGATTATCCTCGGCAGTGGCATACTCGGCTGGCTGAAGCATTGTGGGCTTATCGGATGGCTTGTCATGGATCGATATAGGTTCCTCCTTATAAACTTGTTTATGGACATGAGGCTGTTTTACCATGGAAGTTCAAATCGGCTCGAGGAGAACAGAGTTGCAAGATACTTTAACAGCCGATGAGTATTATAACCTTATGGCCGATGACAGGGAGGATCTGGTTCAATCACGGCTACGAGCCCTTGCAAAGGTTACTAGGGATAAGGAGCGAGTTGCCCGGCATTATAATAAGAAGGTAGTACCCAAGGACTTTTCGGAAGGTGAACTTGTATGGAAGTTGATTCTACCGATTGGGACTCAGGATAGCAAATTTGGCAAGTGGTCGCCGAATTGGGAAGGACCGTTCCAAATTCATAAGGTAGTGTCTAAGGGAGCATACATGTTGCAAGGACTCGATGGAAAAGTTTATGGCCGAGCTCTAAATGACAAATACTTGAAGAAATATTATCCCAGTGTTTGTGTTAATGCATGATCGGGTAGTGTTGCCGATACATCATAGCCGATGTGTTTGCATCGCCTTGAGATGGCCGATATTGTTATATCGCCCTTAGTTGCTTTTTACTATTGTAATCGGTTGTGGTTTGCCGATGTGCACATGGCCGATATTGTTATATCGCCCTTAGTCGTTTCTATAATTTTGTCAATGTTTTCAACGTTGTAAAATTAGGGGGGCACATACATAGAGAATTGCAAAGAAAATTGCAAATTTTTGAACACGCCGGCACAAGGATGGTACAGGGATTGTATAAACAGCAAAGTAATTAGGGTGTCTTAGCCAATTACAACAGTTTTCTAGACTATTACATGGAAATCACTGAGACAAGTATCGCTGGATAGCTGATATAGCCCTTTGCCTAATTTGATCTATTTCTTCGATAGCTTGGGCGTCTTGAGCATCGGTTCCAGGAATGACTTTCAAGGATTTAGTCATCTCAGCAACTTTCTTGATAGCTGATTTTAGCCTTGCCTTCTGTTCTTCGACAGCTTACGGGAGATCGGCTAACTTCTTGTGCTCTAGATCCAGTTCAGCATTGCATTCTTGAAGTTGTGCCAAGAGTTCAATCTTGCGAGCTTCAAGCCGATCAATATTAGATTTGATCGGGCCTTCAAATAACTGATCAAGCTTGGTTTTTTCTTCATGAACAAGCTGCCGATTGGTTTGGATTGTAGCCTCGATGTCATTGCGCTCCCGGCGATCGGCTAACCTCTGCCTGGCTTTCTCCAGTTTGAATTGATGCTGCTCGAGGTAGACAGCTAGAGTAAGAGCATCGGCTAATTCGTCCGGAAGAAAGGCTTGGATATCTGCAAATCTTGCCCGGATCGAGCCACAGTTGGTCACCAGGTTATCTAGTGATGCTCCTAGCCGATGGGAGATGTCTTCGAGTGTTTTCTTCACATCATCAGACGGGAGAACTGTTGCTTTACTGGTGGTGTCTTCTTCTGTTTCATCGAGGTAATCTTTGATGTCAAAGGAGAACAGATCGGCTAAGACCTGCAAGAGATAATATCATGGATGATTAAGGATCAAGATATGATTGGCCGATCTCAAATTTATGTTGATAAAACTTACTGGAATAGTAGGTGCAGCTAATTGTTCCTCCTCTTCAACATGATGACTGCCTGCAGCCGATGGAGTGCGGCCGCCTGATTCTACCTGCACAAGAGGGGAAGAAGGAGGAGAAGGCTGCCAAAGGGATAAATGTTAGATATAATCAGCCCAAGTCAGTTAATGAGATGATAGAAGTATCTTACTGGTGGAGCTGGTTTAGGGGCTAGAGTAACCGATTTCTTCCTCACAGCAATTTTCTTTCTCTATATTTATTAAAATTGTGAGGAATCGGCTATAAAGTAAATGATTGCAAAAGTGGGCAGAGAAAGTTGCTTACCCTTGCTAATTGAGCTGGAGCAGAAGGGAATGGAGGAGCCTGCTTAGGTGAAGCCGATGTTGTTCTTTCAGTATCGTTTATTTCGGCTGCAGCTTGGTCAATGTCTTCCCCGATTTCTTCTTCATCCAGAGCTTGTTCGATGGATGGATCTAGGGCGGGTAGATCGTCAGCTGGCTTAGCTTTCTTTGTCTTAGCCTTCTTCTTTGGAGCCAGGGCTGAAGTATCTGTAGCCGATGATCTGGTTCTCCGCTTCTTGTCGGCATCGGCTGGTTCTCTGATGAGCCGTTGAAGAAGTGCTGAAGTCTTGGGGGCATTGAAGCCGATGGTAGAAAGAGATGGCCCACCTCCATTTGAAATTAGACCTGGAGCATACTTAATGACCTTACCGCTATTACTCTGGCGAGGAGGAGAAGATTCTGTTGTCTGCAAAACAGAAGAAAAGTTAGTCAAGGTTCAAATCGGCTGAATGACTATTCAAGCAAGATTGAAGAAATGAAGATTAACCTGAGGGATAGCATCAGGGAATAAGTCTGTCATGTACATGGAAGCCGATTGATGGAACAGATGTAGCTTCCACTCGCCCCACCATCTATCAAATGCCCTACTCCTGAGTCTTGCTAACTTTATGTTTTCAATGCTGCCTAATGGGGGTCCAGGGATGTTCAGTAGCCGATCCATCATCAAGGTTGAAGAGATATTGCCTCTACACTGGATCTTGTCGGTGAAGTACAGGCCGATTAGCAGTTTTCCCATTCCGAGCTGTCTGGCCGATGACATTGGATGATAAAACTCGTAAGAGAGCTGAATATTTCTCCCTTGATGGATGCCAATTGGGAGGATACATGGGCTGATGGCAGTAGTGAAGATTTCTCTAGATTGCTGAAACTTTTCATGATTAATGTCTTCAAACCTGAAATCGGCTGGCAGTTCGAAATCCATTGAGTCGGCGTAGAAGAACCAAATTCGGGCATCTTTTTGGAACCCGTCATAAAAGCTGAAGAACCAGTCCTTCAGAAGTTCAGCTGATAACTTTGCTCCTGCGTTGGCTGGTGTAGATGCATATTCTCCATATGACATACATCTGTGATTGGTGCGTTTTTCTCCATCATCTTCCACAATCGGCTCCAACCTTGGAAATTCAGCTTCTGTCACAGATGGCCGATTGACAACTTTCATGACTACCAGGTTCAGCCAGGATTGCAAGAGCCACCATGGTCCACCTGTTCCAACCACTGAGCCGACAATTATCTTGGCCGATGCGTTGTTTAATATCTGGTATAGATAGCCGAGAAGGATTTTGCCTAAGGGAAATTGTTTCTTCATTACTAGGGCCTCGGCTAAGAATTGCCAGTTGGTTGTAGGACCGCAGCTTGATCCGCAGAAAAGGAATTTTTCCAACCACATCAGCAAAAAAGCTACATGTTCTCTAGGAGTGACTGGCCCTTTGCCCATATATGCTGTGATATATCCTGACCAACCCCCAATGCTCTTAGTTCTGAACTCAAAAGTATTCTTGGTGTTCAGGTTCATGGGGTTAGCTGATGAGGTTACATCTAGGCCAGTGAGCATGATAATATCCAGCAGCGTTGGGGTCATTGGCCCTTGGTTGAAAAGAAAAGCATTGAGAGTGTTGGACCAGAAATAAGTTGCAGCAGCCATCAGGGGTTCATCTTTGGCCGAATTTGCTATTGTGAGGGCTAGGGCTTGGCTGATTCAGATCTCATCCCAATGGGCTTGTTTGCTAGCCGATATCCGCTTATACCATATAGGCCAGCTTTTCTCCAAAGAAGGTCAGGATTTGAAGTTGTTTTTCCAATGGCTTGTGGTTGGATTGGCCGACCTAAAAGGGGTTCTATTGGTTTCGGCTATGATAAACTCAGTGGGGTCTAGATTGCCGATTGGACCGAGAAAGTATTGTTGGTCATGCAACAGACTGGGAACTGCAACAAGATTGGAAAGATGTTACAAGAATAGAGAAGAAGAAAACAAGATAAGGTGAGCGAAAACTAGTCTGATGAACGGAAAAGGGGATCTAGCCGATGGGGCTTACCTCAGCATATTCGGTTGATGATGCGGCGGTCGGATTGGTGGAGGTCGACATCGTCGCGGGTGGAGATCTGGCCGGGAGTGGAATCGCCTGGAAATCGCCCTGTGCGTCGAGGAGGTCGCCGGAGAGAGAGAGGACGGGATCTGTTTAAGCGGTGAAGACGGAAATCACGGCGTAAAGATTTTTTGGGGCAACGGTTAGTATTTAAAGCAGAGCGATAACAGTCGGAAAAACAGCAAGTGCGAGTTTCTCTCAGAGTCGGTATATGGCAAATCCGAAACATTATCCAATATTCCGGACATGGGGGGCATGTGTTAACGACCAAATTTGGTAAATTCTATCACTATAGGCATCGGAGATGAAGATCAGATCGAAGTGGAATCCAAGATGAAGATCGTTGCGGAAACAGAGTAAGAATCGGCTGCAGTCCAAATCGGCTAAGGTCAGGTCGGCAGAGTTCGAGTCGGACGGGGCTAGCCGATACAGCCGATTCCGACAATATGACTCGGTGTATGTCATCGGGTTCAAGTTGATGTGCTTCAAGATGATTGCCACGCATGGATAGAGTCCTAGGAAGGCAATTGTATTTATTAATTAGGATATTCTATGTGATTTTCTTAGAGATATGTTTGGGCAAAAGTCTGCCGTAAAGACTTATGGTATCTTAGAGTTTGTTAGAGATAATAGTCGTGTCCGTTATGGGCGTATCTTGTAATTCTCGGGTATAAATAGACCCGAGCCCTATGTAAAAAAAGGAGAACACATCCAATACAATCTCGGCGCATCGCCACCCTTTTTGCTTTACTTTTATTTCGACAAGTTCGTCCTCTCGGGTTGAGCTGCATCGACTTCGATCTTCAACAAGAGGTAAAACTTGTCATGACGACTTATGTTCTCAGGATTAGTGCTTCCATCTTTATGATACTCTAATCTTGTCTATATGATTCGTCGAGTTATCATATATCTCACATAATCTTCGATAATATCTTTATCTAACCTATAATCGACTAGCATCTGTTAATGGAAGGCAGCCGATTAGGTTAGACAATGATGTTAACTTAGATTATGTGATATATCTACCACTCTACGAAACTTCCAGCGGCTTGATTGTCTAGATGTTGTGTTTCTTTTCATACTTAGTGCTGCATTAGTTAAGTTTGATCTACTAAGTCGTGCTTAGAACTACAATCTCTAGCCTGCTTTCTGGTTGCCGGTTAGGGTAGTATCGGAGTTTCAGCCGATCTTATCTAATTTAACTACTTTTATTCCATATGCTTAATCTATATGTTAAATCTGCCCTTTATGTTAAGATCTTATCGCATCTAAGTATATTAGACTTATGTTTGGTATATTCTACTTGCTTTAACATCTTAATACAGAGTGGTATCGGAGTATTAGCCGATACATGCCAGATCCATTTGATCGGCTATGCTATAAATGTATATAATCCCACTATTAATATATATTTCGATCTAAGTGATTTATACTGTCTCGACAAGGTGACCGATCTATCCCAATCACTTGATTTAAGTATATATCGATATAAGGATTATATATCATTAATATCTACAGCCGATCGAGTAGATTTAGTCCTGATTTGTTTATTGATATTTGCCGATCGATGTACGCATGACATCGGCTTGAAATAAATAATATGTCATCGGCACCTAGCCGATCGGCTATCATTTATAGGATTGATTGCGGTTTCTTTGTTCTATTTCTTGTTAATTACAAGATCAAATCAACTGGCACGCTCATACATCCGAAGGTGAGTTTTGGACCTGCACTGGAGTTAAGCAGATCTCCCAGGCCTCGTGTTTTCTGTCAAGAACTAGCTCTCAATGACTTGGCTCCTCGCAGATTCCTGCTTCTTAGGCTATGTTGGTTGTATGATTCGATGATCTATGCCCTCCCCCGGGGGGTCCCTTTTATATCACAGATCTGGAGGTCTCCAAGTAGAACTCGGAGATATCAGACCCAATACGATACGCCGACGACCCAGTTCTGTCCGAGAAGGACTCTTCCCATCTGTAGATTTCGTGAAAGGTTTCCTTAGGATATGTAGAAAACATCCGCGTGCGCGTGGGTATGCCATGTCGATATGTAACGTATATCGAAGGGTAGAGGGTATGCCTGACCCGTAACCCTGACACACATAAGATACATACTATTGTATTTTTCAACTTGAAAGGAGACACTAGATGGAGTATAAACCAGCTACGACTAGCTGTGTAGTCATGTCCAATGAAAAATGCATGCATTAAAGTTACTTTCTTTTGTTCTAAGATACTTCTATAATATATGTAAATTACCTTTTGGCTTTGCTGAATTTACTTTTATATGTCTAAGAAGTAACTTAGTGAAATCTAAAAGTAATTTAGACATATCATAAAAGTAATTTATGATTTTTCATCAAAATATAATCATGTGAGATCTTGTTATAAAGATTTAATTATTACGAACACAACGGTGTAATCGGATCGTAAATCGGATGAGTAGTTTAAGAGAAAATTTTATTTGAAGTATAGGTGTATAGAGTCTCTCATAGATGGAGTGGTAGCTGGTTTAGACACAAACCAGCTACCACTACTGTGTAGTTATCTCCTAAACTTATATAAGTTTTAGCACTTTGGTAAAATTAGGACGGCAGCAATCCAAATTCGCCCTAAGAAACGAATCAAGAAATAGAGGAACAAGACCCGATTTTCAAGCTATAATCTATCATTGTTCGTAACATGACAAGGATTTTTTATCCGTCCCCCGCCCCCTGCCTGTGACGTCACCAGTGACGCGAAACGCCGGCCGGCACGAGCCCGGCACGTACGCCTGGTCCTACTATTCCTAGTCCTAGCAGCGTCGACGTCTTCGTCCGCTACGTACCTGACTACCCACCTGCACGTCAGTCGTCAGGACGTCACGTCACCGACACGTGGGGCCCACCCCACCCGCAGCTGATAAACCGGTACACACACCGTCCCGTCTGCTTTGCCTCGCGCGCCCGAGCTGAGACACGGCGAGCAACACGATGGCCAGCGTCGACGGAGCGACGCGCCGCGGCGGCGGCGATGGAAGCATCAGGCGGCGCCGGGTGCTGGTGTTCCCGCTTCCGTTCCAGGGCCACATCAACCCGATGCTGCAGCTCGCCGGCGCGCTCCACGGCCGCCGTGGCGGCGGCGGCGGCGAGCTGTCCGTCACCGTGCTCCACACCCGCTTCAACGCGATCGACCCGTCGCGCTACCCGGAGCTCGCGTTCGCCGAGGTGCCCGACGGCATCCCGCCCGACGTCGCCGCGAATGGTAACATCGTCGACATCATCGTAGCCCTGAACGTCGCCATGGACGGCGGTGAGTCGTCGCCGTCCTTCCGCGACGTGCTCGCGTCGGTGGTCGCCGCCGACGACGAGGGGCGGAAGCCCCGCGCGTCGTGCCTCATCATCGACGGTAACCTCATGGCCGCGCAGAAGACCGCCGCCGAGCTCGGCCTCCCCACGCTCGTGCTCCGCACCGGCAGCGCCGCCTGCCTCGGCTGCTACCTCGCCTACCCCGCGCTCCTCCAAAAGGGCTATTTGCCTCCCAAAGGTCACTACCAAATCATCATCTTTTCACATCACAGTTTTCCATTTCATTTTGAATCCAAACAATCCTTTCGTTTTGCATTCATGCTCTAAGTTCTAACTACATCATTGTGGAGTGGAGGCCGGGTTTTATATTGTGGCTTTGTACATCCCTTGAGATATAGAGGCCGGCTTTTATTTAAATCCACTGTCTAATTAAGAGAAACAATATTATTGTCATTTGTTTCAGAGTCGCAACTCTATGAACCAGTGGAGGAGCTACCGCCACTGCGAGTAAGGGACCTGTACTACACGAGCAACGCCAACCAAGAACTGGTCCGTAAAGTTCTTGGTTGGATCGCCGAAACGGCGAGAAACTCTAACGGTGTGGTGATCAACACGTTCGACGAGCTGGAGCCGGCCGAGCTCGAGAGGATCCGGCGCGAGCTTGACGGCGACGGCGTCGCCATCGTGCTCGCCGTCGGCCCGCTCCACAAGCTCTCCCCCATGAACGCCGGGGGCAGCCTGCACCTGTGCCCGGACCGGAGCTGCATCGAGTGGCTGGACACGCAGGCGACGGGATCCGTGTTGTACGTGAGCTTTGGGAGCTTAGCGTCATTGGACTCCAACGAGTTCTTGGAGGTGGCATGGGGATTGGAGAGCAGTGGCCAGCCTTTTCTATGGGTGGTTCGACCAGACCTTGTGAAGGGTTTGGATAAACCAAGTTTGCCGGATGGGTTCGAGCGTGCGGTGGAGGGTAGGGGTAAGGTGATTAAGTGGGCCCCACAGCAAGAGGTGCTAGCACACCACGCAGTGGGAGGGTTTTGGACGCACAATGGGTGGAACTCGACGCTAGAGAGTGTTAGTGAGGGAGTCCCAATGATATGTAAACCTCAATTTGCAGACCAAATGTTGAATACAAGGTACTTAGAAGCGGTGTGGGCTGTAGGCTTTGAGCTTGTTGGCAAGCTAGAAAGGGGTGAAATCAAGAAAGCGATTAAGAGGTTGATGGTAGAAAAGGAGGGAGCTGAGATCAGGGAACGAGCAAAAGAGCTTAAGAAGAAAATGGACCAATGCTTGGAAAGTAGTGGATCTTCTCAAATTGCCATCAACAGGTTAGTGAATTATATAATATCTCTCTAACACTTGAGTTTAATTATGTACTTATCGTGTGAATACTACCATCGACGAATTGTGAAGAAGTTGAAGGTTTCCTTTAATTTTCTTATTTATATGTATCAAAGCAAGTGATATAGATGTCCTCATTCTCCCAATGTCCTTCTTCGCACTGGCCTAGGGGTAAAATTTCACTCCTCTAAGAACAACCACATTTAGTTTGTCACTGTTTCTGTTCCGTTGTGAGGCATCAAGAATCAATAAGCATTTCATCATCGTCTTTGCCATCAACGCACAGATCTCTCGTAGGCCCTATGCATGATATTCACGTCATGTGGCCAGTGGCGGAGCTAGAAAGTTTCCACGTCTAGGACTGATCTAATGGGAACTTAAATATTTTCATAAATTACATAGTATTTTTCAAGATTATAATAGGGATTATGGAGCTAGGCATGGGGCCCAAGCCCTAGCTGCCCTATGCCTGATTCCGCCCCTGCATATAGCCTTTACAATTTTCACCATGTATGTGGCTCTCTCTTGATGCACCACACAACATTTATTTGACTGAAGTGCCAATAGCCAATGCATAGGAGAAGAAGAGATGGGACAAAGTCCTATCAATGTGAGAAATATTATCTTTCCTTCATCCTTATGCACCACTAAGTAGTACTGTAAATCTTGGAGTTATCTTTCTTGTCACAATATCTCCCTCTCATCCTTAGGTTTGATTGTTGAGTACGAGCCAAATATCCCTTTGTTTTCTTACATATTATATTCTTTTCGCGTTTAATTAAGCTCGGCCATATAGTACGAGTTAATAAACTTTATCTCTTTTATCTCTTTTCATGTTCCCTCATTCTTAATTTTGATTCTATGTGTGAAAACAAACTAGAACAAGAGAAGCATTACAACAATATTATAAGGGACGGTCTATATCATATATTTATAGAAAACCACTTTCATACTTTTTAAACGGCCTAGAACACATTAAGATTTGTGCATGACAATGACCCCACCTTATCCTCTCCTCATTTTTCATGCCCACTTTGCCACTCGACGCCTCAATTCATCCCATGCCACCGTGGCTCCATGTGACCCCCTAGCCTCACTAGCGCTGGAAGGTGCAAACGGCGTCCGACAACCCAACTCTTCTCCTATATCAGTTGGGACGATAAAAACACTATGAATCTTTTAAGTATATATAAAATAAAGATTTATCACAGCAGTATAAAAAAAAACCCTCCGACTGGTGACGCCTAGCTGGCTATATAGCTGCTGCTCCGTGGCAACTGGCATCCAGAAGAAAATGCAAAATAGCGCAACGTCAACAATACCAAATGCGGTGCTTTACACCTTGTCACCGAACGCGATTTGTTTGTTTCGCCCCTACCAGTTCTGCAGTACTGCAGTCACGTCACCTTTTCACGTGGGACCCACCTGGAAAACCGAGAAAAATAACGGCGACAGCTGGGCCTTTAGCGCGAGCTGATTACACGCAGAGCGAGCGACATCCTACTGACCGCGATGGCCAGCGCCAGCGTCGTCGGAGGAGGAGCGCGCCACGGCGGCGAGCGGCGGCGCCGGGTGCTGGTGTTCCCGCTGCCGTTCCAGGGCCACACCAACCCGATGCTGCAGCTGGCCGGCGCGCTCCACGGCCGCGGCGGCCTGTGCGTCACCGTGCTCCACACCCGCTTCAACGCGCTCGACCCGTCGCGCCACCCGGAGCTCGCGTTCGTCGAGGTCGCCGACGGCATCCCGCCCGACGTCGCCGCGCGCGGTCGCGTCGCCGAGATCATCCTCGCCATGAACGCCGCCATGGAGGCCACGGAGGACGAGAGCGGCGCCGCGTCGCCGTCCAACATCCGCGAGGTGCTCGCCTCGGTGGTCGCCGCCGGCGAGGGGCAGCCCAGCGTCGCGTGCCTCGTCATAGACTCCCATCTCCTCGCCGTGCAGAAGGCCGCCGCCGGGCTGGGGATCCCCACGCTCGTGCTCCGCACCGGCAGCGCCGCCTGCCTTCGCTGCTACCTCGCCTACGACATGCTTCTTCAAAAGGCTATCTGCCTCCCAAAGGTTAGGACTAAACAATCGCATATTTTCATACACCCCCGTCTCAAACTATAAAGATTTTGGAACGAATCTAATATAAGAATTTACGGGATTCAAATTCGATATACAATGTAAGTATTTTTAAGGATACATATTTGAATGCACGCAATCTAAGCATCGGGACTAAAGAGATAACTGAAGGAGAATCTTTCCCCTTAATCTTAATCTTTGCTAAATAAACTTTAGAAATAGAGGGAGTAGGTTTTATTTGGCTTTGAATCCTTGTGTTGTATCCATAGAGATCATGTAAAAAATGTTAAAGTTTGCTAAGTTTTATATCCGCCATTAATTATATTTTGGTTGGTAAATGTATTATGAACCAGAATCACAATTATACGAACCAGTGAAGGAGCTACCACCACTGCGAGTAAGGGACCTTTTCAGCACCGTGATGAACTGGTTTTCGAAGTGCTTGCTCGGATCGCCGAAACGGTGAGGAACTCCAATGGCGTGGTGATCAGCACATTCGAAGAGCTGGAACCCATGGAGCTCGAGAGGGTCCACGGCGAGCTTGGTGACGACAGCGTAGCCACCGTGCTCGCCACTGGCCCACTCCACAGGCTCTCCTCCATGAACACTGGGAGCAACACCTTCAACCTACGCCAAGACCAGAGCTGCATCGAGTAGCTGGACACGCAGGCGACAGGGTCCGTGTTGTACGTGAGCTTTGGGAGCTTGGCATCCATGGACTCCGACGAGTTCATGGAGGTCGCATTTGGGTTGGAGAAGAGCGGCCATCCTTTTCTATGGGTGGTTCGTCCAAACCTTGTGAGGGGGGTGGAGAGAGCATGCTTGCCGGATGGGTTTGAGAGTGCGGTGGAAGGTAGGGGTAAGGTGATTAAGTGGGCCCCACAGCAGGAGGTGCTGGCACACTGTGCAGTGGGCTGGTTTTGGACACACGGTGGATGGAACTCGATATTGGAGAGTATATGTGAGGGAGTTCTTATGATATGTAGGCCTCAATTCGCAGATCAGATGATAAATACAAGGTACGTGGAAGCGGTGTGGGGTGTAGGGTTTGAGCTCGAGGGAAAGTTAGAGTGGTGCAAAATTGAGAAAGCGATTATGAAATTAATGGGGAAAAATGAGGGAGCTGAGATGAGGGAAAGAGCAAATGAGCTTAAGAACAAAGTGGCACGCTGCTTGGAAGACGGTGGGTCCTCTCAAATTGCTATTGATAGGCTAGTTAGTTATATCTTATCTTTGTGAATCATAAGTGGCTAAGTTAATTGGTGTAAGTATTTCACATTGATATTTATGAGAACAAAGCAAACTCTTGTAATCCTTGGATTTTTTTTTGTGTTCTTTGGACAAAGAATCTCTTTTGTCCAAATAATTAGGGCTAGTAGTGTTACATAGTTCATTCCACAAGAAGGTGAATTGTACTATTTCCTCCGTCCCAAATTAAATCAATTTCTATGTTTGAATTTTGTCCCGAATTAAACCAACTTCTACCTTCTTACTTACCATCCATTGGCAAATCAAAAAAAATTATCCATTTAATACCCCTCACCAACCTATCCATCAATACAACTTTCCTATTAATTAGGGCCATTTTGGTCTTTTGTCTTTTTTCTTAGGGCTTATTCGGTTTACAAGATTTCCAAATCATAGGAATATAAAAAAAACATAGGAATCGTATAGGAACGCGTGTGCAAAACAAATGATAGGAAAAATATAGCATTGATCCTTTGGATGATTGGTAGGAAAAATACAGGAATGCTTAGTATTAAGTTAACATGATCAAGGTTGGAATACTTTAATCTGTACAACTTAAGGCTAAATACACAGAACAATGAGGGGCCCTTTGAATCGTAGGAATGAAAAAGATGTTGGAATAAGAAAAACAAAAGATTCTGACAGGAATTAAAGTGCAAAACAGACGATTACAAAACACATGGAAAATACAAGAATGACCGTTTGATTGGATCGCAGGAAAAACACAAGAATAAGATAGAGAGAGACTCAAAGGAAATTTTCCAAGAGGTTGACGCTCTAGCAAAATTTTCTCCAAAATCTCTATAGGATTGTCCATTCCATAGGATTTTTGAAGGATAGGATAGGATTCAATCCCTTGTTTCAAAGGTATTCATAGGATTTTTTTTCCAATAGGATTGAAATCCTCGAAAATTCCTATGATTTTCCTCCAAATCAAAGAGGCCCTAAGTGATTTGCCTTCATCCTATGCGTAGGAATAGAAAAATGAGCTCTAACTGGATGCTAATTTCCATATGGAATTTCTTAGGAATCATAACCAAAGGAAATTTTCCTATGCTTTTCCTTTGCTCAAATACTACAAAACGAATGGGCCTTGTACGTTTTTCCTTTATTTCTCCTTCAAAACGAATGGGCCCTTAAACTTTATCTTGAAGAAGCTACGGTTTGAAATTTGAGGAACAGAGAAAGTAGTAGGTTAAGATAGGTCAACATCAACCTTCAAGTGTGATATCCTAGGTTAGTTGGAGGATGGTGATTGCTACTTTACCAATCACAAAGAGAAACAAGAGGCAACATCTACTGCTCACAACCCTACATATCACTATTGTTAGGCCTGGTTTAGATCCCAAATTTTTTTCCAAAAACATCACACATCGAATCTTTGGACATATGCATAGAACATTAAAATATAGATTAAAAAGACTAATTACATAGTTAAGGGGAAATTCGCGAGACGAATCTTTTGAGCCTAATTAGTCCATGATTAGCCATAAGTGCTACAGTAACTCACATATGCTAATGATGGATTAATTAGGCTCAAAAGATTTGTCTCGCAGTTTCCAGGCGAGTTATAAAATTAGTTTTTTCATTCATGTCCAAAAACCCCTTCCGACATCTGGTCAAATATCCGATGTGATACAAAAAAATTTTCTTTTCGCAGACTAAAACAGACCCTGACTGAACTTTCCTAGAAGCATGAAGAATCAACGGTCAACCATCCAGGCATCAGCACTAGAAAATCTTTTGTTGGCCACTACGCAAATTAATTAATGAATACTAATCCCTAATAATTATACTGTTTTTTGCTTCTTCACTTGTTGACCAAATCTGGATATATATATATATATATATATATATATATATATATATATATATATATATATATATATATATATATATATATATATATATATATATATATATATATATATATATATATATATATATATAAATCGATCCCCCAACTAGTCCGAAACCTGCAACAGCAACGGGCTGTCCAATTCCACAATAGAAGGAAAGCTTCCTGGCCAGCCAACCGCCGGCGAGACGACGGCGACGATGGCCGGAGCCAGAGATAGAGGAGACGGGCGAGCCCCACGCGGCCACGTGGTGCTGTTCCCGCTGCCGTTCCAGGGCCACCTGAGCCCGATGCTGCAGCTCGCCGGGGCGCTCCACGCGCGCGGGCTCGCCGCCACCGTGCTCCACACGGCCTACAACGCGCCCGACGAGGCGGCGCACCCGGAGCTCGCGTTCGTCGCCGTGCCGTCGGCCGACGCCATCGCGCGCGCGCTCGCCGCGGCGCCCCGGGACGGCATCGCCAAGATCATGGCGCTCAACGCCGCCATCGAGGCGTCCGGGTGCGCCCGCGACGCGCTCGCGTCGCTGATGTCCGGGCCGGAGCGGCCGGCGTGCCTGGTCATCGACGCCGCGCTCCCCGGCGCGCAGAAGGCCGCGGCGGAGCTCGGCCTTCCGACGATCGTGCTGCACACCGGCAGCGCGGCGGCGTTCCGCCTGTTCAGGTCGTACGCCATGCTCCGCGAGAAGGGATACTTGCCAGCGAAAGGTGAGCTGAAAATCATTTTATTCTAAAAATACGGCTAAAATTCTTTCAAATGAAATTTCAAGTTTATTACAGGTGGTCAATTATTTATTTTGTATACAACTGTTTTAGCTTTAAGGATACTCTTGTTTCTAAATACAAATTAATTGCTCCAGCTATTAATTTAGATGGTTTAATAATTTCATTTGACCAGTACACATTTCAAATGGATTTTCAAATTCATTAACAGATGGTCAATAGTTTGTTTTGCATATGTAATGCAACTCTGTTTCATCTGTTAAAAAAGCTCTGTTTTTAAATTTCAAATACAACCATGTCAACGTATCTAACCACACAATTGCACTAGTAATTAATCAATCAATTAATTAATTCAGATGACTATATACCCATTCCAAACCAGTTACCCGGATGCCTTAATTAGTTCCATTTGAACAAATTTTGTTCTGTTTCGTTTCAGAGTCTGAGCTGAACAGGCCAGTGGAGGAGATGCCACCACTGCGTGTATCAGACCTGTTCGACCCAAGCAAGTACTTCAACGAGGAAATGGCCAACAAAATCCTGGCTCTCTCTACCGAAACCACAACGAACTCCTCCGGCACAGTGGTGAACACATTCGAAGCTCTTGAAACCCCTGAACTGCGCTCAGTTCGTGACGAGCTCGGCGCCACCATTCCGGTCTTCGCCATTGGCCCTCTCCACAAGCTCACCAGCAATGGCGACAGGAGCAGCCTGCTGGACCAGGACCGGAGCTGCATCGAGTGGCTGGACACGAAGGAGCCCGGATCCGTGCTATATGTGAGTTTTGGGAGTGTGGTCATGGTGAGCCAGGATGAGTTCAACGAGGTAGCCTGGGGTTTGGCAAACAGTGGAAGGCCTTTCCTATGGGTGGTTCGTCCTGGTCTCGTTATCGGTGTCTCGGGGAAACCGGAGCTACCGGAAGGGTTTGTGGAAGCGGTGGAGGGTAGGTGCAAAGTGGTCGATTGGGCACCGCAGACGGAGGTGCTAGCTCACCATGCGGTGGGTGGGTTTTGGACGCACAATGGTTGGAACTCGACGTTAGAGAGTATTTACGAAGGGGTCCCGATGTTGTCAAGGCCTATCTTTGGAGATCAACTGGTTACTGCGAGGTACGTGCAGGAGACGTGGCAGATAGGTTTTCGGGTGGAGGGTAAGCTAGAGAGATGGAAAATTGAGGAGGCCATTAGGAGGTTGATGGAAGGTGAGGAGGGGGCTGAGGTTAAGCAGAGGGCAGATGAACTTAAGAAGAAAATATTGATATGCTTGAAGAATGGAGGTTCTACTCAGCAAGCTATTGATAAGTTGGTGGACCATATGTTATCTCTTTAGATTTTTCCTTTTAATATACTCTTCGAATCTCTAATGTATGCTAATAAATGGCATTGGATGAAATCTACATTATATACTAATATATATAATTGATAAGCAAATCTCCACTATGAGAGTGTTGGAATTCTATTTATTAGGGCTGATCGGGAGACATTGCTGCGGCTGAGCAGCCGCATCAACAACACCAAACCTAATATAATTGTTACTGCTTGCACTGTACACACAGCACAGCCGCACCCGCAGCTAACTACAAAGCAGCACAAACGATCAACCTCATTGAGAATAATAAAACTATGAAGGCCTCTTTTGATTCATATGAAAAAGTAGAGGAAAAACATAGGAACAAGAATCTTATAGGATTTGGTACTGTTCATCCCTTTGATTTGTAGGAATTGAACATAGAAAAAGCATGAGAAAATTTCCTATGACATGATTTTAAGGGAATTCCATAGAAAAACTAACATCCACCTTGAGCTCATTTTTATTTTCCTATGCGTAGGCAAAACACTATTGAAAGATAAGGTTTACCCTAGTAAAACCATTCAAATTTTGATTGCTATTAACTTAATACTCAACATTGCTGTGTTTTTTCTTTGTACCAATCAAATGATCATTCCTATAATTTTTCTATGTTTTTCAATCCTCTAACATATCCTCTGTTTTCCATATGATTTCCTATACTATTCCTGACTTTTTCATATTTCTATATTTCTTCAATCCTGTGATTAAATGGGCTGAAATGTATTTTCTTTCTTCTACGAGCCTGTTCGGCAGGCAGGTGAGCACGAGCAGCCGGCTGCTGCTTTTTTTTTTTCAGCCGAACAGGCCTACTACATGTTTGCCTAACTCACCAATAAACAATTTATCATGCCACATGTCAGTGGCGCCACGGCCCGCACCCACCACAGACCATCACAAGAAATCTAGGGTGTGTTTAATTCCACAATAAAATTAAAAGTTTGACTAAAATTAAAAGTTTGAAGAAAAAAAATAAAAGTTTATATGTGTAGAAAAGTTTTAATGTGATGAAAAATTGAAAGTTTGAAGAAAAAAAGCTGAGAAGTAAACAAGGGCCTAGTAAAAGACAATGTACTATGTACATCAGAACTCGGAGTTTTAATATAGGAGTACCTATCAAAGTATAACTGACAAACGTATCTACTCTATTAATTAAAGGGTTTATTCAAACAAAGCTAGAGGAAGAACACGGTGCAGCAATAGCCTTTTGTAAAATCTGAAACGCTATTTTTTTTAAAAAAAAGATATTTCATAGGATGAGAAGATAGCAAGTCCTTATGTGTGACTAACCATGATTCTCTGTATTACTGCTGATGTATCCGTGACATCTTATTTTAATAAACATGAAAACACCTCTCGTGTTATAGTTATTCCTCTTGTTTTGCAGTGTTTTATGCCATTAACTTTTGAATATATATATATATATATATATATATATATATATATATATATATATATATATATATATATATATATATATATATATATATATATATATATATATATATATATATATATATATATATATATATATATATATATATATATATATATATATATATATATATATATATATATATATATATATATATATATATATATATATATATATATATATATATATATATATATATATATATATATATATATATATATATATATATATATTTCATCATTCGTCTTGTTAAAATATTAGGTAATTACCATTTATTTTACATAAAAGATATTTTAACCATAACTTATATTTTTTAACAACTACTACATAAATTAAAGAATGATAAATGTACATTTATAAGTTAAATGTGTCAAACAATAAAACCAAAGTGACTACTTCCTCTTTCTCAAAATATAAGTATTATCGGGGTTTAACACGAGTATTTAAAAAATAAAATGAAAATCATCAAGGAACATTACGATTGGTTGAGAAGAAAACATGAGTAAAGCAGTGGAGTACTTCCATTCTTTGAATCGAACACACCCTTGTTGAGAAACGAAGACCTCAGTGAAGGGACGAGGACCCACACCCTTGTTGAGAGTACATAAACAAACACATGCGGTTGAAACAAACACCCTTGTTGAGAGTACAATTGTTTTAGTCGCATCCTTGTTGAGAAACGAAGACCTCAGTGAAGGGACGAAGGCCCACACTCTCTTTCTTCCACGCCATCACGCAGCTTATGTGGACGCATGAAGTAACGCTCTAGGTGGAGCACTGTGAAAGGCCTAAAAAGTTTGCACATGAAAGTTTTTTTAAAAAATAAGTCCATTTTGCAAGCTTGTAATAATTAATACTCAATTAATTATGTGCTAATGTCTTATCTCGTTTCGTATGCCACTAAAAATCTACTCATTCTATCTAAAAATACTCAAATCGTGTCTTTATTCCTAATATTTAAGTTTTTTTAAGGGACAAATGGAGTACTTCCATTCTTTGAATCGAACACACCCAGAAATTTTATAGTTGGATCATGGAAGAGAGAGTTAAACACAATCCTTTCTCTAGTTCTATACTAGCATTGAGATTTAATGCACAACAAAACATCTCAATTACTTTTCTAATTAGAAGGTTTCATCTTGGTAAGTGGTCACATCATATGTATACTGGTCACTTAATTTTAGTTTATTTTGAAACGAAGGGAGCAAGTGATAAGAATGGAAGTACTACCTTAGCAAATGCCATCGCATCATAATATCATATAGCCGCATTTGTTGAAACAATTCTCCACCGACCTGAAAAAGAAATCCGTGTCAGTACTCTCTAGCGCTCGCTGCTTGTACCTCGCAAGTCGCAAGCCCCAGGACCTCGCCGAGGACGGCAGCGATGGCCACGCAAGAACGGGAACCCGAACGGCAACCCCACGCCGGCCGCCGCGTCGCGCTGTTCCCGCTGCCGTTCCAGGGCCACCTGAGCCCCAT
The DNA here is from genome assembly GCF_034140825.1 of Oryza sativa Japonica Group. Lineage (NCBI taxonomy): Eukaryota > Viridiplantae > Streptophyta > Magnoliopsida > Poales > Poaceae > Oryza > Oryza sativa. The sequence continues at coordinate 7,992,293 of NC_089041.1, forward strand.
GCTCCAGCTCGCCGATCTCCTCCGCGCGCGGGGGCTCGCCGTCACCGTCCTCCACACGCGCTCCAACGCGCCCGACCCGGCGCGCCACCGCCACGGGCCGGACCTCGCCTTCCTCCCCATCCACGAGGCGGCGCTCCCCGAGGAGGCCACCTCCCCTGGCGCCGACATCGTCGCGCAGCTCCTCGCGCTCAACGCCGCCTGCGAGGCCCCGTTCCGGGACGCCCTGGCGTCGCTGCTCCCCGGCGTGGCGTGCGCCGTGGTGGACGGGCAGTGGTACGCGGCGCTGGGCGCGGCGGCCCGGCTCGGCGTCCCCGCGCTCGCGCTCCGGACGGACAGCGCCGCCACGTTCCGCAGCATGCTCGCCTTCCCGCGGCTGCGCGACGCCGGATTCATCCCAATCCAAGGCAAGAACGGATGAATTCGAGCTTGAATCTTGGGGGAGAACTCAGATGAGTGCCACTTCGTTCTCGCTGAATCTTTGTGGATTATCCCTGCAGGCGAGCGGCTGGATGAGGCGGTGCCGGAGCTGGAGCCGCTCCGGGTGCGAGACCTGATCCGCGTCGACGGCTGCGAGACGGAGGCGCTGTGCGGCTTCATCGCCCGCGTCGCCGACGCGATGCGGGATTCGGCGTCTGGGGTCGTCGTCAACACGTTCGACGCCATCGAGGCGTCGGAACTGGGCAAGATCGAGGCCGAGCTGTCCAAGCCAACCTTCGCCGTCGGGCCGCTGCACAAGCTCACCACGGCGAGGACGGCGGCGGAGCAGTACCGCCATTTCGTGCGCCTGTACGGTCCGGACCGCGCCTGCCTCGCGTGGCTGGACGCGCACCCGCCGCGCTCCGTGCTGTACGTGAGCCTGGGGAGCGTCGCCTGCATCGACCACGACATGTTCGACGAAATGGCGTGGGGTCTCGCCGCCAGCGGCGTGCCGTTCCTCTGGGTCAACCGGCCCGGCTCCGTCCGCGGCTGTATGCCAGCGCTACCCTACGGGGTCGACGTGAGCAGGGGCAAGATCGTGCCATGGGCGCCGCAGAGGGACGTCCTGGCGCACCCGGCCATCGGCGGGTTCTGGACGCACTGCGGGTGGAACTCGACGCTGGAGAGCGTCTGTGAGGGGGTGCCCATGCTCGCGCGGCCGTGCTTCGCCGACCAGACGGTGAACGCGAGGTACGTGACGCACCAGTGGGGCGTCGGGCTGGAGCTCGGCGAGGTGTTCGACCGGGACCGCGTCGCCGTGGCGGTGAGGAAGCTGATGGTTGGGGAAGAAGGCGCCGCGATGAGGGAGACAGCGCGTCGCCTGAAAATCCAGGCGAATCAATGCGTCGCTGCGACTCTCGCCATTGACAATCTAGTTAAGTACATTTGTTCGCTGTGAACTGCTCGTTGTAGCATATCAAGTCTTCAGATAATTAGTACTCCTGTCTCTTCATGTTATCTCAATATCTGCTGTAAATTTGTAGCCGAATTGTAACTGGCAAACTTCTGTTGATGAACTCTTGGAAATCTTTGATGTATAAGATTTCAGTGGGATCACTCAACTGAAGTGTTCTGTCCAAACTTTATTCAAGTTATGTTCTTTTCTGATGGTTTTAGTCCTGTTTTCGCTGTTATATGAACTTGATGGTTCTACTACAAAACTATGTGCACTGAAGTCGACTTACTTATGTAGTTATATTGCAGATTTGCAGTTGCTAATATCCTACTGTTTTGTTGTTTCAGCTGTCTCTTGTCTGAACATGCTGGAATTTTGATAACATCCTAACCTGATCGTATATTCAGACATTTCAAGCTTGTTACGATTCTGAGCATGGACTTTGATGTCAATGCTGTTGAAAAGGAGTAACTGTATCTGATAAGAGTTTCACAAAAACAAAGCATAGAGAAATTTGAGTAGAAGTATGAACGATGTAAGCAAATGACATTTTCAAAGTAGTAAGAGAATTATATAACTAAATTCTGCAGACCTAAAATGACTTGGATTCTTCAGAATTGGTGCTACAGCACACAAAGTATGCTATAAATAACAGCTGTCAATTTGGCCCAATGAATATCCTGAAATAAAATAAGCAACTGATGAATTATTTGTACAAAGGCTTGGTCAAAAAAATTATTTGTACAAAGGAACATATGTATTTTTTAACACAAAAAAATATATAAAATGGTAAATAGTGCCAGTGGTATATTATTTGAATAAACATGTAATTCGAAGAATGTTTATATATTACAATGTAGTATTGGCTCCGGTTCAAGATTGAAGTGTTTGTAAATTTTAAGGGTATGTTAGATAATGGAAAATAAGGAGTGGGATTGGAATTAAGAAATAAAAGAAGTGTTAGGATTAAATGGAGGAGAGAGAATGAATAGTTAGCATTCAAAGATGCCTTTTGGTGGGTGGGAAATCATTTCCCTAAAGCCCATTAATCAAACAAGACCTAAGAGTCCACGAGGTCATGTGAAACAGTTTGATGTTTTCTTAAAGATAAAAGGAATTTTTATTCAACTAACATGATTATTAAATCAAGGTAATATAACCATTGAGAACACTCACGAGTGTTTAAGTACTATGCACATATCCAAACATGGTATGATAGCTTCTTTAGAGAAAAATGATGATATTCCTTTTTACTTAACTTCTCTCTAAAACTTGCAATTCGTATTTCACACTTTAAATCGTTTAAAATGAAAAAATATCAACTACAAAGCTGTAGATCTCGTCTGTGTCATTTGGAAAATTTGAAAATCTGTTTTTAATGAGAACTTATAAACATATTCGGACATGTAATTGTTTTCCAAAGAAAACGTTGTCACCTACAAAGTTGCACATCCCATTGAATTATATAGCTTCGGTGTAGAGCATGTGTCCATCCAAGATCATTTAAAACAACTAGGAAGGTGGTCTGCGCGTATGCGTGGGCACTTATATTATTAAAAGGTAAGATTATTGTTTGTTCAGAAATTTTTTCTAATAGATTTAGGGCAAACTAAAGTTTGGATAATGTTATTTTATAATAATTTAAGGTATCTATTTTTCTTAAGATATCTTAGAAAACCATTCACAAACTTTTGAGTAGGAGATGGATTAAATACTTACAACTTTTGAATAATGTTTTTTTTCTCGAGTAAATAAGAAACTATTGCTAGTTAATTATCATACAGTCCATCTATATACATACGTATAGTATGGCCGCAAATGAAAAATCCGAGTGCAAGATACTCAAAATTCTTTTGATTAAATCGTCTCATGAAGACGCATGATATGGTAATAAAGGGAGGGAAGCATATGCATGGGAAAAAAAGAAGAAAGAGAAAAATGAAAAAAAGGGAGGGGAGGCATACGTACCATGCACGTAGGTGCGTACCTATGCCGAGGTGGGACCTCGTACTATTTAGTTTGTTCTAAGATCATTTTAATCTAACGGTTTATAATATTGGACCTACGATTTAACTGAAAATCAAGTAATAGATACTTTGATTTTTTTTCTTAGAATTTCTAATATTTGCCCTAATTTATTACAGCACCACGTGGCAGCTTGCGAGCATTTTAAGGAATTTTAAATGACTAATTAGAATATTAATTGTGCAATATATATGTGTGGGACATATGGTAATATTTGTTCCAACTTCATCCATGTTTATATACATGTAGAGAGAAATTAATATTGTGGCTAGCAAGCCATTAGATGTCTAATTAATAGCAACTAATTTTGACACCTATTTATAATTGTTCAGAGTAACTCTTACATATTCATCTTATGACTTCGATGATCCGTTGATCACCAATTTACTTATCACCATGACTCACATGAAAAAAAAATATGTAGTACTTAAGGTTTAGAATAGCTGAAATTGATGAATTATATAATTTATGTGATAGCTATTTGAGGGTATAATTGAATGAATTGACTTCTAAAAAGTTAGAATGTTGTTTAAAGAAGACACCATTTAGAAACTTGAAATGCGTGTAAACAAAAACCAAAATATGGAATCGGGAAAAAAAAGAGAGGGCCTTAAACTCCCTTTATCACCCTTATCGTAGTAAGAGTTATATTAATATTCGTCAATATTGTGCTCACATTTATAACATAATGATTCCTTTCACTTGTACAAACAAATAGTAAAAAATCCAAATACGACATAACACAAATACATTATAATTACTATATAATCAACTCTCGGTTTTAACTTAAACATAGCTAATTAGTGTTGAGAAAAACACAACCCATGGTGCTTAATTATTCTCTCGCTGCATCACACCTTTAATTTTCTTTCCATGTTATTAACAAAATTAATCATCTCCATATATGATTTGATATGTGGCAAAGCGGTAGCGCTACAGCAGTTATGATCAACTTAGATGTCTCAGACACTACGCTTTGTCACGCGTGTGAAAGGCCAAGGTGCAGACGTGCATTGTGCAGCGGGCAAAAAGAGAATTTCGAACGCTTTATTTATTAGCAATCAATAGATCCAATGATTATAATAATATGTCCACCTGTTCTAGTGTAAGTGTAAATTAGTTAATATAGATTTTAAATTGTTAATATAATGGATAGATAATATAATGGTGTAGACCTTATTTTGAAACAGTGCATTACTTGAGAATAATAGACCAATGTAATAAAAAGTAGATCCGATGATTTATATAATGGGGCCATCAGCTTAAGTGCACATATAAATTAGTTAATATAGATATTGCTTATTTGATAACTATACGATATAATTGTGTAAAATACGATATAATTGTGTAAAATTTATTTTAAAGTAATGCATTATTTGAAAATAATTGTACAAAGTAAAGAGTATACCCGTTTAAATTATATGATGGTAGATTCTTTGTTTGTAAAATAATGATTATTTAAAAAATATATCCATTAAATATATAAATTGAAAAAAGAAGAAAAAAGGAAAAAAAAAGGAGGAAAGGAAGCGTACATACGTACGTATATACTCCACCTGCCAATACATGGGAGGAGGATAGGTGGGACCCATGGTATTTAGTTTGTTTTAAGATCAATTTTATCTAACGGTCTATAATATTGGACCCACCAATTTAAGTGAAAATTAAGGGATAGATGTTTTGCTTTTTTCTTAGAATATCTAGGATTTTCTCTATTTTATTAGAGCGCCACGTGGCGACTTGAGAATGTTTGTAGGAAGCTTCATGGACTTTTAGTATATAATAATAGATAAATCAAAAATTCAATTTTCAAAATAAATATTAGAGCTTGTAACATATATTTAAGCACGTAAACAATCTCAAACGAAAAGACTGCCAATTAAATTGTAGATCTTATTGAGCTATATAATTTTAAAGTAAAGTGTCTCTTCATCTGATTTCACATAAAAATATATTTAAAAAATCAGTGTTATTATAATAAAGTAAATATTGACTTACCTTGTAACTATGTCGCTAACGGGGAAGACATCGATGTTGTTTTCAAGCCACGTCTGTTATTTAATCGAAGACACGTGTCTCAAATATATTTTTGTGAAACCATATAGAATAATAAATTTATCATCCTGATATCAGGAGGTATCATATTTTCTAATTCTAATGTAAACTCGATAGCTATATATATATACTAGATAACTCTAGTGTAAAATTTTGAAATACACATGTTTTTTTGTCAAATACTATTTTCTTATTATAATAGTAAGGATTAGCCAGCAAAAGTCTAGCCTCGAGCTTGTGAGTTATCACACATATTGTCTTAGGCAAGTACTGTAATACTCTATATGCTGCCCCTAAGAGTGCAACATTGGATTGAGGAGAGAAGTGATAAGGAGAGAGATGATGAGCCACCCTAAAAATAAAGAGGCAACCTCCACACGAACTTTAAGAAATGTGTGAGAGTATTAGAGCAAGTTCAGTAATAAAGCCCACTGTCGGCTACAATAGATAGCCATGTCATATATAGCAAACAATATAGCCAATGTGTATAATAGATTAATTGTAACACATATATTTTATTACCTTTGTCTAGCCCACCATCTTTCCCATCTGTTCCTCTCACCTTTGCTCCTTCGAACTACGGCGATGCACACGGCAATGGATGACGGTGGCACCCGCGGTGGCTGGGGCGGACAAGGACGCCAACTGAGGCGGAAGAGGGCGACGACGGTGGCGGACGCAGCGGATGAGGGTGCATCGGTAGACGGACGCGACGAACGTGATGGATGAGATGTAGCAAAAGAACGTGACGACGACGATCGCGGTGGACCAAGGGCAACGGCGACGGAAGAGGCCGTGGCCAAGCCGAACACGGGTGGCCGCGGTGGACAAGGTTGTAGCCGAGGCGGACGCAGGAGACAAGTGCAGAGGATGAGGTCGGCGGTCCAGGGGCCACAATGGACTATGCGGCGGCGGCGAACGCAGTTGATGGCGACAGCGAGGCGTCGGAAGCCATGGCGGGTGAGGGCAGTGGCGGCGACAGATCCAGTCGATGGCGACAACTGTCACGACAGATGCAATCGACGATGAATGCGGTCACGGCGGACGAGGATGGCGGCAACGGCAACAACCATTGCGGACGAGGGCGGCGACGACGGTCACGGCGGACAAGGGCGGCGGCAACGGTCACGACGGATGCAAGCGGACGAGTGCGGCGGCGACAACCATGGCGGATGAGGGCGGCAGTGACGGTCATGGCAGACGCTGGCAGCGGTAGCGGTCACGATGGCGATGGTAGCCATAGCGGACGAGGACGGGGACAGCGGCAATCCGGTGGTGCGTGACGTCGGCCATAGCGGTAGAGCACGACGTCGGTGATGCGGGCAACGGCGCCTTGCGCGGGTGCGCCCATCTCTCTTAGTGGGCCCACAGCGCCTCAGGCGGAGCGTGCAGCCGGGCGACTAATTAGTCGTCCCCTTCTTCTCTCTCCTTCAGCTCATCAATAAATCCTACGTGGATCATCTACCGCCCATTATTGTACCTGCTCTTAGAGATATTAGAGATATGCTAGAGATGACATATCTCTTCATTTATAAGTGAATGATATGGATAAGTTTGGATGAGACAGTCACATCTATCATAGCGTTTGCCTTTTTCGTTCATGTGGACAAGGCCCACCGGGGACACGCGGCCCCAGCCCGCAGCGATTGCCTTTTAACCGCCTTGCGCGTACTCGTGTGGCACCGGATTTCTAGATTTTTCCGCGACAAAAAATCGTTTCCAAATTCCTCACGTTTTTAGAAGAAAATCTGTTTATTTGCTCAGAGTTCGAAGGCTAACCGACATATACTGATCCCAACAAGAGTCCGAGAAACTTGCGAGTTCCAACGGCAAAACCCCATCATTCTCGTCTCGTCTCCATGGCGATCGAGATGGGAAAGCGGAAGCGGCCGGTGGACGACGGCGGCGACTCATCCGAGCCCGAGCTCCCCGCCGACATCATCACCCACATCACCGGCCGCCTCACCTCGCAGGTCGACTTCCTCAACTGCCGCAACGTCTGCCCGTCCTGGGAGCGCGCGCTGCGCGGCGAGGCGCGCCGCCTCGCCGCCGCGGTGGAGCGCGTCCCGTGGCTGCTCCTCGCCGCCAAGGCCGATGGCTCCTACCTCGGCCGCCGTCAAGCGGGTGACGTCGCGGCTGTGCAGCTCCCCGGCCGCCACGTGCGCCTCGGCCGCCGCGAGATCTGCCTCGGGTGCTCGTCCGGGTGGCTCGTCGTGGCGAACGACTTCGGGTACGCGCGCCTCGTTAACCCGCTCACCGCCGCCACCGCGCCGCTCCCGCCGCTCTGGAGGCTGCCCTACCTCGACGCCGCCCACGGCTACGACGGGTGCGTCGGTAGCTTCCTGTACGTGGACGAACACCACCGCGGCGGGCCGGGCGTGGCGTTCTCGTTCGACGGCCTCTGCGACCTCGTCCTGCTCAAGGCCGTCGTCGTCGACATCAGCGACGGCGGCGCCACCGTCGCCGTCCTCTACAGGAGGGAGAGGGAGTTCGCCATGGCACGCACGGGCCAGCGCTCGTGGCGTCTCGTCAACAACAAGCTGGACGGAATCGTCGACATGGCGAGGCACGGGGACGGCAAGCTCTACACGGTGCACCTCTCCGGCAAGGTCGCGCGCTGGAAGTTCGACTGCAACGTCCGCAGGTCGCCGGAGATTCTCGAGTCGGTGCTGGTCATCGACTCGCCCTACCACTACGTCGTCAAGGCGGACAACAACGTCAACGCCATCACCATGTCCCGGGAATACGAACACGACCACCGCGACCGCGCCGGCGAGTGCTGCTACCTCGTCGGAGCGCCGCGCGGCACGCTCTACCTCCTCAAGCGGGTGTACAAGCACAAGCAGGTCGGCAGCGACGGCGGCGGCGGAGGCCGGACGCAGCGCACCACGGCGACGTTCCACGTCTGGCACCTGACATGGGCCAGCGACGGCGGCATGGAGTGGCCGGCCACCATGGACGGCGCCGCCATCTACCATAACCTGGCGACGTTCGTCAGCTACACCGGCGCGGTGTGCGTCGGCAAGAGGGACGCCGACGCCGTGCTCGCCGGTGGCGCCGTGTACTTCACCGAGGACGCCGCCGGCTACGCCGGCGCCGCCATGGCGGAGGACTTCGGCGTGAGGAGGATCAACATCAGGAGGCAAAAAAGCAGGAGGATCACGAGGATGACGCGGTTAGACGACGAGTCGATGAAGAGGATCAAGGACAAGTTGGAGGATGAGGAGAGCGAGGAGGTGAAGCCGCTCGGGCGATGCATGAACTGGCCTCCTCCGTTTTGGTTCATCCCAAGTCTTGATGATAGCCTTGGAGCTGCGCCGCCGGGGAAGTAAGCTTAATTTTAGTTACCTTTTAGTGATGATCAACTCATCATTATGCAGCCCATTGTTCGGAATTTAGCTTGGAGGATTGATTCTGTAGTTAGACCTCGCGCCGTTGCTATGTGAATTTGGTATGATAATATTATTAGAAATGTAATGTAGAATACATGGCGTAACTTTATGTGGTTATACATTTATGTTTTTTATTTTTTTAATAGAAAGAAGTTCAAGTGGTAATTTGTAAAATTTACAATGAGAGTATGGGGATATCATATTCACTGCCACCACCACCACCTTCTTCTTAAAATAGTATAAAAAATTTTGGTGTATCTCGAAATACCTAGTACAAAAGGTACCGATTTTTAAATAAAAATATTATACTTTCCGATATCTATTTAAGAATAATAGTACAATTATCTTTTGTAATTAATATAATAGCCTACCAAAACAATAGTTATATAACTATCACATTACAAAGACACCTTTGATGAATCGAGGAGTACACCATTAATATCTTGACTTAGCTCTGTCATACAGCTTGTTGGAATTGTTGGAGCCCATCTCATAGCTGCATACAAATTCGAAAATGCTCAGCACCGCGCCCGATCGTACGCTGAAAAATCGGTCGCCGCGCGCGCCGTGCTATCGAGCCGCACGGATCGGACGGCTATCCATGCATCAGACTGTGACGTTGACGTTAATCAAAGCAAATACTAACATCTTTCATTTCTTGGAAAGATTTTTTCTCGTAAACTATTTATCTAATCTACAATCTGATTGCACCACTAAATTTGTTACAATTAAATCTTTACAATAAGACCACACATAATTATATTTCGACAAAAAAATATTTTGGCTTTTTTATTGATTTTTTTTTTAGAATGTTGCATATGGTTTTCTTAATGTTTCAACCAATAGTTTTACGATGTTTCAGATAGTGTACTAGTGATGTTTCACTATATATGGATCAAATATTGCAGTGGATTTTGATATTATGGAACGCGTCGTTGCAACAAATCACCCACATATTTTGAAAACCCTCTGTTAAGGAAATTTGGTTTATTTTTTGTTCACAAAAAATGTTTCACCTAGTGTACTCACAATGTTTCACTATGTATAGATCTAATGTTGCAGTGAACTGAAATACTCCATTGCAACAAAAAAACCCACATATTTTGGAAATCCCCTATTAAGGGAATTCGGTTTATTTTTTGTTCTACCGAAAAATGTTTCACCTAGTATACGTATAATGTTTCACTATGTATGGATCAAATGTTGCAGTGAACTGAAACGTTCTTTCGCTATTTGCTGAAACATTGTTTTTATATAAGGTGAAACAACACCCGATTTAAACGAGTGAAACATTTTCGATCTACTTAGTGAAACAATTCCGATATACCTGGTGGAACATCGTGCAACATTTAAAAATAATTCAATAATAAATTAAAATTTTTTTTGTCGGAATATATCCATGTGTGGTCTTGTTTTGAAGATTTAATTGCAACGAATTTAATGGTGCAATCGGATCATGATTTGGATAAGTAATTTAAGAGAAAAATCAATTTAAAGTAGTTTTACACGTAAATCGGGCGCTGACGTTATCAGCACCCAATTTTTCTCCAACCCAATCGGGCGCCCGAGCCATAGAGTCATCCATACAAATTTATCTATAGACGATCTCATTTCTAAAGTGGCAACTCTTCTTATACTGATCTAGAAAATTAACTAAGAAGTTGTTAATGGAGGACATAGATAGGTGGGTGCACCACGCCGAGCACATCTGCATATAGAGAAAGTTAGATGAATCGTTACCGTTAATTATATAATTTACTGAGTAAATTATATCCATCCAACCCTGTTTTTACTTTGGAATGCATAATCTTTTCCTTCCGTTTCATGTTATGGTCCACTCTACTCTTCGTGTGTCTTTCTCATTCCCACGCTCCCTCTATCCAAGACACCACACGCTCTATAGTAGTGCCGAGCGACTCAAGCTCAGGTTTCATGTGCGTGCGAGCGGAGACATCTATATATACGTGCTACCGTTTACTATAAATAACCACATAGAACGAACAACACTGTATAAATTAATTAATTAACCATATGTACTTCACACATATATTAAAATAAAACAAAGAAAAGTCATCATATATATCTCTCCAAGTATTGTTTTTTTAAAAAAAAATGGCACGCCTAAAATCGAGCCGAGCCGAAGCAGTGGCTCTCTCCTCCTTCTCATCTCTCTTTTATTATGTCCTTATCCACTCCACAAAGGAGACGTGCGGCACCCTCTCCTCTCTCTCTGTCTCAACTATCTCTCTCGGTCCCTCTCTCTCTCGGCTCTCTCAGTCGCAGCGGCGTGCGGCGGCGGGAGGAGAGGCGGCAGCGATGGGTAGCGCCGTCCCCTCCTCCAGATCCGGTGGGAGGGGAGGCAGCAGCAGCGATGTGTGGTGGCGGGAGGGAGGCGACATCAGCGATGGGCGGCGATGGGAGGGGAGGCAGCAGCGGCGGGTGGCGTCCTCCCCTCTGCCAGATCTAGCAGGAGGGAAGGCGGCTGCAGCGACGTGCGGTGGTGGGCGGTGGTAGGAAGGAAGGCGACAGCGGCGGGCGGCGTGCTATTCTTCTGCAGTTCCATCCTTGGCGAGGGGAGGTGGTAACGGCGGTGCTCGACGTACTGCTCGTCTGCAGCTCTATCCTCTCCAGAGGCCGTCGTCCATCTTTTTTGTGTTTGTATTAGTGTTGATTCTGGTGATGCTCTGGGATGTTTTTGAGTTCTTGGATGCCGATTAATTTGATGAATTAAATGATGGGTGAAATCGGGTGAAGGGGAGTTGCTCGATACATTTTCTTGAATTGAGCCGATGCCTCGAGCCAGCTTTTTTTTATTGTTATTTTGAAACCTCAAAGGTGTCGGTTCAAAACCGACATCGGAACCGGCACATATTTTTCCTTCACATGCTTTCTAGGTGCCGGTTGAAAATCCGGCATCTTTATAGGTTCCCAACCGACACCTATTTTCTTTTCTGAGGTAGTAATAGTTGCATACTTTCAAAAAGCACGCTTAATTGGCCGGGTACTAATCATAAAAATGATTGAGTCGTACCTTTAGGGTCTGTTCGGCTGCTTGTGTTGTGGCTGCGACGCAGCCAGCAGCAACAGTGCCGCACACATATGGTGCAGCCGCAGCCACCGTAGACAAGCAACCGAACAGGCCTTTAGTCTCTTACGAGAGCACGCACTGTGTGCAGTGACGTCCCTCCTATACATGGGTGCAACACCATTCTCTTATCTCCAGAGTGTTGTGAAATCCATTTCTGACAAGTTCCACACTGGATGTTCTGGAAGGTTAGCCCTGTTGGGCGTGCGTACGGTACAATGAATGGGTTGGTTCTATCTAGCTAGGTTGTGTTTAGATCCAGGGGTGAAAAATTTAGGTGTGTCACATCGGATATACGGATACACATTTAAAGTATTAAACGCAGACTAATAATAAAACAAATTACAGATTCTGCCTGCAAACTGTTTATTAGGCCTAATTAATCCGTCATTAGCAAATGTTCACTGTAGCACCACATTGTCAAATCATGAAGTAATTAGGCTTAAAAGATTCGTCTCGCAATTTACATGTAATATGTGTAATTAGTTATTTTTTTTAATATTCCATGCATGTGCCCAAACATTCGATGTGACATGGTAAAAAATTTTGCCAGGGGATCTAAACAGGCCCCTAGTCTACTGATTTGTCGCTTTTCAACCAAATACTCCATCCATCTAAAAAAATCAACCTATGTGACCTGATTCTCACGGATCAATTGCATATGGATGGTTTTTCTACTCAACTGAGCCAGTGAGATACAAGCATATAAATCATCTGGAGGCGACTAGGAATCGGACGCCCACGTCAACATGATGTCATCAAGCATTCATGCGTTCAAAAATATTTTAAACTATTTTTTCTCTTAATTTATTTATTCAAATCATGATCCGATTGCACCATTAAATTCGTTGCAATTAAATCTTTAAAACAAGACCACGCATGGATATATTCTGATGAAAAAATAGCTTATTATTAAATTATTTTTAAATGTTACACGTTGTTCCACCAAGTATATCAGAATTGTTTCACTAGGTAGATCAAAAATGTTTCAATAGTTTAAATCGAGCGTTGTTTTACCTTATATAAAAACAATGTTTCAGCAGATAGCGAAAGAATGTTTCAAGTCACTGCAACATTTGATCCATACAAAATGAAACATTATAAGTATATTAGGTGAAGCATTTTTTGTGGAACAAAAAGTGAAACGAATTCCCTTAGAGTTTCCATAGTATGTGAGTGATTTGTTGCAAAAGAATGTTTCAATTCACTGCAACATTAGATTTATACATAGTGAAATATTGTGAGTACACTAGGTGAAACATTAGTGAAAAAAAATATGAAACGTATTCCCTTAATAGAGGATTTCCAAAATATGTGGGTGATTTGTTGCAACGGAATATGTGGTCGGAACACGAGGCAGTATGAGGGCACGCGTGGGAGAGACATGGGCGGCGTAGCAGGCTCCATGGTGGGCTCCGGCGCCAGCAGCGCCCGATGCATCGATGCCCGGCGCCAAGCATTTTCGAAATCATGCCGGTCAAGTACTCGGATTACTCCTTAAGCCTTCTTCAAATAAGGCAAGCTCCGTTTCTGACAAAAATAATTAAATCGAGAAAGCCGTCAACGATGGTGCCGCCTCCGCCGATGGAAAATCCGCGATTTGAAGGTGGCGAAAACGGAGACAACGACTATCCTCTCGTCGCCACCTCCGATGGAGAGGCCGTGTCCTCGCCGTCACCGTCCGCGGCCGCTTCAACGCCGACGGCCGCCTCTGCGCCTACGGGAGGGAGCTGGTGGACGTCTGCATCGTGGACGTGTCCTCCGGTGAGGTCGTCAGGAAGGTGTCCGCCGGGAGGTGTGACATATATATAGCTAAAAAAGTCTATTCTACCTCCCTCTTCTTTGTGCTGTGGTATATAAATAGCTAAAATAAGTCTATTTAAGATCCCTATTCTTTCGACAGTGACATTTATATATCCATTTTTAGTCCCTATACTTTGTATGTCGGGCCTGGCCTGCTGGCCCATCGTGCCGGGCTGGCCCGACCGTGCCCAGTGTGCCGGTGGGGAGGCCCAGGCACAGCCCAGCGGTCGGGCCGGGCCAAAAAGCCATGTCGTGGGCCGGGCCTTCGGGCCCCGGGCCTTATGGCCATCTATAGTGTCCACCACCACCACCACGGCGCACCGCGGCGTGGCTCTCCTCGTCGGCAGCAGCGACCGGTTCGTCCGCCGCCGTCTCTTCGTCCCCGACTGGGTGAACCACCCCACCAACTGCTCCTTCGCGCTCGGGCGGACCGTGTCGACGGGAGGAGATCAGTACAAGCTGTTGTGCATCCGCATGGACCGCGTACTGCAGGTTTGCTCGGTGCTCACCCTCGGCGGCAATGGCATCAACAGCGGCAGCTTCGCGCGATGGAGGAAGGTACCGAGCCCACCCCAGAACGTCTTCACGGGGCGCAGGAGCGTGGCCATCGTCGACGGGGTCGCCTACTTCGTGCTGTCTATGGCGTTCATCCACCGCGGGACGCCGGGCCACTACACTGGCCAAGGTCTCCTGTGACGGGCCCAAACCCTCATCTTTGACGGCTTCGCGGATGGTCAGTGATCAGTGGTCACTGGTGAGTCCAGTCACCTTTGATAGGTGGCTGGCCGTCACAGGTGACACCCACCTCTGACGGGCAAGTTACTGGAAGGCCGTCAGAGGTGTTTGTCTCCGCTTGCCTAGGGCGAGTTGGGACCCGTCACAGGTGACTCATCTCTGACGGCCCTTTAAATAAAGGCCGTGAGGTGATGGTCTCCGTAGTTAGAAGCTGTCACAGGCGATCTACCTGTGATGGCCCCAAAAGTAAAGGCCCGTCACAGGTAGGTCACCTCTGACGGGCCTTTATTTTTCTAGTCCGTCACAGGTGTTGTTACCTTTGACGGATTTTTGTTCCGACCAGTCACTGATGAGTTAATTCCAGAAAAAAAATAAATGCTAAATATTGGCTAGCCTCAGGATTTGCTAGCCATGCCCTCTGAAACACAGATACATCACAGATATATTCCAGTCACCCCCCCAATATAACATTACAGATCCATCTCAAACATCACAGATCCCCAACAACACAGATCCATATCAAAAATTGACATCATTCACATATGCAGTTCAAATGCCACAATTTTGCACAGCAAATTCACACCCCTTGAAAGCCACAATTTTGGTCGTTGCTCATATAACCGCATATATACTTACCAAATGGATTAAAGCCATAATGTCCTCGACCTCCACAACCTGTCAATAAGGAAAAAAAGGAGAAAACAGATGAATAGTACAACGTAAATAGTAGTTGATCAAATTTGATGACACTTTAGTAAACTACCATAAATATTGCACATATAAAAGTAAATTACATTGCACTCTATAAAAACATATTTTTTTACATCACAAGAAATTATGAAAACATCTTTTTTACATCACAATAAATTATCTAGCCAAGTTCATAAGTCTATTTGACGTGAAAACGTCCTTTCTTGTTCATTATTTCTGCCAGAATGAAGGCGCACACTTCGCCTCTGATAGCGGGGGTGTTGATGGGTGAGATCTTGAGGCCAGCTCTACCTTTCTGTTTAATAAACAAGATGTTAGCACGTTTTGAATAGCAATGTTGGTATTGAAATGAGCTTATTCGCCATTAGCAACAACCTTAGGGTCGAAATCTTTCACCTCTCTTAGAAGTGTTGACATGTTGTGGCACACGTGGAAACCACATTGGTCTCCGATCTGTTGTGCGCATGCGAACTTGGTGTCATGGTAAAGTTCGTCCTTGCCCTCCTTGTGCCTACCACCCTTTTCCACATATGGGCCCCAAGCCATATTTAAGGCCTTGGTGATTTCAGTGAAATCATAATCTTTGGACTTATTGGAGTTAAGGTAGGTAACCCTACTCCACTTAGGTACGATGACTAGGAGAATCCAATGTCGCCTGCACAGTGGTTATGTAGCGTTAGTACTAAGAACCTTAACTTCAAAAATAATATACACGAAGGGTATTGTCCTCTTACTCTTGGTTGTGTGCGCACATGATGTACTCCTTGTCTTGATGGGCCCATAAACACCGGTTGACATAGTCAACCACCTCAGTGAAGCTCTGTCGTAAATTAACCTCGTTCACCATGGATGGATCAAGGAACCCAACCTGATTACCAAGGCGACGACTCTCGATCCAACACAACCTTAAAACATTTACGTATTAGAACTAATTTAATTAGGAGATATAGTCCAATCATATCACAAGTATAGAAGGTATGCACTTACAAGGAGTAGCATTTTAGAAGACCAGTGTCCAACTTCTGTATCCTGAAAAGGTCGAAGAGGTCATCAAAGCCTATAGTTATATAGGCAGGCGACGATAGGAACGGCTGGTGGTCGTGATGTCCAACTATGGATGACTCCCTCATTTTCCGCTTGGCATTGCTTAGCTCCATGTATTGCTTATGTAGCTCTCGGCAAGCAATACCCATCACGGCTAACACATTGTCCTCCACCAATGGCATGCCTAGCTCAAATTGGGCTAGCGCCCTCACGACCTTCCCCGCTTTGCTCACCGGCATCAACGTCGCAGCCTTGCCCCTTTTTGGCTCCGGCGCCAACTCCCCGACCTTCCCCTTGCCGCGTTCACGCTTCTGGCATTTGACAAGTGGTGGGGAGCTATCGGCCTTTCTTGTGGTCTTTATTGGAGCAAAGCTTTGAGCTATATCTGCCAAGTCCATATCAGCTCCACCAGGAGAATGAGGTACTGACAATGCCGGTCCACGGGGAGCCTCAATTGATAGCTTAGACTTGGGAGGTGTAAGCTCCGTCGGTCGACTTGGACGAGGAGTCATCTTCACAACTATGTCTTCTTTGGGCCATTGTATGAACGTCTTGCGCGTATCGCCCAAAGTCATGATTTCATCATTGGGGGGCACGGGCAGTAGATAGCCTGACCAGGTGTCCTTTACTGTATCGATGAACACCTTGGCATACCCAGCTAGCAGGTCTGCGCCATGGACCTTGTCTGTAACCGAGGGCTTGAAAGCCATGCCCTCAGCGACTTCGGGAGTGAAAGTTGGGTGGACCCTCGCCAGTAGGACACACTGTGCTACGCCCTGCATATGTGAAAGTCTGAATTTAATATTGGAACGTGTAAAGGTTTTTTTATTAGATATGGATTGGATAACATCAATTACCTCTATGTGGTCCACTGCAGCTAGTGGTGCGATCGGGAGACCAGGGGCCAGCACCTCTATGGATGCACAACTACTCCTATGCTGTGACGGACTCGCGTCGTGTTGTGCACGAGGAGTTGGATGCACAACAGGTGTTGTGCCTCGGGGTATATTCATGTCGGCGAGGACCTTGTTAACCCTTTCTTCCACCTTAGCGTTCATGCTAGCTTCTAGTTCTTGGATGACCTCAACCTTAAGTTCGGCCTTCAAACGAGCGTCCCTCTCTTCCTTGGAGACTTTCCATTTCCTGTATTGGGAGCTGTACTGCGGGAGTCCATGCTTCCAGGGCACATCGCTACCAATTCCCCTAGTCCGGCCAGGATGTTCTTTGGTTCCGAGCGCCTTTGTGAAGATGTCATCTTCGCGCCTCTTCGGCTCGGACTCAACCTCGCTTTGTGAAGCTTGTTCAGCAACCAAGCCCAACTAGAAAAAAAGGAGTCGTTTATACAAACTTCTACTTTATACGAATGGAAATTAGTTAGGTTAAGTAGTGAACTCACCAGTTCCTGATAGACGACGGCATCACTTTTGTTCTCAAATGTGACAGAGCCGTCCGGGTTGACCTTACCCCTTGCCCGCGCCCAGTTGCGAGCTCTTTGTTTAGGGATGTCTGAAAACGGAGCAGGGACATTCGCTGCTGCAGCGGCTGCATCTTCTTGGGCCCATATTGCCTCCTTGCCGATGTACCCTACGGTGCCCAGCCGATGTGGGTGCTCATTCCGCTGTTGCAGTAGGCGATGTGCCTCGCTTGATTCCCTAAACTCTTGGGTGTTCTTGAGAGAGCAGAATTCCTCCCACACCGTCTCGGTTATTTGAGGGTATTCATCGAACGGCGTATGATTGCCGGGCGGGTTGACAAACTCGGTGAAGAGCTTCGACTTCCGATTCTTCCAAGCTTTACCCATCTTCTGGAATGCCTTCCGCTTGAGCCTATCCTTTGCTTCAGCCGGAAATGTGAACCATTTCTCCATTGCCGTCCAAGCTCGCTCTTTCTCGGCTTCTGTGACCTTGCCGATATCTTTATGGAGGATCCCGAAGTTCTCACGTGCCGCCAGCCCGCAGCAGTTAGACCATCTTCCAATGACAGTCCTGGGCGCCGTGGGCCTACCACTAGCGTCAACTTCTCTTATAACTTGCACTATGGTCGGCCATATATTTTGTGACCGGGGATTTCTACTCGACCTACTTGCACTTGTCCCGCCCGACATCGATGTATGTTGTTCCTGCGGCAATTCTGCAGCACAAACAAAAGGGAACATTTGCTAAGGGGTGCTAGCTAAAATTTATGTGGTCATGTGGTGAAAATTTGTCCTATTAATTACCATGAATTTCGGGTTGTTCGACCGCCGTTGTCGAGGGATGACCTTAGGCAAGTGTCTCCGTGGCTGGGTTTGCTTCTTCCTGGATCCTCGCAGGTGTTGGGGAGGGTGGATTTGCGCCGGGCGTTGTCATGGTCTAATTTTCGCGAAAAAGCTTATAAATTTCCTACCATTATACTAAATAGCATTAAATCCAATGTAATACGGGGTATACTATGAAAGATATGGCCTCAGTTTTGCTCAGAAATATGCATCAATTACCATCATTTGCATGAAGGGAAAAAAAGAGGAAATCACAACATCAAAATCTGTTCTTATGCATAAAAAAAAGAACAAGTGTATATAGTCTCCTCTTATCAAACTAGAAAAAAGAACAAGTGCAGAAAATATGTTCTTATGCATAAAAAAAGAACGTAGATACTCTGTTCTTATCCATAAAGAACAAGTGTAGAGGTATATAACCACTGAATCAATCATGCAAATTTAAAAAACAGCAGCAGCAAGGGTACAGATAGAATGTTATTGACATAAAACAGCAGCAGCAGGAGTATATATGCCACAGGGGCAGCAACAGCAGGGGGAAATTCACATAAAACAGCAGGGTGAACAAGTAGCCACAGTAAGACCAATAGCAGGGCAAAGATAGTCCACAGGGGCAGCAACAACAGGGGCAAATTAACTAAAACAACATGTCTAGATAGTCTCCTCTTATCAATCCAGAAAAAAGAAGAATAGATAAAAAAAAGAACAAGTGTAGATAATCTGTTCTTATTGAGCAATTCATCACTGGCCATTTAACAAGGAACACATTGGGCAGCAGCAGCAGGGGCAAAGATAGTCCACAGGGGCAGCAACAACAGGGGCAAATTAACTAAAACAACATGTCTAGATAGTCTCCTCATATCAATCCAGAAAAAAGAACAAGTATAGATAAAAAAAATGAACAAGTATAGATAATCTGTTCTTATTGAGCAATTCATCACTGGCCATTTAACAAGGAACACAGCAGCAGCAGTAGCAATTGTAGATTAAAAAAAATGAACAAGTAGCACTAAATCATGTATATAAATCATGTATGTGGCAACAGCAGCAAGGGTATATAAGTCATGTGTATAAACAACAATTCATGCAATTCACCTATTCATAGACAACAAGGGTATATAAATCAACAAGTGTAGATAATCTGCGGCCAATCTATCAATTCTTTCATTTGAACTAAATTTCAAACCCTAAACCTAATAAAGTTCCTTAATTATCAAAAAATGACAGAAAACAAAATGCATGGAGAATTTTGGTGTCTAGGTCGGTTCCGTCCATGGACTACACTGACCAATCCACCAAAATTCCCCATGCATTTTGTATTATGTGATGGTTTGATAACCTCGGAACTACATTAAATCTGCGGCCAATCAATTAATTCTTCCATTTGAACTAAATTTCAAACCCTGTATATGCTTTATTTATAGGAAAAGGGAACATAACCCCTAACTAGCTAGCTAGACAAACTATTTCTAGCTAGCTACCCTACCTAGCTAGAAACACTGTTGCCAATCTATCAATCCATCCTTTTTCAGCTAAATGTAAACATTATCCCCAAAATTCAATAGTTCTAGCAAAAGGGAACAAAACAACATATAAAGCAGTATACACTCCATGAATGGTTACATGTCAAAATGGCACTTAAATCCACATTCAAGTTTCAAACTAGCTACACATTCAAGTTTTAAATAACAGTTGCAACAATCTGAACAGAATGATAAAAAAAGAGCACAATTATACATATGCATTTTCAATTCACATAGAAAAGAGCACAATTATACATATGCATTTTCAATTCAAAAAGAGCACAATTATCCCCAAAATTCATCGTTCATCCAAAGTTCATCATTCATTCATCCATTCCATTGCATCATTTATTCATCCATCCACTGCACCATTCCATTCATCCGTATCAGAGAGAGAGGGGTACCTGGAGAGGAGACGACGAGCAGAGGAGGCGGCGCACGGCGGCGATGACGAGTCCCGGCCGGCGCACGACGCACGGCTTCTCGGCACGGCGGCGCGGCGGCGGCTTCTTGGCACGGCGGCACTGAGGAGGAGAAGAGGGGGTTAATCGGCGAACAATAGTAAATAAGGGGAGGCGGGGGGAGTGGGCTCACTGTGGAGGTCCCGGTCGAGAGAAGGAGGCGGCGGAGAGGAGATCCCGGTGGCGGCGACGACGGTCCTGGCGTGGAGACTGAGAGGAGGTCCCGGCGGCCGTCGAGAGAGTTAGTGAGGCGGCAGCGGTGGAGAGGGCAGCAGCGAGGAGGGCGGTGGAGAGGTCGAGGCGGCGGTGGAGAGGGCGGCGTAGAGGGCGGAGATGGCGACAGAGAGGGCGGTGGAGATGGCGGCGGAGAGGTCGAGGCGGCGACGGTGGAGATGGCGGTGGAGATGGACGGCGGCGGTCGAGAGAGTGAGTGAGACGGCGGCGGTGGAGAGGGCGGTGGAGAGGTCGAGGCGGCGGTGGAGAGGGCGGCGTAGAGGGCGGAGATGGAGGCAGAGAGGGCGGCGGAGATGGCGGAGAGGGCGGCGGATTTGGCGGCGGCGAGGGCGGTGGTGGAGAGGTCGAGGCGGCGGTGGAGAGGAGGGCGTAGAGGGCGGCGGAGAGGTCGAGAGAGGCGAGTCGGCGGTCGAGACAGTGAGTGAGTGAGAGTGGGTGCCGGATCTGGATTGATCTAGAAGATGTCCAACCCTAGGTCAACCCTAGTCAAACTCACATGTGACGGGCGCCAACTATGGGGCCGTCACAGGTGGCCTCACCTGTGACGGGCGCCAACTGTGGAGCCGTCACAGGTGAGGCTACCTGTGACAGGCCCAACACTCTGGGCCGTCACAGATGATGTCACCTGTGACGGCCCCACAGTTAGAACCCGTCACAGGTGAGTTTGCCTACAGCAATTTTATTTTATTTTATTTCACTTAGTTCTTTTATTTTTCTTAACATATTTCCACATACACTATATATTTTTGTTATACTTAATTATTTTATTTCACTAACAGTAGTAATTGCACTTCATTATTTTACTAATTGTATTATTTTATTTCAATGGTTATACTAATTTAATTATTTTATTTCACTTCTAGTGGGTGCTTCACTTAATTATTTTATTTGACTATTTCATTAGCAATATACTATTGATCATTGCGAACATATTAGAGTCATACAGATAACAGACATGTAGACATAAACTACGTACATAAATTACAAAAATAATCCTTCCTCATGGTCGACGCGTGCATATTGAACGTCATCTTCTTCTTCCTCCTCTTCTAGAGGTATTTCTTGACCTATGCCATGGACGTGCTGGTTGTAATCATCCTCGTCTGCAATATTGTCCAATCCAACAATTCTCCTTTTCCCTTCACGAACAACATGTAGTTTCTTGTTACACGGGTCAACTATGTAGAACACTTGAACAACTTATTTGGCGAGAACGAACGGTTCATCCTTGTACGCGTTGTTAGCCAAGTTGACAGTGGTGAAACCTTCATTGTCAACTTTTACATTGCGAACATCGACCCATCAACAACGAAACAACGGGACTTTGAACTTCAAGTAATCTAGCTCCAATATTTGCTCAACTCTACCATAGTATTGATCACGACGACCACCGTCACTAGCAGCCTCGATGCGTAACCCACTGTTCTGCACTGTGCATTTGCTGTCTTGCTTTACCGTGTGAAAGGTGTATCCATTTATGTCATATCCTTGCCAGGTGGTGGCACTCCATTCAGGACCCTATGACAACCACTAAAGTGTTTCACTAGACAAGTTCTGCAACCTGGCAATTCGGTTCTTCAGCCACTCATTGAAAGAAGACATGTGCTTATTTCTGACCCAACTCTCTTATCGGCCTGGGTTCTCCTGTCGGAGAACTGTAAGGTGTTCGTCAACGTACGACACCACATCAGTCATATGCTGCAGTACCGTGAAATGAGCTTTATCGTACACCTTCCGATCCAACCTAACAGTCTTTCTTCCAACAGTACCAACACCATCAAGCCTCCCTTCGTGATGAGATCGTGGTAATCCAATTGAAGAAGTTTCTGACCTATAGTCCACACAAAAATCGATGACCTCTTCGGTGGTGTAACTCTCGATGATACTCCCCTCGGGGTGTGAACGGTTCCGTACATAACCCTTAAGGATCCCCAGGTACCTTTCGCAAGGATACATCTGCGTCATAAATGCTGGACCACAGCACTTTGTTTGCCTCACAAGGTGCACGGGAAGATGTTCCATTATGTCAAAGAAAGTTGGAGGAAAGTACATCTCAAGATGACATAGGGTTCTCACAAGTTCTGCCTGTAGTTCATCTAGTCCCTCGGGATCAATGATCTTCTGGCCGATTGCATGGAAGAAGGAACACAACCGCTGGATCGTGTGTCGCACCTTAGGAGGCAAAATATTCCTTAGTGCAACGGGCAACAGCTGTCTGATAAGAACGTGGCAATCATGCGACTTCATTCCTACCAACTTAAGATCTTGCAGTGAAACGAGCCTACTGATTCTTGATGAGTAACCAGATGGAACCTTTATACCACTCAAACATGTTAGCAAATCAATCTTCTCTTCTTTCGAGAGAGTGTAGCAGGCTGGAGGAAGGTAAACCCTGCCGGATTCCGTGGTTATGGGATGTAGTTCCGAGCGAACACCCATTTCTTCCAGATCTCGTCGGGCGTTGAGACCATCCTTTTTAGTACCTGGGTTAAGCAGTAATCCCATTAAACTCTCGCATACATTCTTCTCGACATGCATCAAATCTATGTAGTGGCGAACTTCAAGATCCTTCCAGTATGGTAGTCTCCAAAATATTGACTTCTTTTTCCACATGCTCCTCTCTTTTGTCTTTTGTTTTTCCACATGCTCCTCTATTTTTTCCTTCGACGTGCTCTTCTCTTTTGTCTTTCCAACTTTCCTTTTTTTTTCCAAACTCGTTGGTTATTCCCATCACCAAGTTGTGCACCTCTGTCCCTGTTAGCTCTGCCGAGGGTCCGGCTGTATCTCTGTGTCCATTGAAATTCTTTTTCATATTCCTATACGGGTGATACCTTGGGAGAAATCTCCTGTGACCCATGTAGACCGTCTTGTGTGAATGCTTCAACCATTTGCTTCTTGTTTCCTTCATACACTCCGAACATGTCCATTTCCCTTTCACAGTTTGGCCAGAAAGGTTGCCAAGGGCCGGATAATCGTTGATGGTACAAAACAACATCGCATGGAGGTTGAAATACTCTTGTGCATATGCGTCCCATGTCCGTGTGCCCTCATTCCATAGCCTTTCAAAGTCATCGATTATCGGTTCAAGGAACACATCGATATCGTTGCCAGGTTGTCTCGGTCCTTGAATGAGCATGGCAAGCATAATATACTTTCTTTTGAAGCACAACCAGGGAGGAAGGTTATAGTTAACAAGCAGAACTGGCCATATACTGTGACGACTGCTCAAATCACCAAATGGATTAATGCCGTCCATACACATTGCGAAACGCATGTTTCTTGGGTCATTTGAAAATTCCTGGTAAATCCTATCGATTGTCCTCCACTGTACTGAATCTGCTGGGTGCGTCAGCATACTATCGACTTTCCGTTCTTCGGCATGCCAGCACACTAGCTTAGCTTGTTCCTTATTCGCAAACATTCTCTTCATGCGCTCCGCAATTGGGAGATACCACACCACCTTTGTTGGGCCTCCCCTCTTTGACTTACTTCCTTCACCTTCACTCTTTGCTCGTTTGTATCTTGATGCCCCACAGACAGGGCAGACATCCAAGTCAGCATATTCCTTGTAATACAAAATGCAGTCATTCGGACATGCATGAATTCTTCTGACGTCCAGGCCCAACGGACATAATACTTGCTTCGCTTCATATGTCGTCTGCGGTAAATTGTTCCCCTCTGGCAACAGGTCCTTTAACAGCTCAAGAAGTTCTGTAAAACTCTTGTCCGACCAGCTATTACTAGCCTTAAGCTTCATGAGTTCCAACACGCATGACAACTTGATGTGCTTCGACTTGCATCCATCATACAAGGGCATCTGACAATCTTCCACCAACTTACTAAACTTCTCAAAATCTCTGTCGTTGTCCTCTGCGTCTTCAATGTCATGCAACATTGTAGATAGACATTAAGTGTCTAAATCTATGGTCTCTCTACCTAAAGGAGAAGGTACGAACATGCCTTCTTGAGCTGCGGCGCCGGCGGTGTTCTCTACATCCTGATCCAACACTTCTTCCACTGCGACATCAGGCGCCTCTTGCTCTCCATGCTTGGTCCAGTAGGTATATTTCTTCATGAATCCATTCATTATCAAATGAGCATGCACTTCATCGCTATCTTCGATCATCTGTTCATTCTTACAGTCCCTACATGGACACAACATGTGCATGCTCATCCTACTTTTTCTGTCATTATCCGCAAATGTGACAAATTCAGTTACCCCCTCTCTATACTCGGTAGACGAATGATGCGCATAGTACATCCATCTACGATCCATCTGAAATCAACAACATACGAAGAAAAATATATGATGATCGATATACTGAGAAGGAATGGAGAATAATGTGTTTTTTACCTTGAATTTTAGAAAAAAAAATCACCCCCCTTGCCCTCCCAACCGATTTGTGAACAGTGAACCGATCGGGATGGAAAGCAGTTGGCGGTTTGGGGGGTATTTATAGACCCAACACACCTCAAACGGGTTAGATTAAAAAAGCCCGTCAAAGGTGTTGGTCATACCTTTGATGGGCTTCAATTGAGTTGCCCGTCAAAGGTATTGACCTACCTGTGACGGTTATCTGTGACCAATTCATAGGCCCGTCACTGGTATGCCGTCACAGATGTAGGGTTCTGGCATAGTGGGCGGTGAGGAGGACTGGATTGTGGCGTTCGACCTCGAGCCCCGACCTCGTCGGTGGCCCGCCGGTGACGACGACGACCAGAGACGCGCGCCTCTACGTCACCCTGGCCGCACTTAGGGGCTCCTTGGTGGTGGCACAGGACGACGGGGAGAGCGCGGAAGCGGTGGTGGTGCTCGACGACGGGAGGGTCGTCTTCTGGGTGTGGGACACCACGTTTTCACACGCCGATGCCGGCGGCGTCATGCTGGTGTACGACCCGGCCACCGGCGGCCAAACGGAGGTGGCGGCTATGGCGGGTGCCGTCCATGTCGGCGTGTACACGGGAAGCCTGATGCGTCTGCGCAACTAGTGACTTCCCCGTCTTAAGGGTGTTTTTATTTATGGCAGTAGCTACATTTAAATCATGCCATTAATCTTAGTTTGTATGCGTAGTATTTTATAGACCTTTAGTTAAAGTTAATCACTGAGAGCAGGTACAATAGCAGACTATTAGCCAGCTACAAACATATTTTAATGAGATAAAAGATGAGAGAGAAGAGCAGCGGACTACAGATCTGTAGCCAGCTGCAGCACGAACTCCAAGACGTAATGTGTGTATGACAGATGAGACCATATACTAATAGTATAATAAGCAATTATTGTATGAATTGGCTATTAGATTGGCTATAGATAAATTGGAGCTAACAGTGGGCTATACTATTAAACTTGCTCTCTATTTTCCTACTGTGGCCCCTTTTACTTTTCAGTTATATATATATGTCGTTAATTTCATTGCTCACCGTGTCCAATGGAAAGCGTCGCCTAGAACAAACATGCTGAACCTGGATAGGTTTCTAGTAGTAGACATGCATGCAGCCGATTTGTTTCAAGATTACAGCCTTGCTATTGGCCTAATTTCGATTTCATATTAGAAAAGATCCTTAATTCAATTGTAAGACACAACCTTTTTTTTTTGGTTTTACACAAGGAAAAAAAAGACATACGTGAACAAAGAAAGAACATACACCGTCCCATCCACAGGGCAAAAAAGTTGATCTGATAAACAGACACGCCTACGAATGTCAGCATGTGCATACAATCGACTGCAGTTATCATATATCATATACTCCCTCCGTTTCCCTTCGTTTCAAAATATTTGACACCGTTCACTTTTTAGTACGTGTTTGACCATTCGTCTTATTCAAAAAATTTAAGTAATTATTTATTTTTTTCATATCATTTGATTCATTGTTAAATATACTTTCATGTACACATATAGTTTTACATATTTCATAAATTTTTTTAATAACGCAAACGGTCAAATATGTGCTAAAAAATGAACAGTGTCAAACATTTTGAAACGGAGGGAGTATCATAGTACCGTTCTATTTGTCATGCTCACTATCTGGTGCAGGCATGCATCAATTTGCGAGTTTCCAGAATTTCATGGTCACTATAGGAGATTAAGTAATGAAAAAAAAAACCATGGTTTTATGAACCGAAAACATTTTTTTGGAACCGATATCATTATGATCCGTCTTTGAAAGAAAGCCAACACGGGGACAGGGATTTCTTTAGAGATTCACAAACAATAATTAAAAGCAGCATACTGTGGATTCCAGTTTTAGGTAGAAAATACCATGGAACAACCCACAGGTCCAAAAACTATTCACTAGCTGCATAACTGAACCATCTGCAGAACCAAGAAAAATAACACCCCAGTAGCTTGCACGACAGTAGCCTGTCCAAGAGTGTTATAGTTTTCAGGAGCGGCCTCAAATTCTCCAGTATGCAATCACACCAGTCCTGACATCGGTTTTGCTCCTCTTCTTTTGGCACTTCTTCCATTTCTGCAGGAAGAAAATTATTTTGTACAACGCATTCAGGAGAGATTTGGCAATTAACTTCATTGAACACAAAAACATAACCACAATAACCAGCAAACAGTTTGCTAAAATAGTAGGCCGAAAATTACTATGGTTCTTATTCCATTTCAAATGCAAAATTTACTATGAAAAAAACTTGATAGAACTATTATGCACCTTTATATTCAAATGCAAATCCACACAAAAGGCCCTCCCATTATTTTTTTTATCAACATGTCGAGAAGATATGTGCTCATTCAAATTAAAAAGACCCTCCTTAAACACCAAGTTTAGCAAGAATTGCCAATTGCCAGCAATGCAAAATTACCAATTTACAATACATCTAAATTAATAGAGTATATGATTTTAAGTGTTTGAGTAACGATTGAAGTCCTTATATTCCTGAAACAAATAATCAAACTATATAGGCCCATTTCCTAATTTCAGTTGGATATCATCTTATTTCGATGAGCATATGGAAGCTTTTAGCATAAAAGATACAAGTAGAAGATGAATTTGCAATGAAATTTGTAGAACTGCATTTGTGACAGATAAGTAAATGACAAAATGATGCTGTTTATCAAATCACGGCATGAATACCAATTATGTGATGATACGAAACCAAACTTTACCTTGTCACATACTCTGTGGACATAATTGATTTCCAGTATATACACCTACTCCAGTAAAGATACTAGCCTTTGTCTGAACTATCTCTGAGGAAGTGTTGGTTACTGGATTATAAATCCAGACCATCCCTTTTGATCCTATCTGCACCCAAAGTACCACATTTCCCTCATCCGTCACAAGCAAAGGTTGCACACCATCTCCAAAACCATCAAAAGCAAATTCAACATTTATCCTATATTCTTTGGACCACATACCATTCTCAAAATCAACTAGAAACCATAAGTCCACCGCAGAAATTTGATCATTGAAATGTGCTGTACACAAAGTTCCTTCAAGTTGGGCTAACATAAGACGATCGGTAAGGTCAGCATAGTTGAGTGTGCCATTCGCTTCCTCAAGAATTCTGTTTACTGGCCCTTGGAGAGCCGTGCTCCACTGCTCCGTCGCAAGGTCGAAGGAAGGTATGCAGCCCGTAGCAAAATAGTAGGAGGGATCCATTTGCCAGTGATCCAAGAAGAAGTAAGCAGCCCCTTCGAAGACAACTCCATTGGTGCAGCTCGGATCAAGATACCCCGGTGGACTCTCCATCTTCCTCCACCGTCCATTCATGTCGCCGATTGCGAAAACCTCACACACTGGATCAGCCTCATATCCATCCTCCAAGTCCTCTAGAATCCGGAGTAGTTTGTACTCTCCTGTGGAATTCGTCTGACCAAATGCAAACCAGGCTGGCCTCATCCCGTTGCGACGCACCATATCCTCTGCAATGCCGAAGGGCAAGGCGGAGACGGATCCTGTGGCGGGGTCGAGCACGCTGACGCGGTGGTGCTCCCCGGCGACGAGGACACGGTCGTAGCTCGCCGTCAGCACCCTGCACTCGCCGCCCACGCCGAGGATCTCCTCGACGACGTTGCCGGACAGGTCCACGAGATCAACGCAGCATCGACTGGGGAAGCTGTCAACCAAGACGGCGAGGAGCGGGTGAGGGTGGACGGCGGCGTAGGCGGCGAGGAAGAGCCGGTCCGTGGTGAAGGACAGCCACGAGCGGCAGACGGCGCGGAGGCGGCAGATCGGCTTGGCGGGGAGGCGCAGCAGGACCTCGAGCAGCAGCTCCGGGGGCAGGACGCCGTCCACGGCTCCGAACCCGCTTCCCGGTGCGGCGGCGGCGGCGCACGGCTCTGGGGACGCCATCGCGGACGCCTGGATTGGGGGTCAAAACCGGATGAAAACTTGAACCAATCAGTGCGAGAAGAAGGACGAGTTCTCTGCCATCAAGGAGAAGGGTTTACCTCGAGCGGAGCGCGGTGGCCAGCCGGAGTCCAGCACGGCGGCGGCGGCGGCGGCGGTGGCGCCGTCTCTCGTCTCTCGCCGGGATGTGTCTGAGAAGAGAAATCGGACATTCTGACACTTCCAAGAGTGGGTTTCGGCGTAATGCCATTCCACGAAATGGAGTCGTTAAAATGCCACTTTAAACCAATACCAAACCGCTGCTTTGCCATATTCACCATTTCACAGGATTTTCATCATTTTTCACACTTCGCCTTCCCAAAATACCCCTCCGAGTGACTGTCGCCGTCCGGGTGCTCGCCGCCGCCTGCCTCCTTTTGCGTCGACGCAAGGGTCGGTAACCTCACTGCCCCCGCTCTAGAAAAATCCGATGGCGAAGACCCCGCAGGAGCTCCTAGCCCAACGGCCGCCGACGAGGAGGAGGAGAGCGACGGCAGCCGACAAGGAGGAGGAGAGCGGCGCGACGGGAGATAGCCACGCAGCGTGACAGCCTTGCCACTGCCGTGCCCCTGTCGACGCTACTCGCGGCCACCGGCAAGGAGAGGAGAGCGGCGGCGCTGGAGCTCCTAGATACGCCGCGTCTGGGATGATGAATTCTGGCTGCGGCCTGTCTACGGATGGAAGGATCACGAGGGAGTCCGGCGCTGGAAGCTTCGGTATGGTCACAAGCGGCGTGGAGGCGGCGGCGGTGGCAGGTTTGTCTATGCTGGTAACGACCGATCCGTTCCGTGAGACAGGTGTGTCGTCGTCGCCGCAGCTGAGAAGCGCTCCGTTCTTGCTGGAGGCGGCGTCCTGTGTCGGCGCCGGCGCCGGTGCGGTCGCCCTGCGCACTCTCGCCGCGTCACCACCGGAGCCGTAACGGCCGACGGGCAGGATGGTGCCCCTCCGCTTCAAGACCTGCAAACACAGCGCACGCACGCGCAAGCACACACATCGGTTTCAAACGAACTCAGCAAAGCAAATCAAAGCGGAAAAACACTTGAGCATGACGATCTCGATGCTCCAACCTACCTTGCCGACGCCGTCACCACGACGCGAGCGGGAAGGCTGCCACGCGCCCGAAGAACCTTGTCGTCGTCACCCACCCGCTCCACGCCCGCATCGTTCTCCCCATTATCTGCGCAGCGCACCACGGCCGCATCCCGACGCCGACGTCGGAATGACTCAACCAACTCAGTTTGGTATAACCGACTTAAGGGCATTTTGGTCAGACCGGGTGCAAAATTAGGTGGAAATGGTAATAATTGGCCCAAATGGCAAAACAAATATTTGGCATCTCTTGTGGGTGGCATTTTAACCACTCCATTCCGTGAAATGGCATTGTGGCGAAACCCACTCTTGGCAGTGGCAGAATGTCCGATTTCTCGTCTGAGAACGAAGCCTGGAAGGAGATATCCTGGGCCGGAGGCCACTACTGACAAGCCGAGCCCATTTAAGCCCACATAATGAAAATCCCAGCCCATATATCTTGTGCGTTTGGGCCCAGCCCATAAAAGCCCATATAAACGTAGCACGAAGCCACGAACACGAAGCAATCCATCCCCACTCCCCGATCCCCATCCCCTCCGGGCTCCGGCGGCGCCGTCTCCGATCGCCCTCGACTGAGCCGGCGGAGAGGCTCGAGGGGAGGGACCCCACCGGGGGAATCCAGCTCGGTTCGACCTGTCGGCGGCGGGAGCGGCCGCCGTCCACCCATCGCAGCCGGCTCGACCTGGTGAGCTCTAACCCTATGTTTCTTGGTCGCAGGAAATTTTGTCTGGTAATGATGTTCTACTGCGTATTATACATCGATGTAATCATCTAGCGAATGCATGACCGTGTTGTGACTTTAGATTCTACTGTGCTTTAGTGTCTTTGTACTATTAGAGTAGCAGTATAAATTGCAAAATTGATAGTTTTCCGATCATGAACTTTTAGATAAATAGCTTCTTGTTATTAATGGCAAACGATCAAAGTTACATCGGCTGTGTGGCATTGGCATAAGATCGATCTTTCAACGGTCTCAAACAAAACCAACAGAAAAAATGATTTTACTTACTACTTACTGTAGTATATTACAGTTCGAGTTGGCCGTACAAACATGATCTCCTCTCCTGATGCTAAATAGTACTGAATGCTTGTAGGCTTCAGAAGTTCAGATATGGACACAGGGCGTTCTTCCCAGTTGACCGAGCGAGTACGGCGTATGCCTGCTTCCTCCAACTCTGGCATTCTCCCCCTGGAGGTGCTGTTCGACGTCCTGGTGCGGCTCCCGGCCAAGGAGCTCTGCCGCCTCCGCATCGTCTGCCGGCCCTGGCGGTCGCTGACATCTGATCCCCTTTTCATGAAGACACACGTGGCTCACCACCGAGAGACGTTCTTCTTGGCCAGCTTTAAGGATGACGAGACGCACATCCATATCATGGATTTTGCAGGCAATGTGATTAAGCAGATAGGCATACCAGCTGGCCACAAGGTGTTATGCACACGCCTCGATCTGGTTTGTGTAGCCACAAATAAGAACAGCTGCCATGTTCTTAATCCTGTCACTGGAGATGTCTACAACTTGCCAAAGAGTCCAGCAGAGGAGCACACGTACCATGTCAATCTGCGCAAGCCTTTCACCTCATTTGCATTTGGGCATGTTGCCTCAACAGGAGAGTACAAGGTGCTCCGGATGTTCAACCGTCCTGGATTTACGGACCTTGGGATACCACAGCTTTGTGAGGTCATCACCGTCAAGGGTGGCACAGGCCAGGCACGTTGGAGGGGAAAACAGAGCCGTGAGTTCTTTGTTGAATGTCAAAAGGCAAACAGCGGTGTCGTGGTTAATGGGGTGGTGTATTTCTTGATAGACAGTGTATATGATTCAATGATAATTGGTGGTGATGGTGCCGGCATTCATCCAGACTTCATCTGTTCTTTTGACCTTGAGGTGGAGGAATGGAGGGAAGATATCCAGGGACCAATTAGCAGGAACTTTGTATATGACATGGACTTCCCAGATGAGTATATAGCAATTTGGGATCAGCTTAGTTTGGCTGAGCTGAAAGGCTACTTAGTTCTAGTATACCACCAGAGTTACCGATCCTCGACCATAGACCTGTGGTATTTAATAGACTATGAGACCCGCACCTGGATTAAACAATATAGCATTCAAATTGAATCATTCGTTCCTGTTAGGGAGTGCAAGGTAAAGCCACTGCTGGTATTGGATGATGGGAGGATAGTCGTATGGCTAGGATCGACCGGACTGCTACTCATATATGATCCAAGAACCAGCACTTTTGCAGAAGTGGAGATGAGACGTCTTTCTGAAGTTGGTCTGTACACAGGAAGCGTACTGAGTTTATAAAATGGTGATGTGGTGTAGTATTGTACTCCATAATGTTTTGCTACTCTCTTCAAATGCCAGTTAATCAGCTTTTAGAAATGATCTTTGGGCACAATCATTAATATACTTGGTCGGATCCTTGTGTCTTGTTGTATTGGGGCCTGTAAGATCATTGTAAATTCTTGAAGATGCTATATCTCTCTCTCATTTTGTACTGTCTTGTGTAAATATAGTGTTAGGTGTGTACTTGTCAGCATATGTCATCTGACATTATTTAGAGTTGCTGCAACTTTGTATCATAGCTGCTAGCCAGTTGGTTGGATACTTGGGTTATGTGTAAAAGGATGTGGCCTGAAAATATTTCTATATTCTCTGAGCTCTTTTCATATGCCCCATTCAGGTCAAAATGCTCTTCCTTTGTTGCATGAAATCACTCCAGTCATTAATTCAGTAAGGATGGGGCATGCTCATAAGCATTGCATGGTGAATCAGAAATGCTCTTTTGAAATCGAATTGTCGTGTGGAACCCTCAGAAAAAAAATGTCGTGTGGAAGTCTCGAGTCTGTAGGGCCTGCTTATGTACTTTATGTTGCACCATCTTGATTGCAGCTGTTAAACTTGTAATCCTACCATTGGGTTTGTCGTTGCAGCTGCCTCGTCTGCCATGTTTACCCCAAGATAAAATCCAAGTATTTCACACGATCATCTCTATACAATCTTAAAGAAAAAACAATAATAATAGATGTGAGTCCGCCATCACCATTAGTCTGACAAGTGGGACCACAGATAATTCACCTGTCCTCTCCCAACCCTCTTCCTATGGCCCCAACTTTGTTAACCAATCTGTCTATACATATGAGCAAGGAGGTGGTTAAAAGCAAAGCAATGGAACAATAAGGGATCATGAGCAAAATCCACTCCATCGTCTCCTCCGTGGACCCGAGTACTATGTCGACAAGGACTGGCTCGAGCTTTATCTGGCCGGGCGACGGTGGGCAAGGGACGACGTCAGCGTCCGTGGTGACTTGGGGATTGTGATAGCGTATTGTGAATAGGGATTTGGGGACTATCAGTGCTCTGCATTTGGGGAACTGTGATTAGGGATTTAGGGGACTGTGATTAGGGATTTGGATCCAGATTTTCTCTTTTTTTTTGGCTCCCAAAAATATGTTCACTGGCGGGTCTTCTTAGCATCCGCGGAGAAAATCGTTTTTTCACTGGCGGCCCGCCAGTGAAAATCTATTTTTGCTGGCGGTGCAAAAACCAGTTTTAGCCGACAGGAAAGACTTGTTTTGTAGTAGCCCCTTCCTTCTCGCCGCTGCCCTCTTCCCAATCCCTCGTCCACCACACTACATCTCTGTTGAACCCGGCGTGGAGACCACATCGACGATGGCGGCTTCCATGGCATCACCCTTTTCTACCCCCACTGTCGCGTCCACTGCTGCTATACCAACACTCACCAGCGACCCATGCAACAAAGGAAGCCCAGCACCAAGTATCCGGCTCGTGACCGCGTTGTGTTAGGGGAGTACTTAAGTAAGTAGGTGTGTGATGGATAGGGGTATCAAGGTTGTATAACCTGAATACAGCTCTATCTTCTTCCCCAAACAAGTTCATCTGCCTACCCCCAGCTTTTTCTTCTTCCTCAAATCTTTTCTCTCTTCCCAATCCCCTTGTCTAGATCGGGAACGTAACATCTGGTATCAAAGCACACGATCGACCTAGAGACCTACGACAAGCCGTAGTACCATTCGCGAGCTCAACTCAAGGCTACCAAGATGGATCAACATATTGCTGATCTGAGCAAGACACTGGCCGAGATCCATGCCTAGAACAATGCGATCTAGACAAAGATGGAGTCGCTAGACGAGATCAAGAAGCCGGTGGTCAACAAGGCGATGAATGAACTACACGACGAGGATGGGGATCTTCATAGTACTAAGATAAGATGTGGTATATTCAGTATTAGATTGACTTTTATTATATGGCAGAGGAAGTATTATACTTCATCCATTTTTTAAGTATGACGTCGTTGATTTTTTTTAGATACTTTGATTATTCGTCTTATTAAAAATATATTTATTTTATTATGATTTGATTTATCATCAAATATTTTTGGAAAAAGTATGAATTACCCCCTGAACTATTATGGTTGACCGAATTACCCCCATGAACCTGAAAACCAGACATTGCTCATCCTGAACTTTTAATATTAGACGAATTACCCCTCCCCCCGACACTATTCTAAGCGATTTTGGCTTGTGCTTGCACACGTGGCGCTAACGTGGCAATCCAATCAGCAAAAATACTCCTTGAGCCCACTTGTCATATCTCTTCCCTCTCTCTCCTAAGCGTCCTCTCTCTCTCGAACAGGCGGCTGCGGACGGGCTCGGGCACGCGGCTGTGGACGGGCGGTGGCGGCGTCACGTGGGGACGCGCGGTGGATGGTGGCGCGGGGGAGGCGTCAGCGGCGAGCGGCGCCCTCTCGAGCTCGGCGTCAACGTCGACAAGGCTTGTGTAGGGGACGGCAGCAGAGCGCGGGAGGACGCGGCGGCAACACCCTCTCGAGCTCCGCGTCAACGGCGCCGTGTCCACCCCCAATGACTGCGGCTGCGTTTGCACCACGGCGTGAGCATCAACGACTCCAAGTCGTCGAACTCCATCCCCTCGAACGGGTCGACACCGTCGTAGATGCCGGCCCGCGCTACTGCCGCCGCCGATCCCGCCGAGCCGTTCCTGGTGAGGTCAGCCTCCTCCCCCTCCTCCTCGCTCACCCAGCCGCGCCCGCAGCCGGCGTCGCTTGCCCAGCCGCTGCTGCCGCCGCAGCCGCCTCCGCTCGCCGAGCCACCCCCACAGCCGCCGCCGCTCACCCAATCGCCCCCGCAGCTGCCGCCGCTCGCCCAGCCACGCTCGCCGCTGGCGCCGCTCGCCCAGTCGCCTCCGCTCGCCGCCGAGCCATGCCCTCAGCGGCCGCCGCAGCCGCCTCCGCTCGCCAAGCCATGCTCTCAGCCGCCGCCGCGCCCTGCCTTGCTCGCCGAGAAGGCGAGAACACCCTAGAGGGAGGGAGAGAGAGGGGAAGAGGAGAAAGAAGATGGGAGAGAGTATAGATGACTGGTGGGGCCCACCGTTAAAAAAAAGAAAATGCTGACTGGAGTGCCACGCGTACGCCACGTTGAACAAAACCGCCCTGGATTGGGTCGAGGGGGGTAATTCGTCCGGCATTGAAAGTTTAGGGTGAACGATGTCTGGTTTTCGGGTTTAGGGGTTAATTCAGTCGACTGCGATAGTTTAGGGGGTAATTCGTATATTTTCCAATGTTTTTTAAGCATGATTTAAATATTTTATATTTACACAAAAATTTGAGTAAGGTGAATGGTTAAATGTTAATAATAAAGTCAATGGCGTTATACATTAGAAAGCGGTGAAAATATTTGTTTTAAGGTTTTCACATTTTTAGGTTGGTTACAAAACAGTACACGAACATGGTCGCTGCCAATTTGTTGATTTGAGGCTGATAGCCTCAGGCCCTAAGTTCTCCAAAACTTTTCCCAAAAATATCACATCAAATCTTTGAACATATATATGGAGCATTAAATATAGATGAAAAAACTAATTGCACAGTTTACACGTAAATCACGAGACGAATCTTTTGAACCTAATTAGGCCATGATTAGCCATAAGTGCTACAGTAACCCACATGTACTAACGACGGCTAAATTAGGCTCAAAAGATTCGTGTCGTGGTTTCTAGGCGAGTTATGAAATTAATTTTTTTCATTCGTGTCCGAAAATCTCTTCCGATATCCGATCAAACGTCCGATGTGACACCCAAAAATTTTCATTTCACCAGCTAAGGCCTTGTTTAGTTACCGAATTTTTTTCCCAAAAACGTCACATCAAATCTTTGGACACATGCATGGAGTATTAAATATAGATAAAATAAAAAAAACTAATTGCACAATTTGCATGGAAATCACGAGACGAATCTTTTGAGCTTAATTAGTCCATAATTAGCCATAAGTGCTACAGTAACCCACATGTGCTAATGACGAATTAATTAGGCTTAATAAATTCGTCTCGCTGTTTCCAGGCGAGTCATGAAATTAGTATTTTAATTCGTGTCCGAAAACCTCTTCCGACATCCGGTCAAACATCCGATGTAACACCCAATTTTTTTTTCGCAAACTGAAAAAAAGGCCTAAACAGGCCCTCAAATGAATCAACGAGAAGGCGAGAAGGCAACGTGCATTCAAGAATAGTAGTGTGAAGGCAACGCGAGTGTTTTACCCCTATGCTGTTAAGAAATTAAGAAAGTTGCTGCTTACCTGTGTGCCATAAAAAAATTTGGAGTTACTTGTATGCCATGAGCCCAACTTTCGTTGACCCGTGTGCCATTTTGGATGGATGGAGACATAATAGATGTGTTAGGGGCTGTGTAAAGACAGCTTTGGCCTTGTATACAATAATGGGTTTAAAAAAATCAAAAAAGTGAAAAATAATTTAGAAAAGGCGTTAAAAATCAAAAAATGGAAAATAATTTTTTTAAAAGGTAAAAATCAGAAAAAGTGAGAATAAATTTTAAAATTTTTTAAAAATCCAGGAAAAATTAGGAAAATGTGGGAAAAATTAGGAAAATGTGGGAAAAAAATAGAAAATGGTGGAAAAAAAGGAAAAATCAGAAATAAAATTTAAAAAAAGGAAAAAACAGGTGCATGAACATTACATACTGACAAATAACGACATATCACATAGACAAAACAAATGCATAACCATTGCACCATAGCAACAAGTGCATATCAAACCATACAAGTGCATATCAAACCATACATGACCGTTCATCCATAGTAACAAGTTCATATCAAACTAACAAGTTTATAGCAACAAGTTCACTAGTTTTCATCACACTAAGTCCACACATAAAAAGTACTAGTTCACTAGTTTTCATCACACCAAACCATATATGTCTTAAATTACATCAAAAGTAGTAGTTCCTCCACATAATTTATTCAAGCTGAAGTTTCTTCTTGCTTCTAGTATTAGAAGCTAGGCTGGATGGGTTGGCCACTTTAATTGGAGCCCTCCTTGGTGTACACTTCTTGACGGCTTACTTCTTCCTTAGTGTGTCCACTGTCTGTGGAGAGACTTCATAGGATGCAATGTCAATATACAAGCATTCATCATCAACACCCACATGCTCATTGGATGGGTTTGGGTTAGCAAGGGATTCACTATCTGCAGATTTAGTATGCTTTAGTTCAACTGATTGCCCACTCCCACTCCCAATTTCCCACTATGAAATGTCAGGAGGCTCACTGTCCAATCCGGCGTCCATCCTACAGATGAACAATCCCCCACTGTGAAATGTCAGTGATGAATGGACATGAAAGAATAGAGGTTTTACTTCGCTGCTTCCACGGGCTGCTTGGAGGCGAGGTGGGCACGGGAGGCGACCTGGAGGCAGGGTGCGCCGGCCTAAAGGCGAGGTCACAGGAGCTCGCTGGCCAGGGCGCGCGGCGACCTGGAGCCGCACTGGAGCCGGCTTGGAGGCAGGGGGGCGACGGGCCGACGGGGCGAGGGCGCAGGGCCGCGCCAGCCTGGGCGCGGCGCGGCGACGGGGCGCGCTGGCCTGGACGCGCCGCGACGGGGCGTGCCGGCCTGGGGCGACGGGGCGACGGGCCGACGGGGCGCCGACGAGGCTAGGCGGCGGCGGGGTCGGCGGCGACGGCTCCGGCGAGGCCAGGCGGCGGCGTCTAGGGTTAGGGTGCGGCTGGCGTGCGGCAAAAATAGGGAGAGAGCAGGAGAGGAGAGAGTGAGAGTATAGAGCTGAAAATAGAGCAGAGGCAAATTAGTCATTTTGATACATGGGTTCCACATGTCAGAGATATGGAACCGTTAAGTTCTAACAAAAGTTGGACGGAATAGCACATGGGTCAACGAAAGTTAGGCTCATAGTATATAGGTGACTCCAAACTTTGCTGTGGCACACGGGTAAGCAGTGACTTTCTTAATGCCACAGGGTAAAAGACTTAGGCAACGCGTCCGTCCGGCTCCCCTCCCCGAGGAATCTCCATTTCCATTCTCCACTCCCCGCCATGGGCATCACCACCAGAGCTCGAGGGAAGAGGAGGAAACTGCAGGGACACCAGACCCCGCCGCCGCCGCCGCCGTGCGGCGCCGCCCAGATCAGCCTCCTCCCCGACGACGCCCTCCGCGAGATCGTCACCCGCCTCCCATCCAACGACGCCGCTCGCACGCAGCTGCTCTCCTCCCGGTGGCGCCACCTCTGGCGCTCCGCTCCGCTCAACCTCGACCTGCGCGACGCCGGCGACATCTCCCGCGTCCTCGCCACCCACCCTGGCCCCGCCCGCCGCTTCGCCGTCCCGGACCTCGGCTCGTCTTTCCCCAACAGACGCGCCACCTTGGACGCCTGGTTCGCCGCCCCCGCCCTCGACAACCTCCAGGAGCTCGAGCTCATGGGATCCTATCGCCCTCTCCCGCCGTCCGCCGCCCGTCTCTTCCCCACCCTTCGCGTCGCCGTCTTCTCCCGGTGCTCCTTCCCCGACGATCCCGCCGCCGCCGCATTTTGTTTCCCCCGCCTCGAGCAGCTAACCCTCGAGTACGTCGCCGTCTCGGAGGCCACCCTGCACGGCGTGCTCGCCGGGTGCGCCGCTCTGGATTGCTTGCTGTTGCGCGGCGTGCGCGGCTGCAGGCGTCTGTCGATCAGCTCGCCCACGATTCGAGTCGTCGGTGTTTGTGTCACTCGCGCGTTGAAGGAACTGATCGTTGAAGACGCGCCTCGTCTTGAAAGATTGTTGATGCCTGAAGTCTGGCAACTCCTGCGGGTCTCGGTAATTTCAGCACCCAAACTGGAGGCATTGGGATGGCTTTCCAATCACTGCACACTTGAGATTGGCACCATTGCAATTAAGGTATATGTCTGCAACCTTATTTCTTCACACATTCAGTAGACTTACAAGTACCTTTGGGGAGTTTCAGTAGACTTACCATGCTCCTGTGTTCAGTGCTCCATTGGGGAATTTCACTTTGATAGCTTGACAACGGTGGCACGCGGTGTGAAGGTGTTAGCTCTCGATATTGATAATCTTAGTCTGGATATGGCTATTGACTTCATGAGATGCTTTCCCTCCTTGGAGAAGTTGTATATCAGGGTAATTAGTCTTCATCTTGTGGACTCTCTAGTTCACTTATTTTACGTTCCTTTTTAATGATATCCAAGGATGAGCCTCGTTTTCGTCTTGCAGAAATTTAGTCACAAGTGCAACAATGTATGGCGCCAAAAGATGCGCCATAAGATGCTAGATCCTATTGAGTGCCTTGACCTCAATCTGAAGAAAGTAGAAGTGTCAGGATATTGCGGCAATAAGTCCCATATTGACTTTGCCATGTTCTTTGTATTGAATGGGAGAGTGTTGGAGCTAATGAGGCTTGAGTGTGGAACCAGGCGAAACGACAGAAAGTGGATTGAAAATCAAAAAATGTGTCTCAAGCTGGATAATATGGTTTCTAAAGATGCTGAGTTCCATTTCACTCGTCGTACTAGTTGGAACTATTTTACAAATGTCAGGCGTGCCCATGAGCTGTTGATAGCTGATCCATTTTGCACTTAAATGATGAACCCGGGCTTATTGTCTTTATAGGATTTGTCTAGTTTTGGGCACTCATCAGTTTCAAGAAATTGCTCGTTCTTGTTGTTTTGCTACAGTATGAATGGCTTATCAACATGGGGACGTAATAGCTAGGGAGGATAGCTCCATGCCTCCATGTAATCAGCTGCAGCCTTTAACAGAGAATGAGAGACCATGTCTGACGCATCATATATATGTAATAACATTGCTCTTCAATATAAACATCTGTCAGCCTTCTTGTAACAGATAAAATCTGTGCCCAATTTCATCATCTTATGTAAAATGTTGTTTGATACATCTTCATTGGTCTACACAACACTAACATATCAGTGTGATGCTTAGGTGCTATACATATTAAGATTAGTATGTTTTGAGAATAGCCAACTGCAAAATGTCTTGGAAGTTCCTTGATTTTACATTTGGTGATCATGTAGAATAAACAGCAAAATTTCTTGATCAGGCCTTTTAAGTGCTTTTAGCATTGTGTATGCTTCTGTTTCACTAAAGAAAATGTTTTATAGTTACAACAACTGATTCTAGAGAACAATCGCATCAAGAGTGAACAACCTAGCTAAATGTCCAATATGGTATTTTGCCTATAGTTGCATTCATGACCTCATCAAGATAATTGTTTTGACATAATTTAGATAATGTTTTGTAATCAGAAATTGCATCGCTTCATAGCAGAAGAAAAGTCAGGTCTGAACTATTGGACTTGTTTGAGATGTTTATAGGACTCGAGACTTCTAGTGTGAAATAGAAGCCATGGGTATGCTCTTGTGACTTGTCTACCTAGCTCTTGATTAATTAAGAACAACAAGTACTCGTAGTAAGCATTTTGGAAGGTATTCTTTTTTTGAAACGAGTCCAGCCTTGGTTGGCTTTATATTAAAGTAGGAGGGAAAATTGGACATGTATGGCCCCAGGAGACCGGTAAGGAAAAAAGAGAACTAAAAAGGGGCTGTGGAATCCCTTATAGGCGTAAACTGTACTTCACAGCAACTAGCAGAAGAAGTTTCAT
This sequence comes from Oryza sativa Japonica Group, assembly GCF_034140825.1. Taxonomy (NCBI): domain Eukaryota; kingdom Viridiplantae; phylum Streptophyta; class Magnoliopsida; order Poales; family Poaceae; genus Oryza; species Oryza sativa. The sequence goes on from NC_089041.1 coordinate 8,033,370, forward strand.
AATCCTAGTCTCCTGGCATGATCCTCCAGGCAGAGCTAGCCTCTCCTTCCCTTGAACTCAGCTTACCATGGGAGCAACTCATCTTGCTAGATTGGGCACTAGTTCCTGCTCATTGATATCACCCTTTGCCCAGTTGGATTTGCTAAAGTCTCGTGCATGATTCCTTTTCTGTCAGTTGGATTTGGTAATGTTTAGATAACCTGAACATTAAGGAGCCTGCTGATGCTAAATTGCTAATAGTACTAACAGTGTTCGATAACACAGCTGTAATGCCTCAATTTTATCTTTCAATTGAACTAGTGAGTCTGGCCTCTTTTGTCTGAGATTGCTCAGCTTCTTCAGATAATGTAAGCTTGTTTCTGCCTACTATCTTACCTTCAATTTGCTTCTATAATTGTTTAATTGTTGATTATAATTCAGTTTGGAAAGGATGAGGAAATTAAATTTGGTGAAATTCACTTGACACAAGTGTTACTGGCAATGTACAGATGATGGGACAACAGTCATCATCTGGCTAGGATTGACAGAACTGCTATGCATATATGATACAAGATGGAGCACTTCTGCTGGATATAACACATCTTACAGGAGTTGGCTTGTACACAGGAAACCAATTACGTATACAAAATGGTGACATGATCTAATGTTGTAATATTTTTTACTCCAGTTTGTGGTCAGTCAGTTTTGCGAATAATGCTCACTTCACTTGGGAGGTTTTACATTTGACAGTGATGGTAAGTGGTCGTTGCTCCTGGAGCAGAGGACGTGGAGGTTGAAGCAGGGATTGGTGGGAGTGTGGCGGCTTGAACAAGAGCAGCAGAGGTTCTCCCTAACATTGATTCTGTTGTTTTTGTTGCTCGATGCAACTGTTGAATTTTCTCCTTTGTGCACAGAGTTGATCGATGAGAAATTGTACTTCATTGAATTGAAATGTGGGGGAACTCAGCGTCAAAAAAAATGTGGGGGAACTCAAAGTCTAGCGAGGACGAGTTTGGGCTATCATTGCTTTTAAGCTGATATATCCTCTAGTACTATGATGTATGACTTGTTGATGGCATTGTGCGATCAGGTATCTGTTAACTTGAATGCATGGCCTAATGGGCTTGATTGAGGGTTTGGTGCTATCCTGTTGTGGTTCTGACCCAGGAACCCTAACCAAATTGGGGATGGCATGTTCTGTGGCGATAGAGGTTAGGCCAACTCATTGTCATGGGACTTTTTGTTGCCTTCATGAGAATACAGAAAAGGAGTAATCATGAATGCGTATATAATGGGCACTGCCACTGTAGTTCTGTGTGGCTGTGAGGTGGATTTTAAAAGGTAGTTTCACATTATTTTTAATATGTAGTTAACTAGTTATCCAACTGTGCCTTAGGATTTTACACAAATGTTTTGTGACATAGCAAAGGTTTCCAAGGTCTCAGCTTATCATGGGAGACTGGCCTTAATGGTTCTGGACTAGTTCCTTCTGACATATATTACCCTTAAGGCCTTATGTTGCATTGAAAGCATAGCCTTGATCGCGTACTGAGTTTTGGAAAACTATGACTGTAATTGGTGTGGCATGTTCTTCCTGAGATATTCAGTAAATAACTTTGCTTCCATCTACTTTCTTACCTCAGGTTGCTTTTATGTTTGTTTAATTGTAGGTAGTACTTCAGTTTGGGAAACATGATGAGATTAAATTTGGTGGAAGTCCCTTGGCACAAGTACTGCTGGCAAGAGACATGAGACTAACTAGGGACTGCTGAGTACTCCTGAACAATGTAAAGCCATGGCTGCCATACATGATCCAAGAGCCAACACTTCCGCGAAAGTGAATATCAGGAGATGAGACATCTTACTGGCGTTGGCCTGTCCACAGGAAGCCTACTGAGTGCACAAAATGATGGCATGGTGTGGCATCGCAAAATTTTTCTACCGAGTTCAGTTTGAAGTTTAAACTGTTTTGCAGGAATAGCTGTCTCTTGTTGCATCGGAGCCTGTCAAGCTGTTGTAAATTCTCGAGGTCGCACATTTTGTACAGTCTCCTGTAAATGTACATATAATGTTAGATGTAATGAGTCCTGGTAAAGTGGTACCTGACTTAAATTAAAGGAACTGCAGCTCTGTTAGCATGATGGTTGTGTAATTTGATGCAAGAGAAGTACCAGGGTGCCAGTGGCATTGTATGTTCGTTTAATTGTAAATCGTCCATGCTTTTAAGTTAAAAGCATTGACTGCTTCATGGTGAATCTGAAAATTTTGTTTTTGGAGACTGTTGTCAGTTCTTTAAGGATTATATCCATGCTGTGTAAACCTGAAGAATTACCAGTAAACCTGAAGAATTACTGCATGCTGGTTTGTGTAGTTCACAATCTGCTGGCTCTAACAGACCTGTTACTTAAAAAGTAATCGAACAGAGAAGTACTCTGTTTCTGTATGAACAACTGCACTCCGTTTCTGTTAGTTTTGGGATATTTGTGTCTTTCCAACTCAATAAGAGTTAGCACATCATTGAACTTGAAAGGAAGAACTTCACTGGATGTATATCACTCAACAAGTTTGACAGAGCAATGAATTGAATAGGGAATATTTTCATTGAACAGAAATATTACTTATAGCGATGTTACTTACACTGAAATCAACCAATCAACAGCAATCTCAACTAATAAGAGACATATTTCGCATAGGCTTATTACATTCAACTCATCAATTAATCAATTACTCATAAATACATGCCATTGCACAACTATTTGCCTCTGCACTACAGTCTACAAACCACTGAAAATCTCTTCCTACAAGGTCATCCATATAACAGCTATCTTCACTCTTCAGAACGCTACTTAAGTGCTGATTTCTTGCTATCATTCTCCTAGTCCACCGGCAGATCGAACAGCTCGTCCATGGTGAAGTCGCGGCAGCTCGTGTCGCTCGTGCTGAAGTCGATGTAGCTAAGCACCTCATCAATACTCTCCGGAAACTCAAAATCTGACAATGCCATGTCCTCGCCGTCATTGAACTCGCAGTTCTGGTTGTCCGCCGATGGCGCCGATGCTGCACCACCACCAGCAATGGCTTCCTCTGCTTGCGGGACGAACAGGTGTGGCATGTCGCACTCGCGCACAAACTGCTGGTGCTCATTGTCATCAATCATCCCAGGAAGATCAGGGAGCAGCAGAGAAGAGTCATCGCCCATCACACAGAAGGAGCTCTGATCGGCGACTTCAGACCAATCCTGTTGGTTCTGATCGGGCAGAGCAGCTCCAGCATCAGCGATCAGGTCGGGAAGATCACGGAACACCATGTCGGTCACACCGGAGGAGCTCTGATCGGTGCCATGATCCGCCGCCGCCGCCGCGGGAGGAGGAACGAGCAGTGGCGGTGGCGGTGGCCCGACCTCCAGATCGAACAGAGCAGTCTCCGCCTCAGCCCGCCGGGGCGCGCCATGTGCTCGACCGTCGTCTTCCGGCTCTCTCTTCCGCTTCTTGCCGTAGCCGCTGAATCGGATGCGGTAGAGCCGGAGCGGCGACGAGGCGAGGTCAGCCGGCGCCGTCACGGAGTACTCGTGCATCACCCACCCCGAGCTCCCCCTCTCCCCCTCGGCAAAGAAGCTCAGGACATACTTGCGCCACGCGATCTCCAGTACTTCGCCGCCGCCGCCGCCGTCGTCGCCGCCGGGGACGAGCAGCTTCTTGCCGTCGACGCACATCCTCTGCCCCTGCCAGAACCCTCCACCCTCGACGGTGCGCTTCTGGCGCTTGCCCTTGGCGTTCTTGGCGTGCGCCTCCGCGAGGAAGAAGGCTTCGTCGCCGCCCCGGCCGTGATCCGCGAGAAGCCTCCATGGCTGCGCGCTCAGGGGATCGGCATCGAGGACGACGCCGTCGAGCGGGAGGGGCTGGCCCTGGAGGCGCCGGAGCAGGTACCGGCCGACGAGCTCGTCGTCGCTGGGGTCGAATCTGAGCCCCGGAGGGAGCCCATCCGCGCCAGCCGCCGCCATTGGAGTCTCGATCGCGAGCGCTCGAGAATTTCTAGGGTTTAGGGTATCGAGAGAGAGAGAGAGAGAGAGAGAGAGAGAGAGGAGAGGAAGCGGGCGGGTGAATCTTCCCCCACAAGGACGGGATTTGAATTTATCGAAGAGGAGGAGGGGGGATGCGTGGGGTGACGTCAGCATGAGACAGCCCTGCTGCGCGCGCGTTGCCTCGCTCAGCCGCACGGGTAGATTTTTATTTTGTTTTTGGAAAGCTTAACGAAATAACTTGTGTTAGCAACCTGATTTTGGAACCTAGTTTTGATTTGTTTTGAAATTTTAGCAGAAATTTGAACTGTCGATCAGGGGCCTCAGGCTGTGCATTCTTATTGCTGCTCATGGTGATTCTGAAGATGCTTCCTGCATTCTTTGGACTTTCTGACGGATTCTATCTTTAGGATAATTCTAGGTGGGAAGCAGAGTATACTTCTGAAGACAATCAAACTATAGGGGAAAAACCTTAATATTGTTGGTGATTTTAACATAGCATCTCTTGGAGTATAATGGTTTGATTTTGAGCGTGTGTTTCATTCAGTTTCAGACATATGTCGAGATGTTGTATTTAATGAGAAGAAGTTTCCATTTCCTATTGTTTCCCTATGATCTTCTCAAGATATTTGCGTCAAAAGGAATCTTCTCAAGATATCAAGCAGATTAATTTTAGTGGCAAGAAGACTCTTCAGAATATTGTGAATTCTACCCGGTACTATCCATCATCCGAAAACTTGTATCAGGACAATTATCTGAAACCAAGGTTGCTGATAGTGGTTTGGACGATGTTTCTCTTGATAACTGCATCAAGACATCAAGGCTGCTACTGAGTACAACTAATCCGATAAACGGATAAAGCGCCTCACAGATGCGATTGTTGCAAATGGAGTTCTAAGATCAGATATCAGTTAGATGGATCAGTTATTCAGTTGAGACTTGAGTTCGTAAATGGATTCAAATAGCTGCACAACGTGGACTATTGCGACACCTTTAGTCCGGTTCTCAAACCTGCTACACTGACCCTAATGTTGTCTCTAGCAGCAGTTTCACTGGGCTGATCTTTATTCCAACTAGGAAGGTAGCCCGCGCAGTTGCGCGGGCACTTTGTTTGATGTTGCTTAAATTTTTATTACGAACTTTTTATAATTGTTTGTTTAAGGGTTCTTTTTTTCTGAAATGTTTTTTTTCCAAATCCATTATTGTTTAATAAACATGTTCTATTTGCACAATAAAGCTCGTGCCCTCTAATTAGTTAGCTTTTTGTTACATACTTATTGCAGTCTAATCATCTAAGAACTAAAAAATAATGCAATGCTTATGCTAATGGGTAAACATCTAATTAGTTAGCTTTATATGTCAACATTTTTATAAATATGAATCAACTTTTGTGTAAACATCTAATACTAAAATAGGTTCCTGTTGTTTATTTATTCATGGATTGAGGGGATTCAAAACTATGTTAAATACATATTCTTGTAGAGTCCAATTCTATTGTGCAGTGTAGGAGACAACCCATAAGTGTGCGAAGCTAGCGAGAACACAATTATTGGATGGTTAAATATTACTACAAACATATCATTATCTGGAATGAGCTTTTATATGATTGTTCCCATAATTTCATTTTTTAATAAAATTTTTAGTTAAATATTAGGAATTATGTAATCGAAAGTAACCAACCCACAAATATTTTGTTTAGCTAGCTTGCATTGGGCATGAATTAGTAACAATTAGATTTTATAATCGTTTATCTGAAGCCTATAATGTCTATCCACTTGTCATAATTATCACATATTCTATGAAGTTCTAAAAGACCCTAGAAAATATGTGTTTCAAATATCAGATAAATTATTTGAAAGCTTTTTGCATTTGTAGCATGGAATTTGTTTGGTCACTATACAATCCACTTGCACCTTCTACTCAATATGCCCTATGGTGACAAAAAGTAAGGCCTAGCTGGACTCAATAGCACTCCTCTTATCCTCTATTGATGCACTATTATTATCTCATTAAAACTGGTCTACTCAGTGTCTCCCTGCTTTGCTTGCTGTCTCATTCTAGTTTGCGCAAGAAAATTTTTGGGTTCCAAAGTCTAAACAATACATTGTAAATTTTTTCTGTCTAGTAGATGACAATTGTTTGGTGATAATGGTTTTCTTGCACCTCCAAGTCATCATGTTGCATGGTTGTAAAACTTGTATATATGCTGAGACACGGAGGTTACCATACGATTCATTGTAGTAGTGTTTACAGTTTCGATCATGTTTAGTTAATCTTTCTTTTCATGTCTCGGTGTATCGTAACACATAAATGGATTCAAAATTTAATTCTTCAAGTGAATATGTGCATGGTGACATGTTTATAGAAAGTTAATGTCCATATATATGGATGATAAGATCTTTTTAAAGGTTTGTGCACAGAGAAAACATACTTTTTTTTCATACCCGTAAGGTATGGAATATAAGCACATAGCCACCGGCAAGTATATATATGTACCATATACTAAAATGCTATTAAATACCGTCTAATAAAGTAATTTAAATGTTACATAGAATATATTCTAGAGCACTTATGTAGAAGATCGTTTGGCACTCTTGGATTATTTGAGCACATTTTAGAGAATTCATGAATTCGATTGTTTCCTCTAACTGGCAAAACTACATTTTTCGATCAATCACAAATAAAGATATAAAATTATAATTGTTATGGTAGCTAGAGTCAAAAGCCGACCTTAACCAAATATGTCATTCTGGATATGTATTGGCAGTGAAAACATAAAGTAAACATCGATTGTACCAATATAGCCCGAGGGGCATTGTATGTATGTACATACGTGCACCATCGCCCAACATCCACCCCTCTGCCCTCATTCATGCCCTCTCCCCATGTATTGTCTCTCATGTTTTCATCATATATTAATCATGAACCCTAATTTATTATAATCTTTTAAAATAAATAACTATTTTTTATCGAGGACCCATATTAACTATATTTGAACTTCTAAAATAAATATTGTATTTTTTGTTATATTCTGACTTTTTTCATATCATTTAAATAATTATTAAAAATATGAAAAAACCAATGATATATACCTTACCTGTTGAAAATATTTTTGGTGAATTTTCTTTGCATCTATGTATAATTTAGGATTTATTACAATTAAAATACCAACCAAATAATTTTGAAAAATTCCAAATGATTTGAGAATGTTAATCTTACACAAATTAAAATTTAAATTGGATCTACTTAAAAACACAACTAAATTACATGGTTTGCATTTTTACATAGTTCAAACTACCGTTATATATTTGTTAAGTAATATTTGATGCCATAAAGTATATAGTTTGATGTGATTACTTTTGAAAAATTGTTGTGGAGTTAATTAATACATGTGGATGTCATCTGCCACAATGTATTTTGTGCTAAAATATAGCGAATATAAGACATCCATGTAAAATCATAATAAAATAAATGATAATTACGTATTTTTATTAGTAAGATGAATAATCAAACACATGCTCAAAAGTCAATAGCGGAAAAAAGTAATATAAAAATATTTAGGGGTATCCTAGGTTAAAAAATAACAGTAGGGTGAATGGGAAGAAAAAAAAAGGGGATGAGTACGTACTACCTGCCTACATACATACGTGTGAGGGAGGGTGGAATATGTACGTCAGTACGTGTACTGAGGGAGGGAGGGAAGAGTAGATGTACGTGCAGGGACAGAAGAGGAAGGGATAAACTATTGGTTTTAATCTAATCTAATGGTGTAAAATAATGGATCCACCAGTTTAAATGAAAATTGAGGGTTAGATGTTTCTCGTCTATTAAAACGCCATGTGGCGGCTTAGGAGCATTTATAGGGGGTGCCACGTGGCGGTTTAGGAGCGTTTATAGGAAGTTTAATGGACTTTTAGTATATAATAACTAGGAAGGTAGCCCGCGCGATTGCGCGGATATGCGTCGTACGTTAAGACTGAGATATTTATAAGAGCGAAATATTAACCGGTGAACATCTATCACGATTTCTCCATAAATTTTTTTCGTCGACATTAATTTCCTTTATAATTTTCTAACCTATTAGCTTTCTATTATATCATATTTAAGTAATATCTATAAGCAATTATTTATAATCTTCTTCATCATTTGAAAAGAAGGTAGACTTTTTTCTTAAGAAAACATGTCAATGAAAAGTAAGTGTAAAGTAAAACTAAGGTATTTTTCTTTTTTTAATTGCATATATATTATCATGATTTATTCGAGGATTAATTGGGTGGGACGTGAAGCTCCACTAAATATATGGGTTTATATAGCCTAATATGATTGATATAATTTGAGAGCCGATCCATCTATGAACATTTCATGTAGAGTGGGTCAGAAGCTCCATGCACAATAATATTTTTTAAATGTGATGTACCATGTATAGACATATGTTTTTCTTATATAAGATAGATCTAACTGTTAAATATAATGATTCCACATGCTTAAAAGGCATTGGAGTATTCCAGAAATATAGCTTAAAAATTATGGTTGTTTTAATATCTAACATTATTGTGAAGTGAACTTAGCTCAACTGGTTATGTTTGTTGTGATGGAATTTGCCCACTTGGGTTCATGTCCTAGACTTGGACAAATTCTTTCAGTAATAGGTAACATACCCATCGACAGCGAGAAGTACATAGTGACTTCGTCAATCTCAAAATATGTCATCCTAGTCTCTCGGAAGTACTCATAGGGGTATGTGCATGTGTGAGTTCATAGAGGTGAGTGTGCGTGTTGTGAGCGCCCGCGTTTGTATTTTATTTTAAAAAAATATCAAACATTATTTATTGTTTCTCTTTTAATTTAATAGATAAAACAATAGGGAGGGGACGACAGTGTTGTGTAGATGTGAGAGTGAGGAGGAGGTGGAGATTTTGTTTTTCCAATTTTTATAATTTTTCTAAATGATTTAAGTGAAATCCTATGACGGGGTGTTTCATTTTTTCTAAGAATTTTTAAGGTTTATCCCTTTTTTAATAGGGCGTGCCCCATGGTAACTTAAAATTTTTCTAAAAAAATAGATCAAATAGTTAAAAATAATGGATACGTCAATTTAATTGAATTAATTTAATCTAGCACCTCGTATGTCCAGCCACGTGTCCCTCGGTGATTCGCAGTCAGTGTTAGTTATGTTCTTTTTGTTTCTTTTCGTGGGAAAAAAAGGTTGGTGGTTACTCCCTATGTCAAAATAATTAGAGATAAATATGGACAAATTCACATTTATCCATATCTTAACTACTTAAAAATTAGTAACTTTCTAATCGTCGTCACAATAATTTTCTGTCCGTCAATCCGACCAAGCGGCACCCTCCATCCACATACACGCAATTACATCCCTTACGATGCCCAAAGAAAAAAATGGAGTTTGATTCAAAATAAGCTAACATTTCTCACCTATTTTGACCGGAAATTATAAAATATTTCCTCCGGTGTCCTATAGCCAATTACACAATTTTCGTAGTGTCCATCAGCCATGTCACGTTTTTACGGTGTCTCCCAACCAAATACACGTTTTTTGGGTGTCCTGTATGAAATTTTGCCTTTTTCTTATAATTATAGGACATATTATATGGTGATTTATGAGCGCTCTAGTGGGCTTTAATTGATTTTTGTTACATATAGTGATTTAGCATAACATAATACATATGTTCGATTAATTTTTCTTATTTAGTTGCCATCCAAACGATAGGGTCTACCATCAAATGATGTATTTTAACTTTTTATAGTAAAATATAGCTAATGTTATCTTGATTTATTTATTTAATTATAAATAAAATAATAGTTATATTATGTTAGTTAAAAAAATAAGAGGACATAATTGAATTGGAGAGGAGATGATGGGTGAGCCAGAGGTATACGTAAGGTAGGAGGAAGGGAGGAGATTATTGTTTTTAACATAGATTGAATGGGTCCTAGTTTTGAGTTATCTATTTTTATAAACACATATAATCTTAGATCTATTAGAAAATACTTTGTGTGTTGTACTTTTTAATTAAACAACTTAAATTGTTTAAAGTTGTTCTAATTTAAGTGTATGTTATTAATCATAAGGTTTAAAAATCTATATATTTTTCTTAAAAATGTATGGATCAGTGAAAAACAATAGTTATTAGAATAATATGACCCAGAGTAATGATTTTTTTAATAATATAGTTAACTTGGATCTTCAATTTTATGTTTTATAGTAAATAATCTAATGGTGTGCACCAATAAAAAGCTAGCTATATGATTTAGATAATATAATTGTCTAAAATTGTTTATCCTAAAATATTTTTTCCATCTAACAGAAAGTGGAAAATAGGATAGAAAGGAAATAGGTGGAGAGGTACGTACACACAATGAGTCCACCGTATATTAGTGAAAATCGACAGCCGGATGTTTTGTTTATTCTCGTAATTTTTGTGATTTTTTTAATTTATTAAAATACCACGTGGTGGTGTAGGAGCGTTTGGTGGTGTAGGAGCATTTGTAGAAGTACTACGTTGTGTTTTAATAGCGTTTATATGATATTTAATGGACAAAGCTCTAAATATGCTTCAATGTGATAATTTTTAAATTAAAATATAGTTAATATCAAATGTAGTCGTAATATTTTCCCACATACATCTATTTATTATTTAGATAAATTTATTAGAGGACGGGTGAATGTTGATATTATGTATAAAGATTTGAGGAGTGAAGGACGGTGCGTAGTTTGTACAAACTTGGGAGAATATTTTTTCTCAATCCAGTGAACAGTAGTACGTATTTTACATTTGAGATTTTTTTTCACTTTTTTGGGTGAACCGTACATATGTACGTGTCACTCGTAACAATTAGGTGGGACCGTGGCAGGGCTAAACCTTATTTTTTTCAATTGTAATTACAGTTTTTTTTTTCTTTTTTTCAGTGAGTAGCAAAGTACAGAAGTACGTATATATACGTGTAACTATTCACGTGATTTTTTTATTCGAGCAGGTTACGTGGGATGTATTTTAAATAAATCTAATCTAATAGTTTAAAAATAGTGGGTCCACCAATAAAAATGATTGGATGTTTTTTTCTCACAATTTACAAGGTTTTCTCTAATTTATTAGAACACCACGTGGTGGCGTAGAAGCATTCGTAGGAGTGCTACACGACTATTTAGAAGCGTTTGTATCAAGTTTAATAGGTCTCTAATGTTACCTATTGCATGTCGACCCGATGTGTCATGATGTATTTAGTACCACAACATTACTTTTATACACCGATACTATATATAATTAAAAGAATACAATCGATCATAAATTGGGCATATAATTAAAAATAATTTAAAAGATAATGTTTAGAGACCGTTCATATGATATTTGATATTTATATTATAGATCATATACTTCCGTATATTATGTAGTATTATATTTTATATTATACAAAATACTATTTTAGACCGTCATTTTTTCCAACAGTACTAACTACACATTTTTTTTTGGCTTTATCATTTTTTATCGTACACAGATGTTTTTATTCTTCCGCCTAACCGTAGGAAGCTTTATTTGTTTTTTTCAATTATACTTGCGTATGGACATTTTCTTTCCTTTTCCCAGCCACCAGTTGCATATTTTTTTTAAGAAAAACTATCAATTTTTTTAATAATAGATCTAATCTAATGGTCTAAATTAACGGGTTCACCAATTTAAGTGAAAATCAACGGTGAGATTAGATAGTGCCACGTGGCGGCCTAGGAGTGTTTGTAGGAGCGCCACGTGGAGGTTTAGGAGCGTTTGTAGAAAGTTTAATGGACTTTTAGTATATAATAGATAGATAGATAGATAGATTTGATGTAAAATTTTCTATGCACGGTGAACTTCATCTAGATTTAAATATGCAAAAGAGAACCTCATGTGTTCTTTGATCCTGCTCACTCAATACGTATCTGGAAGCTAGATAAGGTGTTGTATGGAATTAACCAAGCGCCACGTGTGTGGTACTATGAAGTATGAACTATATAAACTGAGTATTAAGTTGCAGGAGTTGGGGTTTACAGTTTACACCATTCAAAAGTGATATTTTTCAATTTATCTTCCATCAATCTGGTGTCATCATTTACATCTTTGTCTATGTGGATGATGCTACTATTGCTAGTTCAGCTGCAAAATCTGACACTGGAGGACTGATTCAGTAAATTACAGCCAAGTTTGCAATCAAGGTCACAGGGGAGCTGTCATATTTTCTGGGTATTGAAGCAAATAAGCAACCTGGAGATGGAGTGAATCTGACACGACAGAATCAATTTCAATTTGCCAAACCGAATGCTAATCCTACTATCCTATGTCATGTTCAGACAAATTAGCTCTGCATTGCGGACCTTTTGGCTTCTGACTTTCAGGAGCTGAGATGAGATGTTAAAATACTCTGAAATACTCGGTTAATAAAGTGCTTCAGAATTCACAAGTTCATACTGTGGTCAGCTGTAAAACTGATTTTGCCGATCTCAGAGATTACAGCGTTCTCTGAAATTTAAGCCCAGTAGTGTGACTTGGACCCAACATGATTTCCTGTTGTCCCACAAAAACCGAACAGTCCCACGATCGAATACAGTCTGATTATAAATGCTTGACGAATGCAGAAAAAAGAACTGGTTTTGTCTGAAAGTAAAATATGGACACTTTTTTTTTTCTGAAATGAACTATGGGCACAAACACAGTCGGTAGTTTTGGGCATATTCCTTTTCGATTCTTCTCCTGCAAAGCATTTTTGCAACTGTTTTTCATTTTGTACTTTTCAGCTGATACCTTAACAATGTGCAACTACAACATTTTGGTGATTGGTTTGCAGCCACCGCCTTAATATTGTCCTGTGTTTTAGCTGCTATTTTATTGGCTTATGTGAGGCACTAAAATTCAGATGTTTGACACCCAGCATCTGCTTGGGCCGAACCTTGCAAACAGCAGCAAATATCCAGCCCACCAGCCCATGAGCCCATCTCCCTCGTTAGCTCCTTCCCCCAATTTCGCCTGGATTTTTTTAGATTGGTAATTTCGCCTGGATTTTTTTTAGACCGGTAATTTCGCCTGGATTAGCGGGAGTAGTTTTCGGATCAGAAACTTTTTGAAGTTTTGAAATTTGAAATCCACCGCCTAATTTCCATTTCCCACGAGGAAGCAACTACTTATGCGGTTATGCCGAGAAATCCGCGGGGGACGCCACGATCAGTTGATCACCATTTCCACCGATCACCACCAGAGCGAGGAGGAGACGATGGAGCCGAATCGGCGGCGGCGCAAGACGGAGGAGGCGGAGATCTCCGCCGCCGACCGCTTCGCCGCGCTGCCGGACGGCGTCCTCGCCCGGATCGTCTCCATGCTCCCTTACTGGGACGTCATCCAGCTCTCCGCGGTGTGCGCCTCGTGGCGCCGCCTCCGCCTCCACCGCGCCGCGCCCGTCGTCAACATCGACCTCCGCGAGTTCGTGCTGTTCGGCGCCTTCCTCCCCGGGTACGTCGTGCTCGGCCACCGCGCCGCGCTCCACCGGATGCGCCGCCCCGTGGACAAGCTCAGGCTGACCTACTTCGCCGCCGACCGCTGCATGAACGAGGAGGCCAACGCCATCATCAGGGCCGTCGCCGCGCGCGAGATCCGCATCACCATCTGCCACGGCCCCGGCGGCGCTCGCGCTGCCCGCGCGCGCCGCCTGGACGAGTGGGACGTCGACGTGCCCTCGACGGCGACGGATCTAGACGTCCGCGGGTCTGGCTACCGCGCGCCGGCCGTCTACGCCGACTGCCTTCGGGTGCTCACCCTCTATCACCTGGAGCTCCACGACGCGCCGCGCCTCCCGTCCCTCCGTTCGCTGACGCTCCAGAGCGTCCTCGTCGCCGCGGCCGTGCCGTTCGCCCCGGGCAAGTGGTGCCCGCAGCTGGAGAGCCTGGAGATGGAGAGCTGCACGGTGGAGTACCGGCAGGTGGACATCCGCCTCCAGCTGCTCAAGCTGCTCGTCATGGACGACGTCAGCGTCGGCCCGCCATGCCGCAAGAACGACGACGAGCCGTTCGGCCATGTCACCGTCGACGCGCCGGCGCTGGACGAGCTCGTGGTGGTCTGCTCCACCGGGTGGGCCGTGGAGTACGCTTCGTTCACGCTGCGCGCGCCGGCGCTCCGCCGCCTGTGCTGGTGGGAGCAGTTCGCGGGCCGCGTCGCGATCGACGTCGGCATGCCGGGATCCGTCACGGAGGGCACGATCGAGTTCAAGTCCAACGGCGAGCTCGAGGAGATGTCCTGCCGCGAGATGAGGTTCTACAGGGCGCAGCTGATGCAGATGCTCCGCGGGATCCTCCCGGAACGTGCCGCCGGCGAGGATCGCCGACGTCGCACGGTGAGTGACACTGACACTGACACACAAAACACGACATGGCTGGTGATCTCCATCTCTGAATCTTGACATCTTTGGTGGTGTGTTTGATGTAGGCCTTCCATGACGGCGAGGACGACCACCGTGATGGACGACGGCGAGATGATCCCGGAGGAGAGGCTCACCTGCGACCTTCGACGCCTCATCTCGTCGCGCCACGTCTGATTTCTGCCATGATCGCCGGATCGATATCCACGAACATATGATAGTATTTTCGTCTGATTTCTTACCTGATCTGCTGTCATATACCTGATCAACCTATTTGCTGTCGTTTGGATCTTGAAAGAAATATTTATTGTCTGGTTGTCCGAAATGTTTGATTCTTTCTCCTGCAAAATGAATGCTATATGGTTCTTTAATCCTTTTGTTTGAATAGGCATGTTCAATTCATCTTTTACAACAAGTTTGTTGATGATCTTGGTTTATTTTTACCCTGAAGATTCTGGTTGGTTTCTGTTGCTCTGATAATCCTAGAAAATATAAGGCTGTGCCATGATAATCCTTCTGCTTTTTGTGCAAACAATTTCAGAACTACAATAATTAAGTGAATCACACCTTCCAAGAGCGAACATTCTTCTTGTAATTACTAATTACCCAGTTACCACTGATAGCCAAATCAGCAGCCAACATAATCCATCCCAAAACCAAAATGTTTAGCAAAGACATTGATGTTATCTTACAGACAGGTATAGGGATGAGATCACAATTATGAAATTACTGGGAATGTTAGATAAATGTTCTTAGAAAGATAAGAATACGGTTTCAAATTTTTTGCAGACTCAACCCTCATCCATTTCAGCGGAAGATAAGAATTGCAATTTTTTTTGGTGATACGGGAAATTTGGAAGGAATGAAATGCTATGATCCCAGGGCAGAGATTAGTACTACCAGGTAGGCAAATACCAACACAGCAACATCCCAGCCTTTAGTCCTAAGAGAAAGAGTTTTCCCTTCTTAATGGATTTGTTAACTTCTCCATTGTTTCAGTCTTTTTTAATCAAGGATATTATTACTACCACCCAGTTTGCTAACTGAGATATTTGTGGTGACATTCCCATGAGCAAAACTCTTTTTAGTACATTGTAGGAATTAGTGACATGATCAATCACAGAATCACGGCCTATCAACTGATACAAGATTATTATTAAAAACCCAATGATTATTCATGGCATTATGATGGAAATAGATCCTCAGACGTAACGTCCTCCCTGACGTGGTCAGGGACATATAGGCCTCACCGCCCTCAGGCCCACATGCCACTGACCACACGTTATGGCTTTACGTTAGAGCATCCCAATATCATAGTCCTAGCATCAAGTTTTTAGAATTCAGAATGACACCATGTATCGCACAAGCCTATCAATGGCAGCATTAGAAGCTCCATCATCCTCCACGCTCTTGCTTGCCTTCGCCTTGAGACCACGCGCCTTGTCCCTCATGGCCGCGCCTTCTTCCCCAACCATCAGCTTCCTCACCGCCTCGGCCACGCGGTCCCGGTCGAACACCTCGCCGAGCTCCAGTCCGACGCCCCACTGGTGCGTCACGTACCTCGCGTTCACCGTCTGGTCGCCGAAGCATGGCTGCGCGAGCATGGGCACCCCTTCGCAGATGCTATCCAGCGTCGAGTTCCACCCGCAGTGCGTCCAGAACCCGCCGATCGCCGGGTGCGCCAGCCGCCAGGACGTCTCTCTGTGGCGCCCATGTCACCACCTTTCCCATGCCGTTGTCCACGACGGCGGTGAGTGGTTCAGTCAGAGGCAGGGCGTCGGAGACGATGCCGGTGACGAAGCCTGGGCGGATGACCCAGAGGAATGGGACGCCACTGCCGGCGAGCCCAAGGGCCATTTCGTCGAACACCTCGCGGTCGATGCGCGCCACGCTGCCGAGGCTCACGTACAGCACGGACCGCGGCGAGTGCGCGTGCAGCCACGCAACGCAGCCGCTGTCCGGCGCGTGCAGGCCGTGCTCCTCCGGCGCGCCGAGCAGCCTGTGCATCGGCCCGATGGCGAACGCCGGGATCCTCGGCAGGTGGCGCCGGATGTTCCGCAGCACCGGCTTCTCGATGGCGCGGAAGGTGTTGATCACGAAGCCCATCGCGGCCGTCCGCATGGCGTTGTCGACGCGGGCGATGAACTCGCGCACCCGCTCCGCGTCGCCGCCGTCGACGCGGATCAGGTCGCGCCCGCGCAGCGGCTCGACCGGCGGCAACACCTCGTCGCGGCTCTCCTCTGCAGCCAAGAATCAGACGCGATGAGCACTGCTGCAAGAATCGCCATGAACACGATCTCATACCGGAAACAACTTGCCTTTGATCGGGAGGTAGCCGGAGTAGCGGAGGCGCGAGTAGCTGAGCATGCAGTGGAGCGCGGCGGCGTTGTCGGTGCGGAGCGCGAGCGCGGCGACGCCGACCTCCGCCGCGGCGGTGAGCGCCGCGTACCAGTACCACTGCCCGTCGACCACCGCGCACGCCACCTCGCTCCACCCCCCCCCCCCCCCCCGACCCGCACCACCCGCCGGAGCGCCTCGCGGAACGGCGCCTCGCAGGCGGCGTTGAGCGCCAGCATCTGCTCGACCAGGTCGGTGCCGGGGTCGGTGGCGGCGTCGGGGAGGCGCTCGTGGATGGGCACGAAGATGAGCTCCGGGTGGCGCGCGGCGTCGGGGGCGTTGAAGGTGGTGCGGACGACGGTGACGGCGAGGCCGCGGCCGCGGAGGAGCTCGGCGAGCTGGAGCATCGGGGCGATGTGGCTGCGGAACGGGAACGGGAACATCACGACGCGGCGGCAGTGGCGGCGAGCTCCGGTCATGGCTGGCAACGGCGGCGAGCTCTAGCTGGGGTGAGATCGTCGAGGACGACGGCAAGGTTGGCGCGGTTTATATATGGTGGCGAGGTCGCGCATGGGCGGGGGTACGTGGACGTGCAAATGAAAGTGTGAGACTGCTCCTTTGCTTGCTGTATTTTCTTACTCAGTATGACGCGAGGCAGGGCTAATGTGTGTTATCCATTGCTAGCATTAATAATTATCCTTTTGACATAGAAAATCTGCTTTGTGATCTATACGTATACTAAGTTGATATCTCGTGCTTTGATGCGGAATATGTGGATGAATACATTGCTATATATTATAGAAATGATAGATGTATGTGTTTAAATAATGTGAAAATGATATGAAGATAATGATTTAACATTGCTTGCATATTGAGTTCTAAAAATGCAACAAAATTATAAATGGTATGTCACATTAATTTGCATGATATTTAAAGTACTCTCGATAATAATTTCTAGTGGGTCATTATGTGACACTCTTGCATGTGATTTAAAATACCCTACATAATAATTGCTAGTGGGTGATGATGTGACACACTTGTATATTGTGCTTAGTACTTAGTGGGTATTAACTTTACAGGAAGATAGGATATGGTTTTTAAACAAAATAGGAAGTTCGGTCGTGATAGGCATCTCATTTATTATTTAGTCTCTCCGTCCCCATATATAAGGAATATTGAACGGATGTGACGTTTCCTAGTACTATAAATCTGGACAGGGAGCATGTCCAGATTTATAATACTAGAAAGTGTCACATTTATCCAAGACCCCTTATATTTTGGAACAGAGGGAGTACTAGCAAAATGCCCCTTATTGCAATGGGTGTGTAGGACCTGTGGTAACCATTTTAAAGGTAAACTCTCACTTTTATTTTATACTTAGTAATATGATAATGCATTATAACAAGAGAAAGCAATTTTAATTGTATGTACGCTGAAAAAATAAAATTGGTATGGGAAGAGAACATCTCAAACTCCCTGGGGAGATGAGCAAGCAAGCGTGCTAAGGTTCAAAGCACAAGTTTCAGGTGTTAATTAAAGGAGTAACTTACATTATACACAGCGAAATTTATGTGAACAAGATGAATACAAGCTGGGAGAAGAATTACACGTCATTGACACTCATGTAGCAGTACGTGTTGAATGTGTTAGTCGTCAAGTTAAATCTTGGCAGGAACATCTACGAATTAGCAAGGTCTAACCAGGAATGTGTTGTTTGAAGAATACAAGCGAACGTTCAAGCGAACCTGCAGGCTAGACCTTGCTATTTCCAAGTACATCTTCGCAGAAGAATGCTTGCTTGGAGTACCTCGTCGGCAGCTACAACATTAGCCGGGACATCATCGAGGTCGAGCAGCTTGGACTCTTGGAGTACACCCCAGCCGCAGCTGCGGGTCCATCCACATGAACAGTAGAAGGCTCAGGAACCCATCTCGCTGAACGCCGCTGTCGGCAGCCGAATCGGCTGGCTCGGCAAACGCTAATGCGCACATGAATAACCGCCAGGGAGCTGCGAGCTCCTTGATGCCACGCTTGATCCGTTCGATCAACAAGGGCTTGGATTTTAGCTGGATGAAAACCAAAATGGATATGCAGAAGCGCGTGCTTAGGACTCAAAATAATGTGACTTAGTCCCAAGGTAAAAAGTGAAGAATGCTGAATAGAGCTGAAGCTGCATGATTATGTCCTAGGGTGCTTATGAAACCTTTTTCTAGTCCAATCCCCATAAACATTGGCAAGAACATCGAAAGACCCAGCTGCACAATAGACTGAGAACCCATAGCCACTTGAAGTGCACGATTCCCTCCCATCCGTGCTTGCTTCATAATTGCAAACTCAAGTCCATTTAATGCTAAGTAAAGTCTTCCGTCCAAGAAAACTAGGGTTTAGTGGCGGGCCTCGTGTGGACGATGCATTGAAGCAGAGCACACGCAGAGCTCCCAAGAATTGGACAAAGCTAATACATGGAACGGACGTACCAAAATTCTAACAGAAATATTTTTAATTTTTATGATAGTAGTGATAAAGAAAATGCTTTAAAGAAAGTTGATCTTGTCAAATTTGCTTTGAAGGTCACTTATAATCGTATAAAACAAAAAGAAGAAATCTATGTTGTGAAATAGATAATAAACTCCGATTAAATGGTAAGAATGTCTCTTATATTGCATCTATCTAGGCCATCCATCCTGTAATCGGTGGATGCATACATTGACCCCCACCAAAATACTCCCTCCATTTTTCTTTATTTAAACTAACCAATATCAAATAAAAAACAGAGGGAGTAATTAATTAGCAGCTAACAAACTAAAAGAATCTGGTGTCTCCGGGAAAAAAAATTCAACAAATATGCAAAGCCGCGGGAACAAAATGAAACACGCCGCTCCCTCGCTTTTCCGGACCAATATCAAAGAAGATGAATCTACATCTCATGTACATTTATCCAGAAACAAGAAGGAAACAACCAGGAAAAAAAAAGTCCTCAATTGTATCAAACAAGCGAGCGATGCAGGCAAACTTCCATCTCTGTATTGTTTTATAGCTCACCAACCAAAAAATGACAGCAGCCAACAGATGCCGCCTTTCTGCAAGCTGAAAGTACTGATACAGGTTGGAATGTATCTCAAACATTATGTGTTGGTCAAGCAGACTCATGTCAAAGATACAAATGGGAGGAACTGACAATTTTCTCCTCTCATTGTGCTCAATAATTTGCCGAACTACCATGCCAAAAAAGGAAGACAATGATGTTCTACTACCAATAAGAGCAATTGCATCTCTAAGCTCACATTTGAGGCTGATTTCCAAGGAGCTGTCCAACTAAATTAGTCACCTGAAAAGGTATTTCAGGAAGAACAATGAGAAATTAACTTAACCGGATTGAAAGCAAAACTAACCACAATACTTCTAATCTGTTAGAATGATGATGATTATGCTTACTAAAAAAGAAACTGAAAAGAACCACAAGAATATTACTCGGAATTAATTTATGGTCATGTTTGTTTATATGAAGGGAAAGAGTGCAGATCAATATAACTAAATGGAGAACTATGCAATTACAAAGCTGTATACACTATAGGGGTGAGGAGCAGCCTTCCTTGCACTGTAGAAACAGGAGGAAACAATCAGAGAAAATTTTCAATTGATTCCAGAACAAATCAGCCATCAAGTATTTCCTATGGAAAGCAGATTGGCTGGTCCTTTATGTAAACAGTAAGCTTCTTTGAACAGAGAGAGCTACACCTTCCAAAGCCAACAGTTAACAATCATCTTAAGGAGGTTCATTTTTCACAATTATTTCTTCACTACAACAGGCTGAATCTACTTCAGGAAGCTAAATGGGAAGTAAATATTAACAGTCCAGAAAACTGAATAAACTTGCCTGCCAATACTTCGAAGCACATCGATCAATGCAGCTATTCTCACCCATATTTAGTTCAGCTTCTTTATGCCTAGAGATAACAGAAGTTGCATAAGTCCAAATAATCGCATGTAGCTCATCAGTTCATGTGCTAAAAGCATGGCTATGAACTCCATATGTACAGAGATGTCGTATTGTATGCCATTTTTAGTATTGAGCCTTGACCATTTAACTCATGATTATTTTTCCATCACAAAAGGGTTTACAGAACAGCAAAACACTACCTTGACTAAACAAATCTAATTCAACTTTTGTGAATTACAGCGTCATGGGTGAAAAGAAATGAAGGTTGAAGTCACTAATAGTAAAAACAGAGGACCCTGAAATACAAAGGCAAACCCCATATGTTACCTTTTCTCAATGCACTTGCTGAAACATGTTTGTGTAAGCCTGCATAAAGTGAAACAAGGGTAGACAATCAGGAAACTGCCAGGTTTAGGTTAATTGCTTTAGCATACTACTGTAATAAACTTGAAGGATGCAAAAATAAAGGGCGAACATTTTGATTTAAGATTAAAGAACAGTCACACTAAATTATATGCTACATGATATCTCAGTATACATTTAGATAACTCCATGCCGAAGAACAACCTGAACTCTCTGATAGCTAAAGGTAGAACTAATCAAATAAAAAGAAGACGTTACTTCACTAGGTCACTCACCGATTGAAAAGATCCACCCTATATTCCATCTCTTTCTCTGCCAATCCAAACATCTATTCAGACACAAAGAGGAAAAATATTATTAATCTTTAGTCAAAGAGGTTATAATTATCAGGAAAGCCTTAGTCACAAACTCATAATAACAAAGGTCAAAGTATAAACTGAATGACATTACATACAAGAACTATCAAAGAAAATGATAGGACAAAAGACTATCTGACAAACCAACAGTTCCAAATACTGCAAATTAGACTGGATAAGTAAATTGTAAGACGCATAGTGGTGGTCTTTCTTAGCCATGGCAACATAGAATCTGAAAACTATATTTCAAACAACAAATAGAGTAACATACAACAGTATAAACACCAACAGTTTGAAAAATACAAACATTTGATTTAAACTTTCTTTTAACTAGTACGATGTTAGGTACCACTAGGACTGGAAAGAATTTTCAGCTTCAGTGTATGCTACTCCAAGGAAAAATGGTAGCAAAAGTGAAAAAAAAAAGAGAGAAAAACATATATTCCCTCTTTTTTTATATATGACATTGGTTAGTTTAATTTTGAACCAACCAACATCATACATGAATAAGAAGGGAGTACTAATATTTTGTCTTGATATATGTACATCTCAAGACTCATTCAAGTTTCTGTGGGTCAAATGAAGTGAATTATCCTAATGCTTTACAAACAAATATTATACACAATTTCCTAGCTTCCTATTTATTTTAAAATCACTCTAGCTCCTATATAAACTTGTTAATTTCACCTTACCTAGCTTCCTATTTATTTTAAAATCGCTGCCTCGCTGACTGGTATATTCTTTTTATGTATATTGTTCGTTTATCACTGTTAAAGAGGATGTTCAAGCTGTCCTTGCCTCCTGCTAACCCGACTACAGAAACACCATAAAAAAATGTAGAACAGATCCATGCATACATCTGGATGGCAGATCTTATTAACGCAAACGATTCTCAGAAGGGCAAGGTGCAGCCATAACTTGCACAAATCTGCCCAATTTTCAAGATTGTTGGGATCACAACAAAATCAGCAAGTTTCAGTTTCCCTCTAATCACATCCAGAGCTTCAGCGTCAGTGTAATTAAAAAAGCAGGAAAATCACTTGTGACAAAGTAGTTCGAAAACTGTTACTGATATCACCATACAAACTGATACGCGAAATCAGATGAACCAACACAGACCTGCTCCTTCTGCATATTCACCTGCTCCTTCTGCACATTCACCGGCTGACCTTTCGCGGCCATCGCTGCAGCTCACTTCATGAAAACAAAATATACCACTCAGCGAGGCAGCAATGGATTAATCCAGCAAGAAAACATCGCAGAGAGGGGGGGAAACAGTACAAGATCCCCCGGGGGTCAAAGAAAGGCAGGGATCCGAACTCACCTCAGCAAACTAGACCAAGAACGAATCGGGGAAACGGGGGCGGGGGTCCGACGCGCCGACACGACGGCGATCGCGGCAGGACAAGGCTAGGGTTTTCGTGGCTTGTCTGATCGATTGGAGATTTGGAGGCGAGGAGGTGTTTTGCGATTTCGGAGCTTGAGGATGGTCGATCTGCAGGTGGGCCCGCCTGCAAACGTGGTTTGGAAGCCCTGTTTGGCCTGGTTTGAAATAGCTTACGGCTGTAGGCAAAAGATAATTAGGAGTTTAGATTAAGGAATTGATGGTGAGATTAATATGGGAATTTGATTTTTTAAGTTTTAATCTAGTATTATTTAGTACAGATGGTGGGAATTGATAGTGAGTTTAATTCAAGATTAGATCTTAAATGAAAATAGATGGTTTCGGATTTATTTAGGCAAAATAAGGAGGAATTTCCTCCCATTACCATCCCTATAAAGGAAGTTACTCCCTCAATTCCTTATCCTTATTCATCAAAACTCCAATGTCTTTCAACCAAACAGAACAATGGCACATCCCTCTAAACTCCTAATCCCTCTTAAAACTCCCGCCAACCAAACGACCCGTTAGGGCTAGTGGTTTTGTGTTTAAAATTTGAGGGATTCTTAAATAAATCCCTACTTTTTTTTTGCATTTTAATTAGTCTTCAGGCATCGTCAAAAAATACAGTTGTTTTACATGATATTTTTAGAGGTGTTTTATAGGAATTTTAGTGTACTTCTTCAAGGAAACAATTCAATTCTCCCATGGATTGCAGAATGGTCCGAACATGGGATTTACTATTGAGTAAATATCATGATTTTGTCAACTAAAAACATATATAACTTTTGTCAGGACAACCGACAGTTTTAGAAAAGAAAATGATCAGAGTATAATATTCTAAAGTGTGAGCTTATCTACTTTCCCATTAGCCATAAGGTTTCTTGGGTATACACGTGAAGAGAAAATGCTTGTCCATCTTATTATTGGTGTCTTCCTATTACTTCCTCCATCCCAAACTGAATGTTTTAAGATTTCTCAGCACCTCTATTTATTTGATTCAGTTGCTATTTCAGTACTCCCTCCATCCCACAATATAAGGGATTTTGAGTTTTTGTTTGTAACGTTTGACCACTCGTCTTATTCAATTTTTTTTTGCAAATATAAAAAACGAAAAGTTATGCTTAAAGTACTGTAGATAATAAAGTAAGTCACAAATAAAATAAATAATCATTTCAAAAAAATTTGAATAAGACGAGTGGTCAAACGTTGCAAGAAAAACTCAAAATCCCTTATATTATGGGACGGAGGGAGGGAATAGGACATGCACTTCAAAAGGTTCCAGGGAATATTTCATGATTGCAATTAAGTAATGAATCATTCTACAACAATCATTAGCATATTCAAACATTTGAATTAACCTATGGAGGGTGCTTTTGACGCCAGGGAGTGCCCCTCTATTTTATATAAATCCTGAAGGAACCATCTTATTTCATTCTCTTCATCAACCTATAATCTAACTCAACAACACACATATTAAAATGGTTAGAGATCTTAATTTACCATCAGAAGATGAAAGAAATGAAGAAGCTTTCCCTGACCTCAATGGAGGAGAAGCTGATATGGACGAAAATAGAAGACCAGTTGTTGCCTAAGGAGATATAACCTTGTTCAAGTTGAGCACCATGAACATGAACAAGCTGTAATTTTTTATCTCAACTTACATCCTTTTGATCTTAACTTTAAGGCTACATAAGAAAAAGAACAAATGCATCAAGGTAAATTACTTTGCTTTAAGGCTTTATTTTTCAAGTCAAACAGCTTGGAGTTGGGGACGTCACCACTTCCTTGTCCTCAAAGTCAAGCGTGAAGCCGGTGTCAGGGGGCAGCTCGGAGTCGGGGACACCACCAATTGGCCTCGTCCTCGGAGTTAGGGATGAAGCAGTCGTCGGTAGGAGGAGGGGGCGGGGGGAGGGGGGGTAGCTCGGTGTTGAGGATGCCACCATGTGCCTCATCCTTGGAGTCAAGAACGAAGCCATCATTGGGATGCCGCTCCATGCCGAAGATGTAGCCACCTGCATGTTGCTCCTCAATGAGGAAGTAGACCTTGTTGGTGCCGAGCACCCCACCACCACGTCGCATGCCTCATCCACGCCTTCCTTAATTCATTTGTCTATTGTGAGTCGACATCCGCTTCCGCCGCACTTCACTTGCGTGTGGCCCTTCTGGGCAGCTGAGCCGTGACCTCTGCGACCGTGACGAGCGGTGAATCGTCACGTGTCCGCTGCTCCATTGCACATGCCGATAGTGGAGAGGAGAGGAGAGGCAAGCTAAGGATACTAGGGATTAGGGATCGGGGATCGGGGTAGGGGTGACTCAAGGTATTGAGCGACATGAGAGTGAGGAAACGCTCAATAGGGAAAAAAATTAGAAACATCGAGTAGTCTTGAATGAGTTAACGGAAATAGACTGATCTCACTTCTCTAATTAAGTTGCTAAAATGATTTTTTTCTAAGACCTCACTGGATAGTAGTATCTAGTTTTTTTTTGTGATGCAAGACATATGTATCGTCATTATATTGCATGTTACCGCACTCTTACTTTCCTTTACCTTCCTCTCTGTCACGACCGGAATTAACCCAACGGGCATTCCATACGTGTGTGTATTGTTCTTTGTCCCAGGAGGCAAGGTACACCAAAAGTTGATACAATTCAGAGTTTAACAAGCGGAAGCATAAATAGTTAATTTATTACATGGGCGACAAAGGCCCAGCACACACGAAGATAAACGGAAAACAGCGGAAGACTAGGGCGACGACCACAGGCACTTAACGGCAGGCACGAGCTAAACACCAAAGCCTTCATCCTCCAAGAACTCCTCTTCTGGGTTGGGGGAAAAATTGAGCAAGATTGAGTACAACCACCGTACTCAGCAAGACACACCCACAAATGCAGATTAAATGCAAAGGAGTACAAGGGTTATAATATAGGGGTAGGATTTGCAGTAAACAGCATTTAAAGGTCATTTAGTTGCCCAAAGCTATTTTATAAAGACGATCCTAGAGCTACACTGTGTTATTACTCAAGGCCGTGAACCCACACGAACCTGCCTTAACCCAAGGCCTATGATGATTCAGACCGAACTGGCAACCAGACCCAGGTCTCAGCTCGTTCCAAACCAACCCAGGCCAACCATTCAACATTTTTGTTGTTAAGCAGGTTTTAAGAAATAAACCACTAACTTGGGTACATTGCTAGGCTTGCCCATAACCGAGGGCGTGGCTATTCGAATAGATTATACTCCGATCAGAGGTGTACATCTTTACCCACAAGACACATCTTCCTCACGTGTAACCACGTGCCACATACCACCACGGCATACGGACGAAAGACGTGACATAGTTCCCAACCCATCCTAGCAATAAACAAGAGTACCGACCCAACCCTGGCTACGGCCGGAATCCTGAGACAGGTAACCAAGGTTGAGCCCCTAGCAGCAGGACACCAGCCCTGTGCCATGACATCTCGACTACCGGGCCGCAGCTCATGTAGCCTTCATTTGCCCTAGAGATGTCCATCGAGCCCTGACGTCATCCATCTCTATCCGTGTACTTTTTCCCATGACCAGACTGAGCCACAAACTACGCCTTACCCACTAGACATGTGGAAGTACGGTAGTGCTTTGCAACCGAGGCCCGAAGACCAGTCCTTATAGTGGCCGAGGTGCTACTAGCAAAACCATGCACCTCGAGCCCAGCCTAAAACCATTTTGGGGGTTTTGAAAGGAGGAGAAGGGGTGTGTCCATTTCCACATAATCCAACCATTCCATAATGTCCAAATGATATGAGCATTCCCAAAGTCTAAGGTTATAAAACCACCTAATGTTGCCTAATTAATCAGCGAAGCAGCTAGCTAAATTCATACTAGTGGAACCATGAATAGAGTACCCACTAGTTGGGGTTTTGTTTATCCTAGGGTGAACAAGGTAATAATAACAATAGCAATAATAATAAGGTCATAACAAAGGTAAATAGTCATGGCTAAATAAAACAGTGATAACACGGGAATTTAAATAAAGCGATAATGTAGTAATTTAAACCAAAATAGTTTTATAAACTGGAATTCAATATGCTCAAGGATGATGTGACTTGCCTTGCTCGCTTTCAAAAACGTCGGCTTCAACATCCACGTAGAGCGGATCTTCCGAAGCTGCAGCGTCTACACGACCAATGAGAAGAAAAAAGGCTTTTATTCTAATAAACTCCATATAACAAGCAGAAACATAGCACAGAAATGGGTTCTTGACTTAAGGAAAAATTAGAGACTTGAACGGTCCAATTTCGAGTTCAAACGACCAAGTTATGGCCATTTGAAGATTATATGCTCTTTAGGTGAATATTTACAATTTCCTTCAATTACTTTTGAATTTAAAACGATTATTGCGCCAGTCGAGGGGAGGCGTGCGTGCGGACCGGGTCCACGAGAGTGGTGGGCCCCACGCGGCAGCCCCTCGGTCCACGGGCGGCTGATGGCCGGGCCACATGGCGCGCCCGGACGCGGCCACGTCGTCGCGGCCGGCAGGAGGCGGCGTCCGCGCCCCGATGGTCGCCGCCGGCAACCACTGGCGCGGCGGAGCGGTGGCCGAGAGAGGGGAGGGAAGGGGGAAAGGAGGCGGCACTCCACGGCTCACCCCGAGGCGACGGCGGCGACGGAGGAGGCGGCCGGAGCGGAGGGAGGCGGTGGCGCGGCTCGGGTTGACGGGGTCGGCGGCATTCCGGCGGTCGGCGACCGAAATAGAGGGGTGGACGATGTCGGCGAGGTCGCGGCGAAACCGAAGGAGGCAGCGCCGAGGTGGGAGGTGGTCCGGGGCGACGACGGCGGCGGACCGGAGCTCGGCGGCGACGGCGGAGAGAGAGAGCGACGACGCGAGCTCGATTCCGGCGGGGAGAAGGGGCGGCGAGTAGCGGAAACGGTGGTGGGGAGCTCGGGGAGGGTAATATAGGGTTGGGAGTGAGAGAGGGCGGCCGGAGGGGAAGGAAACCGGAGCGGGAGACCCAGCCGCCATTAATGGCGCCGGCGAGATTAGGGGGGCTTCCATCCGAAATAACGAGAGAGAGAGAGAGGGGAAAAATGGGGGGAAAGGGAGAGGGAATCAGGGGGGAATATTTCCCCCCTTCAATTTTGAACGGGAGCGGCGGAGCGCGGCAGATTTGGCGACGGCGGCGGCGCTAGGCGCGGGGGGAGGGAGGCCGAGTGGGCCACGGGGAGAGGAGAGAGAGGGAGGGAATTGGGCCGAATTCGGCCCAAGAGAGAGGGGGAGGGTTTTAGGGTTTTCTTTTTATAAAACCTTTTCAACTTTGTTTATTTCTTGATAATTATTATTTGTGCTCTGAAAATTCCACTAAAATTTATTTACACATTTTTAGGCTTTTAGGAAATTTAAAAAAAATCCTCCAAGCCTTATTTGACTTTTAACTTTGCACATTTTAATTTTTGGAGGTTTTCACTAGGATTTTAATTATTCTAGGTATAATTTAAAGAATATATTTTAGGGTCGTTTTGGGACGTGACACTCTCCTGCTCACTTCCAACTTCTCTCCCAAATTTAAACATGTGCATCAGCACACTAATTTATTTTCCAACAGTTTGCAAAAAAAAATCAATAGGCAGTACCACCAATTTATATCGTTCTTATAAATATCATACAATATTTCAATTCGACATCAATACATATTCCATCATTTACCTATTTACCCCCCGCAATACTAAAAAATCTGATCCATCTCAAGGAAGAACCAGATCATGGTGATGCCAATAGAGGAATGGTAAGGCCATCCCAACCCGAAAACTATCTATTAATTTCCATACTTACCATGTCATATAGTCACTATGTATAGAAACTATATCTCCAATGGATGGTATCTTCAAATTAAATTTTCATCCAATCATCTCTCAAATCTCCTTTAATCCACATATCCCCTGTTGTCATTTTTGGTTCTTTTGTACATATGGTTTCTTGCATGAGAAATGGTTTCATCATCTTTTTACCCCTCTCATCATTAATTCTTTTGCCACATCATATATTTTTTTTTCTTATGTGACAATGTATTTAATATTATGGACACTAGATAACATGCAGGGTTGAGGATGGTCTAAGAGCAAGTTTAATAGTATAGCCCACTACTAGCTCCAAATCTTCTATAGCCAATGTAATAGTCAATTCATACAATAGTTGCTTAATATATTAGTAATAGTTGGTCCCACATGTCATACACATATTACGTCTTGGAATCCGTGCTGTAGCTGGCTACAAATCTATAGCTCACTGCTCTTCTCTCTCTTCTTTTATCTCTTTAAAATATGATTATAACTGGCTTATAGCTTGTTATTGTACCTGCTCTACTAAGGTTCCTTTCTAATGCTCTTTTTGCCATTAGAAACCATCGTTTTGCATGCAGAAAAGTGGCAACGACTACGTGGCAATAATCAATTTCTAATCATTAGGTATCTGTGTCTGTGCCGACGTGCTCACGTACCCAGTCATGTGGATAAGCCGTTTGTGGCCGCCTCAACCCTCCTGACCCTCTCAAGACCCACGAGAGCTCAAAACGCACCACAAAAAAAAGAAGTGACCGTGCACACGCCCACGCTTCACAGGCGCACACACATCACGTAGGCACACAAAAGCTAGCGATGGCGTCGGTTGGTTTCGGCACCACGGTGGCGCCGGCGGTGGCCGCCGGGAGACGCCTGAGCCACCGTCGGGCGGCGGCGCCGCCGCCGCCGTCCGCACGCGTGGCGCGGCCGTCGGCGACGAAGAGCGTCACGGCGGCGGCGGCGACGGAGGAGAAGGGCCTCTTCGACGCCATCTTCGGCGCGCTGTACAAGGAGGAGCAGCTGCTGGAGACCGACCCCATCCTCAACAAGGTCGAGGAGAAGGCCCCCGCCGCCGCGTCCAGGGCCACCAAGGCCAGCGGCGCTCCGGCCAAGAAGGCGGCCGGCGACGGCGACGGCGACGGCGGGTTCAGCTTTGGCGGGCTCTTCTCCAAGAAAGAGTAGACGCCGAACTCATATCTGCTACTGTCTGAAGAAGAAAGCTCCATGACTTGATTCTGATAATCTGATTTAAGGGCTCGCAAACATACATACCACTTTGTTGATTCTGATCCATGATGCGATTACTTCTCTACTTCTCATGTGATATGTTTCATCAATCAAAGAGTAGTACAGTATTTATTTCGATCTCTTGATAATTCACAAATATAAATATACATCAGAGGAAGTTAATTCATGGATAAGCAACAGTCAGTGATTTTTTGCGGTACAAGATAAACCCTACAACGTGACAGAAATGTACTTCTTCTACAAGTAATTATTATTACTCAATGTAATCACATTTAACTCACAACAGATTATACCCTCTCGCTTCTACATGCATATACAATTACCGACATGAAATATTTCTAAGTATTATATATATCCTGTATTCATGTGCATGGCAGAAGTTCTTGATATATTGCTTTTGACGCTTACGAAAGAACCAAAACGTTCTTGCCATGCCGATGCAGGTGATATATCCCTCAGTTCCTAGCCTCATTCATAAGCTGGCAACCTTTGCACTGTATTAAGTTTATTTGCTGCATCGACGTTGAAGGTCGAACTCAGATCCCCTTATGAGTTTCAAAGATGTACTTCAAATGCAACAAACCAGAAGGGATTGATATCTGCAAGTAGCAAGATTTGTATTTAAAAGCAATAGATGATGCTACACATCCAGTAAGTTGGTAATGGATCCTGACAAAGTCCTGTACATACTACAATGACAAAAACTATTTGGTAACTTAATTTTAATGTCTTTCTTTGTTCATGCACAGACTAAAAAAAGAAAAGGCCAACCCCGAGAAGTTAACAAAAACTCAGTCATGATTGAAGTTGGAAATCCATGTAATAACCATAAACACACCTCCTCTCACAAAAAGAAAAAAAACCATAAACACACCTCGGATCAACTAATTTTATGAAAGTTGATGTTTGGACATTCTAGATCTGAGAGCTACAAATAAACTCGTGCTCATGCCATATCTCACGGTACTACAGATCCAGATATGACCGACATATCAGACCTAAGTTCTGAGTTATTTGAAATTTTGAACAGTCATCCAAGTCATAGTATCTAAATTCCATGTCACACCAAATACCGTGAAATTGTTTTTGGGACAATAAATCTACTATGCAGTGTGTGGGAGGTTATTGAGAATATGGTAGCTGTCGTTAAACTCCTATCAAAAGAATATGTTACTGTCCTCACAAAGGAGTCATAAACAAGATAAAGAAACTTTCTAGAATGAACATCCACAATATCTATGCTAAGCTTAGTGGCAGAACTTTTCTATTATAAGCCATGTAACATGTATATGGAGTAGTTGGACATCTATAATATCCTTCCAGCTATCAATATCAAAATGATTATGCATCTTGTTAGTTTGCAGAAGAAAATACCGTACCACATAGGCAATTCAGGTGTTGTAAACAATAAACAGCTTTGGAATTTTTTTTTGTTTATTGTGTGCGTATATATTCTTGTTTATTGATACCAACATTTACGAGGAGCATTTCTTGTCTACCAAACTTCAGAATGGTGCGCTTTTGTCCAATCGAACTGATATTTTTATAATCCTAATTGAATAAAGCATTTGGAGAAACTCACCTGCAAATATTTCCTTTGGTGATTCTCTAGATAACTGTACCATCTGGAATCACCGCATTTTTAAGCACTACCGTTATCCCAGAACGAATGTAGAAACCCTCTAATGGTCTCTCTGCTTCTTGCACATTCTGCATTCACACAAGCAAGGGAAAACTCTTAGGTCTCAGCATTTGAACTGTAAACTTAATGACTAAAGAAAAACTGCATATATATTTAATAGCATAGACAAGCAAGTTGCAAAAGCTGCTACGATGAACTATGTGCAATGAAGGCCAAATAGGTTGAAAGAGCGCTTTAGTAGATTGAATGAATTTTCCTCCCACCATTCTTATCTAAGGAGATATGAGGCTTTTTTTTTCTCTAAGTAGACATTAACACTAATACATACTTTGCTACCTTTCCAAAAAGTGCATTTTTTCCTTGCTCCTGCGATACATACTTGTTACAAATTTCGAATTCCATAAAACCAACATGCTCAATGAAGTGAATGAATTTAATGGAGTCATCTTATCTTCACTAAACGGTTGTGGAAATGAGCTTGCAAATGTTATAAAGATCATTGCAAAGAAGAATCCAGAAGGCTCTCCTAGACAATGATACTAAGAAATAGTCTTATGCATGGGGGTCATACCTGTGAGTTCATAATCATTACATTCTTTCCAATTCGAGCATTCTTGTCGATGATACAGTTCCTGTATGTCAAAACTTAGCATTACATAACAGGCAAGTTACCAAATACATATATGCATCATTGCTCATACTGACCTTATTATGGTGTTTTCTCCAACGCCAACTGGTACTTTTCCATCAGACAATTCAGAAAATCTCTCAGCTTCAGTCTGATAGTAATCTGCCCCCATCATCATGGTGTCCTATACCCAGTTGATTTTCTTTTTGTTAACGATATTGAAATAATTAAACATCCATTGTTCAATAAAAATGAAAAAAAAAATCCATTAGACCATTACCAACATGTAGGGTACTTAGTGATTGCTTCAGCATAAGTTGGTATGACTAAATGTACTTTCTGTGGTTTAAAAACTATGTGCAAATCTTTCATGGTTAAGGGCATAAATGCCAACAAAACTAGGGGAAAAAACTCGCATGGCATCAATAGGACATGGCGAGACTGCAGTAAATGCAGGTATTGAAGAAAAAAAGAGAACACTGTGATCAAGGGAAAATAAATGGAACTTGCAACCTGTTTCCTGTGGTTCTAATAATGTTAATGATAATAGAAGCTAAAATAAATGGATTGTATCCAAATGGCCAAAATATTAGAAAAAAGACTAATTTATCTCTGGTTTATCTAGCATTGGGATTTGGGAAACAGTATTTTCTCTTTAAATACAATTTCCGAAGATTGTTCGTGCAGGCTTAGTTCCTAAGATTCTGTATTGGTATGCTTTCATCCATCTCTGCCTCAATTATTTGAATGGCAAACTTATGAGTTCCAAATAACTGTCAAGTACATTGAATTATGAGTATTCAACAATTCACCTTCAGCTGCACCCCCGGTTCTAATCTTGAACGGACACCAATAACAGAGCGATCAACACTACATTCTGTTAGAAAGCACCCATGGGAAACTATAGAGTTCAGAACCTGCACGTAAATGGTTAGATCAAAAAAAGCTGCTACTGAAGGTATAACCAAAGAAACCATCTCTAAGAGAATCTGACCTTGCAGTTTTCTACTTTCGTTGGAGGTAAAAATCTAGGAGATGTGAATATGGGCTTCACAGGATCATAAAAATAGAAGTTTGGCGACTACAAAGAAGATAACTGAATTTAGATAAATTGTCCACGCACATAAAGATATAGATGGAGATGATGTTAACTAAAAAAGTAAACCTGATCTGTGAGAGCAAGATTTGCCTCAAAGAATGACTTTATTGTCCCAATATCTTCCCAGTAACCATCAAATAGATAGGCCTGTCACCACAGAACAAGGAATATTGCATTCATATTCAGGGTTTTGTGAAAAGTAAGATCACATGCTCATTTTGGGATTTGAAGAATTTCTAACGGTTGATTTATGACAATGGAATTTCTTGCGTACATACAGTTTGAAGGATTATGAAGTTGTAAATACCTGCACATTGTAGTCTTTTGCAGCCATTGGGATAACTTCTGACCCAAAATCATTCGCTGTAGGATAATGTCCTCTAAAAGATACAGAACAAAGAGAAAGAGTATCAGCATACCTCAAACTGGCAAGAAAAATAAGAACCAAGGAGTGCAGACAATCCCAGGAATGCTATCTCAGCAAATAAAACCAACAGTATGTCTTATCATATATAACAAACCATTTGTTATTTTTGCACATTTGACTTTGCCATGCATCAGAAAATAAAGTTACAGAAACCAAATGCTTGATATAGAAGATAAAACTACAATGCAACTGGAACATTTATTTATCATGCAAACCTAGTTTCCAAGATTAAGGAAAGCATTGCTCATGAGATATTATCATTAGAATTTACCTTAGTCTTAATCATTAGCATTTACCTTAGAAGTCTTAACAAGATATCAGTCCTGAATACATATATTCCCATTGAAGCCATGTATTTGCATGTATCTGCAACTTCTGGGCGCAAACCAAAAGTTCCCATATCTAGTTGCTGCATTAATAAATATCTTAGATTATTTAAAAACTTATTCGTTAGAGCCAATAAATCAAGGAAATTGAGCTAATGATAAAGAAATAAAGAACAAATCTCCAATAATCTAGATAACATTCACAAAAGCAAAACAAAAGCCTTGTGAATAAAACCGTGGATGATTTAACATATGCAATTAAAGGTGATGGAATGCATTCATTTTACACCTTTTTCAGGTAACAATTCAGTTTAAACATGTGTAAACAAATAATTTTTAGTATTCATTTGTCTTTGATTCAGTGAAGAGGCATATACCATTGATTTCAAGCTTTCATCCTTGGGCTTTTCGAGAAAATCAGTAATGCGTCCATTCTTGTCAGTCTTCATCAATCCAAAATCAGAAGCTCGACTGCAAGTAGATGACACAAATTTTAAAAAAATATGAGAGGTGTATGTCATCATCTGACCCATCAATTAAATATGGAAATCCACGTGTATTGTCTACTTGTTAATTTGCAATACAATATTATGATATTCACAAGTAATATTGATGATTAGCGTGACAAAAAGTAAACTTCTAAAACTGTGAAGAATTACAGCATGTACAGTCCTGCTAACTAGCTAGAATAAAGACAGATTAAAAAAAAGAAAACGATTCAGATAGGGCAATTATGAATAACCTCTCATCCACAGGAACACAAGCGACTGAAATATCAGCACCTTTGTCAACATGCTTCTGCAAAACAACTCATCATTTAGATTTTTTTTTTTTACAATACTCAAATAAAGTGCAAAAATAATCTTTGCTCTAGAATATCAACATGAAGTTCACCTGGACAAAGTCCATATAATCCATCCTATACAGATGATCACCAGATAGAATTAGTATGTTCTCTATGCGTTTGAGCCTTGCATCCTTGTAAAAAAATCAGGCAAGTTAAAACTGGGAAAGCGATAACATCCCGTGATAAGAGTACAATATCATGAGATGACACTAGACAAACCTCAAATAGCCACAGGAACTGCCTGACAGCATCGGCTGTTCCCTGGAACCATCGCTTTCCTGATTCCCCTGTTGTCTGGGTAGCTGCCAGCACCTACCCAACAATCAAAACAAACCACCGTAGAACATTATCAATTAGAGATCACCGACCCATTGCCACAGCTGCATGTTTCCACTCGATTTCACCTCATAACAAACACTAATCTTACCTCCACAAAGCCATCACCAAAT
Source organism: Oryza sativa Japonica Group (assembly GCF_034140825.1). Classification (NCBI taxonomy): domain Eukaryota; kingdom Viridiplantae; phylum Streptophyta; class Magnoliopsida; order Poales; family Poaceae; genus Oryza; species Oryza sativa. The sequence continues at coordinate 8,068,626 of NC_089041.1, forward strand.
CCAACCCCCTCGCCAATGTTATAAGTGCGCGCGATGTGACGGTTGAGAGACTGGGAGTTGAACTGGGTGAGAACGTAGATCTTGTTGATCTTGCTGTTTATGCAGTTGCTCATCGGGATATCGATCAGCCTGTAACATCCCCCAACAGGCACCTGACGTACCAAGAACATACAGCTCAATCACTAATGATGTAAGCATCTCACGATTCAATCAACCAATAGTCAATGGTGTCAATAGCAACCGAAATCCCCACTATTGCACACAACCAATGAAATGCTTATCAAATGCATGACGAAATGTGCGTGTAAACACTGTAAAGAAAGGATAATGTGATTTGATTACCGCGGGCTTGGCCCTGGTCCGCGTGAGAGGGAAGAGGCGCGTGCCGGCGCCGCCGCCGAGGATGATGGACGCCACCGTGTCCGGCCCCACGTCCCTCCGCGCCGCCGCCGCCGCCGCTGGCTCGACCGCATCCGCCTGCTCCACCTTGGCACACCAAAACACAAAACCAAACCAATGAATCCGCACCCAACGCACAGGAGATCAGCTCACGCAATCCCAACACGCACGCACGCGCGCACGCGCGAACACGGAGCTAGCCAGCCACCTACCTTGAGCCCCTTGGGCGCTTCGGCGAGGACGCAGCTGGCGGCGGCGGCGGAGGCGGCGGCCGTGCGGCGGAGCGCGGCGACGCGCGAGCGGCACCTGGCGGGCGGGCGGGGGGGCGCCGCCGCCGCCGTGGTGGCGGCCCACGAGCAGGTCGCCATTGGCGGACGCGGGAAGGTTCTAGAAGGGCGAAGGTGGCGGAGTAGGAGAGGGGAGGGGAGAGTGGTTTGATCGAGGAAGGGGGGGTTTTGCAAGGGGAAGGGCGCAGATCGGGACGATGGGCCGAGAAGAGTGGGGAGGCGCGAGTTACGAGGGCAGCGGGGTGGGCGGTGGGGAGGTGCTTTGACCCGGCCGCCCCTCGCATCCACCGTCCGTTTTGCATCCTGACATGCAGGCCACATGTCCCCGAACTACGAGGTTCACAAGGTTCTTGCACATACGGTACTCGCTCCATTCCAAATTTAAGTATACAGGATTTGTGTACTAGATTTATTTTAGAAAGAAAAGAATATATAATTTATAACTTTTAATATATTGTTAACTGATTTTTTTATGTACTTCCTGTATACTCCCTCCACCCAAAAACTCAATTTCTAAATTTGAATTTCGTCCTATAAAAAAATCAACTTCAATATCATATCTACCCTTAACATATAAAACGATAAATTTTATTTCTTTAATACCCTTTGCCTACCTATCACCATTACTATTTTTTTTCATATTGTCAAACAAAAAATACTTATGTGGGGGAACGGTAGTAGAGGTGGCGAGGATTTGGTATTTTTATTATAACTTGTTAAATTTGAACTTGTATATTCGTGAAGTGATATGTTTCATACTAATTTATCACCTCCATCCCAAAATAAGTGCAGCCGTGGGAATCCGTATCCAACGTTTGACCGTCCGTCTTATTTAAAAAAATTATGAAAAAGTTAAAAAAAAAGTCACATATAAAGTCCAATTCATGTTTTATCATCTAATAAAAAATACTAATCATAAAAAATTTTAAATAAGGCAAATGGTCAAACGTTGGACATGAACAGTGCAAAACTACATTTATTTTGAGACGGAGGGAGTATCGTACTAATTTTATAATTTGTTAATGATTATTTATGTGACATGTAAGGCCATGGCCAACGCTCCACACTAGAGCGTGGTCTCACCATTCCCGACGCGAATATTCGCACCAGCTCGGCCGGGATCGTGCCCTCGCAAAGCGTTGCAACCCTCTGCAGAGCGTCGCATAATTTCCTCAACTTTTGGCGAGGAACGGGTGAGGAACCGCATTGGGGAGAGGCATCGCTCCGTACCGTAGCCCAGGGACATTGCAATCAACTACCTCCACGCCAAGGGTGAAGAAGACGAGGAGGTAGGCGGGGGGAGAAGAAGATGGGGCGCCGCCACGCCTCGATCCGCCTCCACCACTCGATCTGCCGCCGCCGTGCCTCGATCCGGCGCCAAGGAGCGGAGAGGCGCCGCTGGGAGGGGAGAAGAGGGGAGAGACGCCGCTGAGGAGGGGAGGAGAGCTCGAGCTAGAGAGAGTGAAGAGTTCGGCTGGTGAAGTGGGATGACGTAAGAAGGGGATTGGGGTGTCGGTGGGGAAAAGAGGGAGGGAGGAGAGATTTTATATTAATTTCTAGATTTTAGGGTGTTTAATATAAAATTTGGATTTCTATATAAATTGAAAAATTGTGAGGAATAAAACAAAAAAACAAACCAGGGGCTGAAATAAAAAATACGAGACTGCCACCCGAAATAAATTAGCTTTTTGGGTGTTGCCCCATCCTAGATTGCAATTGAGGGTAACCCTTGCGTTGGCCATGCCGTGAAGAAACCAGGGATAATCTGCTCGAGAGATGAAAACCCCATCCCTCAACTCCCACTTCAGTAGAGGCAGCAGCAGGCTTCCCGTGTACACGCCGACATGGACGGCACCCACCATCGCCGCCACGTCTGTTTGACCGCCGGTGGCCGGATCGTACACCCGAATCACGCCGCGGCCGTGCTCTGAACTGCCGTTGGCCCACACCCAGAAGACGACCCTCCCGTCGTCGACGAGCACCACCGCCGGCTCCGCGCTTTCCGCGTCCCACGGCAACGGCAGCCCGAGGGCGTGGTATGGCATGGTCACCGTGTACAGCTTCGTCCAATGCTGCGGCCCAACCTTGCCGCCGTCGCCGTCGCCGGCGAGGAGGAACCATAGGTCCAGGACGCCAGCTCGGTGGTCGTCGTGGGCCACCACCAAGGTGCCCCTCAGCTCGGCAAGGGTGACGGTGACGTCCCAGGGGTCATCGTGGTCTCCGGCGGGCCACCGACGAGGTCCGGTCGCCATTGCTCCGCCTCAAGGTCAAACGCCGCGATCCAGTCTCTCCTCCATAGCCTGTATTCATAGAGCAGCACGAAGTAGGCGACCCCGCCGACGACGGCCGCGAACCTGCGTGACGTGCTGACGGTGTAAGGCTGGCTCGGCCGTACCTCCCTCCACAGCGCGAGGCGGCCGCCGTTGACGCTGTCGCAGGCGAGGGTGAGGACCGAGCAGGCCTGCTGCTCGCCGTGCTTCAGCTCCCCATCCTTGGTGATGTGCATCACCTTGTACTCCCCCGTCGATGCGATCCGCGCGAGCGTGACCTAGTACTTGGTGGGGTGGCTGATCTTGTAGTCGGGGACGACGGGGACGGCGCCGGACACCGGGTCGAGCACGCGGAGCAGCTGGTTGTTGTCGACGAGGAGAGCCACGCCGCCGTGCGTGGACACCTCGGCCGGCCGGTCGCACCTCCCGGCGCAGGCCCTCTTCACGATGTCGCCGGAGGACGCGTCCACGACGTAGACGTCCACCAGCTCCCTCCCATAGGAGTTGAGCCGGCCGCGGACGGCGACGGCGAGGTGCGGGGCCGGGTGCCTCGCTGCGTGGGCGGCGGCGAAGACCGGGTCGCGAGACAGCAGGGCGCGCCACGGCCGGCACACGGCATGGAGGCGGCAGAGCGGCCTCGCTGGGAGGCATAGCAGGACCTAGTGGAGCAGATCGACCATCAGGACGCCGTCGTTGGACACTGCGACGACGGGGTAGTCGCCGCCGTTAGCTCGCGATGGCGGTGCCATTGCCATGCTAAGGTTTGTGTTAGAGTATATGGTAGTTAGAGTCATATTAGGATAGTTAGAGTATATGGTAGTTAGAGTCATATTAGGATAGGATTGATTTGTGTGGACTCCTTCCATATCTGTAATCCTTCCTTATCTCTTCCTCATGTATTCCTATATATACCGGCCCCTGAAGCTCATTATAATCAATCCATATTACACAGTATATCTCTCCTATACTATCCAATATGGTATTAGACCGCCTCCGCTGCCGTCGCCCCCGGGAGCGAGATCGCTCCCGGGAGCGAGATCGCTCCCGGGGGCGGCCACCCTTTTCTTTTCTTTTCCTTCAAGTTGTTATGCTTCATCGACGGGATCGATTTTGATCTCCTCGGCCGCGGCCTCCTTCGTCGAGTGTACATCGCTGTCGTCGTCGTCCTAGAGGAGATCGATCTCCTCAGGCGTTTTCGTCATCTTCACTTCATGGCCTAGCACCATCGCGTCGACCTCCATGGCCTAGCAGATCGCATCTACCTCCATGGCCTAGCACCGTTGCATCGACCTCGCCGCCGGGGGGATGGGCCCCTCGCCGGCGCGTGCCGCTCCACCGGCCGGCCCCGAGCTCCTCTACCTTGGCTGCCGCCGGCGGGCGCTGGATCTCCTTCGCGCCCCGGCAACTCCACCCTCCGCCGCCAGCACGCCTCCTCATCCCCATCTCGGGTCGCTGCCAGCAGTGGCTCGTGCTCTTCCACAACCTTCGTGCGTGGCGCGGGTCATCGTCGGGTCACCGACGCTGCCCTGCGGTCATCCGCGTCAGGCGCCGGAGCCCGCCGCTCCTCACGGCGCCGAGGTCCACGGGCTACCATCCACCGGGTTCCCACCGCAGACGCCGGTGTCCCGACATGGGGGGCTTGTAACGCCTCGATTTTCGTTCGGGGTTAAAATTCATTAAATAATATATTTTCTAGAAATTAAATAAAAGTTAAATCAATTTAATCAAGTGAATTATTGGGAGGAAATTAGAGAAAATTAAAATTTCCATTAAAAATCATTAGCCAGGAATATTTAGTAATATTCTTTGTGTCCTAAAATACACTCCGGATTTTTCCGCGAATTTTCGGAGCTCAAGAAATAATTTTAATAGTACAAAGATCATTTAATCAATTAAATAAAAAGAAAACAAAATTAAAATCCCCTTCCTCCCTTTCGGGCTCGGGCGAAAATCCTCCCCTCCCTCCTTCTTTCCCCTCCGGCCCAGCCGCCTCCCTCCCCTCTCCTCCTTGGGCCGCTTGACCCGTTCGCTCCCTTTCCCTCCAAAGTCCACATACCCCCAGCCTTCTCACTCCCTCTCTCTGACAGGTGGGACCCGATGAACCGCCCCGCCGGCAACTGCCATGGGCGCCGGTTCCACCCCACGACGCCGCTGTTTCCACCCACCTCCTCCACTCCTCGCGCACGCGCTCGTCCGTGGGACCTAGCCGCCCACGTCTCCGCTCTTATCCCCCTTTCACGCTCGCAAAAACTGGCCGCCAACTCCCCCATGATCCCACGCCGCTCCCCCACTCCGACCAGCGATTCCGCCCCTCCCGGCCTCGATCTCCATCCACCGCGCCCATAAAAACCATCCCCGTGCCCTCCTCTCGAGTTTCCCCCTCCTTCCTGAGCTTGCCGTGCACTCCCTCGCTCTCCCCACACGCCGCCGCTCACCGGCGTGCTCCAGCCGCCGCCTCCCGCCGCCTTGGCCATCGCCGCGCCGTGCCACTGCCACCATCGGCTCCGCCACGCCGAGCCACACCTCGGCATCTGCTCTGCCTCCCTGTATCCCTGTCGGAACCACCTCTGCACCGCGTACCCGAGCCACCACCGCCGTTCGCTGCCTCAGTAGCCCGCCACCGCCGCTTCAACCTCCACCGTGACTTGCCGCTTGCGCCATTGACTTCGCCGTCGCAAGAGCAAGGCCGGCCGCCACTTTGTTTGCCCAGTCCACCGCCGGAGCACCACTTTCGCCATCGATCCGAGGTCGCCACCTCATTTGCTGCCTCCGATCGCTGATTCCCGCCGTTCCCGACCTCCTCGCGGTACGCCGTCGCCTCCCTCGGCCACGCAAGGACGAGAGCACCCTCGGCCACCACCTCCTCGCCGCCGGGAGCCACCGTAATCGTCTCCCCGGTGAGTCTCGCCACAAATGTTGTGCTCGGCTGGTGTTCCTCGCCGTGCCGCGATGCCTCTCCCTCCTCTAACCCCTCCTCTTTGCTTCCCAGGTCCTGCTGACCTCGGCCGCACCTCCGCCGCGGTCGGGAGTCGCCGGAGCGCCGTCCCCGACCCCAACCCGAGAAGCGCCACCGCCAATCCTCGTCGTCGGCCGCCTTCCCGACTTCGCCTCGCCGTCCCCGTCCTCTTGGTGAGCCCCCTCTCCCTTCCCCGCTGCCACCCGTGTGTGCCGCCACATCCAGCGCCGCTGCCGCCCACTGCCGGCGACCATCGGGCCGAGCGCCACCGCTTTCCGGCCGGCTGCCGCCGCCCTGCTCGCCCGTGGCTGCCCGGCCCCTTTGCCGCGCCGCGCCTGCCCGTGGCCGTTCGATCGACCGTCCTAGCCGATCTGGGCCGTCCACGTGGCCTCCCTGTGCCGCCCCGCGTGGGTGCTCTCGTGGCGCCACCTCCGCTAGCCCGTCCGCCATGGCCACCACGAGGCTGCCACATGGTGCGCCCGTGGGCAACGCGCGCGTGGACCGAGTCCACCGTGCGCCGACCTCCTTTGAGCCACTGACAGGTGGGGCCCGCTTGTCGGCGCCACCTATTCCCCTCGGTGACATCATAAACCATTTTAATTGCGCAATAAATCGGTAATAATTCTATAAATTCATATAAATGGCTCAAAACTTCTAAAATTCATATCTAATTCATACGAACTCCAAATTGGGCCATTCAACTTGCAAAATTCATCTAAAATTGAGCTCTACATGTTTGTTTACTTTTTATGTACTGTTTTCTTGGTTTTTATTAGGTTTTTTTTCTTGTTTTGCATGCCAGCGTGTAGAATCCGTCGTTTCGGAAGATCGCGATCGCGAGGAAAAGAGTTCAGAAGATTGTTGTGAAGAAGCAAGGAAAGTAACACATTCCTCTTGAGCATGTTGATCCCAATTTATAAATGTTTTACTGTTTGCAAATAAATATGCATCGTTTTGCTAATTACATGGGATCAGGGTTTACCTATCTGCTTGCTTGTCCTTCGTCAACCTTGGGTGATAAATCGACTAGCTTGTGTTACTTTGATGACCTAGCTAGAACTATATGCTTAGCCATGCTTAATTACCACTAGCTCAGTTGATGGGATAATTACAGTATTAGACATTTTGGTATCAGAACGAGCTGCGTGCTCGAGACACCCGGCCATGTTTTATTGGCCGTAATTATCCAACTAAAATGCGACTGAATGGTGGGCTGTGGGTGCATGGTTTTGCTGGTCGCACCCATAGCAATTAAGGACCGGTTCACGGGATGCACTGGAAGACATACAATGCTTGCCACAAGCGGGAATGGGTAACTGCCTGACTTGAAGTATAGCTCTTCTCTGGCTGACGCATCTAAGCAATGGTGGGCGTGATGGAGCGGGATGGGCCCTGCGACGGCCTTTGTCGCTTCCAGATTCACCTAGGCACGAGAGGGGACTGCTCGCTGCCTGCTGGGGGCGGGGTGAAACCTAAGGTATGGTGTGCTTGGTCAGAGAGGGTAATATGAAGGGTCTTGTCACAATCACTTGACATGGTGACGCCTCCGGCCGGGCACGGTGACATGCTGATGGATTGTGTCTTGTAGGTACAGTTGTGCACCTCTGGCCAGAGAAACTATTCGAATAGCCGTGCCCGCGGTTATGGGCGATCGACCAGAATCACCGTGATTAGTCTCACACTTAATAAATCGACTCAATGCACTGTAGTTCATATGGGTTGGTTGGGCCTGTTCAACGTGATGTAGCATTGATCAGTGGAGATTTAATGTTACCTTAATTAACCAACTGTTTTACTGTTTTACTCAATAAAATGTTTTACAACCGCCTTTATGCAAATAGCCACAAGCCGTTCTTAAATCCACTTGCACGTCTGCATCATTGGTGTGGTTTGCTGAGTACGGTGGTTGTACTCAGCCTTGCTATTATTCCCCCTTTTCAGAAGTGTAGTGCTTCTGAGTTGAAGACAGAGTTAGATGACCAAGGCTCAGACCCCAGTTGAGTTTTGCCTGTGGAGTGGAGCTGAAGCCCCACTAGGATCGTCTTTTTCCACTGCTGCTGCTTTCATTTCGGTGTAAGGATTAAGTGCCTCTTCTGTAAGTATTTATGTTTAGAACTGTATATTACTTACCGTTTTGTGTACCCTGGCTAATTCTTGGACAGGAAAACACAAAATAGTCTGGAAATTTGGGCTAAATTTTAGAGTGTGACAGGGCTCACGGCCGCCACCGCCGCCAGCACCCATCGCCGGCGTCCTCTCCATCCGCCGCTTCGAGAGACTTGGACTTGTCTTCACTGCCGCCGGAGGGAGTGCGCGGCTAAACCAGAGATCCCGTCGGGCCACACGCCATCTGGCCTAGGGCCCTAGGCTGGCCTCTACCCGTTGGCTACTCGGCTCCTGCCTCACTCGCTCTCTCTGCAGTCTGCCTATCTGTTTCTCTTTCCTGTCATCTTGCACGTGGTTAGCAAACAGAAGAGAGAGAAGAGAGAAGAGAGAGAGAGAAGATGGGTGTAGACTGTAGAGGGCTCGTTGACCGGCATGCATGGAGATGGAGGGTTCTGGTCTTCGGGACATGGTGCTACCGTGCTGCTGCAGCTGGTGCTTGTATTTGTGTGTTTTTTTCCTTATTAGAGATCGGATTTGCGTCGTCCACCGTCTCGTCGATATCTGCACATCTCCGATATAAGCATAGACTCGGCTTCCACTTCGTCGTCCTGCCCCGCGCATCATTGACTTGATCACCCGTTCAAGCGCTCGGCTATGACGACACCATGTTGCCGGTCATTTTCGAGTACGTCTACTACGCTATCGAGCTTCGGGTTGCGGCTGCGTTGCCCCCTCGGCCGCGGTGCCACTGCCTGCGGTCCACACCACCACTAGTTGTTGTAGTGCTGAGAGGCGCCCTCCTCAGCATGGCTACATCACCGGCGGACTTCTCGCCATTGCATCGACATGGAGTTGTAGCTGTGTTGTCCTCTCGGACCGCAGCTTCGCAGCTAGCGTCGTCTTCATCGCCATTCGCGCATCAACAACCTCGCCGTCCGCACTGGTTATCGTCAGCCATTCAGGGTCTTCTTCCTCTACTTCGAGCATCGCCGCCGTATCTCCAAGTTGCCACTGTCGCCGCTCTAGGCCGGTGGTCCAGCTACCTCCAAATGCCTACTGACATCGCCGTCCAAGCCATTGGTTCCGCTACTTCGCCATCTTCTTCGTCTAGCATGACTCATCGCCAGCGTCGCCGTATCTTCCTCGACTACACTTCGCTCTTCTCCGGCAACTGCGTGCTGCTCCAGCAATTCTCCCTCTATGCTGTTCTCGCGCCGCGACCGTCTTGGAGGCCTTCTCTGTTAGTCTCCTCCGACATTGGCGTATGGTTCATGGTGGTCCCTGCCTTGCCCGTGCGGTATTGGCAACACCGGCGCACGCATTCGTCCCGAGTTGTCCCGGGGTCTGACAAACCTTGTGTGACGTCTCGTCCTTCACGGTTTGACTACATCGGCTCTTCGGCGTCATCTATCTCAATGACTGCCTCGATTGCGTCACCGTCATCGTCTTCAGCGCGTCCTCGTGCACCTCACTCTACGGCGCCCCATGCGCGCTCTGTGGCTCGGCTACTTCGACATCAGCTTCCTGACTTTGGCTACATCGACCACGGCTACTCTACGCATGGCTACCTCGACCACGGCTCCCTCACACCCTACGCTTTGGCTACGTCGACTACGGCACAAAGGGCTATCATCCGTATTGAGCACTCTTGCCGGTTTATTCTCCAGTCCAAGTGTCTGCGCTGCTTGGACTTCTTTCATATCTGTAATTCTTCCTTATCTCCTCCCCATATACTACTATATATACCGGATCCCTAGACTCAATACGATCAAACAGTTTGCCTTTCATGAAAAAGGGATCTCGTGCGCCCTCCTTATAACCTAACACAATTCGGTCACTGGAACTGATTATAAATCCTAACGCAATTAGGGGTGTATTTTTGTTTAACGAATTCAGCTAGTATCTCTTTTTTTTTCAAGAAGAATTAAACTATTTCTAATGGTTTTTAAATTGATTGTTATTTTTATGGAGAATGAAAAGATACCTGACGATGTTCCGTCCAAGGGAGAGAAAAACGATCTCCCTCGTGTTCTGGCTTTAGAGGATTCAGATTAAGAGACCCCCTAGCTCTTTGATAATCTCATTTTGTTGGGAAAGTGATTCCATCTCTCGTTCTGTGCATGCCACCTAAATAATCATCAAAAAGTTTGAAAAAATTTGGCAACATAGATTAATATGAAATATGTCACTCTACAAACATGCAAGTTTAAATTCGACTACTACATGTTATAACAAAAATAACAAATATAGCTGCGAAGTTTAATTTGTTCTTTTTGATGTAACTTGTAGAAATTGAATTTGGTCTTGTATGTTTGTGAAGTGATATATTTCATATTAATCTATATTGTCAATTTTTTAATAATTATTTAAATGACAATCAAACAACGAGGGGATATCCCATCGAGGGATGAAAATCCACATCCCATTTTGTTTGGGATAAAAAGCATACAGCAACAGTGTCTTGATATTTGAACTTTCAATAAAAGATTTGAAGAAAATGTTAACTATATAAAAAAACAAGCCTTTATAATTACTAATTTTTATTTCCCTCGTTTTAAACAAAAAAATATATTTTTTTCACAATCTGGTGTGTGCAGCATGCAGAGCTAAAGGGTCTCACGGAGATGGCATAGTTGCTCTCTTCAGGAGCAAAAATCATAACTTCCAGGAGTAAAACTAACGAATATTGTTTTTGTGTGCAACCTTGTAGCCATTGGAAGATACCCGGGCCTTACCTTCCTCCTCTGCGAAACCTGCAGCTGTACTCGTCTCCAAGGGCAAGAAATACGTGCCTCACCTGGCCTGGCAAAAAAAAAAAAAAAACCTCACCAAGCACGCAACACTGCCTGGTCCATCCAAATCCAGCATCGTGTTGATGGTGCAAGACAGAATTAATCACAAACGCATAAGTTTATATACAAGTAGACGCATTTCTTCGTAAGAAAAGAATCTGGATTTAATTTTCGCTCAGTGTTAAATTTTGAGGTGAAGGGAAGTTTACTGGCTTTTATAGAGAGAGGTCAGACTGGAATAAGTAGATTGCAAGGCATTGGATTTTGTTCAGTGGTGTCACTAGTCTAACTGTCACTGGTGGTGGGACCGAATATGGAAAATGGCAAGATTTGGTGGAAAAAGTTCATGCAGAACCAAGTCAAAGCTTCCATGCACATATGATTGTAAATTATGTTATCATGGAAATTGCAATGCAGATGCTTGATGACATTATTTCTGACAAACTCTGTCTTCCTTTTATCTGACTGCAGGCATAATGGACATTCTACTCGTTAAGCATGTGTTTGATTGGAGGGTTTTGCTAGGTTGGGTTGTGGCCATCTTTTTTTTTTTTACAGCTGTTTGGTTTCAAGACTAGGTGGGTTGGTTTGGTTTAAAAAAATGTTGAGTTTTACTGATCACCAAAAAATGACCGGGCCGATCGAACCAGCTTCCCGCTCCCACCCCCTCTACCATGCATTTTTCCCCATCGCATCGCTCCCCAATGAAAAATGTAGGCGGCGGCGGCGGCGGCGCAAGAAGCGACAGCAACCACACGAGTGCAAGAGAGAGCTAACGGCGACGACTCGTGGCCCCATCCCTAATTCGTCCCCCCATCGCTGAAATTCAGTTGGTCAACATCGTCATCCTCTCGCCATTGGCTGCTGCGGCAAAACAAGATTCGGTGCCCCCATCCCCTAACGGCATCGTCCATGTCCTCCTCTCTACTCTGCAACTGCTCATCCTCGCAATCTCAGCGACAAAGGTAAGGAAACCCTAGCATGAAACCCTAGATCTTGCTGAATTTATTTTTATGAGATGATTGCCCCTTGTTGTGAAAAGGAATAGTTGAAGCAATTAATTCATAGATGATTAATTCACTCTTGAAACCCTAGATGATTACCTATTGATGTGGTATTTTCTTGTCAAGTTATTCACGGTAGATTTATTTCTAATGTGAGCAAGTAATCTGTGATTATATGATCTATGCTTGAGAAGAGATTTTTTTTTTGCTTTCCTTTGATTATTGTAATGTAGATGGATAAGAGGACCAAGTTTTTAATTTTTGCTGCTGCGGCAAATATATTATTGTAGATGATGGCCATGATTATTCAATCTAGAAAAAAAAGAGAGGTGCAAGGACAGAAGGTACTAAATATGGCCCATTGGATGAAAGGGATAGAATGAGAATTGAGTACCTAGACACAAAAATTTGGAGAATGATATAACTTGTGTCAACATGCTTAGACTTAGAAGAAATCTTTCTTTTGATTTTGTAAGCTGTTTAGAAATCGGGGTTTGCTTGAGGATATTATCCACATGTGTTGAGGAGCAGGTGGCTATGTTTCAAAACACAGCGGGGGCACAACCTTAGAAATAGGTTAATTCGCACTAATTCTGATAGGTCCAGAGAAACAGTTTGTCATTATTTCAACAAAGTACTTCATGTTATTGGTGAGCTAGGAGATGAACTAATCCCCCCCCTCGTTGGACAACCCCAACTAAAATATCAGGGAGCCACACATGGGATCCTTACTTCAAGGTGTGACATCCATCTGTGTCTCCTTTTTTGATTTTTAGATGTAAAGATCTCTGTGGTCTTGCAAATAACTCAAGTTCAGATCATGATACCGAAGATATTGAAACTGGAAATGAAGAGGTGAATTATGGGACAACCACTATTGATCTTGATGCTGAAACATCATATGTGAGCAAGCCAAAGACAGGCTAAAACAATTGAAAGTGAAGATGATGTGCTGATTAGGGCATTACCTAGTGTTAGTGAAAAGCTCGCCGCTGGTATAGTGAAAGCCGGTGAGCCAGTCAATACACTGCCAGCAAGTTTATTTGACACCCTGAAAAGCCTTCCTGGTTTTAAGGACAACCACATATCTTTCTACTATGCTCATTTGGTGGCCAATCCTCACATTACTATAGCTTTTGATGGTCTTCCATTCAAAAACAACCTACACTGGGTTGCTTTGTTCATTAGTGAGAAATTTCCTGGATCAATGTAGGGTTGTCGGATGAGTTGTGCAGTTAATTTGCTATTATGAAATGTGTTGCCAGTGGGTAGGCATTATATGTAAGACTTGAAAGTATGTTTAAGGCAAGGAAATTATGTGTAGCTTCTATGCTTGAACTGCCACTATGCTTGGACTACTATGTGTAAGACTTCAATGGGCTATTATGTGATCAGACTTTAACTCATTATTTGTGTCTTGAACTTCCTATGTATGTTTATGTGTGATTGTTTTTGTTTTTGATTCTACAATATGAGTTATGAGTGAGATTATTGTTCTTCCACCTAAATTATGATTGAATGGATATATGTGTTGTACGTATGGTCAGAAAAAATAACATGGTTTGGAGAGCCCTATGTTTTGCTGTAATTAGAAGTTCATAATTGTTGATCATTTTGTGTTGATCTCGGTTTGAATGGATGCATGTGTCAAACGGTCCTATTATTCTCTATTTTTCTGTAATCAGAAGGACTGCACATCAATTTTAATCTTGTGTTGAGCAATCCTCTTGTGTCATGATTTATCAAGGATGATGGCACTAGCAATATTTCAGACCTAAGTCTTGCTCCTGCATTTGAATGACGGGTAGAGAAAGGAAAAATGTTCTCATCAAAGACAACATCCCTAGAAATATAAACATGACTTGAAGATATATCAAGGCATTTAAAACCTTTTTGGCGAGTACTAAACCCAAGAAAAACACATTGTTTGGAGTGGAACTAAAGTTTGTGGGTATTATAGTGGTGAAGATGAGGCCAATAAGCACAATCAAACACTCTTAGGGACGAGTCTGGTTTTCGGTTGAACAATTATGAGATAAGTAGCCGCAACAAAAGCTTCATCCCAGGACTTAAGATGCATTGATGCATGAGACAAAAGAGAAAGACCCACTTCAACAATGTGATAGTGTTTCCGTTCAGCTAACCCATTCTGTCGATGGGTATATATGTGGACAATACAAATGATGATCGATTCCTATTTTAGAGAAAAAGGAATTGAGCATCTATTACTCTCCTCCCCAATAAGCCGGCATGGCAATAATTTTTCTATCAAACATTCATTCTACCAAGGCTTGTAATTCTCTAAACTTCTCAAAACCTCATATTTATATCTTAGCAAGTATATCCATGTAAACTTACTAAAGTCATCAATAAAACTCACGTAATATTTATTTCTCCCAACAGACTCTAGAGCAAGTCCCTAGACATCAGAAAACACAAGTTCGAGAGGAGATTAAGACACACTGGTAAACCTAACATAAGGTAGCTAATGACTCTTCGCTTTTTGGCAAGCATTATACACAAACTGATTGGCTCACTCATCTAAGCATTGGAGATTTTTTTTTACTAGTAACTTGCTTGACAATAGGAAGAAATGAGCGACCTAAGCAGTTGTGCCACCTGGATAGAGATAGCTTGACGGCTCCAAGGGCTTGTTTGTTGGACGACCGGCCAAAGGACTTAGTGATCAAACAGAGACCATGCCTACATCTCCCTTTAACCAGAATGTCCTTCGTTACCTGGTCCTTTAAAGAAAATAATTTAAAGTGAAGCTCAAGGAAAGCAGAATTATCAGCAGCTAATTGACTAGCAGAAATGAGGTTTTTCTTTGCTTGTGGCACATATAGCACATTATTCAAATGAATATTATGACTAGGGGTATGAACAGTAGTATGACCAATATGACTAATATCAATACCTGCATCGCTAGCGGTGTGAATCTGCTCGCCGCTGTTGTACTTCTCCTTTGTGTTGAGTTTCTCCAGCACACCAGTGATATGATCCGTACCACATGTATCAATATACCAATTTGTATCTACAACATATGAATTAGTGGCTGAAGCTGCTAGTTTTTCATCCGCAACATAGTCCTCATCAAAGCGATACCAGCAGTCGATTGCTATGTGTTCTCGCTTGAAGCAGACTTGACAGGTGGGACGCTTGTCCGGTCCTCTTGTGCCGTGTCCTCGGCTGCGTCCTTGGCCACCACCGTGTCCTTGCGACGTGCCCCTGTCGCTGCTGCCGGAGTTGTTGCCGCCATCGTGTCTGCCAATGCCCCTACCGCAATTTGTGACAAAAGGCAGCCCCCCCTTGACTGGTGTTGCGGTAAAGGTCAAGTAGGGTTTCATAGTTGAGGAGTTGAGAGTACAACTCCCAACTGTCATAGGTTTAGTCTTTGTGCACAGAGTGGAGACGATTGGACTGAAATCTTCATCTAATCCGGTGATGATGTACTGGACTAGATCCTCCTCATCAAGGGGCCGGCCACCTACTCCCATCTAGTTGCCAAGGGCCTTCATCCTGGCAACGTACTCTACAACCTTCATGGTTCCCTTCTTGGTGTTGATGAGGGCGAGCCAAGTGTTCACTGACCTCGCGCGAGTGCAAGAGGAGTAAATCTTCTCAATTGCTCGCCATGCTTCAGTCGCTGTTTTCCACATGGCAACTTGGATCATGACATCCCTTGACAGAGGCGATAGGAGGTAGCCAAAAACTTGCTGATCATTGGCCTTTGTTAACGCCAACGCCAACAGTATACTCAGCTCAAGGTCAGTATACTAATACTAACAAACCTTATCTTCTAGAAGCTCTATTGCATGTATAGGAAACTATATTTCACACATATGGTATGGAACTTCACATTAGTGAATGCCCAAAATAAAAGGAATATTCCAAGAAAATATTAATTAGGTCATATTGAAAGAAATTCTATAAGGATATCACAAAACATGCATGTGTATGTGGTGTGCCAAATTAAGGATCATATAATGACAAGATTTATAAGACGATCAGAGGGTGGAAAGAGGTATCATATGAAGTAAAACAAGAAAAAAAGGTCGATCTAGGTAGATGACGAAGCCTATGACCTTTAGGGCGTTTAACTTATTTTATTAAGTAGATTAGGCAACTTGACTTGATATTGTTGCTGAATATTTGTACTCCTTCCGTTTCTAAATATTTGACACCGTTGATTTTTTAGCACATGTTTGACCGTTCGTCTTATTCAAAAACTTTTGAGAAATATGTAAAACTATATGTATACATATAAGTATATTTAATGATGAATCAAATGATAGAAAAAGAATTAATAATTACTTAAATTTTTTGAATAAGACGAACGATCAAACATATTTAAAAAAGTCAACGGCGTCAAATATTTAGAAACGGAGGAAGTACAGGCAACAAATATCAAGTGTACGTATATGCAATATTTTTAGAACATATTTGTGCTTTCTGAAATTAATGTTGATGAGTTATGTTCTTTGTTTGCTATATAGGACACTAATTTTGCGCTTGATGTTGGTCTAACGCTTTTGTTAGGAGTTGATGTTTGGTAATTTAACCATGTTCTGAGAGAAAAAAAATTCATCCCTCCGCCCAGGGAAATAAAATAAAAATGTGCGGGCGTGCGAGTGTACTAAGTACACAAAATAAAGTGGACGGAGGAAAAATACATTTTATTATAATTCTCGAAGAATTACAAAAAAATACAGAATCCTTGGTCAAATACACTCCACGGCCCATAAGCAAGGTGGATCTGACTTGGCGATTGTGATCTCCTGGTTCCCAAGGTTTCGGAAGACACCCGGTTAATTACTCTCGCGGGTTAAACCCGTGAGATACCTCCGATTAAGCTACGCTAGTCATCGTCGTCTGTCTTCGCTTCACGTTCTCTCATGCATGATGGTGATGGTGGTGCAGGTGTGTGAGTGGCGCCGGTGGTGTTCGCGGCCTCGTCGGTCCGCACGCCGGTGTTGGTGACGTCGTCTAGATGTCGACTCCACCCGCCCTGCCATTTTAGCCTCATAGGTTTTGGATGGCGTGTTGGTTTATATTGTTGTTGAAGATATGCATGGAATAGTGTAGCCTGGATGACCCGACGACGTAGGAATTGCATCGGAATTACATTATAAAAGTAAAATGATCAATGCGAATGATAGCCGAATTGGTCATGGCTGGGAAGTTTAATACGCAGCAGCCCCAAATGAGTATGAATCTGCAAACTCATTTTTGCTTGTCACCATGTACAGTAGCAAGCATGCATGTCTTGTTTTGTTGGCTCGTCACCGTATACAATAACATGCACAAGTCAGTCAGCATCCGCGACATGGGACGGCTCAGCAGCGTAGCGCCCTGGCGGCTGCCTCGACTCCCTTTGGCGTGCTCTAGTGAGGCACAATGACAAAAAACCTTCTCCGGCGAGCAGCGGATGATGACGAGCATCGCTTGGTAGCGTTGCGTCGTCTACGGACTCAGGCGGCTCGGCGACGACGCGACGTCCCCGGCAACTCCGACGAGATGGCTTACGACGTAGCTGGAGCTAGTGACGCCTTGCGGGCACCGAGTAGTGGCACTCCGGCCGGCGTTCTCCTCGAGCAACCAGCTGATGAGTTCGAAGAAGATGGTAACGTCGACGAGAGCGAGCGGACGTCAGTGATGTCGCGAAGAGGAGGCTGCGACCGGGAAGGTGACAACGTCCAGCGTCTCGGCGACATCACAAGGCGTCGTGGGATAGAGGTTGCGGCCGGCGAGGCAAGGACGTCGTGGCAGCAGGTAGATGTGTCACCGGCGACCGACGTCTCCGATGAGAGGGAGTGACGCGATCTCCGGCCGGCGGTGCGTCCGACAGGCGGAGAGGACGCTATATCCGGCGGGCCGAACAGCACCAGAAACTTGCCTCGTCGCCGTGTTGTGCATGCATGATGATCTGAACAGAAAGAGCAGGAAAACAAAAGAGAACTAATAAGCTGTACCCATGGCAATGGCTGGGTACGTGCTCCGGCAACCGTCTCCTCCTCCGCGCGCCTCCTCGCCGGACGCCGAGGCACTGCGGCCAACGTCACCGACCGCCGAGCGCCCGTGTTCTCGCTGGACGCCGAGATTCTCCAGCCAAAATGGTGTGTGTGTCTCTCTCTGTCACTTTTGTATGCGTGTGTGTTCTGTCTGTGTGTGTTCCTCCGTTTCTGTGTGTGTCCTCGTTGTGTGAAATGGCATGGCCTTTTATAGTGAAGAAAGGCGGTTCCAGCCAGTACATGCATGGCTCGATCAGTGCATGCGTGATCAGCCAATTGCCTAATTTAGCGATTAGCATTTCTTTCCATATGTTCTGTGATTCTTCCAATTAACAGAGATCCTTATTCAGCATGATTCCATCCGTGTTACGCCGACCGATCTCCTTTCCAAGTTGGAATGATACAGAGGGATCATTTTCCTCGTATTCTCGTATATACGCGCAATCTGTCCATGGTGAGGCATCGATAAGAAATCAACTGCCGGCAAATGATTTGATTATTGCCCTCTAATGATGATGCTACAGTGGCATGCTTCCAAAATCAATCCACCGTCGTTTCTTCTTTCCGTCGGTGATATCGCTTAGCCGTGCTGCCACTTATTCCACCATCTATTCCAGGCATATGTATTTATATATTCTATCCCGGCTGGAATACATTATATATATATATATATATATATATATATATATATATATATAGAGAGAGAGAGAGAGAGAGACGTGAGTATATTCACGCCTGTACATTAATTGGGCAGCACTGCACGTGTCGTGTCATATAACATTCTCATGTACGCCAGATTGTATCATTAATGATGATTAATCACTAATTTTACTATTGTACTGTCATTCCCGGAATTAATATTTTGACGCACCCCATTTCTTATAAAATAAAAAAAGATGTACAAAATATCATCGAACAAACCCACCAGCAGGAACAGGAAGACGAGTCAACCATTATTTTAAAACGAGAGGATGACGCCGGTTAAAAAGCTTTGATACAGGACCTAAAAGCTTTGAAACTTAATTTGAAAATTTCAAATCTGAGTTGAAAATTTTAAAATATGGGTCGAAAGTTTTAAACTTGAGTTGAAAGTTTTTAAATTTGAATTGATTTTTTTATAATTTTGAGGTAAAAGTTTTAAAAATTTTAAATTGAAAGTTTCAAATTCTTAGTTGAAAGTTTGCTCTTTTTTTAAAAAAAATTACTTTTTTTGAAAAAAATAATATATAAATTAAATTAAATGGATGTAGCTTTCTTAAATGGAGATTAATTAATGGATCACGCTGGATTAAATTTCATGCATGAGCCAGCTACTGATCGGAATATCGGATGATAAATTTCTCTTGGTCTTTTGTGTCCAGAAGTTTTTTTTTTGCTGATTACATTGGGATTGGGATGGAGGGAGTACTATATTGCTTCCCATCCCACAATCACAAGTTTTGTTTAACATCGGTATATTTTAATAAAATATAAATATAATTCTCGTCTGATATCCATCGAGAATCAACGGGACATATATATGCTTGGTGTGAGATCAACTTGTCACACTGATGGAATGCAAAAATAAAACATGAATGGGATATTATTGTGCTTGGTGTTTCGAGAATTCCCGATCATATATCACGTACTAATGACAGAAACAAAACATGAAACGAAGGAGAGAAGGTTAATTTTAACCCCATGAAAAGGAAGACTTAACTTATTTACGATAAAAATACATATACGTTTATGACTAGGGTTCACCACCATAAAAATGGTCCGTACTTTTATTAATTTGTGATACAAACCATATATGATAGATACAATCACTACAAGAAATATAACATTCTGCGACGAATTCCTCGTGACATCGGAGCTATTCATCATTAGCACATTCCATTTCATGACTATTAGTATGAGATGGGGTGGCTTAGTGATGAAAAAAAGGTGTTCATCGTTAATACCAACTAGAAATCATCATAAAGTATTTCAATGGGACATTGTGACGAATATTAATTTGTCATAAGGGGCAAAAAGCAAATGTCAAATATTTATATAATGCATTTCTAGAAAAATATATTAAAAGTTGAAGCAATTTAATCAGGTGAATTAATAAGAAAACTAAATTTTCCTTTAAAAATTATGGCCGGAAATATTTTTGTAATATTATACGTGGTCTAAATTATTCTCTGAAATTTTCCGTGAATTTTCGAAGCTCAATAATAACTTTAATACCACAAAGTTAATTTAACCTATTAAAATAAATGGAAAACGAATTAAAATCACTCTCTCTGTCCTCGGGCCTTTTTCGGCCCAAGTGTTACTCTCTCCCTTCCTCAGTCGGCAGCCTCTCTCTCCCTCCTCGGGCCGGCTTCCCCTTCCCCTCCTCCCTCTTCAGGCCGCCGGCCCAACCCTTTCGTTCCTCCCTCGCCGAGAAGTATATTTTGCCTCCTTCCTCTCAATTCAAATAATTTTTTAGGTACTAAATGATTTCAAATGAAAAAAAATTATCAACAACAAAGTTGCATAACTTATCAATATCTAAAACTTCTGTTTTGGCCATTTTGTTATATGACTTTGTTTCAATAATTTGAATTTAAATTTTAAATTATGACAATTTCAAACAATATTTTCAAATACTAAATGATTTCAACTGAAAAAGTCATCAACAACAAAGTTGTATAACTCATCAATATCTATAACTTTTATTTTGGTCATTTTTTCATCCGACAAATTGATAGTAACATTATTTACAAAATTTATATATCCCTTATAGTTTATAAAACCATATAACAGATATACCGTAAAAAAAAGTCCGTACTTTTATTTATGATAAAAACCATATTTATAGATACAAATAATGACTACGGACTCTCTTATTCAGCATATATTGTACGTAATATATGTATCTTAGGTGCATTCATGCATATAGAAACGGATCCTCTAACTTAGTACGCTCTCTAACTAATATGTAGGTTCTTAATTATACCGAACCCATATAGTATTAGCTAGTAACCCACGTTAGAGAGCAGTTTATTAGAGGAGACTCGATCGGCTTAACGTAGCTAGTAGGGGCGCTCCCCGTTAATGTTGCCACGCGGGTTGTAGTTGCAGGCGATCAGCGTGCTGCTGCGACCGTTGATGTTGCAGCCGGTGACGCGCGCGCAGCCGATCTGGGTGGTGCGGCTCCACACCACCTGCGTGTAGTGGCCGCACACCTTCCCGCCGACGCATTTGTTGCTGCTGCGATCGTAGTACGGCTTCTCGCCCACCCAGCTCCCCATCGCGTCCGCTGGCTTCCCGACCCAGCCGGCGGTGCTGCTCCACCCCCACCACAGGTTCTCGCCGTAGGGCCCCTGTATGTGGTCCGTCCGGCACGTGCTGGCGTGCTCCCGGGCCTTCGCCGCCACCGCCTCGCTCCACGACACCTGCGCCTTGACGCCGACCGCGGCCCGGGCGTCGTTGTGGAGCTTGACGAACTGTGCCTTCTCGGCGTCCGACAGGTCGGCGGCCATCGTCGTGGTGGTCGCCATCACGATGGTCGCAATGGCCACCGCCAGAGCAAAGGCAGCTCCTTTCTTCGGTACACTTCCCATGGTATCTCCGAATTCACGAGTGATCTTAGTCCTGCTCAGCTTGGCTAGCTATCTGAGACTGTATGCAGAGGTGATGATTAACGCTTGCATTAGGCAGTATTTATACTAAATGAGTTTGCTCTGCATGCATGGATGCAATGTCTCTAATACAATAATTCATTTTTGCTCTATGGTTCTTACGGAAAGATATACCTCGTGCCGGTATATGGATGTAGGGCACATTGGTTCAACTCGGAAAAACGTTATATGCCTATATGTTGTCAACGAGAAACCATCAAACGTTTCATGATCGACGACCATATATAAATGTTACTTTCATGGTTGAGATTTAGCAAATCTGTTCATTCAACTTAACAATCTTTTTTTTAGGCAAAATTGGTTATATAGCATCGAAAGTTCACGTTTTTTGTTTTATAGCACCGAAAGTTACCGGTTCACTTTAATAGCACCCAAAGTTCACCATGTTCCCATTTTTAACACTTCTGTCAATTCTCGATCATTTTCCGTCTGTGTTGATCCAGCCACACACACGATATGACGTTTCTACCCCTCACAAGTATAAGTATAATGCATGTCAATGAGGGGTAGAAATGTCATATCATGTGTGTGGCTGGATCAATAACGATCAAGACGGACGAAAAATTGACGGAAGTGCTAAAAATGGGAACATGGTGAACTTTGGATGCTATTAAAGTGAACCGGTAACTTTCGGTGCTATAAAACCAAAAACGTGAACTTTCGATGCTATATAACCAATTTTGCCTTTTTTTATTAACTTAACACATACTTAACTAGCTAGGTTCATATCCACCAGCGTCATCCTCTCGTTTTAAAAGAATGGCTGACTCGTCTTCCTGTTCCTGCAGCTGGTGGCTTGATGTTGGTCTAACGGTTTTGTTAGGAGTTGATGTTTGGTAATTTAACCCACCAGCTGCAGGAACAGGAAGACGAGTCAGCCATTCTTTTAAAACGAGAGGATGACGCTGGTGGATGTGAACCTAGCTAGTTAAGTATGTGTTAAGTTAATAAAAAAAAGATTGTTAAGTTGAATGAACAGATTTGCTAAATCTCAACCATGAAAGTAACATTTATATATGGTCGTCGATCATGGAACGTTTGATGGTTTCTCGTTGACAACAATTTTTTTAGAGAAGGGTATTTTTTACCCGACCTCTATATCCAACCGAATATATACGGCTATTAAAATAGGGAACTTAGCCCCGCAAACAACCCAATCTGAAATTCGCTCCATAGGAGATTTGAACTCAGGACCTTGGGGTACTACATATAGGCATATAACGTTTTTCCGAGTTGAACCAATGTGCCCTACATCCATATACCGGCACGAGGTATATCTTTCCGTAAGAACCATAGAGCAAAAATGAATTATTGTATTAGAGACATTACATCCATGCATACAGAGCAAACTCATCTATCTATTATATACTAAAAGTCCATGAAACTTCCTATAAATACTTATAAGCCACCATGTATCGCTCCTATAATCACTCCTAAACCACCAAGTGACACTACGAAATGATTTTTCTTTAAATTGGTGGGTTTAATATTATCAGCCATTAGATCTAATAAAAAACAAAATTCCCCTCTCCACATATACCGATCTCCCCTCTCCGGTTGGTACGTATGTACGTATACGTACGTAGGTAACTCCTCCCCTCATCTCTTTTTTCCTTTCCTAATCTCCAATCTCTAATTTAAGCCACATATCTTATTTTTTATTGTTATTTTAATTTTGACAAAATAAGTAATTTAATATCTATGTTGTTCTATGCGCCATATGCTTTATATGGCAACTAGATAAAACAAGGAAATATTTTTAACTATAAAAAAGTTAACAGCATATATTATTTTACTTTAAGTAATTCTACAAACAGGTGTCTCTAAATTATATCCACTATATCCAATCTATCTATAAAAGTCCATCAAATTTCCAATAAACATAACTAAATACCATGTGACGCACATATAAATGCTCCTATAACGCCACGTGACGTTCTAATAAATTAGATAAAAAAAACAAATTTTCACTAAAACAGCTAGCTCTAATAAATTTCTGTTTAATCGTTCTCTCATTATAACTAAATTAACAATATAAGATTCATATGCCTATATTTTGCTATATAATTATAGCATTTGGGCACAGTTCACCTGTGCACTTTGCAGCCATCTAAATACTTTAAAGTCTTACAACAAATATTATATCACTATGAATCATTCTACATTCTATAAACATGCATAGCTAAATTAAATCTATAGTATCGAAATAGAAATAAAAAACATATTCAATTTGACAATAGAAAAAGAAATTGTTGTCGAAACGACAACCGCATACGTCGAAAGACGTGGTTACTCAACAGTGGTTGGAAAAATGAAGTGTATTAAATTTTGAATTTCACTTGGGGATCCCCCGCGTTTTTACTACCAGGGTTTAGGTTGTACAGGGGAATTTACATGATTACCCTTATGAAAGGGACATTTACAGGGGTACATAATGTCATAGGGCTCATGGGCCCCTGATGGGCCGTCTGGCGATCGTCGGCCTGATGGGCCGGAGGGGCTTCCTCAGCCCTCGCGGGAGCGAACTTGTCAAGGCGAAGTCATCCTCCTTTGGCAGACAGTCTTCGCCTTGCACCCTTCGCCTGAGACGCCTCTGGCCTGGCGCTACTCTTCGCCTTGCGCCGTTCTTGCTCCATAGCCTTCGCCATGGGTTTCAGTAGGTTGGGTCGAAGGGCCTCATGCCACCCGCCAACAAGCCCCTCACGGGCAAGGGTGAGATTGGAGCTTCGGCCGAGACTGTGCAAACTATGTGGTATGGTATGCGGCGCCCCCTTTCGACCGATGCTCCTGCCGAAACCTACATTATTCCTGCAAATGAAGTTTGTTATTTGTGCGGCTGGTATTATCTTGCCGCGCTTCGCCTCGTGGGATTGATAGTTATATATATTCTTTTTTCCTGGGCCGAACGGAACAGTATTGGGCCTTCCTATCTTGGGCTTTTTACTGTGCCGCTCGGTCGATGGAATTTACCGTTTCGCCTACCCTTGCGATACGTGACACTTTATTACTGGTAGGTAGGCGAACGGTCGCCTGGGCGGGCTATATATTCCCGTTGCTCTTTCCTTTTCACCGCCACACTTGCCATTTTACCGTGTGCGCTTTCTTTCTCCGTCTCTTCCTTTCACAGCATCTTTCGACCCCTCAGGCGTTTCGCCGAATCACTTTTTTCGCCACCGCAAACGGACCGTTCGCCATGGCCCTCCGTAAGCCAAACCCCTCTTCGGCGAAAGGGCCAGATCCCGGCCGAGTCGACGACGACAGCACCGCCTTTCTGGGGATTTCTCTTGTGCACGACGTCGAGCTGGAGAAGCTGGTCAGCTCCGGAGCGTTGGTCGAGGGGCAGGCTTTCGCCCCAGGGAAAACCGTGGTGCCGAAACTTGTCGACAATCGGACGGTGGTGTTCGCCGTATTTTTTGAGGCAGGGCTACGGTTTCCCTGCAACGTGTTATTGCCGGAGATCCTTCGCCTCTTCCAGGTGGAACTTCCGCAGCTGAGCCCGTCGGCGCTTGTTCGGATCGCTATCTTCGACTGGGCGTGCCGGACTTCCGGGTTTGAGCCCAACGCCGAGCTCTTTGGCGCCATATTTTTCACCACCGTGAACTCGAAGACGGTGATCACCCCGGCTGGAACGAAAAAAACCGTGTTCGGGAGCGTGAACTTCAACGTTTGCCCCGAGCGGTCTGATCTCTGGCCGGTGAACGCTGCTATGTCGAAGTGGGTCCGCCATTGGATGGCGAGGTGGTTCTACCACACCATCCCCTTCGAGGCTGGTTCTGAATCAGCGAAAGCTCTCCAGTGCCGGCGTAGGGCAATTGCGCCGAACCGGAGACCCAAGATCGCTGTGGACGACGCCATGGAGGCGCGGTTCGTTCTACTGCGGAAGGTTTGCTCCCGCCTTAGCTGCTGTGACTTGGTGGAGGAATTTTGCATGCTTCACATTTTTCCCCTCTCCCAGTCATGGCAAGTCACGGTTGAACAAGGCGAAGAAGTCGACGGTTTGCCGAACCTGATACTCCCTGAGGGGGCGAACAATAAGACTGTTCTTATGTTATATAATGTTGTGCTTTGTTATTTCGCCTTATTTGACTTTTGACGTAGCTTCACGCTCTACTTTTACAGTGTTGACCCTCGACCAGGCCGAAGCCGAAGCCCGCAGGATGATCGGCGATGTTTCGGTCGTCGAGTATAGTCAGCTGTTAACGCGTCAAGCGGCTGGGCGGGCGAACCGGGTTTACAATGGCGAACTGCCTCCCCGGGCGAATCCCCAAAAGGCCGACGACGAGGCAGGGCCTTCGCGAAAGCGGATGTGTGGACAAGTGAAGCTTGCCCCCAAGAAGCGAAGGGTTCCTGCTTCGTCTGACTCTGACGCCGACGACGAGGATGATGCCGAAGAACGTGACGGCGAGGAGGAAGGAGAGGAAGAGGAGGAGGTGGAGGCTGTGGCTGATAAGGCCATGGGTGAGGTGGTCGAAGACCGCGCCGACACCCCTGGGTACACTCCTACCCCAAGTCCTGGTCACAACGAAACCAGGGTGGAGTCGAACAGCTCCCCCCTTCGTCGGAAGGATTTGGAAGGGGCGAAGGCCTTAGTTGCGTTCTCTTCGGGAGTGGCGGCGAAGGGAGGCCCTGTCAAAAAGGTGGCTAAAAAGAAAGGGCTCGTTGATGTCGCTCGCGTTTTTAGCGACGACGAGTCCTCCGACGGGACTCCGACTTCGCCCGCTGGTCGCAGCCAGGATCTTTCGGCCGCCCCCATTCCTCCACTTGGCGCCGCTGGAGTGGACGGTAGTACCGCCGTTGGGGCTTCGGCTTCTGCGGAAAGAATTGCGATGGCCGCGGCGAAAGTATTCGGCAGTCCTCCGCATCAGCCGGTAGCCTCGCCGCTGATGGAGGCGAAGGGAAAGGGAGCGGTCGCTGAAACGTCCGCTTCGGAATATTCGCTCTCGGTACCCCGCTTCGCCCCTGGCGACTTCGCGACGCGAGCGGACCTCCTTCCTTTTGTGGAGGGGGTAAGCAATCTTGTACTGCCCGCCAGCGCCCCGAGCTTGTTCACCGAACTGAATGAGTTCGACGAGGGGTGCTCTGCTATAAAAAGCCTGGCTGTTCGGGTACGTTTTCCCCCTCTTTTTATCTTTACTCTTCCTCGATCTTGTTTCTACAATTGACACTTGTTCTCTTCGCCGCTCGTATTCTGCGCCCAGATCCTCGCGGCTCAGTGCTCAACAGAGCAAACCGTGCGAGCTCGACTTGATGGGTTCAAAAGCCGTCTTCGGGCCA
Organism: Oryza sativa Japonica Group; assembly: GCF_034140825.1. Classification (NCBI taxonomy): domain Eukaryota; kingdom Viridiplantae; phylum Streptophyta; class Magnoliopsida; order Poales; family Poaceae; genus Oryza; species Oryza sativa. Next base: position 8,095,378 of record NC_089041.1, read on the forward strand.
AGGATGACGAACTAGGCCGCAAGAATTTGGAGATGGAGGCCCTTGCCAACACCCTTAAGGAGGCGAAGGCCGAAAACAAGCGGATTCAATCGGAACTAGAGAAAGGAAAGGAAGCTAGGGCCGAAGTCGATTGCTTAAAGGCCGAACTGGAGAAAGAGAAGGCCCACACCGCCGTGCTCATAGATGTGGCGAACCATTGTATATTCGGCAAACTGCCGCTAAACCTTTAAGAAGGCTTTTTTGCATACTTGGACTGTATGATAATTTTAACCACTTTTTAACGATCAAAGTCTTTGGCATATTATTATTTTGCTCATTTTGCATTATGCCATACCTTCCCCTTCTTTCGCCTATTCTTACCATGCAAGATGTGTTTTGCCTTTTCTGCACTGTCTACCAGGGGGTCTGCCGAAAATCATGCATTCGGCCCCCTTCTGGGAGCTGGCGAAGTCAAAACGAGAAATTTGTGGCATTGAAGGATTTGCCGAAGGTACGATGTCCATTTCGGCCTGTTTATCGCGAAATGGAAATAAACGGTCGCAGCTATAAAGTTTTCAAGGTTGCCAACTGGCTGCGGGCGCACCCCGGGCGAACCTTAGAAGATTACGATCTTGTTCATTCAAGACGTTTGGAGGATATGGCTCGCTTTTGGCGAAACCATCAGAAGACTAAACGCCAGGAATCGATCTTTCAGCATTGTTACAGTTTAGTCTGTGTTTCACCCCCTACTCCTCTTAAGGTTGTGTATGATATTAGTAGTGATGACGAACCTAGTTCGTCCGACCATTCCTTAGGGAGGGATAATGATTACTGGAGCGAAAATGTAACTTACTTGTAAAATGAATTGTATCAGGTTGTAAACCTTGTACTCTTCGATTATTTTTTCGAAGCTAATAAAGAACGTGTTTTATTTCCTTTTCGCTATTTTTCACATCATCACACTTTCTGCTTTTGTTAGGTCGGAACATGCCGGCCCCTTTGCATATAGTAGCGAAATAGGTGTAGTGACTTTTCAGCTTTTCGTCGTTCGTTTTCGATCTGTAGCGTTCTGTGTCGAGAGAAACGCTTTTGCGTTTATGCTGATCAGTCGTAACGTCGTTCGGCTATTTATTTTCCGAGACAAGCTGTTATGGTTTCAACGTTCGGCGAGCAATGCTTCGGCCGATTCGTTTCGCCCCCTAGCCTTTTTCGCTGATCAGGCGTTTGCCTTGGGGTTTTTCCACAAATTATCAATCACACGAAAAGAAATAAAAAGAAATAAAAAGAAGGCGGAGGAGACAGAGATTTTTATACTGGTTCGGGCCTCCATGGTGGATAATAGCCCTACATCCAGTTTTTTTTTCTCTTCTCTTTTTTCCTTTTTTTTTCTTGCCGAAAGGCTTACATAGTGCCGAAAGGCTTACATGACAATATGTACATTTTTACAAGTTGGCGATTTGGGTGCCACCCATTCTAGACATAGAAGCGCTTGAGGGAGGCGGCGTTCCAGGAATGGTCGAACTCCACGCCTTCGAGTGTCGCTAGGCGAAAAGATCCTGTCCTGGACTTGTGTTTGATGATGTATGGTCCTTCCCACTTTGATTCAAGCTTGCCAACCGCTACTAGGTTCGCCTTTTTCCTTAGGACGAGATGACCAGGCATCAACTCCGTGGGTCGGACTTTTTGTTGTAAGTTGCCGAAGTGCTTGTGGCGTACTTGTGCATGTGCTCGAGCGCTTCGACCCTTACACCTTCCAAGAGTTCGAGTGATACCTCGCGCCCCTCTTCGCCCCCGGAGAACATAACCCTTGGTGAGTTAGCCCCTAGCTCCGCTGGGGTCATTGCCTCTTCGCCATAAAGAAGCATAAATGGGCTAAACTTGGTTGGTCTTGTGGGGGTCGTCCGAAGGGCCCAAAGAACCGATAACAATTCTTCTAGCCATTTGCCTTTCGCCGCCCCCTCAAGTCTTTTCTTTAGTGCTTCTAGGATCTTGCCATTTGTACGTTCGGCCGCCCTATTTGACTGTGGGTGCGCGACCGACGCGAACCTGATTTCTAGGTTAAGCCCTTCGCACATTTCTCTGAACTTATCAGAGTCAAACTGCTTGCCGTTGTCAGTAATGAACTCTTTTGGCACCCCGAAACGACAAACAATGTTTTTCCATGCAAACTTTGGTACTGCTGCCGAAGTGATTGCCCCAAGGGGTTCAGCTTCGATCCATCGAGAGAAATATTCCACAGCTACAATTGCGAATTTATACTCGTTTCGCGCCACCGGGAATGGCCCAATAATGTCCAGTCCCCATCTGGCGAAGGGCCATATTGGTGCAATGGGCTGCAGATCATACTGGGGCGCGGCTTGGCTTCGGCCATGGCGCTGGCAACTTTCGCACTTCTTGATTTGCTCAACACAGACTTTCAACACAGTGGGCCAATAAACTCCTTGTCTAAATACTTTGGAGGCCACTGTTCTTGCAGCCTGGTGCGCGCCACATAGCCCCTGGTGTATTTCCTTTGCCATTTCTTCGCCTTCGGCAAAAGAGATGCAACGAAGTAAGGGTTGAAGTACCCCGGAGCGGTAAAGCTGACCCGAGACCATCTTATACTTCGTGGCTCTGAGTTGCAAACGCTTCGCTTCTGCTTCGTCTACCGGAAGCCAGCCAGTTTCAAGGTGTTTCACAAATGGGGTTCGCCAGTCATATGGGTCTTCACCCAGTTTCTCTTGGTCGATTGTCATGACTTCCGAGCTGTCCATGGGCACACTTGGAGCATGTAGGACTTCGAAAAAGATGCCAGGCGAATGCGGGCCACCACAAGCAGCGGATTTCGCCAAGGCGTCTGCTTCCTCGTTTTGGTCTCTAGGCAAGTGTTCGACCGTTATGCCGGTGAAGCATTTTTCCATGGACCGAACAGCCTCCAGATACCCCTTCATTCCCTCTTCTTTTGCCTCGAAGGATTTGTCAACATGGCCTGCTACCAACTTGGAGTCAGTTCGAATTAGCAGGCGCCGGACTCCCAGTGCTTTCGCCTTTCTTAGGCTCAGGAGAACGGCTTCGTATTCTGCTGCATTGTTGGTTGTGTCGAACTGCAATCTCGCTGCGTACCGAATCGGCACACCATTCGGTGAAAAGAGGACTGTCGCAACGCCTGCCCCATTGTGCGACCACGAACCGTCAGAGCACATCACCCAGAACTGGTCGTCGGGCTCGGGGTCGGGGGCAAGTACCGGTGTCCATTCAGCTACGAAGTCAGCTAGCACTTGAGACTTGATAGCAGAGCGTGCAACAAAATGCAAGTCGAACGGGGATAGCTCTGCCGCCCACTTGCTGAGCCGGCCAGTGACTTCCTTGCCTCAGAGTATTTCGCCCAAGGGGTACTGTGATGGGACTATGACTTTGTGGGCCTGGAAGTAGTGCTTGTGCTTGCGCGAAGCCATTACTAGAGCGTAAGCAAGCTTTTCCATTTCAATGTACCTTGTCTTCACTCCTTGCAGTGTTTCGGAGACGAAGTAGACCGGTTTCTGTCCGGACTCTTTCTTGAACGAGTGCAGCACTGACTGCCACTGGCGAAGCTGCCAAGTATAATAGCAGTTCGCTTCCTGGGGGTGGGCTTATCAGAGCTGGTGGGCTTTGCAAGTATTACTTTAGCTCGTCGAATGCTGCTTGGCACTCTGGTGTCCAATTAAACTTTCCCGCGCCCTAGAGGGTCTTGAAGAAGGGCAAACCTCTTTCGGCCGCCTTTGAGAGGAATCGACTGAGTGCCGCAATTCGGCCTGCAAGCTTTTGTACTTCATGTACGCTTGACGGAGGCTTCATTTGTTGGATGGCATCGATTTTCTCGGGATTCGCCTCGATGCCTCTTTCGGAAACAAGGAATCCCAACAACTTGCCTGCGCGGACGCCGAAAACACACTTCTCCGGATTCAGCTTTATGCCTGCCGCGCGCAAGCTGTCGAACTTCTCCTGCAGGTCGATCGCATGGTCGAAAGCCTTGCGGCTTTTTACGACGATGTCGTCGACGTAAGCTTCCACATTCTGCCCCAACTGCTTGCCAAGGACCTTGTACACCGGCCTGGCGAAAGTTGCTCCTGCATTCCTTAAGCCGAAAGGCATCCTGAGGTGACAAAATGTGCCGAATGGAGTGATGAAGGACGTTTTGGGGATGTCGAGCGGGTTCATGTGGATCTGGTGGTAACCGGAATATGCATCCAGGAAACTCATGAGCTCACATCTAGCTGTTGAATCCACGAGCTGGTCGATTCGCGGCAAGGGGAAATCGTCTTTTGGACACGCCTTGTTCAGATCTGTGAAATCGACACACATGCGCCATTTGCCATTTGACTTCCGCACCAGCACTGGATTCGCCAACCACTCCGGATGGTCGATCTCTTGGATAACCCCCGCCCGGAGTAATTTTTGTACTTCGGCCTTCGCCGCTTCTTGGCGATCGGCAGACATCTTGCTCAACTTTTGTTTTCTTGGCTTAATATTCAGCTTGACTGCTAGGTGATGCATGATAAGATCCGCCGGGACGCCCCCCACTTCATCAGGGCTCCAGGCGAAGATATCGATATTCTTTTTGAGCACCTCTAGTATGCTCTCAACTTCTTCTTCGCCCATGTCGCCCCCAGTGATACGAGCTTTGTGGGGTCGGCATCATCAATCTGCACTTTTGTTACCTTGCCGTGAGGGGTGGGCTTCGGCGTGTGCTTCGGCCGCTCATGCGGTTCGGTCTCAACATTGTGCACTGCTCTGTTGATTATGGCTAGATCGCGTTTTGAAGCGGACGAAGGCTGAAGCCCCTTGACTACTATCACCCCTCTTGGGCCAGGCATCTTGAGCTTGAGATAATTGTGGTAGGAAATGGCTTCGAACTTGTTCAGGGTTGCACGGCCGAAGATGGCGTTGTAGTTGTATGGGATGTTGACGACGTCGAACAGTATTTGCTCTTCGCGCCTGTTTTCTCCCGAGCCGAAAGCTATCAGCAAAAGTGCTTGGCCAAGAACTTGCACTGCCTCTCCGCCGAACCCCCGGAGCGACGTTGGTGCCGGTGTAAGAGCTTGGGTTGGCAAGCCCATCTTAGCATATGCTTCGGCGAAGATCACGTCGGCCGAACTCCCTCCATCGACCAGGATTCGTCGAACTTCAAAACCGGCTATCTCAGCTGAGATCACCAGTGGATCTTGATGCGGGAACAGGACTCCTTCGACGTCTTCTGGCCTGAAAGAGATCAGCTGGTTCATGTACTGTGGAGCCCCCTCACCCGCTGAAGTGATGCTGTGGACCATGCGGATCTGCATCTTTCTCTGCCGTTTCGACAACTGGCTTGGTGGGTCGGCTCTTGTAATCACTTGGATTACCCTTCGTTGTGTATCCTGGCGTTGTTCGGCTGGGGGTGTTTGCTCCTGAACTGCTTCACGGGGTGCTTCGAAAGTTGCCCCCTGCTGCGGCCTTGGGTCTTGCGCGTTGCCACGTTGCCTAATGTTTCGGCATTGCTCCGTGGTGTGCGAAGAGCGTCCGTGAAAGGCGCAGTAGAGGTCTTTTCGGACCTTCTTGCGGGCTGGCTGCTGATAGTTGCTTGCTTGCTGGGCATCGAACTCCTTGCGGAGGGCTTGCACTTCTTCGACAGCCATCACAGCCTTGCCCGCTCGATCTGTTCTGAACTTTCTCCAAGTCATGGGGGCTTGGCCTTGCCTTGGCGGCTATCCCTGGATCGCCGGCTGAGACTGGCGAACAGAGAGGGGAGGTGGTTCGGTAATTTGAGCTTGCACTTGAGCTTGAGCAGTGGCGACGGAGGCTTTATCGTACTCAGCTTGTATAGCTTGTCGTCGCCTAGAATCCTCCTCGCCCCTTGCGAACCCGTCAATAATGCGAAGTAGGTGCTCGAGCGTCTGCGGCTCCTTGTTAGTGATTTTTCTTGTTAGTTCGCCCTCAAGCAGACCAGCCGATGCGGCGTTTATGACCGACGCCTCGGTTATGTCTTGAACTTGGCACCGGGCTTGCGAGAAGCGACGCATGTACTCCCTTATCGACTCCCCCGGCCTTTGGCGAATGCCGAGTAGGTGTTGTTGCGTCTTCGGCTCCTCGTAGGTGCCTCGAAAGTTAAGGACAAAAACATCGCGCAAATGCTCCCATGAGTAAATGCTATTGGCTGGTAAATTGAAATACCAAGAACGGGCGATGCCGTCTAGAGCGAGATGTATTACCTTCGCCTTGGTATTTTCGTCACCATGAGCCGCTTCGATCGCTGACTCGTAGATGGAGAGGAACTCCTTCGGGTCAGTTTCGCCTGACTAGCGCGGGATGGGTGGGAACTTGAACTGGGGTGGAATTGGACGAGTCTTGATTCCCCCACTCAGCGGTAGCCCCTTTTCGCCTCCCGCCCTGTTTACCCACCTTGCTGCGGGTACGGTGTGGCGAAGGGCGAAATCGCAGCTTGTACGTGAGGTTGGGCCATGGCGTTCGGCTGCCCGGCTCCAACTGGAGGCACTTGCTGAGCCGCTATGGATGGGTCAAAAATTGGCTGCGACCACGTCATGGCAGCTTGGATTGGTACTTGGTTTGTTCCGAAGCCTGGGGTCGGAGCTTGCTGCCGAACGGTTGGCGCCTAAGCAACGTTGGCACAGTCGAACTGCGGTCCCTGATTCTACGGCGAAGCTCCCGAGCCTGACTGAATCGGTGGCAACCAAGTAGGCGCACCTTAACTTGTATTCCCCACCGGGTGAGCCGATGGGGTTGTACTTGAAATGTAGTAGGGTTGGTTGAGTTGCTGAAGGAAAGCTTGGTGTTGCGTCTGCAGAGCTGAAGCCCCTTCCGCCACTGTTTGTGGCACTTGGCCAGGTGATTGATGCTGCCCGGTGAAGTACACCGGCACCTGTGCGGCTTGTGGCGGAAAGGGCTGGGTCGTCACTTGCGGATGGACTTGAGGTTGGACATAGCCTGCCGAATACTGAAGGATTGGAGCCGACGTGGCCTTGACCCGCCTTGCCGCCTCGTATGCTTGTTGTTGTTCTTGCATTTGGCGAAGCATGTCTTGGAGCCGTGTCATGTTGTGCCGCATAGCCTCCATGTCGGCTTCGGCTTGTGCTTCGAGGTCAAGGCTGGTTTGGGCCTGTACAACGGCGAGCGCGGTTGTGGTCGCTGCCGGCTGTGATGGAGCAGCTTGGGGCACCACCGGTTGGCTTGTCGAAAGGATCTCCGCCATGGTCTGGAGTGCCCTTGCCGCCGCAGCCGCCTTCGCCACGTCGGCCTCGTTCGGCTCTTGCACCGAAGTTGCAGGGGCCGAAGGCGGTTGTGATGGCGCTTGTGCTCCTCCAGCTTCGGCTACGGGCGCCGAAGGCTCTGCTCCTTCCTCGGCGGCCATGTCTGGTCCGGCATCGCTCTCCGTTCGCCTGGCAACCTTCTCCTTCATGACCCTCTTCGGTGGCATTCGCTCTAAGTGGTTTTGCTCGGAGTCCCCACGGTCGGCTCCAACTGTTGTCGAAACGACAACCGCATATGTCGAAAGACGTGGTTACTCAACAGTGGTTGGAAAAATGAAGTGTATTAAATTTTGAATTTCACTTGGGGATCCCCCGCTTATATGGCCCTAGGGGACTATTTATAGCCCCATTACAGGTTCTTACTACCAGGGTTTAGGTTGTACAGGGGAATTTACATGATTACCCTTATGAAAGGGACATTTACAGGGGTACATAATGTCATAGGGGCTCATGGGCCCCCGATGGGCCGTCTGGCGATCGTCGGCCTGATGGGCCGGAGGGGCTTCCTCAGCCCTCGCGGGAGCGAACTTGTCAAGGCGAAGTCATCCTCCTTCGGCAGACAGTCTTCGCCTTGCACCCTTCGCCTGAGACGCCTCTGGCCTGGCGCTACTCTTCGCCTTACGCCGTTCTTGCTCCATAGCCTACGCCATGGGTTTCGGCAGGTTGGGTCGAAGGGCCTCATGCCATCCGCCAACAGAAATAATTCAACAATACAAGTCACACCATGATCTATTTTGAAACATGTATAGCTAAACTCACACTATATAAGCAAGAATAACTAGCTGAAATATAGATAATCTGAGCCACTGCATAAGCAATTGAGTGCCTTTAACTAAAGAAAATATTATGTTTTTTTCTAAATGTGCTCAAATAATCCAAACAATCTAAATGATCTTCTATAAGTTTTGATTAATATTCTGCCTTTATAAGTTTCTCAAACACAGTCTACGATTCATGCCCACGCGAACGCGTGGGCTACCTTTCTTGTTTAGTATAAATACTGCCTAATTGCAAGCGTTAATCATCACCTCTGCATACAGTCAGATAGCTAGCCAAGCTGAGCAGGACTAAGATCACTCGTGAATTCGGAGATACCATGGGAAGTGTACCGAAGAAAGGAGCTGCCTTTGCTCTGGCGGTGGCCATTGCGACCATCGTGGTGGCGACCACCACGACGATGGCCGCCGACACTACACCAGATCCTCACATTTTTTACGGCATATCTGTGATGGGCTTTAGCATTGGTCAGTGATGAGGGTCACCTTTGACGGGTTCTACGGGACGCCGTCATTGGTGAGGCATCCTTCTACAACCCGTCACAGGTAACTAGTCACCTGTGACGGTCCCATAGTAGAAACCGTCAAAGGTGAGGTAAATCTCACCTCTGACGGCTTCCACATCCGGCCCGTCTTACCTGTGACGGGTTGCATCCTTATAAATCGTCAAAGGTGAGGTTAACTCACCTCAAACGGACCCATCACTGGAGCCCGTCACAGGTGGGGAGGGGGGCTGACTAGACTAGTAGATGGAGATATGTACTCCCTTATCCACTCTCTCTCTTATCCACTGAAACAAAAGGACCTCTCTCTCTCTCCCTTATCCAAACTCACAGAAACAAGAGGGGAGGCTCTTGCGGCGGCGGCGGAGGACCCGACGGCCCCCGGGAGAGGCAGCGGCGTGGCGACGACGGCGGCGCGCGGCGGTGGTTCGGCGGCGTTGGGCGACGGCTCAGCGGCGCGTGGCAGCGGCGGTGGTGCGGAGGCGCAGCGTCGAGGTGGTGCGGCGGCGGCGCTGGGCGGCAGCGGTGGTGCGGAGGCAAAGCGGCGAGGTGGTGCGGCGGCGCTAGGCGGCGAGCGGCGTCGGCGGTACCCACATCCTCCTCCCCCTTCTTTCTCCCCTCCTCCTCCTTCTCTTATTTCCGATCTGGTGCGTGGCTCAGCGGTGCGTGGCGGCGGCGAGGAGGTGAGCGGCGGCGCCGCGGCCTCAATCCCCGACCGCCGACCTCCAGGAGCTCGGGGTCACTGGCGCCAAGCTCGAGCGACGACGACGATGACCACCGACGACAACCGCTGAGTCTGCCTCCAGGACGCGGATCTGGCCTCTAGGACACGGATCTGGCCGCCGACGCCTCCCCCACCTCCCGGCCGCCAGCGCCTCCACCCTTTCTTCCCCGCCGATGTGGTCGATATGGATGCGCACCTCCGGCCGACGAGTACCGCCTCCAACCGTCTGGCCTCGCCTGCCGCGAGCTTTGCTTCCCCTTCGCTCCGGCCGGATGCGCCTCCCACCAAAGGGTGTCGCCGCCTCCACCTCCCGACCGTCGATCGCCATGACTGCCATCCCTCGCTCGCCGATCGCCAGATCTGTCACCGGTGTGCCCCTCTCGCCCCCTATCCTTTTGCATTGATATGATATTGTTGTCTCTGCATTGAGAAATTCTTGCCATCCCCTTTGTGTGAATACTTCTATATGAGATCTATCGGTTTGAATTTTTTTGTGTGATAATGAATGTGAGCAAAGCAGCTGTGAGCCTGTGACAACGAGCACCACCACAGCAGCGTGCACCATTGTTTTTTGTTTGTTTTTCACACCAGTGACGGGTTGCACGCTATTTCTTTTTTTTTTGTTGGGTTAAAGACATCAGTGACGGGTCACAAAATAACAGGTCGTTTGAGATAATAGTACCTGTGACAGGTTTGATATGTGGTTCGTCGCAGGTAGCCTTCACCACTGACGGGCCTTCACCCGTCAAAGGTGATGAGAGTAATCAGTGACCACTAATCTCTGACCAGAGCTATATCCGTCAGAGGTGACAGTTTGGGCCCGTCACTAATAGCCTTACCCAGCGTAGTGCGACCTGTCGGACGCCGAGAAGGCACAGTTCGTCAAGCTCCACAACGACGCCCGGGCCGCGGTCGGCGTCAAGGCGCAGGTGTCGTGGAGCGAGGCGGTGGCGGCGAAGGCCCGGGAGCACGCCAGCACATGCCGCACGGACCACATACAGGGGCCATACGGTGAGAACCTGTGGTGGGGGTGGAGCAGCGCCGCCGGCTGGGTCGGGAAGCCAGCGGACGCGATGGGGAGCTGGGTGGGCGAGAAGCCGTACTACGATCGCAGCAGCAACAGCTGCGTCGGCGGGAAGGTGTGCGGCCACTACACGCAGGTGGTGTGGAGCCGCACCACCCAGATCGGCTGCGCGCGCGTCACCGGCTGCAACATCAACGGTCGCAGCAGCACGCTGATCGCCTGCAACTACAACCCGCGTGGCAACATTAACGGGAAGCGCCCCTACTAGCTACGTTAAGCCGATCGAGTCTCCTCTGATGAACTAGCTGCTCTCTCTAACGTGGGCTACTAATATATGGGTTCGGTATAGTTATGAACCTACATATTATTAGTTAGAGAGCGTAGTATGTTAGAGGATCCGTTTCCATACGTATGAATGCTCGTAAGATACATATATATTACGTACAAATATATATACATGCTGAATAAGAGAGTCCATAGTCATTATTGTATCTATCAATATGGTTTTTACCATAAATAAAAGGAAAAAGTACGAATTACGAGTCTGAACTATCGCGGTCGACCGAATTACCCCCCTAAACCCGAAAACCAGACATTTTACATCCTGAACTTTGAATACTGGACGAATTTCCCCCCTTGACCCAATCCAGAGCGGTTTTGTCCTACGTGGCGTACGCGTGGCAATCCAGTCAGTATTTTCTTTAAAAAAAATTAGTGGGACCCACCTGTCATATCTCCTCCCCACCTCTTCCCAATATCTACCGGGGACATGCACAAGAGCAGCAGCTGGGTCAACGGCTCCGGCACGGCGTCCGCCAGCGGCCGCCCTATCTGCGGTGGCCTCCTGTCGTATCTCTATCGCTAGAGTGTCAACGTCGATGCACTGGCCTGGGAGATCTGCTTAGCTCCAGTGCAGGTCTAAAGATTGATGAGATGCGGACGTGCCAGTTAGTTTAATCTTGCAACTGACAAAATATGTAAACAGTAGATAAAACAACCGATTGGCTGACAAGCCAATGGAGTAATTCTAGCCAATAGCTGATATTAGCCGATGCCGATAACAACCGATGTCGATAGGGTTTTTAGCAATCCGCTATATGTCCAATGTAGATAATAATATAAAGACAATCGGCTGATGATAATAAAATATAACAATAATATAGTCCAATAGAAACCAATCAGCTAAAAATAATATGATAGGATAAGTACTGATCCGATAGTTAAAGCATATATCGGCTAGAGATTCGATGTCATTAAAATCCTCAAGATTAGATAAACAGTAAAACCTTTGTTGCAATCGGCTAAATCCAACTTGTATGTAATGCTTGTAAGCCGATGCAACGTCCAGATAACTTATCGGCTAGCACCTCGATAAAACACTAGCATGAACCTATCGACTTAACAAGATTTATCAATAACAATCTAGTAGGTCGGACCTAACCGATGCAGCACGAGATTATATATGATAATCTAATACTCGATGAGCCGATAGATTTGTCTAATGTGATAGATATAACAAATCTATTTATAACAACATTGTGATTGTAGAGATATATCGGCTAAGACAGAAGATCGGACCTAACCAAGATAGTTCCTACTAAACCGATGTATCTCTAAACATAATGCAATTAGATATAGAATTGAGATATCAGGTAGGCAAATATATCAACCAAACCAGACCGTTCTAAGAGATCGAAAGCAATGCAGTCTTGAATAACACCAATGTAGCCGATAGATTCACCAGGGCCGAAAGAAGGTAGGACTTACCCATTTGCCGGAGATCGAACTGAACCAATGTAGCCCCGCGTCAGGTGCCAAATTCCGGCGGTTGATAAGTAAAAACCTCAGAAAAAAGGGTGGCGATGCGCCGAGAGTAGTTGTATTGATCGAAAGATAGTTTGTAATGACCCCGGGTGTACATATTTATACCCATGGGTAGATGCTTATCCTTGTAGGACAAGAAAGAAACTTTCCAAAAGATAAAACGAAAACATAAAGTCCTTATATGACACTAAACATACTTTTCTAAAGATAAAAGAAAACTAACAAAATATTCCTAATTAATAGATAACTTGCCATGCCGCATCCTCCTTGAACTCATGTACTTCTGGATAAGCTTCCTTTAATATATTGATTTCCTTAACCGATTATAGCAGGAATCCGACTATTGGCGATATGATAATTATGTTAGAGGCTTACCAAATTTCACTATTAACATCTAGCTAGATGACAAAGCCTATAACCTTTAAGGCGTTTAACTTATTTTATTAGTAGGTTAGGCAACTTGACTTGATATTGTTGATATTGTTGCTCAATGCTGGTATATAGGCAACAAATATCGAGCATATAGGCAAGGTTTTTAGAACATATTTGTGCCTTCTTAAATTAATGTTGATGAGTGGGAGGCCAAGGAATACGATGCTTATGTTTTCTTTGTTGGCTATATAGGACACTAATTTTGCCCTTGACGTTGGACCAAGGCTTTTGTTAGGAGTTGATGTTTGGTGATTTAACCCACCAGCAGGAACAGGAAGACGAGTCAACCATTTTTTTAAAACGAAAGGATGACGCTGGTGGATGTGAACGTAGCTAGTTAAGTAATATGTGTTAAAACGAGAGGATGACGCGAGTGAAGAGGAAGATGAACCGTTGTAGTTGAACAGGAAATAGTCGCGAGAAGCACATCCAAAAACCTTATTGCCACCTTCTACCGGTGCAGGATGTTGAAGGTGAAGGTTCTGGAGATCTGCTCTCCCGATCATCGGTGCACGCCAATAAGCGGGATGAAGTAGACCACGAGTGATGACGTAGTACCAAGGAAGAGGCAAACCCTAGATTAATCAGGACGCTTGCACGATCTCCACTCCGTGTAACCGAACTGGATAAGTCACGTGTAACTTATCCGGACTCCACGCCATTTCACGCACCTGATTATTCGGAGTGTTTCCAAAAAATAAATCTAAATTTCCCGCAGTAAAATAAAACTGCAAAAAGAGACTGCATCTGCGCAAGGGTGAGGAACCAATTTTGGCGGACCATTCGACGCGTACATCGTGCACGCGCGCGCCATGCCAGGCGAGGAGAGCATGTCTCAAGTTGCTAGGAGAGCATCCTCCCTTATAAGGAGGTTTCCCTCTGCTAGAATAGGCAAGGTGTACTAAACTCCCCATGCATGCTATCCCATAAGGTGAGCTTTCTTTATTTTTCTAAAGAATTAATCTTTGAATGGGCTAACACCCATCTATTAATTCCAACGTAATGTTGGTATATAGGCTGTGACGGACGCCGTACCCGATTGAGATGGGGTTGCCGCCCGATTGAGATGGTGGTTACCGTTCTAGTGAATGGTTTAAGAATATCTATACATAGATTTGGACATAAGACAGAGAATTATGTGTGAAGTGCTCATGATTATTTTATTGTATTACTGATGTGTTAGTCTCTTTTTATGGTATTAATACAATTCCATTTATGAAAAGGGACCCAACTTTCAAGACAATAATAATCTGTAGTGGTGATAGGTGAGTTTATATCTAAGCATGGACTAAGTGATTTTTTTTTTTGAAATTTGAGATACATTCTTATAATTTAGTATATCAAAGTCTATGATCTATTTCACGGCATAAGTATTTTTCTTCCATTTTAGTTACCATTATAAGATAATTTACCATCTCTTATGGTGAATTTCTAAGATGAATATGGTGAGATAATACTTCTTTTAGTGTTCTCTTTATCATTAAAAATAAAATGCCCGCGTATCAGTGCGGGCTTCCTTGTTACTTAAATTTTTAAATTTTTTGAATAAGACGAACGGTCAAACATATTTAAAAAAAGTCAACGGCGTCAAATATTTAGAAACGGATGGAGTACATAGGCAACAAATATCAAGCGTACGTATATGCAAGGCTTTTAGAACATATATATATATATATATATATATATACATACGTGTATATATATATATACATACGTATATATATATATATATATATATATACATACATACATACATATATATATACATACATATATATATACATACATATATATACATACATATATAGTAAATTTGTTTGGTGCTCCATGGTGCCCGGGCACCATTGTTGAAATTGAGTATATACCCAATTCAAATGAGTATGAAACTTTTTCAATTACTTAGGTATTAATATTAACTACTTTACTAACTAGTTCAAAACAAATTTGAACTGAATTTGAACTTGTTTTTGTTAGATTTTGATTCTTGGTATATAGCATCCATACATATAATTAGTTAGGTATGTAATCATGGATTGTGAAATAAAGTTAAATTTGAGTTGTTTTGTTGATAGGTATAAGTATGAATCAAATTATTATAACTAGGTATATACTCACAATTTGAAAATTTTAAAAATTTTGAGTGATTTTGTGCATTTGATACCATGGTGCCCGGGCCCCATGGTGCCCCATATGATATATATATATATATATATATATATACATATATATATATATATATATATATATATATATATACATATATATACATACATACATATATATATATATACATACATATATATATATATACATACATATATATACATACATACATATATATATACATATATATATATATATATACATACATATATATATATACATATATATACATATATATATATATATATGCGCATTCTGAAATTAATGTTTATGCAAGAAGTAGGATCGATTGGTTATGTTTTCTTTGTTTGCTATATAGGACACTAATTTTGCGCTTGATGGTGGTCTAACGCTTTTTTTAGGAGTTATGTTTGGTAATTAAACCCACCAGCAGGAACAGGAGAAGACGAGTCAACCATTATTTTAAAACGAGAGGATGACGCGGGTGGATGTGAACCTAGCTAGTTAAGTAATACTACCTCTATATTTAAAATATGTATGACGCCGTTGACTTTTGGTCCAACGTTTGACCATTCGTCTTATTAAAAAAAATTATGTAATTATTATTTATTTTATTATGACTTGATTCATCATCAAATGTTCTTTAAGCATGACATAAATTTTTTCATATTTGCACAAAAATTTTGATTAAAATGAATGGTCAAATGCTGGTCGAAAAGTCAACGGTGTCATACATTAAAATACGGAAGGAGTATGTGTTAAGTTAATAAAAAAGATTGTTAAGTTGAATGAACAGATTTGCTAAATCTCAACCATGATCGTACGTCGATCAAGAAAATAATGTATGTTTGATGGTTTCTCGT
Source organism: Oryza sativa Japonica Group (assembly GCF_034140825.1). Taxonomy (NCBI): domain Eukaryota; kingdom Viridiplantae; phylum Streptophyta; class Magnoliopsida; order Poales; family Poaceae; genus Oryza; species Oryza sativa. The sequence continues at coordinate 8,110,886 of NC_089041.1, forward strand.
TGACAACATATAGGCATATAGCGTTGTTCCGAGTTGAACCAATGTGCCCTACATCCATACCGGCACGAGGTACTACTATATCTTTCCGTAAGAACCATAGAGCAAAAATGAATTATTATATTAGAGACATTGCATCCATGCATGCAAAGCAAAGCGTGCCCGGAACTAGAAGCCGGCAACCGACTGATGCATATTTGTCTGATTTTGTTTACGCTTCAGTTCACCTAAAAAAATCTTAACTAGTAAGTAACTAGTTGAATGGAGATTTCTCTCTTCCAATACAGTGTACTTGTTAATGGCAAAATTGCTCCAAGCAATATTGTTTGCCTTCCCATCAATATACAACTAGAAGCATTTTTAGCGATCTATTCCAATTCAAACATTTTGCTGCAAGTATCATATGATTCAGCACATATCCCTCACCTCTGCTACAAACACCCCCAGTAAATGAACAAAAACACACAGAAAAAAGGGAGAGTATTAGCTTACTTTGATTTTAATTTGGATGTGATACGACGAGCCCCATCCACAGGTTGGGGATTCAACGAACCCTAGAAAATACAAAAATGAAGAGATGTTAAAAACGAAATCAGAAAATCGATGAAAAAAGAGGATTGAGAGAAAGGGGTATCGTGCGCACCGACTCCGCCGCAGCAGCCGCCGCCGCAACCGCCACCACCATGCTCACGCCACTCTCCCTCACCGGCACAGCTGACCTCGTGCGCACCGGCGTCGCTAAAGTGGAGTCGTGAGCAGGCTCCACCGCCACCGGCTTCGTCACCGCCGCCGGCCCACCGCCGCAGCCATGACTCAAATGCTTGGGAGTCATTTGAGAGCTGTAGGTGTCTGTTTGGGAGCTGCTCAGATGCTTCTTCAGGGTGTGTATCTGATTCGTGAGGGTCTGTCTGATCCGTGAGAAATTGTCCTGTCCAGGACCGACCCCAAACGGTATACTGGTAAGTAGCATTTATTTATGATGTTTTAGTCATAAATAAGTTAAGTCTTCCTTTTTCATGGGGTTAAAACCTTTTCTCTTTCGTTTCATGTTTTTTTCTGTCCTTTGTACACGATATATGATCGGGAGTTCTCGAAACACCAAGCACAATAATATCCCATTCATGTTTTATTTTTGCATTCCATCAGTGTGGCGAGTTCTCACACCAAGCACATATATGTCCCGTTGATTCTCGATGGATATCAGGCGAGAATTATATTTATATTTTATTAAATTATACCGATGTTAAACAAAACTTGTGATTGTGGGATGGGAAGCAATATAGTACTCCCTCCATCCCAATCCCAATATAATCAGAAAAAAGAACTTCTGGACACAAAAGACCAAGAGAAATTTATCATCCGATATTCCGATCAGTAGCTGGCTCATGCATGAAGTTTAATCCAGCGTGATCCATTTAATCTCCATCTAAGAAAGCTACATCCATTTAATTTAATTTATATATTATTTGTTTTTCATAAAAAGAATTTTTTTAAAAAAAAATGAGCAAACTTTCAACTAAAAATTTGAAACTTTCAATTTAAAATTTTAAAAACTTTTACCACAAAATTTAAAAAATTAATTCAAATTTAATAACTTTTAACTCAAGTTTGAAACTTTCAACCCACATTTTAAAATTTTCAACTCGGATTTGAAATTTTCAAATTAAGTTTCAAAGCTTTTAACTCCAATATCATAACTTTTCAACTCGATTGTTTATATGTTGTTTTATTGTAAAAACACTAAATACGAATTAGAAACGATATTAATGCTAAGCTAGAGTTAGCGGCGGGAGTTAAGGGCGCACTGCGCTCAGAGAACATGGGCCGATTTGCTTTCAGGGATAACTGCGTGCAATAGAAAGGCCCATCCTAAAGTTTCTACTCCCTCCGTTTCACAATGCAATGCAAGTCATTCTAGTATTTCACATATTATATTGATGTTAATATAAATGTGTGAAATGCTAAAATGATTTACGTTGTAAAACGGAGGAAGTAAAATTTTACATAATATATTAAGACTTTCCTCCAATATGTATATATATTTATGAAACGAACAACTTTTCAAAACACGAGGGAGTAGTAATTTCTAATGGGACTATTAAAAAAAGTATTCGACATTGAAATTTCACAAGGCGACAGATGCAAGCTTATTTTGGTCAAACAACTAAATTCGGCTAGTTTTTAAAACCCGACAGATGCAACTTCTATTGCGACATTTGCCATGTGAACGAGGTATATTTTAGAAAAATATGACAACAAATATAATATAATATGGTAGAAGTAGCTATTAGAAAAATGCAAACTGCGACATATGCAAGGATATTTTGGTCAAAAACTAAATGCGGCTAGTTGTTTGAACCCGAAAGTGTCCACGCTGCTGACCCTTGCGCAGCCTTTCAATCTCCGACGTGAACCGCTCCATGGCCGCCGCCGGCAGCACGACCGGCACGGCCACACCATCTTCCCCGGCGCCGTTCTTGACGGCGATCAAGTAGCTCACTCCATACCAAGCGTGCGAGGGCCCGCCGTACACCGGCTCGCCCCACCCGAAGTCCACGCGGTGGAAGCCGGCGAGCCGGACGTCGGAGAGGAGGAGCAGGTTCGCCGTGTCGATGGCCGGCCGCCCACGCATCACCAGCGTGTCGGCCACGGACCGGACGTACTCGGCGTTCACCGTCTTCTTCGCCTCGCGCACCTGCTCGACCACGTCGGCGAGCGAGCCGCGCCGCCGCAGCGCCTCGGCGGGCATCGCCACCGTCACCGGCACGCACACGTTGCCGTAGTAGCCGCGGGGCAGGCGGAGCTCGCCGTTGTTCCTGAAGCTGACGATGATCGCCAGCCGCGCGTCCTCGCCGGCGGGGGTCTCGAGCGCCCTGGCGCGGGCGCGCCAGACGAACGACGCGAGCACGTCGAAGCTCGTCGCGCGGCCGCGGAGGTGCGGCGGGAGAGCACCCTTGAGCGCGGCGACGTCGCCGGGGCTGAAAGAGAAGGTGCGCATGACCATGTCGCCGAGGGCGCCCACGGACGGCGCCGCCGGGGGCGCGGCGGCGAAGTCGTTGTACTCGCGGAGATGGAACGCCAGCTTGGGAGGCTTGCGCGCGTCCAGAAGCTCGCGTGACCACGCCGGCGAGACGGCCGGTTCACGGGCACCGCGGGCGAGATCGGCGACGGCGTCCATGAACTGCACGATACCCGAGGCGTCGCACATGGCGTGGTTGAGGCGTATCCCGAGGACGAATCCTCCGCAGAGGAGACGGGTCACCTGTTCGTCCACGGATCAAGTCAACACGTGGACATGTGCCATGCATGCCACACCATTGCCGATGCGTGAATGAGCAAAGATGAAGCATTGAAGCTTACCTGGATCAGCAGTAATGGCGTGCCGAGCACCGCGGCGGAGCCGTCCACGTCGAAGAGCAGCTGATCCATGCACGGGAACGGCGCCCTGAGCCCGGCGGCCTCGAGCTCGACGACGCGGACGTCGGCGTCCGCCTCGACGAACATCACGCCCTCGCCGGTGCAGTCGACGACGAGCTTCCGGCCTTCAACCTCCCTGAGCCGCCCGGCGAACGGGTAGTACGGCACCAGCGCGGCGGCGAGCGCCCGGCGGATGGTGTCCACGGGATCAGCGGCCGCGGCTGATGGGCGGTAGACGAAGACGACGGGGACCTGCCACCGCAGCGACTCCGGATCGTCTACGTCGGAGAGGCGCTTCGTCTCGCGGGGCGTCGGCGCGGCGGGGGCGACGAGCTCCGTCGCGCGGCGGCGCACGGCGAAGGACAGCGCCATGGCTTTTGGTTGTTTGGCTTTGCACCTAGTTATATCAAAGCTATTGAACGTAAGTTCAAATGTTGGCCTTCAAGCTAGCCTAGACAATTAATGGGCGTTTTATATGATGAAACATGTACATGCTTATATTTTCTAGGCCCTGTTTAGTTCTAAAGTTTTTTTCTAAACTTCCAACTTTTTGTCACATCAAACCTTTCATACACACACAATTTTTCTATCACATCGTACCAATTTCAACCAAATTTCCAAACTAGCGTGAACTAAACACAGCCCTATTCTAATTCCAAATGACTTTTCAAAGTAATTCTCGACAACGCACTGCCGGAGGGGGTAGCTGAGGGGCAAGCACGTGGAAGGAATGGAGGAGCTGGTCTACACCGTGTGGATGGATGGTGGCGGTGCGCGACATGGAGGCCCGACAGTGGTGCAGATGACAGGGTGGTGAGAGAGGTTGTGGACGGCAGTGGCCTGACAGTCGCTTCTCTCTCGCCCCCTCCTCCTTCCCGCATTTGGCGTTGACGGCGACAACGGCGGCAGCGGGCGACGCCCTCCCCTCCACCAGATCCGGTGGGATGAGAGGCGGTGGGCGGCTGCATTATCCTCCCCTCCACCACATCCGGTGGGATGGGAGGCGGCGGCAACATGCAGCCTCCCAAGTGACTTCTTCCTCTCCCTCTCCATCGGCCATCCACTGGTGGCGCGCAGATCCGGTCGGGGTGGGTTGGTGGCGGTGGCCAAGGGAGGCAGCGGTGGGTGGCCAAGGATTTTTGGCGGCGACATCACTGATGAGTTCGTGCATGGATTGTTCTTGCTCGTGCAGTTCTTGCTTGTGTAGTTATTGATGGATTTGTTATTGTTGACATGTGATTGATCTGCGTTGATCTGTGATTGTTATTGACCGGGGAATGGGTTGGCTCGTAAGCATAAGCTCGGCTCGGCTTAGAGCCGGCTTCTCCTTTTTTTTTTTTGAATTTAGGAGAGCACAAAGATGCCGGTTCTACGACCGGCACCAATGACACTAGGTCATTGGTGTTGGCTGGAAAACTGACACCTATGGGCATTTTTGTAGTGGTGCTGTTTTTTCATGGGTATAGGTCTTAGGCAAATGATAAGGGGAAAATTTAATTATTTGCCTCAAAGAATGTGCTATTCTTTAAATGCCACTTCTATCATTGTTCATATTCTTTTACCACAATAGCCCTATGAAATGTCTATTGTGCCCCTCATCTCTCTCGGCCAAGTAAGAGTGAAGGCAATGGCGCAGTAGTGGAACTCTGGCCTAATGACAAACCGACGATATAGCTTGAGCTCCACCCTTGATCACCAAAGTGCCAGACGAGCAGGAGAACTTATGAATCGAGATGGGAGAGCGTGGGCGCATGGGGTGGAGATGGTGGAGGCAGGTACCTTTCGAGCACACAGAGGTTGTCAAAGTGATGCATAGTGGCCTTCTCCTAGGGGACGATGAGAGTGGTCTTTTGACTCTTTTCCATGTGCTGCTAGGCATTTAGTGGTGTTATTCTAGTTGTCGATGAAGAGTGCCTCGAACCGCCGGTGCGCGCGTGAGCCGGATGTTTGGGATGAGCTGGCTAGCCCACCCCAGTCACCCTTTGGTTGTGCTCCTCTTTCTCCTACTCTTCTGTCATTTTATGGGATCGATGGAGGAGTCCGGGAAATGCTTTCGCCTTGTTGTCAAGCTAAAGCTTCAACACTACTCAAGCCTTGTTGCCATGTTACTAGGCTCGAGCTCCATTGCTTGCACCATTGTATGGCTTGGCCAGCGAGAAGCAAGAGGCGAGAGTGGGGGAGATGAGGGGGTACAATGAACATTTTATAGTGCTATAGTGGCACATCTTTAGAATAGCTCCATTCGAAAATATAACAACCTAGTATTGAATTAGATACAATTTAGTACTATGAATCTAGATAGGGTTCCAAATTCATTATACTAGACTATGCTAATCTAATACGATGTTGCTATATTTTGAGCTGAAAGATGTACTCCCTCCATACTTATAAAGGAAGTCGTTTAGAACAATGTTTAAGTCAAACCTTAGGAATATAAATCATTAATAACCCTCAAGTTGTTGAGTTTGAAAATATAAAAATTATATGAATATATTTGTCTTGAAAAATACTTTCATAAAAGTATACATATATCACTTTTTAATAATAATATTTTTATAGAAAAAAGAAGTCAAAGTTGTGTTTTGGAGACTGCGTCTCTGTCCAAAACGACTTCCTTTACGAGTACGGAGGGAGTACTTTCTCTATATCTATAAAAATTCAATCCTAACTATGAATCTGAACACACATGTGTTCAGGTTCATAGCTAGAATTTGATTTTTTTTATAGGATGGAAGGAGTACTTTCTTCATCTCAAAATAAGCTAATTTATGTTATAATGAGACATTATCTAATACAACAAATTTAGAATGTTTTTTCTTATCTAGGTTGGCTAACTTAGTTTATTTTAGGGTGGACAAGTATCTGTTAAAATTATTTTAGGCTGATCTTTAGATGTTACTAAAACTTGTAAGTCTTTATCACATTAGATGTTTGAACACTAATTATAAATATTAAATGTAGACTATTAATAAAACCCATCCATAATCTTGGACTAATTCACGAGACAAATCTATTGAGCCTAATTAATCCATGATTAGTCTATGTGATGCTACAGTAAACATTCTCTAATTATGGATTAATTATGCTTAAAAAATTTGTCTCGCAAATTAGCTTTTATTTATGTAATTAGTTTTATAAGTAGTCTATATTTAATACTCTAAATTAATGTTTAAATATAGAAACTAAAATTAAGTTTCTGGATCCCAACACCACCGACTTGGTTCGATTTTCAGAGAGCTCTGGGCACAGTCAAAACTCAAATCCCCAATCGTACCATTCCACACGCTTCCATTTATTATTCACCCGAAACGACCCTCGCCCCCCACCCCCCCTCCCTACCCGCCGCGGGCCCCACCCCCTGCCATTTCCCAACGGAATCCACCCGGCCGACGCCGCGTCTCCCCCATCCCCCCCCCCCCCCCGCCCCCTCCTCGTCGGCGCCACCGCCGCCGCAGGCTCGCCGCCTAGGGTTCCTTCCACTCTCGGCGCAAGGGGCGTAGGGAGGTTGAGAGGGAGCGAGCGAGCGATGGAGGGGTGGGTGGCGACGGTCGCGTACACGGGCACGGCGCTGGCGTGCGCCGCGGCGGCGACGGTGGTGGCGCTGCGCCTCGTCTACCGCCACCTCCTCCACTACGCCGAGCCCACCCACCAGCGCTTCATCGTCCGCATCATCCTCATGGTCCCGGTAGGCACTCGCCTCCGCCCGATCCCCTCCTCCCCCTCTCGTTCCCCCATGCGTCGGCTACGTCCCCAGCTTCGCGTTCCTAGGCGGGTTTAGTTTGTGGTAGCTCCGATTTGAGAGAGGTGCGCGTGTCGATTCCTTGAGCAATTTTGGTATCGGCGGTGACGTGAGAGGCGCGGATACTGCTGCTGCGTTGTGAGTTGATTTTACTACAAGTCGATAGTTAATCTGGGTCGTTGGATACTGGGATGCGAGGCCCCAAGCCTCTACCTGTTTCTCACTTCTGAACGAACAGGTTTCTATTGGCGAATTGTTCAGGAAGTGATTGTGAATCTATAAGTTGGATGGGAGTGTATTTTTTTTTAGTAATGTTATTGCAGCTAGCTAAGTTATTCCATTTGGCATGCAAGCTGCCTGTATGGATTTCTGGGATTGCGGACTTGCGGTATTGTTTGTTCAGAGTCTATGTGCTGATTCCATAATTCAGTCAAGGCCACATGGTTCCAGCTGCGATTTGAGTGCAAGTGATACATCATATATGTTGGTCTGTTGGTCAATTTGATCTGTGTTGGTGTCTTCTTGATGGTTGTGGATTTGAAAGGAAAATACTATTTTGTGTTTATTGTTCATCTCAAAGTGAATTTAACCAACAATGTGTTGGCTATTCAATGGAATTATAACTTGTTAGGGAATATATTCTGCAGTTATAGGCTTATAGCATTGATTTAATCCTTAGTTCTTTATGAGAAATGCAAGTCTTTCTGTTTCATATATGCATTTTAATACTTGTAGTGAAGCTACAAAAGCTTCTTAGAATGCCCTGTAATATGCATTATTTTTTAATGGTGCTACTATTGTAATTCCAATCCTGAATGATTCTGATATTTGTCCCATAGAATCAAAGATGTATGCTTGTACTATAAACTTTGCTTGCCAATATTCACTTATGAATGTAAAGTTTGCTGGTTCAGTTTAGTTGTCATTTTATTTACTCATGTTCTCAACATTTTATTTCATTAACTATGGATAAATACATTATTGTGCAGGTATATGCTGTGATGTCATTTCTTTCCCTTGTACTACCTGGTAGCGCCATCTACTTCAACTCTATTCGCGAAATGTAAGTTTGACTGCTAACCAACCCTTATTTTATCCTGTACATTGCGCCAGTATACTTGATATAGGTATTGATACTTACTTGTTTATGCCTTGACACTTCATACACTATATTTAGTTTCACGAATCTCAATATCTTGGTATTAAGAAGATGGCAAAAATACCAATAGGTGTCAGCTTTGCTCCCTATTGCAAAAAGATTTCCCTGTTACAAGGTTGTAAAGGCACTATATGCTAGTTAGAGGTTCATTGATCATGACCTCGAAGTTTTTTCTGAAGTTTCAGGGCACATTATCGTTTTTCATACTGCAGTTTCTGCTAAGTAAATAGTTGCTTTTGATTAATGAAGTGCGGCCTGGCATTTTGCACCAACTAATTCTTTTTGTCCGTAATAGAAGTAGTCAGTATGTGATTCCAGTTTGTTGATCGATACTTCTTTGGGTGATTCAAGGTGTAGCATTGATTCGGACATTCAGTAACAACATTTTCTGGATTAGGATGCTTTGTTGCTTCAGATCCTTGATAGCCTCTGTGTTATGCATGAAATGTAATCAGCAACCACTTTTTTCACTATGTATATTGTTTTAGTTAGGGGTGGGCGTTCCGTTTCCTTGGTTTAATCGGATCGGTTTTTTCGGGTTGCCTGGAATTTGGTTTTCGTAAAATGTAAACTGAAGGAAGTTCCAGAAAAATATCAACCGAGCAAAATAAACCGAAGAAGATCGGTTTGGTTGTTTTGGGTTCAGTTTTTACTGAGAAAGATCTATGCCGCACACTGCGGTTGACTTTCCGCAAGTATGCACGGCCTGCCCAGCTCTGCCTGAGGGCCTGTGCTTGATTTGGAGAGAGGGAATAGGATTTGGTGGATCTGTTAGCTGTCATGTATTTTTTGGGCCACAGTGAAAGTTGGGCTTGATGCACACGTTAGTGGGCCTCGAGCATTTTGGATTGGCTGAACACTCATCTGTTTCTTCGGTCTCGTCGGTTCACGTGAGATAGAAACCGAAGCAAAAGCCGAACACCGAACTACAGGAAAATAAAAACAGGACAATCAACCGATGACCCAAAAAACGGCCTCTTCAGTTCGGTTCGGCTTGGTTTGGTGCGGTTTTCAGTCTTCGGGATTTTTTTTGCCCATGCCTAGTTTTAGTCAACTTTGTTCCTATGACTGATCAATCCTAAATACGTTTATCTGGTTATTGGTTTGCTTTGTTTTCATTGATGATTAGAGGACACGTTTTGTGTTTTGTGCATGCATGCGAACAGTATTTAATTTCATCGGTATCAAAATCACTAACCACTTTTTTCACTGTGTATTGTTAGTCAACTTTGTTCCTATGACTGATCAATCCTAAATACGTTTATCTGGTTATTGGTTTGCTTTATTTTCATTGATGATTAGAGGACACGTTTTGCGTTTTGTGCATGCATGCGAACAGTATTTAATTTCATGCGGATCAAAACCACAGATGCATTGTTAAAAAAAATACTAACAGAATGCTGTAACAAAGATTAAAGCACCTCAGCATATTTCACATGTTCTCTATATATCCAGGAGCATATTACGTTTGTCTTTTATGCTACGATTTCATACAGCTTGAACAATTACTTGAAGGTACATTATTTATTTTGTGCAGTACTTTTGCAGAATTCCATTGGTCATAATCCATAAGACCACAAAGGCTTTGCATATTGATTAGATGTGGTTTTTATTGAAAAATCATGGAAAAAAAGGCTGGATAAAGAATTTTTCGTAAGCTTCACTATAATTTCTTGAACTCTCATCAAATGTGTGTTGGTGTACTTACAGGCAAATCTATAAATGACAGAAACACGAATGCACTTACACTGTTTAGTCATGTTTACTTTCATATGAGGTGACTTATCTGGTATTGTGTTTATTGTGACAGTAAAATGGTATTAAAATGTTATTGAGCTTTTCTTCTTTTCTGAATTGTGTTTTAGCTATGACGCATGGGTCATCTACAATTTCTTTTCACTCTGCTTGGCATGGGTAGGAGGTCCTGGTGCCGTGGTAGTAAGTTTGACTGGCCGATCTCTGAAACCGTCATGGTTCATGATGACTTGCTGTTTTTCAGCTGTTCCTCTAGATGGGTGAGTTCTGCACTTCCATGTTTGAAATTGCCTATGGTAACTAGCATTATCTTATGAATTTTGATAGTGCAAGTGCTGATGATTGATTTTTCAATGTTCGCTACAGGCGTTTTATACGGAGATGCAAACAGGGTTGTCTGCAGTTTGTGATCCTCAAGCCAATATTGGTTGTTATAACCTTCATTCTTTATGCCAAAGGAAAATATGAAGATGGAAATTTTAGTGTCAATCAATCCTATCTATACATAACTATCATCTACACAATTTCGTATTCGATGGCACTGTTTGCTCTAGCACTGTTCTACGTAGCATGCAGAGATCTTCTTCAGCCATATAATCCTGTTCCAAAATTTATCATTATCAAATCAGTGGTGTTCCTCACCTACTGGCAGGTAAAGTGAAGTTATTAGGATTAGTTATTTCCTTTCTCTATATCTTATCTCGGAGCCTCTGGTCTGATCAAAGTGCTGTATAGAGTTGCATTTATTGAAACAAAGTGATTTCTATCACAGAAACCCTCTTTTTACTTGATGAGGAGAAGTTTAGTACTCCCTCTGTTTCATATTATAAGTCGTTTTGACTTCTTTTCTAGTCAAAATTCTTTAGCTTTGACCAAGTTTATAAAATAATATAGCAATATTTCAAATATGAAACAAACATATCATTAAAATACATTCAATGAAACTAATTTGGTTTTGTAGATGATGTTAAATTTTTCTATAAACTTAGTCAAAGTGATTAATAATATGAAACGGAGGGAGTAACAAGTTGAAGCTTTTCTCACAGGGCGTCCTGGTTTTCCTTGCTGCGAAATCTAGATTCATAAAAAATGCTGAAGAAGCTGCTTATCTCCAAAATTTTGTGCTTTGTGTTGAGATGCTCATAGCAGCTATTGGGCACCAATTTGCCTTCTCGTACAAGGAGTATGCTGGTTCCAATGCCCGTCCTTTCGGTGGATTCAGGGGAAGCCTTTTTCATGCTCTGAAATTCAATGACTTCTATCATGATACTGTGCACCAGGTAAACAAGATATCGCAATATGACATCCCCCACTCTGCCCTTCATCCTGATGAAGAGTCCTTCATGGCACAATGACTCCATTTGCATTATGGGCTTCATCTCTGTCTTAATCATGATTGTTCATGTTTCTTTGCAGTTTGCACCAACATATCATGAATATGTGCTCTACAGTAACGAGGAAGAGGATGAACCGACAAAATATAGCTCTGCCAGTGTTGTGTCAACAGTACAGGACATACAGCTGGTAGAAGTCTCTGTCGTGGACTCGAAAGCTCCGTTGGCATCAGTCATCCTAACACATGAGGCAGATAAAACAATGCCCTCCCATGGCATGGAAGAAACTGTTGCCCCTTCAGAGCCATACGACCTCTCAAACTTGGTTGATGTAGAACTGTCCAATTACTCTGCTGAGGTCCCTGCAATTCCTGATGTGGGGAAACAATGATATTGTGTGATATATATCCGTCAGATGTAAATGGGTAGCGCTCACGAGTTGTTCATAGATTACACTGTAAAGGTATCCTTGTAATCCTTTGTTTCTGCCAATTTTTCCCCGTTGCTAGGGACGTGCTGATATCTTTGGTTCAAATTGAGCTAAACTGACAGATTAGCTGATGGTGTCAAGTAAATTTGTAATGTAGGGAGAAGAGAATGTAACATGTTTCTCAGTTTTGTTGTTGCTGATAAAGCATGTCTGGTCAAATGCGTTATGTCCTTATGGGTATCGATGCACTCCTGTTACATAATCAGAGTGGGTGGTTTGACCTGGCAAGGAGCAGATCAAATTACATTTCATAATGTATTAATCCCTTTGTCATAAAATATATAGCAACCCAGGACTCAAATATCTCGACAGATGGTATCTAGTAATCCAATCTGGACATGTGGTCTCTTGTTCAGATTTGTAATACTAGGCGGTGTCTAATTAAGTACTAGGTTGGTATATTACTATATTTTACACAGAAATTTCTCGACAGGTGGTATCTAGTACTCCAATCTGGGCAGGAGTCTCTTATCTAGATTTGTAATACTAGGTGTTGTCTACTTGAGTACTAGGTTGGTATATTTAACGACGAAGGGAGTAAGTAGTTTCTTTTTTTTTCAAGTTCATATGCGGATATGCCCCACGGCAGGATTAACACAGTAGAACGCTATGATTAAACAGGCAGCATGCGAGTAAGCAACTCCTGCTTATCTGGAATGCAAATGTTACTGTCGTCTGTCGCAAGGCCAAACGGAGGTCTATATGCACATGCACTCATACAGTGACAATCATGGATTCAGGATCAAAATGGTTACCAAGCGGCACTCAGGGACCTGCGGTTGTGGATTCTTCAGGGGACATGAGGCTGCTTCATGACAGCTTCCAGGTTCATCAGTTCATCACTGCAGAAGAAATTGTCTCAAACAGGCAGATAATTCATTTTTGGAGACGGACCATTTCATCTTTGGAGATGATCCTTACTTTTTCCTAAACAAGTTTGGAAGCGCTATATTGTAGCTATCCAGCACAATCTATAAAAGAGTACATATTTGGAGACATTGTTAGGCGAAAAAGAACACCTCCAGATGCTACATTATATTCTCACACTAACACTCCAAGCTGACTAAGTGAAGTAGAAGGGCACTTCTGGATACCATTACTGGCTGTTAACATCTTCTAAAAAGATCTGGGCACAACTCTAAGTCTCTAAATTACTTCCTTTCTACACAGATCATACAGTACAAAAACAAGGAAATCATTCTTCAGTATCTCATCTGAAGCAGGCCAGCTTAACCTCATTCATCGTCAGTTTCGAAGGATTCATTCCAGCAGCTTTCATCTGATACACCACCCTGGTGGCCTCTCTGTACATTCCACCGCGAGCATATGCCATGGCCATGGCGTTCCAGCACACTGCGTCGGGTTTGCCATCAATAGCCTCAAATGCCCTGGCTGCATCTGCAAGCTGCCCTTCCTTCGCGTACATATGAAGCAACCCTGACCCGACGAACTGGTTCATGTCCAGGCCACGCTTGATGGCATCAGCATGCACCTGCTGGCCATAGCATCCTTTGTTCTTCGCCTCTGCACAGACCGCAAGGATGCTTGACAGAGAGAAGCTGCTCCTGGCAATGCCCGAGGAAGCCATGCCCCTGAAGACATCAATGGCATCGTCAAGAATGCCGTCACGATGGTATGCGGTGATCAAGCTGGTCCAGGCCGCCTCAGGAACTGGTTCTTGGCATGAGAACCTCATCATCTCAAGCACATGCCGTGCGCTGCTGAGCTGCCCACTGTCGCAGTACAGCTGTAATAGCGAGCTACCAACATCGCCACAGACTCCATTTTTCTTGACAACAAAAGCATGTACCTGCTCACCGAACTGAAGCTCGTTCACCCGAGCACACGAACGCAGCACCGCCACAATGGCATGGGTGTAGTGATCACCGGTGATCCCCCGCACTTGGTGACACATCTGCACGAATAGCTGTAACGCGTCATGATGGAAGCAACCATCGGAGTAGGCCGAGACCATGGTCGCCCAGGTGATGCCATTCTTGACTGGCATTTCATCGAACACCTGGCGCGCAGCCCCGATGTCCCCGCACGCCGCGTATGCAAGCACCAGCCGGTTGGCGAGGGGCAAAGGGAGGCCAGAGACGGCGAATTTTCCGGCGATGTGCGCGTGGACGGAGGCGACCTCGGCGGCGTCGGCGCAGTCTCTGAGGAGGGAGACGTAGACGTCCTCGTCGGGCGGGAGGCGGAGCGCGTCCAGCAGGCGGAGCACGTCGCCGGCGCCGGACGAGCACAGAGAAGCCGTCGCGCCCGTCGCCGGCTTCCTCCTTATGTCCCCATCGTCGTCGCTGGAGGTGGTGGGTACGGGGAGACTGGGACGCGGGTGCAGGGGCGGCGGCGGTGGTGGTTTGGTGGGTTTCCGCAGGGCCGGCAGCGGCAGCGCTCCCCTGGCGGTGGTGGCGTTAGCGGCGAGAAGACGGCGGCGGCGGCGGCGGGGAGAGAGGCGCGGAGCAGCCGCGGTGGCGGTGGCGGCGAACGGCTTGGCGACGGAGAAACGCGCCATGGATGGTGTCGCGAACGGGGGCAGGAATGGTGATGGGCGCACGCCCGCTGCAAAACAAACGGGCTGTTTTTCTCACAGCGCCAGTGGCTGTTTTTGCTTATCCCCTGCGCGTGCGCTGCCAGCGCCTGCTGTAGTGCTGTCTGTTGAGCTGTACGAGTGGATGAGATTAAGATTTTCGTGTTAAGCTTTTTAAACTACTGAACGGTATGTTTCGTGCGAAAACTTTCTATACGAAAGTTGTTCTAAAATATCATATTAATTTATTTTTTAAGTTTGTAATAATTAAACTCAATCAATCATATGTTAATATCACCTCGTTTTGCGTAAAAAACTTAATTTTCATCTCCATCTTTATTTTTAGGAGAAAAGAACACCACCTATGATAGAGAGTATATTATTATCTCGGTTCCAGAATGTTCCAGAATGCAAGAATATTTAGGGTTGGACACGGTTATTAAAAATGTTGGTAGAATTAAATGGAAGAATGTTGTGATTGGATAATAAGTGAAAGTAGGTGGGAAAATTGAATGGTGGAGGGTTGTGATTTGTTGGGAAGAGAATGTTGATGAAGAAGTTGATATATTTTGGGACAAATCCCTAGAGGCTAAATATTGTTATATTTTGGGACGGAAAGACTAGATAAGCTATTGATAAACCATGAGGTCCACTTGATACGCTCACAACTTTGGTCGGCACGATCTTTCGGTGAGTTGATCATAGCTACAATTTGGCGACCTCCTCCCCCACCCGCCGGCCGGCTTGTCCAATGAGGAGAAAAGTGAGAGAGAGAGAGAGAGAGAGAGAGGTGGAAGGGAGAGGAGGGGAAAGAGATCAGATGATGACATGGCATCCTGACAGGTGGGGCCCACGTGGGTCCCACGCTGATTCAGCCGTCACGTCGGATAAAACCGAGGTTAAAACCGCCGAAGGACCTAAAGTGAACGGTTTTGTAAGTTGAGGGATGTCATATCTGGTTTTGCGGTTGGGGGACGATTTTATAACTCGATGACAAGTTGACGGACCTTCGATGTACTTTTTCCTATAGGTAACATAACACCTTGTTTCTGTGACTGTGGCCAACATGGATGGAATTTGGGGATGAGGATGGATCCATTGGAAAGAGGATCCCAAGAGTTTCCATCAAATACTTACGAGTCAAAAACGGAGCTCGTATGCTTGGCAGCCGTTTGAAGTCAATGTTGTTGCAGGTGGCCGAATTAGATTCAGAACTTCTACAACTTGATCTTTGATATCTTCTAGTTGCCTATGATGTGAAAAATGGTTGAATCTATCGTAGCCATGATTACATCAGCTATAAGGTTATCTCTGTTTTTCTTCTCATCTCTCTATCTCTTACCTATACATTTAATTTATTCATCTAGGAATATGTAAATAGCTAGCTTTTGTATGAGAGACAATCCTCTTCAATTTTCAAATCCTCTCTCCTCCACATAAGTCAGTTGACTTATAGCCTACTATTAAACTTTCTCTAATAACGGCCTATAAACCAATTACTATAAATTTATGTGCAGGAGAGAAAAAAAATAAAAGGTGTTGGTTCTTATATAAGAGCTAGTTCTACATATGTTTTAAGGTAAATACATTAAATGCATAAGTAAGAGGAAGAGAGGGGAGAAAAAAAAAGTAAAGCTTACCTTATAAGGGCAATCTCAATCCAAACACTGCAAAACAGTTTCCATACTTGCCATGTCATAAATACACTAGGTATAGTTACTGTATGCCGAATGGGTGGTGTCATCAAACTAAATTCTCATCCAATCACCTCTCTTCTCTAATTTAATCCACCTATTCTTTATTTTCGTTCTTGATTCTTGTGTAGAGCTGGATTCTTGTATGAGAAATTGTTTCTTCATCTTTTTCCCTCTTCTCATTAACTCTCTTGCTATTTCAACTTTTTGCTTATGTGATAGTATATTTAATGCTTCGACACCAGCTGAGGTGGAGGGTTGTGACTGCTCTAAGAGCATCACCAACAGTCTACCTATATGATTCCAAAAATTGATTTTGAGGGATTTTAGTAAAAGAACAGCTCCAACAGATGCCCTACTCTCCTACCCGAGTTTTGCAGTTCCCTTCTCCCGATTCCTCGCTGCATTTATATACGGGCGCGAAACTCGCTCCCAATCTTGCACTCCCCGCCTTTCTCCTCCCGTTCCCGCGCGTGGGAGATAGCGATCTTTCTGCGTATGAAAGAAACAAAAACGGAATTTTCTGTTAGTAGTTTAACATAAGGGCACACTTTTAATTTTCGAGGATTGAATTTAGGCTATCTGTTGGAGGGAGGAGTTTTTTCACTTTCTATTTTCAGTTTAGGAAAACCAAAAAAATAATTTTGGGGAAAGATTATAGGTAATTTGTTGGTGATGTTCTAACTAATCTATATATATTGGCTCTAACATAGGTTAATAGTTAGGAGTTAGCTCGATCTGCTATTAAGCTTGCTCTAATACATTTATTCCTCCACTTTATCAAATCTCAATGCTAATTGTTTCCCACTTTATCTACTCCCAATACATTTATTCTCTACTTTTATAAATTGCAATGCAATGATTACGGGATAGAGGGAGTACTCCCTCCGTACTCGTAAAGGAAGTCGTTTTGGACAGCGACACAGTCTTCAAAACACAACTTTGACTTCTTTTTTCTATAAAAATATTTATTGGAAAGTGATATATGTATACCTTTATGAAAGTACTTTTTAAGACAAATCTATTCATATAATTTTTACATTTTCAAACTCAATAACTTGAGAGTTATTCATGATTTATATTCCCAAGGTTTAACTTAAATATTGTCCTAAACGACTTCCTTTATAAGTATAGAGGGAGTACATATTAAGTAACCGTCTGTTGAGTGATACGAGATATTTTTAGAGAGGTACAATAGCAGGCTATAAATTAGCTGTAAACATATTTTAAGGAGATAAATAAGGAGAGAGAATGGCATCGGGCTACAGATTTGTAGCCAGCTGCAGCACGGACTCCAAGACGCAGGGTGTGTATGACAGGTGAGACCAGGTATTAATAGTGTACTATGTAACTATTGTATGAATGAGCTATTAGATTGGCTATAGATAAATTAGAGCTAGTAGTTGGCTATACTATTAAACTTGCTCTTAGGTATTTACATGTTAAGTGATTTAGAATATATTTGAAATTTTTACTATTGTAAAAATGTTATTGGCTGGTAACCTGGTCGGTGTATGCAATACATTGAGGGTAGGCACATTAAAAGGGAATCGTTAAAAAACCGACGCAACCTTTTTAAAAAACTTCTAGATATAACTATATTATATGGTAGTGTAAATTTATTGTAATTTTTATATAAGAGTGAAATACATGGCCGGTCCTTAAACTTGTGGTGTGGTGTCACTTAGGTCCGTGAACTTAAAAATTGCACGTTTTGGTCTATGAACTTGGTTTAATGTACCACCCCCGGTCCAATCGTCCTTTGACTATGTTTGACCGCCAACGTGATATGCCACGTAGGCAACACTTTTGTGCTCAGCCCCCTCCATATATATGTTCGCACATAACTTGCCCTGACCAGTGCATTCAACCCAAATCCCCCAAAATATCCCTAAATCGGCTAGGGTTTCGATGGTGAGGTTAGCGGAAGAAGGCCGAGAGGTAGCGGTTGTGGCGGCCTCGACGGTGAGATTAGCGGCAAAAGGCAGCACGGTGCAACGGGGTTAGCAGTGACACAGTGCAGCCGGATTAGCGGCGGGAAGCAGCGCAGTGCGTCTTGCACGCTAGGCATCTACATGGATTCTCCAAGCTCGTCCCTGTCTTGAAGTCACCGAAAGAAGGTGTTGTTGATCAAGTGTCCGTTGTGCAAGGATAAAGTCATTTTGGAGCGCAGAGCAATGTCAATTGCTAATCGGGACATCATTTTCTATACATGTAAGGAGAAGAATGAGAGGGAAGAACAATTTGAGGATTTTTTTGGGATTCTGGTGTCACTATATAACCACGAGGAGATATATGTGACGTGTTGTAATATGGAGGGGGCTAAGAGCAAAAGTGTTGCCTACGTGGCATGTCACGTTGGCGGTCAAACACAGTCGAAGGACGTTTGGACCGGGGTGGTACATTAAACCAAGTTCATGGACCTAAACGTGCAATTTTCAAGTTCACGGACCTAAGTGACACCACCACATAAGTTTAGGGACCGGCCATGTATTTTACTCTTTATATAATTTATGTGCAAGTTATATGCAATGTTTTTAATACTCATATACATATTATATAAAAAGTTCCATTATAACTCATTATATTGCCGTATAATTACATATTTAAATGTTTTCAACCAAAGATTTTTTAGACAGTCCTGCGTGAAAGATGGCATGCAGAAAGTCTTTTTTAAGTGGCGGTCGCCTTGGGCCATATCCTCTGGAAATGCACACATTTCTATATTTCTATAGAAGCGGTCGCCTTTGGACCACCGCCTCTAAAAATACACACATTTTCATCTGCTTACGATGACCACATGTGGAAATGATGATATTTATACAGGCGGGTGGTTTTTGGAAAATTGTTTCCTCTTGGACCTCGAAAGTAAAGAACATATGATGCTCCCTCCATCCAAAAAACTCTAGAACAAAAATTGTTAAAGTTTAGATGGGAATAGTATTTTCTTGAGTACCTATATATTTATGATGTTACATTTCTCATCAAATCAATATTTTTATTTTAAAGTACATATATTTTGCACTATAAATTTTAAAACTTACTACTTACGCTATAATTTTACTACTGCTATATATGAGAATTTAGACAAAAAATGGAATGCCTCTTTTAAAAAGAACAACATCCATCCCAGTCATGAAATGCATCATAGGCAAGATGGTGAGGAGACTACACGCTGAGTGAATGTGAGAGTTCCAGGCATGGTTTACATAGTTATCGCGGTTATCACCTGCGATAACCTTATCAGTTTTTAAAATCATGGTATGTCTCACGGTAACCGCACGGTTTTCGTGATAACCGTGCGGTAACCACCAAACCGTGGGATGGCAGTAACCACCCAAAAAACGGTTTGGGGAACCCTGGTTCCAAGTTCAACTCCTATATACTAGACGCGCATATATTCATGCGTAAAAAAAAATCAGAAGCTGGAAATTCATTTTCACAAGCGGCTATTAAGAACCGCACATGAAATTGTTTCTTCATGGGCGAATGACTTTGTACCATGTAAATATGCGATTTTCACAAGCCTTTGTAGATGACTTATGGGGACAACTTGTTTTTTTAAGTAGTGATAGATTATCAGTGTTATACATAAGGCATACCCAATAGTTTTTGGTTGGGCTTGGCAGGGTCCACCATATTACAAGTCTTATACATAATCATGACACATATACAAAAGGTGTTCCAGAGATAAGGAAAGAGAGACAAAATTCGGTCGGACCCGGAGTTCGGCCAAACTTCTGGGCCACCTCCCGGGCCTCCCCTTTGGTGGGGAGACTTCTTAATGGGCCCTCAACATCATATACTATGGTTGGGCTCAATCCTAAATGGTTTTTACTGACTTATGGGACCTCCAATCCGTATAAACGCATCTTGATTGTTCGGAGGTGTATTTTATCACATGACGGGTGTGTTTTCTTCATAAAATACCTACATACACATATTTACGAACACTAGTGGAAATGATTAGTAATAGTCCCTACCACTAAGTTGGATACCATATTTTATATCATTATATGCAGGCATTGACGGTCGGATATTATAATTTAAGGACCGTCAACAGAGATCGAAGTTGATTATCATGGAAAAGTTTTCCAAGTGTATAGTACATTTAATTTTCTTGTGTCGCCAATCATGGTGATGCAACCAGTATTAACCTGAAAATGGATACAATAAAATGCAACTCTCAATCGGAGCATTTAGCTGAAATCCCATTTTCGTCATTTCTCCCAACTCAAAATGTGTTTGCCACTTTTTAGAGGCATCATGACCAAAGTGCCCCATATTGGGATTGATTCAGTCCAAACGGGAATTTTTTTTTGGCAGAAACGATCGATTCAGCACACATTAGGATCAATTCAAAATTGTCTAAACAAGATATCAAAGTCATCAAATTGGATGCTTTGTGAGCAACAATTCTGGATGCAATTCAGTGATGCAATTGATTGTGTGAGAGGCACACACTGAGCTCCCCCCAGCGTAGTGTTGGGCCTTGGTAGCCAAGAAAGCAACCACAATTCATGGATGCTGAACCAGCCCAATAGGATCTGAAGGTAGCAGCCACAATCCAACACAATGCTTTGTTTCCGCACTTCAAATCTTCAGATGCAACTTTCCTTGAACATTCTTTCACCAACTGATGAAAACTAAGGGCAACGGAGATTCGATGGTTGGAGCAACTGAGGAGGAAGGAGCCCATGAGGTATAGCACAGTGAGCCCATGCCTCCTGGTGCCTGACCACATCCCTTTCCCTCTTGGCGTGGCCTGGTTCCGGTAAAAACTGAAGAAGAGAAAGAGAGAGACACTGATGGAATATGATGCAGCATGCTCGACCTGACCTGACTGAAGCAGTACAATCAGGGACATTTTAGATGGCAAATATTGGAAAAAAAATGGGAAAGCCATTTTAATTTTGGAAAATGGCAGAAATGGAGTTTCAGCATACACTCGATGATGAGAGTGGCTTTTTATCGAAACCCATTAGCGGGATGTCATTCCAGTGATACCCACTTTTGATGACATCGTATATCCAAAATTCTCTGACTGAGGAGGTGTAGGGGATGAGTATCTAATAGGTTCCTGATCAATGTGCACAAAACTTATAGGACTCATTTATATGCAATCTCTAGGTGTGCCTCCCAGACTAGTTGGAGAAAGCCATAAAAAACCATCAAAATGTGACCAAGCGGAACCTAAACTAAAATTGCTAGAAGATGATGATGGAAAACAAGAGCAGATGATGCCAGACAACTCTACATGTTCAAAGGGTACATCCACGTATAACACTCGCTGGTCATCGAGATTTGGCCACCACCACCACTACATTGTTTGTGCAACGTCATTGAGTACAACACTGGACTATTAAGTTTAAGTCCAACAAACGTCGTACAAGGCCTGAGCTGCTCAAACCCACTAGGAATTAGGATGTACCTCAAAATTGTTGTACCGCTCTGTAGCTAGGGACGATGAACCTGAACTTGCCACCAGTTCTGGATACTAGGTGTGGACACATGGGAAAGCTATGTAACAACATGGACACTTTAGTACGTGCTTTCATTAATATTACAAATAATCTTTATCATGTGCCAAGATTAAAATGCCTAATCTCTGACTGATAAACTATGACACCCCGGAGTAACTGAAGAAAAAAAAGAAAGAGATAAAGAGAAGTGCTAGTGGGCTGCTTTGGTGGTTTTTGGGCCAAGCTAGCTAGAGTGCAGTGTGTGCAGAAGTTGAAATGCGCAGTACCACATGTAGTGTTGGACTTTAGTCCCACATCGCTACTTAGTTGAGATGGACATGTTTATAAGTTGGATAGCACCCAATGACAAGTAACACATGTTTGAACCTTTTTGCGTGAAGTGAGGACTGAGGACGAAAGCACAGAGTGTAGGTATGGTCCAAAAGTGAGTTAGGCTTAATCATTTTTTGGAGTTAGGTTTGAATCATTTTTGGGCCTGGGCAATACATAAATATGTTAATTTAGTTCATACGTTATATTATCTTGTAGGTTAGTTAATGTTCACCATTT
The DNA here is from genome assembly GCF_034140825.1 of Oryza sativa Japonica Group. NCBI lineage: Eukaryota > Viridiplantae > Streptophyta > Magnoliopsida > Poales > Poaceae > Oryza > Oryza sativa. The sequence goes on from NC_089041.1 coordinate 8,133,036, forward strand.
TTGTACTACTTTTTCCTTGATTCTTCTAAAGATAAAGAATTCCATATATATAAGCCATGGCAATGACATTAACCCTCTTCTTCTTAATGATAAGAATGAACTCTTGAATCCAGTTGATGCGATGACAACACTATTTATGATTTCTATCGTGATCAACAACTAATGATGAATAGTAACAGCTTGTTCAGGATCGATTGAACTACCACTGATAAGCCGTTGAAAAATAAATGAAGCAACCAAAAATAATTTATGTGTACAACTTTTATATATGTATTGTTCGCGGCTTAGAAGCCAAGGTTGGAAAATAGACATAACTGAAAAAAAAACAAAAAACCAACTCAAAATTGTTCTAGCTAATAAGCCAACAAGCAGACAATGAGATGCACACACTGAGCTACACGCAACATTCTAAATCATAGCTGGTATGGGATGAACACATGTAAGTGTTTTGCACGGTTGTAGATACAAACATATACCCACGACAAATTGAGCATTTTAGGCTTGCATTTCTAGCCATTATAGCATAACCTTATCACTTTGATCAATGTTTATCCTATTGGCAGCTCATAACTACTAGACCATTTAGTGTGATAGCTAACCTTTTTGAGATGTTGATGCACTCGGCATACATGGAACGCCATACTCTAGCTTTCTTTGTGGCCGTTGGATTGACCTAGATATGAACGGCCGATGTATCCCTGCGTCCCCTATATTATGAGGGAAGTCAAGTCCCCATCTTCGCACTGACCAATCCCCTTGTTGATTTGCTCCATATTGAGGTTGATTTGCCTTCCCTAATATCCTCCCCCATCGACAATTCTGGCCCTTGCTTCCTTCCTTGGGAGGTGAATTATAGTGGCTACGATTGACTCCTTCCTCAACCAGGAGTTGGTGATGGCAACCGACAGGATGCCGGATAGTCACTTTATGGCCTCTAGCAATGGTGGGGCCTGCTACCAAAACACTCATGGTACTCCAATCACTATGGGGGTCCCCAACTTAGGTTGTCTTGTTGCTAGCATAGGCATTGCTCCGTCAAGCTCTCTTATGCCGGAGAGGGGTCTGGCAACCGCTAATTACAACTTGGTTGCTAACTTTCCAGAAGATGCTGCCGTGGTGCCTCAACAACAGCAGTTGCAAGCTGCATCTAGTAACAGCAACTCAGGGTTGATCAAAGGAGGGTGGACAAGAGAAGAGGATGAGTAAGTGACGGATCATCCGGCTTCGACTCAGATTTTTACTCTTGTTTCTCGGCATCTCTTCCTTCTCATGAAGAGATCGTGTACTATCATTGTGTTTTCTTGATTGTAGAGTTCTTAGACAGATGGTGCGACACCATGGAGATCGCAAGTGGGCAGAGATTGCAAAGAGCCTCCCCGGTCGGATAGGGAAGCAGTGCCGCGAGAGATGGACCAACCATCTGCACCCGGACATTAAGGTATGGATCTTGTGACATTCCTTTGGTTACATGTGTAGATCTAAGGGATCTAGTTTTTTTTCTCAATGCAATTTTTGAGGTGGAATTCCTTTTCGGATTTACGTAAAAATCCTAGAAATTTCATCCCTCCATTCCAAGGTGACCGGTTATTAACTGCTGAGTACGGTAGTCATATTGCATAACTTTTGTTCTAGATAATAAATATGGGAATTTCTTCATTATGGCCATTAATGTGTCCCATACTTAGTCCTAGGGAACTCGTCTGGACAGTACTCCACCAAGTTTATTTATGTTCTTAGTCGTTGTTGTCTATGCTAATTAAGCATAATGTTTTGGACACTTATAGTTAAAAATGTCTTAGACACTTATTAGTCCAATGCCTATGTTTTTATATGCTGCTTTATCACTATAAGCAAGCAATATGACATTCTACTAGGTTTAATATATTCTTTATTTGTCGCCAGAGTAATCAATAACATTATTTGGCAGTACCCTGCATTATCATGTATATGTATATATGCTTTTTATCTCTCAATAAATGTGCTCAAATTAAGAAAATCATTAAATAAGAATCCGTAAAGTTCCGGATACATTAACCTTTAATTGCCTTATGCTGTTAATCATATAGATGCATCCAATATTAATAAGTAGCAAATATAAATTACACTGCAGAAAGGCATCTGGACAGAGGAAGAGGACAGGAAGCTGATCAAAGCTCATCAAACTTATGGGAACCGTTGGTCAGCGATTGCCAGGTCGCTCCCCGGCCGGTCGGAGAACACCGTCAAGAACCGCTGGAACGCGACCAAGCGAAGCCTAAACTCAAAGCGCCGACTGAGGAAGAAAAACAATGAGCAAGCAGTGCCAAGGCAGCCTTCCCTCCTCGAAGAGTACATCCGTAGCTGCCAGCACCCACTGCCCAATGAGACAGCACCACCCGCATCATTCGATATCGGTGGGTACGGTACCGGTGGGACGATCGGTGCAAGTCCAACCCCACCCACAGTGCATGCGTTGGGTGGATCTACTCCACTAGGGTTGGTGATGTTCCTTGACCTACTTAACCAGGCTACACCGCACCCACCACAGCCAGACTTGAACTTGTTGAACATAACACCGGTGGTGCCACATCTCAACACTAGTGAATACTGCCTACAGCTCGATGCGAGGGGCAACTGTAGTATGGCCAGCTGCCGGTGCAACCCCACGGGATCAGCGCCCAGGTAGGCCCAAGCAACGTCGGCACCAGTGGCAGAACCGGCGGCATGGACAACAATGGCGTCATCCAGATGGCGTCTAACCAGTTCGTGATGCCATCTGAGGGTGGTGGCATTCCTGACATGGCCAGGTGGATCAACTGAGGCTTGCTTGCAGTATTGCCGGATCATCACTCGTTTAATAATTATTATTATTATTATTATCATCTCTGAGTTTTTTTTCTTTTTGGAATTTCTCCAATTAAGTTGAACTCTCACCTACAATTGCAGTTTGTATGGCTATATGCCTATACTTTGATTTGTTTGGAACATCTGAGTCTTGAGTCGTCCCTGTGGTGTGGGAGCCTTTATTAATTTCTTGTTCTTTTTAAGATATTGTTTAATGTATGAACCTTTATTGTGTTGTGCTTATTATATTTAAGGTGTCAATCAATGTATGAGTTACATTGTTCTAGAATTTTTACTTTTCTTTCTCAAGAAAAGTAGCATATTTAAGTTTTATATTGTTGAGTGGGAGAGTGGTAGTATCTGGTACCCGTCCCATAATACAAATGATTTTATGGGAACACGCGTGGGGAGGGGGATGTTTTTTTAATGTTAGAAAAGCTCAAATATGTAAACTAGACATTAGAGATAACTAGATAATACGAGAGTCCTCCATTTGGCTGTAGGGTTAAATAATAAGGTAGCTCTGCTCGTTAACTTAAATGAGTTAAAAGTGTAGCTTGGCAAGCTGAGTATAAACTGCTATTTTAAGCTCGCTGACACTGTCTAATTTATTTATTGCACCTAAAAAATTTTAGCATTTGAATTTAATATATATTAACAAGATAATATAACTAAATGGTGAAGTAGTGATTAAGTAGTGATGTACTAATCTTGGAAGTAACTTAAATCATTAAGTACTAAATAAGAATCACTAAGTATAAAATGATAAAGTTTACTTTTTGCCTACTATGCTCAAAGTCCCCTTTTTTACCCTGAAGTCCAAAACTGGTTGTGTTTTTAACCCTACTTCAACGGGAAACTGTCTTAACCTATCAATCCCACATTGGTCAAAAACCATTCAAATAGTTATGAATCTTTTTTTTTTAAATTACAAATTCATATGACACACACACACGCCCACACACACACACACACACACACGCACGCACACATATATATATACACTACTTTACAAAAAAAAATTTAGTTCCTAACTCAACTCACAAATTGAGATATAAAAAAAGATAAATTTAGCAGCATATGAATAATAGTGGTACTATTTATACATGAATTTATCTTATTTTCAATGTGTAGGTCATATTTGAACTTGATTTTTACTGGAGTGTTTAGGTATCACTATACTCTACATTATCATTCTTTTCTTAAAAAAATTTTATAACTCTTTACATTGAATTTGGAAGAAAAGTCTACCTTGGCCAGCTAAGTGTAAACTGGCTTGTCAAGCTCGCTCACATGGTCTAACTTATTTATTTCACCTTAAAAATGAGCATTTTAATTTAGTATATATTAACAAGACAACATAACTAAATACTAAAGCAGTGATTAAGTAGTAATATACTAATATTGGAAGTAATTTAAAGCATTAAGCACTTAATAAGAAGCACAAAGTACAAAATGACAAAATTAATTATTTTTAGCCAGCTCTCATGTGGTGTAGTATTTTTTTTGTCACTATTGGTATTTCTTAACGACATTGTTGACGGTCGTTATAGACCAATTTCAACCGTCAATATAACTAAAATAAAGGAGAACTAACTATGCTTGCAATGGATATTTATTTTAGAATAACATAGTTACACCTGTACTTGGAGTATTATTTGTTTGCAGAGATTAATACATAAATGGAGAAGAAATGAGAAAACTTCACTTCTAAGCAAGCTTAAGGATAAGATGGGCTCACTTGTCAGGTGCAACCGTCCCGGAAACCGCCATAATTGCCACAACCGTCATAGGGACCCACCTGTCAGTGACCCTGGGAAGTGTGGAGGCCTGCTGGGCCGGCCCAGGTTCGACCGAACCCTGGTGACGCCAGCTCCAGTTGGCCTTACATGTGGACGTCCAGGATTGCTTGCTGATGGTGGTTGTGGGGCATTTCATACAATTCGCATCAATTACAACCGTCATACTTGCCTATTTCAGGAGGAGCTCATTTTACTTTCAACACGCACTCAAGCAAGACTTGATCTCGATCTCTCTCTCTAAAGTTTAGTTTAGTGCTCTAGTGCTAAGTGTAGTAGTGTTCCATCTGATGCCCAAATGTTCCCAGCAACTTTTACTGTAAGGGCAAGAGAAAAAGAGATGAATCAATGTTTCCCTGGGGCCTCCACAGATACCACAATTTAAAACAACATCATCCGGTGCACAATGTCTCTTATCAAGCATGTCCCTTGTGTTTAATCTATCCCACAACAGATCAAGCCACATGAAAATCTTGATCATTTTCACACATTTGGTTTTCCAGATCCACTAGAAAGGTCTTGGAACAGAGATTCTCATGAAATTAGGCCTATAGAACTTATGAGCGTAAAAGGTTAGGGAATTCCAAAAAAAAAAAAAAACCAAGAGTCACCTCTCTATGTGCTAGGTCCTAAACCATCTAACTCTGATTCTAGCTACAAATATTGTATATAAACATGTGGTTCAAGTGGAAGGTTGAAACAATCTTCAAGATGCACATTATTATAAAAACACACCAACTCCCATCTGACAGTTGTATGATAGAAAAGACCTGGAAACTTATACTTTCTGATTTTTCCCATTCCAAAGATCATCCCAGAACAAAACAGTAGTCCTAGACTAGATTGTGCATTGTGATATGGCTCTGTATATGTCAGATAGGTGGAAAATTAAATAGGGAACTTTTGTCATGTAATATGAATCCCAAATAAGTCTTACCCAGCGCAAATCAACAGTAGTGTACAATTTGTGAAGATGTTTTAGGAGCAGAGCCACATTCTGAATGTATAGATTTATAACACCTAAACCTCTTTTGTCTTTCGGTCTATAAACTTTGTCCCAGGCATATTTTTCAATCAAATGGGCTTGCTTGTCATTGACTTAATTTTGTAGCTAAGCTTGCCTCAAGTGTGATCAACGTTTTACTAACCATAGTACGTACTTGTGGCAAGCCATCCTATCTTATTATAAAAATCTACGCTTAAAACTAAGCATTGTGCTTAACGCTAAGTCATTTCAGCTTAACGCTAAGTTGGGATGGGGGCACGCGACCTTGCGCGGTTGCGCCCCGGAGCACTCCTGCAGTATTAGGGTTTCCATGCATTTGTACACTGGAAGTGTGCCTTTATATTGCCCCTCCATTTCTACGTTTGCTCCTTCAAGAGACAGGAGCTATACTCGATCGAGTAGCCGGTATAGCTCCTAGCTTGAAATCGACTGCCATGGCGCCAGAGGCGGCTGCTCCTCCCGCCGGCGAGAAGATGGCCATCCGCGTCGTGAGCCGCCGCCTCGTCAAGGCCTCCGACGCCTCCATCCAGCCACACGTAGCCGCCGTCTCCAACCTCGACCTGTACCCTAACTGCTAGTCTGCTATCAAGCCTCCATCGTCTGCCTCTACCCAACCAAGCTTCCCAACGCCGGTGATGGCGACTTTGACGCCGTCGTCGCCACCTTCGAGGCCGTTCTCCCGTCATTGCTCAACCACTTCTACCCTCTCGCCGGCCGGATCGTCGTGGACCCTGCCACCGGCCTCCCCGAGCTGCACTGCCACAACCAGGGCGCGGAGCTCGTCGTCGGTGAGGTCGACGTCGCGCTGGGCAGCCTGAACTATGCCGTGACCAACTAGTCGGTGAAGAGGGTAATGGTTCCGTACCCCAAGGACGTGCCGCGCGCTGTCGGTGCAGCTGCTGCGGTTCGCCTGCGGCAGCTTCTCCGTCGTGTGGGGGAACTACAACCTCCTCCACGACGGTCAGGTCAGCACCATGATCGTCAGGATGTGGTCGGAGCTGGCGCGGACGGGGAGGATCTCCGACGGCTTGCCGATTAACCACGACCGGTCGGTGTTCCGGCCGCGGAGCCCGCCGTCGTACGGCGCCGCGATCGACGCCATGTTCACGGCGTACGACGACGGGGGCCGGCTCGTCAACGCCCTGACCGCGCACGACAGCTTCGTCGAGCGGCTGTACTACATCGAGGCCGGGGACATCGCCCGGCTGCGCGACGCGGCGAGCGCCGGCGCCGAGCAGCAGCGCGCGTCGCGGGTGCAGGCGGTGTCGGCGTACCTGTGGAAGGCGCTCGCCGGCGTGGTGGCCGCGTCGTGCGTGCCCGAGGAGCGGTGCTGCATGGGGTGGTGGGTGGACGCGCGGCGGCGGGTGGCGTCGCCGGCGCTGGTCCCGGCGATGTGCGGCTACTGCGGCAACGTGACGTCGTACGCTCTCGGCGACGCGGCCGTGGGGGAGGTCCTGGAGAGGCCGCTGGCGGAGGTGGCGGCCATGGTGCGGGAGAGCATCGCGTCGATCGACTACGACGAGTACCTGCAGGAGCTGGTGGACTGGGTGGTGGGGCACAAGACGGAGAAGGTGATGGAGAAGGGTGGGCTCGGGCTGGGCTCGCCGACGGTCACCGTCGGACGGTGAACCAGACGGTGTTCGCGTCGTTCCCGCTCGACACCGACTTCGGGTTCGGCCAGGCGGCGCTCGCCATGCCCATCTGGGACCACGGCAAGATGGGCTGCGGGACGCTGGCCGTCGGAGTGCGCCCGGGAGGCGACGGGTCGTGGCTCGTGAGCGCCTACATATGGCCGCGGATGGCGGCGGCGCTCGAGTCCGACGGCGTCTTCAAGCCTCTCACGGCGGCGTATCTTGGACTCGTCTAGCTTTGCTATATATGCGCGCGCGGGGCTTTTTTTTGCCTTAATTATTATATCGTGCCTAAGATAACGGCCGGCCTTGTGCGCTTGCATTTGGGACTTCTGTGTATTTCACTTCAATTTACCCTTTTTAAATAAAGGGGCTGTCTATACGACAGCCGGTTAAATTCAATTTGGTTTGATCATTAGAATTTCTGCCTAATTAAACGTACGATGTTATCGGCCATCCCGTATGCCGAGAATTAGTTATTTTTAGAGTAACTAGTTATTCAATTTGTTTGAAGAGTAACTAGTACTCTATTTTTAAAGTTATTTTTAACTAATACTTAATTAGTTATACATTAATAAACCACCACGTTTTCGTGCGGGGAGGTGGAGTTCCAAACTTTACCTAATATAACATATAGGAAAAAGTACGAATTACCCCCCAAACTATCGCGGCGACCGAATTACTGCCCCCCCCCCACCTAAAAACTAAACATTCCTCACCCCTGAACTATCAATACTGGACTAATTACCCCCTCAACCCAATCCAGAGCGGTTTTATCCTATGTGGCGTACGCGTGGCAGTCCAGTCAACATTTTCTTGTAAAAAAAATAGTGGGACCCACACATCATTCCTCCACTTCATCTCTTCATAATCTCTCTCTCTCTCTCGAGCGGGCACAAGTGTGCACAGCGATGCAGAGGGGCAGGCGGCGGAAAGTGGCGCGCGGGGGTGGCAGACGACGGTGGCGCGCGGTGGGCGGCGGCGCGTGGGCCGGCACTCAAGCGGACGTAGGCGTAACAGCAGCAGCAGGAGTGAGGGCGGCGCGAGGATCCACCACGCCTGATCCTCGGGAGCGACGCCGGCGCGTGGATGTGGAGGCCTTCATCCTCTAGAGCGGCCAGCGGGAGTGGACGTGGGAGGCGTCCTTCTCCTCTACCCCCTCGCCGTCCCCCTTCGCCATCGCCGCCGCGGCCTCCGCCCCCTCGCCTCACGGCCGCCACCCATCCCTCCACGTGCACAGTGGCACGCACGGTGCAGCGTGTGGACGGGAGGTGGGCGCCGGCGCGCGGGAATGCACGGTGGGCAACGAGCAGCAACTCGACGGTGGCTTGGCTGTGCCCGAGCAGGCGGCGGCATGAGACGGTTAGCGCCATCGCTTGCCTGAGAGCGTCGTCGTCTTTGAGCTTCTACCGTGCGGCGCCGTCACCGCATGGTCCGAGGGCCCCGTGCCACCGCGTGCAGAGGCCATCGCCTCCTGCTCCTCCTCAAGCCACCGCGCTGCCGTGTGCCATCCCCTTGTTGTGCTCGAGCCCCTGCATAGCCACGGGCCACTACACCGCCACCATGGCCTCCTCCTCCTCGTCGTACCCGCCGCAATTGACACCGCCTCCACCCGTTCGCTCCCGCCCATCCCGGCACGCCGCCGCCCACCTCCCATTCCCGCGCCGCTGTGCCTGCTTTGCGCCCGAGAGAGAGATAGAGGAAGAGGGAAAGAGGGGGTATGACATGTGGGTCCCACTATTTTTAAAAAATAAAATGTTGACTGGATTTCCACGCGTACACCACGTAGGACAAAACTGCTCTGGATTGGGTAAGGGGGTAATTCGTTCGGTATTAAAAGTTCAGGGTGAGGAATGTCTGGTTTTCGGGTTTAGGGGTAATTCGGTCAACTGCAATAGTTTAGAGGGGTAATTTGTACTTTTTCATAACATGTATACAACTATAAAATATATGCAACTTTGTAACTTATATAGGTTACAGTGTAGTTACGCTATTGTTGTAGTGTAATTACATTGGTATACTACGACTATACTATATAATACTATACATAGTTACAACTTACAACAGTTTTAGCAAATCATAAGCAAGCTTATAACAAATTGCAAGCATATGAACCAACTAAAGCGAGGACTCGGTGCTACCAATAAAGTTTCACGATGTTTCTTAAAAAAATAGTCAAAGAACATTCAATTGAAAAATGAGAACATCTTGCTTTTAATCTAAACTTTGTTCCACCTGTTTTCTATACAAAGTAATACGCATGTCCGCGTGAATGTACTAACTACAGCTACCTTATCTTAAAGAATAAATTTCAAAAAACTGCAACTTTAGTGACAAAACTATCAGTTTGCTGCAACATTAGCGACATGTTTCAGATTGCTGCAACAATAGCGTGGGAAATTATCACAAAGCTGCAACTTTTACGTTATATGCTGCTACAGTACATATAGGTGACAACTGTAACAACATATAACGTAAAAGTTGCAGTTTTGTAATAATTTCCCACACTATTGTTGCAGCAAACTGAAACATGTCGCTAATGTTGCAGCAAACTGATAGTTTTCTGAAATTTACTCTATCTTAAATGATAAATATTTATGACTAGAGTGATTATCAATAATATCTTGCCCTTTTTTAAACAAATACTCCCTCTATCTCATAATATAAGACGTGCACATATTACAGGATTCAACTTTAAAAACATTTGACGAATAATTATTATAATATAAATTAAATTTTATTTATTAAAATTAATATTATTGGATTGACATTTAAATTTACTTTAAGATGATTATAATTTTGTTGCAATAAACCTTATAATATATGAGAAATTTTAAGTTAAATATTAGTTTTGAAGACTGTGTCAAGTTTGACAATGCTTTATCTTATAGGATGCGGGGAGTACAATTTATTAAAGATGAATTTCAAATATGTATATATGGAATAGAATCCTGGTACTATCGCCTAAAGCAAACATCGTGCATAGGATATAGATATAGGCTTTCTTGATTTCGACAGGAAAGGCCGAAAGGGAGACTGAACTACAGAAAATAACTTTGATGAGCTTGACAGGGGGCAGCGGTGTTGTCGTAAGCCGTAGCGACCGTCCATAAGTCTCTACTACAAGCGTGTGCAGTGTGCACACCGCTTAACAACCGGCATCTCTTGGGCTGCCTCCATGGAAACCGCACATTTCGAGGTTTTTTGCTTGCTAGCTAGCTCATCATGATGTGTACTAACGTACTCCCTCCATCTACTTTTGATAGTTATATTTCCAAATCTGAAAATTTTATTTTTGATAGGCATATTTCAATCCAACAACTTATCATCTTAATGACTTTCTTAGATTTAATGCATGACTCTTCATTCTTCTACACATGATTGGCTACATGGGCATTTAGAAATGTAAATATTAATGAATCACTTGTTTACGAGGAATGACTAGTAGCATATTTAAATGGATGATAAGTAAAATTACTTATCCTTGGTCTATGTGCCAAGATTAAATATGACTATCAAAAGTAGATGGAGGGAGTAGTAGCAAATGAAACATTAACGCTTGTGGTTATTAATCATACGTTGCACCGACGTTCCAATCGAATTAATTGCCTCCTAACTAACGGGTTTTTACCATCAATGCAAAATCCGCATCTCTTATAATCGGTTGATCAAATGAGAACTTGTGAATTGTCTGTCATGGCCGATCACCAAACTCTCTCCGCTGTCTTCTTCCTCCTGCTCGTCCCGCACGCCGCGTGCATGGCCATGGCCAAGCCGTCCTCCTCCACGCTGCTGCAGGACAAGTGCGAGCTCTACGCCGCCGGCGACCGGCCCAGCTACGACTACTGCATCAGGACGCTGCGGGCGGACAGGGCGAGCGCCACCGATGACGAGCGCGGGCTCGCCGCCATCGCGGCCAGGATCGCCCGCGCGACCGCCGTGGCCACGGGCGCCAAGATCGCCAGGCTGCAGCGCGGCGAGACGGCGCCCGCGCGGCGGGACGGCCTGGCCGCCTGCGCCGCGGAGTACGCCGCCGCCGTGCGCCGGCTCGGGCGCGCCGCGAGGGACGTCGTGTCGCGCTCGCGCGGCGGGGCCGGGGCGAGGGAGATGCGCGAGGCGCAGACGCTGCTGGCGGAGGTGACTGGCGCGCCGGAGCGCTGCGACGTCGCGTTCGAGGCCGCCGGCGGACAGGGGTCGCCGCTGGACGCCGTGGACCGAGATCGAGCTCGACGTCGTGGTCGGGTTGGCCTCCGACATCCTGCCGCCGACGAGGCCGACGTGATGTGATCTGGCACGCTTAGCTCGCGAGTGATTAACCACACTATATATATGGATTTCGTGAGATTATTGAAGGTAAAATTTCACGTTGAAGAGTTCGAATCTCAGCTTAAAAGTTTCAATGTAAAAAATTTGTAGTTTTAAAAATTTCTGGTTGTGTTTCTTACAAGAAATAAAGTTCGTCGCAGTATGAGGCGCACACTAGATGATCCTAAATCTAATAACTCGTGACGTCTGCCCAAGATATGAATGAAGTACGAAAGGTCATGTAGCCTGGCGGGTACAGTGAAGTCTTAACTTCGCTAAGAGATCAGAGATGTGTCGCTAGCCTTCATCTACAGAGCGTATGTTAAGGACTCACTAGGGGTGCATGTACGTAGTGTTGTATGTGCGTGTGCTTCTGCTTTGCAATATAAGAAAACAAGTTGTACATTAATTAGTGTTTCCATAGCGAACACTCAATGTAGTTAACCTCGCAATGCTACAAACAAACATAACTTATCTTCCACAAAAGAATTTCTAGGGGTGCATGTACGTAGTGTTATGTGTGCGTGTGCTTCTGCTATGCAATATAAGAAAACAAGTTGTATATTAATTAGTGTTTCCATAGCGAACACTCAATGTAGTTAACCTCGCAATGCTACAAACAAACATAGCTTATCTTCCACAAAAGAATTTCAGAATTGTAAACTAGTTAAAAAATATAACAAGCAGATAAGCCTTTCCTGTCAATAAACCTTGGAGATCAGCATCTATATGACTATAAATCCTAGAGATCAGCATCGAACAGACGGAGTGCAACCTAAATCCGTAGCATGGCGATGGCGACCGCCCCAAGTGCAAATAACAGCGCGGTGTTCGACGTGCCCTCCAGCCGCGTCGCTCCTGCACGCACGAATACCATTCGGATTAATTAAATTAAGTTCAAAACGTAAATTAAATCACCGTTATTTTCTCCAAACCTTTTTTAAATTTCATCACAAACCAATCTACTCCAACAAAAATAACATGAAAATCCAGTTCAATCTACATTTTAACGATCAAAAGCTCGCAAGAAATTAAATTGCTCACCGGATGTCTGCGGAGGCGCCGGCGGCACTCCGGTGGTAAACGGATATTCCGGCGTAAGTGGCGGCAGCGGCTTGCCTGAAAAAAAAAATAAATATATTAATTAATCAATGGAGATCTTCATAAACGTCCAGGGATCTTCCGGCTAACTTTATAAGGTAGTGAGCTAGATGATCCGAGTTTGAAGCCTCACCCTTTCTAATTATTTAATATTAGTTTCTTCCTTCCAAATAGGTTCTTTCCTAATATTCGCGCTTTTTTATCAGTGGAGATTAAGCACGATAAATCTTCTAATTATTTAATATTAGGTTTTCCTAATATTCGCGCCTTTTAATCAGATCAGTGGAGATCAAGACAGGATTAAGCACGATTAATTGATTATTAGTTAATTACCGGCGCAAGAGCGGGCGATGGACATGAGGACGGAGGCGTCGCCGAGGCAGGCGGCGGTGACGTTGACCATGGCGCGCGCGGTGTCGAACCCCGGGCCGACGAGCCGCGCCACGTCGCCGTGCAGGACGTGCATCAGGCAGCACGGCTGCTTGGCGACGGTGGCGTTCAGCTGCGCGCAGCACGGCCGCGGCACCGCGTCGGTGCGGTGCTCGATGAAGTCCAGGCACGACAGCATCCGCTGCATCGTCCGCACGCACGTCTCCGGCGCCGCCGCCGCCGACGCCGACGCCGCGGCGGGCGACATGACGGCGAGGAGGGCGAGGAGGAAGAAGACGGCTAGCCTTGGCACCGCCATGGCGTACGTGTGTGTGTTGGCACGCGCAGACGAGATTGACGATCAATGGAAATTCTAGTGCTATTTGTAAGGGAGAAGAAACCCCATCGTCTTACGAGCGATACAAGTATACAGGTGTCCATGCAAACATGGATGTACTCAATTTTTGCTACCAGTACGTCTACTGGTCTCTTGACAAGCGAATTGAATTAAATTAAAATGGGACAGGAAGCCATGTTGTTCTTGGCAAATCAAATTGTTCTTGACAAGCGAATTGAATTAAATTGAATTGATGTAGTTTTGACCCAATGGGCCTTCTATCTTAGGCCCTGCATCATCTATCCAACCCCTATATAATAGCAAGGAAAAGGTCCACTTTGACTCCCTTAATTGTACGCCGAATCTAATTCGTACCCCTCAACCAGAAAACCGGATAGAACGACTCCCCGAACTATTGAAACCGGTGCAATTTGACTCCCTCAGCGGTATTGGAGGGCGGTTTTGCTGACGTGGCGCTGACGTGGCGGTGTTGACCCGGTCTTCGTCCCACGTGGCGCTTAAGTGGCATTAGAATTAAAAAAAATGTGGGACCCATATGTCATTCACACACACAATATATTGTGGGATCCATTGACATGTGGGGGGCCACATGTCATCCTTTCTCTCCAACCCTTCTTCCTCCTCCCTCTCTCTCTCCCTTCTTTATCTTTTCTCTCCCTTTTTCTCTTCCCCATCGGACGGTAGTACCGGTGAAGGGTGGGGGTGGTGGTGCCGGCGTCGAGGACGTGGGGGCGCGGTGGGGCGAGGAGGCCGCAGCGGCGAGGAAGGCACGAGGGAGCGGCTGGGGGCAGGCGGCGGCGGCCGGCGTGGGCGGGGATGTCGCGTGCCGGAGGAGGGGAGGGGGGCGCGGCCGTAGCTGCCAGCCGCATCGGCGATGGGGACGACATGTCTGGGATGCGGGGGCGCGGTGGGGTGAGGAGGCCGTGGCGGCGAGGAAGGCACGAGGGAGCGGCTGGGGGGAGGCGGCGGTGGCCGGCGCAGGCGGGGATGTCGCGCGCCGGGGGAGGGGGGGCGCAGCCGTAGCTGCCGGCCGCTGCGGCGGTGGGGACGACATGTCGGGGAAGCGGATACGGCGGCGAGCGGCGCGGGCAACACCTCCCCCTCCACCGTCACCGCCACCCCTCCTCCTCCTCCAGGCCCATCTCCATCTCCGCCGCCCCGTCCGACCTCCTCGCCAGCGTCCAGTCTGTCGCCTCCGCCCTCACCACCATCGTCCTCGTCACGAGTCAGGCCACTTCCTTGCCGCCACCTCCCCGATGACGACCCGGACTCCGACTTCGCGCCCGACAACCCGGACCTCCTCCGCAACAGCCCCGTCCCCGACCGCCTCCTCGTCGTCTCCGCGGGTGTCGCCGCCAACCTCCTCTTCACCTTCCTCATCGTCTACGCCCTCGCCCGCCCGCCGCCGCCCCTCTCGTCTCCGGCCTCCTCGGCCGTAGATGGGGAAGGGGGAGAGAAAGGGGAGAGAGAGGGGGGAAGGGAAGAGGAAGAAGGGTTGGAGAGAGAGGATGACATGTGGGCCCCACATGTCAGTGGGTCCCATAATATATATATTTTTTTGTGAATGACAGATGGGTCCCATAATTTTTTTTTAAAATTCTAATGCCACTTAAGGCCACGTGGGACGAAGACTGGGTCAACACTGCCACGTCAGCGCCACGTCAGTAAAACCGCCCTCCAATACCGCTGAGGGAGTCAAATCGCACCGGTTTCAATAGTTCGGGGAGTCGTTCTATCCGGTTTTCTGGTTGTGCGATACGAATTAGATTCGGCGTACAATTAAGAGAGTCAAAGTGGACTTTTTCCTAATAGCAATAAGCCAATTTTTCAACCCTAGGCTGAGTTAATAGCCACCCATCTTGGTAACAAATTAGGCCCAAGCTCAGATCAAGTCGCATTGTCCTAGGTTGCCCATAAATAATACTTAGGATATGTTTAGATTGTAGCCAAAATAAATCTTACTAAATTTGACATTTACAATTTGGCAATATTGGAAAATCTTTGAGATGACTCTGGCAAAATTCCATAATGCAACCATAGACAATCAACCATCCATTAAATCTGCTTGATTATTGGCTATAAATTAAGCGTTTAATGGGCTAGACAAAAGGCCCAAACAGGAATTGGGTGTTTGTTGGGCCTGATCAAATATATATTCCTTCCTAGAAATTAAATACTCCCTCCGTTTCGAAATGTTTGATACCGTTGACTTTTTAGCACATGTTTGACCGTTCGTCTTATTCAAAAACTTTTGTGAAATATGTAAAATTATATGCCTACATGAAAATATATTTAACAATGAATCAAATGATAGGAAAAGAATTAATAATTACTTAAATTTTTTGAATAAGACGAACAATCAAACATATGCTAAAAAGTCAGCGGCGTCAAACATTTCGAACAGAGGGAGTATTTATTATTGGGTCTGCAAAGGCTGAGTGCTACTGTGGTAGTTCAAATATTCAACTCTTCAACTTCAAGGCCTCGTCAAATCCAACAATATTGGCACTCGAGTGGTTTTTTTTTAACTGAAGCACTCGAGTGGTTAGATGTGGTTAGACTAGTTCATTGAAGATATGGAGAGAAGGGCCGGAGAGGAAGACAGAGCAAGAAGAATTACAAGCCCAAAAGGAAAGATTTTAGAGGAAATACATGCTCCGAAGCAAAACATTTTAGAACATACCTGGTTCAAAGTGAAACCATTTTGTGAGAAATACATATAAGAGTGGTATAAAAAAAGATAGTCCAAAATATAATTCACTCAACCTTAAATGTAGCTAGATCGACCGATTAGTCCCATCCCGATGGAATGATTATATTATTCTCTGCCAGCATGAAATTAAGCTTTGAATTCAAACCCAGACTTCAAATCTAGAATTTTATCCACCTCTCGGTATTGTACCGATCGATTTCAAACCTCCCCATTTACTTAATCGTATATTTTGTCCGACATATAATCCCGATAAGTCCTGTGACTCGATCCCTATCCCTTGGTGCATGTACACGTCCACATGCATGCACGATCGATCTACCCACCACGTCTCAGGCCACCGGCGATAATGGGTCGGTCGTACGTACGTTTGACCTTAATTGTGTGAGTCGATCAGTTAGAATTGAAGCTTAGCTAAGCTCGCTGCCTAGCTTATTGGACAAGTAAATTAGCACGCCACTCACATGATCTAAATATCTGATCCCAAACATTTGGAGTATATAGATCAGGATGGGACGCCCAAACCACGCATCAGTGATGTGGCAACGCGCCATATGCATAACACGTGGTCCCCACCCTATCCACAGGATAAGAAGTGAAGTAGTACATGCCAACGTTTCAATGCAAAGGGCACAGGAAGATATACGTTTAACTATTTACCTTATTTAAATAATTTACATAACTATAATTTAGTTTATTGTGAGTTGTTTTACCATAAAAGTTTTTAAACATGATTTATATCTTATACATTTGAACATAAATTTTAAATAAAATAAATAGTTATAAATGTGTGTCTAAAAGTTAACGGTATTACATATGTTAAAAATTAAATGAAAGAAGTAGTAAGTAGATTAAAAGAAAGGAGTAGTAAGTAGGTAGCATATCGTGTACGCAATCATTCAATCGCTCGAGAGGATAGATATTTATGATTTCTATATAAAGGCAAAGTAAAAAAGACATCAAGTCTAAAATTATAGTTGAAAATTTAAAATTGCTTTGAATTATAATCCAAAGAACAACCAAGAGCATATACTTGCAGCACATTCATA
Source organism: Oryza sativa Japonica Group (assembly GCF_034140825.1). NCBI lineage: Eukaryota > Viridiplantae > Streptophyta > Magnoliopsida > Poales > Poaceae > Oryza > Oryza sativa. The sequence continues at coordinate 8,150,187 of NC_089041.1, forward strand.
ATCCACACAGGACCACACAGTCTGGTTGGCAGGTGAGCGTGTAGCCGTGTACCCATGACGATATGTTTATTTCAGTTTGTACTGATCAATATGTACATTGCACGTGGCAGTAGGTGCCATGAGCCATGCATGTGCCCAAGAAAAAGGCCAGGTGCGCGTGCGTAGTGCGTACGTCGTCAGTACGTCGGAGTAACTTCTAGTTATTCTACCTGTCAAAAAGAGAAAAGAGAGAGAAACTTCTAGTTAACCGGCGGCCACCCTCCCCTTATCATACGTACCTTACCATCGATTCGTGTGCTCGTCGTGTTCATTTTTTTAAGCAGGTACAATAGCATACTATTAACCAGTAAGTATATTTTAATAAGATAAAAGATGAGATAGAAGAGCAGTGGCCTACAGATCTATAGCCAGCTGCAGCACGGACTTCAAGACGTAATGTGTGTATGATAGGTGTGACCATATATTAATAGTACAGTAATTAACTATTTTATAAATTAGCTATTAGATCAGCTATAGATGAATTAGAGCTAATACTCTTAGTAGTGGGCTATACTATTAAACTTGCTCTTACGGCAACGATGTCCTACAAGGCTACAACGTTATCTGAGAGTAAATAGAAGGTACGTTGTGGATGTACAGCTTTATCACACCTCATACTGGATTACATTAGCTGGGTTGTTAGCGTACTTTAGCACCTACTTTAGCTGGGTTATCACACCTCCAACTTTAGCACCTAAGATGAAAAAATAGGAAAACGCAAACAGCTTTAAGAAGACCCGGTTTGCCATATGAGGTCGGTCTAACCGCTACCACAGGGCCGGTCAGACTGACGGTGTGGGCCCAATCTAGCCGTCAGCATGAGGCCAGTCAGACCGGCAGAGTCCAACTTCGAGTCTGATTTATCGGTTCTTGGGTTTTCTTGTTTGGGCCTGAGGTTATCTTCAAATCGATCTAAACTGGCCTCAAGGCTGATTTGATCTCTAAATCGGCTCTGGTAGCCAGTTTAATCTTCAACACCTATCTTGATTTAGAGTTATCTAGATCATGATAGTAGGCGACTCCATTAACACCGCAAATCTTTACGTGAGTCTCATGTTGGGACTGAAAAAGGTGGCAATAGAATGCTTACCCACCACATCCACAAATTCACCCTCCCCACCGCTCATTGTCCTATTAGCACAGTGTATTCTACTAGCACTAATTGTACTAAGTAGGCCAGTAAAACATAAATCTAGCTGTCAATGCAATAGACAATTTAGACCTACTCCCTCTTTTGTTACTTTCGGCTATAAATTTGATGTAATCTATGCCTAGTTCTTAGCTATTTTTTTTCTAGAGCGAAGGGCGTGTTTTTCAAAGAAAAAACTAGACCTATTCACTATGTTCAAAACCATTGCACAAGTTGGAGGGTAGCACTCTTGCCCCTCACTAGGCCGTCATCATCCATGACTCTACGCCACCGCTTGTCATACCTATATGAGACATCCTATACTAAAATTAAGTGGCTCCCCTATTTTAGTCCTCTTATTATGCAAGTTTTCCCTACTATTCAGTTAGGGAAGTCCAATAGCTTGGAGACCTAAAGTACTCTTTTAATCACATTTTTTCTATGTATACAACTTACTACTATTTCTTCTATTTTGGAAACTTTTTTTTTTACCTTAGCGAAGCAAATAGTTCTAGCTAGTAGAAAAGGATGGGTTTGACTAAATAAAGGACAAACTTTAGAAATGCCTTTAGTAGGACACTGGACACACACTTTAGAAATGCTTTTTTTTTATGGGATCGTTTCATCTATGATGGATGGAATGATCCCATTTTTGTAGGAATGATAGGGTATGGCCCGCAAGTCAATGAGATAAAGGAAGCGGATTGGAATGGTCCTTACTGGATTCGGTTAAGAAAAGAAGTTGATCAACCGATGGAAGCATATCCAGAAGAGACCGAGTTCAAGAAGGAATCGTGAAGACCATGGCATGGCAATTTAATTAGGTAGGATCTAGTAACTTTCCTTTATCTTTAGGAAGTTTTGTCTAGTGTCCGATCGGACCTTTTATCTTTTCTTTTAGGCAAAATTTGCTATAGGGCATCGAAAAAATGTGTAATTAGCTTGTGGACACCGCAAGAACGAGAATTTGCTGTCGGGCATAAAAAAATGTGTAATTAGCTGATGGATACTCACGGCCTTATTTTATTATTTCCGATGGATTTGGAGAGAGAAACACTGGTGAGAGTACGATTTTGCCCCTGCCATCGTTTCACTTACAGTAGACTGTGTCTGGTTCGAACCAAGACCCAGTCCAGTCTCACTCCCCTGTAGCCATCGCGCACGGCGAGGTGATGTTGATCTGCCTAGACTTGTACCTTGTTCAAGAGGTGACGAGCACGGAGGAAAGCAGAGTCTTCGTGAGCGGTCGCCGAAGCCACCGAATCCGACCCCAACTTGATGTCCGCGCTCGCACCGGCGGGCTGATCTACCAAGGAGCGGGCTTTGCAGATATCCCGATTCCGACCATGCATCGCCACAAGAGGCAGTGGTGGTAGGTGACACCAGGTTCGTGCCGCCGACGCTGCAGCTGGAGAGCGCCTAGAGAATGGACGGCAACAGGATGGTGGTGGCCTGGCTTGCACTGTGCGCGCCGGCGAGCATGACGAGGTCGCGGGGGTGAGGTGGGCACGCCGCCTTGCGACCGGTGAGGGAGAGTGCCCGGAGTAGAAACGACGGAAACATGCTTGTACGGTACGGTGACCGGCGGCGATCGAGTCGGGGATGAATTGGGGGGATCAGCGTCTAAGGTTTGCAGGGATGAATCGAATCCAATCCACCACGCGGTGCTCGCCTTCTCACTCCCTCGTTGTAAGTGGAACAATGGTAGGGGCAAAATCGTACTCTCACCAGTGTTTCTCTCTCCAAATCCACCGGAAATAATAAAATAAGCCCGCGAGTGTCCACCAGCTAATTACACGTTTTTTTGATGCCCGACAGCAAATTCTCATTCTTGCGATGTCCACCAGCTAATTACACGTTTTTTCGATGCCCTGTAGCAAATTTTGCCTTCCTTTTATCTTTAGGAAACTTGTATCGTGTCCGATCAGGACTAGTATCAATCCGAGGGTATAAATATGTACACCCGGGTTCTTTGTAATCTATCTCCACAGGACAATTACATAATTACTTTTGGACTATCGCAACCCTTATTCCACCGAGTTCTTAATTAGTTTCGAGTTGGGTTGCACGGTTTCGATCTCCAGCGAGGAACTAAGTTTCGTCAACTTCGCTAGTATCGGCGTGGCTAGAACTATCTCGGTTAAGTCCGATATTCTATCTAGGTTGATGCAACGTTGCCTATCTGATATATTGATTCGATATTTAACTGCATTGTTGTTTAGAGTCGTATCAACTTAGTTAAGACTTTCTCGGTTAGGTTTGATATTTTGACTAAGTTGATATTTCTCTAATCATACTGCTGTTCTAGATAGATTTGTTATATCCATCATGTTTGTGTAAATCTATATACTAATTAGATTTTTCTTATTATCTTCAATCTTATATTGTCTTTGTTAGGTCTGATCTATTAGATTGCTGCTAGTAAGGTTAATTCTAGTAACCCGATAGGTTTTTACGCAACGTTCATCGGAGTGCTAGCCAATGAGTTATCATTATTGTGGGTTTCAGCTATCAGATATATCAATTAGTTAGCCGATGTACATTTTAATTTACTTACATCGGATCTCCAACCAAGGTATGCTTTAACCATCAGATTTACATTTATCACATTATATCAGTATCGGTTGATTGGTTCATATTATATTAACTCGTTGCATCTTCTGAGTTACATCAATTCATACTCAAACGTGTATAATCTTTAATTAAATCTATCTTTATCAACTTCAATATTGTACTGTCTCGGTTTGATCCGATCTATCAATATTGTTTTTTATAAAGAACGGTTTATTGATGATTATGCATACTTTGATTCCAGCCGATGACAACATAAATCTCATTGTTTATCTGGTATATTTGAATCTACATTGAGTCTATAGTTGATTGATCAAAACCTTATCGACATCAGCTGACATCGCTACATCACATCGGCCTACTGGCTGGCAACTCCTTGATCATCAATCTATTTCCATCTTGTTAGTTGCAGGATCAAACTAACTGGCACGCCCTGAAACCGATTGATTAAACCTGCACTGGAGCTAAGCAAATCTCCCAATCCTTCGTGTGAATGATGAATTTCGCGTCAACAACACCCTGAAAATGGGTTCACCCTAACCCATCCCATCGCCTTGCTCCGATCAAACACATGCTTAGGGATAGGGATGACAATGTAGGGCCCAATCACCAATCCGTATGGTGAATTCATCAATTAGGCCTAGATATGACGAAATCTTTTCACCACGAGTCAATTAGTAGGCCCAACTCTCATGTCGGATCTATTTAGGCCATGGCTGATGAAGCATTCACTTTCCCCGCTAACCATCAGGAGACCTAATAAAACTGCTCACACGTGGGATTACAATATACCATGTATAAAACCTGCTTCAAACCTTAGATCTCACCATGTTTTGTGAATTTTGTCTTCTCCACCCCACATCACCCTCTTTATTTCCATTTCCTCCTCTTTTTGCTCCTTTCACCTTTCGCTCCTCTGACGCTAGCGCCTCCACTACCATATGCTAGATCAGTGTTACCCAACATTCTTCCAGCAATCCCGCGTGCACCAGATTATCGCTGCTACCGCTACACATGACCTCTAGGCGTGACAACCTCATTGCCTCTCACTCTCAGTAATTGTGATGGCATGTCTCGGTGAGTTTCTCCCTTGCAATTCTCGGCAGTTGTTTTGGGTCCCTTTGATAAGTGCATGGTTTGTTGGGAAAGATTTAGATTTCTAATTGTTTTGACCATATTTTTACTTGATTGGTAGTGTTAGCGTTCATTTGTTGTTTAATTGTAAATTTTGACACCTAAAAATTCCTACACCCCCGCTTGCGGGGTATTTGTCAGGAGAATTTACTATTTGCCATCCTACCAAAAATATATGCCCAAATGCCACTCTTATAAATTTTCATTCCCATTTGCTATCCGAGTCTACATGTCAGCCTTCTTTCCGGGTCCACACATGTTCACAAGCTTAATAAATAGAAATGAAGGCTGACATGTGAGCCCAGGTAATAATTGAAAATAAAAATTTAGGAAAGTGGTATTTAGCCATGTGTATTTGGGTAGGATGACAAATAATAAGTAAATCCTCCTGGTTTTTGCCTGTTCCTAGCCGGGGACGGCTGCCTGTGATTCCAGTAGTAATCCACGGACCAGTTTTGCATCCTTTACCAATTACCAGTGAACCGCGTTCACATAAACCCGCCGCGCCGTTTGCGTCCATTCCGTGAGAAGCGAACACGACCCACGGGACTCGACGCCCACCACACGGCCCAGCATGACCATGGGCCCACTTGATCCACAGAACCTCTCCCCACGTGACGCCGGCCAAGTGGGGCCGGGGCCCCCTTAGTCTAAGGGCCCCACCTGTCAGTCAGAGCTTTGCCGTGTCACAGTCGAGGTCGGGCTCTCTCCCCTCCCTTTATTTAGGCCGCGCGCGGGCCGAACGAACGCAACACCCGCCACAAGCTAAGCTAGAGCACGAGGGTCAGGCAACGCGTTTCTCTCTCGCTGAAAAGTTTGCTGGATTTGCTCCTCTCCCTCTCTCCGCCATGGAGGAGGCCCAGTGTACGTCTCTGTCTCCCTTCTCTTCTCTTCATCTGTTCATGGTGAGTTTGATTGGTGGTGTGGTGTGGTGTGGGACTCTGAGGCTGTGATTGATTCGATTCTGGGCGCTCTCTCTCTCTCTCTCTCGCTGCTTTGGGAGTATCGAAACCGAGAATCGGGATCGGTTCTTGATCCTGTTCTGTTCTGTTATGTTCTGGGTGTCATGGGGCAGAGCCCCATTGGGATGTGTGATCTGGTGTTTGAGGGGGAGAGGTTGTTACAAGCTGTTTGTTGTTTCTTGCTGCCTGAATTCTCGGATGAATTTGGCACTGTTCTTCGTTAGAATGCACGATGCTCGTTTGAGATCTCGTGGATAGCCAATAATCATGCCGACCAAATCAGGATTAGTATAAACTCTGAGAATTCCGGTGACCACCGGGTTCGATTCTCCATATTTTGTGGAGCTTTTTCTGTTGCAATCGTTGTTCTTGGGGTCCCAAATCTGAAACCTTTTTGCGCTCGCTTAATACTTTTTTTTAATGTCCATTTTCACCGGAATCTGCCAAAATAAACGCACGTTGGCGACTTTATTAGAGGGTTGGTGGATGTAGATGCTCTTTTTTTTTTCTTTCTCTTTGACAGGAAGATGCGTGTGAGCTGTGGCAATGTCATTAGAAAAGTACGCCTTTTTCTTGCGTGTAGGTTGTTCTGTTGAGAGAAAGAAAAAACTGATGAGAAGACTATCTCGGGCTGGGCATCGCATCTTTAGAATTGATTGAGTGATCAACCGGATCAAGTAGGATATCCTTGTGAGTTGGCATCCCTATCACGCCATATAAGGCAAATGCAGAACTCGTGTTCGGCTGGAAACAACTGAAAGTAGATGAGAGCGATGTCATGCTGTCTACCGGTTGTCACAGTAACTCTGTTCTATTGATATGCGTGTACCAACTGGCCGTTGATGCCTTTGGATGGAAAGAAGAATCTGCTTTTATGTTTCTCTGCCTTCTTGGCATTTGTAGTATGTCTTTGACAAGTAACAACTAATCTGCCTTTCTGGACTTCTTGCCTGATTTAGTTTGGGGTAAATTGCAATACTCCGGATGTTCAGAGACAATAAGAGAATTTACTCGAATTGTCAATCAGATAACGTTTGGTAGCGATCACTATACTTTTAGTACTTGTTGTTAAACTTCGTTGAAGGTTCTACTCTTTTAGGTCTCTCTGCTTATGAAGTTGCCAATGATCATGTCCTCAATATGTAAAATAAGCTAAAATAAGTTACTTTTCCTGTAGTTGTGGAGTCAAAGGATGGAACCATCTCAGTTGCTTCTGCATTTGCTGGTCACCATGAAGGTAAGAGTAAAATAATGCTTCTGCATTAGTCTTCTCAGTTTGATCTGCAGCCCAGCTTTCACTGTTTGGGTGATTTGGGGCGCTTTTAAGGTCTTCCAGAAGAACTGCTTAGTGTTAACTTGAGTTTTGGAAAAATTTACAGCTGTGCAAGATAGAGACCACAAATTCTTGACAAAAGCAGTTGAAGAAGCGTACCGGGGAGTTGACTGCGGTGATGGAGGCCCCTTTGGAGCAGTCGTTGTCCGTAATGATGAAGTAGTAGTCAGCTGCCATAACATGGTTCTGAAGCATACTGATCCAACTGCACATGCTGAAGTGACTGCAATAAGAGAGGTGAAATGCTTTATTTATCTGTCACTGCTCGTAAATCATTTGTTCATGAGAATATGTGTATCCGTTTGGGCCTTTTGCGTGTTAAACTTCGAATTGTTTACCACACCATTTTCGGATAGCTACTCACATTGTCGTTCTGTTAAATTTTCAGGCTTGCAAAAAGCTCGGAAAAATCGAGCTCTCAGATTGTGAAATTTACGCGTCTTGTGAGCCATGCCCAATGTGCTTTGGTGCAGTTCATCTCTCCCGGATCAAGGTCTGCACCCGTCAATTTTCCTACGCATAACCTCATCACAAATATCTGACGATTTTATTTAACACAACTGCTAATTCTTCACTACAGAGGCTGGTGTATGGAGCCAAGGCAGAAGCTGCCATTGCCATTGGATTTGATGACTTCATTGCAGATGCTCTGAGAGGCACTGGGTTTTACCAGAAGGCCAACATGGAGATCAAGAAGGCTGATGGCAATGGAGCCCTGATTGCAGAGCAAGTCTTTGAGAAGACCAAGGAGAAGTTTCAGATGTACTAATGTGCAGGATAGAGTCTCAGATACGCCAAAGTCCCCCTGATGATCTAGGGAGGAATAAAACTACAATGTTCAGCTTTTCCATTATTTCTCAAACTGCCAATTCAAATGTATTTTCATCCTGATAACATTTCAATTGTCTGCATGTTAATATCATTCAATGAATGGGTACCTACAGAAACAATTGCAAAACAGAGTTTGCATGTCTATTTACTCTTAAACCATGAAAACGACAGATGATGGATGCTAATTAAACATGTTGATTGAAAGCAACGGGTTACTCTACATTATAGCTAAAATAATATGGAAATGACTCAAGACTTGGGTGGTGGCATCAGATTTGTAAAATCCTTCTTCTGGTACTGAAAGAACAGAATACTCAACTATAAATTGTTTCTGAAACTATCAACTCAAAGGTGTATTTACATTCTGATGACACTCAATATCTGCGAATTCTGTTATGTGCTCTTGCATGAATGTTCAGTTTATACAATAAACTTTCTAATTAATTTTCCATAGATCAACTTGCTAAAGGTTAGAAGTCCTTGTTTTCAGGTTGTCAGTAATGGTTCCATTGCACTGGTGCCTAAATAATTCTCAATTAATCAATTTACATCAATGATGTACACTAGGAATATAAACACTCTCAGAAAATGTCCATACTATTTTGAGTTTTATTTGTGTAACTCCAATCTTTGTTGAATTTCTGAATTGATATGTAGCAGACTATCAGTGTACCACCTTCTCCAGTACTCATTCCATCCCAAAATAAGTTTTAAACTTTGTCTCAAAATAAACCAATTTCTACCTTCTTATCTAACTTCAGTTTGCAAGTTTAGAAATTGTATCCCTTCAATACCCCTCACCTACCAACCAACCAACATTAATTCTATATTAATAAGGGATATTTTTGTCTTTTGACTTTCTCCACATTGGACAAGGGTAGAAGTTACTGTGCATCAACAGAAATTGTCACATTGTTACTCTAATAGAAAGTGGTAACTGTATCTTTTACACTCCTTTGAAGTTATAAACATGGGTTGCTTTTATTTAGAGTAAGAATCCAAACAATACAGGACATTGAAATAATAACATCACACCAACAGTTATCTCCACAAAGCTCTATACACACGACTACACAAGGCAAGCCTTAAGGCAAAATTGGAAGTCTTCAACAATCACTTGCACCAAAAATAAAAATCTACAAGGACATAGTTGATGATTGGGGCGTCTAACTGTATAGAGAAATGAACTTGAGGAAAGGATTTTGTAACCGGGTAGCGCCCGACTTATATGGCTGCTGTGCTGCTGGCACTGGGTAGCTATTACCATCATAGCATACTTGGCCTGGCCCAGGGCTGGGCCTAAGTTGCTCACATATCTCAGGAGCTACAGAATTTGAGAACCCTTCGATGAGCGAACAATTCCAAGGATCAGCAGATTTGCTACTGAGGGACACATTTGATAAGCAAATGTTGCTAAAGATATCCCCCTGGATGCCCAGCAACATTCCTGCAGTACCAATGTTTACCCCCACCACATTTTTTATCGTTATGTTGCTAATGACTGGAAGCGCATTCTTGTCATAGTTGTCGTCAGGATGTTCCCCATAGTTTCCAGTGATCCTGATGGCTATTGAGACATTGTCCATGCTCACATCAGCTATGTATATGTTTTTCACATACCCACCGCGCCCTGGGGCAGTCTTGATTCTGATTCCATGCACCGAGTTGATGAAACGAAGGCCCTCAGCTCGAACGTCTGATATACCACCTGACATCTCGCTTCCAAAGGCTATTCCTGCGCTGTTCCTTGTCTGTCCAGTGATGTTGCGGATGCTAATGTTGGAGCTAGGATGGGCAAAAGAGATACCATACTCGTCCCAACCGCTCTTGATGACGACAATGTCATCGCCGTTTCTGATGTAGCAATCTTCGATGCACACATTTGAGGATGAGTCTGGATGGCATTGAAGTTGCATTAGCATCAGCTATTGAAATCTGCTAAATGAATGCAAACATACAAAACAAGGGGAAAAAAAAGGGGAAACCAGGTATCAGAGCAAGGACTACTCTAAAAATTATGCATTAAAGTGGTCGCTTTATCTAGGGGTGCATGGTACATTCGAAAAAACTGAATCGAAGCTACATTTGAGGCAAATATCTCAGGAAGATGAACTGGTATGCTCCATGCTTTGAACTGTTATTCCATCGTATATCTGTCCACAGTTAGTTTGTGTTTACTAAGGTAATGAGAAGTTCTGTACATTGTATCGGACAGTAACTATATTGAATCATGGTTAACTGCAAGTTAATTGAAATTACATGAAAAATATTATAGAAACATTCAGAATTTTGGTCATATTAACTCAAATAAAGCAAGCACACCTGGATCAATGCCATCAGTGTTTGGTGAACTGATAGGTGCTAGGATCGTCAGATGCTGGACAAGAACTTGGCTGATTATTTTGAAAAAAAATAATCAAGATAAGAAATAGGTGCAACCACAACAGCTGGCACTGTTAATAATGAAGCAGAGATGTAGACAAACCAACCTGCAGTATACAGGATGAATATTCCAAAATGGTGCATTCATGAAGGTTAAATTGGAAATAACAACCCTGTCAGAGTACATCAGTTCAAGAAGAGGGGGCCTGGTATAATTTAGTGTGTGATTGTGAAACCAGTTCCACCAAAGTTCACCTTGGCCATCAATGGTGCCATTAGCACCTGCAAGAGCACAGCAATATGAAATGCATCATTACAATTTACAAGTAGGCTAATAAATACAAGAGCACACATGATATAAATATGATACTTACTAACCAGTTATTATTACATCAGTAAGATTGGATCCAAAAATAAGACTCTGGTGTCTTTTACCAGGGAGTTCTCTGCCACGCCCATAAGATGGCAGAGGATCAATAACTGGCCAGTCAGATGAATCCTGCAAAAGAATTCTTATGACGATCGCGATTGTAATACTTCTTGCACTGTTTGTTCTAGTGTAAAGTATTTTCATGTTGGAACATGAGAAACAGTTACTGTAAGTTCCAATAATTTGTTTTCAGGAAAGAATGTTATGAAATATAAAACATTTCACGTTATTCTGCAATTTTGTTAGAATGCGATTTATGTAAAGCAGTATAAAGTTGAATGCACTAGTTTTGTTAAATTTCATAAGACAATAATAAATAAATCACTTCTGTGAAATGAATCAAATAATGCATAAAGTTATCTTACTTGAGATCCGATTATTACTGCATCGGCGTCAAGTGACACAGTGAGATGACTGATAAGATTAAAACTCCCAGTCAACCACCTTCCAGCAGGCACAAAGAGCTCTGCCCCACCCTTATCTGCAAATGAGCTGAGGTAAAAGATTGCATTCTTAAACGCTTTCGTGTTAAGAGTAACACCATCATTAACAGCACCAAACTCAGTAATTGACACACTGTGTGGCCGATGCACGCTTGCTGTCAAGTCGTTGCAGTACATGGCAGATGAAGTGGCCCATTGAGTCGCAGCAAAAACAGTTGCAAAAACCAAAAGGACTTGAAGTGCCTACAACAAATTCCAGAAGATGAACGTCAAAAAATGTTGTTCATGAGCTGAATCTGAATAGTGCATTTTTAAGGAAATACAAAGCAAATGAAACATAGTTCAAACACAGAGTAAACACTATTTGGGGGGGGGGGGGTGAACTTGTTTAGTTTGCCACAAAGATTAATTCAAGTTATCCATCAGTCTTTGTCCTTACAATGGGTTGGATAAAATGTCAGCATCAACTGACTTTGATTTCCGTAGTGTTGCCAATGCTGACTTCTAAGTTCTAACAAGGCCACGCCGCCTTCTGCAATGTCGGAATCCATGGTATAGGGGAAGGAATCACAGGTAAAAGCAAAGCATGGAGCTCCTCCACTAGGAGCAAAGGTCTCACACATCATCCTCGGAGAATTTTCCCAAAAGAAAAGTGGCCAAATGGGAATTATAAAAGTCCCACTTGAATCCCCATGCAAGAAGACAGATGTCTCCATCAAAAAAAGACAAAGACAGCAGCAGTGCACTTATCCCGTGATGCACCCATTAGGCTGTCCATCACAGTGCCCGATCTTAAAAGAACTGAATTCTAAGCGAACTGCCAAATTCTACCCAAATAATTCTTGGATCAGTTGATTCCTATCCAAATCTATAGCTCAATTCTACCACCACATTAGAGTTCTTGGCCAAGGCAGGACATGCTACTACAAGGTAATCAATCAGAGCAACCGAAACGGGACCCAAAACAAGAAATCGTCCACTTACAGATGCGGATCGGCTCATCATTTTCTCTAGCAGCGAGTGAAGAAACTGTCAAGTCAGTTCTTCCTCCCTCAAATCGACTCACCAGCAGGCACCACACCAGAACAACAGCCAAGATCGACGACCTGCAACCAGCCGCCACCACCACTAACCAGGGTCACCATGGACGGAAATCAAGAACGAGGAGCGACCAACCAACAAGAACACAGCACACAAAACAAAACAAAAAAAAAAAACGCAAACAAGAAGCCATACTCTCTACTTCTCCGGGCTCGCCTTCTCGGGCCGCGAACGCAGCGGCGTCGACGGCGACGGCTATGCCGATGGCTTCACTCAACACACTCACTCCCCATCACCTTCTCCGGCTCCAAGCGGCAGCAAAGAGAAGAGTAGGACTGGACCAAGCTACAGTCACGAGGTTTATTCACTTTATTGGGAGGTGTGCAGAGGCTGCTGGCTCATCGATTGTTCTGGTCGGAGGTCGGATAGGGGGAACCTGGTGCTGCTGCTGCCCGATGGAATGGAATATTGGACGGACGGAACACCGGTTCTTGACTTGGAATATTGGGTCCGTCAAAGTCTCATTGGTTGCCAAAACGTTTTACCAGGGAATAAAATTAATTTTTAGGTAATTTTTTTTATATTCTTCATAGTGACTTAAAAGCCAACACTAAAAAGAAATTGCATTAAAAATATCTTAAATACAACTTCAAGTCCGTAAATTTAAATTTTAGTATTTTACTTTGGCTTATTAGATCAACCGATGAGACTTTTAAGCGTGTGTTTGATTTAAGGGATATGATAGAATAGGTTTAATTTAAAAGAGAATGACTAACATAAGTTACCATCTTTCTTAAAAATTGTTGGGTCAATCTAACCGATCTTTTTTTTTTCATTTTTTTCAGTGACTAGCGAAATGTCCGTGCTTCGCTACGGATAAATTATTTCTTAGACTAAGTATTGATTAGAAATTTTAATGATAATTAGGATGGATAAAACCACCATTACATATTGATATACTCATGTTCTCATAATACTCAAGATGGGCATGGATGGTCTGATGATCAAACGGCGATGAGGACTGTGGTAGGATGCATATCACAATTGGACTCATCTATTGATGGTGGACACTGGCAACTAAGAAAATCAGAACAGCAGAAACGCGACTCACAATATTGTTCCGCTAGATAGAGAGAGAAATGACAATGGCGACATCCGGGTCTGATTTGAGTTGCTCATTTTTTTCGGTTCGATCTGGTTTTTCTTCTAATAATACACATGGTTTTTGCTGAGTTTTTTTTGCCCGATCTGATTTTTTAATAATACACATGGTTTTTTCCGGGTCGCTTATTTTATTATTTTATTTTTAAATAATAAAATAGCATATATTTTATTTTATTTTTTCTAGAAAAAAGTCCGTGTGTTGCTACGGGTGACTATTTTAATCTTATTTTGCTACGATCCAGGTCGCCGAGTTTTTTCCGGCTGATCTGGTAGTTTTTGTCCGGGTCGCTAGTTTACGGTTTTTTTTGTTCGATCTAGGCTTTTGGTTGGGTTGCCAGTTGGTTGTTTTTTCCGGTCCAATTTAGTTTTATACGTGTATTTTATTTTTAAATAATAAAATAGCATATATTTTATTTTATTTTTTCTAAAAAAAGTTAGTGTGTTGCTACGGGTGAAGACTATTTTAATCTTATTCTGCTACGGTCCAGGTCGCCGAGTTTTTTCCGGCCCGATCTGGTAGTTTTTGTTCGGGTCGCTAGTGGACAGTCTTTTTTGTTCGATCTGGGCTTTTGGTTGTGTTGCCGGTTGGTTGTTTTTTCTGGTCCAATTTAGTTTTATACGTGCCTAACCTAGATGACGGATGAAAATTAAGATAAGTACGGAATCATCTTCAATTTTTATAATAGATAAAGATGAAAATTAGTTAACTCTATTTGAGATTCAATCCTTTCGTGTGCACGAAGAAAAAAACTAATCGGAAACAGCCGTGGAAAAGAACTGGGCCCACAAAAAACCGCAACAAAATAAAATCGTGACCCACTCAGAAAAAATCGGACTTAAAAACCGGGCCCAAATAAAAACCGCATGCGGAGAAAAAACCACGTCGGAAAACCGAAAAAAAACCGCGTTGCGGAAGTAAAAAACGTCGGACAAAATTTTTTTAAAAACAGTAACAAAATAAAGTCGTGACCCACTCAGAAAAAATGGGACTTAAAAACCGGGCCCAAATAAAAACCGCATGCGGAGAAAAATCCCACGGAAAACCGAAAAAAAACTGCGTTGCGGAAGTAAAAAATGACGGACAAAAGTTTTTTACGGAATCATTACTTATATTTTAATTAGATTTTAATTAGGTATAGATATAGATATACGGACCATATCGTTCAATTAAAAAATATTTATTCATCTCATCCCTATATGTGCAAATAGATGGTTGGAATCATAACATTTTAGAAAGAAAGGGATAAGTCTTAAGCCATCTATCTCATTGTCAAACCAAACACAAATACTTAAGTTGCATCGTATTGAGAGAAAATTCGATGCACAACACAGAAAAAAAGCTTGTACCATAAATAGTATATTTTTTTCCCTTTTATAAGAAGCATATGTCATTTGTTTTTCTTCGATTCGTAGCACTCCCATCACATTTGCCGTAGGTGCCCTTCTACAATTCCATCTTTCTGTTGGGCTAAATTCCCTCCACATGGACCTTTGTTCTTAGCCCATTTGCAGTCCAAAAAGTCTAACAATTGTGAGCCATTGATTCATGTCTTGATCAATGGTTGAGATTACCTCATCCTTTAGTGGTGGGAAGAAAAACCCTAGCCTTTATTGGAGGGAGAGTGAGAAGTAGCTTTGAGGTGAAATAACAACCTAGCAAACACAAGAGAGGGAGAGGAGAGTAGAGAAGAAGAAGGGCAGCTTGTTCAGCTTAGGGGCTCTTACCTGATCTTCATCAAGTCAGCGATTGGAGGATCAAACATGGTTGGATTGGCACTAAACTTGGTGAGTTTGTTCCTCACTTTGAGCACTTCAATCTAGACAGTTTGGATGAGGATTGGTTGAGTAGAGCACCAGATTTGGGTGGTGGTTTGTCAGCTCGAGTTACTGCGGTTACAGATTGTGCAGCAGTTAGTAAAGTGTCAGTTTGAGGGGTCAAACAGTGTCCGATTTGGTTGTTTTTTGGATAGCCTAGAAGGGACTCATAGACCATCACTTCTGCCATGTTTCGTGCAATTTGCATTTGTGGTTTGGGAGATCTCAGCTAAGAACCGAAGAGGACAAAATCTGCCATTTCTCTGCTTGTTGTTATGCCTCTTGTTAGTTGCTATAGTTGATGTTGATGATGCCAAGTTTGTAACTTGATGTTATAGTTGCTGTTGTCATGTGCCTCTAGATGTTCTAAAGAAGAATCCATTTGTACCCATTGTTGATTAGTGCGGAAGCTTGGAGTGGACCGTTGGTCCCGTGGTTTTTTACTCCTCACACCGAGGAGGTTTTTCTATGTAAATCACCGTGTCTTGTGTGCGTGTGTTTATTGTTGTTCCGCTGTTGATTTGATAGTTGAAACTATCCTCAAAGTTCATGGCAAGATAAGGGGTTGATTGTGTTGTGGAAATTATAAGCACGTAATGATTTAATTTGTTCCATAAATAAATCATGACATTGCAGATGTAAACTAGCATGAACGCATCATTAGATCTACATATGTAAACTAAGCAGTAAAACACGAACAGATCAAATATGTGCAACATGTTGAACACGTACCAAGGTTGCGGAAAGACCGGTTGCTTAGCAGGAACCACTCGCGGTTGCGGGCGTCGACGAAGGCACGCAGCACGCGAGTGGAGAGGAAGGCGAGCCGTCGTGGATGAACAGGGAGCAGTCGCGCGAAGCGCTTCCCAAAAACCTTATTGCCGCCTTGTCCCGGTGTAGGACGTCGAAGGTAGAGGTTCCGGAGACCTGCTCTCCCGATCACCGGTACACGCCAGCGAGCGAGATGGAGTAGTCTACGAGCGGTGGCGTAGCACAGAGTAGGAGGCAAACCCTAAATTGATTTCGTGTGTGTTGCGTGAAGGCGGCGGCTCAGTTTATATAGAGATAGGTCGCTTGATCAAGGCGCCTGCACGATCTCCACTCCGCGTAACCGAACCGGATAAATCTATCCGGACTCCACGCCGTTTTCACGCACCGGTTTTTTCGGAATGTTTCCAAAACAAAACAAATCCAAATTTTCCCGTAGCAAAACAAAACTGCAAAAGGAGGCTGCATCTGCGCAAGGGTGAGGTGTTGGTATTTCTTACGATCACAGATAGAATCCGCAAGCGCACGGATATACCGATGTAGCACTTCCCTTATGGAGTATTCCAAGGGTATCGAATCAAGGGAACGTGTGTGATTATCTCCTCGTTAGGTTCATCCAAGGGCACAAAGCTAATGTGGGCAGAGGGCAGAGAGGATTTCCTAATGAGAAACAGTGTCTAAGGAAAGCTTAACTTTAATCCTAATGCAATACTTCAGGCACTGGTAACCCGCTGTTCCTAGATGTCGCTCTACTACGTACCCGGACAAGGAGGACTTAAGTGCTCTTGAGGGTTGTCACCACCTCTACACCCACCTCAAACGTACTGTGGGATACGCAGCAACCACTGAAGATTAATTACCCAGACATCGCGTCTATGCAATTAATAACTACTCTAGTGCCGATCAAACACTAAAGCAATCACTATAAATAAATGGACTATAGTGAACAATGATCCCGTATGCTAATTAGGAACTAACCAAGAAGTAATTCTCACTAAGCAAATCTTAATTACTCAAAATGATATTTCTATTAAAGCAGAGTAATTAACAAGATACAAAAGTATGAGGAGATTACCGACAACTCCGAGATTCCTCCGATTCCTTCTACCTTACTCTCTCACTATTCTAATATACAATAAAGTACACTAGAGCCTCTTGTAATCCAGCTCATGCTTTGGTGTGTGTGAATGAGGGAGAGGAGAGGGGTATTTACAGTGTGGAGGTGACTTGAGAGAGTGGAGATACTCCAAGCATCCAATGAGCATCTTCATCCTCCTAGTGCCATGTGTCCAGCTGATGACAGTTATTCAGGAAAAGTCAGTAGAAAACGTCATAGCAAGTCGGTAACTGCCGGCCTGTGAAGTTTGGGGCCGAATGGCGCAGCTAGGGGTTCGGCCGAACCAAGTGGTTCGGCCAAACCCTTGCTGGCCCATTTTGCTCCGAATTTTCTCGTGGGCTTTGGTGGAGAACCCCTCAGCCCAAATGTACTTGCAATTGGCCCATTTGAATGTGTTTCATTATGTTTGTGGGTCCAAAACTCCATAGGTTTGAATATGGAAGTTTAATTCACTTCCTCCTCTATGTATCTTTTGTCTCAACTTTGGTGGTTATTGATGGCGTTAATTTGGTATTTAACAGCCGTCAACAAAGAGGAACCAATTTTGTGGACCATTCGACGCGTACGTCGTGCACGTGCGCTGCCTGCCTCCGAGGCGAGGCGAGCGAGCGTGCGCGTGTGTTCCCCCTCTTCTCTCCACCACACATGCTTCAAGTGGCTAGGAGGGCATCCTCCCTTTTAAGGAGGTCCCCCTCTCCTAGAATAAGCAAGGTGCTACTAAACTCCCCATGCATGCCATCCCATGAGGTGGGCTTTTGTGATTTTCCAAAGAATTAATCTTTGAGTGGGCTAAGGCCCATCTATTAATTCCAACATGTGTAAAATATGTTTACCGGTTGGTGAATTGTAGTTTGCACATTAAAAGTGTTTGGTTCAGCCCCAAAACTTTCCCCTTTCCTTCAGTTCTTCCCATTGATCTTGTGCAGCACGTCGATGTGTAGCCATGGTGCAGCATGGCTGCCGAAGCTACAGACAATGCGGCGGTGCGGCGCGACAGCCGGCTCTGCGGTCAGCCCAATAGTTACAGCGCATGGTGTGGATGCACATGGCACAGTGCCCAAGACTGCAGCAGACGCTTCAGCTAGCGTGTGTAGCACGGTGGGACATTCAATGTGGCGGCTCGCCATGGGGGTCTTGTAGCTTCTCGGTAGCTTGTGGCATGCAGCCTCATCAGCCATTACTTCTATTGGCCACACATCATCCTTCTCCGCCCTCGCTGCCAAGGCATCGGCCACCACACCCACACCCACTCGCCATCGCCGTTCATCGGGATCGAGTCGAATCAAATAGCCGAGGAGCCCAATTTCATGTTTGGTTAGAATAAAGGGCAAATTTGTCTTATTAAGCCTCTAATCATGGCTAAACAATTGAACTCTGATGAAAAATTTGATGGGAGTGCTACGAATCTAGAAAAAAAAAACAAGTGGCATGTGCTTCTGATCAAAATGTAAAAATGTTGTACAATTTTTGGTAGTATTTTCCTGTGTTATAGATCGAAATTTCTCGTGTGTGGATTACCACGCTCAAGTTCGTTCTACTATTGTGCCAACCCTTTTTGCGAGGTACATTAATTTAATGAGAGATAATAAAAATGTTAAAAGATATACATCAATAAAAAAATTGTACAATATTAGTCCCTCAATTTTATAATATAAGGCAAAAGTTGTTTCATAATATATGGCATACATGCATGTATGCCATTAACTAACACCTCTTCTCCACTAAAATATTATTATTTAAATTCTCCACTATCAAGATCTCTAATTTTATTAGATGCATACATTACATTTATTAGGTTAATCCAAACTATGTGATGATAATAATTATTTCTTGATCTTTGGGTTAAGAGTGGTTATGCCTTATATTTTTTAACGGAGGAAGTACATGTTGTCAGGGTTACGGGTTAGGCATACCCTTTACCCTTCGATATACGTTACATATCGATATGACATACCCACGCGCATGCGGATATTTCCTGTATATTCTAAGGAAACCTTTCACGGAATCTACAGAAGGGAAGAATCCTACTCGGGCAGAACTGGGTCATTGGCGTATCGTATGGGGTCTGATACCTCCGAGTCCTACGTGGAGACCTCTCGATCTACAATATAAAAGGGACCTCCCGGGGAGGGTTTAGGACATCGAATCTCAGAGCCAACACAACCTACACAGCCTATGAAGCCGGAGCCTACGAGGAGCCAAGTCGTCGAGGGCTAGTCGAAACAACTCGACTACAATCTCGCCAGATCCGACAAGTTCCCTTGTTCCCTTTGTAACCTGTGTTTTCTACCGTATAATCCCACATCAACTGGATTAGGGTTATTACCTATCAAGGGGCCTGAACCAGTATAATTCTTGTCTTTTGTTTGCTTGATGTCATACTACGTAGATCCTTGTACCAACGTACCCCAATACCCTCTATATCCGGTCTACGGGTATCACCCGTCGACAGTGGCGCGCCAGGTAGGGGGCCTTGGTACTCAAGGTTCTACTACTATGTCATCCAGTTTCGTCGACAACAACGTCAGCACCAGCCTCAGCCAAGTACTCCCTGCTTCAACAATGCTGGTATGGACTCAAGTCGGCGAAATCGTCTTCCCGGTTTACACCACGACGCCGATCTCAACCGGTCCTCCAATGACCGGAGACGAGAACGCAGTGGCTACGAACCAAGGCGATTCCATGTCGAAAAATCCTCCCGTCGAGACGGAGAACGGAATATCGACGACATCCAATCTCGAGAAGGATTCTGATACGGCCAAACCTTGTCCTTCCGACATGAACCACGAGTTGACAAAGATAACTTCCGAAGCCACAAGGTCTTGGTGTCCTATCCACAAAACTAAGAAACACACTCTGCAAGATTGCTGGGTTTTCCTCAACGTCTGTGCTGAAATTCGCGCCTGCAAAGAACGTGGAATTCAGCGTACTTCTCCAACTCGGGATGTCTATTGTCCTATTCACAAGACAAAGAATCACGACCTCTCGAGCTGCAAAGTCTTTCTCGGCGCCATGAAAGCTCCGTCTCCTAAGTCATATGTCCCCATCAGGGATAACGGCGAGGAACAAGGAGCAACTCCAACTTCAGATCGATTCGTTGGGGTAATCGATATCGATCCTCACGAACCATCGGTCTTACATCTCCTCGAGGACTATGGGTCATCGACAACGAGCGCGCCGCGGGAGGTATTGGCTATCGATGACGTTGGCACGTCAGCTGTCACGTCCTGATAAATTCATTCCGAAATAAAAATCATTCCCTAAAAGGAATAATAGAATTAATTAAAATTCGAAAAGAAATTGGCAAACACTAAAATACGTACAAGAAAAAAATTCGAATGTGGCCCAGAGAATTTTTGTTAAATTCTCCTTGGTCTAAAATGAGCCCTCAAATTTTACTTGAATTTTCAGAGCACCGGAAATATTTATTAAGCAACAAAAACAATTATCAAAGTTTAATAAAAAGAAAACCTAAAAATAATCCTCTTTTCTCCTTTGGGCCAAGCCCAGCCAAAGTCTCCCTCTCCTCCCTCTCTTTCCCTCCTCTCCCGGGCCTCTCCTCCTCCTCCCGGCCCACCTCTTCCCTCCCTCTCCCGGCCCAGCTCCCTCCCCTCCCCTCTCTCTCCCGGGCCTGCCTCTCCCTCCTCTCCTCCTGGGCCGCCTCCGGGCCCAAGCTGAGCGGCGCCCTCCCGCCCGTGCCGCGCACGTGCGTGCGCTGACCGCGCGCCCGCGTGGGGCCCACGTGCCAGGTCGTCGTCCTCCTCCTGCCCGGCCTCCTCCTCTCTCCTCCGTGAACCCTAGCCATTTCCTCCCTCAAATCCGCTTGATTCATTTGGCTAATTCCAAAATTGATTAGGGGTTTTAATCCCCATTGATTCCTCTTCAATTCCCCCTTGATTCGTGCCCCCAATCGTCGGGAACAGACGCGTCTTCCCCGGCCGCTTTCCATGGCCGCCGGCCGCCATTTCCACCGCCGTTCCCCGCTCCTCCCGTGCTCGGCTCGCTTCCCTCCGCTATAAAACGGAATCCCCTCGCTCCGTTCTATCGTTTTAGCCCCCTCCCGCGATCTCCTGTGGTCCCTAGCCACCTCCCCGCCGTCGTCCCCTCTCTCCCATGCCGCCGGCCGTCTTCAGCCGCCCCTGCCGCCGCGTTAGCACGCCGGCCGGCTGTGCCGTCGCCTCCTCTAGCATCGCAGCCACCTACTCTTCGCCGGCCTGCCCTCTGTTTCCCGCGAAGACCTCCGGAAGTGCATCCCCGCCGGCAACAGTGGCGTTGCCGCCACTGTTCCGCCTCCGGCCGCCTCTGCCGCGTCCCCTGTGCGCCGGCCAACGTCGCCACCACCTCTCCCGGCACCGGAACTCCATCCTCTTCCCCGGCCAAGCCACGGCATCGCCCGTATTTCGCCGGAACGCCGTCGCGCGCGCCGCCTCTCCCTCGGTCTCGTCGGCACCCACTCCGGCAGCCCCTTTCGCCGTGCCAGTGCGCCGGCCGACGTCGCCGTCTCCACCTCCGGCATCGCAGCGGCAAGGTCGCCCTCGGCCTCGCCTCCCCTTCGACCGAACCCCTCCGCGGTCCATCGTTGTCGTCTCCGTTCGTTCTCGTCGTCGACGTCCCGTCGGTCGCCCGGCTCGTCGTCTCGCGGCGCCGCCTCCGTCGTCGGCATCGCAGCGGCGTGTTCCACGCCATCCTTGTCTTTATGCAGCCGTTGTAGGCTGCCCACGTCGCCTCCTCGCCGGCCCCGGTCGTCGTCGTCGTCGCCCTCTCGTCGTTCCCGGTCGTCGTGGCGTTCGTCCCTCCGTCAAGCCGTTCTCGTTCATCGTCCTCGCTTCGTCAAGTGCCGCAGCCCCTTCATCGTCTTCGTCCTCGCCTCCGCGTCGTCAAGCCTCGTGCCGGCCGTGTCTTGCCTTCGTTCAAGGATCGCCGCCGAAGTCGTTCCCTCGCCGTCCGTCTCTGCCGCGCCCGTTCGTCGTTGTCGTTCCGACGCCTCGTCGCGTGGCGGTAAGGATCTCTCCTCTCGCTGCCCCGTCCTCATCCTTTCGGTGTCGCCCCGTACCCGTTGTGCGGTTGTCGACCCCGATACCCGTGTACCGGTGTCGGTAGTCGTTCACGTGTGCGGGTGGTGACCGTGTAGTGTCCATGTTAGTGTGCCCGCTCGGTAGCCGCGTGGTTTCCACGTGTGCAGCCCGTGTGGTGTCTAGTGGAGTCCGTTTGTCGGCCACTCGCCTCGGTTGACACACGGGGTCCGCTTCCGTCGACCCGTGGACCATCTCTGTGTACTCGGTCTACCGCGGTCCTTTAGGTTGACATGTGGGGTCCGCATGTCAACAGCGCAGCCTTCCTGTCTTTTCCAGGCTTGCGCTTCCACATGTTTTATAGTTGCAAAGTTTAATTATAATAATCCGCAAATCTCCATATAACAGCATTAAACTTCGGATGATCATATCTTGGTCATACGAGCTCCGAATCGACCCGTTCAAGTCTCTTAATGTTTGTTATAACCTAAAGAACCGTGTGCTTTCTTTTTATGTATTGTTATTGCTTCTTTATAGGCTTGTAGCTTTGCTTGTGTGCTTCGCGTAGCTTCTGTCGTTCCGGAGGTTCCCGAAGCGTGGTTCGCGGCCGTCGCCGAAGGTTCGGAAGGCCGTTCTCTCTGAGCAAGGCAAGTCACATCATCCTTGAACATATTGAATCCCAATTTATAAAATTATTCTGATTTAAATTATTGCATTATCGCTTTATTTAAATTCACGCGTTATCACTGTTTTATCTAGCCATGCCTATTTACCTTTGTTATGACCTTATTATTGTTGTTATTGTTATTATTACCTTGTTCACCCTAGGATAAACAAAACCCCAACTAGTGGGTACTCTATTCATGGTTCCACTAGTATGAATTTAGGTAGATGCTTCGCTGATTAATTAGGCAATATTAGGTGGTTTTATAACTTTAGACTTTGGGAATTCTCATATCATTTGGACACTATGGAATAGTTGGCTTATGTTGGAATTGGACACACACCTCCCCCTCTATTCAAAACCCACAAAATAGTTTTAGGCTGGGCTCGAGGTGCGTGGTTGGGTTTGGTTAGTCGTACCTCGGGTACTATAAGGATTAAGCTCGGGCCTCTGTTGCAAAGCACTACCGTACTTCCACATGTCTAGTGGGTAAGGCTTAGTTTGTGGCTCAGTCTGGTTATAAACAAAAGTACACGGATGGAGATGGACGAAGTCGGGGGTCGATGGACATCTCTAGGACAAATGAAGGCTACACGAGCTGCGGCTCGGTAGTCGAGATGTCATGGCACAGGGCTGGTGTCCTGCTGCTAGGGGCTCAATCCTGCCTGCCTATCCCGGGGGTTCCGGCCGTAGGTGGGGTTGGGTCGGTACTCTTGTTTATGGCTAGGATGGGTTGGGAACTATGTCACGTCTTCCGTCCGTATACCGTGGTGGTATGTGGCACGTGGTTACACGTGAGGAAGATGTGTCTTGTGGGTAAAGATGTACACCTCTGATCAGATGTACCCCTCGGTTATGGGCAAGCCTAGCAATGCACCCAAGTTAGTGTTTTAATTCTTAAAATTTGCTTAACAACTAAAATGTGGAATGGTTGGCCTGGGTTGGCTTAGGACGAGCTAGGACCTAGGGTCGGGTTGCCAGTTCAGTCTGAATCATCGTAGGCCTTGGGTTAAGGCAGGTTCGTGAGGGTTCACGGCCTTGATTAATAACACTGTGTAACTCTAGGATCGTCTTTATAAAATGGCTTTGGGCAACTAAGTGACTTTTAAATGCTGTTTTCTGCAAAACTTAACCCCTATATTCTTACCCCTTGTACCCCCTTGCATTAATCATGCATCTGCCGGTGTGGCTTGCTGAGTACTGTGGTTGTACTCATTCTTGCTCAATCTTTCCCCCCCTTCAGTAAGAGAAGCTTTGGAGAAGAAGTCTTAGGTGGAGTCCTGGCTTATACCCCAGTTGAGCGCCTGTGAAGATGGAGCCGTAGGCCCGCTAGTCCGCTGCTGTTAAATTTTGATTGTCAGGCCTTAAGTGCCTTTGTAATAATGTAAATATTATCGATATAATAAAGATGTGCCTTTTGTATCATGTTTGTTTGGTGTACCCCGGCTTTTCCTGGGACGGGGATTAATACACTAGCGTTCGGGAAAATGTATTTTTCTCGGTCGCGACATCAGCGCACGCCAATGCAGAAGCAGGGAATCAATCGACTACTCCAGCCCAGCACATCAGGGCCGTTCAAGCGATACTGAGGGAAACTCCTTACGATCCCGTTTTGAACATTGACCTCGAGCGTTGGACAGAACGACTACGGGAATCGGTGACTAACCTCAGCAACGCGTTTGAAGAAGCCGCTACCGCAGCACACCATGGTGCCCCATACACAAGACGGACAGACATTCTCCAGAAGATTGGCTTGTTTTCAAAAAGTTGCTCGAGAAGCACATGGCATTTGAAAAAGGCAAGCGAGTACGCGTTGTTGAGACGAACGAAGAGACGGCTCCTCACGAACCGGACTCAACGTATCCAGACTCTGACCTCCACGTCTCACACATCTTCGGCGGTTCCACAACGTACTCCTCCAAGCGAGAATACAAGAAAGTGGAACGTGAAGTCTGCTCGACATGGCAGGGGGCTGCGCCCAAGATGAAGTGGTCTGAGCAGAAGATAGAGTTCTCGGAAGAAGACCACCCCAAGACCGCCGTTATCCTAGGACGATATCCGATTGTGGTCGAACCCACTATTCGGAACATCAAGGTAGTGCGAGTTCTCATTGACGGTGGCAGCTCAATCAATCTTCTTTTCGCCAGCACTTTTGACGCGATGGGAATTCCGCAAAACGAGTTGACACCAACTGATCAACCCTTCCATGGAATTACTCCCCAATCATCGTCCAGACCTTTGGGCAAGATTATTTTGCCCGTGACTTTCGGCCAAGCCAACAACTTCCGAACAGAACAGATCACCTTTGATGTTGCTGAATTCGATACAGCTTACAATGCCATCATCGGGAGAACTGCACTTGCGAAGTTCATGGCCGCATCTCATGTCACGCCCGGAATTTCTATCCAAAATTCCAAACGCTTACATGTGTGTGAACCCTCATCCAGGAATCAGCCGAGGCACACAATAACAAATTGATAATAGAGTGCAATTATTACTCTAATTAATAAGCGAATAAAATGTCATTACAGAGGTAGATAGTTCCTCTCAATCAATAAATATGTAAGCAGCGGAAAATAAAATAAACGGCGCAGACGACTCCACTCCACAGGCAGCTTGACCAGGGCTACGCCTAATCCTCCACACCATCAGCATCACTGTAGAACTCTTCCTCTGATGAATGATTGCAAGGTGAGTATATGACATACTCAGCAAGCCACGCAGCAAATATGCAAGTGCACAGGGATACCAAAGAATGGCATAATATAGGGCTCATTTGCAAAAGCAGCATTTAGCAAACATTTGAGAATTATAAAACAGTTAAGTAATAATTAAACAATATTAAACCAACACTATACAACATACCCAGTTGCATAGGCCCAACCATTCTGAACAACCATCCCGGCTGCACAGTTCTATCTCCAAACCAGGAATATACCATTCCAAACCAGGAGCTAAATAAATTATTACCAGTTATAGCATCTTCTATTATGATGAGAAGTGTGAGACTAATCACGAAAGACATTGTTAGACCCGCCCATAACCGCGGGCACGGCTATTCGAATAGTTTTACTCTGATCAGAGGTGTACCACTGTACCCACAAGACACAGCCCCACATCATGTCACCATGTGCCTCAATACCACCACGGTACCTCGGAAAGGAGCTATGACAGTACCCCTCGCACAACACAATCCACCACAGTGCACCATTCCTGGATCATAATCACCCCCTTATAAACAAGGCATGGACTCCCCAGCGACCCCCGTGGGCTTATCTCCGCCACTTCTCAGTCTGGTGCCCCGCAACGAACCATGCTATACAAAAGGTAAAGCCGTTGCCCACGCTGGCTTGTGGTTGGCACGATTAATGTTTCACAACCGAAACTCGTGAACCGGTCCTTAATTGTCATGAGCACGACTCTCAAAACCATGTGCTCACAACCCACCATTATCAAGTTTTAGTTGGCAAATAATTAATTAACCAATCACGATTGACCATCGTGAACTATAATTAAGCCATCATTAAATAATAGTGAGTCATAAGTTATCCCACTAGTGTGCTAATGTTTCTAAGCATGGCTAAGCAGTCATATCTAATATCCAGCTGAACCAATATATATAAAGCTCAACTAGTCAAGTTATATTAACCTAAGGTATCAAGGAATAAAGTAATCAAGAACAAAAGGGCTTTAACAAACAATAGGTTAATTCCACCCAATGACATTCGAAAATAAATGCAATAGTTGAATATAAACAATAGCTTTAAACGGGATCAACATGCTCAAAGGGTTGTTTGGGATCTGTGTGACTTGCCTTGCTGGCCTTGGAACTATTCAAATTCTTCTCCTGCGAAAACGGACTCTCCGGAAACGTCGGAATCTAAACCGAAAAGAGCAAAAACACCAAAAAAGCACATAACAAAGCATGAACAGTACATGTGGATATTTTTAACATGTAGATCTCAATTTTAGAAAAATTTAGAAACTTGAACCAACTAAATCCGAGCTAAGATGAATTAGTTATGAATTTTTAAAGATTAAATCGGATTAAAACACTTATATGGATTTTAATGGAATTATGACGCAATAAGGAATTATTTTTGAAAAGGAAAAGAGGTTTATTGTGTCAGCGGGCTCGAGTTCACGGTGGACGGGGCGCACGGCAGCGGTTCACGGGAACGAACGGCCGAGATCGATCCATCCAAAACGGACGGCCGAGATCGATCGGGTCTACGGCGGCTCACGGCAGACGGCCACGATGACGTCAGCGGTGACGTCACCACCGGCGGCGGCTCGGGCGGCGCAAGCTTGCCGGCGAACGACGGCGCGACGACGTGAACGGAGGGCTCCAGGACGATGCGGGCATCGCGGCGAACTCACCGGTGACCAAAGCAACGGCGGAAGATCAACGGACGGCGACGGCGACGGCGACGAGGAAGAAGCGGCGGCGACCTACAG
Organism: Oryza sativa Japonica Group; assembly: GCF_034140825.1. Lineage (NCBI taxonomy): Eukaryota > Viridiplantae > Streptophyta > Magnoliopsida > Poales > Poaceae > Oryza > Oryza sativa. The sequence continues at coordinate 8,177,480 of NC_089041.1, forward strand.
CGACGGCGGCGGTGCTCCGGCGGTCTACAGCGACGGCGAAGGGGCGGACGAGGACGGCGGCGACTTGGCGACCACGATGGTGACCTTCCCGAGCGACGACGACGACCGGAACGGCGGCGGCGCACGGCTGAAGCGGCGGCGACGACGGCGGCGCGAGGTTACACGGCGCTAGGGCTCTTCCGACGGCGAGAGACGAAGGCAAGGGTGGCGGCGGGTAGAGGAGACACTGGGGATCCTTTTATAGGGGCAAGGAGGCAGCGGCGAAGGCCCACGGCGACCGGCGGCGAGAAGGAAAGTTTAGGGTTCGGAGGAGAGAGATCGATCCGAATCGAACTCGAATCCAACACTTTCCAAGCGATTTTAGCTGGGGATTCCAAAAGAGAAAAGGTAGAGGAGATCTCGGGAAACATTTCCCCTCTATTGATTTCACCGGAAACGGAAAGGATCGACCGAATTTGGAAGGAGACGGCGGCGGCTCGGCGCTAGGGTTTCGGGCGGCAGCGGCCGGAGGTAGACGACGACCCCGACAGGCGGGCCCCACCTGTCAGCGACGGGAACGCGCGCGCGGCTGCGACGGACTGGGCCGACTTGGGCCGGGGAGAGAGAGAAGGTTTTGGGCCGACTTTCGGCCCAAAGCCAAAAGAAGACATTTAAAAACCTTTTCAATTTAAATTATTCATGAAATGCAATTCCATTTATTAAAAATACTCCCTTAGCTCAAATAAATCCCAGAAAAATCTAGGAATTATAGAATTAAGCAAAGTATTTAATGAAATTTTATCTGGCCCCATTTTATGTTGGAATTTATTAATTAAAATTAGATCTTCTCTTCTAGGCTTTTTAAAATAAATTCTAATAATTCCATTTAAACAACAATTTATATATTTAGGATTTTTAGGGTGTGACATCTCACTACGCATATCAAGTGCTTAAGATGCCGGACCGAAGGGAACAATCACCATTCAGGGGAACACAAAGCTGGCGGTGCAATGCAACAAGCGGAGCCTCGACATGGTCGAGCAAACGCCCAGCCCACCCGCCACGACTGAGCCACCCAAGAAAGTGACCAAGACAAACAAGACGCCGAAACCAGACGGTGCCATCAAGATTGTTCCACTCTCCAGTGCCAACCCCGACAAGACCGTCAAGATCGGGGCGACACTAAACGAGAAATAGGAACTCGCGCTCATTACCTTCCTCCGCGACAATGCCGACGTGTTCGCTTGGCAGCCGTCCGACATGCCGGGGGTCCCCAGGGAGGTGATTGAGCACAAACTCATGGTGCGACCCGATGCTAAGCCAGTAAAACAAAGACTGCGGAGATTTGCACCAGACCGAAAACAAGCCATACGAGAAGAGCTCGACAAACTTCTCAAAGCTGGCTTCATCAGAGAAGTACTTCATCCAAAGTGGCTAGCTAATCCAGTCATGGTGCGGAAGGGCAACGGAAAATGGAGAATGTGTGTCAACTTCACCGACCTCAACAAGGCGTGCCCCAAGGATCACTTTCCACTCCCTCGAATAGACCAACTGGTGGATTCAACAGCCGGTTGTGAGCTATTAAGCTTCCTCGACGCTTACTCTGGCTACCACCAAATCAGCATAGCAAAAGAGGACGAAGAGAAGACAGCATTCATCACGCCGTTTGGGGTATTTTGCTATGTTAAGATGCCGTTCGGACTGATAACAGCTGGGAATACTTTCCAGTGCACGGTCCAGGGCGTACTTAGCAACCAGCTTGGCAACAATGTCGAGGCTTACGTCGACGACATCGTTGTCAAAACCAAGACAGGCGACTCATTGATTGACGATCTGCGGGAAACGTTCGACAACCTCCAACGATATCGCCTCATGCTCAATCCTGAGAAGTGCACGTTCGGAGTACCATCGGGCAAGCTGCTCAGATTCCTTGTCTCTGGCAGAGGAATAGAAGCAAACCCCGAGAAGATCAAGGCAATCGAGAACATGAAGTCGCCTACAAGACTCAAGGAGGTACAAAAGCTAACCGGATGCATGGCAGCACTAAGCAGATTCGTCGCTAGGATGGGAGAACGAGGACAACCTTTCTTCGCTCTGTTGAAGAAACAAGACAAATTTGTATGGACACAGGAAGCCGAGGAGGCATTCATTGCACTCAAGCGCTACCTATCTAACCCCCCTGTACTTGTTGCTCCCCAACCTAATGAAGAATTATTCCTCTATATTGCTGCCACGCCATATTCCGTTAGCACTGTCATTGTTGTCGAGAGAGAGAAAGTACAGCGACCAGCTTATTACGTTAGCGAAGCTCTCCACGACGCAAAGACAAGATACCCACAGATCCAAAAGCTGCTTTACGCAGTCATCATGACATCAAGGAAGCTACGCCACTACTTTCAAGCCCATAGAGTCACAGTTGTCTCCTCTTTCCCTCTTGGCGAAGTTGTGAGAAACAAAGACATTGTCGGCCGCATTGCGAAATGGGTAGTCGAGCTGAGCCAGTTTGATGTCCACTTTGTGCCACGAACAGCCATCAAGTCCTAGGTACTCGCTGACTTCGTTGCCGATTGGACTATGCCAGATAACAAATCAGACAACCAAGGCGACAATGAAACATGGACAATGTCGTTCGATGGCGCACTCAACAGCCAAGGAGCAGGGGCAGGATTTATCTTGACGTCTCCCTCCGGAGATCAATTCAAGCACGCAATCCACCTCAACTTCAGGGCGACCAATAACACTGCAGAATACGAAGGACTACTCGCCGGGATACGAGCTGCAGCTACACTTGAGGCCAAGGGACTAATCGTCAAAGGGGACTCCGAGCTAGTCGCGAACCAGGAGCACAAAGATTATAAATGCTCTAACTCCGAGTTATCCAAGTATCTCGCAGAAGTCAGGAAGCTAGAGAAAAGGTTCGATGGGATCAAGGTCCGACACGTCTACCGCAAGGACAACGTCGAGCCAGACGACCTAGCACGACGTGCGTCCAGATGAGAATCGCTCGAGCCCGGCACTTTTCTCGACATCCTGACGAAGCCATCGGTGAAAGAGGTTAGCGGCGAAGTCAGCCCGAACACCCCCGACATTAGCTCGGAGGTCACCGAGGCAGAACGCGCCGTTGCCGACATCGAAACGACAGACGACTGGCGCATCCCACTAATCAAATTCATCAGCAACGAGGAGTTGCCCGAGGACGATACAGAGGCCGAGAAAATAACCCGTAAATCAAAGATCTACTGTATGGTCGGCAACAATCTATACAAGAAAGCGCCAAACGGGGTACTTCTCAAATGCGTCTCGACCGATGACGGCAGACACCTCCTCCTCGACATACATGAAGGCATATGTGGGTCACACGCCGCTGGTCGGACATTGGTCGGCAAAGCTTTTCGACAAGGCTTTTTTTGGCCAACCGCCCTTAAAGATGCATGCGACATGGTCCAGCGATGTGAAGCCTGTCAATTCCACAGTAAACACACAAAGCTACCCGCGCAGGCGCTCCAGACTATCCCTCTGACTTGGCCATTCTTGTGCTGGGGGCTAGATTTACTTGGGCCATTCCCACAAGGACAAGGCGGCTACAGATTCCTATTCGTGGCGATCGACAAATTCACCAAATGGATCGAAGCAGTACCCACGGGGGAAATCAAGGCCGACAATGCCATCAAATTCATCAAAGGGATATTTTGCACGTACGGACTACCACACCGCATCATAACTGATAACGGCTCCCAGTTCATCAGCGCCGATTTCTAGAACTACTGCATCGGGCTGGGGGTCAAAATATGCTTCGCCTCGGTCTCTCACCCTCAAAGCAACGGACAAGTCGAGAGGGCAAACGGCATAGTACTACAAGGGATGAAAACCCGCGTCTACGACAGGCTCATGTCACACGACAAAAAGTGGGTTGAAGAACTCCCATCAGTACTATGGGCCGTACGCACCACACCGACAACGTCTAATAAGGAAACACCCTTCTTCTTCGTGTACGGCTCTGAGGCCATGCTCCCAGGCGAGCTACAACATCAGAGTACATGAGTACAGAAGTACTCCAACGAGAACCAGGATGAGCAGCGAGATATCGATGTAAATCTTCTCGAGGAGCATCGGGAACGAGTTGCCGTCCGAGCAACCAACTATCAACAGACCCTCCGCCGTTATCACGAGAAGCGCATCCGTGCACGCATACTTTCGATCGGCGACTATGTCCTCCGACGAGTTCAAAGCCAAGCAGGGCGAAACAAACTCTCACCTAAATGGGAAGGACCTTACACGATCACACAAGTCTTGCGGCCAGGCGCATTCAAAATCACAGACGGCAACAGTCGCGAATTAGCAAATTCTTGGAACATTGACCAACTACGTAAATTCTATGTATGAGTCAATACCATCCATACCTATAAGCACCCTTACAGTATCAATAAAGCCTATTTCTAGGCCCATATCACAATCAACGTGTTTCGCCCGATGATCCCTCACTCTGATGACACCTAGCGTTGCAACCTGTCCTTATGTCCCTTTACACCGTCTCGACAAGGCCTCCGAGGAACCTAAGGGATCTTCGGCTAGGGACGCCCAGAGCCGATAAGGCCTTGTCAGATCCTGTAGAGACGAAAGACCATGTAAGATCTGGTCATGTAAGAGTTCTCGCCGTGCGTATTAACCAAGCCGTGAAATCGGAAATCAACTTTCCAACTTCATGGCTGGGGGCTAGGATCAGAGCTTATTCAACCAAGGCAGGTCAAAGGTCCAAGAGCCTTATCCTCCGAGAAAATTCCTCCGATGACAAGGCTGGGGGCTAGGGAGAGTGTACGACTCAAACGGCTGACTAAAGTCGTTAACTGAGAACGCACTCTTACACATGACATCCAGAGTAAGAGACATTTGTCAAAGATAGATTTCTTTATTCACAAAATACTCCTTACAGTTTTTTCACAAATCTTTCGCTACATTACATCTTTTCCTAAGATATTTGTCACAGGGTACGAGTACTACCAAGAAGGCCAACGCCAGTCCATAGACTAGAAGATCTTCTCGGCCAACGACGACATTGACTTTGCCAGATGGTCTATCTCCGCCGGAGTCCTCCGAGAACGAGCAAAACCCTCACGAAGATATTCAAGGTCCAGGCGCGGGTGATGATCTCGTAGGCAAGCCAACACGTGCCCCCCGGCATATCGGCTCGATCGACGACACTCCTGCTTCAAGGCCTCGTCGATACGTTTGCCGATTCCATCGAGTTGGGCACAGGCCCCATTAAGCCACGAGATGTACCCGGCCGCCAACTCCTCGGGATCTCCGCGGACTACTCGAAGCTCCCTGCATACTCTGGCCATGGATGTGCAGCAACTCTTCAAGTACGAGTTAAACCACACCTCACGACCTCGGAGCGTTTCCACAGCCTGCTCTTTCTTCACGGCCAGCATGGTTTTCTCGAGCTCCGCCACTTCAAACTTCGTCTTCCAGTATTGGATATGACGATCTTGGCTAGCAAGGGCACCCTCGAGATCTGCTAAACGTGATAACCACTAAGTCAAGCTATACATCTCTGTCGGGAACATGGCTGACCTAGTCAGGAGGGCATTAAGGGGTGAAGGGACTACTAACCTGAGGAAGTCGTCGCCATCCTTCCCTCTATATCAAGGGGTTGATCCACATGGTCAGGCGAGACGTGTGGTTCAAACTCGAGTACCGGAATTACTGCCAGTGACTCGGGCTGCCCGCGCTGCTGGACATCCTCGTCATCAGTATCTCTACAGAGGACAAAAGTTCCCGAGGTCAGCATACCAAAGTAAGCCGGGATAGTAATCGCACGCACGAAGGCGGTCAGAGTTCGAGTTTTACACATTAAAGGGGGAGAACAGACTCCCCCAGATCACCTCCTTACGCATGTCGCTGGCCGCCCCCTGGTCCAAGATCTCGCGCAGATCAAGTTCAGGATGTGACAGCCTTACACACGCGAGGACATGACACGCCCCGGTGTAGATCCCGTTTGACGTCTCCTCCGCAATCCTGGCCGCATGCTTGGAGGGGATCTCCCCCATCGCCGTCGCCAGCTCCGCGAGAGAGGAGGTTAGCGAAAACTCATCGGGATTCACCGGGATCGTGGACGTGACGCCGCATTCCCCAGCGAGCTGGTGAAGGCCAGTGTAGGTGACCCTCAACGAGCCCCGGATCTCGGATAGGTTGTTCCCGAGTTCTGACATTCGGTCCTCGAGCCCCTTCCGTTGTCGCTCGTTGCCAGCCGCCAACTCCCTCATCTTCATAAGCTCTTCACGGGCTTCAGCCAACTCGCGCACCAGTCTGTCAGCACGCGCGTTCGCCATCGCCGCTTCCGACCTCGCCTCCGCAAGCACCAGCTTCGAGGAGGCGCCCTATCTCGACTTGGAGCTCCTCCCAGGAGAGGACAGCAGTTGGCAGATCACGACCTGCCGCGCGGTCGCTGACTGGGGCACTGGGCGTCGCCTCCCGGCTCCCGGCTGCGGGCACGACATCCGTCGAGGCCACGACAGGCGACGCACTGGAAGCTTCTCCGGACTTGGCTCGCGCAGCCTTTGCCCGCGCCTCCCTACAGGACGACCACGAGTCAGACAACAATCGAATAAGAAGCGCGGGGATTCAAGAATTCATCTACTTACTTCTTGCCGATCGTCACAATGCGTTGTTGTCGTGGACGTGGGGGAGACGCGTCCGAGGCCTGAAAGATAATCAACGCAAAGTAAGGAAAAATCCTTCATGCTGCATGATTTAACGACAAAATAAATTACCGAGGGGGTCGACGCCTTGCGACGATGTCTGCTTACAGACGAGAATTTCCTCGGCTTTGTCGGAATATTGCCACCGCTAGTGGTGGCAGCATCAGACACCTCCTTGACGACCTTCACTTTTAGAGATGACGCCACCTGATGGTCCGCGAGCGGTCCGATGATATCAGTCAAAGGAAGGGCCTACGCTCAATCAAGTCAAAAAGTGATTTCGAAAGGAGAATGCGGGATGCTTATCGAATATACTTACGTTGATGGCTTCATCACGTTCCGCCGCCCCCTTTTCACAAAGGGGCACAGGGATGTCACTCGCCGTGGTCGGGCCACTGATCATCACTTGGCCGACTCGGCGCTCCACGGTTTCGCCGCTCAGACCTGTTAATCCAGAACCAACCTTCGATAAGTCAAGAGGAATGCGAACACAAGCATGTCAAGATAAATGCGAGAAAGATACCCCGAGGAGAAACCCGGGTCGCGTCCTCTGGCCCGGAATAGTTATAAGCTGGATGGGCCCGAGCCTGAAGCGGCTGGATCCGCCTACCAACGAAGTATGCAACGACTTCATATCTCGACAAACCCCGTGCTCGGAAATCGTCGATGATGTCGATAAACGACTGAAGAGAGGGGGTCAAGGGGGGCTTTGCGGTCCAAGACGGAATCTTGTCCGGTTGATCTTCAGGAACCACGAAGACAGGGTTCGAGTCCTTGATCTCAAGATAAAACCACCTATTCCGCCACTTGCTGCGAGATGAAGGGCACTGGAAGGGAATGTAACGCGACTTCAGGCCATCCCGAAGTCGGAACCCGACGCAACCAGATACCCTGTTGGATTCCATCCAACGCAGTTCGTAGTAAAAGCAAAAAAGATCAAGAAAAGGCTCTACCCCGATGTAGGCCTCGCAAAGATGCACAAAGATGCTAAGGAAGGCGATGGAATTGGGGTTCAAATGGAGAAGAGAAAGACCATTGAAATTCAAAACCAGGAGAAGAAATTCGGAAGGTGGAGGGAGAAAACCGCAGAGAACATAATCTTCGATCGCAACCATGCGACCCAAGATGGGCTGAGGATTAGTACATCCTGCTTCCCTCTCCATGGTTCCACGACCAGGAAGAGCGCCATCCTCCTGGGGTTTCTTCAACGTTGCACTAGTGGAAGCCGATTTTCCGAGGTCCATTGCTGATCGAAGGTCGCCGGAAAACGAGCCTAGGTTGATGAACTAGGGTTTCTTGCGGCGGCGAAGAAGGCAAAGAGTGCTTGCAGGTGGTGTGTGTTTAACAGGTTTGGCGGACTTCAAAATGGACTCCCAAAATTCCCTTTAAATAGGCGCACTACTGACGGTGCGAATTCCAGGGAACAGAGAGAGATGCCCGCTGAAAATTTCTGGTCCCGTTACGCGCGGCGGTTTTCTGGACTTCAGTTTAAAATTCGCTCGTGACCGTTGGGCTTCAAATGGCGTGCTCGACTACGGTCTATCTCCGCGGTCCTCACACCGGGAATGACAATAGTCTCGACACCCGAAGTCGCAAATGGTTGCACGAGTTCATTTTAAGCAGAAGTCGGGGGCTACTGTCAGGGTTACGGGTTAGGCATACCCTTTACCCTTCGATATACGTTACATATCGATATGGCATACCCACGCGCATGCGGATATTTCCTGTATATTCTAAGAAAACCTTTCACGGAATCTACAGACGGGAAGAATCCTACTCGGGCAGAACTGGGTCGTTGGCGTATCGTATAGGGTCTGATACCTCCGAGTTCTACGTGAAGACCTCTAGATCTGCGATATAAAAGGGACCCCCCGGGAGGGTTTAGGACATCAAATCTCAGAGCCAACATAACCTACACAGCCTACGAAGCCGGAGCCTACGAGGAGCCAAGTCGTCGAGGGCTAGTCGAAACAACTCGACTACAATCTCGCCGGATCCGACAAGTTCCCTTGTTCCCTTTGTAACCTGTGTTTTCTACCATATAATACCACATCAACTGGATTAGGGTTATTTCCTATCAAGGGGCCTGAACTAGTATAATTCTTGTCTTTTGTTTGCTTGATGTCGTACTATGTAGATCCTTGTACCAACGTACCCCAATACCCTCTATATCCGGTCTACGGGTATCACCCGTCGACACATGTGAGCTCATAAAATAGCGATTAAATTTATCATGTTTGTAGGTGGATATATATCATAATATGGGACAGACGGATGGATACAACTCTTCCCATATCCTAACCCATATTTTTTTGCGAATTTGGATCCGAACTCGGATAGTACCAGATATATCCCATTCTCTCTCGCATATTCTTCCTGGGCTGCGAGCCTCAAGTCGGTGTCGAAACATTGCGAACCACTGGGTCCAGTACCAGGGGGTACCGCCCCGGGTGGACCATTCGGTCAGGATGATCCGAGCGGTCGAACTTGATTGTTGTCTCTGACCACCGAAGGTATTGAGGCGTGCCGGGCTGGACGTCGTTGATCTCCCTGTCAGTCAGCTTTTGCTTCCTTTTTGACTCATAAGCTTGCGGCCCACCAAAGATATAATTGAGCTCTTTGCGAGAATCTTGAAAACCAGTCGGACCGTCATCTTCATCATCCTTCATCTTTGAGGTGCTCTGATCTCCATCTGTAGCCTTCTTTGTTTGCTTTGCGTATTGCTCCGCAAACTGCTTGTAGATGAAACTATCTTTGGCTGCATGGTTAGAGTTTGGATGATGCGAGCATTAGGCGTTCATGATCTTGTCGAAGGTGTTGATGCACGAGCGCTGTCAGGAAGATGGCGATGCAAGTGCTACAAGGTCTTCAGGCTTACGCTTGTGATCCTTATGGTTGTTGCTTCCACTCCCCCCGGTGACTGCCGTATCTTTCTTGGACTTCCAATTGCTACCCGGCTGCTTGGAGGCGGTGACGGCATCATCAGCTTTGGCATATTCGTTGGCTTTTTCGAACATTTGCTTGACCGTCCTGGGAGGCTTGCGTCCAAATTTTCTGACTAAGAGTTCGTGACGGACACCCTTAGTGAAAGCGGCTATGATGACGTTGTCGGTGATGTCGGAGATCTTGTTACGTTGCTTAGAAAAATGTTGGATATAATCCCAAAGGGATTCACTAGGCTTCTGGATCACATTGTAGAGGTCGAAGTGGGTGTCGGGACGTTTGAAAGTGCCTTGAAAATTGGCAATGAAGTGCTCACGAAGCTCTGCCCAAGATCCAATTGTGCCACGGGGTAACCCATGAAGCTAGGACCGAGCAGAATCTGCTAGAGCTACCAACAAGTAGTTTGCCATAGCCTTGTTGTCTCCTCCTTCTGCGCGGATTGCGAGGCCATAGACGGTGAGCCAAGACTCAAGATTTGTTTTGTCGTCATACTTCTCGATTCCAGTCGGCTTGAAGCCAGCCGGCCAATCCACTCGACGCAGGTCACTTGTAAAAGCTGCAACTCCATCTTCATCGTCACCGTAGCGGTCTGGTGATCGGTGTGGGACATAACCTCTCTCTACACGGCGTCGATTGAGTGTGTCGCGAAGATTGATGGGCTGCCTGCGACATGGAGAGCGAGGCTATTTAGCACGGTGCACTCTGTGTCTGTCGGCAGGCGAGTGAACAGAACGTTCAACATGATCTCTGCTCCTGCGATTAGATCCTGACGCGGCAACGCTGAGGCTTGGTTGGTGGTAATCTTGAGATTGAAGAGGCGGAACCCGACTGCTAGTCGGCGTGCGGACACTTGCTGAGTTAACTGGGACCGAGGCGGTGATCATGATCTTCGTTTGGTTAATGATGTTGAGGACGTGGTTGGGCGCATCTTCCTGAAGCAAAGTATCCAGAAGAGTGATTGTCGTGACTGCGTTCTGCTGTGGGGTGCGAAAAACCGTCGTCTCCTCAACGTCTTACTGTCCAATGAGTTCACGTGCTCATCACCCGGCTTCCAGGGTGCACTGTCGTTGATCCTCAGCCTCCTTTGCGGCCCGCTCGTGTTCCCGCTGCAACTGGTCTCGCTCTTGCGCTTGTCGTTCCTCCTTCAGTCGGCGACGCTCGGCTTCTTGTCGTGTGCGCTGTTCTTCTGCTTCACGGAGCTGACGCTGTTCTGCAGTCTCGTTATCGGCCATGAAAACGCCGAAAAAGAGAGGCGTGTAGTTGTCTTCATAGGCTTCATCAAAATCGTCGAAATCGTCGAGGTTGCTGAAGTCGTAGTTGTAGCTGAAGTCGTCATAGTCGAGGATCTCCATTGGCCGTGAGTCGACACCAGGAGAGCTGAGGTAGCCGTCCAATTCTTCTATTGAAACCGTCCCGAGGGGCCAACTTCCCTGAAGCTAGATTGGATCAGGGCCGATGCCAGATCCCGTCTAGACCTACGGGAAGAAGATGCCCTTGTGGTGAAAACAGCAGCCAAATCATCAGGAAGCTTCATTAGGATTGATGGATAGGTCGCATCGCCTTGATCTGGTCGTGTCGAAGTAGATGAGATCTCATCCGAGTGGCTTGAGGCCGACTCGGACAAGATAATCTTGGGGTAGATCTCGGCCGAGTTCGGGAGACCGAATGGGGCGGAGACCGCATCTCTTTCCGACTGGTTCGAATCTGAGTCGAAGAGAGAGATCTTGCCAAAGTTATCGGTGATGAACTCGAGGCTGCTGAATCGGAACGCCTGCCCTGGAGGGAAGACGAAGTCGTCGATTCCGGAAACGAATCCCATCGCACTAATCGGCGAAAAGCTTGACGCAACCCCTACCTGGCGCACCAATTGTCGAAACAAGATTTCGGCAATACAAAAAGGGGGTGGCTATCAAGCAGGAAAAGTGGATGGGTTTGGAGACAAGGAATTTTATACAGGTTCAGGCCTTCTCAATGTGAAGTAATACCCTACTCCTGTCCGGGGATTGATTCGCCGAGTGTGTTATAGATAGTATGATCTGGGAGAAAAGTTATGCCCCAAGAGGCACCCGGACCCCTCCTTATATAGTGGGAGGAATCCGTATTACAAGGTACAGCCCATATTCCTAACGGAATAGGCAAATAAAGATAAAATACAATCGTAACCGACTAGAACCTCATGTATTTCCTTGATACACAAGTAAGGAATTTAACCCGAGTCCCTTAAAGGTATTATATCTGTATATGGTACCCCTATACCTAGTCGGATATACATGTTGTGTGGGTATGGGTATCCATAATCTCCACAGTCGAGCACGTGCTTGGGAAATATCCATCTCACTTTCACCCCTAGTGCTAACGAAAAATTTGAAGTTGAAGAAAAACGGGGCCTTGGTCATAGAAAAATTTAGCCCGACGGTTGTCCAAGATGATGTCTCTAACATAAACACTGAAGTATAAAGTGGGACATGGCTTTGGGCCAAGTGCACTTCTTGTGCTAGCTGAGCCAACCTAGTCAAGATAAAAGAAGGGACCGAGAGGGTATACATGTGAAAGGAATAAGTCTATTTTACCTCCCTCATCTCTTGCTCGTAATTGAAACGCTTCCTTCAAACATCGATTTGTACCCATTTCGAAAATAAGGGAGTTGTAGTTGAGGGATGTGATTGTCACATCCTGATTTTTGTTTCAGGATTTATAAATTATTTAATAAATTATTATTAGAATTTATATTAAATGTTCATTAATTTACAAGTGAAGTTAAATGTGGGAAATAAAATTTCCTAAATATAAAGCATGGATGGATTTAATTTTGATTAAATTCTCCATGATTAATTACACTCTCTGAAATTTTCTCAGATGTTTCGGAGCTCAATTCTTAATTTTTAATCATACAAAGAGAATTTCAGTAATTACCCACATATTAAATTAATCATTAAATGGTCTGTTTTTAATATTGTTAAATACTTTGGGTGTCCAAGTATGTTCAAGATTTTTCTTGGAATTATTTGAGCATAGGAAGTATTTTTAACAATTCAAAGATCATTTCATTGATTAATTTAATTGGAAAAGTAATAATAATCCTCTTCCTAGTCTTGGGCCCTTTCCAGCCCATCTCCCTCTTTTGTCTGCACGGCCGTGCAGCCCAAGTCGGCCCAGCCGAGCTTCCCCCTTCTCTTTCTTTCTTTGCTTTGTTTTCAGCCAGCCCAAGACGAAAAGTCTATTTGCCTCCCTCGACACTGTTTATCTTCTACCTCTAGCAGCCGAACTGAGACCGATTTGGCTCGGTTTTTCTCCTCCAAATCTGACCTTTCCCCTTGTGTTTTTCTAAAATTAGTTGAGGGGAAATATTCCTCTTATCCTCCTCTATCTTTATCCCCAAAAATCGGAGCTAATCGTTGAGTATCTTATCCGAATCGAACTCGTTTTCGAGTTTATCTCCAAAACCGAGTTTTTGATTTCCCGGATCGATTTCTTGCGGGAGGAGTCCGATCTCTTCAATCCAAGGCTATAAATAGGACCCCCTAGTCCTCCTCTTTCGTTTGCCCCCTCTCCCGTGGTCTCCCGTGCCTCATAGCGCCGCCGCCACGTGCTCCACCCCGCCGTCGTCGCCGGCCGAGCTCCATCCGCGTCGCGCCGCCGCCTCCGTCGTCGTCGCCGGCCGTCGTCGTTCGTCGTTTGGTTCGAGGGTGAGTACCATTGGGTTCGTCTCGTCGTCCTCTACGTGTTCTTGTCCTCCAAAGTCGCAGCCGACCATCCAATCTCCGGCGAGGTCGCCATCTTGGTCCGGCCATTGATGAGGTCATCATCATGACGTCATCATCGTTTTTTTTCTTTTTCCTGTTTTTCTAATAGATTAAATCTTCGGAAATTCATAACTAAATCATCGTAACTCGGTTTTGAGTGGTTCAAGTTGCTAAATTCATCTAAAATCATGATCTACATGTTTGTTTACTTTATATGTACTGTTTATTTGGTTTTTATTAGTCTTTTTCTTGGTTTTGCGTGTTAGCTTGTCGTTTCCGTCGTTGCGAAGGTTCGTGAGTGCGTCAGGAGTGTTCAGAAGATTAATTGAAGACCGATTATTGCAAGGCAAGTCACACAGATCCTAAACACAATCCTTTGAGCATGTTGATCCTATATTTAAATTCTCTATTTATTTCAACTGTGCATTTATTTTCGAATGTCACCGGGTGGTGTGAACTTATTCCTTTGTTATGGCCAATTTGCATTGATTATTTTATTCCTGGATACCTTGGGTTATTATAACTTGACTAGTTGGGCTTTATATATTGGTTCAGCTAGATATTAGTTATGATTGCTTAGCCATGCTTAGAAACATTATCACATAATTGGGATAACTAATGTTACACTATCACTTATGATTATATTTAATGGTAGCTCACGATGGTTAATCGTGTTATGATAATTAATTGATAACTAAAACTTGACAATGGTGGGTTGTGAGCACATGGTTTTGAAGGTCGTGCTCATGACAATTAAGGACCGGTTCACGAGCTACTGTTGTGAAACATTAACCGTACCAACCACAAGCCAGCATGGGCAACGGCTTTACCTTCTGTATAGCATGATTCATTGCGGGGCACCAGACTGAGAAGCGGCGAGAAGTCCGTGGGGGTCGCTGGGGAGTCCATGCCTCTGGTTATATTTATAGAGGGGGTGATTATGATCCAGGAATGGTGCACTGTGGTGAGTAGTGTTGTGCAAAGGGTATTGTCACAGCCTCTATTCGGGTACTTTCCAGTATCGCGACGCATGGTAGACATGATGATGAGGCTGTGTCTTGTGGGTACAGTGGTACACCTCTGGCCAGAGTAAAACTATTCGAATAGCCGTGCCCGCGGTCATGGGCGGGTTGAGCAATGTTTTTCGTGATTAGTCTCACACCTCTCACAATAATTATGGATGTTATACCTGGTAATAATTTGCTTAGCTCCTGGTTTGGAGTTAGATCTGTACAGCCGGGTATGGTTGTTCAGGATGGTTGGGCCTGTGCAGCATGGGTGTGCTGTTCAGTGTTGATTAAAATTTTTAATTAATTACTCTACTGTTTTACTACTCTTAACTCTTTGCTAAATGCTGCTTTTGCAAATGAGCCTATATTATGTCATCCTTTGGTATCCTTGTGCACTTGCATATTTGCTGTGTGGCTTGTTGAGTATGTCATATGCTCATTCTTGCAATAATCAATCAACCTCAGTTGAAGAAAAAGGATCCAGAAGGAGAAGACGTTTGGCTTATACCCCAGTTGAGCTGCCTGTGGGAGTGGAGCCGGAGCTTCGCTAGACCGTAATTCCGCTGCAGTTTTCTTTTCTTTTGAAAGTATGTAACACTATTATTGATGATTCTGTATATTAAATTGTCAGTTTGTGTACCTCGGCTGATTCCTGGACGAGGATTTTATGCATAAATAAGTTCGGAAATTACTAGTGAATTTCTGGGCGTGACAGTGATTTAATCAGAAGCAAGAAATGAGAGAGAAAATATAGACTTATTCCCACATGTGATGTGGAAGAAGAGAGAGTGAAATATGGGCTGGGTTGCTCCAAAGTTCAGCCCAACATTGATGTGTTTTTTTTGGAATAGGTTCACATCAGGTCCCTAAACCAAGTTGTCGCCGAGTCTAAAATTTGTCCTAAACCGCAATACCAAATATGACACATCCCTCAGCTTTCAAAACCAGTGCAAATAAGGTGCCAAGGCGGTTTGGGTGGTGGTTTCAGCTGACATGGCACCTATGTGGCATTGATGTGGCACTTAAGTAAAAAAATGTGGGACCCGCATGTAAGTGACTGTTCGGTTAAAATAAATAAAATATTACAGTGGGACCCTGTCACACCCTGAAGTTCTCCTCCCAAGCCTAAAATTTAATTTATAAATGACCCTAAGAAAATGCCGGTGTACATCAAGAGAAAACCCTAAGAAAGTAATACAAATAATAATCGAATCTGGCATGTGGAATTTTTCTTGAGTTTTACATGTCGAAATTCACTAACAGGATTTTTAGTGGAATTTTCAGAGCCCTAGAAATAATTTTAACCAATTAAAATTGAGCAAGCAATATTTTAATTCCAGGGAAAATCCTTTTCTTCCTTTTTCTTTTTCTTTTTCCCTCTTTTCTTTTCGAGTGGGCCGCCGGCCCATTCTCCTTCCTCCTCTCCACTCCGCTGGGCCGGCCGAAGGCCAAGGCCCAGCTAGGCCGGCCGCCTCCCTCCTCCCACCCGGGATGCCGACAGGTGGGCCCCACCTGTCGGGCTCGTCTCCTACCTCGCGCCCGCACCGCCGTAACCGCAACCGCCGCCGCGCCCACGCCACCGCCTCCTCCGGGCCACGTCGGTCACGCCCGCGCATGCGCCGCACCTCCCGCGCCCACTCCCCTCTCTCTCCCGCCCGCGCCCGCGCCCGAGATGGCCGGGATTCGATTTTTCGAATCCCGCCTCTCTCTCTTCTCTCCCACTCCCCCACGTTGGCCGGCGGAATCTCGCCCCTACCGGCCACGTCCGAGCCGAGCCGGGTCGCCGCCGCCCGTCCGATCAGCCCCGGGGGTGATCTGGGCCGTTGGTCCCGTGGACCGGCGGTGGACCACCCGCGTGGTCCCGGTCCACGGTGGACCGCCCCCCCTTGAGCCGCTGCCGAGTGGGGCCCGCGTGCCGGCGCCCCTTTTCCCTCTCTCCCGAGCCGCTGACCGGTGGACCCCGCATGTCGGCGCCGCACTCCCTTGATGACGTCAGCCCTGGGAATTATTGCGCAATAAATTATTTAAGGTCTTTTTGTTATAGTAATAAACACAGTGAATCTTCTAAAATTCATAACTAATTCATCCGAGCTCCGTTTAAGCCCATTCAAGTCTCAGTAAATCAAGAAAAATGCGTAGAATCCATTAAAAATGGTTTTTTTTCTGTTTCAGTAGTTTTGTAGCCTGTTTGTATTGTTTGCTTTGTATGTCGCCTAGATTCCGGTTCTTCCGACGTTCCGGTGTACTTCGAGATAGTCGCCGAGGTTCCTCCAGCTGCAGAGCGTTTTATAATGTTATTATGGGATGTTTACCTATTGTTACAGCCATGCTATTTTGGTACCTTACTCCTTTGTTAGCTTGGGTTATAACATGAATAGACGTTGGACTAGGAGTTGCTTAGCCATGCTTAGTTCAACTAGGATACAGTGGGGAAAATCTTATTAATGTTTAGACTGTTGGTTCTAATGGTATTGTTGGATTAGTGCCACCGCTTTGGTGTTGGTTAATTAAAATAAATCACATGGTGGGCTGTGGGTGCATGGTTTTGCTGGTCGCACCCATGGCAGTTAAGGACCGGTTCGCGGGATGCCCTGGAAGAACTTATCGTACTTACCACAAGCCAGCGTGGGCAACGGCTGGGCTTGTAGTGTAGCTTTTCTCTAGCTGACGCATCCAGGCAAGGGTGGGTGTGACGGAGTTTGGATGGGCCCTGCGACGGCCTATGTGGCTTCTGGATTCACCTAGGCGCGAGAGGGGACTACCCGTCGCCCGCTGGGGATGGGGGTGAAACCTGAGGTGTGGTGTGCTTGGCTAGAGGGGGTTATGCGAAGGGTCCTATCACGGACTCTTTCCGGTATGTCGTGGTGGCATGTCGGCGCACGGAAACGTGTTGTGGGGCTATGTCTTGTGGGTACAGCTGTACACCTCTGATCAGAGTAAAACTATTCGAATAGCCGTGCCTGCGGTTATGGGCGGTCAACCAGATTCACCGTGATTAGTCTCACCCTAGTTTAGTCTAATGAAATTGGATAGTATAGGTGGATGGTTGGGCCTGTTGCAACGTGGGATAGCGTTGGACAGCGGATGATCAATATTAATTAATTATTGCAAATGTTTAATTCTTTCAACTTCTGTTTATAAATGCTCGCTTTATGCAAATGAACCACTCTAGCTCTCCTTTGATAATTCCCTGCATCATACCCCTATTCCGGTATGACTTGCTGAGTACAGTGGGTAGTACTCAGTCTTGCTCTATTTTTTCCCCAACCCCAGAGTGCGAGTATGTGTCCGATGGCGGGTTCTCCGAGGAGTAGGCTTTGTCCGTGCCGTCGAGGGTGCCTGTGGAGTGGTGTTCCCGCTGCAATTCAAGTCCAGGCTTAGCCCCAGTTATCTTTTGTTTTTCCGCTGCATTTATGTAAGACTTTTATGATGTTTGTAAGACATGGATCTGAATGTCAACATTGTCGTTTGTGTACCCGGCCGGTCCTAGACGGGGATTTTAATGCACATTCTGCTTGGAATTCTATTCAGGAATTTCTAGGCGTGACAAGTTGGTATCAGAGCCGACCTTGACCGTAGGACAAGCCAAATGGAAAAACCTAAGAGCCCTCTGAATCCTTTTCATTGCATATGTTCTTTGCAATTGGATTTGTTCCGGGAAAATTGGGATCTGTTCTTGTGGTTCAAGGGAAAAATCTTGGTCGCTTGTTTAAGTGAGATTTGGCAAAACAAGTCAGTCTAGGGTTTTAGTAAAATTATTTGGGGTTTATTCGTCAGTCAGTTGGGATTTGATGGGTGAAATGCATTAGGTCCTAGCTCAGGAATATGGGTTGCAAGGTATTTGTACCTTTATTGTTATTATTAGTATGTATCTAATTTCCCCATTATTTTATCGTTATGTAAGTCTGTCTTATTTATTCGCTCTCATGCAAAATTATCTATGCATAAAATTTCGCTCTTATTCGATTCTCTTATTTGAGTCCTTTATTGCTTTATTTAAATTTGGATTTAAGCATGCATTGATCCTACTCCTTTGTCTTCTCTAGATGGCCGGCCACCCACCCAACCACCGCGGAGAAGGCATGATCGACTTTGTGGCAGAGTTAGCACGTATGACGCTGGTGGTGGGCTACCCCAACGCGCCAGAGTACACGACTGTTCCACCACTCAGCGGCGAGCTTCCTCACCGTGTCCGCCTAGAGGTCCATGGCTACGTCGGTACCTGCCTAGCTAATATGGTGGTTGAGGCATCCGAAGGCACAGCAGATCACGCCTGTCAGGAGGCAGCATACCTGATGATGGCCAGACTACGGGAGCGCCACAACTACATCTTCCACGACACGGCATACCGATTTCACCCTCGTCGAGCCAGCGGTGATGATGTCAGTACTTTCCGTCCGACAGCCGGCGAGAATGACACCACCTTTGGTCACATGTGCACTGTGATGAGGGGGATGGACAGGATGCACTCGGACCTGCACAAGGCGTCCAAGGCCTTGAATGATGGGAAGCTCATGAGGATCGTCGCTCTGAAGGACGAGATAGCGCGCCTGAAGAGGGAGAATGCTCTGTTAAAGGGTCTTCACGCGCCAGGAGGAGTCCGGATCCGCACTACACCCCGCAAGTCGACAACGGCACCCATGCGCATCCAGCTTGCGCCCAGGAACCCACCTCCATCAGCAGCTCCCGCAGCACCTCCAGTTCCGCCCGCAGCTCCAGCAGTTCCTGCAGCTCCAGCACCAGCTCCAGCTCCCGTTCCCGTGTCAGCTCCTGCATCCGCTCTCTCCTTCGCGCCTACATCAGCCGTCAGGGTCCCTGCCAGTGGCAATGGAGGTTGGTTGCCAGCTACTCCCAGTGGCAGTCGCGACCTCAGCAGCAGCAGCTCCAGTGGCTCAGAGCCGGGCAGCGGCGAGACTTATCCGCCAGGCTCCAGGAGTCGCTCAGAGGGACCTGGTGACGAGCAGGAGGACGCCTTCGACTCCACCGACCGCAGGAGCCGTTCCGAGCATTAGGCTCGTTTTCCATTAGTTTATCGACTGTCTAGCATTTATTTGTTAGTTTGTGTGTTTAGGTTGCTTGCTTGTGGGTCAGTCGACGGTCGATATCATGTGCCTATGATATGGTTGTCTTAATAAGGATTTTTGCTTGCTTTTTAAGTGTTTTAATTCAGATCAGAACAATTGCAGTTTAAATTCCTATATAATAAAGCTTAGTTCTTGAGCATCTGTTTTTCTTCTTTTCCCCGTCTGCTCTTCCTCCAGATGGTCTACACCAGGAATGGTAGCCGTACAACAGGCGAGGGCACCAACGACGAAGAGCGCACTGATGGTGTGCATCCCAACAGCGATTCCGGCAATGGTCCGCCACCACTTCCCGAGAATCCGACGCTAGCCCAAGTGATGGCACATCAGACTCAGATGATGGCAGCCATGATGCAGCAGATGCAGCAACAGCACCAGCAGATGCACCAGAGGATGCTGCAGCACGCCGAACAGCAGCACCAGCAGTTTGGTCCCCCTCCCCCTCAGTCCAAGTTGCCAGAGTTTCTACGTGTCAGGCCACCCACTTTCTCCAGCACCACCAACCCCATGGAGGCGAATGACTGGCTCCATGCCATAGAGAAGAAGCTGAATCTCCTGCAGTGCAATGATCAGGAGAAGGTTGCTTTCGCCACACACCAGCTTCAAGGTCCTGCGTCAGCTTGGTGGGACAATCACATGGCCACCCGCCCGCCAGGCACTGAAGTCACTTGGGCGGAGTTCTGTCGTAGCTTCAGGAAGGCGCAGGTGCCAGACGGGGTCGTGGCACAAAAGAAGAGGAAATTCCGGGCACTCCATCAGGGAAACAGGACAGTGACCGAGTACCTCCATGAGTTCAATCGCCTCGCGCGATATGCATCGGAGGATGTCCGCACTGACGCCGAGAAGCAGGAAAAGTTCATGGCAGGTCTGGATGACGAGCTGACCAACCAACTGATATCTGGGGACTACGCGGATTTTGAAAGGCTGGTGGACAAGGCAATCTGTCAGGAGGATCAGCGAAATAAAATGGACAGGAAGAGAAAGGCGGCACAGTTCCGGTCCAACCAAGGAAACCATCAGCGACCGCGCTTCGCTCCCGGGCAGCAGGGTGGACCTACCACCATGATCGTCCGCCAGTACCGCCCGTTCAACTCTAGCAACTTCCACCAGGGCGCCAGTGGCAGTCAGAACCACCATGGAGGTCAGCCCAACCGCGGTGCAGCTCCACGCCCACCAGTGGCACCGGCACAGTCAGGCCCGTCCGCGCAAGCCAAGAAGGAGACTGGAACAAAACCAGGGTCTTGCTTCAACTGTGGCGAGCTTGGCCACTTTGCTGACAAATGCCCGAAGCCCAGGCGTGCCGGGCCAAGGTTTGTCCAGGCTCGTGTCAACCACGCGTCTGCAGAGGAGGCGCAAGCAGAACCAAAGGTCGTACTGGGTACATTTCCTGTTAACTCAATCCCTGCAATAGTACTTTTTGATTCCGGTGCAACGCATTCTTTCATTTCAAAGAAATTTGTGGGGATGCATGGGTTAAGGAAAGAAGAGCTTAATACACCAATGAGGGTTCATACCCCGGGAAATAGTTCAACCTCGGTCAGTTTTAGCCCTTCAGTGCTAATAGAAATCCAAAGATCACCATTTCTAGCCAACCTCATTCTTCCTGAATCCAAAGACCTAGATGTCATTCTTGGGATGGATTGGCTGACCAAGATCAAGGGAGTCATTGATTGTGCGAATCGCACAGTCACCTTGACCAACGAGAAGGGAGAAACCGTAGTGTACAAATCACTAGTCTCACCAAAGCAAGGGGTCTCCTTGAATCAGATTGAGGCGGAAATCCCAGTGGTCACGAAGGAGAAGAATCCGAGGAAATTGGAAGAGATTCCCATAGTTTGCGAGTACCCAGAAGTCTTTCCTGAAGACCTCACTACCATGCCACCCAAGCGAGAGATTGAATTCCGAATTGATTTGGCACCGGGAACCGCGCCAATTTACAAGAGACCGTACAGGATGGCGGCCAACGAACTAGCAGAGGTCAAGAAGCAGGTTGATGAGCAGCTGCAGAAAGGGTACATTCGACCAAGTACTTCACCTTGGGGTGCTCCGGTCATTTTTGTGGAGAAAAAGGATAAGACGAAGAGGATGTGCGTTGATTATCGCGCACTCAATGAGGTCACAATCAAGAACAAATATCCTTTGCCATGAATCGATGATTTGTTTGATCAACTGAAAGGAGCTAAAGTGTTTTCTAAGATAGACCTGCGATCAGGCTACCACTAGTTGAGAATTCGGGAAGAGGATATTCCAAAGACGGCCTTCATGAATCCATCGAACGGTTATGTCTTTCGGACTTACCAACGTACCCGCATTCTTCATGAATCTGATGAACAAAGTGTTCATGGAATTTCTGGACAAGTTTGTTGTCGTTTTCATCGACGACATACTTATCTATTCAAAGTCTGAAGAAGAACATGAGCAGCATCTCCGTCTGGTACTCGAGAAGTTGAAGGAGCACCAGCTATACGCCAAGTTCAGCAAGTGTGACTTCTGGTTGACGGAAGTCAAACTTCTGGGCCATGTCATTACAGCTCAGGGTGTGGCAGTTGATCCATCAAACGTGGAGTTAGTTACCAAATGGACCCCACTGAAGACCGTGTCGCAGATTCGAAGTTTTCTTGGACTCGCAGGTTATTACCGCCGATTCATCGAAAACTTCTCCAGGATCGCCCGACCCATGACTCAGTTGCTTAAGAAAGATGAGAAGTTTAAATGGACAGTTGAGTGCGACAAGAGTTTTGAGGAGCTCAAAAAGAAATTAGTATCCGCACCAGTTTTGATTCTGCCTGACCAGATGAAAGACTTCCAAGTCTATTGCGATGCATCCCGCCACGGACTTGGATGTGTCCTAATGCAAGAGGGCAGAGTGGTTGCGTATGCTCGCGGCAGTTGCGTCCACACGAAGGGAATTATCCAACTCATGACCTGGAATTGGCAGCAGTGGTTCATGCTTTGAAGATCTGGAGGCACTATCTGATTGGCAACCGCTGTGAAGTATATACGGATCACAAGAGTCTGAAATACATATTCACCCAACCGGACCTAAATCTCCGACAACGAAGATGGTTGGAATTAATCAAAGACTATGATATGAGCATTCACTACCACCCGGGGAAAGCCAATATGGTGGCAGACACATTAAGCAGGAAGAGTTACTGCACTGCCCTATGCATCGAGGGCATGTGTGAGGAATTGCGGCAGGAGTTTGAGCATCTCAACGTGGGAATTGTTGAACACGGGTTCGTAGCCACTCTGGATGCACGGCCTACGCTCGTGGATCAAGTCAGAGCAGCTCAAGTAAATGATCCTGAAATAGCAGAGCTGAAAAAGAACATGAGAGTCGGAAAAGCCCGGGATTTCCATGAAGATGAACACGGCACAATCTGATTGGGAGAAAGATTGTGTGTACCTGACGGCAAGGAACTGAAGGATCTGATACTCACCGAGGCTCATCAGACCCAGTACTCCATTCATCCAGGCAGCACCAAAATGTATCAAGACCTCAAAGAAAAGTTTTGGTGGGTCAGCATGAGGAGAGAAATAGCTGAATTCGTCGCACTCTGCGATGTTTGCCAACGAGTGAAGGCAGAGCACCAAAGACTAGCAGGTTTACTCCAACCTCTTCAAATCCCGGAATGGAAATGGGAGGAGATTGGAATGGACTTTATAACAGGACTGCCCCGGACATCATCTGGTCACGATTCAATCTGGGTAGTCGTGGATCGACTGACTAAGGTTTCTCACTTCATACCAGTACATACCACGTATACGGGCAAAAGGTTGGTGGAGCTCTACCTCTCGAGAATCATGTGTCTACATGGAGTACCCAAAAAGATTGTAACTGATCGAGGGAGTCAGTTCACCTCAAAATTCTGGCAGAAGCTGCAGGAAGAATTGGGGACCCGTTTAAATTTCAGCACGGCCTATCACCCGCAAACTGATGGTCAGACCAAGCGAGTCAATCAAATCTTGGAAGATATGTTGAGAGCTAGCGCTCTTGATTTTGGTGGAGCTTGGGACAAAAGCTTGCCATATGCGGAATTCTCGTACAACAACAGCTACCAGGCTAGTCTACAGATGGCACCGTTTAAAGCTTTATACGACCGGAAGTGCCGCACACCTCTCTTCTGGGATCAGATAGGCGAGCATCAACTGTTCGGGACAGAGGTATTAGCGGAAGCAGAAGAGAAAGTCAGAACCATCAGGGAAAGGTTGAGGATTGCCCAGTCTCGACAGAAGAGCTACGCGGATAACCGCCGAAGGGAGCTCACTTTTGAAGCAGGGGATTACGTGTATCTTCGTGTCACTCCGCTCCGGCGAGTACACCGTTTTCAGACGAAAGGCAAGTTGGCACCACGCTTCGTGGGACCATACAAAATCTTGGAACGAAGGGGGGAAGTTGCTTATCAGCTAGAACTTTCATCCAATATGATCGGCATCCATGACGTGTTCCACGTGTCCCAATTAAAGAAGTGCTTAAGAGTACCCAAAGAACAAGCTGATTCGGAGCATATTGATATCCAGGAGGACCTGACATATGTGGAGAAGCCGGTTCATATACTTGATACCAGCAAAAGAAGAACCAGAAACAAGGTCACCAGGTTTTGCCGAGTTCAGTGGAGTCACCATTCAGAGGAGGAAGCAACCTGGGAAAGGGAAGATGAGTTGAAAGCTGCCCATCCGCACCTCTTCACCAGCTCCTCCGAATCTCGGGGCCGAGATTCCGTTTAAGGGGGTAGGTTCGTCACACCCTGAAGTTCTCCTCCCAAGCCTAAAATTTAATTTATAAATGACCCTAAGAAAATGCCGGTGCAAATCAAGAGAAAACCCTAAGAAAGTAATACAAATAATAATCGAATCTGGCATGTGGAATTTTTCTTGAGTTCTACATGTCGAAATTCACTAACAGGATTTTTAGTGGAATTTTCAGAGCCCTAGAAATAATTTTAACCAATTAAAATTGAGCAAGCAATATTTTAATTCCAGGGAAAATCCTTTTCTTCCTTTTTCTTTTTCTTTTTCCCCCTTTTCTTTTCGAGTGGGCCGCCAGCCCATTCTCCTTCCTCCTCTCCCCTCCGCTGGGCCGGCCGAAGGCCAAGGCCCAGCTAGGCCGGCCGCCTCCCTCCTCCCACCCGGGACGCCGACAGGTGGGCCCCACCTGTCGGGCCCGTCTCCTACCTCGCGCCTGCGCCGCCGCGCCCACGCCTCCGCCTCCTCCAGGCCACGTCGGTCACGCCCGCGCATGCGCCGCACCTCCCGCACCCACTCCCCTCTCTCTCCCACCCTCGGCCGCGCCCGAGATGGCCGGGATTCGATTTTCGAATCCCGCCTCTCTCTCTCCTCTCCCACTCCCCCACATTGGCCGGCGGAATCTCGCCCCTACCGGCCACGTCCGAGACTCCCCTACCCTATTTAAGCTCCGCCGTCGCCCTCTCTCTCTTTTTCCCCATTTCACCGAACTCCCTCGTGCTCCCCATCGCTCCCGCGCCGTGCACCCACCCGCCGCCGCCTTTCCTACCGCTCTGGCCGCCGCTAGCCGCCGCTAGGCTCGCCGCCGCACCGCGCCGTCGCCGCCGTCGGGTTCGCAAGGACGAACTCCACCCCGTCCGCCCTTCCTCCGTCGGGATTCGTCGCCGGAATTCGCATCCCCTCGCGCTCCGGTGAGTTCTACCTCTACCGCCGCCTTCGGCCATGGATGCCGGCCGCCGTGGTTCATCTCCCTCTCTCTAATCTCTCTCTCCTTCTTCCTTAGGGCACCCCGAAGCCCGTCCGCCGGTTGCCGTCGTCCTCCCGTGGCTTGCCGTCGTCGTTCGCCGTCGTCTTCCTCCGCGCCGGCCACCCTCGGTGAGGCGCCCTCTCCCCTCTACTCCCCTCCCTCTCCTTCCTAGCCGCCGCTTAGCGCCGCCGCCTCTGCCGCTGGTTGCCGTCGCCGGCAACGTGTGCCCGCGCGTCGTCGCCATCGCCGTGGCCGGTCGGCCGGCCTTGAGCCGAGCCGAGCCAGGTCGCCGCCGCCCGTCCGATCAGCCCCGGGAGCGATCTGGGCCGTTGGTCCCGTGGACCGGCGGTGGACCACCCGCGTGGTCCCGGTCCACGGTGGACCGCCCCCCCTTGAGCCGCTGCCGAGTGGGGCCCGCGTGCCGGCGCCCCTTTTCCCTCTCTCCCGAGCCGCTGACCGGTGGGCCCCGCATGTCGGCGCCGCACCCCCTTGATGACGTCAGCCCTGGGAATTATTGCGCAATAAATTATTTAAGGTATTTTTTTATAGTAATAAACACAGTGAATCTTCTAAAATTCATAACTAATTCATCCGAGCTCCGTTTAAGCCCATTCAAGTCTCAGTAAATCAAGAAAAATGCGTAGAATCCATTAAAAATGGTTTGTTCTCTGTTTCAGTAGTTTTGTAGCCTGTTTGTATTGTTTGCTTTGTATGTCGCCTAGATTCCGGTTCTTCCGACGTTCCGGTGTACTTCGAGATAGTCGCCGAGGTTCCTCCAGCTGCAAAGCGTTTTATAATGTTATTATGGGATGTTTACCTATTGTTACAGCCATGCTATTTTGGTACCTTGCTCCTTTGTTAGCTTGGGTTATAACATGAATAGACGTTGGACTAGGAGTTGCTTAGCCATGCTTAGTTCAACTAGGATACAATAGGGAAAATCTTATTAATGTTTAGACTGTTGGTTCTAATGGTATTATTGGATTAGTGCCACCGCTTTGGTGTTGGTTAATTAAAATAAATCACATGGTGGGCTGTGGGTGCATGGTTTTGCTGGTCGCACCCATGGCAGTTAAGGACCGGTTCGCGGGATGCCCTGGAAGAACTTATCGTACTTACCACAAGCCAGCGTGGGCAACGGCTGGGCTTGTAGTGTAGCTTTTCTCTAGCTGACGCATCCAGGCAAGGGTGGGCGTGATGGAGTTTGGATGGGCCCTGCGACGGCCTATGCGGCTTCCGGATTCACCTAGGCACGAGAGGGGACTGCCCGTCGCCCGCTGGGGACGGTGGTGAAACCTGAGGTGTGGTGTGCTTGGCTAGAGGGGGTTATGCGAAGGGTTCTGTCACGGCCTCTTTCCGGTATGTCGTGGTGGCATGTCGGCGCACGGAAACGTGTCGTGGGGCTGTGTCTTGTGGGTACAGCTGTACACCTCTGATCAGAGTAAAACTATTCGAATAGCCGTGCCCGCAGTTATGGGCGGTCAACCAGATTCACCGTGATTAGTCTCACCCTAGTTTAGTCTAATGAAATTGGATAGTATAGGTGGATGGTTGGGCCTGTTGCAACGTGGGATAGCGTTGGACAGCGGATGATCAATATTAATTAATTATTGCAACTGTTTAATTCTTTCAACTTCTGTTTATAAATGCTCGCTTTATGCAAATGAACCACTCTAGCTCTCCTTTGATAATTCCCTGCATCATACCCCTATTCTGGTATGACTTGCTGAGTACAGTGGATAGTACTCAGTCTTGCTCTATTTTTTCCCCAACCCCAGAGTGCGAGTATGTGTCCGATGGCGGGTTCTCCGAGGAGTAGGCTTCGTCCGTGCCGTCGAGGGTGCCTCTGGAGTGGTATTCCCGCTGCAGTTCAAGTCCAGGCTTAGCCCCAGTTATCTTTTGTTTTTCCGCTGCATTTATGTAAGACTTTTATGATGTTTGTAAGACATGGATCTGAATGTCAACATTGTCATTTGTGTACCCGGCCGGTCCTGGACGGGGATTTTAATGCACATTCTGCTTGGAATTCTATTCAGGAATTTCTGGGCATGACAGACCCACTTCTCCTCCTCCTGCTCCCCAATCTCCCCGTCTCCTCATCCTCCCCAATCTAGTGAAATAGCGGAGGGATCCATGCGGCCCGCGTCGGGGCTAGCGTTGCCGTTGAAAGTCCTTTCGGACATCGAGCACTCATCGATCCAACGAAGGTCCCCTCGCCGCCATCCTCCGAGCACTCATCAATCCTGGGGAAAACTCTGCATGGGATCCTTGTTTGCCCATGCCCACCACCCACCTCGGTCCGCCGTAGCAACGAATGGGGCAACCCAGCTATTGAGTGAAAACACGGCGGTCTAGAAGATCTGCTTAACTCCAATGCAGGTCCTACTCGAGTGTGTCAAGGGCAGGCTAGGCCGGCTAATTTGATCATGCAATAAGCAATAAAGATAAAAGCATAGTTAGTCAGCCGATAGGCCGATAGAGTATAGTTGGTGATCTCAGCTGATGTAGTAGACCAAATAGGCTATGGACTGGATAGATTAGTGAATAACAAACCCTAAACATGCCTCACCGACGATAATACTGCCTATTAGGTTTGATAAAGAAGCATAAAGACAATATTATGAAAATAGCCAATGGAACAATATTTAGAGCAGAATCTATAGATAACGATAAAGTACTAGCTAATAATTTAGTACGAACTTATATAAACAAATCAATCTATATAAACATTTGAAATCATGATCAGTTACTAATTCAAATAGCCCAGCCGATACTGATCTAGCTTGATATAATTATATAGGATGATCTGTCTAAATAAGTGGCAAATATACATAAAACCAGTAAAGAAGCATGTATATTAGGGTGGCGATGCGCTGAAGTTGTATTGGATTCTCTCTCGTATTACAGTGGTATGGGGTTCATATTTATACTCCGAGTACAGACTTAGTCCATTATGGACACGATTCAAACCTTTCTAAAGATAAAATACAAACAAGACCATAGACGGCGGTCTCTTGCCAAATCTAACACAAACCGACTGAAATATCCTAATTAATAGATACAATTGTATTATTCGAGCTCTATCTCTAATTGATAATGACGGTTATCCCGATCTAGACCCAAACCGAGCCCAAGTTATACCATATCGGCTGTATCGGCCATCAACTTCATCAACCTTGATCAACCCATATTCTATTTTTAGCCGATACGATATCTAGCCAATGCGTAGTCTGACTCCAAATCCAACTCGATTCAACACCAAATCCGCTTCGATCTTCTTCCTTCTTCTCCGAATCTAATGCAAAATTCCGTTGTTAACACCAGCCACCGGCAGCATGTGTCGCTCGCTCACGCCTCCTAGGACTCGTATCACAGAAGCTGGAAGCTGGGAGCTTGGGACTCGTAGTTCCCCTTCGCTCGGATCCAATAGCGGTTGGGAATTGCGGCAACGAGAGCGACGGGCTCAACTGGCCGGGCCCCTACCACGTACCACCATTGCCCCCGCCTTGTTTTCTGGCAAGCGGATCACCGGGAAACCATCGATCGCCATCATGCATTAGTTGCCAAACCGCTGGTGAGCGGGTAGCTACAAAAAACGGGTAGCGAGCTTGGGATCCCTCTCCTTCTCCCCTCTCTTCTCCTCTCTCTTCCATATCCCATCTCTTCCCCTCTCTCTTCCATATCCCATCTCTTCCCCTTTCTTCCCAATCCAGGGTGCTGGGATGGGCGGCGGGGGCCAAGATCCGAGTCCTGCTTTGTTTGTATCGGCAGCGCGAAGCTGGACTCCACCGAGGCAACGGGGCTCTCGCTCTCCACCTCCATGGCGGCGGCGGATTCTTCCTTCCCCTTAGGTGCATCGGCGCTAGGAGGGAATCAACGCTTGTGAAGCTGCGCCAAGTCCTCATCGCCAGAACAGTGGTTTGCGGTTTTTACTGTAGCAACAGTAACAAACAGTGAAGTACACTGTGCAAGAGTAGTGTTACTGTGGTATACTGTAGCGATCGATCTCGTTCGTTCACTGTAAATCGGACGGCTAAGAATACCCTAAAGTCACAATACTATGCTTCTCTGACTTGATCTCGTTCCAATCGCGTCCCGCTCGTACATGCGCTACTGGAGTTTGACGATTTCTTCTGCGAGTCCTTCCCTGGCAGAGGGGAGAGACAGAAAGAGTAGAAGGGGACAGAGAGGAGGAAGAAGTGGTAGTCACTAACATGTGGGATCCGCGTGGGTCTCATGTTGACTCAGCTTGTCACGTCAGCTAAAACCGGATGTAATACTACCTAGGATCTCACATAATCTGGTTTTGTAAATTAAGGGACCTATTATATATAGTATTTCGGTTTATGGAGGAATTTTAGACTCGGCGACAAATTGAGGAACCTAAAAAGTGAACTTATTTCTTTTTTTTCTAGTGATGAATCCAGCATTGATGTTGTTGGATAAATGAATTTGGATTCAATAAACCTAGTCCTTTTGCGTGGATTAGTAAAATTACATTAGTTAGAGGTAATAAAGGGACAAACATAGAATCCAACAATATTATTTTGAACAATTTTACTCTTTTCAGAGTTTTAAAATTTCTGAAATCTCCTCTAAATTTTAGAAAAAGGAACTTTATAGGTTTGAGAGAATCCAATACAATTCAAGAAGGCGAGATGGCTTAGATCAGCAATGCTATGCTTACCTCGTTCAGTTTCGTTGTTACATTGCTCGTGATTAGGTTTCAAGAACGGAGTATTGTTTTTTTTTTTTGAACTTCATCGATGCCTTTTTATTCACCCAGCAGGTTCAGTGATATCACGAACCACAAAGGCATTTATAAATTCTGGGAGGGGGTCGACCTAAACGATGGATTGACCCGGGTCCCAACTAGCGCCCATTTTAGTAAGATCATGGGCACCACTATTACAGCAACGGGGAATGGATAAAATTCAGCTGAATAAGGAGCTTCACTTCACCGAAGATGGCAGTACCTGGGGCCTGATCATACTCTCAGGATTTCAAGGCCGACACCAGGATAAGAGAATCAGTCTCGATCCCCACCTCAGTGATGCCCTGCACCGAAGCGGCAAGCAAGGCAGCCTGGCAAGCCCTAGCTTCCGCAGAGTCAGCATCATGAACGAACGCCAGCCGTCCAGCACCCGCAAGCAGCCCTTGGCCTTCACTGTTGCGTAAGATAAATCCCCAACCGCCAGTTTTTTGCGTCTCCTGAAAAGCACCATCAATATTGAGCTTAAGCTGACCAGCCCGGGAGGCGACCATTTCTTCCGCACCACATTCCTTGTTATCTGCTGCTCCCCTTCCGTTACAGCCATCTCATTCATCATGCTACTCGCCCTGTAAAGGAGTATTGTTGGTTGAGCAGCTTACGAGCTTTTTCTTTGCATGAGCGTGTTCGCTCCAGCTTATCGATATAAAAGAAATCTTTCCCACCAATCCTAGTAACTATATTATTTTCTGAAGGGGGCTTGCTTAACTCTTACTTTGATGAACTTGTGGTAGCCCATTTTTTTCTCCTACCTTGAGTGTCTTGTAAGTGTCATGATTTGAAGACATCATCTTGTCCTATCTCATATATTAATTTAGAAATTGATTGTAGTTTATGTAATTAAATTCCAACAAAATTTTTAAGGTAATAAAAAAGCTCATACAATTACATCAACACAATAGAATTGTACCGAGAACACTCTCAGTAGCTCTGTTTGGATCTATGGGTTACTTTTTAGCCCTCTCTCAAATAGCCCCTAAACAGCCTAAAAGTTTCAAACATATGAGCTATTTCAGGGCTCTTTGGAAATAACACACCCAAAAATCTGTAAAGGAGTGCTAATTGGGGCTATTTCGGGTGGGGCCCACCGAAAAATGTCTTCTCTCTCCATAGAAAAGTGCATTAAAGGCCAAATAGCTCTTAAAATAACCCTTGCATCCAAATAACTTAGGGCTATTTCTTTATGCTAAAAATAGCACTCAAAATAACTCTTAGCTACTTCTTCAAACAAGGCCAATATATATACATGTAACCAAAACACACGCCTGTAGACAAAATTTTATAATCAAAGTACATATAATGCTAAGTCCTATCATTCCATAGATTAGATCGTCACTCGTGTCCAATAGTTTTTATTTTTGCTAGCATAAACATGTAAAAGTACTCGTGTCAAGATATTTAGGTGATATTTATTACTCCATAGTAATATCACATGGAAAATATGTAGCATATCAATTTAATAAAAGCAAATATCATAAATCCCAATTTAATATGATCAAAGTTGCACAAAAACTATAGGGATTTTGGAATGTCGCATATAACCCTAGATATTATAATACCAAAGTTTCACAAAATCACACTATTGATCATTTTATTTTTGATCTACCATACTTTCAAGTTCTACAATCACATCTTAAATTTATGAGGATTTTACTATCATATAGATGTTGCATCTTTTTTTATTTTTTTTATATAGGAGTATGTCAAAATGGTCAACAATATAGTTTTATAAAACTTTAGGACTATAATGGTTACGTGCCACGTGCCAAAATCCCTATAGTTTTTACAATTTGAACCACAATAGGTGTGGTTTTATGAAGTTTACTCATCTATATCTATACTAATATAAAAAGGAGCAGTTCCCTCCGCCAATCCTACAGGCCAAATCACTCGAATCGATCTCTACCGTCTATCTGCGTGCTTGATTTCGCCACCGCACGATCCATCCATCCACGCCACGCCGAATACTTCGCTCCTCCTCCTCCACCCGCGAAGACATCGCTCCACACGCGAAGACTTCGCTTCTCCTCCTCCTCGCTAGCTCCTCCTCCTCCCCGGATGTTCTGCCGCTGCGCCGCCGCATCCTCGCTGGATATCCTCCCCGCATGGACTGCCGCCGCCAGAGCCTCTGATTCTTCCCCGCCACCGGAGCCGGTGCTTCTTCCCCGCGTGGACTGCCGCCGCATCCCCGCCGCTGGAGCCGCTGCTTCTTCCCCGCCGCCGGAGCCGCCGCGGCCGGCTCCGACCTCGGCCCCATCCGCCGGCACCGGCGCCGAGGTCCACCGCCGCGACCGGAGTCGACCTCGGCCCCATCCTCCGCGCGATGACTCCGCGACGCTCCTCCTTCCCTTGATCCGCAACTCCTCACTCTAGCGTGCTCCGCGCCTCCCCGCTGCTGACACACTCCACCACGGCCTGCTCCCAACGGAGCTGACTTCGCCGCGCGCTCCTCGCTCCGCTCCTCCCCACCACTGCCACACACCACCATGCCATGCCCTCGCCGGCGCCGTGGATCTGTATGTCATGAAGCCTGTCTCCGCTGCCGCACATAGTCGACTCCCCCGTGAATATGCCTTTCGGCTGGTATCACCATCCCGTCACGGCCCTGTGGTCCTGCCTTCCAACGACACTCTGCCGCGCCTCCAGTGGTGCCGCCGTTGTAAGGGTTATAGTCTGCCCACACCATGCACTCGGTTCTCACGGACGTGTGCCATCCTCTCTTTTGCAGGTGAGAGTGCAGAGTGCTTCAGCTGAAAGTGAGTCTTCCGATTCCCCTCTTCAGCCCAATAGTCCTCTATGTGGATTACCTGAATCTGAATGTACATCATTTTCTTTCACTATGGCTTGATTTACACTATTTGATCTAGCTATCAGTTCAAGTGGATACAATCCTGTTGACGTAAAACACGAGGCCTAGGCGATCTGCTTAACTCCAGTGCAGGTCCAAAACTAGCCTTCGGATATGCTAGCGTGCCAGTTGATTTGATCCTGCAATCAACAAGAAATAAAGACAAAGAAACCGTGGTTAAATCCATAAATGATAGCCGATCGGCTAAGTGCCGATGACATATCATTTATCCTCGAGCCAATGTCATATGTAAATCGATCGGTGGTCGTAAATAGATAATGAAAAACTAAATCTACTCGATCGGCTGTAGATATTAACAATATATAATTCTTATATCGATATATACTTAAATCAAGTGATTGGGATAGATCGGTCGCCATGCGGAGACAGTATAAATCACTTAGATCGAAATATATATTAATGACAGGACTATATATGTTTATAGCATAGCTGATCAGATAGATCTAGCATGTATCGGCTAATACTCCGATACTACTCTATATCAAGATATTAAAACAAGTACAATATATCAAACAAAAGCCTAATATACTTAAGTGTAATAGGATCTTGACATAAATGGCGGACTTAACATGTCAATGAAGCATATAGAGCAAATATAGTTAAATCAGATAAGATCGGCTGAAACTCCGATACTACCCTAATCGGCAACCAGAAGGCAGGCTAGAGATTGATATTCTAAGCACAACTTAATAGATCAAACTCAACTGATGCAGCATTAAGTATGAAAAGAAGAACAATATCTAGACAATCAAGCCGCTGAAAGTTTCATAGGGTGGTAGATATCTCATATAATCCAAGTCAACGTCGGTGTCTAACCTAATCGGCTACCCTCTACTGATAGATATTAGCCGATTGTAGGTTAGATAAAGATATTGCCAGAGATTATGCAAGATATATGATGTCACACCCTAAAAATTCTAAATTTATAAATTGTTGTTTAAATGGAATTATAAGAAATGATTTTAAAAGCCTAGAAGAAAAGATCCAATTTTAAATAATAAATTCCAATATAAAAATGGGCTATATAAAATTTTATTAAATACTTCTCTTGATTCTATAGTTCCTAGATTTTTCTGGGATTTATTTGAGCCAAGGAAGTATTTTTAATAAATGGAATTGCATTTCATGAATAATTTAAAAAGAAAAAGGTTTTAAAAGTCCTCTGTTGGCTTTGGGCCGAAAGTCGGCCCAAGTCACTCTCTCTCCTTCGGCCTGCTCGCGTTCGGCCCAAGTCGGCCCACCAAGCCGAGCCGCTCGCTCTCCCTCCTCTCACCCGCTGACAGGTGGAGCCCACCTATCAGGGTTGTCGTCTACCTCCCACCGCAGCCACGCCCTAGCCGCGCGCAAGCCGCCGCCACCCCTTCCAAATTCGGTTGCATCTTTCCCGATCCGATCAAATTGGTAAAGGGGAAATGATCCCCTTGATCTCCTCTATCTTTTCCCCTATAGAAACTTCATCTAATTTTGTTTTGAAATCATCGGATTCGAGCTTGATTCGGATTTGATTTCTCTCCTCTAACCCTAAACCTTCCATCGCCGCCGCCGGACGTTGAAGGTGTGGAGGATTAGGCGTAGCCCTGGTCAAGCTGCTTGTGGGATGAAGTCGTCTGCGCTGTTTATTTTATTTTCCGCTGCTTAGATCTTTATTGTTTGAGAGGAACTATCTACCTCTGTAATGAATTTATATTCGCCTATTAATTAGATTAATAATTGCACTCTATTATCAATTTGTTATTGTGTGCCTCGGCTGATTCCTGGATGAGGGTTTTACACACATGTAAGTGTTTGGAGTTTTGGATAGAAATTCCGGGCATGACATATGATAACTCGACGAATTACATAAACAAGATTAAAGTGTCATAAAGATGGAAGCACTAATCCCGAAAACGCAAGCCGTCATAACAAGTTTTACCTCTTGTTGAAGATCGAAACTGATGCAGCTCAACCCGAAAGTAAGAACTCGTCGAAATAAAACTAAAGCAAAAGGGTGGCGATGCGCCAAAATTGTATTGAATGTGTGTGTTAATTTATTACATGGGGTTCGGGGTCTATTTATACCCGAAAATTACAAACTATGTCCATGTCGGACACGACTCTTATCCCTAAGAAACTCTAAGATACCATAAGTCTTTGCGGCAGACTTTTGCCCTAAACATATCTCTAAGGAAATTACATAAAACATCCTAATTAATAGATACAATTGCCTTCTCAGGACTCTATCCATGTGCGGCAATCATCTTGAAACATATCAACTCAACCTGATGTTGTACACCAAGTCATATTGTCGGAATCGGCTGTATCACTTAACCCAGTCTGACTCAGACTTAGCCGATCCAATCGTAGCCGATCCAGACTCCAGCCGATTCTTGCTCTGTTCTCGAATCGATCTCCGTCTTCGACTCCACTTCAATCTAATCCTCCTTTCCGATGCTGATATTACCAAATTTGGTCGTTAACAAATCCTATTGTTATCCTTTCACCACAATCAGTAGTTTTCTGAGAAGTTAATTTCTTTGCATACACTGATGAACTCTGTAGTAAATTCTCTGCAGGCTCTTTCTTGCTCAATTAATTATCGCTCACTCTATAACAGATCAACTCTGGATTTAGACTTCTTTGGCCAAGCACTATGGCTAAAATGGCATGCCAAGCTTGGAACAGAAAGGTCAAGCAATTTTTCCAACCACGGTGCAGCACGTGGCTATAGCACTAACACTAATTTCTATCATATGTAGGCAGATCCAATTGATGCTGGCACAGGCTTTGGTGAATCACTGATGGGTGAGAGACCTACAGAGTTCCTTGTCCAACAGAGCAATGGCTGAGTTCTTTCAGTTGTGGGATGAAATTTAGATGGTGCAGCTTCAACCAGGAATAGCCCCGACTCCATTCGGTGCTAGCTAACAGGTGATGGCCAGTTTACTTTCTCATCGGCTTACAACCTCTTCTTCATGGCAAAGACCAAATGTTTATATAGTGAACTGCATAATTTCGATTCTTGCTATTCATGATGATCTGTTGGTTGATCTGGAAAGACGGAACACTTGGGTATTTGAGCAGAGGTCTTGACCTACAGAGCAATTATTTGGAGACATCAAGGAGATCACGATTTGGAAGTCGGCTAGCATTTTTTATCCTGCAGTGATTATTTATTAGTGTTAGTTGTTTATTGTGGTCTGATGCTTTGCCTCATACCTTTGTTCGACATCATAGTACTTTGTACTTTGTTTCTCCCTAAATCTTAATAAATTTGGTAGGCCTAATCCTTTGGCCAACCTGGTAAATCATTTCAGTAGTAAAAAAATGTGTTTTCCTGGTCAGATTGATATATATAGATATATATATATATATATATATATATATATATATATATATATATATATATATATATATGATTTCTTCTAGGCTGAAACTCTTGGCTTGGAGAAACTTTGTTGCATACTGTAGCAGGAACTGCAACAGATTGAAAATTGATGGTATCAAAGGTTCTTAATAATACAAGCAATAAGTTGTCAAAGAATCATTGTTTGATTTTGTAGTGCCAAAATTCCAATCACACTTAGTGGCTAATCTTTTTATTTTGACTAAACTAATGCCACATGTTAGCAGCAGTAGCAGAATTTTTTTATTTTGGTTTCAGGTTTTAGAACTGATGTTATTTGTTGCTCCAAATAATCCACCGATATTGTCAGGTGGGAGCTATTTGACTTGTGTGGCTAGAAGTATTCGAGTCAATCATCTGCTTGCCGTGTTTCAAAAAAAAATCATCTGCTTGCCTCGGCCTACTTCAATAAACAACGGAGGATGCTCTACATCATAATCGTATGCAAATACAGATAATACACACCATATTTCCCTTCATTTGCAAAGTCGTAATAAACTAAATAAGAACAGGTACCACATTCATATTTGTCTGATAGATCTCAAATCCATATATTGCTAATGGTCTACTTCTCAAATTGGTTTTTACACCTCAATGCATGTTTTGTATTCCGTTTGTCACATATTTTATCAATCAATTACAGTTCTTTGAAATTGGATCATGACTTCCAACTTGTAGCAGGTAATTGCATTGTATCACACGTTCATTACAAGATACTCAAAGCAAAAACGGTAATATGTTGGTTAGCTGCTTGCACTTGCAATGAGAGCATAGAGGTTCTGTACTTACAATCTGAGGTCAGGATCACGTTCCATATATTTTTACATAGAACACTATTGCATGAATTGCACTATTTGTAGATGTTCTATAGTTAATCAACTATGTTACCTTAAATATACATGGTGTGTTCTAGATTCTGAAATGTTTAGCAAACTTAGTCAATATGTAGATTAACTATCACAATTCATGTCACTTTTTCATATCTAGCGAACTTATCTAACTTTTCTTTTTAGGTTAAAAAAATGCAGGAAAAACGTTTAGGCTGTCGAAGCAAATCCATCAGGAGGACACCATGGCATCTGATGTTGTCTACTATGCATCAAAGAGATTACTGGTTGTTTCTATTCCTTCTTTTTGGTTGAGATAATTTGCGTTAATATAATGTTTTCATAGAAGTGAGTCAATCTTGATTTGTTTGGTTAACACGGGTTATGTGTTGAACGTGTGATCCAATAGTATGGCTTTGTCATGTTTTCTTATCAGCTAATTGTAAGTCCTTAGCAACTGGAATGCTGGATCATGACTAACAAGTGAAAAGGATCAATGATAGTTTTATGCTGGTGCAGACATGCAATGCCAAATAAAACATGGATAATTCCTTCTTGTTTGTGCAGGCTTCTTAGCACTCAGTAATTTATCTTTTCGAAATTTCTATAGTTGTTGCTCATATACAAGGGATAATTTTGTTGCTCAGTCTCACAAGGACAGCTCACTACCTATCCATCTAAAATCTGATTACACATTTGCCCATTAAATGCTACTATGCACAACAAGAAGCAACGAATTCTACTATACACAACAAAGAAGCCACGATTGTACTCTTAATTCAAATCTGAATTTGTTAGGACATATTATTGACATATAACCACATAAATAAATCCAAAGTATATATAATATTTTTGTTTCCCCATTTCAAGGTCTATATGATTTTACTTATTTGGTTTTGGTCCGCATACTGGTAGTATGCCTGAGAGTGGTTATGTTGATGACTGTTAAGAGAATGACAAGTCAATATCTTGCTTTGATACCTTTTTTTTTTGCATTTTTGATTTAGCTAAAAATAACCATGTACTGATAATGGTTATTTTTATTGTTACAAATTCCAATTACATGAGGATATGTTTTATAAATTTTGGGTAAATAGGTTGTGCTTCAGAAGGTGTAGTTTCTAAAATTTTTAGTGTAATTATGTACTCGGGTGATATATTTTGTCAAAAACGTGCATTGCACGTGCACGATTACTAGTTTAGTAACAAAAGCAACAGAAAAGGATGCTTTAACATATAGAAGTTGAATCTATAGGATGAAGATTAAGGGTGCACGTAAAACGAGACAAGTCATTAGCATATGGTTAATGAAGTTTTAATTATTAAAAAAAATAAAAAAATAGATTTATTTGATTTTTTTAGAGCAACTTCTATATAGAAAGTTTTCGCACGAAATATACTTGTTAGTAGTTTGAAACGTGCTAACGGAAACCGAGAAAAAATCTGTATGTTATTGGAGGTTAGAACGGGACCATAATAAAGTGAATTAACTACACCAACCATTGTTTTAGAGTTGAAAACTTCTCTTCACCGGTTTGCCAAAAATGGATAATCTCCCATGACTTTCGATGTTATAGGAAAACCAGCTCAAATCGATAGGTTTATACAAATCAACCACCGATGGACTGAAAAAACTGATCAATTTTGTTAGACATGAACT
Organism: Oryza sativa Japonica Group; assembly: GCF_034140825.1. NCBI lineage: Eukaryota > Viridiplantae > Streptophyta > Magnoliopsida > Poales > Poaceae > Oryza > Oryza sativa. The sequence continues at coordinate 8,216,159 of NC_089041.1, forward strand.
TCACATAATAAACTAAATAATACAACCGATATAGATCACTACTACAACCGATATTGGGGAGCTTATAATTCTGAGAAGCAGCTGGTGAAAAGCTAGCTAGTGAGAATCTAGATAAGCTGACAAACCTTGCTTCTAGCTTCTAATTTATTTTCTAGATTCTACAATTACAACATTTCAAAATCTAGGTGAATATATGTACTGTTTGGAGGAGCTTCTGACAACAGGAGATCATAGGAGAAGCTGCAACGGTCAAAAGCTCCCCAAACATGCCCATTAATTAGCTGAACAATTTATGATGCCACATTTTTATTAAAAGAATATTCAAAACATTTTAGCTGCAAATAAAATTTTTGTTAGACACACTATATAAGAGAATATGATAAAATAGTTGATTATCTACTTAAAAGAGAAGATAGAATAGATTTTAGAAAGATGTTCATTAAACAGATTAATTTGGGCTATAAACACCGTAAAACAGAGTGCAGAGTGTAGACTACGACAGGAAGGGAAAGGTGCGAATATTAGATCAGCATCTCTCCGGCTTCACCGAACTGGCAAGTGGGCCCATCCCTCCAATCTCGGCGGATCACTCTCATACCCCATCGGTCCATCCGCCCCCCCCCCCCCCCATGCACACGCATCATCCAACCAAACCCTCCCCCCCAAAATTTCTACTATATTCCTCTCGACGGCCGTTGCCACGCACCGGCGACCTACCCGCGCGCCTCCGCACCCCCCCAACACGTCGAAATTTCCACGTGGCGCGATCCCACTGGCCGACCCCCTCACCCCGCGCTCCCCATTGGCCGCAGCCCCTGGCCCACCCGCGCCACCGTGGACGCCGCGCTTACCGTCACCTCCGCCGGGCCCACCCGTCAGTGACTCGGGTACGGCCGCGGTGAGCCCACCGGGTCGGTGACCGGAACCCCACCCCCCCCCCCCCCCTAAAACCCACCCCGATCCGCGGCCGCTATTAAGCCAAGGCCGCGCTTCCGCCGCTGCAGCCGATACGGGAGATTGGATCGGAAGCTTCTAGAAGTTTCCGTGGGCGATGGCGATCCGCGCGAGGTCCTCCTCCTACGCCGCCGCGGCGGTCGCGCTGGCGCTCGCGCTGGCGTCCGTCGCCGCTGTCGCCGGCGAGGTCTTCTTCCAGGAGAAGTTCGAAGGTGAATGGCTGACCTGCTCCCGATCCCGTCTCGATCGATCTGATCCGGTTCGCTGCGCGTTGCGGGTCTCGGCTTTGGATGTAGTGGAGGCGTCGCGTGGGGGTGTTTGGTGGTGGGTTTGTTTGGATCTCTGGGGTTTTCGGGATTTCTCTGGGGTTTATACGACTAGGAGGCGTGCTGGTTGTTAGGGATCTGGAGTGTTAGGCGCTAAATTGGGTGCTGATCGTGGTTTGTCTCGCCATTTTTGGATGGTTGCTGCTGCGGTATGGTGGGATCTGATTGATCTGACGTGCATTTGCTCGTGGGAATGGGATCTAGTTGCGTCGTCTAGTAAGCGTGCGCTGTGACGCTGTGTCGATCTGCTTTATGTGAATTGGTTATGGTTTTTTGTTAGATTGTGGGAAAAAAAACGTGGTTGGGTTGATTCGGATCGAAAAATGTTAGGTTTGTTTGGTATATGATCCGCAGGTTTGGATACTTCATTGTAGGGAGTAGTTGGTATTCTGCTGTATAATGTGGTGAATTTTACTTTACTTTATACTGCGAAATGGGAAAATTTAGAGCCCAGACTTGGTGATGTTTTGTGATTGAACCTTATGCTTTATGTATGTTGTTTAATTCTGATGTTTCATATGTTTAACCTGAATATGAATAAATGTTTAAGATCTGCCTATGCTAGTGCTACATTTGAAGCATACTAGTGAGAATTGGCAGCTTATGATGGTTGTCACCTGTCCGTGTCCATTAGAATGTGATTTGCCACTTATCTGCATATGGGATATGGCATTATGAACCAGGTGCATTTTACACTTCAGGTTTTGGCGTATAGTTTATTAGTTCTATACGGTATGTCTGGAGATCCATAATTCGAATGTGTTGATCTGTATTGCTAATGTCGCCTGTTAAAATTTTGTCTGTACTACTATTTAAGGAAATCTCCGGGCAGATAATGAATTTGCGTGATCATTTGCTGGTTCTGCACATGATGCACTGAACATGGAGTTCTGTGTTATCTAAATGTATTCTATTGTGTGCACAGATGGATGGGAAAGTCGGTGGGTCAAGTCAGAATGGAAGAAGGATGAGAACATGGCTGGTGAATGGAACCACACATCTGGGAAGTGGAATGGAGATCCTGAGGACAAAGGTAAATTGGAAGATCAATACACCTCATTCAGACACTAACAGATGATTTTTACTGAATTATTTTTCTTGTTGCAGGTATCCAAACCTCTGAGGACTACAGGTTCTACGCTATTTCAGCGGAGTACCCAGAATTCAGCAACAAGGATAAAACCCTGGTGCTGCAGTTCTCTGTAAAGCATGAGCAAAAGCTTGACTGTGGTGGTGGATATGTCAAGTTGCTTGGTGGTGATGTTGACCAGAAGAAATTTGGTGGGGACACACCGTACAGGTAATGATTTTCTTCTATTGTAGCTCTGATTCTCACTTTTCTCAAGATTAGTACTAGTTATCTAACTTGGTACTTTTGAATGCAGCATTATGTTTGGACCAGACATCTGTGGGTACAGCACCAAGAAGGTCCATACTATCTTTACTAAGAATGACAAGAACCATTTGATCAAGAAGGATGTCCCCTGCGAGACTGATCAGCTGTCCCATGTGTACACTTTGATCATCCATCCTGATGCTACATACACCATACTTATTGACAATGTTGAGAAGCAATCTGGCAGCATCTACGAGCACTGGGATATTCTGCCTCCGAAGCAAATCAAGGACCCAGAAGCTAAGAAGGTATTTTGCATATTCCTAGCTTTCTTGGAATGCCTTGCTTTTGTGTCTCTTGAATGTTAAGATATTACCTTATGATTACAGCCAGAGGACTGGGATGACAAGGAGTACATTCCTGACCCTGAGGACAAGAAGCCTGAGGTACTTTTCCTTTGTTCTGACTTCCGATATATCTTGTAAAAATGACTAACTTCGTATCTTGCATGAATGAGAAACGGGAACCTTAGCTGACCTGAATTAGAAAAGTTCACACTATATTGTACTCTTGTAATACTATATGTCTTAATAGATTTAAACGTGATGCTAGAAACTAGGAAGAAGCTACATGTTTTTGTTGTGTAATGACTTGTGGTATGCTGTTTCCAGGGATACGATGATATTCCCAAGGAAATCCCTGACCCTGATGCTAAGAAGGTACTTAATTGTTATACCATTTTATGGTTTATGTTATATATGATGAGCGTCATTCTAGGTTTTAAAATTTCTTTGATGTGATTTCTGTAGCCTGAGGACTGGGATGATGAGGAAGATGGTGAGTGGACTGCACCAACCATTCCTAACCCTGAGTACAAGGGACCATGGAAGCAAAAGGTGTGAATATCTGTTTACTGATGCAGATGCACTTGAAACACTTGCATATTTCTGGTTTCTGACATAAACATGTTTCTTTTTCCAGAAAATCAAGAACCCTAACTACCAAGGCAAATGGAAGGCACCGATGATCGACAACCCAGGTATAATTGCCTTTAATTGAACAACTTGGTATTACACATTTTTCAGATGTTGAACTCTGCATTCTGAACTGTTTCCTTTGTGGTTCACAGACTTCAAGGATGATCCATACATCTATGCTTTTGACAGCCTGAAGTACATTGGCATTGAGTTGTGGCAGGTTAGTTAAGCAAAGTACAGTACGCCTTTAGTTCTGATTTATTTTGCTGGGTCAGGAAGACAGACATAAATAGTTATGAACTTATCCCTTCTCTCTTCTATCAACAGGTCAAATCAGGTACTCTGTTTGACAACTTCCTTATTACTGACGACCCTGAGTTGGCCAAGACATTCGCAGAGGAGACATGGGGCAAGCACAAGGATGTATGTCGTTCTTCACCTAGCTTTTACCGTGTAATAGTTTCGTTATCGACCCAACATTCTCTAACATTAGTGAATCTTGTAGGCTGAGAAGGCTGCTTTTGACGAGGCAGAGAAAAAGAAGGAAGAGGAGGTAAATTCCTTCACCTTACAATGTTCTAATATGAGGATGATGGATGTACAACTGTCCTTGTCATTGCATTTCAGTCTGTGCTCCATTTCACTGTCTTTGCTATACGTTTTGATTTTTGTTGGCATGAACACCAGTTCCTTGATGATCAGTGGGCCATTGCTTCCACTTAATTATACTATGGTGTGATCAAAACCTTTTAACTCACTGGCATGGTTCTGTTATTTGTAGTTTTACGTATTATCTTCTGATTGTTACACCAGCATAGCTTTAAGCAACTGAAATATTCTCCTTTGCTGAACTGCCATCACTCGTGGTTATTGTGGATGTAATTTGCTTACCATTGATTATCAATGTCCTTGTTAACAGGAAGCTGCCAAGGCCGGTGAGGACGATGATGATTTGGATGTAAGATTTGCATCCGTTCTTCCTCCATGTTCTATATTTTCCTTTTGGGCTTGATCTAAACCTCAACAACATTTATATTTCACAGGACGAGGATGCTGAGGATGAGGACAAGGCCGATGAGAAGGCTGACTCTGATGCAGAGGATGGCAAGGATTCTGATGATGAGAAGCATGTATGTAACACTCCTGCGTTTTCTTGATACCTTCTGGATTCTGGTGATGCATTTCCTGTTAACCTCCATGTGTCCTGATCACCGTCCTTCCTTTCCAGGATGAGCTCTAAGATGGTGAGGATGAAGAATGGAGGCCGCCTTCGCGACGATGCCAGGATTTGCTAGTTCTCCCATTGTTATGAAGTTCCCTTTTTCGTGATCAGAAACTTGACAAGAAAGTACTCTGTAGATGAGCATTGCTGAGGAACTTTAATTTGGTCTTTGTAGCTCTCTCTGTAGTGTCATTTTTCCCACCACAAGAAAAAGAACTGATAACTTATTGAACAAGAGAAATCTTTTGCACAATCGCTCTGCATCCTGCTGTGATTGTATATGTGCTTGTGCCATTTCCCATTGTTTTGCCATAGGGAAAGCGTCTTCAGTCGTTACTCGTTAGGCACCTGGTCACCTATGGCATGGAGTCGAATCGATGAGAAGGCCGAGATAGAAATGCTGGGCAAGTTTGCGTTCCAAACTTCCAATGCCAAGTCTTTCTGGTTAATCAAAGAAATCCCTCACATTGCCTGTTTATTGATACCATCAGAAATAGTTTGTTTGCATTCCGCTATTGTGGCAATATTCTCCCACGACCGCAAATAACTAAATATGGGTTGATCAATTGAGCAAGATCCAAAGCAATGGTGGAATATGCTTGTCCGAAGAGTGGTATTGCTTTTTTTGAAAACCAAGGGGGTTAACCACAAAATTAGCCAAAACAACCTAATGGGGATATAAAGTTAACTGATACTCCATCCGTTTCACAATGTAAGTCATTCTAGTATTTTCCACATTTATATATTGATGCTAATGAATCTATCCACATTTATATATTGATGCTAATGAATCTAGACCTTTAAAATGTAAGTCATTCTAGTATTTCTCACATTCATATTGATGCTAATGAATCTAGGTCTAGAATGACTTACATTGTGAAACGAAGGGAGTAGGAGATAAGATTAGGGCAGACAGCGCTTGGATCAGGCTTGTAGTTCGTCGGTACATGATATCGCTATATCCGCATATATTTAGTCCTTAACTAGTGCATAGTATTTTAATTATATCAAAATTATTCGTATTTACTGAGTTTTTTATTTAGTGTTTCTTATTATACTAATTATGATTAAATAGTAAATTTAAAATTATTAATATGATATAAATGAGATATAACAACTAGTGCTTAGTATTTTAATTATATCAAAATTATTAGTATTTAATGAGTTTTTTTGGTTATTTAGTGTTTATTATTTATACTAATATATGATAAAATAGTAGATTTAAATTATTAATATGATATGAGATATAGCTCGTTGACGAGATTGCTATCTCGTTAAGATAATGAGCTTAAACGAGTCTTAGCCTTAACAACCCGAGCTAGCTCTTTATCCATCTCGGATAAGATACCTACTAGTTAGGTCATAACCTCAGTGGCTTAGAGTAAGTGTTAGTAGCTATACCTTTTTTGACTGATAATACTTATCATTTTGTACTATGACGAGGTTAATTTTAAAATCTTTGACTATAAATATTTTCTAAAGTATTTATTCTAAAAATATAGAGACCATATTAATAAATTGGTCTTAAAAGGTACTTCAATAAAATAATATATTTGTTGATATTTCTATATATTATAAATAAAAAGTGGTCAATGTTGCTTTTGAGACCGTGTAATTGTTCAAAACGATAAGTATTATCATCCTGAAGAGAGTAAGGGTTTAACTTTTCGATTTGGAAGTGAAAACGCTCATCACCGGTTTACCAAAATTTAACCGAAAACCATTAAAAACTGATGACTTTCGGTCAAAGCCGTACGAAAACCGGCTAAGGCTGTGTTTGGCAGCCCCTCTTCCCAACCCATCTCCCTCGTTTTTCGCGCGCACGCTTTTCAAACTGCTAAACGGTGTATTTTTTGTAAAAAGTTTCTATACGAAAGTTGCTTAAAAAATCAAATTAATCCATTTTTCAAAAAAAAGCAAATAATTAATCACCCGCTAATCGCTGCTCCGTTTTCCGTGCGGGCACTTACTGTTGGGAACCAGGGGTTCCGAACACACCCTAATACCGACCGGTTTTCATAAACCGAGATCTAGCAGTTTCACCACAGCCCACCAATTTTTGTGAAATTCCATCAGTTACGTGATCCCTGAAGAGAGTACTAAGTAGAGCATAAATAATGATGTGATGTCAGCATCTCATAGTAAATGCCACGTTAGATTTTATAATGGGTTCAGGAGAGAGAAATAGGTTAGAATGACCGTTGTTTGAGTAAATGCCACATTGGATTTACAATGTGTCAAATTTTACAACTTTTTACATCCTACTCCCTCCGTCCCAATAAACCCTCCGTCCCAATAAAAAATAAATCTAGAGTGTATGTTGGTTTTTTTATAGAACGGAGGAAGTATGTTTTATTTTGGATCACTCTTTAACCAGGCCGAGCCGACCCATCAGCTGGCCTAGCAGGCCGAGGCAAACTAACCTCGCCCCGCGCTCTGCAACTGCAAAGGATTATTTTCTGCTTTCGTGTTCACTGAATTTCTGCTGGTCTAATGACCACCACTTTATGCACATCTCAAATGAAAATTGAAGCTCCTTCCAAATCAGCATCACCATCGTATACCCTTTTTATAAAAAAGAAAAATCATAAATGTTTCAGAACTACGCTTATGCACTGCCTCGAGATTTCGCCTTGACCTCCTCGTGCTCGGCAACACAAGAACAAAACACCCCACACTGCACAGCAGCTCTTGAGCCATCAAGGTTGACAAAAACACGCATGCTGCATACTAACCACATCACGATGAAAATCAGAGGAACACCAAATCGTTTTCCAGTACATGATAACACTTGTAATAGCTGTGATGTTCGACAATGATCAAAACAAAGCCCAAAGATATACAGAAACAAATAGGTACAACAATCAGAAAAGCGTTGCATTCTAAATCACAACCCATCCAAAGTAGAAATGCAGCTGATGTAAAGATACTAAGTACTAAACAATAGGTGATTGAATGTTCTGTTGGTTTGCTTGCAAAAAAAAGAATAGGTATGGCAGAATCTTATCAAAATGTGAATATGCCAAAAAACTGAAGCCGTCACACAATCTTCCTACTGCTCAGCCTTCTTCACCTCTTCCGATGACTCGGGTTTTGTTGGCTCAACCTTCATCACCTCTTCCCATTGCCCATCTGATGCTTGCTTCCACAGAGTTATGTTGTTCTCACCAGCAGCTACAGATAATATGTTTCCAGTCAAGGACCAGGAAACCCTCCAAACAGGGGACCCGAAGTCGTGCATGACCTTTCCCTCCCACTTATCACCAACTTTCCCTCTACTCCAAATGACAACCTTCCCATCTTGAGAAGCGCTGGCGATGGTCGCCTTAGCTAAGCCCAACACTGGTGCCCATGCAACATCTCTCACACAGTCTGTGTGAACATCTGAAGGAAGAGCACTCTCCAGTTTCCAGCCACCATTGACAAATCCCCAGACCTTAACAACTGAGTCAAAACCACCAGAGACAAGCTTATAAACAAGCTCTCCTGAACCAGCCAGAGAACCAAGTGCTGTTGCTGGAGCCCAGGAGATTGCTGTCACACCAACAGGGTGAGCTCGCTCAATCCTTGCAGTGTCCCATCCCCCATCAGCTCGCATAGTCATGACAGAAATGGTTCCATCAGAAGACCCACAGGCGAGACAAAGACCAACCTCATATGGGGCCCAAGCAATGGAGTTGACAGAGGACTTGTGGTCAGTAAATACATGGGCTTGAGACCAGTGGCCTCCAGCACCCTCCTTCCAAATGATCACACGCCCATCATAGCTGCAGGATGCGAGGATAGTACCATACTTAGGATGGGCCCATGCGACACGCCACACAGGGCCATAGTGCCCGCTGAGTGTTGCAAGGAGCTGGGATGGGGCAGATTTGCCGCCTATGCTGGAGATCTTGACAGTGGAGTCTGAGGAGGCAGTTGCAAGGCGCTTGCCATAGTAGTCGATAGCTGAATCATGGACCATGTCCTTGTGGTCCAACTCTATTTTCTTCGATGACATGGTTCAAAGCTGTAGTGTGCCACAACCTCTAAGTCCTCCACAATTCTGCACATGATTAAATAAAAGTTTCAGCACCAATTCATGGGCATAGCAGCCTAAATTTGCGAAACTAGATAATAGAATCCCACCCGAAGTGCCCTAAACGGTTAACAAGGACCAAGAAATAGTCACCTCACAAACTTAATATTAACAATCTAAACACCATTTTTTGTCATACTCCCAAAGAGACAGAAGGGGGATGCAATAGAACAATGCTGGTGTATCATCGCCTCATAAAATCAACCATGGAATTAAACACAACGAGACTGTAAATAAGTATGTAGACGAGGCTCAAGGGTCACCATTGGCAAATGGTACTAATTCACAAACTTTGTTAGACTTGTGGCAAACCACTATAGTAAATGTTGGTGGCTTCAAAATAATAACAGAACCACTTACATGCTAACCTCATGAATGAGTATAACAAGGCATTGGATTAATTCGATGAATTGACTTAACAGGATGTAACAATTTCACAGCTCAAAACACGTTCAAACATGGATTTGAATTCCTCAGGCATGAGAAGAACAGAAGTTTCGATAGACTATAATCTAAAAAATGAAAACAAAATTAATTATACCCCTCATTATTTCACAGCTCCCAAATCTATACAATTCTGATTCTTCTCTATCATGTCAAAAAATAAAAGAAAGATAGCTGATCTGGTGTGACCTACACCCATTCCCTCATTCCACGAGATCTTGCGCCCCCCAGAGGGCGGATCCAACTTGGGACATGGGGGTTCAGTTGAACCCCCAAACTTTTGGGTGAACAAAGAAACTGTTACTTGTATTAAGGTTAAGGCTCTGAAATTAAGAGAAGAGCTCCTTCCAGATCTAGAAGAGAAGCTAGGGTAAACGAACGGAACGCAAGCGAATTCCAGACAAAAGTAGTCCCGGTGGGAGAGAGATGAATCAGAAAGAGGATGTGGATGCTCACCAGGATCCCCTCCCCTGCCCTGCTCTGCTCGCCGGATGGAGATCGGCGCCCCTCCCCTGTTCAGCCGCGACTCGTCTTGGCGCAAGGAGCGGAGGAGACGGGAGATTTTCTTTTTTGACGCCTAAGGGAAGGGGAAGATACTCGAGTTAAGACGTGGCAGTTACTGGGAATATTTAACTATTAGCCACTTTTTAGACGTGGCAATTAAGGATTTGACACTAAAATACTAAGGCTGAGTTCGTATGGGGGAGATGGGTACCCAACTTCTGCGTACGGAAAACGGAGCAGTCCATTAACGCGTGATTAATTAAGTATTAGCTATTTTTTTTCAAAAAGGGATTAATTTGATTTTTTTAAGCAACTTTTGTATAGAAACTTTTTACAAAAAATGCACCGTTTAGCAGTTTGAAAAGCGTGCACGCGGAAAACGAGGGGAAGAGGATGGGAAAAGGTGCATGCGAACACAGCCTAAGTGTGTGTTTAGTTCAGCGTAAATTTTGTATTTTGGTTAAAATTAGAGATGATGTGACTGAAAAGTTGTGTATGTATGACATATTGATGTGATGGAAAAGGACTAAAGTTTGGATCTAAACACAGCATAAACCCATATATCGCAGATAGAGAAGGGTATAGACTATGAGTGGTAAATAGTTAAATGCTATATTTTAAAAGTGACGAATAGTCAAATATCCTGAATTAGATGGATGAAAACAGTTCGGAAATGGAAAGCGTCCGTCCGAATTTTTTCGAAAATAAATTCGGAATTTTTTTCTCAGAAACGGAAACAAATATGATGATGCTACTATCCGTCGAAAACGAATTTGTGGACTTTTCGAAAACAAATTCAGAATTTTCTTTTCTCGGAATCGGAAACGAAATATTTCTCATATACAGCTGATTATCTTCAGACTTTTCTACTCCAAATATTTAGATTTATACTATGTGCCATAGTACTTATAATTGGAGTTATGGATGAATATAGTTATTTTTCTCCAAGAAATTAAACTGTATAACTAGTTGTGTTATTATTAATTGATAAAAATTAGAAATATTGATTTATTGTTTTACAAAAGATATTGAGGTATATCTCTTCATCGATTTGAGAAGTTTAGCTTAAGGGGTTTTTATATTCTAATAAATATCATTACCGTATTAGCTTCGATTCGTATTCGCTCCATTTTTATATTCAATAATATTCTATTCCTTTTTTTTTGTATCTGTGGTTTTCGATTTCGAAAAGAATATGGAAGCGGAAACTATAAAAGTGGTTTCCGAACCGTTTCCATCCAATCGAGTACTCTACCTTTATATCTTTTTCTTACTACTTTAAAACTAGCTTTATCTTTATGATGACTAGTGGCCCACAGATCAGCAGTACTCAGAGAAAAAAGTACAACAAACTCCGTTGGGGATTGTGTTGACAGCAACCTCATCAGACCACTAGCAACCACTAGCTGATGCTTCACGAATGTCACACCCTGAAGTTCTTCCCCTAAGCCTAAATGGAATTAATAATTGGTCTCGAGAAAATACCTGTGTAAAAGCAAGAGTGAAACCCTAATTAATTAATGTAAATAATAATCGGAATTGGCATGTGGAATTTTTCTTGAGTTCTACATGTCGAAATATGCTAACAAGATTTTTAGTGGAATTTTCAGAACTCTAGGGATAATTTTAACCAATTAAAAATGAGCATAAGCATTATTTAAATCCCTGGAAATTCTTTTCCCTTTTTCTTTTTCCCTTTTTCCCCTCCTTTTTTCCTAATGGGCCGCCGGCCCATTTCCTCCTCCCTCCCGTACCGTGCTGAGCCGGCCGAAGGCCACGGCCCAGCTGAGCCGCGCCTCCTCCCTCCTCCCGTCGGGTCGCCGACAGGTGGGGCCCACCTGTCGGGCCCGTCCCCAACCTCCGGCCACCCGCCGTCCGCAGCCGCCACCTCGCAACCGCCCGCGCCAGCCTTCCCCGCGCCACGTCGGCCACGCCCGCGTGTGCGCCCGCCTTTCCCGTGCCCCTCAACTCCCTCTCCCGCTCGCCCGCGCCCCCGAGATGGCCGGGATCCGCCTCTCTCTCCACCTCCACCTCCCCATGTCGGCCGGCGAAATCGGGCCGCTCCCGGCCACGTCCGAGCCCCCTCTCCCCTATTTAAGCATCACCGCTCTCCTCTCTCTCTTTTTCTCCATTTCGCCGAGCTCCCCCGTGCCCTCCACTGCCCTAGCGCCGTTGCCCTCCTCTCCGCCGCCGCCGCCGCCGCTCCGGTCGCCGCTAGCCGCTGCGCCAAGCCGCGCCATCGCCGCCGTCGGGTTCACGAGCCCGGGGGCCATGCCGTCCACCCCTCCGCCGCCAATTTCGACATCTTGGTACATCTTGGTACATTTTTCTTTGAGATCTTAGTACATCTTGGTACTGCCTGGATGAATGGAGTACTGAGTCTGATGAGCCTCGGTGAGTATCAGATCTTTCAGCTCTTTGTCATCAGGTACGCACAATCTTTCTCCCAACCAGATTGTGCCGTGCTCATCTTCAAGGAAATCCTGGGATTTTCCAACCCTCATATTCTTTTTCAGCTCTGCTATTTCAGGATCATTTACCTGAGCTGCTCGGACTTGGTCCACGAGCGTAGGCCGTGCCTCTAGGGCAGCCATGTACCCGTGTTCTACAATTCCCAAGTTGAGATGTTCAAGTTCCTGCTACAATTCTTTACACATGTCTTCGGTGCACGAAGCGTTGCAGTAGCTTTTCCTGCTTAAGGCATCTGCCACCACATTGGCTTTGCCTGGATGGTAGTGAATGCTCATATCATAATCTTTGATTAGCTCCAACCATCTTCGCTGACGGAGATTTAGATCAGGTTGGGTGAAGATATATTTCAAACTCTTGTGATCCGTATAGACTTCGCAGCGGTTGCCAATCAGATAGTGCCTCCAGATTTTCAAAGCGTGAACCACCGCTGCCAATTCCAGGTCATGTGTTGGATAGTTTCCTTCATGTGGACACAACTGTCGCGAGGCATAAGCGACCACTCTGCCTTCTTGCATTAAGACACATCCAAGCCCGTGACGGGACGCGTCACAATAAACCTGGAAGTCTTTCGTCTGATCGGGCAGAATCAGAACTGGAGCAGACACCAATTTCTTCTTGAGCTCCTCAAAACTCTTATCATACTCGGCTGTCCATTTGAATTTCTCATCTTTCTTAAGCAACTGAGTCATAGGTCTGGCGATCCTGGAGAAATTTTCAATGAACCGACGGTAATAACCCACAAGTCCAAGGAAACTCCGAATCTGTGACACTGTCTTAGGTGGGGTCCACTTGGTAACCGACTCCACATTCGATGGATCAACTGCCACACCCTGAGCTGTAATGACGTGGCCCAAGAATTTAACCTCTGATAACCAAAAGTCGCATTTGCTAAACTTGGCATAAAGCTAGTGCTCTTGCAACTTCTCGAGTACCAGACGAAGATGTCGTTCATGCTCTTCTTCCGACTTGGAATAGATAAGAATGTCGTCAATGAATACCATGACAAACTTATACAGAAATTCCATGAACACTTTGTTCATCAGGTTCATGAAGAATGCAGGTGCATTGGTGAGTCCAAAAGACATATCCGTGCACTCATACAACCCATACCGAGTGGTGAAGGCTGTCTTGGGAATATCCTCTTCCCGAATTCTCAACTGGTGATAGCCTGATCGCAGGTCTATTTTGGAAAACACCTTGGCTCCTTTTGGCTGATCAAACAGATCATCAATCTGTGGCAAAGGATATTTGTTCTTGATGGTGACCTCATTGAGTGCGCGATAATCGACACACATTCTCTTCGTCTTGTCCTTCTTCTCCACAAAAATGACTGGAGCATCCCAAGGTGAAGTACTCGGTCGAATGTACCCTTTCTGCAGCTACTCATCAACCTGCTTCTTGACCTCTGCTAGCTCGTTGGCTGCCATCTTGTACGGTCTCTTGTAAATTGGAGCAGTTCCCGGTGCCAAATCAATGCGGAATTCGATCTCTCCCTTGGGTGGCATGGTAGTGAGGTCTTCGGGGAACACTTCTGGATACTCGCAGATGATGGGAATATCTTCCAATTTCCTCGAACTCTTCTCCTCGGTGACCACCGGAATTTCCACCTCAATCTGATTCAAGGAAACCCCCAGCTTTGGTGGGGCTGGAGATTTGTACACCACTGTTTCTCCCTTCTCATTGATCAAGGTGACCGTGCGGTTCGCACAATCAATGACGCCCTTGAACTTGGTCAACCAATCCATCCCAAGAATGACATCTAGGTCTTTGGATTCGAGAAGGATGAGGTTGGCTAGAAATGGTGATCTTTGGATTTCTATTGTTACAGAAGGCCTGAATTGAACCGAGGTGGAGCTATTTGTGGGGCTGTGTCTTGTGGGTACAGTTGTACATCTCTGATTAGAGTAGAACTATTCGAATAGCCGTGCCCGCGGTTATGGGCGGTCAACCAGATTCACCGTGATTAGTCTCACCCTAGTTTAGTCTAATGGAATTGATTAGTTCAGGTAGATGGTTGGGCCTATTGCAACGTGGAGTAGCGTTGGACAGTGGATGGTTAACATTGATTAATTATTACAAATGTTTTACTGCTTTCAACTATTGTTTATAACTGCTCGCTTTATGCAAATGTACCGCTCTACCTATCCTTTGGTTATATCCTGCATCATACCCCCTGTTCCGGTATGACTTGCTGAGTACGGTGGTTGTACTCAGTCTTGCTCTACTTTTCCCCAACCCCAGAGTTTGAGTATGCGTCAGATGGTGGCTTTTCTGAGGAGTAGGCTTCGTCCGTGCCGTTAAGGATGCCTGTGGAGTGGTGTTCCCGCTGCAGTCCCAGTCAAGGATTAGCTCCAGTTATCTTTTATTTTCCAATGCATTTATGTAAGACTTTTATAATGTTTGTAAGACGTGGATCTGTATGTCAACTTTGTCGCTTGTGTACCCCGGCCGGTCCTGGACAGGGGTTTTAATGCACATTCTGCTTGGAATTCTACTCGGGAATTTCTGGGCGTGACAACGCACCGCCACCACTGCTCTTTCTCTTTGAGCCACCATCGTTCCTCATCTCCACCTTTGCATGCGCAGCCGCACCCTCTAGTCACTGACATGACTTTCCTCCTCCCCCGTCATCATGCACACTATTGTCGTGGTCATCATTGAGGTCAGGGGTGTTGGGCTTACAGGGATTCAGAGGGGCAGCCATGCAGGAGTTGACCCGACAAAGAGCAGAGACACTAGATCCGAGCTCCTCCTTGGTGGATCTGACGGTTTCCCAACGGTCAAAGGGAAAAAGAAAAAGGAGAAAGGGAATTAGTGTGCGAAATGGCTGTAGAGTCACCGAACTTGGAGATGGATAGAATAGGGTGGTCTAAATTGAAATGTAAAGTTTGATGTTGTGTAAATGAAAAGAATGGTTAATTGATGATATAATATGAAAACTTTTAAAAATACATAGTACAAACTACCCGATAGTCTCGTGATATGCTAAGCCCAGTACAGTTTTATCGTCTCTGCACATTATGGTTGGGTTGGTGTATTTAGCTATTACTAATAATCTCATAATATATTGATACATGACGATACGAACTTCTACTAACATGAGTTGATTAATTATGGTTAGATAGATCTGGCTAAAAAAAGATAAAAATAATACCAACAATTTTGCCCAATAGTAAAGCATTCGATTGTGGTCTTCTTTTCTCATTGCATGATTGTTGACGGTCGTTAGCGACTAGTTTCGACCATCAATACTACCCAAATAAAGGAGAACTAGTCATGCTTGCAATGCATATTTATGTTCAATAATAAAATATTCCACTAGCACTAGGATTACTAACCTCTTGCAGAGAATGGCCATAAAATAGAGGATAATCGACATCAAAACAGGCGATCAATCAATCGGACGATGTTGAGAATCAGACTTATCAATGAATGGGCCAAGAAAGCAAAAATGACACGACCAATTGGACCAAAATTTACAAGTCTGCATTTGGGAGCAAAAGAGGAGGCCACCTGCCGAAATTGGGCCAGGCCGGACCAGCCCATGGTTCGGCCAAATCCACCGCAGCTCCGTTCGATCCAGGTTTTGGTTGGACGGCTGGGATTGATCCCCAATGATGGTTGGAGGGTACTACCGACCTTTCCAACCGTCATTACCAGCCTATATAAACCCTTCACTCTCTCCATTTCAAGACACACCTCAAGCAAGAAGCTTTATACATTTCTCAAGTTTAGTATAGTCTCTAGAGTATAGTGGAATAGAAATAGAATATAATATTCAGTCCTCGGAGTCTTCGGAAGAATTCGGGTATGGCTCTAGTAGCTTTTCCTTCTTTTGTAAGACTTGTACTTTTATTAAAATATTCTTCTTTATACAATTTTGGTATTGTATTACTTTCCGAGTATATGAATACCAACTTTATTATAGGTCCAAGTTATATTTATTATGATGCTAGCTTATCTGAGAGATGCAATGGTGTGGGTATAATGATCGTATTAACGATGACTCTATGTCATGACGATGATATTAGAGTAGTATATGGTAATTTAAGCGTGGTGTTTGGATTGCTGGATATCATTATTTGGGGTTATATGCTGCGGAAGCGATGTGGGCCGCTGATGGTGATAGCTCAGTGCGGGTATTCCTCCGCGCGTTTATATAGTCCTAAGTTAATTTCCTGGGGAGGGTACTCCTCCGTATTTATCCCCAGTTGGATGGTCATGACGGGTTGTCGTAAGAAACTCGGCAGTCAGGGGTGGCTTCTCGAAGCACCAGGAGGGCATCGGAAAGAGGGTATTAGTAAGTAAGTATATAACTAGGATGCATGTATAACATGAAGTATAGGAATATGATCTTTCTATATTCTTTCCACTTAGCTTAGATAATTGTGAATGAAAGTATGAATGCTTCTGCTTAGTGTCACTCTACCCTCTGAATTAGATTAACCCCTGCTTAGACTTTGGTTGTTACAAGTAATATATAAATTATTAGTACGGTTCTCTCTATTATAATCTTTCCACGGGATTAAACAAATGCGATACCCTTGGAATACTCTTGGGTGAAATGCTACAATGGTATATCCGTGCGCTTGCGGATGAACTCTGTAACCATAATATACTAGAAGTATTTCTGCGTCATTGCTGGGAATTATATTTCTAGTAATGTGTAACTATATTGGTATTTTCCTAATTCTTTCATATTGTTTTTTGTTTTTTTCATACATGTTAATTTGGACTAATATTTTTTCTCATAATTAAACAGATAATAAATCATTTTTCATATTTCTCCTACAAAATGTGAATAGTGCATTGTATAATTTGAAAATTGCATTATAAGTGTATGTAATTTAATGTGTAAGATATGGATTTATAGTATAAGATTTGATTTTTTTTCTAAAAATACCGCACTATAGAAGATAGGTGGTTAATTAGTGAACAACCATAAAATATAGTGAGAATCTATTGCAAGTCACTGATTTTGTCTCTATTTTATGATATGCCACTAGGTTTGTCAAGTTCTAATATGCCATAGTGTTTTGCTTAACTTCTACTACGTATAATATACCATTGCCGCCTAGTTAGCCGTCGTCAATATTGTACAATTTTGTCCTAATGACCAAACTAGTACTCCTAGACGAAAACTTCCAAATTTTGGTCAAAAATTCTGAAATATCATATTGTAGAACTTCCAAAGTTTGAGATGGGTAACTATAAGTTCAAGTGCCCTATTTTGGTTTTGGTGATTAATGGCAAATCTAATTATATGAGACTAACGTTTTTATGAGCTTTTTTTAACTAGTCTCATTTGGATATGAAAATAAAAATGATAATATGTATGCATTAAACTTCATATATTCTAACTTGGTCTCTCCTGTGGATCCAAGATATAGTGTGAGCTCCCTCGTTGATCTTAATTGATTATGTGCATATGTGTTCCTTTATATCCATATATATGCACATCTTGAGGGGGAGCTTATTATATATATTTTTATTATAAGATCTCTACCTTGATTTGAAATATATTTCATCTCATCTCTCTATATTGTTTATATCGGGTTATTATTCAACACCAAAGAGAGAAAAGATTGAAAGATCTTGGATTAAACAATTTGTGTAATTGTTGCTTTGGTGATAGTTGATAAATCGATGTTTATGGGTTAACATCTCTATTACATAAGTTGTCAACTTAAATAATTCCTGATAATGAGATGTGGTAGGTATGCATTCTTTGGTGATGGACCTTAATCATGATAAATGAAATTCATGTAGATAAAGTTATATTCTCCTTTACATTGAGAACATAGAGATCATGAAGGAATAGGTCCCTTCCCACCGTGATGAGGCTAATGGATGACACCATGTGTTGATGGTCACCAATCCAAGGACATCGCCATGTTGATAAGAATGAAGTCAAGCTTGTGATAAGAATAAAGTCTTGACAAAGGATGGTTAAGACCTCGGCATAAACATGGTTCAACCGAATGATCACAAGTGTTGATCATGGCTCAATCATTGACCCCAAATTGGATAGCGCAAGGCAAAGGTATAATGGAGCTAAGAATGTTTTCTTAGTATTTTGGTGTAGAACGAATTTGCTAGATAGGCGTCGTACTATCAAGAGGGGTCTATGAAGCGAGCATGTCGATGATCTTGGGCCATATTAGTTCATATGCATGTAGGTGCATTTGGTAGGCTTGTCTAGCCAAGTGTAGTGAGTTTTCTCAAGTCTCAAACAAAGAGACAAGTGGACACATTTTGGGTAGCCTTAAGTGGTTTTGTCCGGTGGAATATCCTTTGGAGTGTGAGCCAAAGTCGGTCTGACTGGAAGGTGCTCGATCTGACGCAGCCGAAGGAGGTATGACCGTGTTGACGAAAAATCCGCGCTTGGCCAATGGTGCCAGAACTGTGTTGGCACGAACTAAGTCGACGAACACAACGGCATGGGAGATCTTCTTAGCTCCAGTGGCGGTCCAAATCTTGGTGAGATGTGGGCGTGCCAGTCAGTTTGATCCTGCAACTGACAAGATATGTAAACAATAGATCAAATAGCCGATCGGCTGATAAGCTAATGGAGTAATTCCAGCCGATGCCGACACTAGCCGATGTCGATAGGGTTTTGAGCAATCGACTATATGTCCAATGTAGATAATGATATAAAGACAATCGGTTGATGATAATGTAATATAACAATAGTATACTCCAGTAGAAACCAATCGGCTAACAATGATATGATAGAATAAACACTGATCCGAAGGTTAAAGCATACATCGGCTGGAGGTTCGATGTCATAAAATCCATAGGATTAGATAAACAGTGAAATCTTTGTTGCGATCGGCTAAAACTAACTTGTACGTAATCCTTATAAGCCGATGCAACGTCCATATAACTCATCGGCTAAAACTCCGATGAAACCCTTATTATAATCAAAGATATAAATTCCTTATCGGACACTAAACACACATTCCTAAAGATAAAAGGAAACTAACAAACTATTCCTAATTAATAGATAAACTTGCCATGACTCATCCTCCTTGAACTCGGTCTCTTCTGGATAAGCTTCCTTGAATAGATTAATTTCATTAACTGAATCCTCCAAGAATACAACTAGTGGCGACTTGATAATTCACATCGGGCGATACCAGGACTCTAAAGCCGATACTTTCTCTAGGCTGATGATGACTTCGGGGTTTGCCAAATTTCACTGTTAACAAACCTTTGATGGTCATACCAGCTAGCCATTGCTCGTGCATTAAATGCACTATAACAAACTAGTTTTCTAGCCATTACAATGAAGGTCGGTCTGACCGGCCACTCCAAGGCGGTCTGACCGGCCAACACCTGTGAGTTGGGATTTCGCCCCCACCGACTAGTTTTGGTTGTTGTGGGTATATATACCCACTCCCTAGTAGCAATGGTAAGGTTTTAGCACTCCATTGCATTATATTGAATCCTTGCAAGAGCTCTCATGCCCTTGTGCACTTTATCTAGTGAGTTAAGATAACCCAAGTGGGCAAGTAGTTACTTTGCATGAGCATAAAGCCTCTCTTTTCTACCAAAGCTTCAAAAGCAGAATGGGAGTGTCAACCTTTCCCACAATGGTTTCAAAAAAGACATCTCATGAGACAGTGAATGATTTCAGACCCATTTCTCTCATGGGGATCAGTTTAAAGGTTATAACAAAGTTAATGGATGATAGATTGCAGTGTGTGATTTTGAAGTTAATAAGTGAAAATCAGTATGGTTTCATCAAAGGAAGGATAATCCAGGACTGTCTTGCTTGGTCCTTTGAATATATTCATCAGTGCCAGCCGTCCAAAAGGGAGATCATTATATTGAAGTTGGACTTTGAGAAAGCATTTAATACAATAGAGCATTCTGTTATCATCTCTGTCATGCAACTCATGGATTTCCCAGTGAAATGGCTTGAATGGGTTAAGATGGTTTTTTCTTCAACTCAATCTACAGTGCTCCTGAATGGAGTTCCTGGTAAGCCCTTCAGTTGCAAAAGAGGGGTCAAACAAGGACATCCTTTGTCTCCTTTGTTGTTTGTTTTGGGTGCTAAGCTGCTTAAAGAGTGGTGAATAAAGCTTTTAATCTGGGGTTGTTGTCAAAACCAATTAATGAAGCTGATGGTACATGCTTCCCAATAATTCAGTATGCTGATGACACCCTTGTTCTGCTCAAGGCTTCACAGAAAGAAATCTTTTGCTTCAAAGCTTTGCTCAATTCTTTTGCTCAGTCAACTGGTCTCAAGGTCAATTTCAGTAAATCCAGCATATATCCTCTTAATCTTTCTTCTAAAAAAGCTGAACTTCTGGCTGAATTGTTGGGATGTCCTATTGGTACTTTACCTTTTCACATATTTAGGACTGCCCATGGGCACTACCAGACCTAGAGTGGTTGATTTTGCCCCTTTGGTTGATAGAGTGGAAATAAGACTCACATCAAGCTCAATGTTTCTTCCTCAGGGGGGGGGGGGTAGGCCGACCTTGATTAATTCAGTGTTGTCCTCAATCCCAACCTATTATATGTGTCCCTTGCAGTTGCCTGTTACTGTGGTTAAGGCCATTGATACTGCAAGAAAAAACTGCCTTTGGAAGGGTAATAACCAAGGTTCTACAAGAAAATCACTAGCATCCTGGGATATGGTTTGCAGGCCCCAAAGGACAAAGGAGGACTGGGCATAGTTAACCTGAGAGTACAGAACACAACTCTCCTAATGAAGCACTCGGTGAAGTTATATAAAAGTGCCAATCTGCCTTGGGTGAACCTAGTTTAGAATTCATATTACGCAGCAAAGGTCCCATACTCAATAAAGGTTCTTTTTGGCTGAGAGACATCTTGGTTTTGTTAGACATTTTCAGAGGCATTGCTTAGTGCACCATTCAGTCTGGTAATTCAGCCCTCTTCTGGGAATATCTATGGAATGATGAACTCCTAAGTGATAAATATCCAAATTTATGTCATCTAGCTTTGCAGAAGGAGGAATCAATAAGCAATATGTGTTCAAGGTCTTTGGAGGACTCTTTTCTTCTGCCTCTGTCTACACAGGCCTATGTGGAGTTTTTGCAGCTGGAGGAGCAGCTCAATTCTCTGAACTTGAATGAGGTGCAGGGGGATAGCTGGAGTTTTATTTGGATTTCAGATGTCTACACTGCAAAGCACTTTTACAAGCTTAATTTCTTGGCTTTGAATCCACCAAGACCTTTTGTATGGCTATGGAAAACGAAGTGTGTTATGAAAGTAAAGGTCTTTGCTTGGCTGCTTTTTAGTGATAGGCTTAATACAAGAGGCATGCTGAACCGAAGACATTACGCAAAGGAAGATGATGATCTCACATGTGTCTTATGTGATGGAGGACATAAGGAAACTCGGTTGCATGTCCCTTCAGTGCTAGGTGCTGGCAATACTTGGGCATTATTTGGAATCTGAATTTGGAGTTCTTTCAAATGGTCACTTTTGCAAGGTGGAGATTTGGTTCTCTGGGTGGGAAGGGCTTCCTGGAAATCTTTTTCATAGTTGCTTGGCACATATGGAAGCAGAGGAATGGACTTGTATTTGAAAATGTGGCCCCCTCCTTTCAGTCCTGGAAGTTTCTTTTTACGAAAGAAATTCTTCTACATATGTGTAGAATGAAGGAACCACTGAAGCAAATTGGTTACAAACATTATAGATTTCAAGGTTTGTTGTAATTAAACTCTTGTAAATATTCTCTTTTAATGAAATCACACTGCTAGGCAAAGCCTTGGCAGTATTCAAGGTCAAAAAAAAGAAAACCCAAGTGCATTGCTTCTTTTTTTTTACCAGAAGTGCATTGCTTCATTGTTAGAGCTAGTGTGGCACTTGATCATACTTGGCAAACATTTTAGACTTGTTACTCTTGGAGGTTGCCACCTTCTAGACGGTTTGAAGGAGTTGTCCGGTGACCTCTCCAAAAGAGTTGTAGAGGAGGCCTGGTGTTGATTGTGAGTGGCTCGGTGTTCGCCATCTCCGCAGTGGAGTAAGAACAACCATAGTGATAGAGTCTTGGGAGACCACTTCGGTACCGGCTCCCACCTTGCCCACCCCTTGACAAAGAGGACTTGTGGTGGCTTCGTGGTTTGAGCGGTGAAGTTGGGCTCGCCCCAATGGTGATGTAGGAAGTTGGCAAGCTTCCGAACATCGATAGAAAAATCCTTTGTCATTTGTCTCTTTTATTTTGTGCAAGTTTACTTTGAGCAACTTTACATAGTAGATTTTATTTGTGCCAATATCAACATAGGCTAGCTTCTTTGTGCACTTAGTTGACACTAGTTGTTTAGGTTTTGAATTGTGCAAAACCATTTTGATTTACGCCTCCACATACAAAACTTGGTTTTAGCCAAAAGTTTTAAAACCGCCCATTCACCCCCCTCTGGTCGGTCTCCTTATCTCATTTTGTGTATTTCTTATCTTTTTTTTTCTTTATCTCAAACATACCCTGAGGCAATTCGGATCCTCTGCTGTGGAGGAGAAAATTCAGAGGTAGCTACAGTGCCTGGCATTAGGAGTACTGTGAAGCGTCCGATAGAAGATGGATGGATCAGATGAGACGCTACAGCAATTCGGATCCTCTGCTGTAGAGGAGAAAATTAAAACACTGTTCCCCTCACATATTACTGTAGCTACAGTGACCCTCTGCAGTAATGCAGAGGATCCGAATCCGAGGATAAGGAAGAGCTAATTACGATGAATGGAGAAAATTAGGCACCAACTAAATATTATTCTCACTACTAGACTACTAGAAAAACCATTTTTCTAAATGATGGTATTTTTTTAGGCGGGTAAGCCTCTCGGAGCTAAATGGCCACCTGCGAAAATGACAACCATGGGATAGGGATGAAAACGGAGTGGATACGGACGGATAATACTCATGCCATATTCGTTTTAGTATTTTTTTTTACCGGATATAAAAACGAATACGGATAGCTCGAATACAGAAACAAATACGGATTATCTCGAATATGAATAAGACGAATATGATTGGACACGAATACGGAAACAATTTTTTCTCGGAACACGAAAACCAACTCAACTTCTAATAGAAACAAATATCAACATATATAATTAACTCATTTTATATAAAATGAAGTATAATTTATAAATATTTTTTAAAATTTAAATAATATTAATAGTATGGACTAGTGTTAAGAGATAAACTACTATTAAAATATATAAATCTATATTGAAGGTTCTAGAATTAGAAAGAAATAGGGTATGTCTCATGGCTTCTGCGAATATCTGAATAGCACTATTCACCGGATATCTGAATTATTATCCGTATCCGACGGAAACCCTGAGACCATATCTGTATTCGTATCCGTATCCGAACTATCCGAGAATTATCCGATTCGAAAGGTATCCGTATCCGTTTTTGTTCGAAGCGGACGGAAACTATCCGCTCTATTTTCATCCCTACCATAGGACAAGATCGTTGTCCGCCTACGAAAATAGATTTTCGCATTACGAAAATAGATTTTCACAGGCCGAAATTTAGGTCCTCCACCTGCAAAAATCCATTCGGCCTCATATATCCGCCACCCACCCCTTATCTCTATCCACTCCCTTCCCCTCCTTTCCCCTCTTCACTCTCTCACTCCTCCCTCCCAGATCCACTCTCTTCCCCTCCCCTCCCCTCCCCCTTCACTCCTTCACTACTTCGGCACGGAGGGCACTCCCCTCCCTCCCTCTCCTAGATCCGACCGGTGGCGCAGAGGGCGGAGGCGGCGGCCATGGCTGACAACGTGCGGCGACTAGAAGGAGAGACAGCGCCACCGACCCTCCCGTCCCTCTCAGATCCGGCCGGCGGCGGAGGTGCGTGGCGACTGGGAGGAGAGCCGGTGGCACTCCCCTCCCTCCTAGATCCGGCCGGAGGAGGGGAGCCGGCTGCCGCCGCCGGCAGCAATGGACAGAGGGGCTAGAGGGGGAGGGGGAGGAGAGCCAGCGGCCAAGGGAGGGTAGCAGCAGGTCGGGGGGATGTTTTTAATTCAGTGAGGTGGTCTTTGTAGGCGGGTGGATGTTGCGTTTGCTAATGAAGTACAGACAAGATGAAGATCGCCTAGAAAATTTTTTTTGGTCCGTTTGCAAAAACCCCGTTTTTCTAGTAATGTCTCTCAAGTTAGACCCATTAAAAGATCAAGTGATTTAGCCGAAATAAGAAGCATAGCTCCAAAAAGAACTGGTACAACACACCATACGTCAAAACAGTCAACATACACAAGTTCTTTTTTTTTTCTTTTCAAATCTAAACAACAAAAATTTGCAGAAGCTAGTTTCCTTTGTTCTACATTTCTCCACTATGATATTTATTCTTCCTCACAAAAGTTTACCTACAACACAAGGTTTACTGGAGAAGTTACAAATTAGCTGTCTGGCGATAAGCCGATGACTGATACAGAAGTTCAGTAGTGCAAACGTTACGTCACACGACTGTACGTCAAACATATAGTGTTACAGGTAGCCCGGCTCAGCCGACAACAGAAAAAACGCTCACAACCATTTACAAAGAAAGGGGTAAGCACCTTGTTATCTCCATACGGTGTTGTAGTGCGTAAGGAAGAACCGGAAGTCTGGATGATGCACTTGACGGTCCCGGAGCCAGTCGTCCGCTGCCTGCATCAATGAGGCTGCGAGCTGCTGCTCATGAGGCCCATTCGACGACCAAACAGAACTCCGCAACTTGTACGGTGCCAGTCCAAAGACGGGCAATGTTAGCTTACCAGCTGCATTCATGCAGCTGTTAAAGCCCCCAGAAGGGGGGCAGGCTGGTGTACTGGGGTCAGCATCTGCATGAGACACATGAATTATTATTGAGAAGAAAAGATGAAGCTACAAAGAAATGAACTGAGACCACAAGAAATGACATTGTATTAATGTATTCGGTATGCCGACTGGCATAAGATGGTACTTACCCCTGGAACGTGTCGCTGTTGATAGGTAGTGAAATGTCAAGAAACATGCATCGAGATCCTTGAGCGTTGGTCCAGTAGGGATTCTATATATAGGGTACCTGCAATTGTAAGGCCCAGGATGAAACCAACATGTAGAATCATAGCAATACTTCATTTCCAGTATTGCTCTTCTACACAAGTTTATTAACTGATATTTAGGCCCTGCTCGGCTTAGCTAGCTGCGGTAGTGCAGCCACAGCTAGCACCACCGAGCAAGACCTTAGCTTAGTGAGTGCCCTTTTGTATCAGCTGATACACCAGCACAAAAGCGGGGTATGCATCCTCTGTTTGGGCCAGCACAGAAAGTGTTATGAATCTGGCTATTGCAAAATCAGCATTCTATTTCATTCAAATATATAGGAGAAGTAGATCGAGCACTAATATGGGGCTAAATCTTGTGAAAATATTGATGGTGCTAATAAAACAAAAAGGTCAGCTTGGTGCAGTTTACACAAGGTATATGATTGTCTGCACATACTATAATGATATAATGTGGAAATTATCCTTCAAAAGAATACAAAATCTCTAAAGCATACCAAGACCACAGATGCTACTGATAAAATGACGCTGTAAATTATATGAATCTGAAGTATAAGAGATATACCATGCAACAGACATCCAGCTAGTTGGCAGAAGATCACAGCTTCTGATTGACATTAACTCCGGAAATTTACTTGCAAGAATTGATACCTGATGGGACATTTATAATAAGCATAAAAGCAGTACATACATATGGCAAATTTTCTTTTGTCAAATGAGGGAGGGGCCCTTGCCTTGTCTGTCAAAGGTTCTCTACCATAAGGAGGATCCTTCTCAAGATACTCGAATAATGGACGAGTAGATGGAAAATGCGATTCACTGTCCTCCCTTTGAAAGCCACCATTCTCCAAACCTCTTAATTGGTCAGCATCAGTCCCACTGCTACTTTCGCTGCTAGTATCCATAGATTCCTCATCACTTTCCTCCCAAGGATGCCTTAAGTAAGCGAGAAAATTAACTAAGAGAAGTTCTGGACTATGAAAATCGCAGAAGAAAAAAAATGATAAATCCACACTGGAATGTGTACCAATGCTCTCTTCGTCATTTTTTTCATCTCCATATAACTCTTTGATAGTGTCTTTATTTGGAACAATGTTATACAGCAGTTATCACCACCAGCGTTTCTTTTGTTTTTTTCCTTGAATGCAGGTTTACAGTTCTACAAGTTGTAGTAAGATTCAGATTTTGTACTGGTTCTAACAAATACTACGCAAATCAATCAATAATACTGACAGTGTGGTAGCTATAGTTCCCCCACAATCCAACAAGAAAACTGGCAAACAACTGGAACTTCAGATACTAATCAATAGACATAATTGAAAATAATGTATTGTTGATAGAGTATACACCAGTGACAGCTCAAAATCACACAGGTAAATAAAAACTAAGTTTCTTGGAATAACTACGGTAGCCTACAAACATATGACTGTCAACTCAATGCTGATTGTAGTCAAACATATAATCCTGTAGAGAGAATTACAAATTAACAAGCCACTGGTGATTATTAGGCAATGACGAAAGTCCTTAACTAGTTCATTTCTATTCTAGCAGATGTAATAAGATAAGATCCTGATGACCACAATTACCTCAATGAGGAAAACAATCTCTAAACAAAAGACAAAATTGTGTGAACTCAAGAGGAAATATTTTGGTTGAGCAATTCAAATAATGAACAGAAAAGGTGGCAGCAAGCAGCCATGCCTACAGGCTACAGCTAGCAATCACATTTCTCTACAAGGATATTCAAAGCACTAGCTTTCTGTACGCAAATGAGTTGTGACTTGCATCCCCAACACAAAAGAAGAACCAATAGACTTGCATAGTCAAAGGAAGGCAAAATAATAATAATGAATCCATAAGTACATCCTCTCAACTCTCAGTTCTATTGGTTGTTTAACCAAATCAAAACCTTTTTTTTCTTTAGCAGTCCCATATTAAATAACCAGAGACAGAAGAATGATAAAAAAAAAAGAACCTCCAGTGCTTACTGCACTAGCTTACTTTGCAGCTTTTATAATTCCTGGCAATGCACAAAGCAGAATGGAGAAAAATAAGTAATCTAAGGGCCAAGAGAAACTAGAATAAATTTCTACCTGATTCTTGTTGAATGCTTTGATGGGTCTGCATAGAGTTGTATGGCAGAGAGATACGGCACATAATACTGTATGACGGAATCTTTGCCATTTAACACAACGGGGACGCCGGCCCCATAAAAACTCCACTCATTGAAAGCTTCCCAGAGATCTCCAAGGCAGAAATATGGTGATGAATTCATAGCATCACCACTCCTCCACCCTCTCATGCTTGTCTGCACAACAGTACATAATCCTTCAGTATGACCAAACTAAGGCAGAAATTGACAACCATCATTGATGTGTTTTTCTTTTTCATATTTTTTATAGCAATGTAACAGCATTTTGTCCTCATAACACCAACTATGCCTCTCCCAAAACCATAAGTGGCAAACTGAATACAACAAATAGGCTGGTTATTTTGGTAACATGAATCACCACAATTGAGAGCTCAACCTGATCCCTTAGAATCTGATTCAGAAGGGTTGCCCATCTTTTGTATAATATGACAAACTGAAATTTTGCCCTTACAGTTGTTACCAGTTTCCAGCAAATTTGTTCTACAAAAAGTCACCCAAGACAAGCACATTTCTACAGTGTTGAAAGCTCCAGAAATGATGTATCATCAATAAATAATGTGGGGTTACAATGCACCACCGATTTACCATTATGATAACAGTACAAGAACCTTACATATCTGAAGCAGGTGAATAACATAACCAAACTATCTTAAATTAACCGTACGTTCTCTCAACTTTACTTGAAACTAGGTAAAGATAGTCGAGAACTATCTTTGTAACCACGATTCACAAACTTTCCCCAATCATAACGAAATAAAATACAGCCGAACCGATGGGCGAAAATTTAACAATCCGAACCTACTCTGCTAGAACTGATTATCGAAACATCTCCTAATGCAGTAAAATTAAACGGGCATCGCACTGTTCCAGTCCGCGACCATTTTTTTCGCCAATGACTGAGAAAAAAAAAAGTCAGAGGAGAGCCTCTCACCTTGGGCAAGTACTGGACGGGCACGGATGGCGTAGTGGAGCTGAGGAACCTCTCCAGATTCCCCGCCGCCTCCTCCTCCGCCGCCCGCGCTGGCTCCGGCGCCGATTCCGCCGCCGGCGGCCTCTTCACGTCCGCGGAGGACGGCAACGGCGACACCGACGGCTTTGACTGAACAACCGCGTCCACCCGCCTCTCTACCTCCTTCTGCCTCGCCGCCTCCGCCGGTGCGGGAGGCGGCGGCGGCGGCGACGGCGACGGCAGCGGCTTCTGCCTCGCCGCCCTGGGCGCCGTCGCCGGCGAGGGGGAGAGCGAAGGCGGCCGTTGCCCCTGCAGCAGCTGCTGCTGTTGCAGCAGCAGCATCTGCTGGCGGCGGACGTGAGGCGGGCTGTAGAACCGGTCGCTCAGCATGTAGCCTCCACGAGTCGACGACGACTGCGACGAGGACGACGTCGTCGAGGAGGTGGACGACGACGACGAGGACGCCGCGGCGGCGCCAGACGGGCCGACCATGGCGGCGGCGGGTGGGGGGGCTAGGGTTTTGGGGGGATCTGAAGCGGGAGGTGGGGGGGAGGCGGCGGCGAGGCGGCGCGGGGGCGGAGGAATTAGGAAAGGGAGGGAGGGGAGGTGAGGCGAGGTTTGTTTTGCCGTTGGGTTAATTAAATTAATTAATCACTCGCTTAATTACTCCGGGGCTTGGGGTTTCTTTCCTTTGCTAGTCTTGACCTCACGACACTCTGCTAGAATGCTAGATGCACCAAACACCACTCGAGTGATAAAAAAAAAATCTTCCTCTCTATGACGGATCACGTTGGAGTTCTTTTCTTTTTTGCCTTTTTTGGTACGATATATTCCTGGCAGAAATGATGTCTTGTTTTACTGATATCCTCTTTGCTTCGTCCCACAGCTATTCCTTTGTCTTTCTGTTTTCGGCTAGGCTTTTTCCCTAGCATTCCCTCCCTTTTAGATTATAAGATATTTTAACTTTAGTTAAAGTTAAACTGCTTCAAGTTTGATCAAACTTATAGAAAAAATGTAACATTTTCAATCCAAGATAAATTTATTATAAAAATATATTTAATTATTAATTTAATAAAACTAATTTGGTAATATAGATATTATTATATTTATCTATAAACTTAGTTAAACTTGAAGCAGTTTGACTTTGATCAAAATCAAAACATTTTATAACCTGAAACGGAGAGAGTAACTTCTTTAACGCATACTCCCTCTATTACACTTCTGAAAATAAATCTATATGTATGTCGAGATTTATCTTCATAAATTCTTTTTGATACAGAAAGAGTATTTTTTAAAAAAAAATAGACAGAGAGTTTTTTTAAAAAAAATAAGGAACACAGGAGGGGAGAATAAAAAAACAAAACAATCCGAGATTACACCAACATAATTCAATTCTTGACTACATCTTATCTCTCTCATTCAATCTAAACAACGAAGAACGAAGTCTCTCTTAAGAAGCACAAATTGCACATGTAGATTTGTCTTGAAAAGTACCATAATAAAATCATAGGCTTACTAGGTACTATAATTTTATTCGATGTAAACTGGTAGTCAGAGTTTCAATCCTAAACATAAGTCTAAGTATATACCGAGGATGAAGTTTCTCATGTTTACCATGCATAGTTCTACCACCTACTAATTTGCTGGGATGTAGAAGCGCAATAGAATATATAGTTTGTCATTGTGCCAAGGAGAAGCTACCACATGGTTAAGATATAATGCAGAACCATGTTACATGTGTTTTCTCTAGGTTTTGGAAGGTCATACAATATGATTGTGTTTATGATCTTACAATATATGTGCCAACTTGTTGTTTTACTCAAAAATATTTCATCTGCTCACAATCTCTATGTATGTTGAGTGAGATGTGCATCCTTCTCGAGTTTAATTTATCACTGTATCCTTGTGGCCATTAAACAAATCAACATCATTTAACATGTCCACGTTGTTTCTTATTCTGCTTTTCTAGAGAGAGAGTGTTTTTTTTTCTTTGACCTACCATGGTAAATCCTAGCCTGTATAAACTGGAAATAGTATTATCTTAGATAAAAAAAGAGTGGGACTAGTGAAGTGGGCGTAGCGCAACTGATTAAGTTTTTATCTTGTGGTGAAATTTGTCCACCTAAATTTAAATTTTACACTTAGCATAGGTTCACGTATTAATTATTTTTTCAATGGAGGTAGGCGGGTAGGATGTGCTTATAGGAGTAAATGAATGAGGCTAAAGAGTACAGTTCCCATCGATTCACGTCTTAAATTTTGTTAGCTATATGCCTAGTCAAAGTAACTAAAATGATGGATATATAGTTAATTCAAGTGTCGGCATTTTTAGATAACCAAGCATGAGTAAATAATAGTGTCGATAAAAAAAACAAAAAGATAAGACTCCTACTACATCCTAGTCATACAATATGGTTACATTACTATATATCTGCCATCCATGCACTATGTGCCAATTTGATGTTTTGCTAAAAAATTAATCAAAGTAATTACAATCTACTTGCATTGCATTCCCTGTCGAAGGGTGATCGATAAGGGCTGAATTAGATCCTTGTGGACTTCTAAAAAATCCACACAGACCATTAGCATATCTTTGATCTACCACTTCAAAATATACTTAAATGCAAACAAGCGTTGGTAAGATGTTGACAAGATATCAATGAGCATGTTAAGTACAGCTCGGATCCATTGACACACATCTTTAAATTCACTATGCCTGGTCAAAGCAGCTATGGAACGATGCGTGGTCAAGCAAGTATTAAGCATTTCGTGTTAAATTAAACAAACAAAAATATATAACTCTTTGTTGATCACAAATCTCCCAAATAAAATAAAAGAAAAAGAAATGAAAAATGGCACCGTACTAGATACTCGTACTTGAGGTTATCCATGAGAAATCTAATGGGTGAACGTTTCCTGCTAAACAGTGCTCAGTTCAGCCCACCTCCTAGATGTCTCCAGCACAGCACCTCGAGCTGTCTCAGAAATTTTATACAGCACATGTATTACCTGGGTATCAAAATATACGATAACTTTGTACACCAAAAGATTATATGTTCGACACCAACATAGAAAAAGTTTTCCTAAGTAGAATATCTCTACATTAAAAGGTTATATATCTATACCCTTTAAAGAAGGTATTGGTGATGACAGTAAATCTGTCACCCCATCTACTTACATTATAAATTTTGCAGTTAGCCCTTAAACTTCTTAATATTAAAAATATCAAATCTAAATGGAAAGCCACATACAAAATTAGATTAAGATTAATATTCCCTATAGCACAAAGATGGGGAACACACTTCTACTTTTTTTTTACCATAGTAAAGCACATGCATTTAGCTCATATATATAGTACTAATTATGTCCTAAAATATAAGAGATTTAATTTGTCTATGTACTTATATGTGTAAAATCAAAGAAAAGAAAAAAATACGTGAAGAAGGAAAGCGCAGGGTACTCAAGCAAGTTCGTCACATGAACGTTTGCGAGATAGCCCTTTCAAAGAGGGAGAGCACGCACATGGATATTCTAGTCTTTCTTAAAAAAAAACTTAGGGAATATTATGATTAAGGCCAAAATCAACCTTATGCCAAATTATTGGCAAGTTGACAGGATTGCCAAATTTTGGTAGGATGGAATAAATATGTTGTGTCAAAATTCCCTATGCGTTATCAAAATTTGGTAACAAACTAAATGCAGCCATATATTTGTCAATTTTACCAAACAATGGTATCGTTTAAAATGGCACCAATCTAAACGGGCCCTTAAATCTCTATATACTTGTAAAAGAAAAGAAAGATCTCTCTCCTAAAAAAGATCCCTACGAAAATGGTGGCAACAATACATAATGTGTACATGCTTAAATCTTGTTGTTCCACATATGAGAGCGAGCGAATACATATTCATTTAGGATAAGTGTAATGGGTGAAAGTTTAGTTGTCGCGCGAAACATATCTAGTCTATTGTCCGGGGTTGTCCGAGGAAGTTTTTTAATATAAATTTTATATATAGAAATTAAGCTAAGCTTATGACAGAGTGACATTCTTTTGTTTTCCATGTTGAAATCCATATCTAAATTAAGATTTATCAGCGAGTTGTCAGCGAACGCTTGGCTACTTGGCCCCTCTTGGTTATCCGGATAAGATGCTCCAATTTTCCGACTATTCCCTCCCCATCCCCCACCACGCTGGAGACCGCAAGCAAAAAGGTCCACGCTACTACAGTCTCCCTAATCTCAGCCGTCCACCACCGATCCGACGGCTCCGCTCCCCCCGCGTGGGATCTTTTCTTTCTGGAAGGATCATGCGACGTGGAGAATATTCGCAGTGAGCTCCTCTGGACTCTGGTAAGCCTCTCGCGCTCCGGCCCTTTTCAGCCACTTACACTGACAAATGGGGCCTACGTCGCTTGGTCCACGTGGGGTCCACCTGTCAGCGAGAAGAAGGTCGCTGCGGGCCTGTCACTAGCAGCTCGCGCGTGTTGTGTCCCACGTGACAGACAACGCGCGGCTCGCGGACGGGCCAACGACCTGCTAAACGGTGGGGCCCACAGGTGACGTGGTGTCTCGCTGGTAGGTGGGTCCCACCTGACCCGGAACAGATCTGGGCCTGTCAGAGCCACGCGCACGAGCTACTACTGCTAGTGACTGGCCACAGTACTGGCTGGTGCCATTGGTCACGTGGCGTGGAAATTGCAAGGTCCACGCGACTGGCACGAGCACTTTGTGCTCTTTTCCCCCCTTTTTTTTAGAGTATTTGATTATTTATGCTTTATTTTTTGAAATTTTCACATTAATCTTATGATATTCTTTCCAAATATATCAAATAATAGAAGATATTACAACCTTCTTGTTAAAAAAAAATCAGAAACCCAAAGAAACAAAATAAAGAGGCTCTATATCTTATATTGTCATAAGAGAAATGAGTATACGAGAGCAGTATAACGCTGAAAAACACCGGCATAAGCAAAACGATATGAAAGAGTATCAATCACCATTTTTCATTCTTCCAACAGCTAAGTAAACTGACATTACCGAACAAATCAGTACCTCGGATTCTAAAGCATACACAGCTAATTAGATCATCCTCAATCCAACAAACAACTTCTTCTAGATCTCTAATGAGGTAGCCATTGAAAGAAAGATAGAGAAGAAAATACTCCAAACAAATCTTACTCTATAGATAAAAATAAAATCTAGGATGGATATAAAACCCTAAAGACTATATTCGAGCAAAAACCTAACTTAGGGCCTGTTTGGGGGAGCTTTTAGTCTCTAGCTGCTGCAGCTTCTCGCATAATCAGAAGCTCCCCTAAACAGTCCAGTTTTTGGTCTAGATTCTAAGAATCTGTTGTTGTAGAAACCAGAAAATGAACTAGAAGCTAGAAGCTAAGAAACCCAGTTTTTTTAGATTCTCATAAGCTGCCTTCTAACCAGCTGCTTCTCAGAATCTTAAGTTCCCCAAACAGGCCCTTAGACCCTGTTTAAATAGGACTAAAACTTTTAAGTCCTATCACATTGCATGTTTGGACACTAATTATAAATATTAAATGTAGACTATTAATAAAACACATCCATAATCTTGGACTAATTCACGAGACGAATCTATTGAGCTTAATTAATCCATGATTAGCAAATGTGATGCTACAGTAAACATTCTCTAATTATAGATTAATTAGGCTTAAAAAATTGTTTCGCAAATTAGCTTTCATTTGTGTAATTAGTTTTGTAAGTAGTCTATATTTAATACTCTAAATTAGTGTCTAAATATAGAGACTAAAGTTAAGTCTCTGAATCCAAACACCCCCTTAGTTGCTAACGGAAGAAATTGATTCTCTTTTCCCGTGGTGATGAGGACGTTAGAGACGAAGGAAGGAGTTCGGAAGACCCTCTCGCTAGGTTGACAGGGGCTACAAGCCTGAGACCCACAAATATGCTTGCATTATCCTTAACGAATATTGCGATATTTTTTATTTATACAAAATGTTAGATGTTTTTTCATTGATCCAAAAAAAATGTTTTTAATTAAAGGCAAGACTTTATCTTTCTTGAAACGAAGGATAATCCCCATTATTCTTTTTTCTTTAGAGCACCCATTTTTCATCGATTTTCCACAAAATCTCATCGATTACAGTTGATTCTTCGACCCTCCGATTTGCTTTAGATTAGTGCTGAATATTATGATTTGAGTATGTGTGGTTTGCGATCCGCGCTAGCTACCTGCAATCTATCATCGATGTATTATTGATCGAGAGCAGATAATCGCTCAAACATCAAATGAGAGAGAAAGAGGCCCCTAAAACTAACACTACAGACCTATATGTGCACATCTTTTCTAGCTAGGTAATGTGTTAATTAAGTGTAATTATTAGAGATGACTAACAAAGTTAATTACACACCACTTACATCCCACTTACGTAACACTTACATATGTAATTTTAGGACTTACATTATAAATACACTAAATTTACATACTCCCTCCGTCCAAAAAAAAAAGACAAACCCTGAATTTCCGTGTCCAACTTTGACTGTCCGTCTTATATGAAATTGTTTTATAATTCGTATTTTCATGTTGTTAGATGATAAAACATGATTAATATTTTATGCGTGACTTGTCTTTTTAATTTTTTTCATAATTTTTTCAAATAAGACGGACGGTCAAACGTTAGACACGGAAATCAGGATTTGTCTTTTTTAGGACGGAGGGAGTATGTAATTTATGGACTTACAATGTAAATACACGTTGACTATTTTTTTGCTGAAAAATATGGCGCCATAAATATAGCTACTCCCTTTTGAAATCCGATAGTCATTTAGGGGTTGTTTGGGCTATTTGGGCCTTTCTTTGTGCTAATACCCCAGCCCAGATGAAAGTTTCAGCCTTGCACTATTGGGCTCAACTGCATATGGCACAGTCCAATCGGCTAAACTTCAGTTATTTCACGCGCAAAAATTTGACAAAGCCTGATGCTCCATTTCAATTACAGAAATAAATATGGTTTCATTCCAGTTGGCATCCTCCTTTTCTTGTGGCTATAGTTTCCATTGGCTATAGCCTGGGTGTGGAGATTATGGGTACGCCATACCCACACGGCACGGTTATCCGATTAGTTATAGGGGATAACCTATATCTATGGAATATGTAACGAATCATGACTTGTGTATTATGTTTCCTTGTATATATTATAGAACGGCCTAAAATCATAGTTTGATAATATTGTAAATTAGATTTAGGAAACCGATACCGTATTGGTTGGGTTGGTTAAGGTTTTTATCTTGTAATCCTGCCCCCCATCCTATATAAGGTGGGCAGGAGGTCCTCTAGGGGACATGAGCACATATGATCGTCAGATCTATACTACACCCGGAGGATTCAAATCCCCAAACAGGAGTAGGGTATTACCTCTCATTGAGAGGGTCTGAACCTGTCTAAATCCTTGTCTTCGCATCTATCCACTTTTAGGTCTCGTGCGCTAACCCCTTTTATTATTGCCGAATTCTTGTTTCAACAGTTGGCGCGCCAGGTAGGGGTTCGCCAAGTTTCCGGCAACGAGTACGATGGAATCAACTTCATGAGTCATCGGCTTCGTCTTCGCTTCGGGATTTTTACTTCCTCGCTGCCGATAACTTGAACATGCTCTATCTCTCTGACTTGGATTCAAACCGGTCGGAAGAGATTCAATCTATAGAAGAGAACAAACACTCAACCATGTCAGGAGATTCAGATCAGCCGTGTTGATCGCATGCATCTACTGATCACTGCCACATATGCATCTATGCATGGCTGCCTACGAGACCATCTAATCAGAAGGAGTTCGTCTAACTACCAGGTTGATTCTTCCCGAGTCAGCAAGGTCGAGCAAAGCATCAGGATATTAATCCACGAACCAGATCAGATCATCGAGTCTGTTGGCTCCAATCTTTGACATGGATCGGTTTGTTATTCTTGTTCAATTTAATTAGATTAATCTCCAATTATGATTTGCTCTTCTGGTGTTTTCCTGCAGGTCGGCTTAGATCAAGACGGAGCCGTTTGCAGCGCCCTCGTACATAGAGGTTTTATCCATGAGCGATCCAAATACTGGAGCAGCGCCGACGGACATCTTGTGGCCACCACGGGCACATGGGAGCAGTCGCCTACGGCTTACCCGGAAAAAATACATCCATGAATTGATCCAACTGATAATGCATTACTAAGCATCACGCTTCTATAAGGAAATATTAATTTCCGAATTCTAACTAGATTTTCTATCTATTTTCATGCATGTATCTCTGGAGCTACCATGTCACATTGTGGCAGTTGGATTTTCGGAGTTGTGATCTCCACTGCCAACCGGTGTCATTTCATCGTAGACCGCTTTCGTCGTCGCCGACCGGTTTCTTCATCACCATGGTTGGTTGATTCCACCGCTGTTGCAGATGGCGACATCATTTTCACCACCGGCCGCCTACGTCGCCGTCGACGGGTGTCCTCGCCTATACGGTTGGTTGGTCACACCACCGTTCATAGGCGTCCATGTCTTCACCGACCGGCTTGCCTTCGCCGCCGCTGACCGGTGTCTCTGCCTACACGACTGGCCTATTATGCTGCCGTTGTTGGGCATCTATCGTTTTCACCGACCGGCCGCCTCGTCCACCGCCAACTGGTGTTTTCGCCTGCACGGCTGGCCTATTACACCGCCGTTGTTGGGCGTCTACGTCTTTACCGACCGGCCGTTTCGTCTGCTGCCGACTAGTGTCTCTGCCTGCATGGCTAGCTATTATGTGGTCGTTGATGGGCGTCTACATCTTCACTGACCGGCCGCCTCATCTGCCGCCGACTGGTGTCTCCGCCTACACGGCTAGCCTATTATGCCACCGTTGTTGGGCGTCTATGACTTCACCGCCGGCTTGCCTCCGTCGCCGCCGACTGGTGTCTCCGCCTACACGGCTGGCCGATTATGCTACCATTGTTGGGCGTCTACGACTTCACTGCCGGCTTGCCTCCGTCGCTGCCGACTGGTGTCTCCGCCTACACGGCTGGCCTCCCGTTGTTGGGCGTCTACGACTTTACCGCCGGCTTGCCTCCGTCGCCGCCGACTGGTGACCTCGCCTATACGGTTGGTTGGTCACACCACCGTTGTTGGGCATCTACACCTTCACGGACCGGCTTGCCTTCGCCGCCGCCGACTGGTGTCTCCGCCTACACGGCTGGTCTATTATGCCGCCATTGTTGGGCATTTATTTACCTACACCGTCGGTCGCCTCAGCTGCTTACACGGTTGGTGTTTTCATCACCATTGATAGACTACTTCGTTCCTATATCGATCACCTTTATCGTCACCGAGGGAAATATCAAAAAGCTAAGTCATCATTATTTTATTTTATTTATATGATATTGTCCTTTTCCTCTGCCTCAATACATCAACTTGCTCGCCGTTGACTAGTGAGTCGGGGGCTACAGATGTTATATCATATTTTTCAACATTTTTCATAATGTCTATCTTGATTGCTTGCGACATAATCTAAGTACAAAAGTGCCTATCGAGTTATGGAGTTCTATCTTCCTATGCTTTCCGTTTGGTTTGTCGATACATAGTTGCCTTTGGGCCGATTCCTAGCACCCGGGGGCTCGTTGGATGGACCGAGTAATGCAAGGTGCTAAGTTCGGAATAAATCAAAAGCATAGAGATAAGATAAATTTATTTTCTGCTCTTAACAATTGCAAAAGTACTCGAGTAGTAAACTCTGATCCATGAAACTTTGTTCCATTAATGACGAACTCATGTCACTCGTATGCATGTTTGGGAAGTGCCTAGGCTGACTCCTGGTGCTTGGGGGCTATGACTAGTCGGGCAGAGTGTTCAAACGTAAGGAGTCATCCGCTCGGGGAAATCAAAATTGACAAGAGGAGAAATACATATTTATAAACATTTTAAAATACTTGAATTTTTCTCAAGTATTGTATTTACATCAGATACTACTCATCCTATATGTTTGTTCTGCAGGATCCAGATCCAGATATGCACAATAGGGATTCATGGCTTTAAGCTTATCTCCTACGCTTTAGGAATGGATCAGTCAGAACATCACCGCCGGCTTGCCTTCGCCGTCGCCGACTGGTGTCTCCGCCAACATGGCTGGCCTATTATGCCGCTGTTGTTAGGTGTCCACGCCTTCACTGACCGGTTGCCTCGTCCGTCGCCGGCTGGTGTTTTCGCCTATACGGTTGGTTGGTCACACCACCGTTGTTGGGCGTCTACGTCTTC
Source organism: Oryza sativa Japonica Group (assembly GCF_034140825.1). NCBI lineage: Eukaryota > Viridiplantae > Streptophyta > Magnoliopsida > Poales > Poaceae > Oryza > Oryza sativa. The sequence continues at coordinate 8,254,828 of NC_089041.1, forward strand.
ACCGACTGGCTTGCCTTTGCCACCATCGACTGGTGTCTCCGCCTGCATGGCTGGCCTATCATGCCGCTGTTGTTGGGCGTCTACACCTTCACCGACCGGCCGCCTCGTCCGCCGCCGACTGGTGTTTTCGATATACGGTTGGTTGGTCACACCACCGTTGTTAGGCGTCTATGTCTTCACCGCCGGTTTGCCTTCGCCGCCGCCGACTGGTGTCTCCGCCTACACAGTTGGCCTATTATGCCGCCGTTGATGGGCATCTACATCTTCACCGCCGGCTCGCCTCTGTCGTCGCCGACTCGTGTTTCCACCAACACAGTTGGTTGGTCACACCACCGTTGTTGGGCGTCTACGTCTTCACCGACCGGCTTGCCTTCGCCGCCGTTGATTGGTGTCTCCGCCTGCACAGCTGGCCTATTATGCCGCCGTTGTTGGACGTCTACATCTTCCTCGACCAGCCGTCTCGTATGACGCCAACTGGTGCTATCGTCTTCACGGCTGGCCACGTCGCCGCAACCGCTAATAGGCGTCATCATCTTCAACGCAAGCTGTCTACGTCTGCTGCCGACTGGTTTCTACATTTCCGTGGCTGCATGATTCTGCCAGTGTTGATTGGCCTTATCGTCTTCCCCGCCGGTCGTCTCGTCTGCTGCTGACTAGTGCCCTCGCCTCTACGGCTGGTTTATACCGCTACCACTACTAATGGACGTCATCGTCTTCATTGCTGGCCGCCTTGTCTGATGCCGACTGGCTTGTTCGCCTCCACGGCTGCATGTCTTCGTCATCATTGACTGGCGTCAACGTAATCACCGGCTTGCCTTTGTCGCCGCTCATGGTGTCTTCACTTTCACGGCTGGCCTATTTTGCCGCCGTTCAAGGACGTCTTCGTTTTCGTCATCATTCTACTTCTTCCATCGCCGACTGGTTATATCGCCGCTGGCTGGTGTTTTTATCTTCACAACTACGCGTCTTCGCTACCGGTTTGCTTCTGTTGCTGCCGACTCATGTTCACTTCATCACGGCTATGCAACTTTGTCGCCATGGTGGAGCGACTTCATCTTCATTGTCTTCGGTACCGGCAAACTCTATTGCCCCTACTTTGCAAACTTTGCTACTTCACCAACCACAACGCTTACAAGAGCCTCGACATCTCGGCATTCACTACCAAATTTGACGTCATGCTAATCTACTACAAGTGGTTCTTCAATTTTCAAGACTTCTACTCGGACATCTTCAACACATATTTTCACTCAAGCAATGGCTACTCGACGACAAGAAGCTACAGTTCTCGACTCTATGTTCAGTTGTTTCCCAACTAACCAAAGAGTCGGGGGCTATACAAATACAATACTCTCAAAATTCAACAAGCAGAAGCAATCAATTATCAGCCAACGAGTCAACTCCAAGAGTCATTATCTTCGTCTTTACTTCGGAGCAGAAGTTCTACTTCAGCAACTTCAATTATTTCACCGGCAATTTTGGCTTTTCCATGCCGCCACAATCTACTCCAAATTTCTCAAGTATCAAGTTTGAGATTTAATCTACATGTCCAGGAGTTTAGAGTTATCAACCAATCAGCTTAGTTTCGACGAGTTGGACAACAATATTTATTTACCTTCGAGTGAAGCACCTTCTACGGCTATAACAATAAGTTCTACAATCATCTTTATAAATCAAGGGGCGTCGCATCAGTCTTCGTTATGCACACGCTCGCATCAAGGAAACTACTCAAGCTTCGATATTATTGTCACTCACATCATAACCGACACCTCTACTTCATCGGCCCTGACATCTCCGTCGTTGCTAAGGGGTGACTATGTCTTCGCCTTCGGTTTGCTTCTGTCATGACCGACTTTCATCGCCGACTTGTTATTTTGTCTTCACGGTTGGCCTACTACACAACTGCCAATGGGAGACATCGTCATTATCATCGGCTGCGACACTGCTATTGACTGGATTAATGATATCATCATCTTCATCAACATCCTACCATGCCTCTTCGGCTATGCCTACTCTGCTGTTGTTGATGGGCTACTTCATCATCATACCCGGTTATCTCTGTTGCTGCCAATTGTCATTATCGCCGATTGCATTTGTCGTCACCGATTGTTTTCTTCTTTTGCATGATTGATGGATTTCGCCATTGCTATTGATGAGCGTCTACGTCTTTACCACCGGCTTGCCTCCGCCGCCATCCATGGTGTCTTCGCTTTCACGGTTGGCTTATTATGCCTCTACTGATGGGCGTCTTCGTCTTCTTCACCGGGCACCTCGTCTGTTATTGACTGATTATTTTGCTGCCATGGCTACACAACTCTGTCGCCATTGCTGGGCGCCTTCATCTTCACTGCTAGTTGATCTGACTGCTGCCGACTGGTTTCTTCGCTTCCATGCCGATTGCATCAGCTATCACCAATGGACAATTTTAACTACTCCAAAAGGATAAGCTATATGCTCAAGGGCTTACGAGCTCAAGCACAAGGGTCATACCTTCAAGTTGGATTTTGTTCTAGATACAGACAACATGCACTCGTAGTCCTGAGATTATTTTCTATGCTCGAAGACTAGACCAATCATTATTCCCCGTAAGGGCTATCAACCGAATACTTGCGCCAGTCGGGATTCAATTTTTATATCTATTTTGGAGTATCCCATAAGGGATAATCACTAGATCAGAAGCTATTCATGTGAGCTACACTTGGTCTATATCACCCGGAAGATTTATTACTCGGGAGCATGTTACATGCGTCATCCTTTAAAGGGTGTCGAAGGCATATTTTTTGGCCTAGGCCTAATATGTCTGCAGCCCATATTTTCAGGTGTGGCCTGTCACGTTCGTTTAGGGACTTAGGCACTTTTTGCTTAGGCCAAAATGCACGTGATCAAGTGTCCAATACCTTAAAATCCTTTTATACCGCAGTTACTCAACTTTTTAGGAGTTGATACAATGCATCTTAAAAGGTGTCAAATAGTAAAGTTTTATATAGCTGCCCCGCTGACTTTTTTATATAAGTCATGGCGTTGTTTGGGTTTAAAAAGCAATTGATTAGATACAATATCGTTGTTTTTTTGCCATGTAAGTGTGCATTTCTTATTGACCAATATTATGGCTTAGGCTGATTATATATTTCGGTCATTTTCTAAGCGGTTGGTAAATCTTTTATGACTTTATTTACTCGGATTTCATACTACATATGTCATATATTTCCAGGTGTGGTGAAACCACGTGTCTTTTAGGGACTTAAGCACAATTGTTAAAGCAATGTGCGCATGGTGTATGCCCGATACTTTGGAAATTTCTTTATTCACAGCATTCAAGCTTTTTTATAGCTGTTTTGCTATGTGAATTTTCAATGATGTAGTCAACTTTAGATTGCACGCATCATATTTTATAAAGCAGTCGGTATATCACTTGGATCATATTATTCAGGGATTCACAAGTCACTTGGTTGACTATAGTTATCAAAAACCACTTGGTTGGTTGGATTATTTATTCCTTGACTATATGCTTAGTTTGTTCAACTGACCACATAGTCGGGGGCTACACTTATTAGGTGCATCTAGTCGATGCACCTGACTTTATTTTTTCAGCCCTCCACAGTCTTCTGATTTGGAAAAAGTACTCGGGAGATCATGGCGAAGATGATTGAAGCACTCGGCTTTGGAGTAATCTAGTTCGAGAGAAGATTATCTTTTCGACTGCGAAGGTCTCAGGGGCTATTGTGGAGACTATGGGTACCCTATACCCACACGGCACGGTTATCCGACTAGTTATAGGGGATAACTTATATCTATGGAATATGTAAGGAATCATGACTTGGGTATTACGTTTCCTTGTATATTATGGAACGGCATAAAGTCCTGGTTTGATAATATTGTAAATTAGATTTAGGAAACCGATACCGTATTGGTTAAGGTTTCTATCTTGTAATCCTGCCCCCATCCTATATAAGGTGGGCAGGAGGCCCTCTATGGGGCATGAGCAGATATGATCGTCAGATCTATACTACATCAAGCGGATTTAAATCCCCAAACAGTAGTAGGGTATTACCTCTCATTGAGATGGCCTGAACCTGTCTAAATCCTCGTCTCCGCATCCATCCACTTTTAGGTTTCGTGCGCTACCCCCTTTTATTATTGTCGAATTCTTGTTTCGACACTAGGCAATCACAATGTATTAAAAAGGTAACCTTAAGATAATTATTACACTTGCAAAAGGAACCACGTACATTATGGGAAATAACTTCAGCTTAGAAATGCACCTTATGCTTAAGTTCTACTACAAGAAAAAAAATTATCTATCTCATCCATCTCATGAACATGAGTTAAGCAAGTTTTTCTATTTCATGTGTGTGTCTCATCTTGTGGTTAATTAGGTCTTAGCTATACCATCGTGAAAATTGCTTTAACAATTAGTATCAACTACTCCGTATTCATGTACCCACTCTCAAGGTTAAGACACTGTATTCATTGAGCTTACCCTTAAAGCCGTGCGTGCGTGCGTGCGCGATCGAAAAGCGCCGCCCTCGCGCGCGCGCGACGGGTCAACCCGCGCGCGCTCCTGATCCACCGCCACCACCCCACCTACGCAATCCGATCGATCGCCACGAACCCTAGCTTAGCCAGATCCAATATAGGAGTATGAGTATACAGCTACCCATCCTTATAAATCCCGAATCCCGAGGCCACACATCTTCCCATGTCAGATCATGTCGACCATCCATCCAAAATATATATAGCAGCAGCTAGCAGCGATGATCGATCTCCATTTCACACGCTCGCTGCTGGGCATGGCGCTCATCATGTCGCCGTCGCCGCCGCTGCGAGCCCCCCTCCTCGCCGTCGCCGCCGCCATCGTGGCCGGATTGCTCCTGCTGGCGCCCGCCGCGGCGCAGCAGCCGCCCCCGCTGGTGCAGCAGTTCTACTACTACTCGCCCCCGCCGCCGTCGTCGCCCGTGGGAGGCGGAGGTACCGGCGGGGGCGGGCCCTCGCCGCCGACCAACCCCGCGCCGCCGGCGGTGCCGTGCAACTGCGGGACGACGACGGCGCCGGCGGCGCCCTCGCCGCCGGGTGTCTACAACTACAGCGCGCCTAGCGGCGGAGGCGGCGGTGGGGGCCAGCTCGCGTTCTTGTCCGGGTCGGCGAGGTCGACGTCCCACCTGCCGGGCGGCGGAGGGTGGCGCCATGCGCGGCTGCTTGCTTCTGCTGCTGCTCCTCTACTACTAATAGTATGGTGGTAATTGATATATTAGTCGCTTGCATTATTCATGATCCATATGTGTAAGTGTTCTCTGTAATTTTAGCTACAAAAGTCAAGATACAGTCAATTAATTAGTCAAGGCACATGTATGAGTAAAGTCGTCGACTGATATACGGAATCTCTTTTGTTGCGAAATGGAGGACTCAAACTTGATCTTAAAGCTGAATGCAAGATAATGGTACTCCATTATTAATCAAGTCATAGGTGACAACTTCTAAATTCCTGATAAGAGTTTGTATATTTCATCGGAATTTGGTAAACAGAACACGTGAGTGTTGCGTTTTCTTTTATTGCTATAGTAAGTGAACGACCCGATAGGTCGGCTTCTAATAGTTAAATGCGAAAACGTTCCCAAAGTAATGCACCAAAGGCCGCAACCTAGCTGAATGCAACTTAGGTTGCCAATGAGCTGAGCTCGAGCGAGCTCACCTACCTTAGGCTCAAGCTGGACACAAACTCAAATCAAACTCGTGTAATCTTCGAGCTTTCAGATAAGCTTGGTTCAAACTCGATCAAACTCAAGCTCCACTAGCAAGCTTGGCTTAGGCCCCATTCTAAAGTGGCAGGTTAATGTGTTGCTACCTACTATTCAGAGCGCCAATTCAGCTCAGCCCAGCTAAGTCTGCACTTTAGAATGGAGTCTTCTAAGTAGAAGTATGCATATTTTAAGAATATAATCTCTTAAAAATAATTAATTTTTAGTTAATCACATTAATAAAAGAGAAAAGTATATATGGTACTAATACAAGCTACTTCCTTGTGTGGGTCACATACAAATGATATATTTGATGTTCTAGTTTATTAATAAACAATAAAAATCATATATTGTTAGGCACGTTAAGAGATCGAGCTCAGCTCGATAAAGTTAGTAGGCTTTGGTATAAGCTCGAGCTCGGTTTTTATAGAACTCGAGCGGAGCTCGAATCCAGCCTAGGGCGAGCCGAGCTCAAGTAGCTTGTGAACCTCAAGCCATTTTAATAGCCCTAGTGCAACCAACAGTAATACATCAAAGGCGCGCAACTATACGAATATTGGAAATTTTGACCAGACGAAAAGTTCCATGTTATGGGTTGTGAATCTGTCGAACGCTTATTCGGGAGAAAGAGACTCATTAGAGCAAGTCCGTGCTAGTGTGCCGGCCTACATCAGCCTCCGAAGGCTCTAGGCCATTGTTTTACACCGTATTGACAAAAGACAAACAATTAATAATAGGGGCAATTGCGCATCTGACCCTCTTTTTTTAAGCCTAACTACCATTTAACTCTCTTTTTTTTAACTTGGCTCGTTTGACCCTTCTTTTTAAAATTGAAGATTCAATGTGACCATATTCTGTTAAGGGCATGTAACGGTGTTAATTGGAGCAAAAAAATACCCCTTCTACCCTTGGTCAGTTGACCCTATTTTATCAAAAGTATAAATAAAATATTAAAAAAATTGGATAGCATAAGAAAACATGCAGCTTGTGAATAAAAAAAACAGAATCCACAGCAATCGTCGTGGCCAACCAGGCGGCGGCGGCGCGCGTGGAGGAAGACGGACGCCAGCACGCACGCGGAAGAAGACGAAGGCCGGCGCGCACGCTGAGGGAGGAAGCGGCGCCCTGTGCAGAGCTCGAGCTCGTCGGCGTGCGGAGGGCGGGCGGCGGCAACACGCGAGCGGAGGCGAGAGGCGCGGAGGACGAGTGGTGACGGCGCGCGCGCGGGGAGAGAGGCGCGGAGGACGGCGGCGAGCGGCGGCGAGCGCTGGAGAGCTTGCCGGAGTGGAGAAGGTGTCGCGCGTCGTTGCCGACCTGCAGTCTCTGAGACCACTGCCGCACCGCCATCATCAACCCGCCGCCACCAGATACGCAACCCGCATGCCTTGACGCCGCCGGATTCGCGGCTTGCACGCCCAGCCGCTGACGGATCATCCACCGCCACAACCCGAGCTCTACCGCCGTTGCTCCTCCTCGTCGTCATCGAGCCGCTGCTGCTCCTTCCGCTCGCCACAGCCGCCGTCACCGCCGCTCCTTTCTCCGTGCACGTGCCGTCGGCACCGCGGCGCCATGCCTCTGCGCGCGCGCCCCGCCTTCTCCTACGCCGCATGCACCCAGATAGATGGGGTTGGGACCGAATGAATGGATAGGGTTGAGTTGTCACCATGGGTATTTTGGTCAATTTGACTAGTAAATAGCACTATTTTCTTTTTTTCTAAATGAAACCCTAACAGTGTGGTGAAAGTAGGGTCAAACGGTGACTTCGATTTTGAAAAATGGGGTCAAATAAGCAAACTAAAAAAATCTAGGTCATATTAGTAGTTAGGTTTCAAAATAGAGTCAAATAAGCAATTGTCTCTTAATAATATGTGGTTAGAAGGGTACGTTAAGGCAAATGGATAAAAAAAGGGTTAGCACTTGAACTTTACTTTAAGTTTATTTTTGAGTAAATTGCATTGGTGGCATACAAACTTAACATTTGGATGCAATCTAGTACACGAATTTACAAAATGCTTATTTCAGTACACAAACTTGTTTAATGAGTGCGAAACAAGGCCAAAATGGCAGACAATGACAAAGAATTTCTGAGTTGGAGCCTACTTAGAATGGCATGAGCATACATAAGGGGTCATGATACACGCTACATGTGCGAATAGCCTCTACTTGGTAATACCTCCGTTTCTAAATATTTGACACCGTTGACTTTTTTAAATATGTTTGACCGTTCGTGTTATTCAAAAAAATTTAAGTAATTATTAATTCTTTTCCTATCATTTTATTCATTGTTAAATATACTTATATGTATACATATAGTTTTACATATTTCACAAAAGTTTTTAAATAAGACGAACGGTCAAACATGTGCTAAAAAGACAACTGTGTCAAATATTTAGAAACGGAGTATTTATTTTTGTTATTTCTTTGTTTTCAATTCATTGCATTCTTTAGCTATATTTCATATTATGTCCGTATAATCGGTATCTCTTATTATATATTTGGTTGAGCACATATATACATGTCAAGATGACATCATCCTGATGTGTGCCTGTATGACATCCTAATAAACACAACTAAGTAGGTAGTAGGATTAACTAGGGCATGCTCATTTGAAGGTTCTCATGCACCAAATAAGTTTGTGCATCGAAATAAGCGTTTTGCAAGCTTTTGTGTATCGGGTTGCACCCACTTCACAAGTTTCTGTACTGTCAGTGCAATTTACACTTCATTTTTTACCCTAAGCTACAGAACCTATACATGTTTGTCATTGGTTTTGTTTGAAATGGAGATGATTTTCCTATTTCATACTTTTATGTTCCTGATGCAATGTCATTTAATTTGGTTCACAAAGTTCATGCTAGCAAAAAAATCACTATCATGTCAATCAAAACCACCATACAAATGTTCTTTAGAAAATATGTATCCGATTTTGAAAGACATGGGTGAAATAACTAGTTTTGTATTTGAGGATAAAAAATGGACTTTCACATAAACAAAAAAGGTAAAATTTATAGGTTGATTGTGTTAACTAGGTGACGTTTCAAACAGCCATTGTCCCCCTATATTAATGGCAGGGGTCAAAACCCTTCAATTGGACTCAAATATAACATAAAATCAACTCAAATCCTTTTCAAAAGTCACAAACTGACTTGGACCAGAAGTTCCTATACTGAAGAAGCGTGCGCTTTCTATCTGTTTGATTAAAATAAGGCCATATTTGTTTAGGCTTATAAGCCAAAAAGTCTCTAAACAAACAATCAGTTTTTTCGTTTGGCTTTTTTGAAGCCATAAGCCACTCTAACACTAAGGGCCTCTTTGTTTAAGCTTATAAGCCAACTTATAAGTCGAAAAGTCTAAGCCTAAACAAACAAGCAGCTTTTCCGTTTGGCTTTTTTTGAAGCCATAAGCCACTCTAACACTATTAAGCCAAAAGCTAGGTTGGAGAAGCTTTTTTGGCTTATGTGAGGTAGATGTATGACTCAACTACTAAACTTAGGACATTAAATCCACCGGCTTATAAATCATATAAGCCAATAAGCTGACTTAAAAGTCTAGGCCAATAAGCCTAAGCCTAAACAAAGAGGGCCTAAGCCAAAAGCTAGGTTATAAAAGCATTTTTTTTTACTTATGTGAGGTAGATCTATGACTTCACCACTAAACTTAAAACATTAAATCCATCGACTTAATGTTCAGATAAGCCATTGATTGAAAAGTCTAAACCAATAAGCCTAAGTCTAAACAAAGAGTACCTAAATCAGCCAAAAGGTCCGATTCATAACCGGAAGTTTCAGAATGGAACTATTGTGTCCAAAAGGTCTGATTTTTCAGCAAATCAAATTCCGTCTCGAACTATGTCCATATACCTAATATATATTCCGATTGATATAGCCACATTGCACAGTGCCAAACGTTGGTGTAAATAATGCGCTTAATGAATATTTGGTGCCTTTTTCTGTGGAAGAAATGATCGGGACGATTGAATATGTGTATGCACAAAGAGAAACAGAGCATGCTCACTATGGGTTAATTGGGTATATCAGAATCCAATTGTGCAACTGTTGGTTATATCTTAGAGGAGAAAAAAGAATTACAATATCCTATTTGGCGAGTCTGTTAGTAAGAGGTAAGCTCTCAACTAGCTTGATATTTAATCATGTTTTAGAGAGGGTAAAATCTAAATCGAGAGAGCTCTCTATTTAGTTTTAATGGGAGACACCACATACATGTCTTCTTTGCTACACATGCATGCCATGTTTGCTATTATGTCATATATATTTTTTCCTTCTTATAAAAAAATTTCTCTTACATTACTTATCTGATCTACAATCCAATTACATCATTGAGTTCGTTACAATTAAATCTTTATAACAAGATCTTACATGATTATATTATGATAAAAAATATTTATGTTTATAATTACTTTTATTATATTTTTAAGTTACTTTTATTACGTATTGACTCCGATGTTGGGCTCAACTACAAAGGTCTGATAAGGACATAATGCTAATGAATAATGCATGCCATAAACTTGAGTCAACGGTCATGCAACCCTTTGCCAACATGGGTGAAGATTCACAAATAGGATCCAATAATTATGTTTTCTTTATCTTGTGTTGGTTTTCATTAGCGTGTGCTTGCTTAATGTTTGGTTACAGTATGGTTGTGAACTCGTTGTTCTGTGAACGCTTTTGGGCGATGTTTTGAAATAATTGGTTATAGTTCTTTGAGCAAAGGCCGGAATGATATTCCATTATCTAAAAAAATATAAATTAATTTTAGATTGATTAAATTATTTCTTATACATTCATAATGCTCTGAGTTGATTACTTTTATTATTGTTTTTAGTCAATTCCATAATTTGTGCTGATTAAATTTAATTTATAGATATACTCATATTTTTATCCCTGCAACGGACTAATGTTGTAACAATTTATTTCCATTTTGTGCTAAGTTACTTTTATGATTTATGTAAAATAATTTTAGACTTTGTTAAATTAATTTCATAAATGTATTTACTTGAAAATCTTCTCTATACTTTGCTTGTGAATTTATTTACTCCACATAGTTTCTTACTTCAACTCAGTCATAATGTAATTACTTCTAGTATTATAGAGAGTTACTTATATTGCATATCTAAGTTACTTCTACAATTTAAATAAATTACTTTGAAATTAATAAATTTTTTAAATATATTCAAACATGGATCTTGTTTTGTCACATATTTTGAGTAGAGTACAATGATGCAAATAGATCTTAAAAATAATATGTGATTTAAAAGATATCATTTAAGAGGTTAAAAAAAGACACACACCATAGACTAAATGGGATTTATATATGGGATGCAGTGGTCTCTGGTTAGTACTAACACACTACCGTGCACTACCTAGTCACATCCTTTAAAGAGATCAACAATGTATATATATAGACTTTACATTTAATAGCCAGTTGGGGTGTAGAATAAATAGGGTACACCCCTATTCAAAGCTATACCCCCTGCACCGGATGGTTGAGGGGTGGGGGTGTGGAAGAGTTTGACTTGGTTGGTGAGGGAGCAATAAAATAGCAAAAGACCAGTGCCTTTTTTGATATAGGCGGATTTACTTTATATTTAGAAGTGTCCAAGGCTTAGAGCTCCTTTTACAAAAAATGACATGGATACCAAAAGTTCTTTCACTTGCATATATTCTAGGACACGTATATAGATAGAGGTGGAACTGCAACAACCAAAAGCCAATCAATTGAATCATGGCTGATAACACACGCTTGTCTCGTATGGAGAAGACAACCTTCTTCTCTTTCTCTTAATTTACTTCCACGCCATAAAACATATACTTAGCTGACAACACTTAGTCTGAGTTCGGTTATGCTTTTATAGAGACCTACCTTTTTTATAGAATGCTCGCTTCCTGAAATGCTGAATGACATGTTTTCCCCAAAACTTCCAATATCGAATTTTCCCTTAAGAAATCAAATAAATCCATTTTTAAAGTTTATATTAGTAATAATCAATTAATCACACATTAATTACTTGTCTTGTTTTACGTGCCATTGATAAGATCAGACAATCCTTGGATTTGAGAATAGAGCCTTGGTACCGTTAATGTGACACTACTTATAGTTGTATGTTTATTTATCAAGATCACCTTACTTGGATAGTTCATTTTGAGATCATCCTTTTAAATGTAAAAAAGATATAAAATGACAAGGTACCAACTCACCCGGCTGGCATGGAGCCAATTATTAGTAATTAAGGGGATTTGCATTTGAGGGAAGTAGACTGAATTGATTCTATTAAAAAAGAGAGCTATGCACTGCACTTCAGCATATAAGGGAAACTATTCAGCTTCTTATGTCCCAAACATTATGAAGTTTTTGGTATTGATCTAAGGCGCAATAACAAAAAAATGGAGACTAATTACCAAGTTCCTTTTTTTGTTAATATCTGACAATAAATAGCAGCAAGCAAATATGTGTGTAACAAGATTTACACTGTGGAAAGACCGGAAGTGCAGGAGAACAACAAAAATAAAAGCAAGGTGTGGTTTGATTGCATAAAAAACATGTGCAGTTTGTGGACCAACATCTTATATGAATGCCTTTATAAATATTTGTAGAGCACTCTATTTCATAATACTCTTTTGCCAAAGATATATATATTAGAAATAACACAAAACAGATGCTTCACAAAATCTTCTCCAGACTTGTGGCAAAGGTTGTCCTTGGCAAAAATGAATCCAATTTTATACTCTTGGAACATCTCAAGTGAAATTTAATAGGAGTGCAACCCACATACTTCCCCAACACCAGATACTATAAAAAATGACCAAACAGCTTCGGGATATATAAAAACATTATGACTGCCACCAAATATTAGAAATATCATTTAGCATAATCAGTAATTGTAATAGAAAATGGAAAACAACAGAGAAGGTTTTTATGTTTCAATCGTTTGTGATCAGTAAATTTGTAGCATCAAAGGGAAGGAGAAAAAATATCAAATGCAAGAACTTTTATAACATCAGAATTAAAACTAAATAAGAACGTTCAGTTCAAATGCAGGAAAATAGCAGTCACAAAATGTTATAGCCAAATCTTTCCTCAGTGCAAATTCTGCATAAAAGATGTGAGCGGTGGAGCATAATAATAGTAACATATTATTCAAAAATAAAACATAATCATGTAGCATTCTCTTAGGGGTAAACTATTGAAATAAATTATTCAGAAATAGTTGAAAGTATCAGCTATCATCTCTTAGACTATTACTCTTTGTTTTAACTACAAGCAAGATACATAATTTGGAATATCAATTTAGTAGTCAGTCAAATTAAATACTGCATTATCACTTTTCTGATTTGATTATGACAAGTTTCATACAAAATAGAGAACAACATAGAGAGCTCTATTGCTTGTGCTTGATTAAGTGTTTGCGGCCCTTGAAAGGTACATTAGTTGGATAGCAGCCTTCTTCACATCATCTTCGTATTGTTGGCCCTGTGTTAGCATCGGTTCTGATTGGCATCCCTCCATCATCATCCTCACTCCAAAATCTACCTCCTTTGCATTCTTATTATTTTTCCTCAATCCCCTCCGGAGTGGAACCTCGTTTCTACTCGTCTTCCTCTTCTTGTCTTTGCTCCTCTTACCTTCTAACTCAAGAGCATCAATTCCCTTTCTGTGATATCGGATCCCACAAGCATTGCACAAAGACTACATAAACATATCGTAATTAAAAAAAGAATTGGCCTCAAATCAACAAGCTCTGAGCAACATATAGGTGCTATATCTAGATGATTTATAGATCTATTCTTTACCTTGGGGCCAAAGGGGCCGTTGCGCCATACCGATGTTTTGCTGGTTTGGCAGTGGGAACAAATCCTCGGATAGTTTAGATCTAAAGGAACAACAACCTTCAACGCCAAAACACCAAGATGGTCATATGAGTTTGTGATAATTATAGCAGGAAGAAATTGAGTACAATCTAAGCTTCCGATCCTTAGGTTACCTTGTGGAGGGAGGACTCAGGTTCCATTGGAGAGAGCACAGGATCTTGAGCACAGCCTGGCTTTCTTGTTTCTATGTGTATCTGTGTGCGGGAGGAGGTAGGATGGATATTTTGGGAGGTTTTAAAGTTTTGATATCCGCACATTGAATAAAAAAAAGGAAATAATGTGAAATCGAACACAATTGTGTATACATCCATATTTGTGATAGGGTGAGGTGCTTTCAGATTTACTTTTACAGAATCATTTTATATGTTTTATAAGTTCCCATTCCCACTAGGAAAAAGTCGGAATTACACCCCTAAACTATAGGGACAGTACGAATTACCCCCTAAATCACAAAACTAGACATTCTTCATCCTTAGCTTTTCATACCAGACGAATTACTTCCCTCACTCTGGAGCGGTTTTGGTCCTACGTTGCACACATGTGGCAATTCAATTAGCATAAAAAAAATAAAAAACAGTGGTCCACATGTTAGTTTTGATCTGTGGATTTAAACATTTTAGAAAATAAAAAAACCAGTATTGACATGTGGGCCCATCACTTATTAATTTTTTTATGCTAACTGGACTGTCACGTGTGCGCCACGTAGGACCAAAACCGCTCCAGAGCGAGTCAGAGGATAATTTGTCGGTATGAAAAGTTGAGAGTGAAGGATGTCTAGTTTTGTTGTTCATAGGATAAATTCGTACTGGCCATATAGTAGTTTTTGGGGTAATTCGAACTTTTTACTTCCCATTAAAGTGTAAAACTATCACACGCAAGCTTCTGTTCCATGCTTGACTTTTTTGGTCGTCGTCTTCTTCTCCCTCTTCTTGCAAAATAGGCATGGGCTTAGTTAGCTATATTGTCAGCAAATTAGCTTTCGGAGGAGAAGAGCTCACATCTTGGACTTTTTCTTGTAAGACTCACACACAAAACTAAAAAGGAAGCATTCATACGATATAGATATCTCCAGAAAATCTTAATTCTAAACACAAATCACATATTGAAAAATAAAAAGGAAAATTCAACATATGAAAATTAGATAGTACAATTCATCCCGAATTTGTCTCCTTTTTTTTCAACGTACATATTGAGTAAGATGCATGATTTTGGTGGAGTGATAAGACATTACTATACTCTTTACTATACTCTACCGTGTTGGGTTTTTTAGATTTCTTAACAACCATTTGCATTAAATTTGAAGAAAAATATACACGATGGGGTATTCCCTCGAGAGATTAGAATCCACTTAAGCGTACTCCATCTTTTTTTAGAAAGTAGGATGTTCTGGAGTGACATGTGTACAGTACACGATTTTGACAGATTGACCACTATATTTCTTTTACAAAATATGGATATGAAAAAGAAGACAACTACTATATCAATGAAACTTTTCATGAAAAATTAATAGGGTCAAAATTAAGAGGAAAACTGGGTTCATGGTATCCCAATTAGTATACTCCCTTCATTTCATACTATAAAGTATTTTGACTTTCTTTTTAAGTTTGAATAAGTTCATAAAAAATGGTAACATTTTTAAGATAAAACAAATATATTATTAAAATCTATCCAATGCTCGATTTAATAATACAAAATTGGTGTTATATTTAATTTTTAATAAACTTGATTAAATTTAAAAAGTAAACGGAGTACATTTCTGTGTTAGCAGTATTTTCAATATCGGTTCTCTACTTATATTTTTTTTTCACAACAACAGCAACATACAGGAAAAATAATTGCCCCAAGGGATTAACCCGGTGACACAGATCTGCAACCAAAACAAATGCAACACTAAACACCAAATGCAACATTTGTCACACAAGTCCCATGGTTGCCTTTGGTCTGATTTTTGCTTGTTATATTTAATTGGAAATGTAACCTATGAAGATGCACAAAACCATCGACTATAGGATATAGGATATGGCTCGGGGTAATACTGAATAGTGGTCCATCCTTTTTTTTTTTGAAAGTAGGATGCCCTGGACATGGGTACTATGCCAATACATGGTTTTGATATATTGATCGCCCATATATTTCATGGTATATGCATATGAAAATAAAAACAAACTATTATAGAAGGGAGATATTTCATAAAAAAATTTGTACCATTGTTCTTTTATACATCACCGGTAAAGTAAGAAGAAAATTGGTTGTATAGTTCCTCAAATGTTGTACATTTCTGCACGGAGAGAGTATTTTCAATACGAATGCTTACATTTTTATTCACAACATAAACATGAAAATAATAAATTACTCTGGTGAGTTAACCCATAGACCAGTGCATTGGTGTCACGGGAAACCATAGACGCGCTGTAATTTCTACTGCAAATCACTGTTTACATCTTGTTTATAAGTGGTGACGATCGATGGTATATATAATAGAGAGGACACCAATGATCTTATATTTGTGACCAAAACAAATACAATTACCTTTTTTTGAAAAAAAAACAAATGGAACTAAAAGTAAACACCAAAACGAGACAGGAAGATAGAAATGCAACATTTGTCACACAGGGCACACTCCCCTCTCCTAAAACCAAGGTCAGCCCATGCTAATGCAGGGCAGGGAAAGAACAAGTCCCTGACCACTCATGGACACCATATGCATGCAGCGGTGAGAAGCGTAGTATAAAACCCCATCCAACCCCTCCCCATTTCTGCCTCAACCACTACAACACAAAAAGCGAGAGAGATCTCTCCCGAGCTCGATCCGGTCCACCGCGACACGAAGACGACCATGGCGATGGCTCGCTCCCAGCTTGCCGCCGTGTTCCTCGCCGTCCTCGTCTCGGTGGCGCCGCTCGCCGGC
This sequence comes from Oryza sativa Japonica Group, assembly GCF_034140825.1. Classification (NCBI taxonomy): domain Eukaryota; kingdom Viridiplantae; phylum Streptophyta; class Magnoliopsida; order Poales; family Poaceae; genus Oryza; species Oryza sativa. Next base: position 8,271,354 of record NC_089041.1, read on the forward strand.
GCGGCGGACAACCTCCAGGACGCGTGCAACCGGACGCTGTTCCCCAAGGTGTGCATCCAGGCGCTGACGACGAACCCGGAGAGCCGGACGGCGAACGCGCGGCGGCTGGCGGAGCTGTCGGTGTACGTGGCGGCGGAGGTGGGCACGGCGGTGGCGGCGTTCGCGCACCACGAGCTGAACGGCGTGAAGGAGGACGCCCTGTTCAAGTGCGTGGACAGCTGCTCCGACGACATCGAGGAGGCGGTGGCGCACCTCAGCGCGCTCACCCGCGAGCTCACCGACGCCAAGTTCCTCGAGGTCAAGGCCTGGCTCTCCGCCACGCTCGGCGGCTCCTCCACCTGCGAGGACACCTGCAAGGACGCCCCCATCAGCGAGATCAAGAACGCCGTCGTCACCAAGAGCCTCGAGTTCGAGAAGCTCCTCCGCGTCACGCTCGACCTCATCACCGAGGCCTCCGGCTCCATGTCCGCCGACGTCGCCCTCCCGCCCGCCACCGGCGGCGGCGGCGGCGGCTATGGCTATGAATCCAGCAGCGCCGCCGCCGCGCCGGCGCCTTCCGAGTCCGACTCCGACGTCGGCTCCGGCTCAGGCTCCGCCGCCAGCGCGCCGGGCCCGAGCCCATCCGACGACACCGGCTACGGCGGCTCCTCCGGCAGCCCATCCAGCAGCCCATCCAGCAGCCCCTCCAGCAGCCCCTCCGGCAGCCCCTCCAGCAGCCCCTCCGGCAGCCCCTCCGGCAGCCCCGCCGGCAGCCCCGCCGGCGGCCCCACCGCCGGCGGCCCTGCATCTGGACCGTCGTCGTACGGCGCCGCCTCTGGCCCCGCCGAAGGGCCGTCGTCGTCCGGCGCCGCCTCTGGCCCCGCCGAAGGGCCGTCGCCGTCCGGCGCCGCCGGCCCCGCCGAAGGGCCCTCGTCGTACGGCTCCACCGAAGGGCCGTCTCCATCGCCGTCGTCGTCCGGCTCCGCCGACGCGCCGGGACCCGGCGCCAGCGCACCGGATTCCGAGGAGTACTGAGCGACGTACGGCGCATGCATGGCTACACAGATTTTTCCTTCTTCATATCACCATTTCTTTTTCTCCAGTCTTCTTTGAATAATCCGTTGACACTAGCGAAGATTATGATGGGTTGATCATTAAGCCTACGTAGAAAATCCATTGACATAATTATTACAATGGTGTATGGGGAAAAGGGGAAAAATATTAGTATGGTTTATGAGGATTATTTCGGATCAAGAAATGAGGCCCATATAGGAGAGATGGCATGTGGCCCCAAATGGGAGATTTTTATTTTATTTTATTTTTTTGGGAAAAGGAGATTTTTTTTATTATTATTGTAATATTGTTATATGTTGTATTGGTTTTCTTTGATGAAATTATATCTGTTCTAAGTGCTAGCTCCATGACTCCTTTTTTTTTTCATCTGATTTTTCTCGGTGTTCAAACTTGGCTCAAACATAGGGTGATTCTAATTATGACATCGGCGTTGGCATGGTAGTGTTGCATTATGCTAAAAATAGTTTTGAATTTTGAAAATTAGTAAATTACCCCAGCAAGCTCATAAACAAATAAACTTTTATGAAAACAAGTACTTGTATTCTGATTGAGACAAAATTTATCTAGGTTATAATCCTATAATGTGCATATTTTTTTGAAACTTTTTTCATTCCTAAATCTGAATATTCAACTGCATATATGTATTTGACTTTGTTAAGTTGCTAAATTACTTTAAACAATTTGGAAAAAGTTGCAATTGCACACTCCCTCTGTCCCATAAAATATTCCATTCGTCCCAAAATATAAGCATTTTTAGACTTCGATACAGTCTTCGAGATGCTAATTTGACCAATAATATCTATAAAAATAAGATATTTTAAATAAAAAGACTTGCATATTATGATAATTTGTTTAATAATAAATCTAGTAACATCAATTTTACATAATTGATCTTTTTATTTTTTTTTGTTATTAATAGTCAAAGTTAAAAATGATCGACTTAACACTATGCTAAAAATGCTTATATTTTAGGACGGAGGGAGTACACATCTAGAATTGGATGTAACATATCCTAAAACAATAAATCTGGATAGGAGATTGTTCAGATTCATTGTACTAGACTACACCACATCTAATTCTAGGTTTTTTTTTCTTTTGGGGCGGAAGGAGTAGTATGGAGTTTTTGAAACCTAATCAAATTAGGCATATAGAAACTATTGTAATAGTTGTTCGATAAAAAATAGTTTCATCCATATTTTGAAAACTATTTTCCGTATGAATTATATTTATTTCGGTGTACTAAAATATCTTGGTTGGCACTTGGCAATGCCCCCATTGATCAGGTAACTGTTTTCTGAGGATCTTATTAATTTTTAGGACCTTTATATTTTGTATTCTTATTGGGTGAATTCCTCCCAACCTAATAAACCGTTACCGTACATCACCGTGTCATCATCTATCGAAATTTCTAAGTAGTACCAAGAGTACTCCCTCCATCCCAAAATATAGCAACATTGTATCGTGTGATATTTTACACGATACAATATTGCTATATTTTGGGACGGAGGGAGTAGTAAATAGTGGTTTTGGTCTTGTTTCAAATTTTAATGTTAAAAACATCGCGTTTTGATGACCGGACAGAGAGTAGTACTAGTAAAGTTCTTGAGCTTACACGTTTTGATACCTGTGATGTTCGAATAAACTTTCATGGTATGTGCCCCTCCGCTTATACACGTTGTAGTAAAATGCGCCTTTACAAAGCACAGAAGTACGTTTCCCCTTCACGGAGGCGTAAACATCGCGCATACTGGATAGAGGGGAAGGCAGCGAAACACCGATGGAGAGCAACTGTCCACACACATGCCCGTCCTGCCATGGCTCGCGGCGGCGGCGACGACGCCCGTGCGCCGGTCGCCGCCGCTCCCCGCTACTCCGCGTGCCCTGCTCCGACTGCCGGCCTCTTCCTTCCCTCCCTGGAGCAACTGCGCGAAGAGCGGGCTCCCGCCGCGGGGGCCATTCGCCACCGCCGCTGACACCCCCCTCGGGGGTTCGCTCCCTGAGCCCGAGGAGGAGCGCGACACGCTCCTCGACGGCGCGCTCCGGGCCGCACGATTCCGCGACGAGGAGTCCCGCCGCCCAGGTCAGCGATGGGGGGTGCATCTTTTGTGTTGCTGGCTTTGCTGCTGCTCATCTTTTGCTTGTGCCGCCGATTCCGTCGGAACTGGCAGTGCGCGCTACCTGTTCGACGAATTGAGGGGAATGGTTTTGTTACCCCCCCCCCCCGGCGGCGCATGCAAAGTCATAATTTCAACAGCAATGTGCTTATAGATTAGTTGTTGTAAATTATTTGGTAACACCTGTTTTCAAGTCTGCCAATCTTAAGCAGCGTGCACTTTTTTTAAAAAAAAACCAACAGCAATGTGCATATTGATTACCTAATATTGGAAATCTTTATTTATTAAAGTATGACATTAGTACTATTTCAGCACCATATACAAACTTTTTATGCAAATTACATGTTTTTACAGTGACGTGCTTTAGTTGCTTGTTCATTTATTTTTCTGAATTAACTAGAACAGAGTTTTGTCTCAGTCCCACATGAGACAGATTTAACGCAGTTGTTTAGAACTTTGAATCATGAATTGCTCTTTCTTCGCAAAGTTCAGAATTCAGATGATAATCCCTGTAGAGTATCATCTGATTTTTTAGGAGAAGGCCACACATGGCTATATATGATTGTATATCAAAATTCTAATGTTTCTCAGTATTATTTTTGTTGCAGATCCTCTTTTTATTGACCCATATGCAGCTGTTCTACTTTCACTTGATGTGGCAAGTGAAGATAAAGATCTTCTAGCTTTACATTTAATGCCAAGTGCAGAACATTATAGGCTAGTGACCAGATATATTGATGACAAATTGCAACATTTCATAAGCAATTCAGATGATCTTAGACAGGTACTGAAATTTAACTTGTTACGATGAATCTGTCCGCATAATCTGTGGAGAATTTGCTGGCTTATTCCTAATAGATTGTTCTGTTGACAGATGGAATGGACACTCGTCCTTACAGGCTAAGCTGGCCAAGGTTGTCTGTTGTGTATGATGTATCACCTAGAAGAGTCTTCATTACTGCATCACAGCAACTCAGAGGTATAGTCATGTTTTATGCTATCACAAATTGTTTTTAAGGAACTGGTGCATTTTCGACTGTCATTTGTAAGATGCAAGTCCTTTTTCTTTTGAGGGACTAACATGCGAGTTCTGACTATCCAGAAATCTGAAACAGCAAGATCTCTCAATTGAGATTAAAGGCAATATTTATCCTTGATTCATTTATCTTTTATTCTTCTCTACTGCTCCATGTGTATTTTGTACAGAGGAGGATAAATGGATAATAGCTGTATGAAACCTTAGCATGGGAGAAATATGCAACATCTGGTGATCTGATCATAGGGGGAGAGACATAAAGGAGGGAGAGGGGCATTGGAAAAAAACATAATTTTTATTCATTGCTTGTCTCCAATAAATCTTCGGTTTGCCTTGTATTGGGCTGGCCCTAACAACTCAAACTAAGCTTTACATGTTCTGAAGATTTAGTCCTAACTTAAAGTTAAGGGTACTCTGCTGCCAACCATGATAATAAACTCTTGTTTTTTTTTTTTCCCTTTTGGGTGGGTGAACCAAGATAAGTAACTTATCCTCTATGTTACTCAGCCAGCCGTTGTTTGTTCAAGTTCTGTGGGAACATCTGCTACTGTGTGTGTCACCTGGCTGGCCAAGCTGTATAAGCACATTACAATAGCAATGATATAGCAATTAGAGCCCCCCATGCTATCTATCTTTTACATTTCTCAAAAGAAATCTGATGATTCAAGGGTTGCCACAAACTCATGTACATCTATACTTCTTTTTTAATGAAAAAAGAAGTATAGATGTACATGAGTTTTTGATGTACATCTATACTTCTTTGAAAACAAGGTAATGGTGTTAGTGAATCTGCCAACACACAACCTGCACACTGTACTTTTATGAGTTGCTCTCTGAATTTCTTTGGTTGTTACATAGTAGACCTTCTATATGCTTCTTTCTTCTAAAAAAATCAAAATTTAATATACTTTGGAATGATTCTTGTAACTCAAAAAAGTGAAGGACATGTTTGATGCAAGAATCATCATTTATTTCGTTTCAATAGTATTATAGATAAAATATGTATGATTCATTTTCATCCGTAGCAAACACGTATGTAGTTAGCTAACCTTTTCTTTTTTAAAAAAAAAAAATCTTGTGATATGATAGGAGCCGGAGCAAAAATATCACGGAACTGTGTTGTACTTCATACTTCTTCAGAGTCTCCTGACTTGCAAGCGGGCTTGAATAAAAATGGCTTCAATGGGAATAGGCCGAGCTTGTGGGTACTGCAGGTAACTTACTCCACTATGTCCTTCCGCACAAAATTTCGATACTAATCATTAAATTTATTGTTATATTCCCCTTTGCAATTAATCAAATACTGCACTCTAGTCTAGGTTTTGGAGTACAAGGACTCAAGGACATACCCAAACCCTAGGCTAGAATAAATATAAAACAAAAATACACTTAACATTGGTAGCTCTAGTGCAATAATGCTGCAGCAGGGCAGTGGAGCTACATTTGTTTTTTTTTTCAAGTGTTATTGATCAAATAAGCAAAATCAACTTACAAGAATTAAATCAATTGATGTGTTTTTAGATTTAAGGATTATGTGCTAGCACAAATCCTCAAAACCAATAAAGGGCACTCTTTTTATGCAAAGCAACACTTACATATGCACCTAACTTAAAAACTCCTGGTGCTCCCGTTAATATGTAAATCACCAGCATATTGGTTGTGACATATTATGCAAAATTATCACTTTCTACATGTTCATACCAGCCATTGCATCCATGTGTTCAGAAATGGTTGCAAACTGGTAGGAACTGTGTAGTGTCTTGTTTTAGGGTTGGCTCAGGGTGCTGCAGTAAGTTCTGGAATCGAGTTATTTCTCTGTTGTTTTACACTGAATATCCACACAGCAGGGTGAAATGTTAGGTTTTCAGAAACATAGGAAAAAGGTACTAATATGTTAGATTGGAAATTAACCAGAAAGCAGCATTCTTGCAAAAGAAAAACAATATTTCAACAGGCAAAATGAGCAGGTCTTCCTGAGTATTTTAGGAAGAACTGGAAACTGCCCCTATCTGGTTTTGTCTCTTGGTTCTGGTTTTAATTAGTGAGGTATCATGCCAAGGTTGGAGAATTTTCTGAAAGTATGGTTTTGTTAAACCTGGTGTTTACTGACTTGCTATGTATATTCACAATTAGCTATTTTAACAGCAACTACAGAACCCTTAGCTCTGCTGAGAGGGCAATTCCAGTACCTCTTATGATACCTGGTGTTCATGAGCTTATTGGCACCAGCTAGTGGACAGTATTTGAAGTAGGCCAATATTAATGTTTCATGGTTTATAACTTATTTTGCATTGTACACATGAAACTAATCAGATGATGGGATGAGTAGGTCATAAAGTGATATTGCATTTGAATGATTTAACATGATGATGGATAAATATATGTTATTGTTATGGATGGGGGAAATTCCACACTCTTTTGGTAGATTATGCAGCGCATGTCATTGATAAATTTGATCTGCAAGAGAGGAAATGTGAGTGGAAGAGTGCAAAGGGGGTCTGTGCTATATATCTCTCTAGAGTAGACGATAATTTTTTTTTTCTCCTATGGCTTGATGGAGTTTTATTTGCTTTAGCTTGACTAGCTACCTGGTTTTGTATGCTGACACTAAAATGTGCACTGATGTTATTTTTTGCCATCCATTTGAGTACATCCAAGTCCTTATGGCATCACTCAAATAGGAAAGCTAACTGCATTTTGTATTTTTGTGTCATGAATTTGTTCTGGCATTGCAGGGTTTACCTTTGTTCACTTTTAAAAGCTTGGAGGACCTTTTGCTTGTCATTGGCAATTTAGCAATGAAAGGGAGTATCTTTATAGGGGAGGTGCCACGTTTTACGCAGTGGGGAGCAGCAACAGACATGGTTGGCTAAGTACATACTAGAAAATTTGCATATATTATTTTAATTTGGCTCATCAAGTAACAGTTCCCTTCTACATTGCACAGGCCTCAGAGCAAGACAGGCTGGAAAACCTTTTCTTTACTCAGGGTTTTCGTGTCAGCTTTGTTCACTATGAAGAAGTGGCAAAGGATGTTGGCTTAGGTCTAGACTCTCCACCGGAAATACATGGTAGAGCTATTTTTATTGCAGAACAGCTGCGTTTCTCAGATGCTCAGGTAATGAAACCAACTCTATTCCTTCGACATGGATTCTAACTTCAATGATTCTGGGGGTTGGCGTGAGCTCTAAAAAAATATCACTCTCACATCTGGAAATTGCCCATAACCTTTTGATTGCAATATCTTGAGAGATTGAAGAGCCAAGATATCAGTTTGTTCTTTTCCTTTCCTTTTTCTTTTCGGAAAACGAGGTTGGTGGGCCCTCATGAAGAAAAACATGACACACGAGTTAGAGCGGTGAACTTCATGAAACATCCATACAAAACTTTGACTCAGAAATTGCAAATCAGCCAACCAATCACCTTTCCCATGTTATGTAGGAGGTAGGAACATCTGCATTTGTTATTTTCATCACTTATAGAGTACTCTTAGCTTTTTTTGTAACCCTTAATTTAATTTTGTTCTGAATAAATTGTCAAGTTACATATTGAAGAAACTTTCCAGGTTTATATAAAGAAAATCTAGCTGTTAAAAGCACACCTTAATTGATTCAGTGCATATTGGTAATATTCTACTGACAGTACATGTATGATTTTATTTTTCTTCTTTTGCCAAAACTAATGTGTAAGCACCCAACTATTTCACTTATAATAAATTGCCCAAAGTCAAAATCTTTTGATGTAAGCCCTTTAAAGCTTCAACTGTTCATATGTAACGTTTAGCCTTCTACATTTGGTTTTGTTGATATGAGCCTCTCAACTGTCTGATTTTGTTCATCGAGGTCCTTCATTACTTACAATTTTCCCATGAGAGTTTTGCAAGTAATTTATCTATTACTACACCTTAAATTTAAGGTAATCAGTTGTTATTGGTGTTGGAGTCTTATTAATGTCCTTCAGAGAAAGATACCTCTGGTGTATGATTTACTAAAACAATTATCATTTGCTAGTCCACAGTTGCTCATATTTGTTGATGCGCCCCATTGTTAATCATATAGCCATGAACCCTCAATTAGTTGAGATCTTATAGTGCAATTTTGTTTATTTGATCTCTGGCTTGATAGATGGAGAGCTTCCGGATGCATTTTGAAAGAATAGAGGATGATGCCGATGAAGACGGATTCGAGGAACTTTAGTCCAATCTATGATGCTTGATGGCTCTTGAAAAATGATGCTCGATGTACTTGAAACTTGAGAATGTTTTTGACTTGTGTGGGATTGGGAATATACCCTGGAAAGAGAGAGCCTGTAAATGTATGCATTAGATTGTATTCTTCAAAACAGATGTATGCATTAGATTCTTGCGAGCAGAAAGTTTCCGTATGGAAACATGTAATAATCGGCATGTTTTTCTGTCACCATTTATATGGCTATATGTTTACTGGGATGTCTCAGATATCTGTGATTGCCACATATTTATGAATCAAATTTCTTACAAAGAATAGTTTGGTTGTGTTATAGGGAGAGTTAATGGGGCCGCCCCTAATGAGTGACTGGTTGTGCGGGAGCGTGGGCGCGCGACCAGTCCGTCTCTACTGCTGCTGCTGCTACTGCTCTTTTAGTAGTAGCACTACTCCTACTCCTACTGCTCCTACTACTGCTGCTGCTCTGCTCCTGCTACTACTACTAGCGCGCTGCTGCTGCTGCTGCTACACTAGTAGTACTACTACAACAATACTATTATGTGTATATATACTTTGTATACACATATATAAACTTTGTACTGATAAAATATAAAGTTTATACATGTGTATACAGAGTATATATATACGTATATATAATTTTATATAAAAATATACATGTATATAAATTTTGTATACGTGTATACAAACTTTGAATACGCGTATACAAACTTTGTATAGGTATATATTAAAAACTAAGAGAAAAAAACACGAATACAAACTTTGTATGTGTACAAATATAAAATTTAGTATACATACAAATATAAACTTTGCATACGTACATCTTAAAAAACCGAAAAAAGAAAGAGAGAAAAAAGGGAAAAACCAAAACAGAAAGGAACCCAAAAAAAAGGGAAGAGAAACCGAAAATAAACCAAAACAGAAAAAGAACCGAAAAAACGGAAGAGAAAAAAAACCAAAACAGAAAAACCGAAAAAGAGCGCGGGCGCAGTCCGCCGCCCCCCTCCGCACGCGACACATGTTCAGTCGCACGAGGGAGAGCGCGCGCAACAGGTCGCCAATTAGCTCTTTCGAGTTAATGGGATGTTAGACCGGCTTACTCTTGGATGCTCATCTCGAGTTAACCACATCCTTGTATCTTTTCTTTAAATGAATTGACCACACCCTTATATCTTATAAACGCGGTATAATTGAGTGGGGGTGAAGTATAGCTGAAATGAACGACTTGAGCGTTTTCTTTTTCAGTTCTATGCCTCCACCATCAAGACAAACTAAAATATCACCGACTTCAGATAAAAAAAAAGAAAAGAAAAGATGTCACCGACTTTCTTTGTAAAAGCCTGGATGTCACTCAAATGGGCAAGGTAGAAAAAAAATATGATCAAGGTACTAATTGCTATTGATGTCTCGTGCACTACTATACTCCCATGTGGATAGAGGGTTGACCTAGTTCGCGATTGATCGCGAGATCTTGTGACCCACAATCAGGTCGCCCCCCCTACCCCTCCTCAGGTACGCCTAATGGGCGATCGATCGCCTGACGATGGGGGTAGCGATCGATCCCCCTTCCCCCTCTCTCCCTCCACCTGGTTTTCTTTTTTGGCACCGCATTACTTTTCTATTTTAGTAAATTTATGCACCTAAAGTTTATACACCTCAAGTTTACACATCTAAAGTTTATAGACCAAAAGTTCATAAGTCAAAAGTTTTTATATCCGATTCAAATTTGAATTTGAATTCATATATTTTTTATATATAGTATTTCTATACATCTAAAGTTTATACACCTAAAATTTATAGACATAAAGTTTATATACCCATTTCAAATTTGAATTTGAGTTATATCCGATTCAAATTTAAATTTGAATTCAAATATTTTCTATATATATTATTTCTATACATCTAAAGTTTATACACCTCAAGTTTATAGACCCGTTTCAAATTTGAATTTGAATTATATCCGATTCAAATTTGAATTTGAATTCAAATATTTTCTATATATAGTATTTCTATACATCTAAAGTATATAAACCTAAAGTTTATAGACCCAAAGTTTATAAGTCAAAACTTTACATACTCGATTCAAATTTGAATTTGAATTCAAATTTTTTTATAGTATTTCTATACATAAATTTTTCTAACTTTTTGTTTTTTTAAAACAATTGTGGAGATGTGTAAACTTGAGGTGTACAAACTTTAGGTGCATAAATTTACTAAAATAGGAAAGTAATGCGGTGCCAAAAAAAGGAAACCAGGTGAAGGGAGGGAATCGGAATCTGATTGCCCCTAGCGACCCCTAGTAATCAATCGCTCATTAGCTTTTCCGGCTCCCCTCCCCTCCCCTCTCCTCTCCTCTCCCCCACATTCCCCTCCCCTCCCCTCTCCTCTCCTCTCCTCTCCCCCACATGGTTTCCTTTTTTGGCACCGCATTACTTTCCTATTTTAGTAAATTTATACACCTAAAGTTTGTACACCTCAAATTTACACATCTGAAGTTGAGAGATCTAAAATTTATAAATCAAAAGTTTATATATTCGACTCAAATTTAAATTTGAATTCAAATATTTTTTATATATAGTATTTCTATACATCTAAAGTTTATACACCCAAAGTTTATAAATCAAAAGTTTACATACCCGATTCAAATTTGAATTTGTATTCAAATATTTTTTTATATATAGTATTTCTATACCTCTAAAGTTTATAGATCCAAAGTTTATAAGTCAAAAGTTTGCATACCCGATTCAAATTTGAATTTGAATTCAAATATTAGTTTATAGACCCAAAGTTTATAAGTCAAAAGTTCACATACCCGTTTCAAATTTGAATTTAAATTCAAATATTTTTTATATATAGTATTTTTATACATAAATAAAGGTCTAAACAATCGCTAACATCAGCTGTGTAAAAATCTTGAGCAATAAAGCAACTAAGCATTCTCAGCACTCAAGTGGGCCGAAAAATGGATTTGCACTGATCGCGTGATGCTCCCGCACGCGAGCGATCGCTGATTAGCCATTTCCGTGGACCGATGGCCAATGTCCAGCAGCCGGGCACTTCTACAGTTTTAGTACTTATGGAAAAACAAAACAACATAAAAAAATTTCCGTTGCCGGGACTCGAACCCGGGTCTCTCGGGTGAGAGCCGAGTATCCTAACCAGCTAGACTACAACGGATTTATGAAAGGTTTCAAAATACAAATATTTTTACAAATTAACTATAACAGCACAAGAACAAAAATCCACTGCTTTCTTTCACGGACTCGGATTACTGGATTCCTCGTCGTTACTCCGATGCCGATGCGAGTACGCAGCAAATCGAAGTGTACGTGGCTGTGCCTGCCAACTCCGAGCCGGACTCCATCACGCCGGCCGGCCTCTATATCTTCCACCACGCCGGTAACCAACTAACTCACCATGCCCGCGCTCACGACCACCGCCGGAGAATTCGACCGATAGATCGATCGATAGCGGCCTGCCGGTGAACGTTGATCATGGCGCTGCCGATCGCCTTCCTGGCCGTCCTCGCCATCGCCGTCAAGAAGGCGACTAAGGCCCACACGCGCACCTATCCACTAGAAGCCGTGATGCTGCCGGCGACGGAGCAGCTGCTGCAGCCTGCACCGTCGCCGTCGCCGCCGCCACCGCCGCCGCAGTGTGATGGTCAGCGGTTAGTGGGCGGCGACGCGGCGGTGGAAATTGATAGCTAGGTGGCCAGCCGGAGGGAGGCGGCCGCCATATAGGGGTAGTGCCGTAGAGGAGTAATTCCCAGCGACTTTGCTTTTGTCAGTAACCTTTTTTTGCCACTTGATGTAGGAGTAATATTCGAGGGTAGTTCTAATGGGCGATCGATCGCCATACCTGTAGCCCCCCTCCCTCCCTCCACCTGGTTTTTTTTTTGGCACCGCATTACTTTCCTATTTTAATAAATTTATGCATCTAAAGTTTATACACCTCAAATTTACACATCTAAAGTTTAGAGACCAAAAGTTTATAAGTCAAAAGTTTATATATCCGATTCAAATTTGAATTTGAATTCAAATATTTTTTTATATAGTATTTCTATACATCTAAAGTTTATACACCTAAAGTTTATATACCTAAAGTTTATAAGTCAAAAGTTTATATATCCGATTCAAATTTAAATTTGAATTATATCCGATTTAAATTTGAATTTGAATTCAAATATCCGATTCAAATTTGAATTTGAATTCAAATATTTTTCATATATAGTATTTCTATACATCTAAAGTTTATAGACCTAAAGTTTATATACCCGATTCAAATTTAAATTTGAATTATATTCAAATTGAATTTGAATTATATTCAAATTGAATTTGAATCCAAATATTTTCTATATATAGTATTTCTATACATCTAAAGTTTATACACCTAAAATTTATAGATACAAAGTTTACAAGTCAAAAGTTTACATACCCGATTCAAATTTGAATTTGAATTCAAATTTTTTATATATAGTATTTTTATACATAAATTTTTCTAACTTTTGTTTTTTAAAAAAATTTGTGGGGTGTACTGTAGTAGAAAGAGAAGAAGGGTAGGAGGAAGGGGGAGAGGAGGGAGGAGTATATAGTATAGGAGAGAGAAGGGGGGGGGTGATCGCTGGGTGGATGGAGTAGCGATTCACCCGCCCAATATGAATTCCGAATATTTGAGGCTGATTATAAATTCAGGTTGATGCAATTAAATGAAAATTCATTTATATTCCATATCTGAGTCCCAGAAACACATCTATGAATTCTTTACGATCTAACTTCCAACGATCTGTATTATCATGAGACTATTATTATCTTACTAAACTTAACTTAACACGTGCACGTATTTATTGCCTAATTATTTTGCAACAAAATGGTTGTTTGCAATCTGAGAACTGGATATCCTTGGGCTCTTCAATGAGCAGATGAAGGATACGAACACCTCTAGGTCGCCATCAACAAGTTCATCAAAGTGGTTCAAGGTAATTCGGAGCATTAAAGTTATAAGCAGTACACGGCACGGTCAAGTTCATCCACGGCATCACATGTCGTTTTGGTGGCCCGAATCGAATAATCACTAACAAAGGGGTGCAATCCACCATTTCCTTGTTTAGCAAATATTGCCGGGACCTGACCTCGGGATCAAGCTGCTCTGCTTTGCTTACTCTACTCACCCAAGCAGCAATGGTCACGAGGAGTGGGCGAATGCCGAGATTTTCAAAATCTTGAAGACAAGATCCTATAATATAGTTTTGTCACGTGAGCAAGATGATTTTAAATATAATTTAACACTAGATGAAAGATTCTCGATTAAATCTCATTATCTTGCTTTGGCTCATACGAAAGCTCCCAATATTAACAAAACTATTTGAAAGTTTAAAATGCCTCTTAAAGTAAATATCTTTTTTGGTATCTACGTCAAGGAGTGGTGTTAACAAAAGGGGTCAATTGCATATTTGCCACTGGATTGAACAGGTATTGTGGATCTACCCATAAAAAAATGTAATTGCAAATTTGCCATTAAAAACAGTTTGAACTTTGAACCCAACATAACTGCCACTGGACTCACAGCTTAGACTAACACCGTTATATGGCTGATTTTCATGAAAATTAGGACAAGAATGCCCCTGCCCATGAAATTGTAATATTGACAGCATTTTGGCATCAATAAAACACCATTTGAGACAACAAGCAAGAGAACATAGTCAACTAGCGTCATTCTGGCATGAACACAGTAACATAAACAAATTAAATGACAATAGTTGAGGTTCACATCATATGATTCATCCTCACATCCAAAAGACAACTACATATGACTAATTCAACCAACACAGTTAGAGGTTTACATCATATGATTCATCCTCACATCCAAAAGACAACTACATCTGATAGCAGTGTTCTACATCATATCAATTTGATAGGACAACATGGTCCAGACCATTAGAACCTTCCCAAAAGACAACCGCATCAAATGGATGCCGCAACAAAACCTTTCTTCTCCTTCCCCTTCTCTCTTGCTCTTGGTGGTCTTGTTGACACATCATTTGCATTGCCACTGTAACAACAATTCTATAAGTTAGTACCTAAATCTGAATACAAGATGCAAATAGATTGCAAATGAGGATGGAATTAACTAGTAAGAAATACTAATTACATGGATGATCCAGTAGTAATTTTTTCTTTGACCTAGGTGCTGCACCAGGAGTATTGCTTCCTTGATCTGAGGATGGTGTTGATGAAGATGACCTTTTCCTGTATAAAATCTAGAGTGAGCAGCCAATTTACAAATGAAAGGGAAAAAAATGGATGACAAGTAACTTTTGCTAGCTATAGGTCCTCCCTGACATGTCTTTGCAAAGTGGCCTTTGTCACCACATTCAGGGCATGTCCTCTTCTTTCTACAGCCAGGCTCATCTGAAGCTTTAATCCTATGTGTCCTAGGCCTTCCAGGCTTTCTCCTCAACTTTGGCCTCATCAATTTGAAACCAGGATCTACAAATGTCCACATATTCTTTGATGTCATTGGGTTCCATATCCCAGCATATGTTTGCCTCAATCTTTGCACTGAATAACACTCATCCACATAGCCATTCATGTCAGAAAACCTTAGAGAGCCTATGAATGCCAATGCATGGTTACAAGGTTTCCCACTTACTTGCCAGGCTCTACAAGAGCATGTATGAGCCTTCAGGTTCACTGCATGCCTCCATACCACTCCCTTGTTGGACACCATAGAAACTTCAGCTAAATCATCGCAATTACTCCTTACCACATTGTAATCTTTTAGATTCTTGCTCTGTTCATTCAGTGTCTTAATAATAGATGGAATTATTCTTCCTTCCATTTTGCTTGCAAGTTGGCTCAAGTGAAATTTGTCAATTATCATTTGCCTAAGTGTGTCAAATAAGTCCACTATGTGTAATTCCTTGATCTTCATCACCCAATTGTTGAATGACTCAGAAAGATTGTTGTTGATGTAGTCCACCTTTGAAAGCTCTGAGAATTTGCTCCTACTCCAAAAAAATGGGTGATTGGTTTTTAAATATGCAATAGCTTCAGGAGATTTCTCAGCAATCTTGTTCATGTGATAGTTGTACTGCTGGCTGGTGTAGCACTTAGCAGCATGCCACATGTTTTCACCAAAAAGTGGTCCATGGTACTGCTTCTTGAAGTTCTTCCACAGGTGTCGCATGCACTCCCGGTGCTCAGCAGTTGGATAGACATCACTAACAGCTCTCTCTAGTCCTTTCCCAGCATCTGTGCTGATGGCTAGCCCAGGAGGATTACCAATAGCATTCTTCAAGTTCTGCACGAACCATGTCCACCTCTCCGTCGTCTTAGCTTCTATCACACCAAATGCAACAGGAAAAAGCCAGTTGTTTCCATCTATTGCAACAGCAGCTGCCAGCTGTCCTCTATGCTTCCCTGTCAAGTGTGTTGAGTCCATTGCAATATATGGCCTACAACCTTGTAGGAATCCATCAATGCAAGGTTTTAGAGCTATGAACAGCCGCCTGAAGCATACTTGGTCTTCATGAATCTCGGTATCAATATCGACAATACTTCCAGGTTGTGCCTTCAAAAGCTCCTCTCTAAAAGTGGGCAGCAATGCAAAGCTGTCTTCCCACTTCCCAAATATCTTCTCAAGGGCCTTCTCTTTGCCTCTAAAAACTTTGTCATATCCTATTGTAAATTTGTACTTCTTCTCTAGCTTGACCTTCAATGCACTAGCTCCTAGAGTTGGAATCTCCTTCAGCCAATCTATAACTCTTTCAGCAACCCAGCTATTTGTTGCCATGGCAGCCCCAGTCTTATTTATGGAACAACAACTGTGGGCAGGCCTATTTACCTTGACCTGCACATATAACAATGTAATTATCAGCTTTTTATGCATCAAATTTAACCATGAAATGATAAAATAATTAACTGAACATTTCAGCACAAATTTACCTTGTAGCCATAGTATTTCTTACTTGTAGAGGCATGAAACCTCCATTTACAGCCCTGCTCTTTCAACCACTGTTGAGTAACCACGTCTTTCGACGTATGCAATTGCGTTTCGACAACAGCTGGCGCTGACCGTGGGGACCTCCGAGCGAAACCACTAAGAGCGAATGCCACCGAAGAAGGTCGTAAAGGAGAAGGTTACAAGGCGAAAGGAAAGCGACACAGGGGCGGATATGGCCGCCGAAGAGGGAGCAGAGCCTTCGGCGCCTGTTGCCGAAGATGGAGGAGCGTCATCTGCTTCCGCACCTGCGCCATCACTACCGCCTTCGGCCCCTGCTACCTCTGTGCAGGTGCCGAACGCGGCTGACATGGCGAGGGCGGCTGCGGCGACGAGGGCACTCCAGACCAGGGCGGAGATCCTTTCGACAAGCCAACTACTGGTGCCCCAAGCTGCTCCGTCGCAGCCGGCAGCGGCCCAAACTGCGCTCGCCGCTGTGCAAGCCCAAGTCAACCCTGACCCCGAGACACAAACCGAAGCCGACATGGAAGCCATGCGACAGAACATGACACGACTCCAAGACATGCTTCGCCAAATGCAAGAACAGCAGCAAGCGTACGAGGCGGCAAGGCGGTCCAAGGTCGCTTCGGCACCAATCCTCCAGTATTCAGCAGGCTATGTCCCACCCCAAGTCTATCCACAAGTGCCGACCCAGCCCCTTCCGCCACAAGTTGCGCAAGCGCCGATGTACTTTGCCGGGCAGCCATTGACCGCAGCAGCGTATCCGGTCCCTCACGTGCAACTGCAAGCTCAACTGGTCACTGCCCAAGTACATCCTCAGCCGCCTGGCCAAGTGCCACCAACAATGGCAGAAGGGGCTTCGGCTCTGCAGGCGCAGCTCCAAGCTTTCCTTCAGCAGCTCAGCCAACCCCACAACATTTCAAGTACAGCCCCTTCGGCCCGCCCGGAGGGGAATACAAGTCAAGGTGCGCCTAGTTGGTTGCCTTCGAATCAGCCAGGTCTGTGGGCTTCGCCGTGAAGTCAAGGACCGCAGTTCGACTCTATCAATGCTGCTCAGGCGCCAACCGTTCGGCCGCAAGCACCAACGCCAGGCTTCAGAGCAAACCAAGCACCAAATCAGGTCGCCATGACATGGTCACAGCCAACTTTCGACCCATTCATGGCGGCTCAGCAAGCATCACCAATCGGGGCCGGGCAGCCGGATGCCATGGCCCAACCTCACGCACAAGCCGTGATTTCGCCCTTCGCCACGCCGTACCCGCAGCAAGGTGCCGTGAACAGGGCAGGGGGCGAAAAGGGGCTACCGCTGAGTGGGGGAATCAAGACCCGTCCAATCCCACCCCAGTGCAAGTTCCCACCCGTCCCACGCTACTTAGGCGAAACTGACCCAAAGGAATTCCTCTCCATTTATGAATCCGCGATCGAAGCGGCTCATGGCGACGAAAATACCAAGGCAAAGGTAATACATCTCACCCTAGACGGCATCGCACGCTCTTGGTATTTCAATTTGCTAGAGGCCGGAGGAGTCGATAAGGGAGTACATGCGTCGCTTCTCACAAGCCCGCTGCCAAGTTCAAGACATAATTGAGGCATCAGTCATAAACGCCGCTTCGGCCGGTTTACTCGAGGGCGAACTCTCAAGAAAAATCGCCAACAAGGAGCCGCAAACGCTTGAACACCTACTTCGCATCATTGATGGGTTCACAAGGGGCGAAGAGGATTCCAAGCGACGGCAAGCAATACAAGCTGAGTACGATAAGACTTCCGTCGCCGCTGCTCAAACCCAACAACAATTTCAAGTTGTCGAACCACCTCCTCTCGTTGTTCACCAGCCCCAGCCGGCGATCCAAACACAACCGCCAAGGCAAGGTCAAGCCCCCATGACCTGGAGGAAGTTCAGAACCGACCGTGCGGGCAAGGCTGTGATGGCTGTCGAAGAAGTGCAAGCCCTCCGCAAAGAGTTCAACGCTCAGCAAGCAAGCAACCATTAGTAGCCTGTCCGCAAGAAGGTCCGAAAAAACCTCTACTGCGCCTTCCACGGACGCTCTTCGTGTACCACGGAGCAATGCCGAAACATTCAGAAACGTGGCAATGCGCCAGATCCAAGGACGCAGCAGGGAGCAGCGACCGAAGCAACTCGTGAAGTAGCTCAAGAACAAGCACCCCCAGCCGAACAACGCCAAGATGCGCAACGCAGAGTGATCCAAGTGATTACAAGGGCCGACCCGCCGATCCAACTGTCGAAGCGACAAAAGAAGATGCAGTTGCGAACGGTCCACAATATCACTTCGACAGGCGAAGGGGCTCCGCAGTATCTGAACCAGCAAATCTTTTTTGGGCCAGAAGATGCCGAAGGAGTAATGTTCCCGCATCAAGATCCTCTGGTGATCTTAGCCGAGATAGCTGGTTTCGAGGTCCGGCGAATCCTGGTCGACGGAGGAAGTTCGGCCGATGTCATCTTTGCCGAAGCATATGCCAAGATGGGATTGACTATCCAAGCCCTTACCCTAGCACCGACATCGCTCCGAGGATTCGGCGGAGAAGCAGTTCAAGTTCTTGGCCAAGCACAGTTGATAGTAGCCTTCGGCGCGGGGGAAAACAGACGCGAAGAGCAAGTATTGTTTGACATTGTCGACATCCCATACAACTACAACGCCATCTTCGGCCATGCAACCTTGAACAAGTTCGAAGCCATTTCCCATCATAATTATCTCAAGCTAAGATGCCCGGCCCGGCAGGAGTGATCGTGGTCAAGGGGCTTCAGCCTTCGGCTGCTTCAAAAGGTGATTTGGCCATAATCAACAGAATAGTGCATAATGTTGAGGCCGAACCGCATGACCGGGCGAAGCACGCGCCAAAGCCCGTCCCTCACGGCAAGATAGTCAAGATGCAGATTGATGATGCCGACCCCACAAAGCTCGTATCACTGGGGGGCGACATGGGCGAAGAAGAAGCTAAGAACATCCTAAAGATCTCATCATGCATCACCTGGCAGTCAAGCCAGATGCCAAGCCAAGGAAACAGAAGCTACGCAAGATGCCCGCTGATCGCCAGGAGGCAGCAAAAGCCGAAGTCCAAAAATTGCTCAAGGCAGGCGTCATTCGAGAGATCGATCATCCTGAGTGGCTGGCGAATCCAGTGCTGGTGCGGAAGTCAAATGGCAAATGGCGCATGTGTGTCGATTTCACAGACTTAAACAAAGCATGTCCGAAGGATGATTTCCTCTTGCCACGGATCGACCAGCTCGTGGATTCGACAGCCGACTGCGAACTCATGAGCTTCCTAGATGCATATTCCGGCTATCATCAGATTCGCATGAACCCGGCCGACATCCCCAAGACAGCCTTCATCACACCATTCGGCACCTTTTGTCACCTCAGGATGCCTTTCGGTCTGAGGAATGCCGGAGCAACCTTCGCCAGGCTGGTGTACAAGGTCCTTTACAAGCAGTTGGGGCGAAATGTGGAAGCTTATGTCGACGACATCGTCCTAAAAAGCAGCAAGGCTTTCGACCACGCGTCCGACCTACAGGAGACCTTCGACAACTTGCGCGCAGCGGGTATGAAACTGAATCCCGAGAAGTGTGTTTTCGGCGTTCGCGCAGGCAAGCTGTTGGGTTTCCTTGTTTCTGAAAGAGGCATCGAGGCGAATCCCAAGAAAATCGATACCATTCAGCAAATGAAGCCTCCGTCGAGCGTATGTGAAGTACAAAAGCTCGCGGGCCGAATTGCGGCACTCAGTTGATTCCTCTCAAAGGCAGCCGATAGAGGTTTGCCCTTCTTCAAAACCCTCCGGGGTGCGGGAAAATTCAACTGGACTCCCGAATGCCAAGCAGCGTTCGACGAGCTAAAACAATACCTGCAAAGCCCGCCAGCTCTGATCAGCCCAGCATCAGGAAGCAAACTGCTACTATACCTGGCAGCTTCGCCAATGGCAGTCAGTGCTGCTCTCGTCCAAGAAACAGATTCAGGCCAAAAACCGGTCTATGTCGTCTCCGAAGCATTGCAAGGAGCGAAGACAAGATACATTGAAATGGAAAAGCTCGCTTACGCCCTGGTGATGGCTTCACGCAAGCTTAAGCATTACTTTTAGGCCCACAAAGTCATAGTGCCATCACAGTACCCTTTGGGCGAAATAATACGGGATAAAGAAGTTACTGGCCGGCTTAGCAAGTGGGAAGCAGAGCTATCCCCTTTCGACTTACATTTTGTTGCCCGCACTGCTGTCAAGTCCCAAGTGCTAGCCGACTTTGTGGCCGAATGGACACCAGCATTCGCCCCTGAACCCGAGCCCATCGAACAGCCCTGGGTGATGTACTCCGACGGTTCGTGGTCGCACAAGGGGGCGGGCGTTGCGGCAGTACTCACTTTGCCAAATGGTGTGCCAATTCGGTATGCTGCAAGGCTACAGTTCGACACAACCAACAATGCGGCAGAATACGAAGCCATTCTTTTGGGCCTAAGAAAGGCGAAAGCATTGGGGATTCGGCGCCTGCTAATCCGAACCGTCTCCAAGCTGGTGGTGGGCCATGTCGACAAGTCTTTTGAGGCAAAAGAAGGGATGAAAAGGTATTTGGATGCCGTTCGGTCTATGGAAAAGTGCTTCACCGGCATAACGGTCAAACATTTACCTAGAGGCCAGAACGAGGAAGTAGACGCCCTGGCGAAATCTGCCGCTTGTGGTGGCCCACATTCGCCTAGCATCCTTTTTGAGGTCCTGTATGCACCAAGCGTGCCCATGGACAGCTTGGAGGTCCTGGAAATCTACCAGGTCAAATTGGGCGAAGACCCATACGACTGGCGAACCCCGTTTGTGAAGCACCTTGAAACTGGCTGGCTTCCGGTAGACGAAGCAGAGGCAAAGCGTTTGCAATTCAGAGCCACGAAGTATAAGATGGTCTCGGGCCAGCTCTATCGCTCCGGGATACTTCAACCGTTGCTTCGTTGTATTTCTTTCACCGAAGGCGAGGAAATGGCGAAGGAAATACACCAGGGGCTATGGGGCGCGCACCAAGCCGCAAGAACAGTTGCCTCCAAAGTATTTAGACAAGGAGTTTACTGGCCCACTGTGTTGAAAGTATGTGTTGAGCAAATCAAGAAGTGCGAAAGTTGCCAGCGTCATGGCCGAAGCCAAACCGCGCCCCAGTATGAGTTATAGCCCATCGCACCAATTTGGCTCTTCGCTAGATGGGGACTGGACATTATTGGGCCGTTCCCGGTGGCGCAAAACTGGCACAAGTTCGCAATTGTGGCCGTTGAATACTTCTCTCGATGGATTGAGGCCGAACCCCTTGGTGCGATCACTTCGGCAGCAGTACAGAAATTTGTATGGAAAAACATTGTTTGCCGTTTTGGAGTGCCAAAAGAGTTCATCACTGACAACGGCAAGCAATTCGACTCTGACATGTTCAGAGAAATGTGCGAAGGGCTTAACCTGGAAATCAGGTTCGCATCGGTCGCGCACCGGCAGTCAAACGGAGCGGCCGAACGTACAAATGGTAAAATCCTAGAAGCACTAAAGAAAAGGCTTGAGGGGGCAGTGAAGGGCAAATGGCCAGAGGAAATGCTATCTGTTCTCTAGGCCCTTCGGACGACCCCCACAAGACCAATCAAGTTCAGCCCGTTCATGCTTCTCTATGGCGATGAGGCAATGACCCCAACAGAGCTAGGGGCTAACTCACCAAGGGTGACGTTCTCTGGGGGCGAAGAGGGGCGCGAGTTGTCGCTCGAACTCTTGGAGGGGGTAAGAGTCAAAGCACTCGAGCACATGCAAAAGTATGCCACGGGCACTTCGGCAACTTACAACAAAAAAGTTCGACCGACGGAGTTGTTGCCTGGTCATCTTGTCCTAAGGAAAAAAGCGAACCCAATAGCCGTTGGCAAGCTTGAATCGAAGTGGGAAGGACCGTACCTCATCAAGTACAAATCCAGGACGGGATCCTTTCGACTGGCGACACTGGAAGGCGAAGAGTTCGACCATTCCTGGAACGCTGCCTCTCTCAAGCGTTTCTATGTCTAGAACGGGTGGCACCCAAATCGCCAACTTGTAAAAATGTATATATCGTTATGTAAGCCCTTCGACACTATGCAAGCCCTTCGGCACTATGTAAGCCTTTCGGCAAGAAAAAAAAAGAGAAAAAAAAGAGAACAAAAAAGGAAAAAAAGAGGAAAATGAAAAAAGACAAAAAAAAAACTGGATGTAGGGCTATTATCCACCACGGAGGCCCGAACCAGTATAAAATTTGTGTCCTCTGCCTTCTTTTTATTTGTTTGTGCGATTGATAATTTGCGGAAAAACCCCAAGGCAAACGCCTGATCAGCGAAAAAGGCAGGGGGGTGAAACGAATCGGCCGAAGCATTGCTCGCCGAACGATTGAAACCGCAACAGCTTGTTTCGGAGAACAATTAGCCGAACACCGTTACACTTGATCGAAAGGAAAGCACGAGTGCTTTTTGTAACGTAGAACAAAACGGATCGAAAACGGAAGCTGAAAGCTGAAAAGTCAAAACCTATTTCGCTAATATATACAAAGGGGTCGACACGTTCCGACCCAACGAAAAGCACGCGAAGTGACAATGCAAAAATAGCAAAAAGAAAATAAAACGCACCTTTATTGATTTTAAATAAAAATGTGTCGAAGAATACATCACAATGGTACAAATGAAGAGAAAGGAGCAATGGCGTTATAGCCCGGCTTACAGATAAATTACATCTTAGCCCCCGCTATCTCTCTCTCTCTAAGGAGTGATCGGGCGAACTAGGTTCGTCATCACTACTAATATCATACACAACCCTAAGAGGAGAAGGGGACGAAATACAGACTAGACTGTAACAACGCTGGGAGATCACCTCCTGCCGATCAGTCTTCTGATGGTTTTGTGTCACGCCCGGAAATTCACTAGTAATTTCCGAACTTATTTGTGCATAAAATCCTCGTCCAGAAATCAGCCGAGGTACACAAACTGACAATTTAATATACAGATTCATCAAATTAACTAAAACGATAAATACTTACTTAAGAGGCACTTAGTCCTCACCAAGAAGAAAACTGCAGCGGAAAATAAAATCTAGCGAAGCTCCGGCTCCACTCCCACAGGCAGCTCAACTGGGGTATAAGCCAAACGTCTTCTCCTTCTGGATCCTTTTTCTTCAACTGAGGTTGATTGATTATTGCAAGAATGAGCATATGACATACTCAACAAGCCACACAGCAAATATGCAAGTGCACAAGGATACCAAAGGATGGCATAATATAGGCTCATTTGCAAAAGCAGCATTTAGCAAAACATTTAAGAGAAGTAAAACAGTGGAGTAATTAATCAGAAATTTTAATCAACACTGAACAGCACACCCATGCTGCACAGGCCCAACCATCCTGAACAACCATACCCGGCTGTACAGATCTAACTCCAAACTAGGAGCTAAGCAAATTATTACCAGATATAACATCCATAATTATTGTGAGAGGTGTGAGACTAATCACGAAAAACATTGCTCAACCCGCCCATAACCGCGGGCACGGCTATTCGAATAGTTTTACTCTGGCCAGAGGTGTACCACTGTACCCACAAGACACAGCCTCATCATCATGTCTACCATGCGTCGCGATACTGGAAAGTACCCGAATAGAGGCTGTGACAATACCCTTTGCACAACACAACTCACCACAGTGCACCATTCCTGGATCATAATCACCCCCTCTATAAATATAACCAGAGGCATGGACTCCCCAGCGACCCCCACGGACTTCTCGCCGCTTCTCAGTCTGGTGCCCCGCAATGAATCATGCTATACAGAAGGTAAAGCCGTTGCCCATGCTGGCTTGTGGTTGGTACGGTTAATGTTTCACAACAGTAGCTCGTGAACCGGTCCTTAATTGTCATGAGCACGACCTTCAAAACCATGTGCTCACAACCCACCATTGTCAAGTTTTAGTTATCAATTAATTATCATAACACGATTAACCATCGTGAGCTACCATTAAACCATCATTAAACAATGAGTCATAAGTTATCCCAATAGTGTGATAATGTTTCTAAGCATGGCTAAGCAATCATAACTAATATCTAGCTGAACCAATATATAAAGCCCAACTAGTCAAGTTATAATAACCCAAGGTATCCAGGAATAAAATAATCAATGCAAATTGGCCATAACAAAGGAATAAGTTCACACCACCCGGTGACATTCGAAAATAAATGCACAGTTGAAATAAATAGAGAATTTAAATATAGGATCAACATGCTCAAAGGATTGTGTTTAGGATCTGTGTGACTTGCCTTGCAATAATCGGTCTTCAATTAATCTTCTGAACACTCCTGACGCACTCACGAACCTTCGCAACGACGGAAACGACAAGCTAACACGCAAAACCAAGAAAAAGACTAATAAAAACCAAATAAACAGTACATATAAAGTAAACAAACATGTAGATCATGATTTTAGATGAATTTAGCAACTTGAACCACTCAAAACCGAGTTACGATGATTTAGTTATGAATTTCCGAAGATTTAATCTATTAGAAAAACAGGAAAAAGAAAAAAAACGATGATGACGTCATGATGATGACCTCATCAATGGCCGGACCAAGATGGCGACCTCGCCGGAGATTGGATGGTCGGCTGCGACTTTGGAGGACAAGAACACGTAGAGGACGACGAGACGAACCCAATGGTACTCACCCTCGAACCAAACGACGAACGACGACGGCCGGCGACGACGACGGAGGCGGCGGCGCGACGCGGATGGAGCTCGGCCGGCGACGACGGCGGGGTGGAGCACGTGGCGGCGGCGCTATGAGGCACGGGAGACCACGGGAGAGGGGGCAAACGAAAGAGGAGGACTAGGGGGTCCTATTTATAGCCTTGGATTGAAGAGATCGGACTCCTCCCGCAAGAAATCGATCCGGGAAATCAAAAACTCGGTTTTGGAGATAAACTCGAAAACGAGTTCGATTCGGATAAGATACTCAACGATTAGCTCCGATTTTTGGGGATAAAGATAGAGGAGGATAAGAGGAATATTTCCCCTCAACTAATTTTAGAAAAACACAAGGGGAAAGGTCAGATTTGGAGGAGAAAAACCGAGCCAAATCGGTCTCAGTTCGGCTGCTAGAGGTAGAAGATAAACAGTGTCGAGGGAGGCAAATAGACTTTTCGTCTTGGGCTGGCTGAAAACAAAGCAAAGAAAGAAAGAGAAGGGGGAAGCTCGGCTGGGCCGACTTGGGCTGCACGGCCGTGCAGACAAAAGAGGGAGATGGGCTGGAAAGGGCCCAAGACTAGGAAGAGGATTATTATTACTTTTCCAATTAAATTAATCAATGAAATGATCTTTGAATTGTTAAAAATACTTCCTATGCTCAAATAATTCCAAGAAAAATCTTGAACATACTTGGACACCCAAAGTATTTAACAATATTAAAACCAGACCATTTAATAATTAATTTAATATGTGGGTAATTACTGAAATGCTCTTTGTATGATTAAAAAATTAAGAATTGAGCTCCGAAAAATCTGAGAAAATTTCAGAGAGTGTAATTAATCATGGAGAATTTAATCAAAATTAAATCCATCCATGTTTTATATTTAGGAAATTTTATTTCCCACATTTAACTTCACTTGTAAATTAATGAACATTTAATATAAATTCTAATAATAATTTATTAAATAATTTATAAATCCTGAAACAAAAATCAGGATGTGACATTTTGCCAAAAGCGAGCCATGTCCTCCAAATGTCTTGAATGAACAAGATCATAGTCTTCTAAGGTTCACCCAGGGTGTGCCCGAAGCCACCCGGCAACCTTAAAAACCTTATAGCTGCGTCCGTTTATCACCATTTCATGATAAACAGGCCGAAATGGGCATCGCACCTTTGGCAAATCCTTTAATGCCACAAATTTCTCGTTTTGGTTTCGCAAACTCCCAGAAGGGGGCCGAATACACAACTTTCGGCGAACACCCTAGTAGACAGTGCAAAAAGGGCAAAAGGCGAATTGCATAGTAAGAATAGGCGAAAAAAGAAAAAAGTATTGCATAATGTGAAATGGGCGTATTCATAAATACGCCAAAGACTTCGACCATCAAAAAGTGGCTAAGAGTGAGTCATATATATTCAAAATATCCAAGGGCCTCTTTTTCGGCTACAATAAGGAGGGTTAGCGGCAGCTAGCCGAATACACATCGTTCGCCACTCCTGGCGAACACAAAAAGAAGGAAAACTACAAAAATCTAAGGAAAGGGCGGAGGGCCTCACACCTCTGGGTGATCCTGGGCATCACCTCCACCCCCTTCAGCCGCCGCGTCCTCTTCTTCGCAAAAGTCTGCCGCCTCTGCCTTCGCTAGTTGCTCCAAAAGGCGTGCCTTGGCGGTGGACCGGCTGTCCTTCTACCAGAACTGTTTCCGCCATGCACGATGTGCGGGCGAAATGTCCTGCGCGCTAATCTCCCAGTCCCCCTTCCTTCACATAGTTAGGGAACTCGGCGACGTGCTCACAGCCGAACTGTTGCAGGAGACCCATAGTAAAGGCCGCTGATACACGTGCATAGCAATCGCCGTATGCAGTGGCGCAGTCCGAAACCGAACCACCAGCCTGCTGGGTCCACTCGAAGAAGTCGAAGGCCGAGGCATCTTCGGCAGAGACCCCTCGCACTTTTGCACCCATGTCAGTAAGGGCGAGGCGAAGCGTTTGGCACGCCGTTCTTGCAGATTCGGTAGTTTTCGCCATCTCCCGCGAAAACTGCTGCGACTCCTCCACAGCGCTCGCTTCGGCCTTGCTGACCTCCAGGCGAAGAGCCTCCATCTTCGGCTCAGTAAGGTTATAATAATCCATCAGCACGGCGGAATGAGCCTTTTCTTTCCTTAATTCGGCCTGGAGGCGATCAACCTCAGCTATGGCTTCTCTCCCTTTCTCCAGTTCGGCCTTGAGGCGATCGACCTCGGCCATAACCTCTCTTCCTTTCTCCAACTCGGATTGGAGCCGCTTGTTTTCGGCTTTCGCCTCTTTCAGGGTGTTGGCGAGGGCCTCCATCTCCAAGTTCTTGCGGCCTATTTCGTCATCCTTGGCCCGAAGACGGTTCTTAAATCTGTCAAGACGAGCCCGCATGGTTCGCTCTGTCGAACAGTGAGCTGCAAGAATCTGGATGCAAAATAGGAACGGCGAAGAGAGCAAATGTTAATTATGGGACATGTAAAAAAGAAGAGGAAAACCAAGAATAGAGGAAAAGCATACCCGAACCGCCAAGCTTTTAATAGCAGAACACCCCTCATCGAACTCATTCAGTTCGGTGAATAGGCTCGGGGTGCTAGCAGGTAAGACAAGATTGCTTACTCCCTCCACAAAGGGAATAAGGTCTGCCCGGGTCTCGAAATCGCCAGGGGCGAAATGGGGCGCCGCAAGGGAATACTCCGAAGTAGATGTTTCGACGGCTGCACCCTTCCCCTTCGCCTTGACTAGCGGCGAAACAACCGGCTGACGCAGAGGGCTACCGAAGACCCTCACCACAGCTGTCACAATCCGTTCCGCGGAGGCTGAAGCCCCGGCGGCGGCGCTACCACCTGCTCCATCAACGCCAAGTGAAAGAACGGGGGCAGTCGAAAGGTCCAGGCTGCAGCCAGTGGGAGAAGTCGGAGTCTCGTCAAAAGACTCGTCGTCGCTGAAGACGCGAGCGACATCGACGAGTCCTTTCTTCTTGGAAATCTTTTTGACCGGACCTCCCTTCGCTGCCTTGCCTGCCGAAAACGCAATTAGCACCTTCGCCCCAACCAACTCCTTTCGACGAAGGGGGGAGCTGTTCGACTCCACCCCAGTCTCATTGTGACCCAGGCTTGGAGTAGGAGTATAGCCAGGGGTGTCGACGTGGTTTTCGACCGTCTCGTCCGCGGCCTTTTCGACCAAGACCTCAACCTCCTCCTCTTCCTCCCCTTTCTCCTCGCCGTCACGATCTTCGACGTTGTCCTCGTCGTCGGCGTCGGAATCGGACGAAACAGGAACCCTTCGCTTCCAAGGCGCAAGCTTTACTTGTTCGCGCGTTCGCTTTCGCGAAGGTCCTGCATCGTCGTCGGCCTTGTGGGGGTTCGCCCGGGGAGGCAATTCGCCGTTGTAAACCCGGTTCGCCCGGCCAACCGCTTGTCGCGTTAGCAGCTGGCTATACTTGACGACCGACACGTCGCCGATCATCCTACGGGCTTCGGTGTCAGCCTGGTCGAGGGTCAACACTACAAAAATAAAGGGTGTAGCCACATTAAGCGTCGAACAAAGAAAAATAACAAAGCGCAGGAGTGTATTGCGAAAGGGCAGTCTTACCGTTCGTCCCATCAGGGAGAACCAACTTCGGCAAACCATCAACCTCTTCGCCTTGCTCAACTGCGACTTGGCACGACTAGGAGAGGGGAAAGATGCGAAGCATGCAGAATTCCTCCACCAAGTCGCGGCAACTAAGGCGGGAGCAGAACTTACGCAGTAGAGCGAACCACGCCTCCATAGCGCTGTCCACGGCGATCTTGGGCTTTCGGTTCGGCGCAATCGCCCTGCGCCGGCACCGAAGGGCTTTTGTGGAGTCAGAACCAGCCTCGAAGGGGATGGTGTGGTAAAACCACCTCGCCATCCAATGGCGGTCCCACTTCGGCATGGCGGCGTTCACCGGCCAGAAATCGGACCGCTCGGGGCGAACATTAAAGTTTACGCTCCCGAACACTGTCTTCTTCGTTCTAGCTGGGGTAATCACCGTCTTCGAATTCACGGTGGAGAAGAATATGGCGCCGAAGAGTTCGGCGCTTGGCTCAAACCCGGATGTCCGGCACGCCCAGTTGAAGATAGCGATCCGGACCAGCGCCGATGGGCTCAACTGCGGGAGCTCCACCTGGAAAAGGCGAAGAATCTCCGGCAACAACGCGTTGCACGGAAACCGGAGCCCCGTCTCAAAAAATACGGCGAACACTCACTGTCCGGTTATCAACGGGCTTCGGTACAACGGCTTTCCCCGGGGCGAAAGCCTGTCCCTCGACTAACGCCCCAGAGCTGACCAACTTTGCCAGCTCGCCGTCGTCTATGAGAGAAATCCCTAAATAGGCGGTGGTGTCGTCGACAATCCGGTCGGGGTCGGGCCCTTTCACCGAAGAGGGGTCAGGCTTGCGGGGAGCCATGACGAAGGATGTGTGAAGTAGCGAAGGGTGTGTGTAGTGGCGAACAAGGGGAGTGAGCGAGAAATCTAAAGGGCCAAGGGGTGCCGTGAGAGCAAGAACGGAGGAAGAGAGCGCGAGCGGTGAAAGTGGCAAGCCTGGCGGTGACAAGATAACGGGGGAGCATATATAGCCCAACACGGCGACGGTTCGTCTACCCAGCAGTGATAAAGCGCCACGTGTTGCGAGGGTAGGCGAAACGGTAAATTCCCATCGACCGAGCTGCACAGTAAAAAGCCCACAAAGGGAAGGCCCATTACTATTTCTTTCGGCCCGGTAAAAATAAAAAAATAATAATAATAAATATATATCACCATCCGCAGGAGGCGAAGAGCGGCAAATCAATACCAGCCGCACAGACAACAAACTTTATTTGCAGGAACAATGTAGGTTTCGGCAGGAGCATCGGTCGAAAGGGGGCGCCACATACCATACCACATACCACATGGTTTGCACGGTCTCGGCCGAAGCTCCAAATTCACCCTTGCCCGTGAGGGGCTTGTTAGCGGTATGGCATGAGGCCCTACGACCAAAATATGCCGAAGGCTATGCGAGGAGTGGGGATCTAAGCCCAAGACGTCAAAGTTAGTCGGGGCGAACCCCCCCTCCCACGAGGGCCGAAGAAGCCTTTTCCGGCCCATCAAGCCTAGGGGCCATTGGGCCGACGATCGCCTAACGGCCCATCAGGAGTCCATGAACCTCTATTATACTATGTACCCATGTAAATATCCCTTTCATAAGGGTAACCATATAAATTCCCCTATATAACCAAAACCCTAGTAGTAAGAACCTGTAATAGGGGCTATAAATAGTCTCATAGGACCATGTAATAGGGGGATCCAAGAAAAATTTGTCGATCCAAACAGACTTTAATTAACCCACTTCATGTGCTGACGTGGCATATCACGATGGAAACCTCCATATTATTGGGGCCCATGTGTCAATCATAAAGAATAAACCTTTATCTACTTAATAAATATAGAGTGTTTCTATCCGTCGCCCGTCTCTGCAGTGCCCGTTTATCCTTCGTGGAAGTTCTAGTTTAGCCGGTCTCTTCTCTTCGTCCATCACACATCGTGATGCTGTGCTTTTGTAGATCAATATGGGTGTCTAGCTGGGTTTTCACAGCTTACGCATGGTCCGTGCATTGTTTGCATGGTACAAACGAAGTAGATCGAGCAACCAAGATAAACTCTAAACTCTGCTTCCGTTCTACCTAATACTTTTTGCATACCGATTGTTTTCTATTTTTTTTCGAACACCTGATCATGTTGAACGTTGTTTCCTCTTAACTTGGGACTTTTTGATCATGGAAGTATTCGATTTTGGAAGTAGATCCCTGGATCTTGTTGGGAGCCAAATCCCTTAGCTCATTGTTTGGTGTTTCACTCAAACACACTAATCTAAACACACATAAACAGAGTGTACAAGAACAATAATACACGAGGCTTTTGGTGGCTAGCTAGGCTCTCACAGCCAACAACCTTTTATTCGCTTGCTTTTCTTGTTTTAAACAAATGCATACATGACTAAATAAATACAATTGGCTAGAGAATGCAGCAACCTATAGTTGGTCAAAATGACCGCAGCCCAACGGCCCGATCGACCAACGACATGAAGTTTGTCTTGGCCCAAGCACAACACGCCCTGCCTGATCGTGCCTTCGTGCCTACGTTCAGATGCGCCTACCACTCACTCCTCCATCTCTTCCCCCGGTTTCCCCCAAAAATTGGTGCCGTTTTGACCCCGCCACGAGCCCGCGCTGCCATCTCACTTCCCTGACGTGTGCCACCTCTCCCCGGGCACGATCCCGGGGCAAAGCTACAGTCATTTACCGGGGTTAGTCGACCCGATGATTTTCTTTTAATCTCTCGTATCCTCTTTATCTTACTAGCTATGACCCCGGTAAAAATAAATGTTAGACCCCGGTAACATTAATTGTTGATTGCTGTGTTAAATCCCAATTGACAACTTGAAACGACACTAGCAGCAGCGAAAAGAAAATTAGCTAGCACTTACGATTATTCGTCAGCTGAATATGCATATACATTTGAGCTTTTGAGATTTGAGACCATACATAAAACCAGCGACCTACAACTTCTTGAATTCCCTAGCAAAATAATTTCTATAGGAAAATGGCTTTAAAAACCATATTAATCTACTTTCAAATTTTCTATAAGCTAATAATTAATTAATTATGCGTTAATCCTCGTTTCATTTTGCGTGCTGGGAGGGAAGGGTTCAGAACCCGTAGCGGTCCGAACACACCCAGATTCGGGGTCCACCTCTTTGATTTAATATTGGATTCCAAACATAGCGATATGACTTTTTTTAACCAAAATTTGATTTTTTTTATTAATTGATTCAATTTTACCATTTCAAATTTGAATTCTTGAAAACTATTCAAAATTTCTCTCAGAATCTACTTTCATCCTAAGTCAAAACATCAAAATTACGTTGTTTTCAGTCCGTTTTGGTTGAAAACATAGACCCTGGTTAGTAATGACCCCGGCGATCATTTATCCTGGCTTCGCCCCTGGCACGATCCCGCTGTCCCGAGCCAATAAAAACCATCCCCGCACCTCCCTCTCCATTTTTTTCCCTTTCCGTCCGAGCTCCCCGTGTTGCTTTCTCTCCCCGCCACTCGCCGGAGTGCTCCGGCCGCCGCTTCTCGCCACTCTAGCCACCGCTGCGCTGTGCCACCACCACCATTGGCTTCACCGCGCCTTGCCGCACCCCGGCCACCGCTCTTTTCTTCTCTACCACCACCGGAGCGCCGCTTCCACCGCCGATCCGAGCTCCACCACCGCCTGCCGCCTCTAGTCGCCTCTTGCCGCCGTCCCTTACCACCTCAAGCCGCGCACCACCTCCATCAGCTCTGCTGTACCGCGCAGCCCCTCGGCCACCGCTCCGCCGGCTCCAATCGCTACCGGAACTCCCTCTCGTTTGCTTGAGTTGAGCATCCGCCGCTCTTTCTCGCCTCCGGCCAGCGATTCACGCCGCTGCAAGCGTCCTCTTGCTCATCGTAACCCCTCTACCACATTCCCCATGGCATCCCGCTCCCTCGGCCCCTCCTCCCTCCTCTCATTCTCCCCTCCCCCTTCCTTGCCGGCCGCCGCCTCATATGGTGAGCCGTTGTCACCCGTGAGTGCCACTGTCTTCCGGCCGCTCACCGCCGTTTGGCGCCGTCGGCTGTGGCCACCGGTGGCCCCGCGCCGCCGCTGCACCATGGTCGGCCAGGCCAGTCTCGGGCGTCGTCGTGCCTCGGCCACGCCACCACGTGGCCGCCTGGTCGGCTTAGGCTGATATGGGTCGGCGGTGGACCACCTCGGTGATCCCGGTCCATGGTGGGCCGCCTCCCTTGTGCCACTGACATGTGGGGCCCACCTGTAGGCGCTGGTCTCCTTTGATGACATCAGCGCTTAACTTTTTCTTTGAGAAAATAAATAATAAATTGCGCAATAAATCGATATTAATTTCATAAATTGATTTAAATGGCTCAAAACTTCTAAAATTCATAACTAATTCATACAACTCCAAATTGAGCCATTCAACTTGCAAAATTCATCTAAAATTAAGATCTACATGTTTGTTTACTTTTCATGTACTGTCCATTTGATTTTTATTAGGATTTTTCCTCATTTTGCGTGCCGGCGCATAAAATCCATCGTTTCAGAAGATCGCGATCACAAGGAAAAGAGTTTAAAGATTGATTGAAGAACCAAGGCACTCACACATTCCCCTTGAGCATGTTGAACCTAATTTACAATTTTTTTACCGTTTACAAATAAATTGCATGTTTTACTAACTACACTGGATTATGGGATTACCTTTCTGCTCGCTTGTGCTATACTTAGTTATACTTAGTTGTGGTCCGTCATTTGTGAAACTTTGGGTGATAATCTAACTACCTTGTGTCACTTCTGTTGATCTTGCTAGAATCATGATATGCTTAGCCGTGCTTAATTACCACTAGCTCACATAATGGGATAATTACATTATTTTACTTTAGTATATTGTTGAGCTATACGAGCTCGAGACATCTGGCCATGTTTTATTGGTCGTAATTATTCAACTAAAATATGGCTTAATGGTGGGCTGTGTGTGAATGGTTTTGCTAGTCGTACCCATGGCAATTAAGGACTGGTTCACGGGAAACCCTAGAAGAATTACCATGCATACCACGAGCCAGCGTGGGCAACAACTGGGCTTGTAGTGGATCTTTCCTCTAGCTGACGTACCCAGGCTAGGGTGGGCGTGATGGAGTTGGGTCGGCTGGGGTGTCTGGTTGATCGGCCGCCGAATTCACCATGGCACGAGAGGGGGGCTGTCCATGGGGTGTCTGGTTGAGGAGTGGGGGCGAAACCTGAGGTGTGGTGCGATTGGTTAGAGAGGGTTATGTGAAGGGTCCTGTTACAGTACCTTTCCGGGGTACCGTGGTGGTATACCAGCCCACAGAAACATGTCGTGGGGCTATGTCTTTCAAGTATAAATGCTTTAATTAATCATGTATCTGGATTATTATTTGATGCATGAGAAGATAATACTCGCTAGTTGCAAGTATATGAGGGTGTGTCCGACATGCATGTATACTCGAAAAGAAAAAAAGAGCTAGTAGGTTTTCATTGCTGAGATGCGAGAGGGGAGATCGACTGCGTAGAGAACAAGTTGGTCGCTCCGATTATTAACAGTACGCATTTCCCCCATGGTGACGTCCAAGACCAGCAACCCTAGTGGGCATCTTGTCCACCCGGACCCGGAGTAGTCCATGGGACGCAGCAACACCGTGTCGCTCCTCTCCCACGTGCACGACCACGGCAACTCCAAGTCCACGCTCCACGACGGGTACACACACCGTAGCCTACTCTCCGTCTCGATCATGATGTGCCTTGTCCAGCCGGAGCCGGAGCCGGAGAACAGCCACACGGACAACGAGAGGTGCTGATGAAGGACGAGCAGCCTCAGCCTCCCCTCCGGCGACGATCCCAACCGTATTTCCTTGCAACCACAATAATCGGTGGGGAGATCCATCTTCCCCTCCTCCGCCGTCGCAATGTCGTACGTCAGGATGTAGTGGCTACTGCGGGAGGCATCCATTAGCCAGTGGACAACGCCGGCAAGGACGACGGGCTGGTTTTGCCTATTCAGCTCGCACCACCACCTCCACTGTGAAGCTGTGCGAGACCAGGTTCTGACATAGATCCACTCCCTGTTAGGAAACGATAGGCGAACAAACGATAAAGAACAATAGATCAATCACAAAAGACACGAGATTTAACGTGGAAAACCCTCCCAAAACAGGAGAGAAAAAACCACAGGCGCCAGCCAGCAAAATATCTTCACTATATCTGAGGTAAGGTTACATCGCCGCACGGCGGCTTACAAGAGGTATATATATAGTGGAACCCTAAAAGGGATGATGATCCGTACCGCGGGGGCTCTGCCCCCGCCCCTCCGGGCGTCCCCAGGCGCACAGCCCAGATATAGTGAAGATATTAAGTGCAAATGAATTTGGATCACAACTCAACAGACTCCACCTTGAGACAAATCCCTTCTTGTAGCATGAATCAATCCTTCACCCTGAACACAACAAAGACAAAAAAAAACACTTTCGGCGCCAAATAGCCTCTCAGGCTAAACCACTATACCAACTAAGCTTGAGCAAAGCTCAACCTTAGCAACAGGAACAGGCTTTGTCATCATATCAGCAGGATTATCATGAGTACTTATCTTGCATACCTTTAGCTTACCTTGCGCGACTACATCGCGAACATAATGGTACTTGATATCAATGTGCTTTGTCCTCTCATGAAACATCTGATCTTTGGTGAGGCATATAGCACTTTGACTGTCACAAAACAAGTTAATGCAAGAATCAACTCCACAAAGCTCAGCAAACAATCCTTTCAGCCAAACTGATTCTTTTCATGCTTCAGCAATAGCCATGTATTCTGCTTCAGTGGTAGACTGGGCAACAACAGGCTGCAATGTTGCCTTCCAACTCATAGCACAACTACCAATGGGAATCCACATATCCAACAAGCCCCTTATCAGTCCTGCCAAACTTCAAGCAAGCATCAGCTGTGCCTCTGAGGTACCTGAAAATCCACTGAATAGCTTTCCAATGTTCTTTACCAGGATTAGCCATGTATCTACTAACCAAACTCATAGCATGAGATAAATCTGGCAGGGAGCAAACCATGGCATACATCAAAGAACCAACAGCACTAGAATATGGAACTCTAGACATGTATTCTACATCCTCATCAGTACTAGCACATTGTAAAACTGATAATTTAAAATGAGGTGCAATAGGAGTGCTAACAAGCTTTGCATCATGCATGCTAAAACGCTGAAGAACCTTCTTAATGTAGCTTTGCTGACTAAGAAATAACAAACCAGAATTTCTGTCTCTAGTGATTTCCATACCTAGAATTTTCTTAGCAGCACCAAGATCCTTCATATCAAACTCACTACTCAACTGTTTCTTCAATGTAGTGATTTGTTCCTTGCTCTTGGCAGCAATCAGCATATCATCAACATATAACAAGTATATAGGTGATCCATTAACAAATTTAATATACACACAGCTATCAAATTCAGACCTCTTAAAGCCATGTGACAACATAAATAAATCAAACCTTTTATACCATTGACGAGGAGATTGTTTCAAACCATACAAAGATCTTTTCAACTTGCAAACGTAACCCTCCTTACCAGGTACTATGAACCCTTCTGGTTGGTCCATGTATATCTCCTCCTCAAGCTCTCCATGTAAAAATGTTGTCTTCACATCTAACTGCTCAAGCTCAAGATCATGCATAGCAACAATACTGAAGAATGTGCGAATTGAACTATGCTTTACAACTGGAGAGAACACATCATTATAATCAACACCAGCAATTTGACTGAAACCTTTTGCTACTAACCTTGCCTTAAACCTCGGAGGCTCGCTAGGAGATAAACCCTCCTTTCTCTTGAAGAATGGACAGGCTTCTTCTGTTTTGGCAAGTGCACAAGCTCCCATGTGCCATTCTTCTCAAGAGACTGCATCTCCTCCTGCATAGCAACAACAGCTTCAGTGTATGTGGCTGGCTCAAGAGTATTCTCCACCTGTTCAGCACAACTAAAAGCATAATAAACCATATCACATTCCTCAATAAGACGGACTGGAGCTCCACAACTCCTCTTTGTTCTGCGATGGGCAATAGGTTCATCTTGTGGCTGCAAAACAGGAGGTGAGTGCTGAACAGTATCATTAACATCATTACCAACAATTTCAGTTTCCTGATCATCCACGTGCTCCACCTGCACGCTAACATATTGCTGCTCCTCATCTGAACCACTTGGTATGATATCTGTGGGCAAGCTGTCATTAAACATAACAGATTCATTGAAAACAACACTCCTGCTCATGAAGGTCTTGTTAGTTTCAGGATTCCATAACTTATATCCTTTTACTCCTGAACCATAACCAAGAAATAGACACTTAATAGCTCTAGGCTCTAATTTTCCATTATCAACATGAGCATAAGCAGTGCATCCAAAAACTCTCAACTGTGAATAATCAGCAGGCATACCAGACCATACCTCAATGGGAGTTTTCTTATTAAGTGGGATAGAAGGCGACCTGTTGATCAAGTAGCAGGCGGTGTTAGCAGCCTCTGCCCAAAAACGCTTATTCATGCGAGCGTTGGACAGCATGCAACGAGCCTTGGAGATGATGGTTCTGTTCATGCGCTCAGCTACACCATTCTGCTGTGGAGTGTATGGGATGGTGTGATGCCTAATGATGCCTTCCTACCTGCAGTAATCATCAAAAGCATCCGAACAAAATTCACCACCATTGTCAGTGCGAAGTACTTTTACCTCCTTTTCAGTTTGCCTTTCTATCATAACTTTCCACTCCTTAAAAGCAGCAAATGTATCATCTTTATGTTTCAGGAAATAAGGCCACACTTTTCTAGAGTAATCATCAATAATGGTAAGCATATAACGAGCACCACCAAGAGAGGGCTTACGAGAAGGCCCCCACAAATCAGCATGTACATAATCAAGTATACCTTTGGTGCGATGAACTGAGATATTGAATTTTACCCACTTGTGCTTACCAAAAACACAGTGCTCACAGAACTTCATGTTACCCTGAGTGCAGCCATCCAGCAGGTTCCTCTTCATCAATTCTGCCATACCAAGTTCACTCATATGTCCAAGACGCATGTGCCACAGGTTAGTCTTACTAGGTTCATCTTTAGTAACAGCAGCAGCGGTAACAGAACCATGTAATGTACTTCCTCTAAGGACATATAAGTTTGCAGAATTCATATCACCAATCATGTAAACAAGAGAACCTTTCGATACCTTTACAACTCCACCTGAACCGGAGTATTTGTATCCTTCTGCATCAAGTGTGCTGAGAGAGATGAGATTTCTCGCCATCCCTGGTATGTGTCTCACATCTTTCAGCGTGCGTGTCATGCCATCATGAGTCTTGATCTGAACGGAGCCAATGCCCATGATCTCACGTGGGTTATCATCTCCCATGCGCACAACATCTCCATTCTGCACATACTTGTTAGAACTAAACCAATCTCTGTTAATGCAGATATGAAACGAACATGCAGTATCAAGTATCCATTCATCATGACTAGCAACACAACCAGCAAAAACAACAAGACAATCCCCTGAATCAGAGTTTTCAGCACTGGTAACAACAGAGGCCTTACCATCAGATTTCCTTTTCTCCTTATTCTGTAGCTTCCAACAATCTTCAATGAAGTGATTTTTCTTTTTGCAATACTTACAGAACTTTTTACCTCTGGATTTAGAACGGCCTCTACTCTGACTCTTGTCACGATCATTGCTGTCGTTGTAGGTTCTCTGCTCAGATCTGCCTCTGACCTGCAATGCTTCGCCCTTAGAGGACGACGCATCAGACTAAACCATACCTTTCATCTTCTCCCTGTTTTGGAGCGCCTCATAAACTTCCGCTAGGGTTAGTTCATCACGGCTTAAAAGTATGGTGTCACGAAAATTTGCATATGAACTAGGCAGTGAGCATAATAGTAAAAGACCTAAATCTTCATCATCAAACTGTACCTCTATCGACACTAGGTCGGCAACGATCTCCTTGAAGACCGATATGTGGTTCAACACAGAACCACTCTCCTGCAACTTGTGCGAGAACAACTTCATCTTGATATGCATCTTACTGGTTAGATCTTTAGACATGTAGATCGATTCCAGTTTGAGCCAAAGTTCTGCAGCAGTCTTTTCCTGCAACACTTCTTGCAAAATATCATTAGATAGATGAAGTTGGATTAGCGACAGAGCCTTACGATCTTTCCGCTTCTCCTCAGCGGTCCACTCAGTCGTTTTCTTCTTCCCGAAGCTTTCCAGCGCCTCATCAAGATCCAAAGTTTGCGCCAGAACAGCCCGCATCTTGACTTGCCACAGCGAGAATCTCGTCTTGTAGTCTAGCAGCGGTAGATCATACTTCATCGACGCCATCGCGAAACCCTAATCTGGGAACAAGCTCTGATACCACTTGTTAGGAAACGATAGGCGAACAAACGATAAAGAACAATAGATCAATCACAAAAGACACGAGATTTAACGTGGAAAACCCTCCCAAAACAGGAGAGAAAAAACCACGGGCGCCAGCCAGCAAAATATCTTCACTATATCTGAGGTGAGGTTACATCGCCGCACGGCGGCTTACAAGAGGTATATATATAGTGGAACCCTAAAAGGGATGATGATCCGTACCGCGGAGGCTCCGCCCCCGCAACCCCGGGTGTCCCTAGGCGCACAACCCAGATATAGTGAAGATATTAAGTGCAAATGAATTTGGATCACAACTCAACACTCCCCGCACTCTGACGACAGGCTATGGATTATGAAATAGCAGCCGCCTTCGTCGTGCTTGGGCATAAAGTCGGCCTGGAGCAGCCGGAAGCTGCCGTCGCCGGCGGTGAGCAGCACGTACGAGTAGACTTCAGGGACCATCCAGGAAGCGTATCTGTCTCTCGCTGCTCCGCAAAGAAGGACCGTTGGCCGGTCATGGGGTTGTACACGCATATGTCGGCGCGGCGTTGCGACCTGCGCCGCCAGTTGGGGTCCCTGCGCTGGAGGGCCACGAGGCCGCCGTGGCATGCCACGGCCTTGTATTCCTCCAGGACGTCCGGTGCGACGCGCGACATGAAGGGCGCCAGGCGGTGCTCCACCAACGACGCCGCGGCGGGCGTCGCCGGGTGGGCGAGGGAGAAGCAGCAGTGGGCTTCGTTGTCGTCATGTTTTCTTCTTCTATGGAGGAAACCGACTACGCTGCTTCGGGGCACAATTGCGTCGGGTCCGTCATGGCACACGCGGCGGAGGAAAGGTGGGCTGAGGATTTCGCGGCGGAGGAGATTGGATGCCGCGGCGCACCGGACGAGTGTGCCGGCGTCCGACCGAGCGACGATCTCCAGCAGGAGTTCCGGCGGCAGAAACAACTCCGGCGTGGGCTCCGCCGGCGGCGGCATCACGGTCACGCACGCACGTCGGCGTCGTTTGCGTGGAGGCATCGTCTCGTCCTTGTTGCCGGTTCCGGTCGTTTGCCTAGCTCCGTATTAAGATGATGATGCACGATCGACTCCGACAAGGATTATATGCATGGTGATCGACGGAGATCGATTCATGGATTGGAAAAATTATATATCTGTCGAAATAAAAAAAACCGATCTTTCAAATAACAATCCTGGTCTCCTGGATAGGATACTAACAAATTCATTCATATCTGGCATAGACATTGACACTAAACAAATTGAAGCTAGCATGGCCAACCATTGTTTTCTCCACTCTCTCATCTACGCCTTTCTAACATCTTATATCCTGTTGCTCCTCTCCTCTTCGGATCATGTGGGTCCGATGAACCCTAGGCCCATCTGTCAGTGACAAATGTATGGTGCCTTTGAAGATAGAGGATATCAATCCCTCCTCTTGAGCTCCGTAACCTTTGAAGCCAATGCTGACCCCTACTACACATCATGACAAGAGAAACACACCCAAAATTTCACAATCTCAAATCTTTCACAGTTTCGCACCAACAAAAACTACTGCCTGACTTCTCAAGGCTGCATTATTTCTTCCATGGGCAAAATCCAATGTATATCACAAAAGCAGGTAATAATGTGTAACCCATTGTCAGGTGGTGGTAGCTATTAAGACACTACATTGTAGTATATGTGTAAGAGAAGAGAATTAGGTGGAAAAAAAAGCGTCAATTCTCATCCAACCAGCAACCTCCCATGAGTAAAAAGGTTAGATGGGATCCACCACAGTATAGTTTATTTCCTTGCTTATGTTCGGAAACTATTTTTATACCACGAGGGGATGTTCCTCGTCTGTTTAAAACTCATTAAAATGGTTATGGGAAATTCTTAAAAAAATTGACAATACTAATACAACTTATGTATACCACTCCACAAAATTTTAGGTCCAGTCTAAACTCACACACTGAGCTATAAAAAAGAAAAATTCGACATATGAATAATAGAGTTGTTCACAAACGAATTTATATTTTTTATTTCTCAATGTGTAGGTCGAATTTGAACTTAATATTTTGTGGACTGATATATGCCAATATATAAGAATTTTTTACAACTATTTGCAATGGATTTGAAAGAAAAAAGGGTAAACAAGTGAATGTCCCCTCCAGGGATTTGGAATATATTCCCACTAATGTCGTGGCAATCGCTGCTTGCTATCTTTTCTTTTTCACCTACCTAGGGGCTAGGGGACAAAGAATTAATCAATCTACTCTTCTTCCTCCACCACCTCTATGTGAATATAAGAAACTCATATTTTTTCCCTCGCTCGAGAATTTGTGTCTTGCACCAAATTTGTCTTTCCCTGGCAAGCACCGGTGGAAAATTAGAACCTTGATATGAAAAGAGTACAAGATCTCGAGGGCGTTTAGCTTTTGCAACTTCCTCATTTATTATCATTAGCACGCTTTCCATATTAAACGGCACATTTTTCGTAGAAACTTTTCGTACAGAAATTTGTTTAAATAATCAAAATCAACCCATTTATCAAGTAAATTTATAGTAACTAATACTCAATTGACCGGACAACTAATGGCTTAATTAGCTCGTGTTACATGCATGGCTTTTAAAATATTTGAGCCGATCGAAACGCTACCTTGAAAGTTTCAGAAAAACAAGAGTACTCACAATAATCTAACACGCACAAGATGCCTCTCCCTGTGCAGGAGCCTGAAATAACCAGAAGTAGAAGAAAATGTGTAAACTTGGTGGCTTATTCCGGATTATGAAGGAGGTAAAGAGAGATACTCTTATATGCCAAGTGGATATGGGCAGCCCCTTGGTTGGGAGGATATATAGTTATACAGTAGTTGTGGAAGGCGTGCGAGCACGGCAGGTTCACCGGCCGCCTTGGCTGGAAGGAAGCACGCCGCCGCGCCGGATAGAGGACGGTGATTCCGATGGATATATATATATATATATATATATATATATATATATATATATATATATATATATATATATATATATATATATATATATATATATATATATATATATATATATATATATATGTTGCTGGAGCCTGGAGGTCGGACAATGCAATTAAGCAGATCTTCATCCGGCACGTACGTACGCCTGCCGATCGACAAGTGCATCGTGCCTATTAATGTGCTTAATTCGTACGTAGTCCACAAGCGAAGAAGCGTACGTGGAGGGTGCGAGCAGCCACGCGCTGACCCTCTTCCTCCAGTACCACACTACAGCATGGATGAGATTTGAGAATTTTTTTTAAAAGTAATATGATTTTAATGAAAAATCGCAAAACTATAGGTCAGTTAGACGAAATCGCAAGTTTAGCACCCTATCGAACAACCGTGGGTCGATAAGGTAAGTTCGATAGGGTACCTGTCGAACTGCG
Source organism: Oryza sativa Japonica Group (assembly GCF_034140825.1). Classification (NCBI taxonomy): domain Eukaryota; kingdom Viridiplantae; phylum Streptophyta; class Magnoliopsida; order Poales; family Poaceae; genus Oryza; species Oryza sativa. The sequence continues at coordinate 8,313,848 of NC_089041.1, forward strand.
GTAGTTCGACAGGTGATTAAAAAAATTAAAAAAAGAGAAAAATCACTGTTGCACACTGTTCACAATACCCTATCGAACTAAGGCAGTTCGATATGTGCCTGCGAGCACTGTAGCATCACTGTAGCGCTCTGTTCACGCAACCCTATCGAACTTTGGCTGTTCGATATGTCCCTGTCTAGCATTGTAGTGATACTGTTCATGTAATTTTTTATTTGTTTTTGGACCACCTACCCTGTCGAACTGACGCAGTTCGACATGTACCTGTCGAACTGTGGTTGTTCGATAGGTATCCCTGTCGAACCGCGGTTGTTCGACAGGGTGCTAAACTTGCGATTTCGCCTATAGTTTTACGATTTTCCATTAAAATCATATTGCTTTTAAAAAAAATTCGAGATTTGAAGGCACTTAGGAATGCCTCAAATGCTAGAAAAATACCTCCAAAAACTTAAATAATGCACTCCTAAAAACGTTGGATTTGCTTGGATAGGGAAATGTGTTTTAAGGCATTATTTCAAAATGCCTCAACAAGCATACATGCAGGCACTTTATAAAATGCCTTTAAATACATTCTGAGCCATTTTGACTTCTGCCTTTGATTTTTTTAAGGCGTTTTAACATATATATGCCTCTAATTTTTCTTTCATGGCATTTTGAATAATGCCTTTGCTTTTTATTCAAGCGATTAATTTAAAATGCCTCAAATATATAGTAGTGCGCGACGGTTGGAAGTAGGCAATAAAACATGGTACACGCGCGCATACATGTAGAGGCATGGTACACTCTTAGCAGCATGCCCACCAACAAAATGTTTATGATCAACAGGAATAGCAAACTACACCAAATACATCTCCAAAAATAGATAATACTAATTCTTCCCAATTCCAATTCAATCACACATTTAGTGGCCTAGATTGGTGCAAATCAAAGCATGCTGTCATCACCTCGATTGGCATCGTCCTCTGTAGTCCCACGTCGTAGCCTTAGGGCAGTCCCAACCCTCAACCTGCTAGGATGATGTCTATGGCATTAACTAAATTACCATGTAGGACTTTTAGCTTATGTGGCACTATATTAATTAAGAGAGAGAGAGAGTGAAGAGAGGAAAAAACTAGGTCTCATGCAAGACACAGCTTCAATACGAGAACCTATGCACTAGACACTATCAAGTTTTGCATTGGTAGAAAATAATGTCTTCATAATAAATGAAGAATAAATATGATTGGTAGAGAAGAGAGATGATGTATTTATTAATGGCGCAAATTAAGAAATTATGGGTTGTGGAGTATAGTTTTTATTGGGATGTCTTACTGACATGGCACTATAGATATTATTTATGGACACTATGGGTTGGTACTGCCCTTAGGAGGAAGAAGTGCATTATATTGTGCACAATCAGTTCGATCGATCGAACCGAGTGGCCAGGCCCGTTTAGCTCCAGCGGCCGGACCCAATTAATGAAATGTGGAGACACATACACGTTGGGGGAAGGCGGAGGAAGGAGGCGAGGCGTGGCATGTGTTTCAACCGCGCGACAGAGCCGGCCGTCATGTGTTTGATGAATTTTCCCAACCGTTGTTCCTGCCACTATATGTGAGGGGGAACTGGGGTTTTTGTTTCTCACTCCCGATTATTCTATTGTGCATTAATTAAGTTGTCTTGTGTCAAGTCCCAACTATGCGTAACAAAAATTAAGGCCTACGTAAAAACCGCCCACTGCGAGAAAATTGAGATAGAAAAAACCATAACACACTTGATCATGGGGTGCAACTACTCATGTTGACCTGCTTATTCTTTCTCGAGTTTCCACGTGCATCTTGCTAGTAATATATGTGGCTTATTAATTATGTGGAAGATATGTGAGCAAGTGAGGAGAGGAGAGCTACCCGGTCTATTTCATAGCCACACATGTTGTCGACGTCCCCTTTATACCAAATCCTGCTACCATGTCCACCTCCATGGTTTCCAGGTTGAGGGTGTAACAGCGGTAGTCGGCGGTGAAGAGGATGAGGCCGCTCTTCTCGCAGAACCACCGCAGCTTCCACTGGTGGAGAAACCATCTTTCGTCGGTCGGCCGATTTCCACAATAGTCCCGGATGCAATAAAAACCGGGGCTAAAGATGATCTTTAGTCCCGGTTCAAAAGGGTAACGGGCATATTTGATCTTTAGTCCCGGTTTGTGTTACCAACCGAGACTAAAGATCATCTTTAGTCCCGGTTCGAATGCTGACAGGACCTGTCAGGCCCCCCCGGGATCTTTAGTCCCGGTTGGTAGCACCAATCGGGACTAAAGATCTTAACTTTAGTCCCGGTTGGTAATACCAACCGGGACTAAAGATCCCGGTGATCTTTAGCCCCGGTTGGTGCTACCAACCGAGACTAAAGATCTTAACTTTAGTCCCGGTTGGTAATGATCCCGGTGATCTTTAGCCCCGGTTGGTGCTACCAACCGGGACTAAAGTCCCACCCCTATATATATGTCTTCTTCCTCCTCCAGCTGCCCGAGCAAGCTTCAAAATTTCTTCAAAAAAGAGGGGAGGTCATGCCAAAATTTCTATTGAATTTATTTTGGTGATTACATACAAATCGGAGGTGCCTAAAAGGTTTGCAACTTCATCCTCCAATGTTTTTTTTTGTCATACTACATTTGCACCTATGTTTTGCATACTTTTTTTGTCTCCAAAATTTAGTTGTAAGTTGATGAGAGAGAAAATGTGTGTGGGGAAGAAAGAATATATAGAAATTTAGTTCATTTGCTAAACAAGGTTTTATAAAATAGTTAAGAAGGAAAACTCTAGTGAAAGTTAATATTAAATAATAGAAAACAAACTAAAATAAAAATTAAAAGAAGTAAAACACATTAAAATTAGTTTAAAACTTTACAAATAGTTTTTAAGAATTATTTGGTGTAATATTTTATGATTTTTGTATGAATAAAGATATCTTATAATTATTGTATGACTGTCATTATTGTAAGAATAATTATTTGTGTGTGGTTTTTTTGACTCATGTAGATGGATCGGCAATGGATGTACGCTGACCGGCGGTCCAAAGAGTTTATTGACGGCGTGCACTATTTTTTGAGAGTGGCCGAAGCTAACAGGCAAAGGGGTGGTTTTATTTGTTGTCCATGCAATAAGTGTAAGAATCAGAAGGAGTATTCTGCATCCAGGACTATTCATTTCCACTTGTTTGAGTCGGGGTTCATGCCAAGCTATAATTGTTGGACATCCCACGGAGAGCAAGGTGTTGAAATGGAAGAAGATGAAGTGGAAGACGATAATATTCCGGACTTTGCTCAGTATGTTGGATTTGAAGGAAATCAAACGGGCGAGGAGGAAATAGCTGCTGATGGTAACGACGTTGCGGATGATCTTGGTCAGATGTTGCAGGACGCCAAGGAAGACTGCGAAAGTGAAAAGGAGGCCCATAAATTGGACAAGATGTTGGAGGACCACAGAACTTCGTTGTACCCAGGTTGCGAGCAGGGGCACAAAAAGTTGGATACCACTCTGGAGTTGTTGCAATGGAAGGCAAAAAATGGGGTTAGTGACAAGGCATTTGGCGATTTATTGAAACTCGTCAAGAACATTCTTCCGGGGGGAAACAAATTGCCCGAGACAACGTACGAGGCTAAGAAGATAGTCTGCCCGTTAGGACTGGAAGTTCATAAGATTCACGCATGTCCGAACGATTGTATCCTATATCGCGGTGAGGAGTATGAGAACCTAGAAGCATGCCCTGTTTGCAAAGCACTACGATACAAGATTAGACGGGACGATCCAAGAGAAGTTGACGGGCAGCTAACAAAGAAGAGAATTCCTGCTAAGGTGATGTGGTATTTCCCTATAATACCACGGCTAAGGCGTTTGTTCAGGAACAAGGGGAATGCTAGAATGTTGCGATGGCACGCTGAAGAGCGTCAACAGGACGGGATGCTGAGACACCCCGCCGATGGTTCGCAGTGGCGAAACATCGACAAAAAATTTAAAGAATTTGGAAAGGACGCACGAAACATACGGTTTGGTTTGAGTACGGATGGCATGAATCCTTTTGGAGAGATGAGCAGCGGCCATAGCACTTGGCCCGTTACGATGTGTATCTACAACCTCCCCCCTCGCTATGCATGAAGAGGAAGTACATAATGATGCCGATTATTATTCAAGGCCCCAAGCAACCTGGTAACGACATCGACGTGTACCTAAGACCACTGGTCGAAGATCTTAAACAGTTGTGGAAGAAGGAAGGTGTCCCCGTGTGGGATGAGGACAAACAGGAGGAGTTTAACCTACGAGCGCTGCTGTTCGTAACCATCAACGATTGGCCTGCACTTAGCAACCTATCCGGACAGTCCAACAAGGGGTACAAGGCTTGCACTCACTGTATGGATGAAACAGAAAGTACGTATCTTAAGCACTGTAGGAAGGTTGTATACATGGGTCATCGTCGATTCCTTGCAGCAAACCACCCGGTACGGAAGAAAGGCAAGCACTTCGAACATAAGGCCGACCACCGTACGAAACCTAAACATCGCAGCGGGAAAACAGTGTTTGCTATGGTTAAAGATCTTAAAGTAGTGTTCGGAAAGGGGCCTGGAAGCCAGCATATAGAGAGCGAAGATGGTCACGCGGCGATGTGGAAAAAGAACTCTATATTTTGGGAGTTACCATATTGGGAATTCTTGGACGTACGCCACGCAATCGACGTGATGCACCTCACTAAGAACCTTTGCGTAAACCTTCTTGGCTTCCTAGGTGTATACGGAAAGTCGAAAGATACACTGGAAGCACGTAATGATCTGAAGCATATGGAACAACGCGGCGACCTTCACCCGGAACCAAAGGAGAAAGGAAGCCATTACTTGAGTCCAGCCAGCTACACTCTTAGCAAGGCAGAGAAGGAAAGTATGTTTGAATGCTTGGAGAGCATAAAGGTACCGTCTGGATACTCCACGAATATCAAGCGAATAATAAGCACGAAGGAGAAGAAGTTCACAAACCTAAAGTCTCATGACTGTCACGTGTTGATGACACAACTGCTACCAGTTGTAATAAGGGGTATCCTTCCAGACAATGTCCGGGCAACAATAACAAAGCTATGTGCATCTTTAGTCCCGGTTGGTGATCTTTACTCCCGGTTATTTCACCCGGGACTAAAGATAGCGATATTTAGTCCCGGATTGGTACTCCCGGTTTGAAAACCGGGACTAAAGGGGGGTTACGAACCGGGACTACAAAGGGTTTCTCCACCAGTGCTTCACCCGCTGGCAGTGGCAGGAAGAGCGCGGGATCACAACCGATCGTTCCCGCTGCCAGCGCTGGCCGCTGTAGGGAGATTCGAGCAGCGACACCATCATGTCGGCGAGGCCGTGGTAGTGGTGGTGGTGGGTGAAGAAGACGCGTATCCTCGTCTTGTCCCACGACACCTCCGCCCAGCACAGCCGCCCGTACGGCAACGAACCCAGCAAGCTTCCCTCCGTCCTGTACACGCCCCTCACCCCCGCCTTGGGCAACCTCAGCAGCGCCAGCTTCAGTCGTGGCCACACCACCATGCCGCGGTGCACCACCATGGCCGCCGCCGTGTGCTGCCTCATCCTGCCGGCCCTCGCGCCCTCCGCACGCACCTCCGCCCCCCACTGTCCGCTGCCGGACGCGAACCACCGCGCCGCCGTGAAGCCGCGCCGGTTGTACATCAGAACCACCCGGTAGGAGCTCGGCGACGTCGTGTAGTGGTCGTCTTCGTCGTTGCCCAGGTTGAAGTACTGGAGGTCGTCGACGGTGAGCAACGCGCACGCGTAGAGCCTTGGCGGGCGGTCGCTGCCGCGCAGGTGCGGGAGGACGTCGACCTCGCCGGTGATGGGGTTGCACACGCACAGCTTCAGGATAAGGCTCTTGGTCCGGCGGATCTCCACGACGAGGCGGCCGTTGCAAGATGGGCAACCCGTCGCCGTCGACGAGATCGGCGAGCATCACACGGCGGCGGCGGCGGCGTGGTGAGGAGGAGGGGCGCAGTGGCACGAAGCGTAGCGGCATATAGTTATTATGATCCGGCGTCGTGATGGTGCCGGCGCCGGTGGACGTGAAGAAGAAGCCGAGCGCGAGGCTGCGGATGCAGCGATGGGAGGTGGAGGTGGGAGGCAGAGCGCGGTGGCAGATGAAGGCGGCCTCGGAGGAGACGAGACCTGACGAGGTCGGCGATGTCCGGGACGAGGAGCGACATGACGAGGAGGAGGACCTCGTCGTGGAGAGGACAGCCATCGTGCTCGTCTGTCCCGGCATTGCACCGCTTCCGCTTCAACTGTTTACGTGCATTGGTGTTGCGGTAGGCAGGAGGAACCATGGATACTGCCGTGCCTTTGGCCGGATCTCCTTCTCGTCTCGTCTCTGCTTGTGATTGGATTTGTTACCTTCTTTCTCGACGGGATAACAAAGAAAAAAGCTAACGTGCACGATACACACACTATTTCCCATACAATTGGGTTGGCCCATGCATGGACAGCCCACGCCCACTTACCTCGCTTTCCTAAGCCTAGGAAGCCCATCCCAGCAAGGTTCAATAGGGAATATAATGGAATAAGTTCATCTCAGGTCCCTGGCGGTTTTGGCTGACGTGGCGCCTACGTCTACGTGGCTGGTTTGACTAGGTCTTTGTTCCACGTGGCTTTGACGTGACGCTTACATAGAAATTATATCCTAGAAAAATATTAAAAATTATAGTCCCATATGTCAGCTATACCAAATTTACTTTTAAAAAAGATGGGGCCTTCACACCCCCTGCTCTTCTTCCTCTCTCTCCCAGCTACCCTCTCTTCATCTCTCTCCCCGCGGTAATGAGTAATGACGCGGATGCCGTGCTCCCCGAGCTCGCAGGCGGCGTTCTTGGTGAGCTACACTAGGGCGTGCTTGGAGGCCGTGTGGGCGTGCGGGGCCAAGGCCGCCGAGCACGCCCGCCACGCTCACAACATACACGATCCTCTCGGCGCGGCCGAGCACCATGCATGGTGCGCGCCGCGTGCTAGCTTTATGCCGAGAGCGGCGCCCAGTGCGTTGACTTCGGACGAGGTTAGGAAGCTCTAATTTTATTTATATCCCGCGACCACAAAATGACTTTAACAATTATTAAGCCAGTGCAAAATAACTTCCTCAGCAGCATAGCTTAAAAAAGAAAAAACTTCCTCAGCAGTATTGACGTTACTTTTCGCTAAAGTGACACTACGTGGCACATTGACCGATATATTCTTTGTCCTACATATTACCTACGTGGCGCTTACATGAAATGAAATGAAATCACAATCACCAAAAACATAAAAAAGTTAGCGACAATTTCAAAAAAAAAAACAAAAAAAATTTCGAGAGGGCGGCGGGCGGCGCCCTCTCGAGCTCCATGTCAATTGCGCCGCATCCACCCTCGATTACTGTGGCTGCGTCTGCACCACGGCGTAAGCGTCAACAGCTCCTCGTCGTTGAACTCCATCCCTTCGAATGGGTCGACGGCGTCGTAGACGCCGGCCCACGCCGCTGCCGCCGCCGAGCTGTTCCTGGCGGCATCAGCCTCCTCCTCGCTCGCCCAGCCGCGCTCGCACCCTGCGTCGCTTGCCCAGTAGCCGCCTCCGCTCGCCTAGCCGCCCCTCAGCCGGCGACGCTCGCCTAGCCGCCTCCGCTGTCGCCGCCGCTCGCCGACCCGCCTCCGCTGCCCCCGCAACTGCCGCCGCTCGCCCAGCCGTTCCCGCCGCTGGCGCCGCCTGCCCAGTCGCCTCCGCTCACCCAGCCGCTGCCACAGCTGCCTTCGCTCATCGAGCCGCGTCCTCAGCCACCGCTGCTTGGCCCGCTGCCGCCGCCGCTTGGCCCGTTGTCACCGTAGCTGCCTCCGCTTGCCAAGCTGCGCTCTTAGCCGCCGCCGCTCGACCCGCTGCGCGTTTCCTTGCTCGCCGAGAAGGCGAGAACGCCCTAGACGGATAGAGAGAGAGGGGAACAGGAGAAACAAGATGGGAGAGAGTATAGATGACTGGAGTGCCACGCGTACGCCACGTAGGAAAAAACCGCCCTGGATTGGGTCGAGGGGGGTAGTTCGTCCGGCATTAAAAGTTTAGGGTGAACGATATCTAGTTTTCAGGTTTACGGGGGTAATTCGGTCGACCGCGATAGTTCAGGGGGGTATTTCTACTTTTTCCTATATTATTATGTCTCTCCCTTCCTTGTTTCTAGCTCCTTCCTTCTCCCCCCTATCTCTATGTCTCATCTCTCATCCCCCTTCCTTCAATGGCCGGCTAGCTCCTGACGGCGATGATGAACCGGCCAGCCCCACCTCTCCTCCAAAGCGTAGGCGGTGGTCGTGGATTTGTAATCCTCCTTGCTCGAGCTCGTGAACCTAGCTCCAGGGGTAGAGCTAGTATAGCTAAGAGGGTACCCAGGAACCCGGTTCAAAAAAAATACCTATAGTTTATCTATTTTCACCATATATATACCCGTTAGTTTAATTTTAGGCACCCGTATCAAGCTAAATTTAATTCAAACCAGAGTAAAGCAAACGAGTGAAACCCCCTTGTTTTATTCTGGCTCCGCCCCTGCCTAGCTTACCCGCATTGATGCCACCCCATCGTGGATGGTGCAAGAGAGGCCGGCCGCAGGAGAGCATGACGTTGTCATGGACGACAGCAGTTGGCAGCGGCATTAGGGGTGGTGGACTATGTTGTGGCCTTCTGCTACTGTTGGTGCCTCCACCTCATCTTCACTGATCCGACGATGGTCGTCCAGCCACGAGGATGCTGCATCCAGTGGTGGAGCTCCCTCGTCATGTGGGGTGGGTGGATGTGAGGTCGGTTGCATGCCCACATGTCAGTGGCTCAGCCGTCTCCTCATTAGTGCTGACACTGTATTCCTTGTTTTCCCGTTGATTTAAATGGTTTAAAACTTCTCAGATTTGGCACTCATGATCCCCTCATCACCGTCAATAGTTCCGGTTTTAAAATTGGTATTGATGTTTATTATGAACTGGTATTAACGAGGCCCTTATATAGTGGGGTGGTGGACATCAAAGTCTTTATTTTTCCAGTTATTTGTAGTCTCTGTTATAAGTAGGGAAAAAAAATCTAGGAATGGATATATTTATGGCCGGGGAGGGTAATTGTTGAGCTACAAGTGGTGGTACAGAATGACATATATATCGATGCATATATAATGTTAAAAGGAAAGGATAATTATAACTTAGGTCAACTTCAATTAAGCTACCAAGCCATATATGCAAGTTCGTTTCAGCTAAGTTTAGCGTTATTCTTGTCCGACCGACCTTACAAGGTCGTTCTAATCTAATTGTCTAATCCAACCACTGGACAACATGCATTGATGCATGAATGCATCGTGCATGTTTATGACACTTAATCAATTACACTGGATGGTTAAGATTGACTAATTGCACTACAACCTCGGGTCTTCTTTTTTCAAAAAAAAAAAATCGTTGACATTGTGTGATGGGACAGCTAGCGGCCGGTAGGGATTATTGCGTTGTTTTTATGACCAACAATGAGTCCTTTCCCATAATGACCGAAGGACAATTAGAAAAATATTTTTGGGGATGCTCTCTTCAAGCTTATCTTTAAATCGCTCACTAGCTAGTTGGCTCGGCGGTACCACCGTAAGATGCTCTTGAACAAATTGTATGACTCCAAATAATTGCATGATTAGCTAGGATGGCGCCAGCAAAAATTGACATTATACCTTTTTTGGCACAACATCGAATCCAAGATATCTTGAAGCTAGGTATTTCTTCTCACTAGTACAAAATCGATTTTTCATAGCGTAAACATTTTTTTTTCTGACGGCCATACATGATCATCGTCAGCAAAAATACTCTTGAGGGGTGGGAGGCTATGGACAAACCCCTCTGGCTATTATGAAAACAATATTTAGCATAGTTGTTTTGTAAATTCCCTCTTTTTTTTATCTTCCGGTAAATAATAATTATTATATTGTATAATGTAACATATAGTGTAATAGTAGCCTCTTAGGTTATTTTTCGTTAAAAAAATGATAAAAGGTCTATAAGCTTGTAGTATGAGTTTTTGTGTATGCTATATTCGTCAATTATTTTCATCAGGTTTGTGCAGGATCAGGAATTCCTGGATCAGGCATTGCTTCGAAGTCCAACTTCCGAAGCATATTAACATCATTATTTAAAAAACATATACAAAAATTTGTCTCAATTGTTGAATAAATGGGCCAGGCCCGATTTAATTCAATTAAATTTCATAGGCCCACAATTAATGTTAGAGACAATAATAACACCTTAAAAATTTAAGTGGAGAGATCTCACCTTAAATAGGGAGACAATTAAGACTTCCTGTTGACCGGTTGAGAAAGGTGGGCAGACTGTGCGCCCCGGCGGGCCAGGCCGTGGCACGAGGCCGAGCGGTAGTTGCTGCTCTCTCTCTCTCATTTTGTAATGTATGGTAATTGATTCTGTGTTACCGTGAACCAGCGGAGGTACGTAATACAAATGCCTCAACCTCCGGAGGTACGTAATACAAATGCCTCAACCTCCACTGCACGTAATACAAATGCCTCAACCTCCGGAGGTACGTAATACAAATGCCTCAACCTCCACTGCACCATTTTTCTGGGTATATGGTTCTATCTCCAATTGATGTCATTTTTCTGGGTATATGGTTCTATCTCCAATTGATGTCCTTCCCGTTATTTACATTTTGATCATGCTATCCTTGGGATTACAATCCTATGTTAATTTATATTATAAAAATCATGCTCATGTTGACTACATCTAGCACTGTCACTAGATCAAATCCCTTTGTGAATATCATGTTTATTATCTTTCTATTTTGGATTAAAATATGCCAAATTATGACCAAATTTCCAGCATCAATAACTACGTTGTGCATATAGCACAACAGAAATCAGTGATATGATTGAGTTGAAGGTTTTATTAATTTTTTAAGAAAGTGGACGTGTCAAATATGAAATGTCTTGATGTATAGTCAGAAATAAAGTTTTTTTAAAAAGGAGACAGTAGCTTGGAGGTATTTTTTTAGGAAGGTCCAGTTACCCTTACCATTGAATTTGTCTAAAACACATCCCTCAATTTTAAAATCAGACATGTTACACCCTCAAGTATCAATGCCATCTAAATTACCTCCTTAAGGTTGTTTTCACCAAATTAGAGTCATTTTCGTTTATGTGACATCAGCAAAAAAATAATATCAAAGAAATCGGAAACCTGCTTGTTAGGGCCTTCTTCTTCCTCCTTCCCCATCTTTCTCTCTTTGGTCCCTTTCTTTGCCCCGTACAAAGCATCTGGATTCCCAGGCAAGGCTCCAAACTCAGAGGCTGGCACCGGCAAGCTCAAGAGAGAGATTTGGGCGAGCTCCGCGCGAGTTCATCTAGGAACAGATTCATCTTGCAACGATGACACTAATGGCGTCATGCAAAGGGCAATCTAGTGCTTCTTTTCTCCGGACCATCTTCGACCAGCATAGTCGCCAGCAAATTCAAGCCTTCTCCCCAAGATCGAGGATAATGTAATCTTGCGCGAGTGGCTCTGGCGATGGTAGGAGCTTTTGGTAGTAGCTGGGATCGAGCACCACCTCTGTTGTTGCACCCCCGAGCACCGGTGAGCTTGATCTTCCCCCACCCTGTCGACCTTCTGAGAGCCGATGAGCTCGAGCTCCTCCTTCACCTTTCCGAGAGCTCGTAAGTTCTAGATCCCCCTCCCTTGTTGCTGTCGCTATGACCTTCCCTCCCACGCTAACCGCCGGTGAGCATGAAATCGTGTCGGCGATATCGAGCTTGAGATCAGCACCGACGCGTGACATGAGCTCGACGGTGGAGCTTGAGTTGCTTGGGGACACTATGTTTGGCAGAGGTGACGGGGCTTAGGGTTGAGGAACTTGAGCTTGACGACATGGCGGAGACAACAAGCTCGTGATTCTTGAAGGTGGTGGTGGTGACCTCCTCGACTTCTTGCTGCTCCATGTATCAACCCATCAGATCCTGCACCGTCACTCACCGCGACATCTCCCCTTCATGCGCCTCACCATGGATGTCGATGGACCACCTTAGAGGAGCGGGGGGAGGGGGTGGGAGCTCGTGGGGGGTGGAGATAGGAAGAGAGGATGCCGGGGACCTAGGGAGGGAGCTTGTCAGCTGCTTATGCTCCTCGGAGAGATTATCTAAAGAGGAAGGATGAAGAAGGAAGGGATGGTCCTGACTGGTGAGACCTTATGCTGACGTGGCATTCAAAACCAATATAACATTGCTCTATGGGGGTAAAATGTCCGGTATTGACGGTTGGAGGGTGTATAATACCTGGTTTTGTAGTTTGGGGGTGGGGTTGTGAAATGGACTTTTCCTTATTTTTTAATAATGAAATTCATTCTGGTATTTAGTTCACAAAAGGTATAACCAATTATTATAGAGGTTGCACGACGAATGATTGCCAATTAAAAAGCCACAACTTGATAAAAAAACATGTAAACTACCTAAAATACCACCTCAAAGACATAAAATTTATATCTATGATTAGTGAGAACCTACATAACTATTGTTTCTTTGCAATGCCATATAAGTTGTATGTAGTCCTTATCTTTCTCAAAATCAGGGACCGACCATTATGAATTGAATAGCGCACACACCTCTCCACTCGTAACTGACGTTGGACCAAAGTGGAAGATGATGTTAGAGAACAACTCAACTATAATCAGTCATTCGCCCAGATCTTGCAACCACCATGTCTATCCAAGCTGATCTAACGAAATCACAATCACCATGTCCATGCAAGCTGATCCAATGAAAACACAATCACCAGTTATGTAACATCAACATGGAACCTCTCCGATGTGATGCCTCAAAGAAGGTAATGACATCTAGGATGTCACAATCGCTATTCCAGCAATCCGGAACTAGGGTTTCACCTAGAGAATTCACCCAAGGCACAAAGACGAAGAACGGGATGTCAGTGCATCGCCTTCACGAAAGCATGGAGCATCTATAGGCATCACCAATGTCGATGTTCCCTCGCCCTAGATCTACGGCGATCTAAGCTCGACCTCCTTGTCGATGTCAAGTGTAGCCACGATAGTGATGGAGGTGGCTGACAACAGGAAAGGGGGATGGAAGGGGATGAGGCACGTGCCTCGGTGGTACATTGTCCCACCATTCGGAGAGGGTGGTGGTAGCGATGGTGGGGAGGGTGAAGGCCTTCCGTAGCCCTGACGGCAATTTTAGTGGGCAACATATTTATGCATTGCTAGAAGCTGTATCCGGGCAGACCCCACCGCCACGTGCGTTTCTCGAGGTATGCATGTTTCTAGCGTTTCCCTCCAACGGTGGCCAGGAAGAAAATTGCATGCGTTATGCGGATCGATCCTCTAAATATGCTAAGGCTTGGAGGTACTCTTTCCATTTCAAAATGTATGATGCCATTGACTTTTCGCATAATGTTTGATCATTCTTCTTATTAAAAATATTATATATAAATATCATTTATTCTGTTGTGACTTTTATATTTTTTTCATATTAAATATTTGATATGGCGAATGGTCAAATGTTTTAAAAAAAGTCAATGGCGCCATACATTTTTCAAAATGAGGTATATTGATGAACAATACATAATTTTTTTAGATAATGGATTATATTAAACCCGGCCTCTACACCTTGTGAGGGTGTACACAGCCTAAAAATCACAAACACGAGTACATAAGACTATCCCGTTACATGGGTAAAGCATAAAAAGTTTTTAAAGACGGACAACAAGCAAGAGGAACTAAAAGCTAAGCTTCAATTCTTCTTCTAAAGTTCCACCCAAAAGTAGAGAAAAGCTCCATCATACGCTTCTCTAAAAGCTTGCATTTCGCGATTACTTCAATGCCTTCGTCTTCCTTAAGAAGCAAAGACCAAAGCCTTGCCAACTGAGTTGCTTTGAAAATTACCTGCAAGAAAGATGCGTGGTTGTAGCCATTAAAGACTAACTCATTCCTACTGAGCCACAAAGCCCAACAAATTGCTGTTATGCCCACCCAAGTTTGTCTTTTAAGTTTAGATTCAAAACCTCTTAACCAAATTCCAAACAAGTGTGAACTATTAATTACGGGGTTGCTTGATTCCAAAAGTAAGATAGATTGCACTCCAAATGTATCTAGCCATTGTGCAATCAAAGAAGAGATGTTGAATTTACTCATTAGAGTTACAAAAGCTACAAAGCAAGCTACCCTTCCATCTTCTTTTAGCAAGATTATCTTTTGTTAGAATCACCCCCTTTCAATATACCAAAGGAAAATTTTAATTTTTCAAGGAATCCTTAGCTTCCAAATTAAAGATTTCCTAGGTATTACACCATTAAACATAAGAGCTTTATACATGGAGTTTGTAAAACAACCCATTTTTATTGCTCTTGCAAAAGAATTGGTCTTGCCTATCATTCAAATTGACACTCACCACATTTGAAGCAATGTTAACTCCATGTTCTTCCAAGTTTTTCTCTATAATTGCTTTTCTAAAAGAAACATTCAAAGGGGTCCTTCTAACACATCGGTCACTATCAAGTTTTTATTTCTAACCAAGTTATACAAGGTTGGAATACGTAATTTATATTGACTAACTTGGTAGACTTTGCAGGTCTAGTTATGAATGTAGTGGGAGGACACATGCATGACAGCTAGATGCATGGCTGAGTATAGTAGTAGTTAATTAGTAGCTCGATGATCGATGATGGATAAGCGGCCGGGCGGCTATATATATATATATGACTGTAGGCCAGCGCGCTGCCAAGGAAGAAGTAGAGATAGATAGGTAGATATGTGGTGGATGGTGTTGAGGGCAGTAGCAGTATCAGGGGCCCTGCTGCTGCTTGTGGTTGTGGGTTCTTCCGCCGCCGGTGCCGGTAGTGGCAGCTGCCAGACAAGGTGCGGCGACGTGGACATCCTGTACCCATTCGGCATCGGCCCCAACTGCTCCCGCGGCGTTGGGTTCGAGATCGAGTGCAATACGAGGAACGGCAGCGGCGACTTGGTGCCGACCCTGGCGGCCACCAGCTTGAGCATCGTGCAGAACCTGTCGGTGGAGTCGCCTCCAATGGCGAAGGTGATGCTGCCGGTGGCATACAAGTGCTACAACGACCCAACAAAAACCCAAGATTTCAACGGCGAGGTAGAGCTGAACAAGACCGGCGTGTACCGCATCTCCGATGAGCTGAACATGCTGGTCGTCCTCGTCTGCAACACCATGGTGTACACCAAGAACGGCAACAGTGAGGGCGGCCTATACCCGTACCTCTACTACACCGGCTGCATCGCCTACTGCAACGACTCTAGGAGCGCACAAGACGGCAAGTGCGCCGGTGCCGGCTGCTGCCATGTCGACATCCCCGGTGGCCTCACCGACAACACCCTCGTCTTCGACTCGTGGAACCGTACCAAGTAGGTAGATTTCAGCCCCTGCGACTACGCCTTCCTCGTGGCCAAGGAGGAGTACGTCTTCCAGAGGTCTGACCTCAATAAGGACCTGAACCGGAACATGCCAGTGTGGCTGGACTGGGCCATCCGCGACGACGACTCGGCCTGTCCTCCGCTGGCGCTGGGGAAGAAACCACCAGCTGCATCGTACGCCTGCGTCAGCGACAACAGCGAGTGCGTCTTCTCCACCAACGGCCCCGGTTACTTCTGCAGGTGCCTCCCAGCCTACCATGGGAACCCTTATGAGTATTACGATGACAAGCAGGGCAAAGATGTCTGGGTACGTACCCATTATATACTCCCTCCATTTCTAAATATTTGATACTGTTAACTTTTTAGCTAGCACATGTTTGACCGTTCGTCTTATTCAAAAACTTTTGTAAAATATGTAAAACTATATGTATATATATAAGTATATTTAACAATAAATCAAATGATAGGACAAGAATTAATAATTACTTAAATTTTTTGAATAAGACGAACGGTGAAATATATTTTAAAAAGTCAACGGCGTCAAATATTTAGAAACGGAGGGAGTATATATGTATATGCAGCCCACAGCAATTTATATTACTAACTCTTAATTAGTACTCCCTCCGTTTAAGGTTATAAAACTTTTAACTTTACTCAAAGACAAACTCCTCTAAATTTAACTAATTTTGTAGAAAAAAATAGTAATATTTTTTATTCCAAGACTAATATATTATAAAAATTTATTCAATTATAGATTTAATGAAACTATGTTGGTGTTATAAATATTACTAATTTTTTTTTATAATTAGTTAATCTTAGAATAATTAAGTTAAAACGTATTATAACCTGTCTGAAACGGATGAATTATATATACTACCATGCATATGTGTGCAGACATCAACGAGTGCCTAGCGCCCGAGCGGTATCACTGTAACGGAGTATGCAACAACATCCCAGGCAATGACACGTGTCATTGCCACGCAGGTTACCAGTCTAATGATGCAAAGACACAACAGTGCACTCCTAAGTTCCCCGTTGCATCAAGAATTGCACTTGGTACGTCCATATATACGTATTGCATCTCTATTAATTATTAGTTCCACATTTATTAATTTGTTAGTTTCAAGCTTATATTTTATATTAAAGTAAATTTCACAAAACTACATGTATTTTGACCAAGTTATCACAAAAATATGCATATTTAATATTAAACTTATCATAAAACTACAACTTTTGGAGTTTAAATCCCTAGCACCATTGTTATGGTGGAGTTATAAACATTATTACTTTGTGATTAAATTGGTTCTAAACCTATAGTTTTATGATAATTTAGTTGCTAAACGTGTAGTTTTGTGACACTTCATCTTAAATGTGTAGTTTTGTGATAAATTTGATGTTAAATGTGTAGTTTTGTGATACACCAAGTTAAATCTGTAGTTTTATGATAGTTTGGTCATAGTATATGTGGTTTTGTGAAATTTACTCTTTATATAATTAAGCACCTACAAAATGAATTATTAGCTAACTAGGTCAATGGGTGTTTATTTGAAACTTTACAAAATATATACACTTTAAGCAAAACTCATAAATATAAAAGGGATTATAAGGTGCTAATCCATGATTCATCATTGCACAAAAGGATCGATTGTACGTAGTAAATCCAGACTTAATTAATTAGCTCTGTCCTAACCATCAACTTCCATGAGGAAACCAAGAGAATAACTTTATAAGAACGAGTACAATATGTAAATGGACTGTACAAATTACTACATCATATTTATATGAGAGAGAGAAAAAACGGGTTACAGATTTATAGCCAGCTACAGTGATGACTCTAATAAACCATATGAGAGATGAGTGGATTAGGTATTAATAATGTAATATATATTGATATTAGATATTGACTATATATGATAGTTTATTTTTTTAACTAGTAGTTGGCTATATTATTAAACTTGCTATAAGATTAAATTGTATTTTTTTCAAATATTCCAAGCAATAACTGAGGTAACTTTCATAATTAAAGCATGTTACTGTTACACGACAAAAGTGTTTGGACTAGCGTCCACGTAACACATAGTAGATTACAGCATCCTATATATATGATCATTTTATTTCTACGAAACCAAAGCATTCATACTAATTTACACTGGTGGAGAAAGGGGCTTTATTCCCGGGTGGGAACCCCCTATACTCCTGGTTATCCGGGACTAAAGATGCCCATCTTTAGTCTCGGGTGAAATAACCGGGACTAAAGATGGTGAGAGCAGTCCCGGTTGTTTTTTTTTTCTCAAATCGATCTGCTCCCTAAATATCCTCAATCATATCCTCAAATCATCTAAAGAGAAAACTAGCATCACAGATCTAGAAAGAAATGCATCACAGATTCTCAAACAAAAAATACATCACAAATCCTAAAAGAAATACACCACAACTCAAATATATCCCAGATCAAATCCAATATCACATACATCACAGATCAAATCCAATCCAATATCACATACATCACAGATCAAATCTAATGAATCACAAATTAAAAAAAATCCGGCAGCAGAGGGGAGGGTGCCGCCGGCCTCCCGTCCTCTCGCCTCCGCGCCAGCATGGCCGCCGCCGCTTCCGCACGGCCGGCCGCCTCGCCCGGCCGTCGCCGCTCCTGCCTGGCCGCCCGCCCGCCCGCCCCGCCCGCCGCGCTCGCCCGGCCGGCCATCGCCACTCCCGCCCAGGCGCTCGCCCGCCCGGCCGTCGCCGCTCCCGCCTGGCTGGCCGCCCGCCGCGCTTGCCCGGCCAGCCGCCCGCCCAGCCGCCGCCGCTCCCGCCCGGCCGGCGCTCCAGAGAGGGGAAAGGGGCGAACGGGAAAGGAAGGGGAAGGGGAGAGGAAGGATCAGATGGGAAATGAAGGGGAGAGGAAGGGATGGAGAGGAAATATTAATGAGAGGAGATCGAGAGGAGAGCGGATAAAGATGGCGCGCGTGGCTCGAGGTGCTCTTTCCTCCCGGTTGGTATAAACAACCGGGACTAAAAATAGATCTTTAGTCCTAGTTGTTTATACCAACCAGGAGTAAAAATAGTTGGGGTCTGTCTTGAGCCCGACAATTTCTTGAACCGGGAGTAAAAATAATTTTTAGTACCCCTCAACCTAAAGATCAAAAAAGTACCCCTCAACTTTTAAACCGGGACTAAAGATGCTTTTTAGTCCCGGTTTTTATTAGAACCGGGATTATTGTGAAATTTGGCTGACCGACCAAAGATGATTTCTCCACCGGTGTCAGTCTTTAAAAATTATTAAAATTAAACTAGTCATCATCAACCTATGCAAGCATGGGGTTTTACCCTTTTGTTTTTGTGTTAGCCATAATGAATTATGTTTTGAAGGATATTCCCTCCATTGTATAATATAAGTTATATTGAATTTATTATAAGTCAAACTTCTTATTTAAGTTTGACCTAGTTTACATAAATATATAGGAACAATTTTAATACAAAATATATACACTATGAAAATATAATCAATGATGGATTTAATAAAACTAATTAATTTGATGTAATATATGTCAGTATTTTTTTTATAAATTTAATCTAACTGGAAGATGTTCGACCTGTGACAAACCCAAGGTGAGTAATAACACTAGTACATATCCTTCTATATGTGACGGGCTCTAATATGCTTAGAAATAGCGGACCGTCACAAGGAAGTCATCTTAATCGGGCCGAAAAGTGCCCGATTTAGATATGGTCACACAGACATGTTAGATGGGTATAAAACTTAAGCCCATCACGGATGACACCTATCAGTGACGGGCCACAACTTTAGACCAGATTGAGATAACATTCCATATCTCAAACGGGCCTAAAGTTGTGGCCCGTTACAGATGACCATCATCTGTGACGGGCCACAACTTTAGGCCCGTTTGAGATAACATTCCATATCTCAAACGGGCCTCAAGTTGTGGCCTGTCACAAATGACCATCATCTGTGACGTGCACCAACTTGAGGCCCGTTTGAGATAACAACTAGGCCCGTCACAGATGACTCATCAGTGACGGGCTATATACTTAATCTCTATCGGGTATTAACTAAAGCCCGTCACCGATGACTATTTTTCCATTTTTCATATGAAATGGAAAAATAATTTTACTATAGCAAAATAATTTTACGGGTAGTAAATGATTACAAATGGAAAAAATGTCAACAACAAAGTTGTATAACTTATCAATATTTACAACTTTTAGTTTGGTCATTTTTCAATATAACATTTTTTTTGAACAATTTGAATTTGAATTTAAAAATATGACAACTTCAAACAACATTTTCAAATACTAAATGATTTCAATTGAAAAAGTCATCAACAACAAAGTTGAATAACTCATCAAGATCTAAAACTTTTATTTTTGTTATTTCTTCATCTGACAAAATGTTAGTAATATTATTCACAAATTTTACATATATGTGTTATAGTTTATAAAACCAGATAAGAGATATGTTAATTTTGTTAACAATGTTACTATCACTTTGTCGCATGAAGAAATGACCTAAATAAAAGTTTTAGATCTTGATGAGTTATTCAACTTTGTTGTTGATGACTTTTTCAGTTGATATCATTTAGTATTTGAAAATGTTGTTTGAATTTGTCATATTTTTAAATTTAAATTCAAACGGTTCAAAAAATGTTATATAGAAAAATGACCAAAATAAAAGTTATAGATTTTTATGATTTATACAACTTTATTGTTGATGACTTTTTCAGTTGAAGTCGTTCACTGATCTAAAATTCTATTTGAACTTTTTAAACTTTGAATTTCAAATTTCAAATTGTTTAAATAGAGTCAGATGGAGAAATGACCAAAATAAAAATTTTGCACCTCAATGAGTTCTACAACTTTGGTTTTGGTGACTTTTCCATTTGAAATCATTTAATAACCCCAATTTGACATCCTGGCCTAGGGCATAATAGGATTAATAGAATACTCGTACCAACATGTTACAATTACTTTTCCGGTTGAACTTCTCGCGTGAGGGCTAGCCAAAAAAATAAAATTTATTTATTTTTGGAATATACTCATCTGTGACGGGCATTAACTCTAGCATAAGTTAATGCCCGTCACAGATAAGGGTCATCCGTGACGGCCGTTTGCCCGATTGAGATAGCTCTTCACATCAGTGACTTCTAGCCTGTGACGGACGCCATGCCCGATTGAGATGGGGCTTACCGCCCGATTGAGATGAGGGTATCCGTTCTAGTGTAATATGAAACGGAGCAAGTAAGTATTAGTTCTCGTGTAAAAGTTGGTAAAAAAATGAAGCTAGCTAACCATAGATGCTTGTGCCGTTTACCTAAAAAATTTTCCATGCACAGACTACCAATACAAATTGATGGTTTGATGCATCAAACGCAAATGCATATCACTAGCAAAAGTTAGGCCTCGATCGATATAAAAGCTTCTGGTGCTGATCACTTTGCATAGAGTACATCTCAAAAAGCTACAACTATTTTATCAAAACTAATAGTTTTTTTCTACAAACTTGAATTAGGCATTTCGGAGAACTACAACAGTATTAAAGTATGTTATCAGGAAGTTGCAATTTTATATGTTTGGACTAATTTGGACCCACCTGTCACACAAAGATGCATTACTTATGTTGTTGCTAGGATAATATTTAAAAAAAGACCCGCACAAAATAGTGCAAAGTTTTGTATTGATATAGCAGAAAAAAATACAAGTTTATAGCCTTGGAAGTCTATAGCTAGGAAAAGAAAAACAACACATCACGCTTACAACCGGAAACCCACTATTGAAGAACAAATAGGTACATGGCTCCCCTATGGAAAGAGAACCTCAAACGATGCCTCCATGGAGGATACGACGCCGAGAATGCCACCATCATCACCCGTCCTGCGACAGGACGTGGTTTTCACCTGAAGAAATCCATTAGAGGGAGGGAGTAGGAGAGATTCTGCAACAATGCACCAAGGGAAAGCAGCACCCGCAAGCGTTGCTGTTGTCGACCCAAATAGGCTAGCTTTTACCCGTAATCTTCCAACCGCCATGCCAAAATTGCACCTATTCGCATCAGCAACCACCACCAACTGAGCACCTTCAATGCACAACCACCATGCCAATGCCTCACCCCCAGCCGGCCATCAAGTAGGAGCTCGACGTCTGGCACACCCAATCTCCATCCACACAATTGGGTTGGCGAGGGCGAGGGTGAGAGATAATAATGGATCCCCTCTCCCCCGCACTAGCCAGCTAGCATGGCCATCTTATGGCGGCAAGGCACTACCACAAGAGGACTAGCATCTAGATGAGAGTCCGCCGCAAGCCTGCACCCCCACCTCACGCCGCCGCCATAGCCACCTTGGCCAAGCCCACATCACCGCCACCATAGGCCACCCGATTTCACCGCCATCGCCTTGCCCTGAAATCGGCTGCCGTCACTAGATCATGCGGCCGCACCTCGCCAGCAGCACCATTCCATCGGTCGTAGCCGCGTCTCGCAGCCACCGGTAATCACTGCGTCATCGTCCTCCCATCACTGGCTGCGCTGCTTGGCACTGGCTGTGCTGCTTGGCACCTCCACAGCTACGCACCACCTCACCATCTCCACGGCCTTACTTTGCTTCGCCACTCATGCCACCACCCACTCCCCTGCTAAACCCCGACGAAAGCCGCCACCTGATCTGGCCATGAAGGTAAGGATCTAGCCACGGTTGTGACGGATTCGGTTGCACCTACCGGATCTAGCCGTCGCCTGATCGCCACGAGCCGCCTCACGCCGTCGCCTGGCCACATTGCGTCTTCGCCCTTTGTCCATCCCTGCACCACTGCACTGCAACGCCACGCTGGGTCGCGGCGCTGTGCCACCTGTAACAGCCCTCCCTCCAGAACCGCGTAGCCCAGCCCAACCAACGAGCGGGCCCACTTACACACACCACCCCACTTACACTTTCGTCCTCGCTTCGTGTAAAAGGGTTAACCCGGGAGTGATGTCGTTGGAGGGAAGAGGCCTTATAAGTCGGTTCCACTCGTGCTAAACTAGCAAGGTGGTACTAAACATGCGCACATAGCTCACATGGGCCACACAGGCCTAATCCTTATTGGGCCGGGATGTCACACCACCTCTCTCACATGAGTGGTGGCTCGCCGCTGGGAAAGATTCCCTATTGCCGTCATCCCGGCTCGCTCCGTCGGCGGTGAGTTGAAGATGGGTCTGGGGGATATGGGTGGGGCGGCGGCTAGGGCTTTCACCCCGAGCTGCCCGCGCGGGAGGGCAACACAGGGGCGTAGTTTGCTAGGGATAATATAATCCAAGGCGGCGTTGATTTTTTTTGGAGAAATATTGAATCATTTGATTATAGAAATATTTGTTGATGTTAATAGGATGCACTCGTAGAAGTTACCCATTATTACGTAAGAACTAAAATTTTCATATTAATTGGAGAGAAAATTCAACAATAATCCATCTTTGTGAAGTATCTTAAAATCCTATGAAAAGGAGAGAATTCCTATACTTTCAAAAGGAAAAAGAAAGGAGGTTTGAATTCTCCTCCACTTTGTTAGGTGTGTTTGTATCTATCTCTCTCCCCTAACATATTCATGTGATCTAATAACTCAAGTTTCACAAACTGTATGTTGAAATTTCTTAGTTTTTCACGTGTTTTTCCTATTTCTGCGTTTTTTGTTCCTTTGTTCCAAAAGAGTTGGAATAAAATTGAATACCCACAAAAGGAAAGCCCAATTTATTGGATTAGCATGACAATAAATCCAATTCGTAAACAAATCTAATCCCTAACATCCATGCATAACACGCATTAAAAATATGTATTAGTCCATATTTATGTTTGAATTAATACCCAAATTGAATTCCATGTTGAGATCTAGCTCCTAAATTTAAGTAGTTATTCTAAGAGAGTTTGCAATTGAATTCTACTTTGAGATCTTTTTCCCTGTTAAGGTGAGAATTTCTAGTATTTTCTTTTTCCAGATTATAGTGTGGGAATTTTTAGTTTTCGTATGCCCTAAATTTAGCTTTTTTAACCTTTAGAATCATCAGTAACTAAACCAAAATGGTAATAACAATTGACATGAATTTGTTTTCTTTGTAGGTGTCTGCTTGGGTTTTTCCTTCCTGATTGTCACTTTTCTTATCACACTTGTGATGTTTCAAAAGCAGAAAATGAATGAATATTTCAAAAAGAATGGTGGTTCAATACTACAGAAAGTGGACAATGTCAAGATTTTTTCCAAAGATGAGCTAAAAAAGATCACAAAGAACAATTCAGAGGTTCTTGGTCAAGGAGGCTTTGGTAAGGTATACAAGGGGACTCTTGGAGATAATACTATTGTCGCTGTGAAGACCTCAATTGAGGTAAATGAAGCACGAAAGGATGATTTCACAAATGAGGTAATTATTCAGTCGCAAATGATGCACAACAACATTATCAAACTTTTGGGTTGTTGCTTGGAGGTGGATGTTCCGATGTTGGTATATGAATTTGCGGCTAATGGCAATCTGCAAGATATTCTCCATGGTGATGGCAATATCCCTCTACCATTACACTTACGCCTAGACATTGCAATTGAATCTGCCGAAGGTCTAAGATACATGCACTCCTCAACTAATCGTACCATACGACATGGCGATGTCAAACCAGCCAACATACTTCTAACGGATAAGTTCATCCCTAAGATATCAGACATTGGAACTTCCAAGCTTCTTACTGTAGACAAAGACTTTACCATGTTTGTGGTAGGAAGCATGGGCTACATAGACCCAGTGTTCCATAAGACTGGTCATTTAACACAGAAGAGTGATGTGTATAGCTTTGGAGTTGTACTACTTGAACTCATAAGTAGAAAGCCAACAATATATGGTGAAAATTGTAGCCTGATCATTGAGTTCCAGCAGTCCTACGATAAAGAGAATAGTGGGAGAATGATGTTCGACAAGGATATTGAAATTGAAGAAGACATCCTCATCCTTGAAGAAATTGGCAGGCTGGCAATGGAGTGTTTGAAAGAAAAGGTTGAAGAACGACCTGATATGAAGGAGGTAGCAGAACGACTAGTGATGCTGCGAAGATCTAGGAAGGGTGGGCAAGGAAGTTATAGTATAAGCCCTCAAAACTTTGAGGAGATCAGCATCGAGGGGACTCCTAAGAGCTTTGGTGCTGAAATCAGTGAAAGTAGCAATGCGGCGGTTTCTGCACCAGCCACTCCAGCCAACTAAGAACTTTCCAATATCTGAATCAAGAACAATGAGAGAAAAGTTAAAATTAAGAATATATATATATATATATATATATATATATATATATATATATATATATATATATATATATATATATATATATATATATATATATATATATATATATATATATATATATATATATATATATATATATATATATATATATATATATATACATATATATATATATATATATACATATATATATATACATATATACATATATATATATACATATATATATATATATATATATATATATATATATATATATATATATATATATATATACATATATATATATATATATATATATATATATATATATATATATATATACATATATATATATATATGTATACATATATATATATATATATATATATATATATATATATATTCTATCAATGTCATTTTATTAATTTGGAGTAAATTTGTGTATTCAAACATTTGTATCCAACTTATGTTTTCTATAACTAGCACAATGCCCGTGCGTTGCAACGGATTCTAAATAACATTCATCGATATAAATTAAAATTCTAAGCCACATTTTACAATTGGACTGAAAGAAATATGGTTAAATTAAAATACTAAACTATATATCACAATTGGACCGAAGGAAATATAATCATATAATAACAACATAAAACTACAAATAACTTTGGCCCGAATGATAATTAAAAAATTTTAATATTTTTTAATAGATCAAATAGTGCTCAAATTAATATTGTAAATGAAAAAACAACTGAAATTAGCTAAAAAATTTTTAAAAAAACTTATTTCAGCCCATATATGCAAATCCGATCTATGCATTAATTATGAACATATACCCGTTCATTGAGATAAATTAGAATTTTTCTGTTATATTCATATTCATATTGTTTAAATATTATGTGAGCGGTCCAGGAGCATGGTTAGGCTAGGCCAGGAAGGAATAGTGCCTTCGTCCATAGATGGTGGAGGTTGGTAACAAAGAAAATCAGATCAACATGAATGCGGTTGGCAATGACGTGGTACTGATAGAGGGAGGGTAACGGCAAGCTCTGGGGATGAACACGATTGGATGTAGGGGTTACTTTTTCCTTGAACGCGTAGGAAGAACGAAAGATGAAGAAACAAACGACTAACACTGTCATCGTCTTCCCTAGCCGAAACAAGAAACAAAAGAGAAAGGAAGATGGGCGCCGATTCTCTGGTGACCAAACAGCGGCAAGTAAGTTGGCCAGACGTGTCCCACAATATGACTCATCTATAGATGGTGGCGGTTGGCAATGAAGAAAACCTGAATAGCAGGAACAACAATGACGTGGTCCCGACACAGAGAGAAATGACAACGACGAGCTCTGGTGGTGAACGCACAATGAAGAAAACCAGAATAGCAAGAACAACAACGACATGGTCCGACGGAGAGAGAAACGACAATGACGAACTCTGGTGGTGAACCCGGGCGGGTGAGTGCATCAAAACGCGTTCTCAGACGAGGGGATTCCATTTTCTTTGAACACGCAAGAGGGAGGGAATGCAGGGGAGAAGAGGGGCACTGGGAAGAGCAATGAAGAAAACCAAAATAGTAGGAACAACAACGACATGGTCCCGACGGAGAGAGAAACAACAATGACGAGCTCTGGTGGTGAACGTGCGCAAGTGAGTGCGTCAAAACGCATTCCCAGACGAGGCGGTTCCGTTTTCGTCGAACGCGCAGGAGGGAAGGAACGCAGGGGAGAGGAGGTGCGACGGGGAGGAGGGGGCCAAAGAGGAAAAGGGTTGTGAGGGGGAGAAGGTCTGCGGGTGAAGGGGGAGGGCACACAACGGGGGTAGATCGGACGATTTTTTGGATCACGAGGGAGAGAGATGGAGGCCACCAGGAGGAGGGAGCGGGGAGCGGGGATCGGGAGGAGGAGGCGGAAGCGCAGCAAGAGAGGGAGTCGCGGGAGGGGGACGGACGAAAGGGGCACACAGAAACCTTGCATATTTTTTAATTAGGTATAGATTTGAAGCAACATGTATTGTTGTGCTGTTGAAAACATATCTTGTTCTTTATTGTTGTGCACTAGTATATTGCACCATATGAACAATGATCTATATCTACTAAAGTTTACTTTTTATATATTACGGTAAACCTGCATACTAATATTTACCAATACCAATGGAAATGGTTAGTAATAAACCCCTACCACTAAGTTTGATAATATATTTTGTATTCTTTTATGCAGGAGTTCGGTTAAAGTTTGCACTTAACGACTGTCAACAACACCGCAACACTTATCCTTTACTTGTCCCTGAGTAAAGCTCATTGAATTCAATAGAGCAAAAGCTTCATGTATAATGATGCAAACATAGAAAGTATTCCAAGCTATACTTGTACCTATGAACTTTTGAAGTGTCTTCCATATCATTTTCGGTGTTGAAGAATGGATTGACCTTGATTCAAATCGCCTTTACCTTCTGTTGGTACTCCCTCCATTCCATAATATAAGGCACAACCACTTTTCTTAGATGTTCCATAATATCAGGCATACATGCAAGCATGCAATTAACTATGACATCTTCTCCATTAAATTATTACTTTTTTAAATCCTCCACTCTCATGTTATCTAATCCTATTTTTACATGCATTAGTATTTATTAGGATGATCCAAACTACAAGATAATAATAATTATTTCTTGGTCTTTGGATTAAGGGTGGTTGTGCCTTATGTTTTGGAATGGAGGGAGTATTTCATAACGACATTACTAGAAATATAATTCCCGACAATGACGCAGAAATACTTCTGGTGTATTATGGTTACAGAGTTCATCCGCAAGCGCACGGATATACCATTATAGCATTTCACCCGAGAGTATTCTAAGGGTATCGTATTTTTTTAATCACGTGGGAAGATTATAATAGAGATAACCATACTAATAATTTATATATTACTTGTAATAATCAAAGTCTAAACAAGGGTTAATGTAATCCAAAGGGTAGAGTGACACGAAGCAAAAACATTAATACTCTCATACATAATTATCTAAGCTAAGTGGAAAAAAAATAGAAAGAACTTATTCCTATACTTCAAGTATATATACATATTATACATGCATCCTAGTTATATGATTACTTAGCTAAGACCCTCTTTCTAATGCCCTCCTGGTGCTTCGAGAAGCCACCCCTGATTGCCGAGTTTTTAACGACAGTCCGTCATGACCATCCAACTGGGGCTAAATACAGAGGAGTATCCTCCCCAGGAAAGTAAGTTAGGACTATATACACGCGCGGAGGAATACCTGTACTGAGCTATCACCAATAGCGGCCCACCTCGCTTCCGCATCATATAACCCCAAATAATGATATCCAGTAATCTAAACACCACGCTTAAATTACCAAATACTACTCTAATATCATCGTCATGACATAGAGCCATCGTATACACGATCATTATACCCACGCCATTGCATTACCCAGATAAGCTAGCATTGTAACCAAGATAATTTGGATATACAATAAAGTTGGTATTCATATACTCAGAAAGTAATATAATACTAGAGTAGTATAAAGAAGAATATTCTAATAAAAGTACAAGTCTTACAAAAGAGAGCGGAGCTACTAGAGCCATACCCGAATCATTCCGAAGACTTCCCGGACTGAGATTCCTATTCTATTCATACTCCACTTGCTTGAGAACACTACTAAACTAATAAGAGAGCTTGATTCTTCTTGCTTGAGGTGTGTGTTGAAATGGACAGAGTGAGGTCTTTATATAGCCTTGTAATGATGGTTATGGCGGTTGGAAAGGTCGGTAATATCCTCCAACCGCCATAGGGGAGCCATCCACACCGTCCAGCGCCAACCCTGGATCCAGCGGCTGCACGGCAGGTTCAGTCGAACCCAGGGGTTCAGCCGAACCCTGGGCTGGGCCAAACCAGCCCAATCTCGGTTGGCGGCCTCCTCGTTTGCTCCTCTCCGCAGACTTGTGAATTTTGGGCTTGTTGGGTCTTGTCGATTTGGTGTTCTCGACCCATTTGTCCGCAAGTCTGATTCTTGACCGTGTCTGATTGATCGATCTTCTATTTTGCTGCCGATTCTCCTCCATTTATGTTTATCCTCTGCAAGAGGTTAGCATTCCTAGTGCTAGTGGAATATATATTATTTTTACATGAATATGCATTGCAAGCATAACTAGTTCTCTCTTATTTTGGTAATATTGACGGGCGAAACTGATCGATAACAACCGTCAACACCTTCCTCTAATGAATTACCTCGGGATTTTTTCACCCATAAAATATAACTTTACTTATATACTCCTCAGTTGATTCTCTCGTATCACTCATTGTGTTTAATCCTAACTAAGGCATTATTGTTGTCTTTTCTTATCATATCTTTCTAATAAGGCTTATGTGGAGCTTAGGGTAGCGAATAAGAATGACATACTTGCATTAAGCTTTTGCACATGTGTGTGAAAAAGAATATGTATGTGAAATAATGGGAAAATGGAATGATGACTCATTTTTGTATGATAGGAGGATGTAGAATCATAATCATGTGGAATCTTTATTTGGTGGATGTTGACTTTTGGTATAGAAGTATAGCATGTGATGGTGGATGGAATATTTTACTAAACCTCTAATGTAGAGGGAGAGCAATATATGGTAGATGTGCACAAGATCTTTGATCATGAAAACGGTGAAGAGAACCTAACAAGGGTCTAAACCATTTGACCAAGCTCAAAATGATACAAGCAACATATCTATAAGGTTTATCAATAAGATCGACATTTGGCTTTGTTAAAAGTAAAAGATCAATGAGAAGTAGTAGGTAAAGTTATATTGTTTCTTTTTATAAAATTTCCAAGGATTCAATAGAAGAAAGCAAGGGTCATATTATCAATCTCTTATTTATGAATCACTTAGATGATATGTGTTCTTAATTATGATATATGTTCAAAAGCACAAGATAAAATGCAATTAATAGATAGTATGCAAGATATTAGCAGGCAAGTCACATACTCTAGCTGAAATATCCAAGCTCATTTTAAAAGTTAAGTTTAATTTTCAGGTACGTTCATGACAAGAGTCTTCAACCTCAAATTTAGTGAGGAGAGGATAAACATGCAAACCATTGTATAGTGAATGTGGAGACGAGCAACCGTTGTGTCATGGATGCTACGTCTCGTCTCGTGAATGTGCAAGCATCATGTTGTAGCACAAACATGGGTGATGTTGGTATGCGGGTGTATATTGCGAATGCAATATCACCTCACACTTGTTCTTGTACCTAGGTTGCTTCAAAGACATAAAAGACAGTGAAAGCAAATGAACTTAACTGGTGGGTCTTTTATTAATGTTGAGTCTTTTATTCATCTTTATTGACAGGCGCAATTGCATGTAACGAGTAAAAAAATTAGAGGAAATAAAATAACTAGATACCAGGGAAAGCTCATGGGCTATGTACATGAAAAAGATATTCCTCCCCTACAGCTTGTACAAGCGTTTAAGCTTGGCATAAAGACCACGGCGGAGGGAAACATGGTTAGACATACAAGCGGATGACCCACGAGCTCATTTATAGATCAAATAAGTCGTGATCCGTGGGTGTTCGTATCTTGGCCTGGCTTGCCCCATCTAGATATGCACGTGGATGGGTCAACCCATAAACCTATTTACAAGTTAAATTAGTAGGTAATCCGCCGCCACTGCCTCCGCCAGCCCAAGTAGAAGGAGGAGAAAGGGAATACCAGCAACGGTCCCCTTGTGGTGGCGCAATGGCAGCGACGGCCACGCGGGGGCGCGTTGGCACGACGATAGTGCAGGGTAGGGGAAGAGGTGGGAGGCGGCCGGATAAGGATTGGGGGAGCGGCCAGATAAGAATTGGGAGAAGAATATATGTCTGGCTATTTTTCGAAAAAACCCTTGTGTTTTCCATGTTTACAGCGCTACCCCTAAAAGCGGAGTTTTCTCTTCTTTGCGTTGTATTTGTCTGAAACATGAGGGTTTTTTCATAAGAAAAACCATCAGCAAGTCAGGACATGCGAATTATTCACAAACTGGAGGACTTTTTTGCAAAATTTCCCGAGGAAGTTCACAGCCGAGGAGTTCTAATACGTGTGCGTCGACAGAGGGGAAATTTTTTTTGAAGAAACGGACATAATTGGAGCCCTACGTGCTTTGATTATGTTATGATTACACTAGATGCAAATAGTTAATACTCCCTCCGTTCCATAATATAAGAGATTTTAAGTTTTTCTTACATATTTGATCATTCGTCTTATTAAAAAAAATTTAGAATTATTATTTATTTTCTTTGTGACTTACTTTATTATCCAAAATACTTTAAGCATAATTTTTTTTTTATATTTGCACAAATTTTTTGAATAAGATGAGTAGTCAAACATTACAAGAAAAAAAATTAAAATCCTATTATGGGACGGAGGGAGTAGTAGTATAAAGGACTAATTCTTCTGTACCAACATCCTGTTTTTTAGAACGATACCAACATCTTACAACTCTGCCTCTACACCTTGCAAACATACAAGTAGACGACAGCCTCCATCCGACCAAACAAACAATTCAGGCACAGTTTTGCAGGGCAAATGAGACTGCAATTCTGCATCAACTCTTTCATGTCCATGGTCATGCTGTATCGGTGCACTATTCTAAACTGCATCTTGCAACATGCACCCCAGTCACTAGGATGAAAAATATTCAAGGCTCTCCAGTTCAAAGCAAATTTGGCTTGTAGCTATCACTATCGGTACAAGATGAGACAACCGACCGGAGAATAATAAAAAAAACTATGATGCAGTTGAAGATAGACAGACAGCTTGCTGGGTTAACAGTACCTGCATTCGCGTCTTTGCATGTACGCGAGCGCAAAACAGAACAAAATAGCAACAGTGAAGAGTCTTCCTCATGACAACCAAAAAAATATATATTTACATTATTTCATCGCCTACTTTCAACATTGTACAAACACACATGAAAATTCTACAAGTTTTAGTCTGTTTAAAGTACACATGTACATCGCAGCACTGCTTCTCTGCTCACTGTTTTCTTACACTATATCGAGCCCAAGGGACACAAACTTTCCCACAATCATGCACATATATCATTCTTTCTGGTGCACAATGGGAATTCGCAGTCTCTCATAGGTCCAGCGGAGGGGTTTCCTGTTACATAGCGTGATCATATTGTAAGCTAGATATACTCAACTTGAACTATTCTGTCAAGTGGATTGCATTCAAAATTGAGAAACTAGCCCACTTATTATTCAGCCAATATAACTTATGTTTTGAAGGTCTACATTTATTCCACACATGGAACCATGAAAATGAAGGATGTCCATGAAAACATCCTCTAGATGTATGGACTAACGTAACCAAATTAATTTCATCAAAGCACATAGACGATAATTGCGACAAATAAAAATAACCAAGAAAATGAAACTAGTTATCAACAACTTTACACGTGGACTATATTGTTTGACAACAGCCAATACTCGGTAATCTGTGACTAAAAAATAAGCAGGAAAATGAAAATAGTTATCAACAATTTTAGACATTTCAGTTCAAAAAAATAATTTTAGACATCAAAACAATCATATCATTTGCAAGTAGTGATGGTTTTCACCTTGTGTAGCAGGTCATGTGCAATGTAGTCCCAAGGAAGAGATACCGACATCAAGCAACATTTCAGAGGCAGAAGCTCATGATCAAATCGTTTGTTGGTAGATGCAGCCTCGTAGGCATGCTTTGCCAGCTTTGATGCAGCAGAAGCTGCCCTATGAACAAAGACTCGAAAGCTATCTCCTGGATCTTTCTTTGATCTCTCATGGCTCTGATCTAATAAAAGACAATCATTTCCATGTCAGAGTTTGACGGATCAACAACTTGCATCATCACAGCTACGGTAATCCAAGACATGAATGTGCATGTTGGGGGGTTGTACAGAAAGGATATTTGTAAGCACTTTAATATTGTATCATTTAACATAGCAAATGCTAAATGCAAACGCATTGCAACAAAAAGTGGCCACTGGTAGAACAATCAACAGTAATAAAGATATGAGAGTAGTTTACCATAGTCAGATGTGCATCACGATTTTATCTGAGCCCCAAATCCTACTCATTACAGTAAATGCATGTAACAGCGAGATAACTTGAAGCTTGTGAAACATATTCCAGAGTCAACCCACGCAGTAAATCGCTACTTAGGCTAAACATAACTGACCTGCAATTCCAGAAACAGCTACTTCAACTTCCCCACGTCCTTCAGGGCCCCTCATATAAAGTTTATCAAGTTTAGTTTGGTCATGCCCGAGTGAGAGTAAGCTCCCAAATTGTGATCTGCCAGCTATAACAGAGTACATATCAGGAAATGTAAACCTAGAAGGAATGAAATGGTAGGTACCTACT
This sequence comes from Oryza sativa Japonica Group, assembly GCF_034140825.1. Taxonomy (NCBI): domain Eukaryota; kingdom Viridiplantae; phylum Streptophyta; class Magnoliopsida; order Poales; family Poaceae; genus Oryza; species Oryza sativa. The sequence goes on from NC_089041.1 coordinate 8,346,917, forward strand.
AATTTATATTTTTTAAAAAGGAAATCCTCTAGTTGAGCAAAGTGTTGATGCAGTTAAAAGCAGTGTCATAAAAAACACATGATTCTATTGAGTTTAGCTTTGGAAGAAAAAAATGACAGAAAGATAAATACTTAATAGGTTTCTCGAACATGACAATAGTTTCCAGGCAGATAAAGTTGAAAGGACATAAGTACTTTATAAGACCATCTGAACAATAGTTTCCTTGGAGATAAATAGATGGATGGACTCACCATTGTAGGCTTCTCGAACATTTTGGTAGCTAACGTAGCCTGAGAAGAGTGTTCTCTGCAATAATCACAGTAAGCGCAATGTAGGTGAGAAATGAACTATGATATACTTCATACAGTTGTGTTACAGAAGCGGATATCTGCTAAAGTGTAACTATGTTTTAAGCAAGAGTGATGCCAGTAGGAAGAAAACCAGGACGTATCTACTTTAAAAATTATTATATATCTATAGCAGCAGAAAAGGTTGAGGTGCAAAATGAATATTACTTACTGTGACACTGATAGTATGGGGTCTGAACTCTCAAATTGTTGTGAGTGTGAACACAATAATTTCCCGGTTGTCAACAACAAAAGTTCAACTACAAGAGGCTCCCATCGGTTGCCCATTTTGCCTAATAAGCCAAAATGGCTTATTAGAAAATAAAAATTAATTTATAAGTAAAACTTTTATAGATTTGTTCGTAGCGACTTAAAAGCCAACACTAACAAAAATTATGTTAAAAGCATCTCAAAATCAACTTCAAAATCAAGTTCAAAAATTCAAATTTTGGCTTATTCTTTGGCTGTTTAGGCCAAACGATGGGGCTCAGATACTCCCTCCGTTTCACAATGTAAGTCATTCTAGCATTTTCCACATTCATATTGATGTTAATGAATCTAAACATATATATATATCTAGATTCATTAACATCAATTTGAATGTGGAAAATGCTAGAATGACTTACATTGTGAAACGGAGGAAGTATATCTTACGGTTTTAAATACATGATCACAGTTTCACAGATAAGATGGATTTGACATTCAATTACTAATTAAAACAAGAAATTACTGCAGATTAACTATACATAAGTCTTTCAAAAACAGATTAAAACTTCTGATCTTTAATTGCAACAGTGATAAAGAATATACTCCCTACGTCCCAAAATATAGCCACCTTTAGAGTGTTGCACAGGTATTAAGGAAATACATAGAATTAAATGGAGGATAGTTGTGGTTGAGATGATGTAATGTAAGTGAACAAATTAAATAAGAGAGGATTTTGATTGGTTGAGATGAGGGAGTAGGTGGCGAAATAATTTGGGACAATCAGAATGCTCCTATAGTTTGAGACACAGGGAGAATTTACTAAGTGCTGAATTCTGAGAGAGAGAGAGTTTTGGTAGATTTGAGGGCAGAGGACCTTTGGTGGTTTTTCTTGGTTGCTCCCAGTGTTTAGTAGATTTGAGCTGGCATTCTTCGATTCAGTGTCTTCAGGAAAAGCTGCCCCATCATGTGCATTGAGAATCACACAATAGCAATGTTCGGGGTCTGACAAAACCTGCTCAAATTTAGATGGTCACTTTCATTCTATAATGACAAAAGCGATGCAATATCATAGATACATCCATATGAACAATATGCTAGAATACTGAGAAATGGGAACTTACAACAGCATCAAAAGTATCATCGAAGTCATCAACTGAGAAACAAATATTGGGATATGCAGGTACAGTTTCCACAGCCTGTCCAAAGATACAGGAATTTTTACTGAAACATCATCTCTTTCAAAAGAGAGACTGAAAATGCCAGGAAAAAGTACCTTTCTTCGATCAAGATGAAAATTTACACGGCTTGGGGATGCATACACAGTTTTTGTGACCTGTTTTAATAAGACAATGAGTTTAAGACATAATTACTTAATACCGAAAACATGTTAAACTTTAGCTAGGGTAACTAGTATTGCAACAATGAAATATAGAAGTCGAAGTTAAATAAAATGGACAGCTAGTCAGGCTCATTTCGACCCAAGAATAGGAAGAAAAGAAACCTTAGTTGTACACTTTAGAAATGATCTTAAACACACTGAGAAGTGCCTCAACAGAAGCATGTTCCAGTCTTGTTCACAATCTGGATTGTTTAGCCCCAAAACAGGCAAAAAACAAAATTTAAAGGAATTGTTAACATGGAGATTTGAACTGAAACCCCTTTGCCTTCTAACTGTAGGAAGGAATCAAGTGACCAGGCCTACTGTTGGGCTATAATACGCATAAGAAAAAATATTAGGTTATATTAGCTTGTAAACAACTCAAATAACTGTCAGTTTTCCAAATCAATTTGTTGAAAAAATTAAAATGTTGCCATCATCGAACAGTGTTCCTACAGGAAAACCAGCAAAATGGCCATGTGACCAGGTCTGGTTTAAAAGTGTTCTGCAATTGCTGTCCAGATCGACAGAAAATAAAGCAATAACGACTAGTTTCAAACTACAACATTTTGGGATATAGACCTCTAAGATGTTAGGCTTGAAACTTATATTAATTTTGTAGTTCTATTAACAAGTCTAAGACATCATGATATAACTGGATAAAGTCAGTTATAAGAAAATCCAATTTTCCACAAGCATCCATGATATAATGAAACTTCCTACAGTCATTGAACAGCAGAAATTGTGGAATGTTCTGAAACTATTAATCATAGTGAATTCTAAGTAGTCATTACACAAAGCTCAACCTTACACAACACAAGTCTGTGCACCTATGTAATAAGATTCACTGGTAAATGATGGAGTGCCGTGAAATGCTTACTTGTACAGTACCTTATAAACTGGTGATAATGGTTTGCTTTTCTCTACACGGCTGCGAAGATCCCTGACACTGTAGAGCAGATTGTAAGAAACTAACTTTGCCAGATATATCAACTAAGGAGGTAAAGATGATACAACAAGAGCTCTCAGGCTCAGGTTGCACAACAATAGTTATTGGTTGGAACCCAAACATCTGTGAGAACCACCACCCCCCCCCCCCCTTCTCCCTCCCTGTGATGCCAGGCCGAAGTCCAAAGTAATATTGAAAGATACAGTACATCAATCTAACTTGTTGCGAGTTAATGAACTAACCTAGACCAGTTCTCAGCTGCTACAAGAAACAGAAAATAGAAGCATACACCAAGTACAGACAACATGTGGCAACTGTGTTGCATTACAGTGAAGGAAGGATAAGAACTTAGACCAAAAGTACAGGTAACGTTTTACTCTGACAGATTGGGACCAGCAAGAGGATGTGCATCACCAAATAAACTTTTCATTGTTGACATAAATAACAGCATGCCAAAAACTTTTCATTGTTGACATAAATAACAGCATGCCAATCATTCAGTATAAATACTAGATAAAAACTTGCAATATCTTGACAGAACTGGCAGAAACGTACCTGCATATTGCAACTGTAACAGTGTATGATGTGTGAGCAATTAAATTCAAATAGAATGAACGCTCCCAATCAACTCCAGCTGAATTTATATTGCTGATCTTTTCAAGCTGCTCCACATAAAACAAAGGAGAACAAATAAAAAACCAAGAGTTAGTATGTATTATCAGAGACTTCTTTTCTGTAGAAAGTATGTTATGAACCAAACACTAGCTTATGGAAGTCAATTTACCATATTCAAGTCTATCAAATCGTGGCAACCATAAATACACTACAAAACTTACTAGTGCTAGTGCAAGGAATAATAAATGCTATAGATAGGGGAAAAAAACATGAGCGAAAAAATATGTAATAGTTGATGCAGTTCATCTTGATACAGTTTTAAAGTGAATAACTCAACAGGAAATTACAGAAAAAAATTCTAAAATGGAAGGAAAGAGTATGTCATATGAAAAGTTTCCTTGAAGCTACTACCAAAAAGGGAAGCATGCATTTATTAATATGATCGAAATTGACGAAGATAGTCTTGGTTAATTTACCATAGGAGCCCATCTTCTCACAAAAAAAGGAGGTGGATCTTCCATGTTATCGTTGAACCCATGGCCATGCATTTTCTGCACCAGCATTGAGCCTCAGTTAGCATACAAGATAACACTGTAAGCTAAAATAAGGGGAACTGAGAAGGATTGGAAGTTTACCATATTATTATTAACAAAAAAGACGAGGTCATCCTCTTCCCTCCTCTTTGAAACCCTACCACGCACGAAGAAAAGATCAAGCATTTCATGCCAGAATCGATCATCCATTCCCACGTCTGATGCATCATCTTCAGCATCAACAACTGTCCACCCAATCAAATGGGAATGTTTTTTCACCATAGTCAGCAGCTCATTCCTGAAAAGACAAAAAGAAACAAAAGGTTGAGAAGTGCTTAAAAGGATATAAGGACATATGCTTTTACAGAAAATGGAGATAGGCTCAAAACAAAATCGACCAGAATTGTTGGGTGGTATGTGGTACAGTGGAGGATTGAAGTAGTGTTTTTTTTTGTTGAAAAAAAAAAGAAAAGAAAAATATTTTTGAGCGGAAATGACAAGGGTGATCCTCTTAGTGATGTTTTCCTTAATTAGAAAGGGGATGAAGAGCACTTATGAAGCACAGAAGACAGGAGCAGGGTTTAAGCATGCAACCTGAGCTTAGTGTTGTGATGGGTTCAGTTGTAGTGCAGAATGCGAGTGGGGTGTTAGATTAAGAGTTGCAGAGATTAGTGTATGTCCAGGGTGTCTCCCCCCATGAATATGATGCCAGGCACGGGTAAACCTAGATAGAAAATCCAACGTTACGATGGGTACTAGCAATTCTTGTTTACATAATGCAATTCTTTTGAATGAATTGGGCAGAAATCTGAGGAGGTAGAGCTAGAGAAGTTGAAGTTTGTGCGGAACTAGTAGGAAAGAAGAAACAGTGAGATTGAAAAGAGTTAGTGGTTACTTGGGGCAAAGCTAGCTGAGAGAGAGAGATATAATAAGAAAATAAAATTAAATTTCCTTGGCGGGCGGGGGCGGGGGCGGGGGCGGGGGCGAGGGTTGGGGTCCAAAATTAGGATGGGGATAGAGATTACCTTGAGGGGGCCGACGACGACGAGGAGGAGGAGGAGGAGGGCTCCAAGCCGAACCCCGGTGATCTCTCGACTGCGACTGCGCGTGATGCGGAGGGCGAAGGAGGAGACGCCATAGATTTCCTCTCCTCTCGTCTCCACAGGTAGATAGATAGATAGAAGAAGAAAGAAGAAACAAAGTGATTCTGAATCGAAGAAGGAAGAAGGAAGCAATCAGATTCCCTTCTTCCTCCCGCAACGCAACGCAACATGACATGAGCAAGCAACTACTCCTCTCCTCCTAGAAGTAGAAGAGGGTGCACATGGGCTAGGCCCACCCGCACAGCTTGCCTAACCTTTTGGCCCATTTCACGAAATAAGTCCACTTGCCGTCCCATATGTTTATTATGTCTTTGAGTTTAACTGACATCCCTAAGCCGCAGTACCATTCACATTGCTCCTGCCTAGCTATGTGTGACACATTGGAGATTAGGTGCCACGTCTGTAGCTGGCGCTCCCCACCAGAAGCCCGCGCGTCCAAACAAGGGCACTCCTTCTTCAGCTAGCTTTGTCAGAAAAAGCAAGGAAACGAGCCTCGGAAAGCGGGTGCGACCGATCCAAAGCTACAACTCCTCTCCTCCGACTTCTCCGCCACCGCCGAGGCTGCCGCCACAGCTTACGTGGGCTTGGAGACAACGCCGCCTGGACCACCTCTCCGGTTAGATCCGCGCTCAACGAGATTGCCGCCGTTGCGTGGGCGCTGATAGTGAGGAAGATAAACGGGGGAGAAGGAGTCGACGGAGAGGGAGAGGTCACGCCGCGGAAGTCAATCCGGAGATGGTGAGGGAGGCGACGGAGAGGAAGAGGAGCCTCTCGAGATCCACAGCTCGATGGCGTCGTCGTCCGTGGCTCCACTCAGCGCAACCGTCGTCCGCGTCTTCCGACCCTGTCGAGGAGAAGTGGAGGCGTGGAGCCCCACCTAGCGCCGTCGCTACTTGGAACGTGTTAACAACCAAATTTAGTAATTTAAGTATCGGAGATGAAGATAAAATCGAAGCGGAATCCAAGAGATAGATCGTTCCGGAAATAGAGCAAGAATCGGCCGAAGTCCGAATCGGCTACGATCAGGATCGGCAGAGTTCGAGTCGGACAAGGTAGCCGATTGAGCCAATTCCGACAATGTAACTCGGTACACGTTGTCGGGTTGAGTTAATGTGCTTCATATGGATTGCCACGCATGGATTGGGTCCCGAAAAGGTAATCGTATCTATTAATTAGGATATTTTATGTAAACTCCTTAGAGATAAGTTTGGGCAAAAGTCTGCCGCAAAGACTTATGGTATATTAGAGTTTGTTAGAGATAAGAGTCGTGTCTGACAAGGAAATATTTTGTATCTCGGGTATAAATATGACCCGAACCCATGTAATCAAATAACAATCGTTCAATACAATCTCGGCGCATCGCCACCCTTTTACTTTCGACGAGTTCTAGCTTTCGGGTTGAACTGCATCAGTTTCAATCTTCAACTAGAGGTAAAGCTTGTTATGGCGCTTGCGTTCTCAGGATTAGTGCTTCCATCTTTATGACATTCTAATCCTGTTTATGTAAATCGTCGAGTTATCATATATCCTATATAATCTCTGGCAATATTGTTATTTAACTCTCAATCGGCTAATATCTATCACTGGAAGGCAGCCGATTAGGTTAAATACCAACGTTGACTTAGATTATATAGGGTATCCACCACCCTATGAAACATTCAACAGCTTGATTGTCTAGATATTGTATTTATTTTCATACTTATGGTTGTATCGGTTATGTTTGACCTCATAAGTCATGATTATAACCTCAATCTCTAGCCTGCTTCTTTGGTTGTCGATTAGGATAGTATCGGGGTTTCAGCCGATCTTACCTGATTTAGCTTTATGTTTTATATACTTAATAGACTAGCAAAAATGCCCGTGCGTTGCAACGGGTAAAAAAATTTTTAATAATAATACACGTTTTTCATGCATAATCATGTCAATGGTTTCCTACAAGTTTTGCCATCAGTGTTGTTTTCATGATAGGAGAATCTTAATACAAGGAAGGTTGTTAAATGATTTGTACCTGGAAGACTTTCTGATTTTTAGTACAGGACGACTGGAGGTTTTCTTCTTCGGATTAGTTGGCTTCGGAGGTCTTCCGGCCGCTCCTTTATTTCTGAGCTTTCCGGTATCATCGCCTTCGTCGTCACTTAGAACCAGCTTCCTCTTGCGAGAATCTGACTGGCCGGCTGGATCAGAAGCACTTGGTTGGGTTTCAGACCGAATTCTTGGTCCTCCGCTTCCCTGACCAGTTTGGCGGCGAGGTGATTGGTGCTGGGCGATTGGAGGATCTGACTTCATCAATGCGAACTCCTGAGCATAAACGTCAAGCAATTTAACAAGAGACGAAATCATGTTTTTGAGGAAGGTTGGAATACCGGTGGAGGAGGATTGAATGCATTGAACGGTACGACTGGCAACAAGTGTGAATAGCTGACGACGATAGCATTTGAGAAGATTTTATACATCCTTTCCTTCATGACCTTGAAGTCAAGAGAATCTGGATCTTCACGGTTTGGGTCGTGCTTGCCGTCAAATTCAAAGGCTGTGCGAGATCTCTCTTTGATTGGAGCTAACCGACACTTGATAAAGTGCCGGGTGATCTGTTCTCCTTGGAGGCCTTGTTCTTTTAGCTTTATCATCCTCTCCATCAGTTCCACTGCTTGCACAGCTTCATCTCCCATTGGCAGTGAGTTCCAAGTATCCCGATAAACTGGAGGAATACAAGAGTACTCGGGGAGAGCTAGTTCAGGGTTTTGAACATAAAACCAATTTGCGTGCCAGCCTTTGTTTGAGGTCTTAAAGGGCATGGAGAAGTATTTTTGACTTAGTGTTCCCCGAAGTTGGAAACCAACGCCCCCAACAACACATGGTTTGCTCTTGTTTGGCTGAGGCTTAAGGAAGAAAATGCGGCGGAACAAGGCAAAATGAGGCCTAATGCCCAGAAAAGCTTCGCAGGCATGAATAAAATTGGCAATATGCACTATGGAGTTTGGGTTCAGATGATGCAGGCTGATTCCATAGAAACTCAGGATTCCCCGAAAAAATCTTGAGGTTGGAAGGGAGAAACCGCCATAGAAGAAATGAGCAAATACCACGACTTCATGTGTATCGGGGGTCGGGAATGCTTCGCCGAATGCCGGTCGCCACCCGATGATCTCCTTCACCGGAAGAACGCCGTGCGCCACCATCTCCTTCAGATTATCTTCCGTCAAATCGGAGGGCACCCACTAACTCTCGAAGCTTTCTCTTTCTTCCGCCATGAATGTGAACTGGATGGTTTAATTCGGTCCGAGATATGGCTGGAAGGGGATGGGGAATTGGAGCGGTGGACGCGGGGAGAAATTTCGTGAAGTTTTTGAGGGTGGATTGGAGCGGATTGATGAACCCTAGTTTTGCCGGCGCAGTTTTGTACTATAGCAGAGAATGGGGAAAATGGCGAGAGTCTCGGCGGGGAAGACGAAGAGACGTTTTATTTTGGTATTATTAGGGTATCGGGAGTACTAATGGGCTTGGGCCTAAACATAGTACTTCAGCCCAATTTTATTTTCAGCGTGGCCCGTTGTGATCCCTAGGGACTTAGGCACTTTTTGCTTTGGCAATTTGTGCTCACAATGATGTGGCCCAATGCTGTTAAAATCCTTTTTAATGCGGTTTGATAATTCTTTGGAATTAACACGATGCAAACAAAAGGTGCCTGACAGGAAGGTGTTATACTATTTTTTGTAAGCCTTATTAGGCTGCTAAAGCTGTTTGGGTTGATTCGAGATGACTAATTTATTAAGAGTCATTCTCTTAGCATGTTATATGCTTAATTTGGTTATGATGAGAGTCATAGCTTAGGCTATTAGACTTGTTGATTACCATGATTTTTGTCATGTTTGGTGGATCATTTTAAGAGTTTCTTACTCAGATTCCTATCAAATATGCCTATTTCTGGACCTTTTGAGTGTTTGTCACTCGGGCCTTTTCATATTTTTATTCTCGATATATTAAAGCTAAAAAGCAGTCGGCTGGGTGTTTTACTGAATACCATGCGTGCTTTGCTATATAATGTTTGGTTTTAAAACCACTCGGTTCTTGACTATATGTTTAGTTTTTTTTAACTAACCACATAGTCGGGAGCTACACCTAATTAGGTGCATCTACTCGATGCACCATGTTTTATTTTCGCCCTTTACAGTCTTGGATTCTAGTACTCGGCAGGCTAAAGCAGGAAGAGTTGAAGCACTCGGATTATTGTTTTTTATTCTGAGATGGCTATTTTCGGCGACTGCAAAGGTCTCGGGGGCTACTGTGGAGATTATGGATACCCCATATCTACATGGCAGTTATATTCCAGCTGGATACAGGGTACTGAATATAGATAGAATATCTTTATGAGAACTCGGGTTAGATTATAAACTTGTGTGTCAAGGAAATACCCGGGATCCTACTCGGTTACGATTGTATTTTATCTGTAATCCCATATTCCGTTAGGATATGGACTGTATTTTGTAAAGCGGACCTCTTCCCCTATATAAGGAGGGGTCCGTGTGCCTCTTGGGGCGGGATCTTTTTTCCAGTTTATACAATCAATAATACACTCGGCGGAATCATCCCCGGACAGGAGTAGGGTATTACTTCTTAAATAAGAAGGCCTGAACCTGTATAAAATTCCTTGTCTCTAAACTCATCCACTTTCCTAGATTGATAGCCACCCCCTTTAATAACAATAACCTACCTTTAGCATATATTAAACCAAGGAGTATATGACAAACATGTATGGTGGATAATACTAGTTATAAATCTTGACCTCATATAATTATAGTTCAACTGTAAGTTAGGATTGTTCATTAAGGGATAATCTGTAACCATAATATGATTAACCTAAACAATTCTAACATACAAAGCATGGATAATTATTAACCTTTTCTAATTTATTGTGACAAGTAAAATATTTTCATAATTAAAGCAAAGCCTCCATCAATAAAATAATAATACAAATGGTTCCCTGCGATTAATTGCTTGATCCCAAATCCATCTAACAACAGAACCTCTGGTATGTAACCGTGCTATTTAGATAGATGCATATATAGCCATAATCCTTCCATAGCCATTTGATAGAATAAATCGCTGATTAGCCCACGTCTTTCGACGTATGCAGTTGTCATTTCGACAACACTCTGCTTGTCCTTTTTCTCAGTTTCAAAAGAATAGTCATGGATTATAGCATGGTGTGTAACAGCTTCCTTGCAAGTAGTAGTATCTGCGAACACCTCTCCTTCATCAATACATGGGTTATCAAAATCATATGCAAACACATGCTCAAGGTCAGAGTCATTGTCATCGTCATCATGTATTTGGTCATCAAGATCATCACAATCATATTCAGAGTCAGAGGAGGCTGCTGCATCACTATCATAGCTGCTATCACTATCAACCTCTAGTGGGTCACAATTTGGGCATAGCTGGGGCTCCTCCTCTTCGTTCTCTTCCTTCTCATCATCCCAAACCTCTTCATCATCGTCATCGTCTTGGCTCCTCCTCTTTGCACACTTTTTTACAACCTTCTTTGCACTCTTTTTAATAGGGGATGTGGCTTCATCATCAGGATGTGAAGTGCTCTCCGGATGGGTGGTGCTCTCATTTTGGGTGGATGGTACTGGTTGGATGGAGTTCTCAAGATGGTTGTAACTCTCAGGCAGTGTTAGTGGCGTAGCATCAACCAATAGGTCAGTAAATAGTGGTGGAGTACATGGAATAGAATACCTCACAGATGGGTGGCACCTTCTTTTAGTTGGTGAAGGTTCAACTTGCAATGGACCACCAAAATCATTGACAATGGCATGAATATTGACAACCCCGTGCTGATTACCCTTATCCAACCAATCTAGCAATTGTGAATCTGTGGTTATCTCTACTTTACTCTGAGTTGACACATCACCCAATTTCCAAAAGCCGATGTATTGATTTGGCCCCCAGTTAAAATTTTCCCCTACATCGTCAACTAGCGCAAGCATCGAATACCTATCCCTTTCGATAGAAATTTTGACATTGTTTCCCTTAACATATGTCCTTTGACCCAAAAGCGATGTGGTAAAATAAGACTCAACCTTAATAATGGCTGTCAAGAAGCCTTGGTCATTCCTACAGGATAAGCAAAACAATGGAGAAATATTCTAGCAGCTCAACGAGGAATAGATGAAAACCTACATCTAAATATACAGGGACTGAATAACTAATGCATGGAAGACCTATCTAACAGAAATATCATATGATTTTAAATGGATTGTACAGTATATGTGATTTAAGTGGGTTGACAAGTGATTTTACTCTTTGAGTAATTATTGGATGCTAACCGACTCAACCTTATTTGGGTGGTTCTATCATAACAATTCTGTACCTATTCCTCATAAATAAATTAAAGACTCATCTATCTGTATTCATGTTTGATTTACCTAATTATAAGGCTAACTTTATTATTTAAATAATCTATAAGTCATGGGGTTTAATTATACAACCATTTAATAGTACTAGTATCTTCCTATACATTAATTTGAGACATCATTTAAAATTAGTTTGTGTGGTTGTTACATTGACAAAGCATGTTAGAGACAAATATTCTTACATCTACCTTACTGTAAAGTACTAAACATATCCAGCTTAAACTACTTTTAACAAGGTTGTAAACATATGGCTACTTTCTTATATTACTTCATGCTACCATTGTTTGATGATTAATTTATTAAACTCACTATCTATTAATTCAAATCAGCACCTAAGGTAGAGAGGCCGTTGTTTAATTACAATGCACAACATATTCACACAAAGAGATATTGCTAATGCTTGATTATATCCTGAAGATACGCAAGCAAGATATGGTTAGCTATGCACATGCTAAGGTTGCATAGCAAACCAGCAAATTCGGACTCTTGAACCAGTTGAACAAGGATTAAAAATATTCAAAAAGAATTCCTCAAAACACACACATATATTGTTGGTAACATCCCTACACGATAGATAGAACAAGCAGGTCACAAGCATAAGTATAGATTATATACCTTTCCATGGTGGTCCTGCTACTACTGCCCACAGTAGCCACCATGCCGCTTGAAGCAGCTGACGCTGCAGCCTACCGTCGACGCCGACACCCGCTGCAGCCACGTGCCGCGGCCGCGCGCCGCAACTTGACGCCGCTCGACGGAGCCACCGCAAGCGTGGTAGCCGCGCCGTAGCCTGACGCCGCCCGCTGCAGGTGCCGCCCCAAGCCGCCGCAAGCACCGTAACCTGATGCCGCCCGCTGCAGCCGTCGCCCCAAGCTGTTGCTTGCCTTGCTCTACTCGCCGAAATCCATCTGCACCTCTTCCATTGGCATCTAATACTTCAAAGCTACCGATTTTTGGTTGATTTGCTCCTGATTTGAGAGAAGGGATGAGAGGATTTGGGGTTTAGGGTTCGTCGTGCGAGAGGAGAGGAGGAGTTCTGATGCGGTAGAGTTGGGGAAGAACACGGATAAGGTCGAATCTGGCAAGGGCAATATGGTCTTATCGCGTTGCCTTGTTTTTTAATTTAATTACATCAATTAATTTTGTCATCTTACTCATACGGAATGGAACGGTGATGGCATATGGAATCCACGCACACTGCTTTTGGTGGTATATTTGTAATTCGTGATTTTATAATGGTTATTTCGAGTTAAAGGAGTGAAAGTAGTGGCAAATATACAATTCTCCCTAACAAAAAATAACCTGACTAAGCGGAAATAGAAAGGGAGTAAGATCTGTTGTTTTTGTCACAAAGAAGAAACAATAAAACATTTATTTTTTTAATGTCGGCTAGCACGGTCGGTTTGGTCTCCAATCCAGATTGCTTCAAATATTTGTTCGCCTAGGAACGTGCCCCATATGTTTGGGCAATGGGTTTTACAACATACCAAAGAGTTTAGACCTTTAGTCTTACTAGGAGCGGCAATAACTTGCTAGGCAATTTGGCTCTCAAGGATTGATGTGGTTTTTGATAGAAAAATTGTTTTTTCTCCATTGCAGGTTATTTTATTGATTACACATTGGCTCCGATCATGGGTTATTCTCCAGAAACCCAATTTGCAGGACTTTGTCACTTCGGCTTGTCTACATTTGGAGCAAGTGGTCAAGGATTTTTTTTACCCCGGCATATGGGTGGCGACCTAGTTTTTGGGTTGTAGGGCCTTGATCTTGCACGCTGGTTTTTTTTCTCTTATTTTAAGTGTGTTGGAGTTTGTTGGCTGTGTGCACTGTCGTGGTGTAGAGGCCAGGAGTATCCTCAGAATGACCGAGATCCATTATCTAAAAAAAACCTATAATGAACTCACGAAGTATTGCACTTGGTGGATTGATGAACTCCCAGCTATGTTTTGGCCAACAGGATTACCTCGAGTCGAGCAACTAGTGAAACTCCTTTCTTCCTCGTGTTACAGAGCCGACGTGGTTCCTCCCCCTTTGATCTTCTACTCCGAGGGTGACCATGAATGGTTGAGGCATGGTAACATTAAATACCTTGAGAAACATTGACGTCGGACCACACTTCAGAGCCGCTAGATACCTGCAAAACCTAAGGCAGTACCATCAGTGTTATGTATGGTCCCGATCACTAAAGGTTGGGGATCTTGTACTCCATCACATTCTCCCATGCTCTAGAAGGGATAAACTCTCCCCCATGTTGGAGAGCCCCTTCAGTGTGATCGCGATCTCCCAAACAGGTGTGGTACGGTTGGCCACGGAAGATGGGACGCCCGCTCTCGAACGCCTAGAATATCGAACATCTACGAAAGTTTTACCCGTAAGTAAGTTTACATGTAAGAACTTTTGCTTGGGACAACTAGTTCACCTTTTCAAGTTGCCTAAGGCTCCCACCGTTGTATATATTAAACATGTGCAATTACCCATACATTTTTCTCAAAAAATTTCATGGCCTTGTTCACCTACTCGCTAGCATCTTTCACTACATGAACCGAAAATTCATCCTGTTCCTCCAGGCACAATCAGGTGATGATGGGATAGGATGTTTGGGAGTTCAAGATAACTTGGCGCTCAAGTGCCAGCTGGCGCGTGTTCAGTCGATGGGTAGGCCCTGAGCGTCACCGAGTTCCAAGGGTATCAGGTAATCCTTTCGAGCCCCTTTGAGGGATAATCAGGAGAGCCTAGGCCTTGGTAACGAGTTGTGTGCACTCAGACTGGTCAGCCCCCAGTCCCAAGCACCGCCAACACCTCGGGACCACAAGCTACCTGAGCTCCTACATGCGTCAAATGCCCTAAGTCACCTAAGAGGCCTTGGGTAGAATAGTGGTAAACTTTCAAAGTATCATGCTTGTCAACGGCATCCCATGATACAGTACTTTTTCTGTTTAAATATGTGCAGAGTCCTGGACACAAAGTCATTGAGACTCGGAAACTACCCGTCCCTTGAGTGCTCACATTTCTAGGTTAGGACTTGATAGTCTACCCTTACTAAAACGAGAAGATGCTGCAATGGGGCTCCCAGTCCCTCGAGTGTTTCGTGCTACTACCTAGCGAAGAAATTGGAGCAAGGTGGTCTCGGACACCCTTGATGTACCACCCTAGCCCCGTGGCCCCTGTCCCTCGTTGGGTCACCCCATCCTATTCCTACAATCCATCGCGTGGAGCGCTGCACCTTCCCTTGATTCGTCTCCCTCACCATCTCACGTACAGCCTCATCTCCTCCGCTTTAAGAAACTGATTATGTGTATCCATTGTGTGTTTTTAATTCATGGTTAAGGTTGAATAGGATATAACCATCCATACTTTAAGGATATGGTGGCATAGTTTATTTGATTGATTAAGTGGATATGGTCATTCAGTTTTTCGTTTGGTTAAAATGTTAGATGGATGAGCAATGAAAACAATAAACTATTAAGTAATAATTACATATGTAAATTATCACTAATCTTATCGTAAATTATACTGATTGATAATAAATAAACTAATTATATCTAATTAACATTGTTTTATAATTTAATTACTAACTAACACAGATGCATTAATTATCACTAATCAATTAATAACGATAAGATTAACCAATTTGACCGGATGCACCCGATATCTTCATAGAATATTCCCTCATCTACCCTTGCTCGCCAACCACACTCAAAAGTTAAATTGTCATATCCCATCCATGAATATATCCCTCTAACTAAACAAATACTCTCAAGCAAATCGTTGCCGCTATATATAAAAAAATTTACACAAATTATTTACCAAAAAATAAAATATGCAACTATAATATGATGCTTTTGTTCATGATCAATATTCCGTTGTAATCTACTTGTAGCTGGTTAGGATAATCGGCTCTCACCCGAGAGACCCGGGTTCGAGTCCCGGCAACGGAAATTTTTTTTGTTTCTTGTACCAAAATTTGCACCATACACATTAGGGCTATCAGATCAGAAGTAGAAGAGTGCTTATCTTTTATTTTCTTATACCAAAATTCTCACCACATACACAACTTTTTATCATAAGTACAAGAACTTTTTATCAGAAGTACAAGGGTGAAAAAAAAATGAATAACATGACTATGGATTAAAACCCATTATTATTTGTTTCCTCCTGTATATTCCACATTCTCTCGTGAAATTTGAAATATATTGGTATCTGCAATATACACAACAAAAAGTATACACATACCCTTGTGGAAGGGAAATCTCTTAAAAGGAACCTATTGAAGGACAAATTTGATCCAAATCGACCAAACAGGGGAGAACTCGAGCAGGAGCTCTGGTTTACCATGCGTAGCCAGGCTACCATTTTAATTCCATTGAAAGATCCACAGGTGGCCTAATCCAATAATAAAATGGAAGTTCAGGAGAATATCAAGCAGTCCAGCCTCATCGTCGTATCAAGCCAACCCGCCTGGAAAGAAATGTAAGTAAGATAAATGTTGAGATGAAATTTCCATTTGACCATATTATTTTCAACTAG
The DNA here is from genome assembly GCF_034140825.1 of Oryza sativa Japonica Group. Lineage (NCBI taxonomy): Eukaryota > Viridiplantae > Streptophyta > Magnoliopsida > Poales > Poaceae > Oryza > Oryza sativa. Next base: position 8,362,989 of record NC_089041.1, read on the forward strand.
AGATGCAGGCATATGAATAGTACTAGACTTTCTATATCAAAATCAAACCAAATGACTGAATAAGGTAGGTAACTCAACTCTGAGTCAGAAGGGTGAATGCCCTCAGATAACTTCAGAATAAAAACCAATTCAAGTGGCTAGAAGATCACTTAGCCCTCATCAGGAACAAGAAAGTTCCAAGAGCATGAGCTAGAACTGAGCTGCAGTCATTTGGAGCAGCAGCAAGCATGATCTCAATAAAAAATGCGTAGTGCACATTTGATCCCCCATGCCTCATAAATCAAACATGCTTGTATGTATAGATTAATTATAAAGACAAGAAGAAAGTATGGCAGCAATTCATCTTAGGCTCCACGGAATTTCTGGTCAGCAAGTTACCAATCTCAAATTTTATCACCATTGATGCAAGCTTCAACTCTAGTCATCTCATCTTGTGCTTGGCCAAAAAGGAAATTTGCACCAGGGCAACCAATATATATGATGTCTAGAGGAGCACACCACAATATGCTTTGGCTAACTTTCATCATTCCAGGTGGAGATTGATTGAACATTGCATGTAAATTTGACAAGCTTCAAAAAAGGCACTGAGATAACTACAGAATAATTGATAATTACAATTCAAAGAAATACAAAGTGAATAGGATATCAAAATTAAAACTTCTGCAGCGATTCTGTTTCCTAGAGCTAAACTTTTTTAAAAAATAAATGAATGTGTCAAAACGGAGTAATGCAAGAACTTTGAGAACCAAAATCAATGACCTAGTCAATAATCATTTATCCACAGCAAGATGCAGCATACCTGATAAACCGTGGTCTGCAGAGGAGCTTGGTCCAACTTGCAAGTCAAGCACACTGAACTATGAATTCTTTGTCCATAAGTTCATTTATATGCACTAATCATGCAGTTGACAGTTTTGATGCTATCCAACAGTAATGGAGCAGATTTGAACGAAATCATAATTCTTGTCATCTTTAAGTTCTGAGAATTCGATCCTTATCAACATCAACGAAAACGCAGAACAATGTTCTCTTTCCAAACAGCAGAACAGCAGTCAAGCATGGAATTGCAATCACTGAAACAGGATCGATCAAATCAAAGACCTGTTTCTCCGAGGCACACCCTAAAGAAAAACTCAAGTACCCTCAATACTACAAGGATCTCGAAGCATGTTGGGACTTGGCAATCTCCCTCAAAACTGCACCTACAATAGCAGCTTGCTCTAGACATTCAGATTTGTTTAAAGCATCTAAAAGACTAATGCATGACTTTATATTAATTCTGCAGCCCCGCAAACGAGTTTCTTCAAATACCTGATATGCCTCCATCGCTCTATTTGCATTGCTCATTCCCTCTATAAGAGCATTGAAACTTGCAGCGTCAGGAATTCCACCATTGGCCTTAAACCTCTCAAAGAGGCTGTAAGCATCCGTTATGTTTCCTACCTTTGCAAGCCCCGAGATCATGGTTGTGTAAGTGACCACATTAGGGACCAAGCCCTGTTTCTGCATATCTTGCCAGAACACAAAAGCTTTATTGTACTTCTGTACACGGCAAAGGCCGTTTATAAGAATGCTGTATGTATAAGTGTTTGGTGGGCATTTCATTTCCTTCATTGACTGGAAACAGACAAGCGCCTCATTTATTTCTTCAGCTTTCACTAAAGCATCCAAGAGGCTATTCCATGTGTACACATTTGGAGTCAAACCCTTCTTCATCATTTCTTCTAAAATTAAATAAGCTTCATCTATCCTACCAACCTTCCCAAAGCCATCTATGAGAGAGCTGTACAGAACAACATTCAATTCTATACCTTTCGACTTTGCTTCCTCAAAAAGCATGTAAGCCTCGTCCAACCTATCAATCTTTGCAAGACCATCAACAATTGCTCCATATGTAGCAACTGTAGGTTGTACACATTTTTCCTTCATCTCCTCAAGAATTTCATAGGCTTTGTGCACCTTCCCAGATTTGCAAAACCCATCGACAACAGCATTATAAGCACGAGCATCAAGAGCAAAACCTTGCTGCTTCATGGCATGAAAAATGTTTGATGTTTCTCTAGCCTGGCCAGCTTTTGTGAGACCATGAATCAGAATGGAATAACTTCGGACATCAGGAAGAAACCCATAACTCCTGATGTCCTCAAAAATCATTCTTCCCTTTTCAACCTCACCTGCCTTGAAAACACAATCCATATAAGTATTGAGAAGGGTTAGATCAGGCTTGCACCCTCGACGGATCAACTCTTTGAAGATTTTGTGCCCATCTTCTTTCCTTCCATGAATGAAGAAATTCCTAATCAAGGAGGTGTATACAACAGGATTAGCATTGTGCCCTGCATCCAGCATTTTCTCAAATAGCCTATAGGCCTCGTCAACCTGCCCTTTCTTTCCTAAACCATCAATAAGTGAACAGTATGTCACACAATCAGGATTGCAACCTCTCTGGCTTGCGCTTTCAAATATCTTATAGGCCTCCTCAAGCTTCCTTGCCTTGCACAGCCTATCCACCATTATATTCACAGTCAACAAGTTCGGAAACAAACTAGCATGCTCCATCTCATCAAGTATCCTATACGCCTCCTCAACCCTCCCACCCAAGCAAAGCATATCTATGATGATGTTATATGTTGAGGAATTCGGCTCTGCATCCTTCTTCATGACCTCAAACAAGCTTAGAGCCTCATCAACCTTCCTCTTCTTACCAAGGCAAGTGAGAATCGAATTAAATGACACAACAGATGGAATACAACCTCTCTCCCTCAACCTTTCAAGCAACTTATATGCATCCTCAAACCGCCCAGCAGATCCATATCCCATGATCATAGTGTTATACGCGTATGCGCAAGGCACAGATCTTTCGGCCTCCATCTGCGCAAACAGCTCCTCCGCCTCACCTAACCTTCCCGCCTTGCAGAGCACCCAAATCATGCTCGTGTACGACACATCATCCGGCTTCAGACCCTGCGCCTTCAGCTCATGGAAGAACTTCCATGCCATGTCCACATTGCCGGCCTTCCCGAAACAGTCGATGCACACGTTGTACAAGACAATGTCCGGCTCCAGGCAGCTCCCCTTCACCTCATCCACCAGCGCAAGAGCGTCGGCGACTTGGCCCTCCCGCGCCAGCGCCCGCACCAGCGTGGTGAACAGATGCACCCCGACCTCGTACCCGACCTCCTGCATCTGTCTCAGCAGCTCCAGCGCGCGCTCGGGCCGCCGCGCCTCGGCCAGCGCGCCGATCAGCACCGTGTACGCCGAGAACGCCGGGCGGAACTTGAGCCGCCGCATGACGGCGACGGCGAGGACGGCGTCGTCGAGGCGGCGGGCGCGGACGAGCGCGGCGGCGAGGTGGGCGCAGGCCTGGTTGGGGAGGCCGTACCCGAGGACGGCCATCTCCTCGAGGACCTTCTCGAGGGCGGCGAGGTCGTGGTGGAGGAACGGGAGGACGGCGTGGTAGGCGTCGGCGGGGAGGGGGTGCGGGGCCGAGGCGGAGGAGGAGGAGGCGAGGAGGAAGAACGGGGCGGCGAGGGATGGGTTCCTGATGGAGCGGAGGACGGAGATGACGACGTCGGCGGTGGGGGAGGCGGAGAAGGTGGAGGAGACGGCGCGGGCGAGGTCGGGGGTCCAGGTGGGGGCGGCGGAGAGGAGGCGGAGCAGCTCGCCGGCGGGGGAGCTCGGGGGTTGAGAGGGTGGGGAGCTAGAGGAGAGGTGGCGAGGCGTGGGCGTACGTAGGATGCTCAAGGGGGCGAGGAGCGGGCGGCGAGTCGCCGGCGTCCGCAGCGCCGCCGCCGCCATGGGGAGAGAGTGTGGTAAAACCCTAGCCGGGTTTGGGTAGTGGGGAAAAAGGTAATCCCGGGCTTTGCGTTTGGCTTAGCTTTGTGTTTTTTGGCAAAAAAAAAAAAATTTAGGTTTACTTGTAACATCGGATATACGAACATATATTTAAAATATTAAACATAATCTAATAAAAAAATAAATTAAATATTCTGCTTGAAAATTACGAGACGAATTTATTAAGCCTAATTAATCCGCCATTAGCAAATGTTTACTGTAGCATCACATTGTCAAATCATGGCGAAATTAGGTTTAAAAGATTCGTCTCGCAATTTGCATGGTTTTTTTTCTATATTTAATACTCTGACCAAGCTCTGCTGCCAAGAATGCGCCTAACCTGTAGCACCAGTCCAGTGTTCCTAACCACTTCATAAAAATCAATCGAGGAGTGTGACTCAAGGAGACTACTAGAAGATCTCGGGCATTGGCATAGAAAGGGTGATAATGGAGTCAAAGCACAAATATTTTGTCAAAAGAGCTAGGGAAGCCAATAATAGAGTTTATATACAGGATGATCAACAGTGGACCTAAGGCGTAGGGTAACCGAAGCGTGGGTTGGTACTCAAGTGTAGTAAACATGCACCGAATCTCAAGTATGAGAGGCTGGCAGTTGGTGGCATAACTCGGACTTGAGAATGTCAGTAGATGTGCTTGAGCGAATTGCGTACTAGATCAACGCCGCAACTCATGTGCAAGAAGGAGCGATGGTTCTTAATATTAGATATTTTTTTGGAACAACTTAAGTGTCATCTTCTCATATTTTTGTATTTTGAGCATGGTAAATAATAACTCATGTTTAATGTTTTTATAGTAGGTTGCTTAATAATAGCATAAACATGTATAAAACTAGTTGATACGCCATGCATGGTAGCAGGAAGTTTAGAAATACATCGAAGAAAACTCGAAGAAAACAAATCTATAAAAGTTGTATTTGCAAATCTATATTTTGAGCTGTGTGGTAGTTGATTTGGAATTGGAATTATATATGACATATGGATGTATGAAACATGAGAGGGGTCCAATGGATATTACTTTTTTAAGTGACATTGTTTAATACATATTGAGCTTTATTAGCAAATTGCAATAACTATAATAAGTGGATTATAAAAGCACATGACATATGGATGAATAAGATTAAAGCATGAGAGTGATCCAAATACCACTATTTTTTGAGGATTTAAAACACCAGTATAACTATCTGTCTTATCGGTTATCTGTACTGCGACTACGATCACAATTACAACCGTGCAATAGGTAAGTAGCATTCAATGAACTATAACAAAAGTATGGTCCAGTCGCAGCCTACGCAGTTGATTAGGGTCTATACGCATCGAAAATATTACTTTCGAACAAAGGTAAGCCTTACCGATTAATTCAATCCTATAAATTATATCCCAATTTATAATTCAAATACTCCTGTATATGACTACTTCCAGATAAGTTCCCTCCAGAAACATCAAAACAAAAATCAAAAATCACAAACCCAAACCCAAACCCACAAGAGGAGAAAAAGGTGAAGCAATCAGTATCCAGTACAATCACATCAACTAAACAACAGGACGAGAGAAGAAAAGCAACCAGAAAAGGCGGCCTCTGTACACCCACACTCCGCTCCCCTCCTGCTGCTACTCCAGTCCAGTCCAGTCCAGCGCACTCCTCACTCAACAACTCTCCCTCGATACTCTCCCCCCGCACCAAGAAACCACGGAATCCTCCTCCTCGATCCCTCCCAATCCCCAATCCCAGCATCCCCGAGATCCGCCTCCCAGCGCGATCCCAACCTCATGGCGTCGCCGCCGGGGAAGAAGGGGGAAGGCGGCGGCGATGGCGGCGGCGGGAAGGCGGAGTGGCTGATCTACGCGTTCGTGGCGCGCGGCACGGCGGTGCTGGCGGAGTACACCGAGTTCACCGGCAACTTCCCGGCGCTCGCGGCGCAGTGCCTGCAGCGGCTCCCCGCCTCGGGCGGCGGCGGCTCCGGCGGTGGCGCGCCGGCGCGGTTCAGCTACGCGTGCGACGGGCACACCTTCAACTTCCTCCTCCACCGCGGCTACGGTGAGACATTGCGGCGCGACGTGTCGGCCAATGCCTTTTGATCTGTCGCGGTTTGATCACCACTACTAGTAGTAGTGTTCTTTCAGTGAGTTCTTTAGCTGTTGCTAAGAATGTTTTAGGGGGTATAAAGTTTTGATCCTCATAGCTGCTGCATCTAAACCAGTTGTAGATCATAGCTGGGCATGCATACGATTAATCCGCTGCGGTAAATTCAATCAAAATCTTTATTAAGGTTGCAGACATGCCGGATCGAAACGAAACTATACGAGAAGAAAATAAAAAGGCATTTCTAGATTAACAAATTTAGGAAGCAATGTTAAGTATGCTACCATGCTCCAGAAGGAGATAGAATCCAACGTTTACTGTATTGTGGTATAGACGGAATCATGTTTGCAGATTAATTACCGAGAAAAGGGTGCATATGAAAAATAGCAGCAGCAATTAGTAATAGGGATGTGGATAAATGCCTCGAATTAGTGGGATGGAATGATATTGATTTCAATGTAATGTGGGCAATTTTCTCTTCGATTGTGCTGGCTTAGAGGGATATCCCTTCTTCCTATATAGTTGGTACCCACTAGAAGACTTATTGCTATAAAGCTTACACCACGTTGCGCCATGTCGTCCTTTTTTTCCTGAGCCGTTGGATTGTCTGCATGTCTCTGGGTCGACATTAGATCGACATTCAACAATATTGGGCCAGCCCACTCATGGGCCTCTGTATTAGTACAAGGAATTAACTAACTTGCCTCTCATAAACCAGACCATGAGACACTAACCCTGCTGTTGCAATACTGCTCTCTTGGTTACCAGTTACCACCATCATGATGTCCTTCTTCCTTGATATGATGGTCTCATGGATGTGAGGAGCCCTTTTTATTCTCACATTAACAAATAAAATGCCATCATCCTATTGCCACAAAAGGTTTACTTCTCAATTATCAACCATGTTTGTCCATAGTCTTGCATGGGCCATTTTATACTGAACTTTGTACTGTTATGTCTACATAGTATAATATCCAGATGTTGACATAGTCATGGTAACACTAACACCTTTTCCTATGCACATTTTGCAGCCTATTGTGTAGTTGCAAAGGAATCTGTCCCAAAGAATGTCTCGGTGGCTTTTCTAGAAAGGTTGAAAGATGACTTCATGAAGAGATATGGAGGTGGTAAAGCTGATACAGCTCTTGCAAAAAGTCTGAATAAAGAATACGGGTATGTCTGTTATAAGTACTTCAGAAAATTACAGAGAATGTAATTTTGCTTTTGTGCTGAAAATTTAGCATTCTTACTGCAGACCAGTTATAAAGCAGCACATGCAGTATGTTCTTGATCATTCAGAAGAAATAGAGAAGACATTGAAAGTGCAAGCCCAAGTTTCTGAAGTTAAAAATATCATGTTAGAAAACATAGAGAAGGTATACTTCATTCCTTCCCCTCGTCTTTGTACTCGAAGAGCATATGATGCTTGTGGCTTTGTGTTGTTTTGTTCATAAATTTGATTGGTAAACCATGAATTCCTAACACAATTATATGTTGAATTGCTTCTGGTTTAGATTACTCAGCGCTATCGCTATGTGAGTGTTATTAATACAGAAGACATCATCTCTGACAAAAAGTACATTTATCTTCAGTAAAAAGATCAAATTCAAACTTTTCATGCAGTCATACTACAGTTGAACTATTGGAGTGAATGCAAATTAAATTGTGCTAGGTGTGGTCCACATTTGCAGTTGGTTGCCCTCTGTTTTTTACCGAGTTAATCTTAATGGGCTTCCTCTTTAAAAAGGTCATGTAAGTAGTATTATGTTTGCAACTTTGCATCCTCTCTTGGACAAACTGAAGCATGCTCGTTCCGTTTCTTTGAGGTACACTTGCTCATGATTTACCAGCCAAAAGAAAAGTAATTTATGGTACAGTTTCATGCTAGTTGGATAGCAAGAGTACAAGACAACACACAACATTATGATAGCTATTACACTTGCTTTAGTTTCAAGTGTTGGAGATCTGGACATCAGGATAGCAAGGTGCCATCTGCCAAAGCTGATATTTACCCTTTTATAATCTTATATTAATTGCTCAAGCTGTGTGCTTTACATATTAAGAATTTTGTTTTGCTTGGTTCTATCTGAACGCAAGACCTGGAATGTAACAAATAGAAATGTCGCGTTCTTTTTTTTTTTTAATTTAAGAAAAGGGAACATTGTGGAATCATCAACGGTTTAGCAGTTTTGGTGATGCCTTGAATTAAGCTATCTTCATCCATTATTACAGTCTGTTCATTTATGCTTCTTTGTGGTATTTTCAGACTTTGGGTCGTGGAGAAAAACTGAGTGAACTTCAAGATAAGACTTCCGATCTACAAAGTCAGGTACTCAAGCCGTCTGTTCTATTTGCTGCTTTGCATAGATCCTATGGCATATACATAATCAATGTCCATTTCTTTTATGTAATTCAGGCCCAGGAATTCAAAAAGAAGGGAGTGAAAATTCGTAGGAAGACATGGTTGCAGAACATGAAAATCAAATTGGTGGTTCTTGGAATTCTTTTGCTTCTTGTAATAATCGTATGGGTGTCTGTTTGTCAAGGGTTTGACTGCACCAAGCACTGAAAGTAACTACTATCCTACTGTCGGTATAGCTCTGCTATATAATAGTTTGGAGACGTGAGATTGTGTCGGTGAAATCAAGTGCATTATTGACTCTTTGGCTTGATTTCTGCTGCACATTTATCGCGATACAAATGTAAAGTTGAGTTGGTGTCAAGTGTTATTCAAACCGTGTGACCAACATTACATAAAGTAGTAATAGTACGGTTGCTTGTCGATTGATCCTAATCATACCTACTTTTTTTTTGTTCCCCAAATCAAGAGATGAATATTATGTTGCAGTTAAGTGAATCATGGTAACCTCATTTGGTAGAAAAACTTTAAGATAAATTGTTGTTCGCTTGGTTCTTTGCCCTAAACCTAGTCAGAGAAGGTCTTGCTGTAGTTTCAGGATATAACATAAGACATGAGAGAGAAGAAACTTTGATAGAAGAGCAAATTTCAGAAAACGTCATGTATAACATAACAACGTTTAATTTTTGTTCTCACATAACCACAGGTGTTCCATCATACTCCCTCCGTCTTAAAATATACTAAATTTCCTACCACATTCTATACTTCCTCCGTCTTAAAATATACTAAAATTCCTACCACATTCTATTCAGGTTCTTATATTTTGGGACGTTAGGAGTATTAACAAATATCGCAGGTTTTAGTGACACGTGCATGTGACATGGCGCTCCACGTCACCTAAGCTCACCTGCCATGTTGTGGGGTCAAAAGGGCGGGATCGTACGGGGGATAGCATATGCACCAAACCGTGTGTTTTATTAATCAAGTTTGTTCATTTATTTAAGCCGAGTTTAGTTCCAAACTTTTTTTTTCAAACTTCTAACTTTTTCATCACATCAAAACTTTCTTACACTCGTAAGCTTCCAGCTTTTCCATCACATCGTTCCAATTTTAACTAGACAAGTTTTGTGAAATTTACTCTAGACAAAGTTTTAGTCTTTTTTAATAATGGAATGAAACATTCTGGCCTTTACTCAAAAGTTACAGCCAATTATTACAAAGTTTACACAAAAGTAAACTCACACAAGCAAGCTAATAAAAACCAAGCAAGGTAAAAACCCCACAACTATTGAATTCTAGTGGAGAATTCCCACTCGAAGTTGGTAAAGAGGTGCATGATCCTAGATACAATAGGATACAATGCTGGTACACCAACGAGCCTGCTCAATCTAGCTAACAAAAGAGTCACGTTATTATTAGCACCATAGCTTAAATAAATCTCTACTATTATAAAAATTGAAGATGTTTTTGCCGGTATTTTGGTATGTCATCCGTGTTTGAATCGATTTTAATTTTATGTTTCGGTTTTAATCTCTATCTCTCTACTTAAAGACCGAGAAATTTCTAGAGTCGGTAAAAAAAGGAAAAAAAAGCCCGAGTAAAAAAAAGGGAAAAAAAGCCCGAGTAAAAAAGAAAAAAAAGTCCGACTAAAAAGGTAAAAAAAGAAAAAAAAATGTACGACTCAAGAAGCGATAAAAAAGCTTCTGCCGTCAGTAAAAAAAATCGTCCGACTCCATGAAAAAGGGAAAAAAAAGTCTCGCCAGTAAAAAAAAAGTCAGTTTGGTTTCTTTTGGCATCGGTATTTTTCAGACCTTTTCTTTCACGTGAAAGAGCTTTTTTTTCGCACGCGCTATTGGTTTTTTTCTAGTTTTTTACATCCGATCTGTTCACTCGCCTCTCAGACCTTTTTCTTTGGTCAACTTTTTTGTCACCGGTTTTTTCTCCCGTGTGCTTTTGGTTTTTCTCATCCGGCTTTTTTAATCCAATCTATTCGCTGCACGTTTCCCGAGTTGAACCCTAGCGCCGCGCCGGCGCCATATCGATTGTGTGTTTTCTACTCTAATTTGATTGCAAAAAATCGATTCCCACTCCTTCCTTATCATTTTCTCCATGATTTTTCCAGCTTTATTTGGTCAAATTTAATCTAAATTTTGTCGATGATGATGACGATATTCCCTTATCGTTTTTATCTCGAGTTTTACGCTCTGATTTTGGAAAAAAAAGGAAAATAGGAGATCGAGTGGATCAAAAACCCTCAACCAATTTTGGGTGATCGAGAAAGATTCGGACCGATTTGATGGGTCAAATGAAGTAGGCCAAATGGAGGGAAGCAGGCCAAACGGAAGGAGGTAGCAAATTGGCTTAGGGTTAAAAAGGAAGGAAGGTTTTCGGCCCAAAACCCAGAAAATATTTTCATTAACTTGTTTAATTGTAATATATAGCGATCCCAATATTAAAATTTTCATTACCTTTTTTAATTATAATGATCCCAATATTTCAATTTATTGCTCAGCTGTTATTATATCATTGAAAAAACGTTTTTACCCGTTGCAACGCACGGGCAGTTTTTCTAGTTATTATAAATATTAAAGATGTTTTTGCCAGTACTTTGGTACGTCATTCGTGTAAATACAAAAGGAGTCGTATAAGAAATCTCTTTTAAAACAACTCGCTTGCTAACTTGAGATGATCGGACTCCTAATTATAACTTATGATTTTCTAGAAAAAAATATATATCCAAGAGAATTCTCAAAGTGAATTTCACTTTAACTAAACCGTATAATAATAAGATTCATATAGCCTTCACCCGTTACAATGCACAGACATTTTTTCTATTCCTCATATAATTAAAAGGTGTCCCCAACAGGGAAAGAAAGCCTTACGGACCAAACGGCATTACACAATGGACACAGTAAATCCTTCACCCTGCATCCAAAAGTTCAAAGGCATACAAATTTATCCTAAAACTTGTGGTGCAAAATAGAGCTAAAGGCGATTGTATTCTGCAAAATATATTAGGTGAAATGAAGTCAGGCTCACTCCAAACATTAACCATTTTTCTTGTCACATGCATATAAGAAAAGACATCGATTTTCATGAGATTGTTGGAAATTTAATTTAGGTTGTGCTTTTTTGTTTTATACTCCATCTGTTTCACAATCTATATACACATATATACACATATGTATATAGATTCATTAACATATATATAAATATGGACAAAGCTAGGAAGTCCTATATTATAAAACGGAGGAGAGGAAGTAGTTGTTAGCAGCTCAAGTTAAGCACTACTTAAAAAACGATTTTTCTATATGAGGACCCATATAGATTAAAAGCGGACCGTAACTAGTTAAAAAAAAGTAAAATAACTCGCCATTAATTTTTTGTCATACTAAAAGAGTAACTTGTGGAAACCTTCCTCTTGAGCAAGAATGACAAAACTTCTTAAAGCTAGTGCTTTAGCAATCTTCGGTGTGATGATGCCAGCAAAGGACTAGCCTGAATAAGAGAAGAGACTGTAGCATCCACATTAGCACAAACCAAACCAGACGTGCTGGAGCCCACAGCTTTTAAGTGTACTTGGGGATGCAAACCTTAATAGCTGGCTCGATTCCAAACAATGCATCACATCATATTTACATATGTGTATATCTTCTTAATTGTTGTCATTAGGTAAGCTTTACCTTCAAAGTTCCGGACACCATTGTTGGCTTCGTAGATATGCCAACGTACAATTGCCGCAACAACCGCTTGAGTATTATTGCATCTTTATAGAAGATAAAAAAAAGGCATTGCTTTAAGTTTCTAATGTGCTTTCAACGCAGTTGAATACCAAGATGATGCTTAATGGTGTCCAAACAATTGAGGCAAATTGGCACATCAAAGAACAATTCTCTACCCTCTTCATTCTACCAAAAAGACAACATAGGATACAAGTTGGAATATGTCTTCATTGCAGCTAGTATCCCGTTACAAGGCAATAATGCCAACCGAGACAGTGTGATCTTCATTTACTATCATTTGCCAAGTGTTTGCTATCTACAAATTGTGGATGCTTTCACTGGTGGAGAACCAGTTTTTACTCCCGGTTGGTAACCCCTTTAGTCCCGGTTTTCCAACCAGGAGTAACAATCTGGGACTAAGTCCCGATTGAAATAACCGGGACTAAAGATCATCTTGGACTAAAGAGAGGGATCTTTAGTCCCGGTTGATGTTACTAACCGGGAGTAAAGAGGAATAGCGGCAGTACCAGATGGTCCCTTTTCTTTTTTTTCCTTTTTATTTTCTCCCGAATAAGTGGCATGCAAATCCCCAGATCAAACCCCAAAATCCTAAATCAAAGTAACATCCCAAATTCACAGCACCAAATTCACATCACAAATCTTTAAAGTTATTTATACACACAAATCAAATACATCATAAATCCTAAAAAAATACACACAAATCAAATACATCACATATCCTAAAAAATTACACACAAATCAAATACATCACAGATCCATACAATAAATCACAAATTTATACATATCAGTAATCACAAATTATATAAAAAAAACAAACAAAGCCGCTGCCGCTGCTGCCGGCCGTGGCCCCGCCGGCCGCCGGCCCGACGGATGGGAAGGGGAGGAGGAGGAAGGGGAGGAGGGGGAGGAGAGAAGGAAGGGGAGGAGGTGGAGGAGGGGACGAGGAAGAGAGGGTAGATATGATCTGTAGGAGTGGAGGAGGAGAAGGGGGAGAGATTCGATCTAGTTGCGATTGTGGAGGAGAGGATAAGTAATAGGGACTAAAGATCAAGATGATCTTTAGTGCCAGTTGGTAAAGTGGTGAATCCGAGACTAAAGATCATCGGCCTCCTGACATACATCTGACAGGGGCATAAAATGGCGGTAGGGTTTTCAACTGGGACTAAAGATCATTTTTAGTCCCGGTTCTTTTTGGAACCGGGACTATTGTGGTTTTGGGTCGACCCAACAAAGATCATTTCTCTACCAGTGTTTATTCATTACTAAAATACTGGATGTTTTTTTCACTATTTTGCAGCACACATAAAATCCTTTTCACTATTTTGTAGTACACATAAGATGTTGTGTACTAAACCATACAGCTATTTGATTCAGAAATGGAAGCAAACCAAGACAAATTATAAGCATAAAAGAAATATAGATAAATGGTTTTATTGAGCTCGGTTTTTCTTCTGGGTTGATTTTTGTGTAGAAACACTGGCTTTTTGGTGGGTGGATTTTTTTCAAGGCATGGTAAATTTTTTTAAGTAGGGGAAAGTCCTTTAAGTGGGGAGGACAACGACGACTCTGCTTTTATAGTAGAGAAAACCAGATTCAGCATAATGAAATTCATATTTGGTGATTCTTTGGTTAGGTCCTGAACTCCTGATACTACTTAGAATTGTAAGATACTCATGTATATGTATCACTATATTTAGTTATAAAAGCATCCATCAACATGCTTTTTTTTGCATCCTTTAGCCATTACCGATTAGTAGTCAGCATTTTTTCACTAACTTTAATTATAAAATACTGATTTTTCTTTGAACATTGATAGTTAGTAATCAACAAGTTCATTATTTTGGGCTTAATTGCCTTTTCAACTTGAATCAACCACAAGAGAGCATGGGAGATGATGACTATGTTGCACACGATTATACCAATACTATTATATTTATATTTTTCAACAAGAGTTTCATTATTTTTCTATATATATATTTTTTAAAAAATATATAAATGCATCCTCATATCGGTGTTTTTTTAATGAAATGTCTTATCCCTCTCATTGGATCCCATATCTGGGTGCCATAGCTTATGACAAGAATATCGTACCTGATGTTGCGCTCAAGAATCACCTAATATAGTAACATATACATGTGAGATGCTATATGACTGAAACTCTGAAAAAAAATTATCATGAGTTACCTTTAGGAAATGACTAAACATTAAATGCATGTTTGTGCATCTGATCATCTCCAATATAAATAGGGAGAACATTAGTACCATTTAACCCAAGTGACTACAGAAGATATATTCAATTACTTTATCATTGTGCCAATTGATTATGAGTGAACCTCTAAATCCTGTATTTGGATTAGTATACAAGTGATGGAAATATGTTGTTCATTTGTTAAAATTTCTCGAGTGGATAGAACTTTCAATTGAATTAGGTTCAATACACATTCTCATCAACATTGCGATAATGCACGGTGAATAGAAATAAAATTATGTCCACTTCACCTTCTCGTCAATGTTGTGGTAATAAACAGATATATAGCAAATTATTGTTTTCAATTGGTTCCCTCAATTATCCCAATGGCCTATTTTACAGTAAAGTTAATAGAGGACATGTGCTCAGGTGTGTAAATAAGAGGGGGCATGTGCCCTCCTCTTTTTTTAGCCAACTACAATTTATTTTTAATATAAATTTAATTAACTAAGGTGCATATTAAGGTCGCTTCTACTATCTTTAATCTTTCAACATCGCATAATCAGTGAATAAAGTATAGTCCCAATAACTACATATCATTCATCCCACTCATAGACCCATTAAGCTGTGTGGCAACCTGGGTTGGAAACCCATGTTGCGCTCATGAAAAACGGAGCGATCCATTAGCGCGTAATTAATTAAGTATTAGCTATTTTTTTTTCTAAAATAGATTAATATGATTTCAAAGTAACTTTCATATAGAAACTTTTTGTAAAAAATGCACCGTTTAGCAGTTTGAAAAGCGTGCGCGCGGAAAACAAGAGGGGGAGTTGGGAGTTGGGAACTGGGGCAACCAGTAAATCCTGTTCGGGAGGGCTAGTTCCCAACCTTGCCTCCTGACACGGAAAAGAAAGCATGCGATTATAGTGAGATTAATTAATTATTAGCCTAAAAAACTTGAAAAAGGATTAATATGATTTTTTAGAGCAACTTTCACATAGAAAATTTTTGCAAAAAGTACACCATTTATCCGTTTGAAAAGCGTGCACGCGGAAAATAAGGGAAGTGAGTTGGGAAAGAGGGGAAAAGGACACAGTGTAGAACTGAGATTATCAAAACAAAATTGACACTCTAAACATATCAACAGTACAGTTGAGCACCATACAAGCCCATATATAATGAACTTGTAGGTATAAACATCACTTATCCAAGTGCAAATGTGTAGATAAATCTGTACAATGATAAACGGAATAACATGCTTGTCAGTAGAGATTTTGGTATATGATAGGTATATATATATATAATGATCTGATGAATATCAAACCGAAGTTTTTTAGTGAATATTTGAAGGTTGCATTAGTTCTAATATATGATTGCTTGTATTCTGGAAGTGCATACCACCCACATGTTTTATATTGTCAGGCTAACTTATCTCTTTCAATTAGTACGGTTGATATTTTTATGATACTGCCTAGCTACAAAAGTCTGCTCTTTTGCTGGGTTAATTGTGAGCATAGCAAACATAGTAGGAGTGGAGGAGACCTTCAATGGTAATGTTCTTGCTAATAAATCCATGCGTTAGTTTCATGTGTATATTTTGATTTCACATTTTAAACTCTAGAAATAATATGATAATCCTTTGGCACATCTTACTAATAAGATAAATCACATCAAACTTTTGTATTGTTATGAACATGACCAATCACAACTTGTGACCAAATCTGCTGACCAAGCAGCAAGTCTAGACGGTGGCCTCAATCTGTTGCAGCTCTTCTAGTAGCTCAGGCAGCTCTGTGAGCTCGTCGGAGTGAGTTGGATGGAAGAGAGGAGAGAGGGTGAAGGAAGAAAATAGGGGTATTCTAGTCCAAAATTTGTGTAAAATGATGTGAAGGGGTGTTATTGATGGTCCTTAAATCATAATATCTGACCGTCAATGCATGCATAAAATAAAATAAAATATGGCATCAAACTTAGTAGTAGGGGTTATTACTAATCATTTCCACTAGTGTTGGTGAAATATGTGTATGCAGATATTTTATGCGGAAAACACACTCACCATGTGATAAAATACACCTTCGGATAATCAGGACGCAATTACATAGATTGGAGGGCACACATGACAAACAAAACCACTTAGAATTGAGCCCAACCAAGATACAACATATTGGGGGCCCACTAGGCAACCCCCAGCCGAAGGAGTGGCCGAGAGGCGGCCCAGAAGTTTGGCTGAACACCAAGGTCGACCGAACCGACATCGGCGCCTCTCGCCATCTGTTTCCACGTGTACGCTCCTGATGACTCCCCAATGACGGTTACGCCGAGTTCCCCGACAGTTACCGCAATTACAACCGTCATATGACCCTATAAAAGGAGGAGCACAAGTCACTCTCAACACACACAACTCTTTGGAGTATTCTTTTCGTCCTATCTAGGCTTAGTTACTTCTTCTTAGTACAAAATAGGTAGAGAGTGAGAAGAAGCTCTGCAAGAGTGCCCAAAAGTTTGGCGCTCTCTCTGACTTCTACCTTGGTGGATGCAGCTCTCTAGGAGGAATTCTGGAGGAGTACCGGAACTGTCGGTACACTCTGCTCCGGGTTCAGAGAAACTTCTTCTATAAAGTAAATATTCGGTTTCCTTTCTTATGTTATTTAATTACTTAGTCCAAGTGAGTTAGATTTTCATGTTTGCCGGTTCATTGTTTAGTATTCGTACTAAATGCTCTAGTACTAAAGAAGGAAGTTTCTGCGCAAGTATTAGAGTAGTAATTAATAACTTAGGCCTGGTGTCTAGGTTAGAGATTACCTTTGTTTGTTGTGTATCCCACAGATTTGTTAGAGGTAGACGACAAGTGGTGACAGCCCTTAATCACGTCCTAGTAATCCTCCATGTTCTGGTACATCATAGAGCTATAGTCATAACCATGCTGGCAGACCAGCAGGGGTCGGTGTCTGAAGCAACGGATAGGAAATTACCTTTAACTTAGCTTAGATAATTAGAACATATAGAAAGTCCTCTCTAGCCTAGCTAACATAGCAATAGTTGTTGTCCTTGGATAGTCTTAGCCATAGGTAGATTACATATATTCCCTGAGTTCAATATCCTTTTGGGGTCACCTGAAGGTGAAGTGCTACAACGGTATTCCGTGTGCTTGCGGATTTATCTGTGGTCATAAGAAATATCAACAGGTATGTGGTGGTATATCTCGAATACTTGTAAAATTGTAATGGTATGGTTCTAAATAGACGAATAGTAATGGCATATTTCGAAAGCATGAAATTTATAATGGCATGGATCCAATTAACCCAAAAAATATGGTGGATCTCTTCTCCTCATTATTGGTGACCATTAGTTGTGATGCCGATGGTAGCTGTGTGTTTGGTTGGCTAGAAGGCGCACATTCACATGGTGGCCACTGCTCGATGGGCTTGCAACAACAAATGGCTAGCAAATCTAGCTAGCATCCTTGTACAAATGATAGAAGAGAACAATCTTACCAGATCTCTCCTAAGTACTCGACACTGGTGACAAGCACAATTCCAATGTCCGCTCCAAAAGGTGGTGAGTTCTGCTGACATGCATCAAATCATGGAGCATCGATAAAAAAAAAAAGCTTGCCAGGTAGACATTAAAATCATGCTAAAAGAAGTATTGGAGTGCATGGAGTATTGGAGTGGTATGCACAAAATGTTTTTGTGGTTGGCACCATGCTAAAAGAAGTACTCAAACAGTTCATTGAAGGAAATCATTCAAATCAATTTTATTTAATATCCCTTGATTTGCGCAAAGCATTTACCCTCCTTGAAGTTTATATGATTTGAACTTGCTTTAGACGGAATTATTTTGTTCCTATGATGTGTAAATAGTTGTTTGTCCTGTTGAATTCATCTGATTGCTTATTTGCCCATGGCGTGTCAATAAATGTGGACCTTGGACCCACATGTCGTTGAGAGAATGAGGGGCAAACAAAGGATTTGGTCAACTTTTATGGGCAAATAAGGATCTTACCTAGAAAACCCAATAACCACCTCATCCTTCTACTTTATCATAACACCTCTTGTGCTTGGTTCCACGGATCTTGGTTGCACAAGAATATCTTTGACATCTATATCTCCTTCACAATGCTTTGCAATGTCTTCTCTTCACCTCTTCATCTCATTTATCAACCCCTCTACATATAACTCATCTTCTTGTGTGTCATATTCAGATATCGAAGTCATCATCTTACTAATTGCATGAATTCTAATTGACAAGACCATGTTTATTAATCTTAGCAATGCTCCGCCTAGTAATTAATGGGCAACATTCTTCTATCTTAGAATGTTGAGTAAATTTCATTAAACTACAGATACTTGGCACAATCTATCACAAAACTACAGATTTAAGAACTTGTTTCACAAAACTACAGATTCAGTGTCTTCGTTTATCACAAAACTACAGGTACTTTGCACAATATATCACAAAACTACAGATTTAAGAACTTGTTTCACAAAACTACAGGTTTATTGTCTTCATTATCACAAAACTACAGGTTTTAGCATTGTTAAAACTAGTAGTTTTGTGATAATGGAGACACAAAATCTCTAGTTTTGTGATAAATGAAGACACTAAATGTTTAGTTCTATGATAAACTAATACACTAAATCGACATTTAGGGGGTCTTGGTGCTCAAGGTTCTACTACTATGACATCAAGCTTCGTCGACAACAGCGTCAACACCGGCCTCATCCAAGGAGTTCCTGCTTCAACAATGCTGGTGTGGACTCAAGTCGGCGAAATCGTCTTCCCGGTTTTGTTGACAGAAAACACGAGGCCTGGGAGATCTGCTTAACTCCAGTGCAGGTCCAAAGCTCGCCTTCGGATGTATGAGTGTGCCAGTTGATTTGATCCTGCAATCAACAAGAAATAGAACAAAGAGACTGCAATTAATCCTATAAATGATAGCCGATCGGCTAAGTGCCGATGACATATCATTTATTTCAAGCCGATGTCATACGTACATCGATCGGCAAATATCAATAAGCAAATCAGAACTAAATCTACTCGATCGGCTGTAGATATTAATGATATATAATCCTTATATCGATATATACTTAAATCAAGTGATTGGGATAGATCGGTCGCCTTGCCGAGACAGTATAAATCACTTAGATCGAAATATATATTAATAGTGGGATTATATACATTTATAGCATAGCCGATCAAATGGATCTAGCATGTATCGTCTAATACTTTGATACTACTCTATATAAAGATGTTAA
Source organism: Oryza sativa Japonica Group (assembly GCF_034140825.1). Classification (NCBI taxonomy): domain Eukaryota; kingdom Viridiplantae; phylum Streptophyta; class Magnoliopsida; order Poales; family Poaceae; genus Oryza; species Oryza sativa. Next base: position 8,382,471 of record NC_089041.1, read on the forward strand.
AGCAAGTAGAATATACCAAACAGAAGCTTAATATAGTTAGATGCAATTAAAATCTTAACATAAAGGGCAGATTTAACATGTCAATCAAGCATATAGAATAAAAGTAGTTAAATCAGATAAGATTGGCTGAAACTCCGATACTACCCTAATCGGCAACCAGAAAGCAGGCTAGAGATTGTAATTCTAAGTACGACTTAATAGATCAAACTCAATTGATACATCATTAAGTATGAAAAGAAGAACAATATCTAGACAATCAAGCCGCTGGAAGTTTCATAGAGTGGTAGATATATCACATAACCTAAGTTAACGTCATTGTCTAACCTAATCGGCTGCCTTCCATTAGCAGATATTAGCCGACTGTAGGTTAGATAAAGATATTATCGAAGATTATGTGAGATATATGATAACTCGACGAATTATATAAACAAGATTAGAGTGTCATAAAGATGGAAGCACTAATCCTGAGAACATAAGTCGTCATGACAAGTTTTACCTCTTGTTGAAGATCGAAACCGATGCAGCTCAACCCGAGAGCACGAACTAGTCGAAATAAAAGTAAAGCATAAAAGGTGGCGATGCGCCGAGATTGTATTGGATGTGTTGTTGTTTTTTACATAGGGCTCGGGTCTATTTATACCCGAGAATTACAAGATACGTCCATAACGGACACGACTATCATCTATAACAAACTCTAAAATATCATAAGTCTTTACGGCAGACTTTTGCCCAAACATATCTCTAAGGAAATCACATAGAATATCCTAATTAATAGATACAATTGCCCTCCCAGAACTCTATCCATGCGTGGCAATCATCTTGAAGCACATCAACTTGAACCCGATGACGTACACCGAGTCATATTATCGGAATCGGCTGTATCGGCTAGCCCCGTCCGACTCGAACTCTGCCGACCTGGCCTTAGCCGATTTGGACTGCAGCCGATTCTTATTATGTTTCCGCAACGATCTACATCTTGGATTCCACTTCGATCTGATCTTCATCTCCGATGCCAATAATGATAGAATTTACCAAATTTGGTCGTTAACAGGTTTACACCACGGTGTCGATCTCGGCTGGTCCACCAATGACCGGAAGCGAGAACGTCGTGGCTACAACCCTGGATGACTCCATGTCGAAGGACCCTCCCGCTGTAGCGGGAAACAGAACGTCGACGTCATCTGAGCCCGAGAAGGATCCTAGTGCGGCCAAACTTTGTCCTTCCGACAAGAATCACGAGCCGACACGGACAACTTCCGAGGTGACGAGGTCCTGGTGTCCTATCCACAAATCCAGGAAACACACCTTGCAAGCTTGCTGGGTTTTTCTCAACGTACTTCTCCAACTCGTGATGTCTATTGTCCTATTCACAAGATGAAAAATCACGACCTCTCAAGCTGCAAGGTCCTTCTCAGCGCCATGAAGACACAGCCTCCTAAGGTCCAGCAGTCATGAATCTCTCTTAGGGATGTGGACAAGGAACAAGGAGCGACACTGATCTCGGATCGATTCGTTGGGATGATCGACATCGATCCCCACGAGCTGTCAGTCCTACACTTGCTCTAAGACTATGGCTCATCATCAACAAGTACACCACGCGACGTATTTGCTATCGGTGGGACCAGCACGTCTGCGCACGCTAATGCAGAAGCGGAGAATCAAGCGGTCACGCCGGTCCAGCACCTCGGGACCATCAACGCAATACTGAGAGAAACCCCCTATGATCCCGTACTCAATGATGGTCTCGAACGGTGGACAGAACGACTACGGGAATCAGTAGCCAATCTCAGTAACGCGTTCGAGGAGGCCGCTACCAGAGCACAGCCAGAACAACCGACAGCTGGTGGCGCCGACGGCGAGCCACCGGAGCAACGGACATCGCCTCAATGAGCCACCTCTCCACCTCGCGGCACCGGCGACCTCCGCGACCATCTAAATGGCCACCGAGAAGCGCGACGCGCGCGGGACAACGAGAATCATTCCCGACATCGCGTCTCTTCACGACGTCGCGAGAACGAAGAGCGAGGAGACCGCTCGAGCGAAAACCGACACCATGATAATCGTCACAACCGCCATGACCGCGAAGATCGCGAACAACGGACGCCAAACGATACTGGTCGAGGACGCCACCATAACGGTGATGATAATGGAGATCGGCGCCGGGACAACAATGGTGGACGACGACAGGATTCTCGAGAACCCAGACGTCGTCCTAGGAATCAGACACCAGAGCCGAGTGATCCATCGTCATCATCATCATCCTCTTCATCTTCATCATCAGATAGACATCCACGGAGGACGTACGATCGCCGACAACCCACCGCCCCTAGCGTCAGGTGTAGAGCTTTCAATCGTTCGCTACATGATGTCCGATGGCCTGAGAGATTTCAACCGGGAGCAATAGAGAAGTACGATGGGAGTACCGACCCAGAAAAATTCCTTCAGGTCTACTCCACGGTACTCTATGCTGCCGGAGCAGATGACAACGCGTTAGCAAACTATTTGCAGACGGCGTTGAAAGGTTTTGCGCGTTTGTGGCTGATGCACCTCCCGCCCTAATCGATTTCTTCATGGGCAGATCTGTGGCAGCAATTCGTCGCTAACTTCCAAGGAACTTGCAAGCACCACGCGATCGAAGACGATCTACACGCGTTGACATAGAATCCGGGCGAATCTTTGAGGGACTAAGTTCGACGCTTTAATGAGTGCAGAAATACAATCCCCGAGATCACCGATGCCTCTATGATCCATGCTTTCAAGACCGGTGTCAGAGATCGCTATACTACTCAGGAGTTGGCAACAAGGCGGATTACAACTACTCGAAGATTGTTCGAGATTGTCGATCGATGCGCTCACGCGGATGACGCACTGAGACGCAAGGGCGATAAGCTGAAGACATGGGGAGAGAAGAAACCAGCCAAGGACGCACCTGAGTCAAGCAAGAAGAAAAGTCGCAAGAGTGGGAAAAGGAAAGCTCAAGCGAAAGTCCTCGCGGCAGAGTACGCGAACCCTTCCAAGCGCCTAAACCCACAAGGCGGCGACGAGAAGAAAATATGGTGCCCTATACACATGTCGGACATGCATTCTCTGGAGGATTGCCTCATCTTCAAAAAGTCGATGGCAAAGCAACTGGCATTGGAGAAGGGCAAGCGAGTACGTGTATTCGAGAAGGCCGATGAGGCAGCTGCTCAGGACTCGGACTCAGCGTATCCAGATTCCGATCTCCATGTCTCGCACATCTTTGGAGGTTCCACGGCGTACTCCTCAAAGCGAGAGTACAAGAAAGTGGAGCGTGAAGTTTGTTCGACATGGCAGTGGGCTGCACCCAAGATGAAGTGGTCAGAACAGAAGATCGAGTACTCAGATGAGGACCACCCCAAGGCTGTTGTTATCCCAGGACGATATCCGATCGTGGTCGAGCCCACTATTCGGAATATCAAGGTCGCGCGAGTTCTCATTGATGGCGGCAGCTCTATCAACCTTCTCTTCACTAGCACCTTGGACGCAATGGGGATTCCACGAAGCGAGTTGACACCCACCGATCAATCTTTCCACGGAATCACTCCTCAGTCATCGTCCAAGCCATTGGGCAAGATTATGTTGCCTATGACTTTCGGCCAAGCAAATAACTTCTGGACGGAGCAGATCACCTTTGATGTAGCTGAATTTGATACAGCATACAATGCCATCATCGGGAGAACTGCACTCGCGAAGTTCATGGCCGCATCTCACTACGCGTATCAAGTGCTCAAGATGCCCGGGCCGAAGGGAACAATGACTATTCAAGGGAACGCAAAGCTGGCGGTCCAATGCGACAAGCGGAGCCTCGACATGGTCGAGCACACGCCCAGCCCACCCGCCACAGCCGAGCCACCCAAGAAAGTGAGCAAAACAACCAAGACGCCGAAACCAGACGATGCAATCAAAATCGTTCCACTCTCCAGTGCCAACCCCGACAAGACAGTCAAGATCGGGGCATCACTGGACAAGAAATAGGAACTCGCGCTCATCACCTTCCTCCACGACAATGCTGACGTATTCGCTTGGCAGCCGTCCGACATGCCGGGGGTCCCCAGGGAAGTGATTAAGCACAAACTCATGGCTCGACCCGATGCCAAGCCAGTAAAACAAAAACTGCAGAGATTTGCACCAGATCGGAAACAGGCCATACGAGAAGAGCTCGACAAACTTCTAAAAGCTGGTTTCATCAGAGAGGTACTCCATCCAGAGTGGCTAGCCAACCCAGTCATGGTGCGGAAGGCCAACAGGAAGTGGAGGATGTGCGTCGACTTCACCGACCTCAACAAGGCGTGCCCCAAGGATCACTTCCCTCTCCCTCGAATAGACCAACTGGTGGACTCAACAGCTGGTTGTGAGTTGTTAATCTTTCTTGACGCTTACTCCGGCTACCACCAAATCAGCATGGCGAAAGAGGATGAGGAGAAGACAGCATTCATCATGCCGTTCAGCGTATTCTGCTATGTTAAGATGCCGTTTGGACTGATAACCGCAGGAAACACTTTCCAACACACGGTCCAAGGGGCACTTAGCAATCAGCTTGGGAACAATGTCGAGGCCTACGTTGATGACATTGTTGTCAAGACCAGGACAAGCGACTCATTGATCGACGATCTACGGGAGACGTTCAACAACCTCCGGCGATATCGCCTCATGCTCAACCCTGAGAAGTGCACGTTCGGAGTACCATCGGGCAAGCTGCTTGGATTCCTTGTCTCTGGCAGAGGAATAGAAGAAAATCCCGAGAAGATCAAGGCAATCAAGACTATGAGGTCGCCCACAAGACTCAAGGACCTACAGAAGCTAACTGGATGCATGGCGGCACTAAGCAGGTTCGTCACTAGGATGGGAGAACGAGGACAACCTTTCTTCGCTCTGCTAAAGAAACAAGATAAGTTTGTATGGACACAGGAAGCCGAAGAGGCATTCATCACACTCAAACGCTACCTGCCAAATCCCCCTGTACTTGTTGCTCCCCAAACTAATGAAGAACTATTTCTCTATATTGCCGCCACACCATACTCTGTAAGTACTGTCATTGTTGTCGAGAGAGAAGGTGCAAAGACCAGTCTACTACGTCAGCAAAGCTCTCCACGACGCAAACACAAGATACCCACAGATCCAAAAATTGCTCTATGCAGTAATCACAACATCAAGAAAGCTACGCCACTACTTCCAAGCCCACAGGGTCACAGTTGTTTCCTCTTTCCCTCTCGGTGAAGTCGTGAGGAACAAAGACGTTGTCGGCCGCATTGCGAAATGGGTAGTCGAGCTAAGCCAGTTTGATATCTACTTTGTGCCACGAACAGCCATCAAGTCCCAGGTCCTCGCCGACTTCGTAGCCGATTGGACTATGCCTGAAAACAGATCAGAAAGTCAAACCGACAACGAGACATGGAAAATGGCGTTTGACGGTGCACTCAACAGCCAAGGAGCAGGGTAGGATTCATCTTGACATCACCTTTAGGAGATTAGTTCAGGCATGCAATTCACCTCAACTTAAGGGCGACCAACAACACTGCCTAATACGAACGACTACTCGCTGGGATAAGAGCAGCAACCGCACTTGGAGTCAAGCGACTGATCGTAAAAGGGGATTCTGAACTAGTCGCAAATTGGGTGCACAAAGACTACAAGTGCTCTAGCCCGAGTTGTCCAAGCATCTCGCAGAAGTCAGGAAGCTGGAAAAAAGATTTGATGGGATCGAGGTCCGACACGTATATCGCAAGGACAACATCGAGCCGGACGATCTAGCACGGCGTGCGTCCAAACGAGAGCCACTCGAACCCGGCACCTTTCTAGACATCCTGACAAAGCCATTAGTGAAAGAGGCAAACGACGAAGATAGCCCAGTCGTCCCCGACATCAGCTCGGGGGCTACAGAGGTAGAGCGCGCCGTTGCCGACAGCGAGACCACGGACGACTGGCGGACCCCACTCATTAAATTCATAAGCAGCGACGAGTTGCCCGAGGACGATGCAGAAACCGAGAAAATAACCCGTCAAGCAAAAATCTACTGTATGATCGACGACGATCTATACAAGAAGGCGCCAAACGGGGTACTTCTCAAATGCGTCTCGTCCAACGACGGCAGACATCTCCTTCTCGACATACATGAAGGGATATGTGGGTCACACGCCGCCGACCGTACATTGGTTGGAAAAGCTTTTCGACAAGGGTTTTTTTTTGGCCAACCGCCCTCAAAGACGCTTGCGACATGGTTCAGCGGTGTGAGGCCTGTCAATATCACAGTAAACACACAAAGCTACTAGCGCAAATGCTCCAGACTATCCCTCTTACTTGGCCGTTCTCGTGCTAGGGACTCGACATACTTGAACCATTCCCACGAGGACAGGGCGGCTACAGATTCCTATTCGTGACGATTGACAAATTCACTATGTGGATTGAAGCGACACCAACGGGGGAAATCAAGGCCGAAAACGCTATCAAATTCATCAAAGGGATATTCTGCAGATACGGATTGCCTCACCGCATCATAACAGACAACGGCTCCCAGTTCATCAGTGTCGACTTCCAGGATTACTGCATCAGGCTGGGAGTCAAGATCTGCTTCGCCTTTGTTTCTCACCCGCAGAGCAACGGATAGGTCAAGAGGGCAAACGGCATAGTACTACAAGGAATCAAAACCCGTGTCTACGACACGCTTATGTCATGTGACAAGAAATGGGTCGAAGAACTCCCATCGGTACGGCTCAGAGGACAACGTCCAACAAGGAGACACCCTTCTTCCTCGTGTATGGCTCAGAGGCCATGCTCCCCACCGAGATACGACATCAAAGTACATGAGTACAGAAGTACTCCGAGGAGGATCAAGAGGAACAGCGAAACAACGATGTGAATCTACTCGAGGAACATCGAGAACAAGTTGCCGTCAGAGCAGCTAACTACCAACAGGCCCTTTGCCGATACCATGAGAAGCGCATCCGAGCACGCACCCTTTCGATCAGCGACTACGTCCTCCGACAGGTTCAAAGCCAAGCAGGGCGAAACAAGCTCTCACCCAAATGGGAAGGACCATACACGATCACACAAGTCTTGCTGCCAGGCGCATTCAAGATTGCAGACGGCGATGGTCGCGAGTTAGCAAACTCTTGGAACATTGATCAATTGCGTAAATTCTATGTATAAATCAATAGTATCCATACTTGTAAGACATCTTACAGTTTCAATAAAGCCTATTTTCAGGTACAGATTTCAATCAAAGTGTTCCTTCCCGATGATCCCTTACCCAGATGACACCTAGCGTTGAAACCTATCCTCATGTCCCTTTACGCCGTCTTGACAAGGCCTCCGAGGAACCTAAGGGAACTTCGGCTGGGGACGCCTAGAGCCGATAAGGCCTTGTCGGATCCTGTAGAGACGAAAGACCATGTAAGATCTGGTCGTGTAAGAGTTCTCGCCGTGCGTATTAACCAAGCCGTGTAACCGGAAATTGATTTTCCAACTTCACGGCTGGGGGCTAGGATCAGTGCTTGTTCAACCAAGACAGGTCAAAGGTCCAAGAGCCTTATCTTCCGAGAAGAATTCTCCGATGACAAGGCTGGGGGCTAGGGAGAGTGTATGACTCAAGTGACTAATCGAAGTCGCGAAGTGAGAGGACACTCGTACACACTCCATCCGGGGTAAGAAAGCTTAGTTAGATAGATTTCTTTTCTATTTCACAAGTACTTCTTACAGCCCGCAAAAATTCAAAATATATTACACTCTACCCTGTGATATTTGTCACAGGATACGGAGACTACCAGGAAGGCCAACGCCAGTCCATTGATAGGAAGACTTTCTCCGCAAGCGGCGCCATCGACTTTGCCAGGTGATCTATCTCTGCGGGAGTTCTCCGAGAACGTGCAAACCCTTCGTGGAGGAACTCGAGGTGCAGCTGCGGACGATGATCTCGTATACAGGCCAGCACATGCCCTCTGGCATATCGGCTCGATCGACGGCACTCCTGCTTCAGGGCCTCGTCGATACGCTTGCCGATACCTTCGAGTTGGGCGCAGGCCCATTCAGCCATGAGATGTATCCGGCCGTAGACTCCTCGGGATCCCCGCGAGGTACTCGGAGTTCCTTGCAGACTCCCGCCATGGTTGTACAACAACTCCAAAGGTACGAGTTGAACCACACCTCACAACCTCGGAGTGCTTCCACGGCCCGATCCTTGTTCACTTCTAACATAGTCCTCTCGAGTTCTGCCACCTCAAACTTCGTCCTCCAGTATTGGATGCGACGATCTCGGTCGGCAAGCGCACTCTCGAGGTCTGCTCACCATGGAAACGACTAAGTCAAGCTATCTTCCTCTCTCGAGAACATGGTAAAGTAAGTCAATCCAGATAGAAGAGAGAAGGGGATGGGAACAAAAAGAACCAACCTAAGGAAGTCGTCGCCATGCCCGTTTCCACAGACAGATTTTGGTCCACGTCGTCCAGCGGCACATACGGCTCGAGCGCAAGTGCCGGAACGATTACAGGCAACTCAGGCCGCCCGCGCTGCTGGACATCCTCGACATCGACATCTCTATAAACAACAACAAAATACTCGGAATCAAGATGCTAAAGAAAACTAAGGTGATAACTGCACACACAAAGGCAGTGGGAACCGACAAAAGTTTTACAAAGCATGATTGATTAAAGGGTATAGGCAAGCTGCAATCCTACTCTTCAAAAAGTGGGAGAACAGACTCCCCCAAATCATCGACTTCTTCCATCACGTCCTTACGCGCGTCGTTAGCCGCCCCCTGATCCAAGATTCTCTGGAGATCGAGTTCAGGGTGCGCCAACCTTTCGGACGCGAGGATGTGGCACGCCCTGGTGTAGATCCCTTTGGATGTCTCCTCCCTGATCCTAGCCGCATGCTTGGAGGGGATCGCCTCCATCGCCATCGCCAGTTCTGCGAGCAAAGTCGTCAGCGAGAACTCGTTGGGATTCGCTGGGATGGTGGTCGTGACACCGCACTCCCTGGCGAGCTGGTGCAGGCTGGTGTAGGTAACCCGCAGAGAACCACGGATCTCCGACAGGTTGTACTCGAGCTCCAACATGCGGTGCTCGAGCCCCTACCGTTGCCGCTCGTTGCCGGCCACCAGCTTCCTCATCTTTTGGAGGTCCTCGCGGACCTCCGCCAGGTCAGCGCGTTCGTTCGCCGACGACGCTGCCGCCGCCCTCGCCTCCGCAATCTCGCGACCTATGCCACGAGCGCCGGCCTGTAGGATGCTCCCCATCTCTATTTGGAGCTCCTCCTAGGTGAGGACATCAACGGACGGGCCTCGAGCAGGCACAAGATCGCTGGCAGGGCCGCTGGGCGTCGCCTCATGGCTCCTGGGCACGACCACGACATCTGTCGAGGCCACAGCAGGAGACGCACTGGAGTTCCCTCCTGACCCGTCTTGCGCCGCTTTTGTCCGCGCCGCCCTATGAAAGATTGCCCTCAAGACAGACTGCAAGAGTTCGACGAATTAACAAAACCTCAAATTCATCGACTTACTTCTCGCCAAGCGTGACAAGCCGCTGTCGTCGCGGAGGCGAGGGAGACGCGTCCGAGGCCTAGAGTAAAACGAGCACGATGTGAGGTCAAGATCTTCAGACTACGCGATGAAGGACCGAGAGAGCTTACCGATGGGGTGGGCGTCTTCCGACGATTCCTTGGCGATGTCCACCTTCAGCGACGTCCACCTTCAGCGACGTCCACTCGTCGTGGCAGCAGCGGCAACAACATCGGACGCCTCCTTGGCGATGTCCACCTTCAGCGACGCCGCCGCTTGGTGGTCCATGAGCGGCCCGATGATATCAGTTAGAGGGAGAGCCTGCACTACATGAAGTCACAATGCGATCCCGGAAGAAAAAGACAACAGGGCCGTCGAGTACACTCACGTTGATTGCGGCTTCGCGTTCGGCTGCCCCCTTCTCGCAAAGAGGGATGGGGACGTTACTCACCGTTCTAGGGCCACTGATCATCACTTGACCGACGCGGCGCTCCACGGTTTCGCTGTTCAAACCTGTAGATCGAGAACCAGAATCGATAAGTCAGGAGGAACACGCACTTAAGGAATGGAGTCCAAAATACAAGAAAAATACCCCGAGGAGAAACCCAGAATAGTCAAAGGCTAGGTGGGCTCGAGCCTGGAGCGGCTGGATCCGCCTACCAATGAAGTCGGCAGCGACTTCATACCCCGACAACCCTCGTACTCGGAGGTCATCGATGATATCGATGAAGGACTGAAGGGAAGGGGTTAAGGTGGGTTTGGCGGTCCAAGACGAAATCTTGTCTGGTTGTTCCTCACCCGATCCGAATTTTCTATCTGAAGATAGAACCACCTCGCCCGCCATTTACTACGAGAAGAGGGACACTGGAAGGGGATGTAGCATGATTTCAGGCCATCCCGAAGTCGGAAACCGACGCATCCAAATACCCTGTTGGATTCCATCCAACGCAACTCGTAGTAGAAACGAAAGAGGTCAAGAAACGGCTCTACCCCAATGTAGGCCTCACAAAGATGTGAAAAAGATACTGAGGAAGGCGATGGAATTGGGGTTCAAATGGAGCAAAGAAATACCGTAGAAATTCAAGACCAAAAGTAGAAACTCGGAAGGAGGAAGAAGAAAACCACAGAGAATGTAGTCCTCAACCGCAACCATGCGGCCCAGGACAAGCTCGGGTTCAATACCTCCTGGTTCTCTCTCCATGGTCCCGCGACCGGGGAGAGCGCCGTCTTCCTGCAACTTCTTCAGCGACGCGCCGGTGGAAGTGGACTTGTCAAGATCCATAGCCGTCGGAGATCGCCGGAGGAGGGACTGAAATGAGCAAGCTAGGGTTTTGCGGGAGCGGAGAAGATGAGGAGCGCTTGGAGACTGAAAAGTTTTTTCGCAATAGGCGGACTTCAAAATGGATCCCCAAAACTCCTTTAAATAGGCGCACTACCGATGGTGCGAATTCCAAGGAAAGGAGAGAGATGCCCACCGGAAATTTCTAAGTCCGTTACGCGCGACAGTTTTTGGACTTCAATTTAAACTCACTCATGACTATTGAACTTCGCATGGTGTTGTCGACTACTCCTAGTCTTTACGGTTCTTACACGAGATCGACCAGTCGAGAACGACAACAACCTCGACATCAGAAGTCGCGATTGGTCACCTGAGTTCATTTAAGCAGAAGTCGGGGGCTACTGTCAGGGTTATGGATAAGGTATACCCTTTACCCTTGGATATATGTCATGCATCGATATGGTATACCTGCACGTATACGAACGTTCTCTGTGCACACTAAGGAAATTCATCACGGAGTCCACATATGGAAAGATTCCTACTCGGATAGAACTGGGTCGTCACTGTATCATGCAGGGTCCAATGTCTCCGAGTCCTACTTGGAAACCAACTGACCTGCGGTATAAAAGGGACCCCCCGGGAGGACCTAAGGCATCGAATCTTACCGCCAACACATATGCCACAGCCTACTAAGCCGGAGCCTACAGGAGCCAAGTCGCCGGGTGATCTAGTTGAACCAACTCGACTACGGTCTTGTCGGTATCATCGAGTTCTGCTATTCCCTTTGTAATCTGTGGTTTTCACTATATAATCCCATATCAACTGGATTAGGACTATTACCCATCAAGGGGCCTAAACCAGTATAATCTATGTTTTCTGTTTCCTTGATGTCGTATTACGTATATCCTCATACCAGCGTATCCCAATACCCTCTGTATCCGGTCTACGGGTATCCCCCATCAACATATAGTTTATGAAACAAGTTCTTAAATATGTACTTTTGTGGTAGATTGTACAAAGTACCTGTAATTTTGTGATAAATAGACACACTAAATCTGTAGTTTTATGAAACAAGCTCTTAAATATGTTGTTTTGAGATAAATAGTGCAAAATACCTGTAGTTTTGTGAAATTTACTCTAGAATGTTATATGTATTAAACTATGAGATAATCCAAGAAATACCATTGGTAAGTGTCCAGATCCAAGGAATGCCATCGACAAACGTGAGTTCCAAGAAATACCATCGTACAAATGATTTTGTCCCAAAAATGTCATCGCCGTTAGGGTTCCATCCTCCCCACGCTGTTAAATACACTGTTCATCATATAGCACTTAACGACGCGGGATGGACGGAACCCTAACGGCGATGGCATTTTTGGGACAAAATCATTTGTACAATGGCATTTCTTGGAACTCACACTTATCGATGGTATTTCTTAGATTTAGACACTTTATAATGGTATTTTTTGGATTATCTCTTAAACTATCTATTAAATTGTCCAATAATTAATGGACACCATCCTTCTATCTCGGAGGATGATGATGATGATGTCACTACTGTTCATTACCTTAGGGCATGTATAAAGAAAGAGTTTGATGCGGGCTTTAGTTAATACATATCACTTGGAGACTATCCTCCTACAACAATGGTTGAGACAAAGACCTCTTAACCATTAATGCATTGAAATAATTTTTTGTTACTCTTATTTTCTTTTGTTCTTCCATGCAAAAAAATTTTCTTTAACTAGGTGATACCCCGCGCTTTGCTGTGGGATTCACGGATAAGTATATGTTAAATATATATTGTCGAAATGATGGAAGTTGAAATATTGAGAAAATAATATGAGGAAGATGATTTGACACATACTTTTTGAGCTCTATAATATAATATTGTAGATAATATGTCATGCTTGCATGGGATTTAAAATAGGCTAGAATAGTAATTGCTAGTGAGTGAAGATATGACATGCTTGCATGGGATTTTAAATGTGCTAGAATAGTAATTGCTAGTGGGTGATGATGTGGCATGATTGCATGTTAAGCTTTAGCTTTAGTGGATACCAACTATATAGAAAGTATAGATACATACTAAGAGTCAACTCTAAGCCGCATGCGTAGCAATGATGTTTTCGTTTTGCTCTCCTCTCTCTTCTACATCATCAAATACTTGCATGGCAATAGAAAAAGCCTATTAATAGCACCGTTGTAAATTAAATGCGAGTTATACGTAAGTTGGAAGAAAAATCCTATATCTGAGCTAGATTACTAAGCAAATTCCTTACCATGCTTAGGAAGAGAAGTTATGACAACTTAATCCAGTGATGAACTTCTAACAAGTTTATTTAATTGCCGGTGTAGTAAGATATTTTCTATAGAGAGGAATACATAAATGTTCAAAATTATGGGACACATAAATAAAAACACCTTTTCAAAATGGTCCACTCATTTTTTTAAAATAGAATACAACGTACACGCTCTTATAAACGCGTGCACATTCACCCATGAGCACTTTGGGCACATATCTGAGATTCATGAAATCACCGTAGGTAGGTATATCGTAGTTGATATGTACGTCGTCTACCACTGGAAAAAAATAATACTCATGCGTGCACATGCGTGCACATTCACCCATGAGCACATTCATCCATGAGCACTTTGGGCACATATTTGGCAAGAAGGCTCGTATTTATGTAACCTAACCAATTAACCAATTAAAGTATGCTCACTTTGCAATGGTCCCTCGTATTTAACATAATATTAAACTTTAGTTATCATAAAGAGATTTGCTATATTTTTTTCAATTATCTAAGACTGCACATTACCAAGCTGGAATTACACTGCTATAGAACGCACACCTTTCTCCGGGCCATTTTATATTTATTTAACTACAAAATTTATCAAACTACATTGTTTTACTTTATTTTTAATCTAAGTTTGAATATTTTTTACAGACTTTGTATTTTTTTTGAACTATAAATCTATCTTATATTTAGGGATATATTACTTTATCGTTCTATCTCTTTATACTTTGTCTTAACTAGAAAAATGCCCGTGCATTGCAACGGGTAAAGTCTAATTGTTATATGGTTTACTTAATATGAAATTCACTGTGGGAGTTCGTTTTGATATATATATTTTTATAAAATCATGAGATGTAGTTAGGAGTCCAATCGTTTCAAGTTAGCATGTGAGTTTTTTTAAACAGATTTCTTATATGATTCCTTCTGTATTATTAAAAGTGAATGATTTTAAAAACCAACTCAAATATGGATATATATTTCCAAAAGCAAATGAAATTAAAAACCGACTTATACACGGATGACGTAAAATACTGGCAAAAATATCTTTAATTTTTATAATAGTAAAGATAAGCATAGAGTGCTGGCCCTGATGGGTTCCACCAAATTTAGTCACAAAAAAATTTCTCGAGCTTTTCTTTTAAAAGGAAAAAAAATAAAGCAAGTGACGTCTCACGTGCAGCCGGGATATCCAACAGCAGAGATACGGCTGACAACACAACGCAACACAACACCACACAACATCCCTTTCCTCGTATCCAAATTTCCGAATTAATATTAATCTAATTCAATTCAATTTAACTCCAAAAAATCCAAAAAATTAAATCCCTTTTTATTTCTTCCGAGTTCCGCTTCTTCTCCTTCTCTCTCTCTCTCTTCCCACGCGCGGCCAAAATTAGCCAAATCGACTCCTCGAATCATCCGAATCGAATCGCCCACTTCTCCTCTCGATCCGTCCTCCAAACCCTAGAAGCGAAGCAGCGAGACGCCGCCATTAGGGTTAGGGTTTGCTCCTCCTCCTCTTCCCTCTACACGAGGCGGCGCTGGCGTCCATGGCGCACGGCGGCGGCGGGAGGGCGAAGGTGACGCCGAACCTGGCGATGGACGAGGAGGGGACGCGGGTGCTCAACATCACCGTGCTCCAGCGCCTCGACCCCGCCGTCGAGGACATCCTCATCACCGCCGGCCACGTCACGCTCTACGACTTCGACACCAACCTCAACCAGTGGGTAAGATGGCTTTTTGTTTTTTTGTTATCTCTTCGATTCGTGGCTCGGTTGCTTCGCTTGGTTATGTGCTTCATGTCGATTTGGCCTGATTTGTTGTCGTTGCAGAGCCGGAAGGATGTGGAGGGGTCGCTCTTCGTTGTCAAGAGGTTCGTTCCAGGATTTGTTTCCTTCTTGTGTCTGAATTTGCTGATTTTAGTTTTCGGTTACTGTTTACCTGTTAGATGAAAGGTGTTACACGCCTCTAGTGATTGAGTTTGTTGAACGTATTGGGTGCCATTTGATTAGAATGATGAATGCAATATCATGCAGAACCTAGTGCTGATTAGTAGGTTTGCTTAGCAGAGGATCTTGGAGGTAGCTTTCATGAATTTTCGTTCAATATAGCATTATAGCTACAACTATTTCTTTAACACAGTGAATGACAGCGTTGAAGTGGCCCCTGTTCATTTTGTCAAGATCTTTATTTATTACAAAACAAAAGGGTTGTAAAGATATTCGGTGGTTGGTGAATAAAGTCCTAATTGTAAACATTGCAATCATTTGGTCGATTTTTCTTCTCTTGGTGCATTACATGCCCAAGTATGTTTTGTGTAAGAGTACACAATTATATTAATACTAATTTTGATATTAGAAGATTGCCAGATGAGATAGAAAACTTTGGCAGGGGATGGTGCTTTTTTGCAACTGTATTCTGCCAACATTACAGCATTTACACTTCTTGGCAATGCTTTGTCAGCACATTTGGTTTTGAATTCATTTCAGTGCTTAGGGGTTCAAGTGTTCCCAATTTGGAGAATGGATGATGAAACAGTCTGAAAATACCCAAAAAAAAAGGAACAGATAGAGTGCACATGTAACTGTGGAACATGGGAATTTTCAAATGAAATGCATCCCTGGTATCTAGAGCAACAAAGGAAAGAAACACCGCTTAGTCCATATTGATAGTGAATGACTGAATTCTCATTTTTATACAGTACACCATGGATATACCACATCCTTCAAATGATTGGATATACTTCAAATGGTGCAATGTGCCCTTTTTGCAAAGAGAATGTAGGAACCAACATTTTACTTAACCATATGTCTTGATATCTTGTCTCTTAATCATCAAATAATGCAAATGTATTAAAGTACCAATGAATCACATTTACTAGTTGTGTTGAATACCATTACATTTTTGCAATGCAGGAATGCGCAGCCCAGATTCCAGTTTGTTGTCATGAATCGTCGTAATACAGGTACGCTGCATGAAAATTTTCTTGGTTTTCTTAGAGTTGAAGTTTCTATAATTGGCTATGTTACAACCTTTGTAAAACCTGTGCGTGAAATTGTCAATCTCACTTGTCACACATGATTGTCATTATCAATGTGCATTTGGGAACTTGTATCGGCTTATTTGTGAATTATTATTCATTGAAAAATAGTTAAACTTCAATGCTAGCAGCTCTCTGATGAGCTTCATTACAAAACAGTTGATATTTTTGTAGAAACTTCATATTACAAACCACATAAACTCTAGGGTCAAGCAGCGTTTTGGGAGCTTTTTTGTTTGTATTACAAGACACATTCTTCTTCTATGTTGATTTCTTAGTATTTGGTTTCCTTCATCTTATCAACAGATAATTTAGTTGAAGATCTCCTGGGAGATTTTGAATATCAGCTTCAGGTTCCCTATATAATGTATCGCAATGCTGCACAAGAAGTTATTGGCATTTGGTTTTATAATTCCCAGGAATGCGAAGAAGTTGCAAATCTTTTTAGCAGGTAAATTCGTATTTCCTACAAATAATGCTCCTTTAGTCCTTTTAGACTTTAGTGTCTTTGTGGACCGTGCTCCTAGTTTCTTGTTGTAGATTGTCTGGTTCATGTATCTTGCTGCTTGTATATGTAGAATGACCTGAAATATCAACTATTTGTTTTGAGAAAATGTGTATATCGAGTTACATCAACATAAATTATCCTTGTAGACATCACTTTCTAATGCCAACTCCTGAAAAGTTCAGCCCAAAGGGGTAATATAATCAAGCAACATGATTGTATGAGATGAGCAGTGTCTACGGGTCACTGAAAAAAGGACATGTGAGTCATAGTCTCACAGGAATGATAATATGCAAGGGATTAAATATTTTGGTCCACAGTAGTACTCATATAGCTGGTTATACAAATAGTAAGAAAAATATTTCATCTCTCCATATGGTATATCGTGTGATTTTCTGTTCTGACTTGTATAATTTGTAGTTTGCATGCCAAATATATCAGGGCCGGCTTGCTTTTGTTGTTCTACATTGTGGAATCTGTCATTACAGTAACCGGCTTAATTAACTGTTATACCTGAACGATAGAAAAAGAATTATTTTTCTAAACTGCCACAATGTTAAACAGAACCAATCTTCACTTTGTCAGTATGTCACACTTCCAGTTTATCTTGCTTTTATTATATAGTTAAAATTGTATATCAATTATATGACATTTTGAAAGTTAAAATTATCGTGGATGGGAGGTACAATAAAAGAATATCTCTACATCATTGATAAGCTAACTTCTTACTTTGCTCACTTTAGGTCAGTTTAGTTAGAATTTAGAGCTTGCATAAGTTTAAGGCTAAATGATCTAGTAGCAATGTGCTTGTTTCATAAGTCGAGGCTTCACACTTTCTTATATTATTTTTTCACTTCCTGATCGTGAAGGATATTGAATGCATTCTCCAAAGCAACTCCGAAGCCAAAGGCTCCCTCTATTAAAAGGTACCTAAATGTGTGTTTTGCGCTTTTTGCGCTACATTTCTTGATTTGATTGTAGAAGTTGTGCTAATCAACATGATTATATGAAATATTACTTTACTTTGTTATGGAGCTTTTAAGAATATTTGTTGGTTTATCAAACAAGATTTAGAATGCTTCTATTTAGGTAGTTGAAAATTTTGTAGTACTTGAGGTTTCACATAGATCAGGTGGTTGAATCTTTTAACCAGAAGATATGTACAGTAGAAGTTACTGAAGGCATGTGTGTTGAACGGATTCCATCCTTTTTCTTGCAACCTTTTGCATGCCAGACATTTCTGTACTCAGATTAGCATGCGATCAATTATTCAATTTAAAATGAGATTAACATGACTCGTGGCTACTGCTTTGTGTTCATTTAATATTGTATCTTACTGCTGTATTGTAAACCATTCCCTTAATTTGTTGCTTTTGAATGTATATTTGCCATAAACTATGTTATTGTAATAGTGTTATACTGTCATCGATCTTATTTCAGTGAATTTGAAGAGCTGGAAGCAGCACCTACTTTGGTTGAAGGTCCACTAGAGCCTCAAACATCGAATATCATACCAGCTACTACCCATGTCCAGGAGGATCCGTTATCTGCATTCTTCAGTGTATGGAAAGTTTGAAATGAGGCTTTTTCTCTGCAGCTTCACTTTGTATCATATATTCATATGATCTGCTCATCTCCGTTCTAATCTAGCTTGTTTGCAATGGAAGCGTTCTATAATTTCTTCAAGATAGAATTTTGTATTTTTAGTCTAACAAATTTGGGTCTCTTGGAACAGGGAGCTATAAATGTTGGCAGTGCCTCTGGTTTATCAGTTGCAGGACAGTTAAATCAATCTTTTGGATCTACTCCTTTATCTTCACATGCACCAACAAGTATCAGTATATCTCAGCCTCCAGCTGTGCACCATTTGCTCCCTTCTCAAACTTCATCAGTAATATCCCCTGATGTTCATGGTGGAACTGGTGCTGTGGTCAACAGGTCAGCAAGCCTTCTAAATCCATCACTTTTTTCACCATTGACATCTTCTCAGACAACAATGGCCCGCACCAATCCTGTGGCACCTACTGCTCCACCTCAACATCCTCGCATCACTCAGCAACCACACAGTGCTCCCTTGCTTCAACCCTTTCCGTTACCTACAGCATCGCCTTCTCCACCATATGGGACTCCGTTACTTCAACCATTTCCGCCACCAAATCCATCCCCATCTCTTGCATCAGCACCGGTGTACAGCCCAGTACTGTCCAGAGAAAAAGTCAGGGATGCATTACTTAGGCTTGTTGAGGTATGCTGCAATAGCAATTTATGCACATTTCATGATTTATCTTTGTTGGCTCTCAGAGTTAAATTTTGTGATGAATTGAGTTAAGGCTTCAATTGAGGCATCCTGCAGGGCCTCATGCTTTGCTTAAATCATAGACATTTCCTGTTTCATTGTCTTGTGCATAATTCCCGTTGTACTAAGATGTCTCTCTAAGTTAGAGTTACAAGCCAGTGACACTTTATACCTTTATTTGCTAGCTATATTCCTGCATCTTTGGGTAGACAATTATTAACTGTTATGAGTGTTCTTTATGCCAGAATGATGATTTCATCGATTTAGTCTACCGGGAGATTGTGAAAGGATAGAATTAACATTTCAAGACAGCCTTCCTTCCAACAGGCTTGGTTTATGTTTGACTAGGGACTTCTATCATCTTTCGTCAGCTATTCAAGTTGCAGGACATGCTACTGTATATTTGTTGGTGTAAGTCCATAGGTGCACCATCCTCCATTGGCGGAGTTTGTATTTAAGTACCATTTTCATATCTGTAAAGACGAACTGAATCTATCTGCACGTTGGAATATTATGTGTTGTATATCCTTGGTGCAGAAAAGTTTTGCTCCATACATATCTGAAATCTTTGGTTTTGGTCGCATGCGAAATTGTGAGCCAGTTTCGTACATATATTTAGTATTGAAAAAACAAGTCATGATGATTAACAGATGATTTCACTTATGACAATGCATTGCCAAGATGAATATGACAAAATAGCAAATTTCTTACTACCGACCGGGCCAGAATAAACCATTAATTCAGTCAAATTTTGGATACTTATTATTACTAGGGGCAAATTAACTTTGGCTGGCAGCTCGCTTGTGCTTTGCACTGTAATTCACTCTATTATTATTTACCTTTATGCAAAATCTTGTACTAAATCTACAACTTAGAAAACACGAGTATTTCAAAAGCCACTGAAAGACTTAGGCCTCCTTTGGAACACACAAAATTCCCATGTTTTTTTTTACAAGAACTTACACCATTTTCTGTGAAATTCATATGAAATCCCCATGTTTACATGAAAAGGAGGCCTTAGAACGTAGCCGTAAATGCGTGCTTGTTCAAGTACTCCATGGCGACGGCCGCGTGCAAGGCGGCTCCTACCGGAAGCACATCCTCGTCGACGACGAAGTGTGGGGAGTGCAGCGGGTACACCTTCCGCATGGTCGTCTCGTTGCCGACGCCGATCATGAAGAACGCCGCCGGGAACCTCTGCGCGTAGAAGGCGAAGTCCTCGCTGCCCATGAACGGGGTGCCCACCTTGACGCCGTCTTCCCCGAGCACGTCCACGGCCACGGCCCTGGCGTGGCGGTACATCCCTTCGTCGTTCACGGTGGCCGGGTACGGGATGCGTTCCTCCTCCATGAAGTCGACGGTGGCGGTGCACCGGTGCACGGTCGCGTGCGCTTCGACGATCTGACAGAGAAGCATTTGTCATGTTGTTGATTGATCATTTGCGGTTATGGATTTACAAGGGCAGTGGAGAATTGTAAGCTGTTGGGGAGGACTATTTTTGTCTAATTCTGATGAAGCTGTGTTCAGAGCTTGAGATAGATTGGAGAAGAGTGCTTCTTTGCTCATGCTTACCTCTTTGATCCTCTTCTTGAGATATGAGAGGCCTTCTGATGTCAAGCTCCTGAAGGTGCCACCGAAAGATACCGACTCTGGGATGACATTGTAGGCATCGCCTCCTTTCATGAATGTCACGGAGATCACCTGACAGTAGCGAAAGGAGATGGTGATGTTATTTACTGCCAAGGAACACATCTGATGAACAGACTATGACATCAGGTGACATAAGGTAGGCTGGAAATTAGGAGAGTATATGCGATGCAGTCAAACACATACCGCAGCCTCAAGAGGATCAGTTTCCCGGGCTACGATCTGCTGGAGGCTGACGATGGCAGAGGATGCAGTGAGGATGGGGTCGACGGCGTTGTGTGGGCCTGCAGCATGACCACCCTTCCCAGTGATCGTTGCAAGAAACCGGCCTGATGCTGCAAGAAATGGCCCTGGCCTGGAGGTGACGGTGCCTACTTGAATTCTTGGATCAACGTGCAAGCCAAAAATGGCTGACACATCATCTAGCACGCCTTCTTGTAGAACATAGCGTGCGCCAGCATAACCTTCCTCTGCTGGCTGGAAGACGAGCTTCACAGTACCCTAACAGAAAACATGAAAGGCCTCCATTGGTTATCAAATAAGATTATTTTAGATTTATATCCAGTGTTTGGGAGATTACAGGAATCTTGTCAGTGGATTGATGATGCATCAACTCAACTTATCTTATGAACAATGAAGCCTTTCTGTACACATTTTAATGAGCACAAGCGATTATCAGTACTGTCAGTGGTCACCCTAAGATTTTCTGCCCAAGTGACTACGTTGTATAATGATCCTAATTTGCTAGGATCAAGCTCAAGTAATCAAGTTGACAAGTTACGGTCAATGCACAATGGTCAGTACCTTAAGGTCATCCTTCTGAGATTGAAGTAGCTTGGCAGCTCCTAGAAGCATAGTGGTGTGAGCATCATGTCCACAAGCATGCATCTTTCCGCTTTCCTCACTCTTGTGTTCCCAATCTACCAATTCCTTCCAAACAGTGAGCACAGCGAGAAAATAGAAGTGTTAATAAAATATGAAGAGTACTTACGAAAGTGTAACATGTGTTGTTAGATGGAGAGTTCTTTTTGTGCAAAAGCTATGGAATACATTTAGATCCAAGTAACATCTCCTTTACAATATCAGTAGAAAATTCAATCTTGGACACACTTGTTCCAATATTTTGTTATTCAATCAAGTACAAATTGTTTTAGAAAGCATATAATCAAACTTTACTATCTTTTATCTTTCATAAGCCAATTTAGGTCGATTATATGAAAAATACCATTGTCCTTATCAAAATTTTTCATAATATATATAGATCTTTTATTCTTTTAGTTACATATATCCATATAAAACAGTGCAAGAGATAGATATTGGAGACTATACCATTGTCCAAAACATCATATGATTCTTGATCAGATGGAGTAATTATTTTCTTGCTTGTCAGAATGTCAGTCACGGTACATTGAACTCAAGTTGGAGGAAGGATTGCACTTAAACATGCCTCAGTTTATCTAGATTGCACTTAAACACGCTTCAGTTTATCTAGAAGGCGCAAGTATAAACAACACTAGTAGTACACCAATTTTCCTACTGTCCTTTGTTTCCCATATATATTGCCCATCCGATTCGATGATGCAATAGATTTATAGTGTACTGATAACTGGCAATTGGTTGGTATAAGTATTTTTACAGCTCAATAAAGTTACGAGTAAACATCACGTGGTATCCAAACAGATTACACAACAACAACGAAATGCAAAAACTCTAGCACCTCATGGAGGAATGCAAGATAGCCTAGCCCAAAGCAGAGGCCAGAGATGCACGCCTGATCATCAATTTTGCCTTTAATTCCTTCTGTTATCCATTTATCAATGTTTTGTTGGGTCATCCGAGTTGTTAATGAATATATTGTACGAACTAACAGGCTCGGTTATGCTATATAATTGAGATAATTTTGTAACAGCAATTGACTAATTTTCACTACAGTGAGTAAGCTCCATTTCACTAAGCAGAGGTCAATGCATCACGAACCAATCAGATTTGACATAATAATTTGAAACAACCTGAATCTAATCAGTACTCCAATGCACTGGAAATTATCCCCGACAACCCAAATTAGCCGTTCATCTTCTCCCTCCCAAGAGAATCCACCCGGAATCAATCAATCAATCACACGATCCTAATCAAGAGGAGGAGAGAGTACCTGCAGGGGGAGCGCGTCCATGTCCGCCCTGAGCGCGAAGACGGTCCCGGCCCCAGCGCCGTCGCCGCCGGCGATGGTGGCGACGACGCCGGTGCGGGCGACGGGCCACTCGTAGGGGACCCCGATCGCGTCGAGCTCGGCGCGGACGAGCTCGCTGGTGCGGACCTCCTCGAACGCCAGCTCCGGGTGCCGGTGGATGCTCCGCCGCAGGCCGCGCAGCCACGCCGCGAACCCCGGCGCGCGCGCCGCGGACAGGAGCTCGCCGCCGCTGCCGCCGCCGCCGCCTCCCGCGGGCGCCGCATCCGCCGCGGCCGCCGCCGCGTGCGGCGAGGGGTGGGACGCGAAGAGGACGAGGAGGAGGAGGAGGAGGGGGAGGGCGAGAGGGAGGGGAGACGAGGATGAGGAGGCGGCCATGGCCATGGCGAGTGGAGTAGCTTGTTTTACTTTTCTTTTTCGAAAGTAAATTTCATTTTCACTACCTTTAGGTTGGGTTTGATGGTTGCGTTTGATTGCGAAGGTTGAGAACTTTCCTTCCGCCACGAAAAATAAAACGATTCATTAGCGCATGACGAGTAAATTACAGTTTGTATCAATTTTTATCTTTAAAATTTTACTTTGAATTATTCTACACTAAATTTTTCACTTTGGACCGGTTAACTTTGCCATATTTTCGATTTAGACCACTCAACTCTCTTTAGGCCCTTCACAGTGTACCGTGCCCTTAGTCTATCTTTCCAACTGCCCCCTAAGAAATAGGAGATGAAGACACGCACAGAGCAACAGACCATCCAGTGCAACGTTTCTTCATATGGGCCCCACTATATTACGGAGAAGCAGCAGACGCACATAGAAAGAGAGGCACAGTTTCTTTTTTTGGCGTGAGGGAACCGGACCCTCGCTAGGACACGAAAGCCTTGCAAAGACACGGGACCCACCTCTTTTTTTCTCCACGTCAACATTGAGCCTAGCTGGACCAATAAGGTAACTCGCCACATCAGTGCACTGTGAAGGGACTTACTATTTATGTTATCTCTATTTTGGTTAACATATAGCTTGCATATAGACGGGAAAATTCACCGATGTATCGAAACCGATTTGATTGAGATTGTTGATGGATGCTGAAGAAATTATTTGGGGGTGGTAAAAAAATAGCGAACATACCCGGTCCAAAGTGAACAAATTGGTTAAGGGTGACCCAAAGTGAAACATAGATAATAAAATTTGGCTGAAATTGCAATTCACTCATTAAGTATTAAATAAAAAATAGATTAATATATTTTTAAGCAACTTTCCTATATATATATATTTTTGAAACATATATTAGCGGTTTGGGAAGGATGCACGAAAAACGAGGGTGTGAAGGATGAGAAAAGGCACTACCGAACTCAGCCTTAATAACCAAAGTTTCATAGTGAAACTAGACAAATTTGTCTTTTCATATAACACCATATATAATTATCTTTATTTATCTTTTATCAGGGTTTATAACTATACACACAAGTTAGCACAGAAACAACTACGAAGTACTTAGCAGGTTATAAAGAATCTATTAAACAAATGGGATTTTATTACTACATATAAATATTCATAGAGCAGATTTTATTAGTACGCATGGAAAACAGAGCGGTCCATTAGCGCGTGATTAATTAAGTATTAACTATTTTTTTTTTCCAAAAATAGATTAATTTTGAATATTTTTAAAGCAACTTTTATATAGAAACTTTTTTTTTGCAAAAAATGCACCGTTTAACAGTTTGAAAGCGTACGCGCGGAACACGAGAGAGAGGGGTTGGGAACCCTTAGCAAAGAACACAGCCTTAGAGTTGAGAGCGATACATGCATATAATGCGGTATATTCACTCCATCTTAAAATAAATCAACTTTTATAAATACATTTGAATATAGGTAGTGTTCATGTTCGTATATAAAAAGTTAATTCATTTTGGTGAGGTAGGGTGTATTTTTTAACGCTGGAGTCATGCTCTTATGCTCCTGAATCAATGTTTTACGTACTCGGTTGCAAATTAATTAATTTATGCCAGCAAAATTTATTCAATATAAAATGCCCAAACTATCACATACCGTAATAAATCACACACATAGTATTCACTAGCCAGCAAGCTATGACAAATACTCATTTCTTTTTCTAATTATTTTCACCACAGGTCGATCGATTGCTTGATACGAAGTATATTTCAATTGGATCACACACGAGATTCACGAGCAGTCGTGCTTGTTCAGGTACTCGATCGCGACGGCGGCGTGGAGCGCCGCCCCGACCGGCAGCGCGCGCTCGTCGAGGACGAAGTGCGGCGAGTGCACCGGCCGGACGGCGGCGGCGGGCCCCATGGTGGTCTCGTTGCCGACGCCGATGAAGAAGAAGGCCCCCGGCGACCGCCGCGCGTAGAAGGCGAAGTCCTCGCCGCCCATGCTCCGGGCGGCGACCCTCACGTTGGCCTCGCCGAGCATCGCCTCCGCCACCGCCTTGGCGTGGCCGTACATCCCGTCGTCGTTCACGGTGGCCGGGTACGGCCGGAGCTCCTCCTCCAGGAAGTCGACGGCGGCGGCGCAGCGGTTCACGCCGGCCTGGGCTTCGATGATCTTCCAAATTTAATTACAAGCATTATTCATTATTAATCATTATTAGTGATCACCACCACGCAGGTTTCAAATTTTCTGTTCGGCCGATTCTACCAGAGGTCACCGATATACTAAAATTTTAGTCCAAAATTTCCGAAATTTTAAACAAATGTTGGTTATATTTGAACAAAATATTACAAATTCACAAAAAAAAATAAAAAGTTTAAAAATTTCAGCCGAAATATTATCGTATCGGGGGTTCCGAAATGACCGAATTTAAATTCATTCTGAAATTTTGAACCCTGCCACCACGGTTAAATCTGTTTACTTCCTCTAGTCGAAAATATTTGACGTCGGCTGCTGCAATTAGTGGTCCTGGCATCAAATATTTTTAACTAGATAAAGTACTATTTTTTATATTTCTATATTTATTTTTTGGAAAACCTTAAAAGGTTATATGAAACCCAAAAATAAAAAAATGTGACATATAATACAGGGTTTTATGATCTAAACATTTCATAAATGGATAGATTTAAGCTGTACAGTGGAATTGTTGCAATATTTTCTAAGTTTGCAGTGAGACATGTTTACCTCTCTGATCCTCTTCATCAGATATGCCAGGCCTTCATCAGTCATGCTCCTGAAGGTGCCTCCCAGCGATGCAGATTCAGGAATGACATTGTAAGCATCACCTCCTTTCAGTATTGTGATAGAGACCACCTGAAATTAATTAATCCACAGCAACCAGGTGATCCACAAGTCATTCTAGATTTCACAATGTCACAGAAGCAAAATTGTATTGCTGCACAATAACAGTATAATTAATTTCTTCCTATTATAATATTACTGCTACTTATATATATGCAAAGTCACAATTAGAGCAAATTAATGAAATCGATCGGTCACATTACAGCAGCCTCGAGAGGGTCGGTCTCCCGGGAGACCAGCTGCTGGAGACTGAGGACGGCGGAGGAGACGGCGACGACGGGGTCCACGGCGTCGTGGGGGACGCCGGCGTGGCCGCCCTTGCCGGTGAACGTCGCGGCAAACCGCGCCGCCGCCGACATGAACGGCCCCGGCCGGGACGCCACGACGCCGACGGGGAGGTTCGGGATGACGTGGAGGCCGAAGATGACGGAGACGTCGTCCAGGAGGCCCGATTCCAGGACGTGGTACGCCCCGGCGTGGCCCTCTTCGGCTGGCTGGAACACCAGCTTGATAGTGCCCTGTAAATGGAAGCAAAAAGAGCAGGGTTTTTTCATCTCAGAATGGAGGGAATTATGCCAATTTATGGTATTTCAAACGAATTATTTTTAAATTTGCACTCATTTCACTGAAATTATATACTCCCTTCGTTTCATTTTAAGTTTCCATGTCCATCTTATTTGAATTTTGTTTTGAAAAATTAAAAAAAAACATAAGTCACACATAAAGTATTATTTATGTTTTATCATCTAATAATAATAAAATATTAATCATAAAAAATTTCAAATAAGACGGACGATCAAAATTAAACATGGAAACTCATGGCTATGCTTAAAATGGAACAAAGGGATTTTTTTTGGCTGAATTCAAACAAATTCAAAATTATTGGTTGGAGGGACATATCATACTAGGACCAAATGGTTGACAGAGAATTTCGGAAATTTTATTCGGAAGTTCTTGAACGTTGAGCAAGAGCCACATGGATTCATTCACCTCGCACTCTTAAGTTGGCCTCAATAACGTTGTTTTCAGATAATAGAAGAATATATGTCCTTGGATTGATTTTTTTGAACCAGATTGAGTGATGACTGACGAGCCTTCAGAAATGAAAGGCAAAGAAGATTCAAATTTGGCCATCTTTGTTTAATAAAATGATAAAATTTCTCAAGCTACCAATTGTTTCATTTACTTGTAATACATGCCGCTATACGTTTTATTTGACATTTTGACAGACTCGCTGTTGGGACACAAATATCTGAATTTAATTTCACCATGGCTATATAATTAAGCATATGTTTGGAAAAACTTGGTTTGCAGATTACCTTCAATTCATCCTTCCGAGATTGAAGTAGCTTAGCAGCTCCAAGAAGCATTGTCACATGAGCATCATGTCCACAGGCATGCATCTTTCCTTTCTCCTGGCTCTTGAATTCCCAGTCTACGAGCTCCTGCCAAAAGGAAATATCATAGTCAATGAAAATAAGTTGGTACAGTCAGGGGCGGATCCAGGAATAAAAAAATTGGGGGGCTCAATTACACAGTTTCTTCAACCTATCATTCATGATGAGAAAATTGAAGGGGGTGTTCCGGGGGTATCCATGGGTCTTGTGGGTGTAGGGGGGACTCGAGTCCCCCTGCACCTACGTTGGACCCGCCCCTGGGTACAGTTACCAACAAGGAATAAGTAATGATATTTGTGATGCTGAAATTAAATAGACTACGCTCATATACAATTTCATATTTTCGTTCAAAACAAGAATATACAATTTCATACGAGGTTGCTCTTGCTGCCGAAATATCGTTTGCGAATCCGTCCCTTGATACGACCAAAACACAATACATCACGTCTATTTCCACGTGTCATTTCGTCCTTAATTGTAGGGCATCAAATTCGATTAGAACAATGCTTTCTTTTTCATAGAAGAATCGCATTTCTCATGCCCACATGAGAAATAAGTAAATGTTTATTTCCATTAAAATGTTTTGTAAGACTAATCTATATATTGGGTTCTAATATCTCTAACTATATATTTTAAAAGTTACTGATAGTCAAAGTTTTGATGTGTATAACTTTAACCTTATTCAAAACGTTAAGAATTATGGGACCAGAGAAAATACTACTTATCTCAAAATAGTAATAATAAAACCCTAATAATAATGGTACCATAACTTTATTTTCTTGACGTCAATTTTATTTGTTTGATGATGTATAATGCTCTTTTATGTGACAGAAAATAGACAATTTGTTCAAACATTGTTGGAGTCATGTTCAGTGTCTGTTAATGATTGTTTCACTTGGTTTTATGATGCGTCAAGACAAACTAATTGAACAATACTGATGGCAAGAGTTTGTGTTTGGCTGATGCAATGAGATTTGTTGGTTGTCATTTTCAAGTCCATATTATAAAGTCGAAAATTGATTCAACCTCAGGTAATTTAAAGCCGAAACAGATCAATAAAAAAGATTCCCAAGTGGAACATCATCGGCAGACAGTGAACTTAATTCCAAGTTTCCAGCAATGTTTACATTATAAAAACCAAGTGAAAACAATCATTAGCAGACACTGAACATAACTCCAAGTCTCCAACAACGTTTGCATCATAAAAACCGCAAGTAAGACAACCATTAGCAATTTAGCATATAAAAACAATCTCTTAATAACTCAATTAATCTTGGCATGTGTAAAGTTGAAAAAAAAATCAATGAAAGGGATTTCCTTAACCATTTCTCTGCCTTTCACTTTCATAAATTAAGATTTGTCCCGACATATTCGCTTGCCTTTTTTTTCAAAACCGGACATATATATTCTCTTGCTAATGATACATAATCCAAACTACATTACTTACTGTTTTTCTATAACCAATATTCACATCTCACTATGTTGCTGTTTTCTCTCGGGGGGTAAAATAAAATAAAAAATATCCGTACTGTTTAACACATACTCCCTCCGTTTTAGGTTATAAGATGTTTTGAAGTCAAACTGCTTCAAGTTTAACTAATTTTATAGACAAATATAGTAATATTTATATTACCAAATTAGATTTATTGAATTAATAATTAAATACATTTTTATAATAAATATATCTTCGGTCAAAAATATTACTATTTTTTTTCTATAAATTTAATTAAACTTGAAGCAGTTGATTTGAACCAAAGTCAAAACAACTTATAATATAAAACGGTGAGAGTACTAATCATTATCGATAGTTTGACTATTCATTCCAAAGAGCGTTAATACAAAGTAAAATCCTTCCAATTTAGCTTCTTTTCTCTATCATTTCTAATGAAAATCAATTCAGACTCTACCTTAAGATGATTATTCCCAAACGAAGAATCACACAATTAATCAAGGCAAATAATATAGTATATGTTAGTGTTACTACTATACGGTAGTACGATCACCCAACCTACCTGCAGCGGGAGCGCGTCCATGTCGGCCCGGAGCGCGACGACGGGGCCGGCGCCGGCGCCGCCGTCGATGGTGGCGACGACCCCCGTCCGTGCGACGGGCCACGCGTAGGGGACGCCGATCGCGTCCAGCTCGGCGCGCACCAGCTCGCTCGTCCGCACCTCCTGGAACGCCAGCTCGGGCCGCTGGTGGATGCGCCGCCGCAGCCCGGACAGCCACCCGGCGAACCCCGCCGCGCCCGCCGCGGCCAGCAGGTCCTCGCCGAGCGCCTTCAGCGCCGGCGAGGCGGCGGTCGTCGTCGTGGGGAGGTGGGCGAACAGGACGACGGCGGCGGCGGCGGCGACGAGGAGGAGGAGGCGAGCAGAAGCATTCGGCGGCGCCATCGAGGTGAGCATCGAAGCCGGCAGAGTAGGCAACAAACTGCAGCGAGTGAGTGGGTGAGTGACGGTTTGCTTCACCTGAATTGTATGATATGGCACTGGTTACCGATCTCTCTATCTGGTTTGGTTGTGACATCGCATGGTCCGCGCCCACCGCTTTACACGTGGATGGGCTGGGGGTAGAGCGGTGGTCCCTGTATAATATACTCCCTGACACCGTTGATATTTTTAAACATGTTTGGCCGTTCATCTTATTCAAATATTTTTTAAAATGTATAAAACTATATGTATACGTAAAAATATATTTAACAATAAATTAAATGATAGAAAAAGAATTAATAATTACTTAAATTTTTTAAATAAGACGAATGGTCAAACATTTTAAAAAAGTCAACGGCGTCAAATATTTTGGGATGGAGGGAGTACACGCCAACCGCTTTACACGTGGATGGGCTGGGGCTGAGGCGTCAAGCCAAGTTGAGTGAGTAGGATTGTGGGTTTGCTCCTGCCCTTTGAGTTCTTGGGCGTCAAGGCCCTCACCGGCTCACAGCTTTGACAGTCAAGCCCAATAAGGGTGGCACCACGAAGCCAGGCCTTTTAGGGAGCTTCTAACATCAGCAACAGCTTCTTTTAAAAGTAGAAATAGAAGCTCTTTCAAATGGTTTAACTTTTCGTTCAAATTCTGAGAATGTGTGTAGTTGTAGAATAAGAAAATGAACTATAAACCAGAAGCTAGGAAATCTAGTTTTTCCAGATTCTTAGAAGTTGGTTACCAACTAGCTGTTTCTTAGAATATTAAATTCCCCCAAACAGGTTTGAGGACTGTATGAGGAGAGTGGTGAATTGGTGACTCGAGTCGAGATCAACAATGGCCGTCTCACTCTAATCCTAGGTGACGAGAGTGGTGACCAAAACTCATAGGTTTCTCTAGGGTTGGCAACTGGAGGCAGGTTAGCCAGGAGCAACCCCACTTCCGACCCCCGACTGGCTCCTTTGGCCCTGGCCCTGAAGAGCACATCGGGGACAAACCAGGCCCCGCCCCTACACCCGGCGAGCGCCCGAAACCCGCTTGGGGACTCACCGTGTTAGAGAAGAAAATGCAAGAGAACGCAAAAGTGTAGGGAGTTGAGGCCGGAGCTCATCGATGACGAGCTAGGGTAGCGAGGCGGTGGTAGGCTGGTTTGTCGAGAGGAGAAGCGGACGCATCAGAGCATAGCAGAGCTGCAAGGCAAAGGCAGGGAATAGAGCTAGGTGAGCGAGCTAGATGGGCAAGATATGTAGTGAGGCAGGTGACTCTCGGCGTGTAGATTGGCAAGCGGTGAACTGGGAGGCGGAGGCTCGCACATCTTGGAGGTGGAGGCTCGCTCTATCGTGCATCTGGGAAGCGCAAGTGGAATCGCACGACGCCACGAGGGACTGTCGCTCTGTGAGGAGCAACGGCAATTTGGTCAGGAGTGAGGCTAGGGCGATGCATGGCATGCTAGAGTGGTCCGCGAACGCATGTGGGCACTGTGCAGTGCATTGTTTGGTTGTGTGTTTCATGTCAATGCATGGTCTGAAAGATTAAAAGCGATGGAGTGGCCAGCGACGGGGGAGGATTGGATGGTTGACGAACCTAGGACGTGAGCCAAATGAGCCAACAAGCGGTCCATGAGCCAGGTTGGGCTTAGCATGATTCAAAAACAAGCTAGGAAGTGTGGACTTGGACTTGTTTCGATTTCGAGTTAAGCTGAGCCATGGAAACCCACAAGCTTGAGCGTTTTGTTCACCCTATGAATGATTTCTCATGTCTTGTAGGGGTGAACAAAACACCTAGCCGAATGTGCATGCCATAATTCCCTTAATTTGTACCGACCCATCCCAAAGTCCCCCTACTGTAGGCTAGAAATCCCTCGTGCATGTCTGGTCCAGCTAAGGCACTCGTGGTCGTGGTCATGTGACTCGTGTGAGTGCTAGCTTATCGTACGTGACAAGAGGGACCCCGTGTCAAGCTGGTGTGAGCGGGTACTTCGTGTGGAAGAAGACACTTGAGAAGGAAGCGTGTAAACCATACCATTGACTGACGGAATGCCATGGGCCAGTAGCCCTCCAATAAGCGTAGTAAAGAGCTTGCTATGGATATTGCAAATTGAAGCTATTTGATGTCTGACTCAGGTCTATATGACCAATCGATCCAAATGCTCTAAGATTTCACTTTTGTTATATATTCCATATATCACATTAAATTGATATCATACTCATATAATACGATTCACTTTCAAGATACCATGTTAATATCATTCATTTTCAAGATGCCTTCATGGTGAAATAGCAGACACGTGCGTCTTAAATTCTCGTGCTAAAGAGCATGGAGGTTCGAATCCTCCTCAAAACATAAAGCATAAGGCCATTCCTAACCCAAAACATTAGACATAGTTTCCATAAACTCCACATCATCAAGAAATTAGTGCTAGACACCACTCTTTCAATGCAAACACCACTATTCCATACTTAAATTTAATGTACTTATCTCACATGATGTTTTGTATATTGTGTAGAAACCATGTCTCATCCTTCTCTTTCCTTATTTATTCACTTGCCACATCACTTTTCATCCTATGTGGCAGCTTATTTAATCTATGGACACCATCCTAGTTATTGGGTTGGGAATAGCCTAATAGAAAGAATACACATTCAATGATCATTCCTTATAAAAGTATTCTGGAAATCCGCGGTTGTCGTCTCCTCTATATTGAGGTCCTTCGTAAACTTAACGAGGTATTTTATATCTCATTTAACCTATATTTTGAGAAACAATAGAATTTTTGCACTAAAATATAGCACATGCCCTATGTATGGCGAGAATGTGTACGCATGCTACGTATCCTCTACACATACTGTACCTATGACCACCAAACGATACTTCTTTGCCTCACGCACATGCATGCACAAGCACACACTGATCCTTAATTCTTCACATGGACGACGCGTGCTTGGAGAGGTAGTCGATGGCGACGGCGGCGTGGACCGCGGCGCCGACGGGGAGTGCGGCCTCGTCGATGACGAAGTGCGGGGAGTGCGTGGTGTGCGCCGCCCGGGCGCTGCTGGTGGTGGCGTTGCCGACGCCGATGGTGAAGAAGGCGCTGGGCATCCGCGCCGCGTAGAACCCGAAGTCCTCGGCGCCCATCAGCTGCGGTGCCACGCGGACGCCGCCGGCGCCCAGCAGCCGCTCCGCCGACGCCCGCGCGTGCGCGTACATCCCCTCGTCGTTCACCACCGCCGGGTACGGCCGCATCGACTCCTCCATGAAGTCCACGCCGCCGCCGCACCGGTTCACCGCCGCCTGCCCTTCCACTATCTGTCCAATTTTCGGACGAAAGTATTCTGAGTTGAAATTCAGTAAAAAATGAATAATTTTCTAGGATTCTGTATGTTGTCATTAGAAATGTAATGGAGTGATAATCTATATGAAGCAAGAATGTTTGATAAATTTCATGCGAAATGGGTGATTTGAAATTTGAAGATAAAGATTGAATGCAATGAAGTGATTATCTGTCTGAAACAAGAAAACTAGACAAATTTCAAGCAAAAAAAAATGGTGAATTTGGAACTTCTTTTGAAGTTATACGCATTGAAAGGGGATGAAAATTTCGAAATTTTGCAAATTCGATGCAGCTCCGCCTGCCCTTCCACGATACGAGTGAATTTTGAACGTAATTATTCACACTTGAAATTCAGTACAAAATGAATTGATTTTCTAGGATTATGTATGTTGTCACTAGAAATGCAATGAAGCGATTATTATCTATATGAAACAAGAATGTTTGGAAAATTCAAGCAAAATGGTGAATTTGAAATTTTAAAGTACTGCTTGAAAGAGAACATAAAAATTCAAATTTGTGGAAATGCTGGAGAGAAGTAGTTAATTCAATTGCCTCTTTGATCCTCTTCATTAGATATGCTAAACCCTCATCAGTCATGCTCCTCATGGTGCCACCAAACTCCACAGACTGAGGAATAACATTGTAAGCTTCTCCTCCTTTCACAAAGGTGATGGATACCACCTGAAATTTCATTTCACAAGGAAAAGTCAATAATTGCACTGATCCTTCCAACTAATCCACACACATCCTGATTTCCTTTCCTTCAAAATTTCCACAAAAATGTCCACTCTGAAAATGAAGCACCAGAAAAATCAAGGACTAGAACCAGTTAATCGTATCGCATACCGCGCCCTGGAGGGGATCGATTTCGCGGGCGACAATCTGCTGAAGGCTGAGGATGGCATTGGATGCAGCGACAACAGGATCAATGGCGTCATGGGGGAATGCAGCATGGCCACCCTTTCCAGTGATAGTTGCCAAGAACCTGCCTGACGTTGCGGCGAATGGCCCAGGCCTGGCTGCAACCACGCCCACCGGAAGAGCCGGATCGACGTGCATCCCAAACATCGCCGACACGTCGTCGAGGACGCCTTCCTGAAGAACATAGTAGGCACCTGCGCTCCCCTCCTCTGCTGGCTGGAACACCAGCTTTACAGTGCCCTGGTGATCAAGAATTCAAGACAAAGAACTGAACAAGCTGTAATTTGTAAACCCTGAACTTCTGGGATGCTCACAGTACTAGACTAGTGAGCAAAAGGCTGGATCAGTCGTTTGGATATGAATTACAAATTATAAATGCTGGCTATATTGAAGTGAATTTCACCATGGTACAATGAATTTTGTGAAAGAAAAATGTACCTTGAGTTCGTTCTTGCGTTTCTGAAGTAGCTTGGCTGCTCCCAGAAGCATTGCAGTGTGAGCATCATGGCCGCAAGCATGCATTTTCCCGTTTTCCTGGCTCTTGTGTTCCCAATCTACCAATTCCTACCAAATGACGATATTATAAAAATTAAGATCAGTATGCCCAAAAAGAAAAACAAGCAAAGGGTAGCAAGGTTTTTCCGAAATGATAATGAGACCATGAGAGCACATCAATACGCCACACTCCAGATATTAAATATATCGAAGAATGCCCATGCCCTCTACACCATTACAAGTACAACGGACAACAGTTCGATATCTTCAGTTTAAACAAATGCTATTAAGTATTAATACAAAAATTGTAGATGGCTATATGCATCTCTTTAATGATTCAATCTTTTTTTTTGTGGGTTGTGATTATTGTTTCACCATGTGCATACCACATGCCCTTAAATTCGTACCCCAAAAATAAAATAAAATCGTGTGCCGTATTTAGTAGAAATAGAACAATGGTTTTTGGAAAAGCTTTTTTTCGGTTTAATTTTATTTTTCAGAGGGAGCCTGACTATATCTGCTAGCTTAGATAGTATAACTACAGATTACACAACTTAACGAGATAATGAGATATGCATTGTACATGTCTAAAGTCCAAGCAGAGTAGTCAGAAGATAAGCTAACCAAATCATTTCCGATACACTGTGTAATGGTAAATTGGTAATGCCTCCATTTTAGCAAGGAGAAAGGAGAACGTGTACGTAATTCTTAGATTGGCGAAGGGGCGATTTGATTAAATTATATTAAACTCAATTGTCAAGATGATCGAAAAAGTCTGACTATACTTCAGAGTTCAGACTGAGTGGGAGAATTTCCCCCCAAATAATTGTTTTTTAGTGGCCAAATTATTGCCAAGATGAAACGAATTGTCTTCAAATTCTTGATCATAGTATTACATCAGAACAGAAAGAAATTCATGGCCGTCCAAATCCGATGAGAGACGCTGCCACGTGTCATGCAGGGGGGAGAGAGAAGGAAAATCGCACGGACCTGCACGGGGAGCGCGTCCATGTCCGCCCGGAGCGCGACGACGGGGCCATCGCCGCCGCCGCCGCCGGCGATCGTGGCGACGACGCCGGTGCGCGCGACGGGCCACTGGTAGGGGACGCCGATGGCGTCGAGCTCGGCGCGGACGAGCTCGCTGGTGCGGACCTCCTCGAACGCCAGCTCGGGGTGCCGGTGGATCCGCCGCCGCACGCCGCGCAGCCACTCGGCCATCCCCGGCTCGCGCGCCGCCGCCAGGAGGTCGTCATCCCCCGCCGCCGCCGCCCACGCCGACGCCGAGGCGAGAGCGAGGCAGAAGGTCAAGACGAGGAGGAGGGGGATGAGGCGAGTGGTGGAGGAGGAAGAAGCCGCCATGGCGGCGGAGGAGGATGACGTCAGCGCGCGCGCGCTTCGTTCGCGTGGTTGGTTAGGCGTGTGGTGCAGTGTGTGAGAGGAGTGAGGGCGGCGCTCGCTTGCTTTGCTTTCGTCTCGGGCTCTCCTCCTTTCGTTTCGGTTGCCGAACGAATCCTTAAAAAGGATAATGGAATGCAGCGAACGTCAGCGTACACGGGTGAGCAGTGAGCTTACCAGGAAAGGAAATGTTTGGGTTAGTGGCTAGTCCTAGGTTAATCAAGGTTATTAAAAGACTAACAATTAAGTGTGTGATAATGCAATTTTTTTCCCTTTTCATACTGGTGATGAAAAACGACGGTTGATGGGATGGATGGATGCATCGTGGATTAGAAGCAAATATGGTGCGTCGGTGTGAGGGGTGAAAATGGTACAGAAATTTACAAGATTTCTAGCTGCAGTTAATGTTAATATCTTTTGTAAATGGTAGCGGAAATGGGATGGAGGTTTTTCCGACCATTTTATCGGTAGTCGTATTTGTCCGATAATTTTCATTAAAATTTCAAAAATTCTTTAACGGCTTAGCCAGCCCTACCCATCGGGAACCCATAAATGAAGAAAGTCTAACAGGTTTGTAGCCTATTAGGAAGGAGAAGTGGTCAAGGGGAAAACGCTCCTAGCCCTAGGATGTGGCACTTGGACTTTGCTAAATTTTGGTCTCCTGAACTTATCGATGTTGAAGTATTATTGAACTTTATTTATATTGTGCGTCTAACTTATTATCATATCATTAATCATTATGTAACGGTGTTATGTGGAGTGTGACAATGTAAGAATGAAGTTAAAAAGTCATCTTCATGCATAGTTAAATGTGTGACTATACCATACTCCATTGTTTTCGACATGAATTTTTGATTTTTGACCAATATTGATAGATTTCGTTCCACCGATCCTGTTTCTAATATAATGATATTACCGATATCCTTCTTGGATCTACAGTTTTGATTCTATTTTAAATATATAAATATAAATATAAATATAAATATATATATATAAATATATATATATATATATATTGGTGCAGGGTTTTTCCGACCGTTCTCTTCCCTAGTCGGTGTATTTTTTTTAGGACGGGTGTGGTTGCTTCGATAATTAGCTTTTTCTTTTTGGGATGTATGCGATGCCTTTTTTGATCAAATGACGTGTCCAGGTATGACTTTTGGACTAAAACGCTAAAAAGCTAAAATGCCTTTTTTTTCCCAGGCATGACTATGTTAGAAGCATCAAGTGCTAAAATGCTCCATTAATTCGTAAAAAAAATATAAGCATTTTTTGGACTTATCGGTCAATCCCTAGTATAAAGGGATTAGATGGGATTAAAGTGGTTAATTCTAGAACTCGATAGACATAGAATTATTTTTCTCCAAATTCTTTTCAGGGAAGAATTAATAGAACAAGTCTTTTTTTTTCTTTTAATAGATTAAGAATGATATAAAATAAATTAAAATTATAACGTCCCTTATCAATAAGGGAGTGGTGGGAGGTAAAATTTGTCAGGATTATGGATATCACATATACCCAACAGTAATCAACTAAGCTCGGCAGGGCCCACCATATATCAAGTCTTATACGGAATTATACCTCGTATATAGAAGGAGTTTCAAATAAGGAATGACAAATAGAGTTATATATGGAAACTATAAGAATTACTCGGATTGTATCCATATTGGTCTCCCTAATTCTACTTGGACAAGGGGATATCTATGGGTATAAATACAAGACCCCCCTAGAAGGAGAGGGGACATACAACAGAACAGAAGTACAGAACAGACACAATTAGACATATCGACACACAAGCCAGACATCGATATCAGAGATTAGCCTAGACAAACCCAATCTGGTGCCTACAGAGGCCGACAAGAGGGATCTACCGCCATCTCTGATCTCGACGAGTCCGTACTCGAGGAGAAAGACTACCCTGTCGTCGACTACATGTTGATTATCTATGTTGCCAAGTCAACGACAGCTAGATAGGTTATCCCAAATATTGTACTTGTGTAATCCAGATGAATAAAGAGCAACACTGGCTTCGACCAACAGGAGTAGGGCTATTACCTGTCAGCTAAGGGGCCCGAACCTGTATAAATCCTTGTCTCCATCTCTTTTACCTCAATCTTGCATATGCCCTGTTACCAACGATCCCCATACCATGCAAATACCGTAGTCAAGAACTAAAAAGTAGACAAAAATTAATTAAGGGTGGTTGACGAGGAAGTATAGTTCTCTAGACATTGCTATGTTTTGAGACACATTTTAAAATTAAGAAAATGGAGGAATAAAAAACATAAATATAAGTGCAAAACACATACAAACTACTGGAATAACCATTTGATTTGATTGGATCGAAACAAAAATATAGAAATTTGAGAAGAGTTAAATACTTGAAGAAAACTTAAATTTCTTTCAAAAGTTGTATGTTGTGAGGTATTTCATAAGAATTTCATAGAATTCAGTAGTATCTAATCCTTCATTTTAAAAGGCTATGTAGGGATAAAAGTTCAATAGAATTGAAGTCCTCCTAAATTTCTATGCTTTTCCTTCAAATCAAAGGGTTCTAAATGCTTTTCATTTAAATTGCTAAGCAGTGAGTTTCTTACAAAAGTATACATTTAAAACATAATTTCATTTTTTTAATTTATAACAATTAATAGTGGATTAATCGTGCACTAATAACTTATCTTGTTTTAAGTGCCATCAAAATTTTCAACAAAAATAGAGCCTAATCATTTTGCAACTTCTAAAGAAAACTATTGTAATACTTCTTTTATATTTTATAATTTAAAAAATATCTGAATTACCTCACCCAACTATAAAAGTAGAAATTCCGCATCTGAAACTCTTTAAGCCAGACAAATCGTAGCTTAATCTGAAGCAGGTTCAGTTTTATGTGACGCATGTATTGAAATCTAGTCGGCGTAAAAAAAGAGAGGAAAAAATACTAATTACACCCCCCCAAACTATCGCGGTCGATCGAATTACCCCCTGAACTTAAAAACCAGATATTGCTCACCCTAACTTTCAATACCGGACGAATTACCCCCCTCGACCCAATCCGGAGTGGGTTTGTCCTACATGGTGTATATGTGGCAATCCAGTCAGCTCTATATTTATAAAAAAAAAGTGTGGGACCCACCTGTCATACCGCATCTCTCTCTCTCGCGCATGGCCGGAGGGCAACGGTGCGGGGACGGTGGGCGGTGGGCGGCAGCGCGTGGGGGTGCGGCGGCGGTCGGTCGGCGTGCCCGACGGAGTGCGAAGGTGAACGGTCGGTGCTCGGGGAGGTGGAGGAGAGAGGGGGAGTGGAGGTGGATGGGGAAGATGAGGAGATGGAGGAGGAGGTGATGGCTGGCTCGTGCGGCTCCTAGATGCCCCTGCGCCCGAGCCGCGATGGCCTGCTGCGGCCCTCGGTCGCCCCTGCCGCTCCTGCGCCCAAGCTGCGATGGCCTGCTGCGGTGCGTCGTGGTCCTTCCATGCCCGAGCCGCGCTGCCGGCTGGCTGCTAGGCAGGGCCGCCATCCGTCCCCGCCACCGGCGCATCAACCGCCGCCTCTGCCTCCGCGTTCGTCGCGCCCACCACCTCCGCCGATAGAAATCTTTGCGGGCCTCACGGGGGCTGCGCCGCCGGCCCCGGACGGGTGGAAACCTGGTGGTCGCCGCCACCCACGTCCTTCGTCGCCGCCGTCCTCGTCTCACTCCATCAGTCACACATGCATGATGTAGAGCAAAGAGATACAGAAGCAGGCACGCACAGCTCCTTTTCGGTTTTTGCCATTGTGGAAAAAGACTAGTCTCCATTTGCAGCACATGGTGAGCACCAGGAAGTTTCTCTCCAAGTGCAGTGCAGCAATGGAGCCATGGCAAAAAATAGTGGTAGCAGCAAACTAGCAATGCACCAATGCAGAAGTGCAGATGCACAGATGGGAAGAGCAAGTGAAATGACATGAAGTAGAAAATGCGACTACACCTACTAAATTTGTAACTGAAATTCGCTCCCAACCCACTGCTGAGGCCACCGCCGTCCTCCCGCCACATCGCCGCGCCCCGCCGCTACCTTCCTCGACACCGCCGGTCACCCGAGCTCGCCCCGCATCCACCGCTGGCCGCCCGAGTTCTCTCCGCCTCCGCCTCCGCCTCCACCGCTCGCCGCCCGAGCTCTGCCTCTGCTGTCGGCCATCCGAGCGAGCGGCAAGCGAGCAAGGGAGAGAGAGAGAGAACAGAGGGATGATAGGTGGGTCTAGGAGTTTTTTTAATTTTCTTGGCTGACTGGATTGCCACGTTGGCACCACTTGTGCAAGTTCAAGTCGAAAACAGCTCAAAACTGTGCTTAGGGGGGTTATTTGTCCGGTTTGTATAGTTGGGGGCGAAGAATGTCTGGTTTTCGGGTTTAGGTGGGTAATTCGGTCGACCACGATAGTTCGGGGGGGGGGGGGGTAATTCGTACTTTTTCCTAAAAAAATATGCAGGACGCAAATGTCATATTCCTTCTTCTTCTTCAATTCTTATCACCCCTTTCTCACTCTCCTCCCTCCCCTTCTGAAGCGCTCGGCGGTGGCCGGCCCTACTCCTCGGTAGTCGGCACAACATGGGAGGTAGAGGAACTCTAATCCGATGAGAGAAGTTGCCACATGTCATGCAGGGGGAGAACAAAAGGCAGATAAAAAACCAGACCTGCACCAGGAGTGCGTCCATGTCCTCCCGGAGCGCGATGATGGGGCCATCGCCGCCGACGCCGCCGGTCCGCGCGACGGGCCACTGGTAGGGGACGCCGATGGTGTCGAGCTTGGCACGAAATTCTGGGATTCAAATTGAGTGGCGGAAATTCGGTGAATTTCGCCCATCTCGGTGCAGCCCAAGACAATACTAAATCAGCCAAATTGTATCGGCCCAATTTAAATTTTCAGACTAGCCCAAACACCAAACAAGCCCACAAATATCGTTCCTAGGTATAAAAGTGCAAAGTCCACTCTAGAAACCCTAATTCATTCACTTTCCTCCTTGTCCCCTCCCTGGTGGCGGTAATGCTTAGAATCGGTCGATCGGGGGAGGGAGAAAATCGGTCGTTCCCCTCCCCCACGCGCGCACCCCTGGGCTCACCCACATGTCCCTCCCCTTGTTCCACAACAAATGTTTCACCTAGTGTACTCACAATGTCTCACTATGTATAGATGTAATGTTGCAATGAATTGAAACATTCTTCTACAACAAATAACCCACATATTTTGGAAACCCTCTACTAAGGGAATTCGTTTCATTTTTTGTTCCACCAAAAATGTTTCATCTAATGTACTCACAATGTTTCACTATGTATAGATCTAATGTTGCAGTGAATTGGAACATTCTTTTGTAACAAATCATCCACATATTTTGAAAACCCTCTATTAAGGGAATTTGTTTTATTTTTTATTCCACCAAAAATGTTTCCCCTAGTGTAATTATAATGTTTCACTATGTATAGATCAAATGTTGCAGTGAACTGAAACATTCTTTCGCTATTTTCTGAAACATTATTTTTATATAAGGTGAAACAATGCCCGATTTAAACGATTGAAACATTTTCGATCTGCTTAGTGAAACAATTCCGGTATACTTGGTGGAACATCGTGCAACATTTAAAAATAATTCAATAATAAGCTCATTTTTTTCGTTGGAATTTATCCATGTGTGGTCTTGTTTTAAAGATTTAATTGCAAAGAATTTAATGGTGCAATTGGATCATGATTTGGATAAATAATTTAAGAGAAAAAAATAGTTTAAAGTGGTTTTGCACGCATGCGTCATACTGATGTCAGCGCCCGATTTTTCCCCTCTCCCATCAGGCACCCGACGTGTAGGCTCCCCCCTGGTGGCGGCTGTTAGATGGAGTTGCGAGATGCAAGCCACCACAGACGTCGGAGCAGCGCATCGCTGTCCTCCTCCTCCTTTTCCCCAACACCTGAATCCTGGGCATCCATCTTCCCCTTCCACCATCTTTTCCCCAGGTCCACAATCCTCATTCTTGCTAATGCTCTCATGTGGTCAAATCGGCAGTGGTTGTGTGCGCAACACTGGCGCCGGTGGTGAAGGCAACAACATTAGTGAGGAATAAGGGTAATGCAATTGGCTAGCATTGATGATGCTACGTGTTTACACCCAAATTTGGCACATAGGTTCAAATTAAGGAAAATTGCCAAGATTTGGGAAAATCGCCGGTTTCCTCTATAAGGCCGGTATAATCGTCGTTTGTTGTCTAGTCAGACCGTTGCTTAAGGGCCGGTCTGACCAGTGGCATGTGGCCGGTCAGACCGACAGAGTCCGAAACCGAGTCTGTTTTTGTCGGGTCTCGGGATTCCTTACTCGGGAGGCTATGTTTCGGGTTTTCTTTGTTTTCATCCCAAGTTGGACGTGGAGGAGGATATGTAGGAGGAAGAACAACCAACCCTATATATGGGACAAGGCTAGTTGAATTGGAGGAGAATCTACACACAATCTAATTTAGCCAATTGAATTGCTTTTTCAAAATTTTAATCTAGTTCTAGGCTAGTTTGTCCATCTTTATCGATTTGTGCCGTAAATCGTCCGCCTTCGCTGCGAGAGTGTGAATCCTTTGTAGGTTTGTCCCGAAACCTTCCGCGTGCCCACAAGACTGGTAGTTATCTATTGTTTTATCTAAATCGGTTCCGCTAGCCGGTTTAATCTATCAAAACCTATATTGGTCTAGCTTTTGCTAGATTGGGGTGGTTGGCGACTCTACAATCACCGCAAGGAATTTAGGCATGTGTTTGATTTGGAGATGGGATGTGATGGGATGGGTCAGTTCCATCCCTGTTTTTAGGAATGGAATGATTCTGTTTTTTGTTTGGTTGAAGGGATGTAACGAACTCTGTTTTTTGTTTGGTTTGAGGGATATGATGGGTTGGAATGATCCTAACTTTTGTTTAGATGGATGGATGAAGATAGGTTGCCTGGATACAGTTACCTCCACACATCACTTGGTGAGGTTACCTCTCATAGTCTACCAACTACAAAATAATATTTCTACATGATGATCACACTATTTAAAAAATAAAATACCATTCATATGACTATATTTGAAATTAAAATACAAATCACACGCATAATAAGCTCCAACAGCTTCATTTCTACAGCCCTGGGCC
Source organism: Oryza sativa Japonica Group (assembly GCF_034140825.1). Lineage (NCBI taxonomy): Eukaryota > Viridiplantae > Streptophyta > Magnoliopsida > Poales > Poaceae > Oryza > Oryza sativa. The sequence continues at coordinate 8,425,578 of NC_089041.1, forward strand.
TAAGCACTCGTTCATTGCACCCAAGAAAAGTGGAGGCTCTGGGATTTCCGCATATTGGATAAGCTACCAAACTTAATAAGAAGTTCAAGTCATACACATACATACGAACGGAGGAGATGAGGATGAGCAAAGACCAGCAAGAAGAGAGGTGGCACCACCACCTTCCTGCTTGCGTGCCGCCTCGCCCCTACTCGTGCGCTGCCAAGCCCCTTCTCGCGTGCCTGCTCAAGCCCCTGCTCACGCCGCCGCCACCTCGCCCCCGCTCGCGTGCCTCACCCCTGCACACGCTCGCGCCGCCGCTTCGCCACTGCTCCCGTTGCAAACCCTAGGAACAGAGTCCAGAGGAGATAAGAAATGAAAGGGGAAAAATGAGGTGGTGAGGCGTATTGATGTTACTGCGCGTGAGGCGCGAGTCACGGGCGCGGAAGTAGGATTGTTTTGTTCACCACTTTTCCCGGATGACGGGATGAGGCTGTCCCGAATATCGAAGGAATACTAGCTTATCAGTTATTGATTGTGCTTATGCCAACAATTAAGCTATGCATGATTAATTGAGGGCCATAAGCATTCGCATAGCATGTGAAAACCCACTTATATTCTCACAGTCGTAACAGACTTGTACAATGTACTAATGAATAGAAGAAACTAAGAAAAGAATTGAAAATTAGCACCTGAAGAAGATCCATTAAAAGCTCATGTAAGACGGTGATTCCATGCACACGCGGAATCTGTTAGTAGTATTTGTTTGTTACTGATTGCACGAACGCGGTCAGACAGAGTAATTAGCCACGGTGGTGACGGGCTTTTGGAAGGCCCAACGAGATTAAGATTCGGATCACAACCCAAATAGATCAGCTTGCAGACGTCGCATACGCCGTCACCGTGGTCGTACAAGAGTCGGACGCTCGTGGTCGTACGTAAAGCATTTTCCGTGTGTAAATCACGTTTCATACAGATGAAACACATTTCTTTTATCTCTTACTCCCTCCGTTTTAAAATATTTGACACCGTTAACTTTTTAGTACGTGTTTGACCATTCGTCTTATTCAAAAAATTTAAGTAATTATTTATTCTTTTTATATCATTTGATTCGTTGTTAAATATACTTTCATGTACACATATAGTTTTACATATTTCACAAATTTTTTTAATAAGACGAACGGTCAAACATGTGCTAAAAAGTCAACGGTGTCAAACATTTTGAAACGGAGGGAGTAATAAATATCATATGAGATGTCATCAGTTTAGCCTATGTGGCATCTTATTTAATGAGATTGAAACTCCGGGAATAACCATACAAGAGTGCACTAAAACCATAAAAATATTAATAACTCTCCCATACCACGTTTACCTCGGTAACAAACTTGACACATGCCCCACTACTTCCAAGTCACTAACAACCAAGATATTACTTGTTAGTCACTAAAAACCAAGATATTACTTATTAGTTGTAAAGTGTTGTGTAAACGAATACATGCATTAATGTTCATTTACTCCCATACACAGGTGATAAAGCAAACTTAAATTTAAGGCATGAATACTAATATGATGATTATTTAAAAATATCATAGAAAAAATACATGATGATCAATGGGGGAATCAGAGGAAGCACAGGTATATATATGGTCCCTCATGGTTTTCATTTGCTCAAGGGTTTTCCGAGTGTGGGCTCACTAGTGGAGAAACCATCTTTGGTCGGTCGACCAAATTTCACAATAGTCCAGATTCCATTAAAAACCGGGACTAAAAACGATATGATTTTTAGTCCCGGTTCATCCCCTGTCAGATGTATGTCAGGGGGTCGAGGATCTTTAGTCCCGGTTACCAACCGGGACTAAAGATTACCACTTTAGTCCCGGTTGGTCATACCAACCGGAGTTATCAACCGGGAGTAAATATTTCTCTTTCACATCTGATCGGTTAAGTCCTAAACAGATATTTAGATAAGATTGGAACATCCCCTCTCTTCCTCTTCTCAGATCCAATCCTCTTTCTCCTCCCCTCCCCTCTCTTCCTCCCCTCCTCCCCTTCCTCTTCTCCTCCCCTCTCCTTCCTCTTCCTCCCCTCTACTCCGTCTTCCATCAGCCGGCCGGTGGCGGGTGGCGGCGGTGCGGCCGCGAAGGGGGAGGCGGCGGCGGCGCGGCCGCGTGCGGGGAGGCAGGCGGTGGCGCGGCGGCGGCTGCGCGCGGGCAAGCAGCGGCCGGGCGCCGGCTCATTTGTTTGTTTTTTTTTAATAATTTGTGTTTCACTGGATGTATAATTTTTTAGATTTTGTGATTCATTGCATCGCATGGATCTGAGATATATAATTTGTATAATCTGTGATGTATTTAATTTGTGTGTAGTTTTTTAGGATTTGTGATGTATTTGATCTGTGTGTAGGATTTGTGATGTATTTGATTTGTGTGTATAAGTAACTTAATATTTGGGATGTTGATTTGGGGATGTGCATCCCATTTGATTTGGGAGAAAATACATGGATTAACCCTAGCCATTAAGCAAATCAACAACAAAACAAAAAAAAAGAATCTCGAGGAACTGTCGCTTGCCCTCTTTAGTCCCGATTGGTAACACCAACCAGGACTAAAGATTTCCCCTCTTTACTCCCGGTTGGTATTACCAACAGGGACTCCCGGTTATTTGAACCGGGACTAAAGATAGCGATATTTAGTCCCGCATTCATAGTCCCGGTTGCAAAGGATTCTAAACCAGGAGTAAAGAGCATTTCTCCACCAGTGGCTCATCGTCTACCTTGCTGAGCTCCCTGATGAAGCCGACGAGCCGCTCAAACTCCAACGCCGACGAACCGCCGTCACCGGTGTCCCGCTTCACCTGCTCCGCCAGGCGACGAGCAGACCTCCTGATCTCGCCGGACTCCATCGCCTCCTTGACCGACCTCTCCACCACGCCCCTCTCGCACGCGTCCTTCATGTCCACCCTGTTCCCCCACACGGCCCCGACGAGGCGGCTGTTGATCTGCTGGTCCGCGAAGAAGGGCCAGCACACCATCGGCACGCCCTCCGCGACGCCCTCCGCCGTCGAGTTCCACCCGCTGTGCGTCAGGAAGCACCCCACCGCCCTGTGCCGCAGCACGTCGCGCTGCGGCGCCCATGGCACCACGCACGCTCCGGCTCCGGCCACGTCGAGGAGGGCTTGTCGGAGCAACGCGTCGTCGTGGTTGTTCCCGGCCATGTCAGTGTTAAGCGGTTTGTTGAGCTGATCCAAAGGATCATCCTATCCGTGACATGTGACAGCCGGTGCATGTGCATGTATATCTCTAGTTAGCTAGATAAGGTTTGTTGCATGCATGTGATATTATCCTTCCTGATGTTTAGGAGATTGAAACCAACTAGCGTCGCTCCTGTATAAGCCACGATCGGGGCTTTTCCGATCTATTATCAACACGAACGCTACGTACAGCGAGAGTACGTGAGTTTCCTCCCAGAAACTTCACAGTCAGGGCGGAGCACCCAGAGGAAAGGGTAGCCGGCGGCGAGGAGCCCGGAGAGGAGCTCGGTGAACTGCTCGTGGGAGATGACCGTGAGGCTCCCCAGGCTGACGTACACCACGGACTGGTTGGGTTGGCTGTCTAGCCACGCCATGCACCCGTCGTCGTGGCGCCATAGGCTCGTGGCAGCCGCCGGCGCCGGGGACATGGCGTGGAGCGGCCCAATGGCGAACACGTCGCGCATGTGCCGCGCGAGGTGGGTCAGAGCTGGGTGCTCCAGGGAGATGGCCGTGTTGAGGAGCGCCCTCGCGTTGCGGCTGTGCGCGGTGGCGGCGACCACGGATGTCAGTAGGGGGTCGCCGTGGGTCGTCGTCGCGGCGAGGTGGCGGCACTGGATGGGGAGGTCTCGCCGCCGCAGGAAGCTCTCCATTCCTGGGACGCCGCGCACGCGCTCGTCGAGGCCGTCGTCCCCGCCGCGTCCGGGGAACGGGAGCTCGCCGAGCTCGATGAGGCTGGGCACGGACAGGTACGCCAGGACGGCGCTCGCGCTCACCGTCCGGAATGCGATCGCCGGCATGCCGAGCTCCTCGGCGATGTCGACGGCGAACGGCAGTATGCCGTCGGCGACGACGCACGTCCGTACGCCGCGGCGCGCACCACCAGCGAGGCGAGCAGGGCGCGGTACGCGGCGCTGCCGGTGGTCCGCAGGCCCTCCATGAGCTCCGGGAGGCCGTCGACGCGGCGCGGGTCGTCGTCGGGGAGGCCGTCGGGCACGGACAGGAAGCGGAGCCGCGGCGAGATGGCAGCGGCGGCGGCGGCGGCGGCGCCGAGGCGGCGGAGGTTGTGGTGGGTGTGGAGGAAGGTGACGTGGAGGCCGGCGCGGAGGAGGGCCGTGGCGAAGTGGAGGAAGCAGTTGAGGTGGCCCTGCGCTGGGGCCGGGAACACCAGCACGTGCGCCGTCGCCATGTGCGATCCTTCCTGCACCAGCTCGGCGCGGCGGCGGCGTCCATTTAAGGCAAGAGAGATCGATGACGGAGAAAAGTGAGGCAGGCATGGTTGGTGGCGCCGAAGACCGTACCGTCGGCCGGCGGCGGCGCGGGAGGAGGCGAATTCCGAGTGGCTCGGCTGCTGATGCTCACGTCCTCTGCAGGTAAACGCTGACCTGCAGACAGAGTTAATTAAGGAGAACTCCTACCTCATTTAGCAAGTTGCTTGTCGTCACTGCTGACTGGTGGAGAGTGGAGACATCGTAATGATTCATGTTTTGATAAGAGCCAGGTTCATACATGATGAAAATTTATAGCAGCCCATGAACTTTTATGAGCAGGTCCTAAGCCATAGCATAGAGTACCCGTGACTTAGGTTCATCACTAGATCAACCACGTATTTTCCTCATGCTTGCTCTCCCAAATCACCGGGGGCTTTTAAGCCATGGCCAACGCAGGGAGCACTCTCACCATCCATGTAAGCAAAAGTGATCACAGACCCGGCTAAGGATGTCTCTTACACAGTGCAAACCATTCTTCTATCCTATTTATACAATCAGTCGGTCACATTTTATATTTAAACCCTTCGGTTATTTTTATTCGCATATAAGTCCAATATTTACAGTATGCTCCCTAGAAATCACAAACGTATATAAAGGCTCACCCTTTCTCTTTTCTTCTACCTCTCCCCTTCCCCTTCCTCATCCCTGGCGGCGCCGCCTCCCCCATCGCCTCTCCCTTCCCAGCAGTGGATCGATCCATCGGAGGTGGGGATCGATGCGCTGGAAGTGGGGATGCGATGGCGGTGGGGATCGCCGCGTCGGAGGTGGGGATCGACACGACGGCGGAAGGCATTGATGCGGCGGCGACGGATCCACGCGACAGCACTCGAGGTGGCAGATCGGGTCGTCCGTCGCAGGTAGGGCTGGATACCGAGCCAGCGTAGCTCAGCTCACTATAACTCATTAGAATAACGAGCTAGCTCGGCTCGGCTCGTTATGTTAACAAGCTAATCACCTAGCTCAGTTCTAATCGTTTGCTAGCTCGAGCCAGCTTGTTTAGCTCGCGAGCCAGAGAAAGAGGAGAAGGGGGAGTCGAGGGGAGTCGTTTGTTGTCGTGGTCCCGCGGATTAATCGACAATGGATTGATGAATCCTTCCATGGGACTGTGGGACATGGTGCTGGTGAGGAGCTTCTTCCTCGAGGCTGCCATCTCGGAGCGGCGGCTCGTCATGCTTTCCCAGCCGCGCTCGTCCGAGTGGTGCGGCCGCACGGCAACCGGTGGTAGCATGAAGGAGGTCCTGGCCATCGTGCGCCCGTGCGGTCGGGTGGAGCCGTCGCTATGGGCGACAGGCGGTCTTGCTGCAGGAGCTCCCGGCGCGCATGGTGGTGGCCGTTGGGCTTCGACCGTGCGGTGGAGGCGCCGATTCTACGAGAGAAACTTCGCGTCAGATGGGGAGGGAATAAGGTTGGGGTGATGGGGGGAGGAGATAAAGTCGATGGCTTGGTGCTAAATGGGCTTTGTTGGGCCATTAACCTAGCAACGGAATCTGCTATGTTGTGTTCTTGGGCCTGAGCATGCGAGTTCAGCTGTAAATGTTGCGGCTCGTTTGGGTCACGAGCAGCCCATGAGCAAGCTCGAGCTGAAACATGAGTTCATCTCGTTACAAAAATGTAATGAGCCGAATCGAGCCAACCACGAGTCGCTAACGAGTTACGAGCTTTCCATCCAGCCCTAATTGCAGGTGGAGCTTCTCGGGTAGGCTCTTCTCTCCAATCTGCCCCCTCACCATCTTCTTCCCCAGCGCAGGAGCATCAACGGCGTGGGGCGACGGCTTTAAGGCGAGGCATATCCCCAACGCGGCTCCTCATCCGTTCCTCGTCAAAAAGCTAACGAAACTACGTGGCTCTCTGCCGGGGTCGCGACGTTCTATCGGGGTGCGGTCTTGGCCAAGCTGACGCAAATATTTGTCTTGGGAGGGTTGAAACCACGCTCCAGCGTGGAGCGTTGGCCATGACCTTATAGGTTACTCTAAGGCCATTAGCAATGCAGGTCACACACTACTGAAACTTCATGTGCCAAATAAATTTAGGGATGATTTGAGCCACAGCTCCCACAGTGCGAGTTGCCTTTCAAATAGTATCAAGTGGGCCCGGATTCAGTAGTATAGCATACAATAACCAATAACCAAGACTGTGACGCTGGCGCAGAGCCATGCTCCTGTCGTTTAGCCTACAACACAGTGAGTAACTCGCGAGCGACCAAATGGGGAACCAACTCACGACAACGTGGAGGCCCGATTCCGACATATCGCAATGAATCCACGAGCCACGTATTCGCACTGTGAAAGCCCTAACACCATCCTCTCAAACCTGTACGGTTGCATTCAAAGGCTGCATTTAGTCCACAGCAAAATTGAAAATTTGGTTGAAAATGGAACGATATGATGGAAAAGTTGAAAATTTGTGTATATAGAAAAGTTTTAATGTGATTAAAAAATTAAAAGTTTAAAAAATTATTTTGGAACTAAACACAGCCAAAGTTTGAGAAAAAATAGCCAAGGGAGAGCCGCTCTGACGTGCACTCTACATTCTAGAAAGCTGCACAAAAGTCTCGACTCGACGCGGTTTTGTGTGGCGCCGCGAGTTTCCTTTGGCAACCAACCAAAGTCGTCGTCTTCCTCCTCTCGCACTTTACTCCCCTCCCCCTCCTCTCCCTCTTCCCCCAACTGCAAAGCAGCTGTCCACCTCCACGCTCCTCCTCCTCCCCCAACCCCAACCTCTCCGCCTTCCCTCTCGCCGGCGGCGGGGATCCTCATCCGCCCCGCGACGCCCGGCCCTAACCGCGGCGGAGATCCGTGGAGGGTGGGGGGACATTCTTGGTAATTAAGCCGCGCGGCGCGCGCCTCCCCTCTTCTTCTTGGATTCGACGGGGTGGCGCGGGGATGAACACGAGGCCGGTGGTGCTCGTCTTCCTCCTGCTGGTGCTCGTCATCACGTCGCAGTTCGAGTGGAAGCAGCAGATCGGGGACGCCGCCGCCGACCCCGCCGACGCGCGCCGCAGGCACCAGGGCCTCGCCAAGGAGGACGCCGTCAAGGAGAAGGTGAGAGCGAGCAATCCATCCTTCTCCTCCTTATTGTTCGGGTTCTTTCTAGTCGCGATCTCTCACTTCTTTGGATACAGCTAGAAGCAAAACCAAACCTGCCCCCCAAACCATCCGTCACATTTGGTACTGTATATTTTTCTCCTTTAATTGAATTCAGTTAGCTTTATTACTCTACGATCTGAAATCAATTCAGATACTGCTTTAAATTTAAATGGGGGATCAACATTAGAATTCGATATTGCGCCTGTTTTCTTCGGCAATCAACTGTTGAAGAGGTTAGGATCGTGTGACCATAATTAAGGGATGTTCTCCAGGCTAGAAAGATACTACTGGTGATGACAGGACGCACCAACTATCACGACCTTTTCATGAAAAAGAAAGCTTTCTTCTATTGGAAGCATCAGGGAACCTTGCGTCCTCCAATTATAAGATCTGGCTTTTGAGGTTGAGTTGTGCTGCAAAGTACATCCAATTTCTTCTATTCCAATGTGATATACTACTAATCGCCAGTTTCTTGTATCTTTAATTAAATTTTGGGCAACTTCAACTTTGCTTGTAAACATTTTTTTTTGTTAACCAGGCTAGGGTGTTGTTTCCTTAGGGGTATACTAGCCAGTTCCCTGAGGAATTTCTGACTGTAAATAATGAGATACTGAATGTCTGTGCAAACTAGTATGTCCACTTCACGGTTCCAAAAATAAATGAGGATTAAGAACAGGTTGGCAAATGTGATCTTGGAAGGAAATGTGTACAAAGATGATCATGTGGGCACTATTTAAAAATTCTACAGATGCACATGTTCTCTCTCTGTTTTTTTTTTTGTCCAGTGCACATTGTCTGCAAGTATGCATGTCCTAGGTTCTAACACGAACAACTTCCTACATCCATCATTTCTGTAAATTCTTAAGCATGCTAGTCTTCCTACATCCATCATTTCTGTAAATTCTTAAGCATGCTAGTCTGATATAGGTGTAAATCCTTCTATGAATATTTGTCTGTTCCTGTTTGTGATGTACCACGAATGTCATTCACTTTCAAGAATAGGATTGAGATGTGCATGAATTCTACGGATCCCACATATAACTTTGACCAGTACACATATGTTTATGTGAATTTGGAGCTTGTCTTACATTTGTGAAGGAAATTTAAGTCCTGGTATCCATGTATTGCCAGTATAATGATTCGTGGAATCCTTGTGACAAGCATATAAAATATCGGAATAATTTTGGTCTCGGTTAGCGAAAGTATATTTTAAAGAAAGTTGGCATTAGATTAAGCATTTTGGCTCGATCAATTGATATCTCGAATCTTGATTATGATTTGTAAATTGAATATATTTAGGTATAATTACTACAATTCTGAGATCTATTGTGACTCTTCTGCTACTGTGAGCATTTAATTTGCTGACTATTATTCACTTATTTTCTAGCATGTCTTCTCTTTCCATTTGGCAAGTGAAGATCAGTGCCTGTGAATGCCCTTCATAGTTTAGGCCATGTCATGGGGAGTCCATTCCTTCGAACAACCTTGTAAGGAGAAGTTGCTGGACTCGGTTACTTATAGCAAATGATTATCACTAGTGACTTTGGAGTATTGGTATTTAAAATGCTGGGACATGTCTAATAAAGATTAATCGAAATGCTAGACTTTAAATCATGAACATAAGATGTTGATCTATTATATCTGTTTGATTGTAAAAGAGGTGGAGCAATGAAGGACAGTAATTTTATAGCTAACCTGGAAATCATAAAGATGCAAGATTTGACTATACTGGTGTCTGTTGTTTGAATACGTTCTTCTATCTTGCTCTATATTGGTTTACAAGGCCATGATTCTTTGCATAGTTTTCTCATTGAAGATTTACATGCTATTTTTCTATCTACAGATAATATTTTCTCAGGAGAAAAATATTCAACAACTTAACGAGCTTATTGAGAGCCTTCAGCGGCAGCTCCTGCATTGCCGTGGTAGCAACAACACTGTCCACACCACAACAGTTTCTCATACTGAAGTTAGTGAGGTGGACGGGCAGGAAAGCATTGATGATTGATGGTATTGGTAGATAACCTCTTGGCAGGTTGTTCACTGATTCTAGTACAGAAGCCAAAGAACAACGGCTGATCAGGCAGCACCATACTCTACAAATGCCATCTAATAGGGAGGTACCAAATCACACTGTATTGTACACTTGCTACCAGTGTTTCTCTGGTAAGATTGTAGAGAGCTGTAACATGTAATATGTTGGTTTTAGGTCACGGCCACTAATTCAATTGAAAAGTTGCTTGATGATTCTTTTGTTGTGATGATGGATGTCTCTGCCCCAAAAGGCTCAATCTTTTTGCACAATTGCAGAGCCATATTTGTACTGTACCCTTGAATGGATTAGTTTCAGTTAGCTAGGATGCTGTCGGATGTTCAGTCAATATCGTATGGAACATCGCCTTGCTGTGCAAATCCTTGAACTTTAAGTCATCAACTATGCCCACTCTAAAATGCAGAGAGGCAGACATTCCTCCACTAAGCAGATGCAAATGAATCTTATTTCTCCATGTGATGATTGATAAAATTTGTAAGGTTTGAATAATAAGTATAACAAGACCAAACTTGTAACAAATCTATCAAATTTTAGCCTATAAGTATAATAAGTATAACAATGGGCTAGTGGTTTATATTGGCGATTAATAAAATAGCGGGGTTGTAACTGTCCGTCCTCTGTCCTCTAGAACCACGCAGTCTAGCCCATTCAATAGGTTGCCCAGTTACACATCACCCCACTTACACTTTTGTTCTCATTTTCATTCTAGCTAAACTAGTAAGGTGATACTAAACATTTGCACATAGCTCTCATGGCACACATGCCACATCCTAGTTAGGTCAGGATGTCACATGGGTCTCAACGAACTAAACAAAGCTATAATCCTCATTTCCATCTATGTACGGCGGGGCAATTGCTTATTTGACCCTGTTTTGAACTGTAACTACCAATTTGACCCTACTTTTTGAATTTTGCTTATTTGACCCTCCTTTTCAAAAACGAAGCACTGGTCTGACCCTATTTCGTTTAGGTGAGTTAACGGTGTTAATTTAGGGGGGGGGGGGTAAATAATCCATTTTGCCCTTGCTTATTTGACCATGTTATATCTTGCTTGTTTGACCCTATAATGTCATACCTTGTATATATTAGAATATTTTGACATATTTCAATATTTGCAATAATTTTGGCTCAAGTTTGATAGATTTGTTACAAATTTGACAAATTTGAATCATTTTATATTTGGGATGCGGGTGACAGATCCGAAGGCGGCTCGGGGCACGGGCGGCGGATCCAGCGATGACGCGTGGTGCGGTCGGTGGATCGGGCTTGGGGCAGCGACGGAGAGGCAAGAGAGAGGGGCCCCACCGCCGCCGACGCCTTCTACCTCCACGAGCGGACGCCAGCAGGGCTCCGCATCACGCTGCCGACGCTCCCTCAGAGCGCCGCCGTCGTCCCCTCGCCGAGACGCCGATGCCCCCTTAGAGCACCGCTCCACTCGACGCCCCCTCAGAGCTCCGCCGCGCGCACTCAGAGCGCTGTCGCCGCCGCATGAGTCACACGAGAGAGAGTGTCGCACGAGAGAGAGAGAGTCGCACAATGGATGGATAGGGTTTCTGAGGGTATTTTGGGCATTAGGAATATTAGTAACATTTTCTTCTTTTTTTTTAATCCAACCCTAATGGAGTAGTGGAAAGGGGGTCAGACGGGAGCTTCGTTTTCAAAAAGGAAGGTCAAATAAGTAAACTTCAAAAAATAGGGTCAAATTAGTAGTTACGGTTCAAAACAGGGTCAAATAAGCAATTGTCCCAAAGTTGGTTACTTGCTTCGAAGGAGAAAGTGAAAAGCCTAGCACAGCATGTCATGCATACTGTCATGCGCATGTACAGGTTGTTTGTTCCCTACACATGGCCGGGCCCTTAAGCCTTTCTTTTTTCTTTGCCTGTCACAAACATTTTCGACGCTTTATTCTCAGCACAATTCCTCTCCATGTTTACAAGTAAACGACAAAACGTGCCTCATAGTGCCAAGGAGAACTTGTCTCAAAGAAAAGAACTATGACAAATTAAAACCACATGGAACTCATAAATTGTACATAATTCTATAAACAAATGATTCGGTTTAACTTCCTACGTAAGTTGAGATGTGTATAAGAGGAGAGGAAAATAGAAGATTGAGAAAATACGCAAAACTAGGTAGTTATTAGCGTATAATTAATTGAATATTAATTATTTCATACTTGAAATGGGATTATAATTTTTAAAGCAAATTTTATATAGAATTTTTTCTAAAAAAAACTCACCATTTAGGAGTTTGAAAAGCATGGCCGCGGAAATCGAGTGAGTTTTCTCCCGTGCTCGGAACTAGCCAAGTCTTATGTGTGTTTGAGAGGAAAGGAAATGAGAAAATTGAGAAGATACGTAAAACGAGATGAACTAATATTGTTTTATTAATTATTTTAAACTTTAAAAGGATTAATATAATTTTTAAAGTAACTTTTCTATATACTCACTCCATCATAAAATATAACAACTTTAGCCCTCAGGATTTGTCCCAAAATATAGCAACTTCTCTACCAACATTCTCTTCCCAACTAATCACAACTCTCCACCATTCACTTTTCCCATTTATCTCAACTACTCATCCAATCACAACTCTCCACCATTCACTTCTAGCAACTTTCTTAATTATCTTGTTCAACTCTAAAACTTCTTATATTCTAGGATGTATGAATTTTTTATTTTTCAAAAAATACACCACGTAGCGGTTCAGGAAACGTACGCATGAAAAGGAGACAAATCTTCTCCCTTACCATCAAACATGAACAATACCTTAGTTTTTAGCTGTTCAACTTCTCTTAGAATTAAAAGCTCTCCTAAACAATATGGTTTTTCATCCAGATTCTAAGAAGGTGTAGTTACATAATACAAAAAATAAAACTATATCTTTTAGAAACATATCATAAGCACACCCGCACACTCACCCAACATATTTTAAGATTGACGAAATCACTACGTACATCTCGCTATCGATGGGTACTTCGCCTACCGCGAATAAAATAATTTACCATAAATACAAGCACCTGTGTTAAGTCTATAACTTGAACCAGAGTAGTTTGGTTTCACCGCAAAGAATCTAACCAGTTGAGCTACGTTCACTCTGCTAAAAAAAAACTAACAGTCAAAAACTAGCTACTATCACTTTGCGCATGAAACAGAGATATATCTTCTCGCTTGCCATCAAACACAAACTATGCCTTAATTTTTGGTAGCTGCAGCTTCTCCTAGAATTAAAAGCTCTCTTAAACAATCTAGTTTTTTATCCAGATTCTGAGAAGGTGTAGTTACATGATGAAAAAAAAACTATATCTTTTGGAAACATATTACAAAAGCACGCGCACATCCTAGTCTTATGAGCACATCTGGAATACTAGATTAACATATTTTAATATTGGACGGAATCATCACATGTATCTCGTTATCAACGGGTACTTCGTCTACCACTAATAGAATAATTAGCCGTAAATACAAGTATCCGTGTTAAGTCTAGAACTTAAACTCAAAGTAGTTTGGTTTCACCAGAAGGAATTCAACAAGTTGAGCTACAGTCAGTTGGCCCAGGAAATAAACTAGCTACTAACGAGCTGAAAATATCCAAATAGGGCCTTACTTTGTGAATCATAGGTATTTTTATTTTTGAGTAGCATCTCACTAAATTTTATCTCCAACCTCTTTCTCAAGCATCCAATAATATTTATTTATGATGGAACATGTTTGTCATCATAATGACCACCAAAGAATCAATCAGAAATAATAAACAAAATACACAAGTGGGAAAGACATTTTCTTTAAACAAATGTCAATTTTAAAAAAATTCAAACACAAATTAAACAAAGGAATTGCAAATCAATGCACACCCCAACCAATATCATCGCAAGAACGAAGAGAAAGAATCCGCCGCCGCCGCCATCGTTGGCTGATGATCGATGATCTCCGTCGCCTAGCAGTTCTTCTCCGGCTTGGTGAGCTTGCACTTGACCTTCTGGAACGCCACGGAGGTGGTGCCCGGCGGCGCGAGCTGCAGCTTGAGCGGGCACGTCGCCTCGATCTTGCACTTGGTGAGCCTCGCCGTGTACCTCACCTCGCCGGCGATCGCCACCTCCACCTCGAACGTCCCCTTGGCGCTCTCCTTCCTGTACTCCTGGGCGCCGGCGTTGCCCAGCGCCGGGACGATCGCGCCCTCGCTGCCGGACGACAGCCGGTGCACCACCGTCTTGCCGGGGCCGAGCTTGTCGCCCTTGTCGGCGAGCTGGATCCGCTCGAACGGCTGGCCGTCGAACTTGTACTCGGCGTCCATGGGCTTGGTGTTCTTGACGGACATCGCCCAGTTGCGGTTGTGGACGACCAGCTTCAGGGTGAGGTTGTAGGCGATCGACGACGCCGCCGCCGACAGGTTGAACCGCGTCAGGGAGGCGTCGTCGACGACGAAGGTGGGCTGGCGGACGAAGCCGAACGCGGAGATGAGCACGGCGAGGAGGAGGGTGCCAAAGACGATGCCGCACACGATGAGCCCGTCCCTACAGTTGTTGCTGCAGGTGCAGCAGCACTCGTCGCACATTGTCGCCGCCGTCGTCGCGAGCGAGCGCTCGCCGGAATCGTTGCCGGTGGTGAGAGCTGGCTTGGCTGGCCGGCGTGGGAGAAGAAGGGAGGGAGGGCGGCGTCGAACACGACGACAGACGAGGTGAACGTGATCGATGGGGTCCTTGCATATACAAGGGAAAAAAAAGGGGCAAGATTACATGGCAAGCCTTGTGAGCTTTATACGATCATGCTGCGAGCAAGCAAGAATATGACAAGTACATTGTTTGGAGTGAACGTTCGCAAGTAAAGAAAACATGCGCGTGAAAAATAAAGGAGTGAAAGTTTACAAATGGAAGAAAAGAACATATCGTATGTGGTGAACATCTTGCTCGTATTCATGTGGGCATGTATTATAAATTGTGTTTAAAAAACTAAGGTGGTGTTTGGAAAGAAGGGACTAAACTTTAAACTTTAGTCGTTTAGTCCCTCCTTCCCAAACACCACCTAGGCTGTGTTCGCTAGAACACGTTCCCATCCGGAACAGTGAACATGGAAAACGGAGCAGTCCATTAGCGCGTGATTAATTAAGTGTTTGCTATTTTTTTTTCAAAAATAGATTAATTTGATTTTTTTAAGCAACTTTTATATGGAAACTTTTTGTGAAAAACACACCGTTTAGCAGTTTGAAAAACGCGCACGCGAAATACGATGGAGAAGGGTTGGGAACCCTTGGGTCCGAACACACCCCTAATAAGGAATGAATATGAAACGGATAACACTTGCCACGCTTAAAAGTACTACTCCACAAATTTTCTTCATCAGCGTTGCTTGGTAATTTTTCCAAGCTATTTTTTAACTTCAAACTATATAATATTGAATTCATTCCTATAAGAAATTATTTGTAATCTTTTTCATTATGTATAAAGAAGGTTAACTTAGTTTTTTTAAAAGACACGTCTAACTGTGAATTCAAAATAAGGTGTTTTCTTTTCATTTTAAGTTGATGAAATATTATTATTGATAATAAATATTTTTATTTATACCATCAAGCTACTTCTCCTTATAATTGGTTAATGATATATAAATCCTAGAGCTTGTTTTCCTATTATATGTGTAATATATAGCGTTTTTTAAATACCTAGTCAAGATGAGTCCTAAAATTTGAATTTAACGTTAACAAATATAACTTTTAAACCAACTGCACACTACTACCTCAATGTAGCTTATTTATCGAATACTATGTGGGGAAACTCATAACTGCTACTCCTACCTTTCTTCTCCAACGGGAGCCCCTTTGTATTTGGCCATGGTTTGCTTTCGTTTGTTGCTTGCTCCTGCAGTGCGTTATTAGTAACTTGCCTACCGTGCTAGGCTCCGATCAAGCTTTTTATTTGTTTCGTCTTATTTCCGCGGTTACCTCACACTCGCATAGGAAAAAGTCCACTTTAACTCCCTTAAATGTACAACTCCCCCAATTACTAAAACCGGTACAAATTGACTCCCTCGATGGTTTTAGAGGACGGTTTTGCTGACGTGACGCTGACGTGGTAGTGTTGACTTGGTCTTCGTCCCATGTGGCGCTGATGTAAGATTAGATTTAAAAATATATATGTGGTACCTATTTATTATTCACACACAAAAATTATAATAGGATCCAATGACATGTGGGGTCCACATGTCAGTCTCTTTCCAACCTTTCTTCCTCGCCCCCTCTCTCTCTCCCTTATCTCTCTCTTTCTCTTCCCGTCGGCGAGCAGCGCGGAGAGCTTGCCGAGGCAACGGATGGCTGAGCGGACGGTGGCAAGGGAGTCCGCGAAGCCGTGGGCGGCGGTGGGTGGAGAAGGCCGGCGCGAAGGCAGGGCAGAGCGGCACTGCGGCGGCATCGAGAGCTGCCAGTCACCGCGGTCGCTGCTGTCGCGTATCGTGCAGCGAGGCGACGGCGGCGGTGGGATGTTCGGGTGCCTGGTGCGGCTGCCGCGGCGGTACAGCTCCACCTCCGCCGCCGGCGCTGGAGCTGCCGGAGAGAAGGAGATGATGTCGAACGCGTTCAGGCTCGACTGCCGCCGCGAGCTCCCGCCCAGCCCGAATCTCCCTTCCAGCAACGACGGCGCCGCCATCGTCCCGGTGCACTCCGCCGCCGACATCGCCGTTGCCGACACCCTCTGGAAGGCCAGCACCGCGGTCAGGGCTCCCCTCACGCGAGTTGCTCAGGCTCGTCACCAGCGACGACGACGCTGACATGGACATGTGCTGCTGCTGCGCCGCCATGGCGGCATGGCGCCATCCACTCACCAGAGTAGTAATTAGCTAGCTAGCTAGCTAGGCAACATGATGACGACACTAGCTTAATTAGCTTGTGTTTAGTTGGTTAATTTAGTGTTCTTGGTTGCTCGGCGACGTCATTAGCTAAGCTAGCGATGTAGTAGTAGCAGCTAGTGGGAGTATTAATTATCACACAAGGCGAGGAAACCGACGCCCAGAAGAGGGGGGGACGCAGGGGCTGCGGCCATGCCGCCCAGATCCGTCGCCACTCCACCCGGCCACCGTCGCCACCGATGCGTCCGAAGGGGGAAGATAAAATGAGGAGAGAAAAGAGAGAGGAGGAGGGAGGGAGGAGGAAGAAGGGAAGGAGAAAGGATGATATGTGGGTCCCATGTGTCGGTGGGTCCCGCGATATATTTTATGTGTGAATGATAGATGGGCTCTACAGATATTTTTTAATTCTAATGCCATGTAGGCGCCACGCGGAATGAAGACCGGGTTAGTATCGCCACGTCAGTACCACGTGGAATGAATACCGGGTTGGTATCGCCACATCAGCGCCACATCAGCAAAACCGCCCTCCAAAACCACCGAAGGAGTCAATTTGTACCGGTTTTAGTAATTGGGGGAGTCGTTTTAACCGGTTTTCTGGTTGAGGGGTACAAATTAGATTTTCGTTGTACATTTAAGGGAGTCAAAGTGGACTTTTTCCCACTCGCATATAGCCTTGCCCTATTGGACACTCCAGGAGATCAAAGGGCAATTGCTCACAGGGGAGAGAAGATAATATATATTTAGCTATGCAGCAGATTTTGCCATATATTTAAGGTCAACGAAGCTAACCAAGCTGGTCTCCTTCCAACCAAAGATCAATCAATTTGAAAACACATACATCGTTCTATACCATGGAGAATCAATCTACTAAAGCTAGGTGCTAATGCTGGTGTTTAAGTCTCGTGAAAAATATGAGTAGAGATGAGATTTTGCGGCAAAATTTGATACAGGACACTCAAAGATGATGGTCTTTGCTGTGAGACACTAAAAAATCGTGTATTTGCTCGTGGACACTAAAAAAAGTGGTAATTAGCTACTGGACACTCCTCCCATTATTTTATTATTTCCGATGAAAATGGAGAGAGAAACTTTGGTTGAAGGCAAGTTTGCCCATGGACCCACTTGTCAATCTCTCTTTCACTGTTCTTCTTCCTCTCTTTCTCTGTTCTTCTTCTTTGACAGCAATGCGACGCTTTTCATCGCCCTCGGCGTGCCCAACAGCAGCAACACGGCGGCCGGCTTCTCGTTCACACTGATGCGCCGCATCCCCTCTGTGCCGACGTTCTACATCATGACGCTCACCGGCATCAGCTGCCGCAGCACGCGTCGCCTGTCTCCGACGCATCGAGCTGCTTCACGGCGACGGCACGCCCGCCGCCGAGGTTGGCGCGGTACACGGTACCGAAGCTCCCCTTGCCGATGCAGTACGCGTCGTTGAAGTGCTTCGTCGCCGCCAGGATGTCGCCGAAGGAGAACGTCGTGTCCTTGCTCCATATCGAGGCCGGCGGCTGGCCCGAGCCGAGACGTGTCACGCCCAGAAATTCACGAACCAGAATTTCTAAGCTGAATGTGCATTAAATCACTGTCCAGGACCAGTTAGGGTACACAAACGACAAAAGATTACAAATGCAGCGGAAAAGAGAAAAACGAGCTAAACTTGGAAGCTTGACTTCAACAGCGGGCGACTCCACTCCATAGGCATCCTTGACGGCAGCGACGAAAACAACCTTTCTAAGACACCTCCAACTGGAAAGAACTTCTGCTCTGGTGTGGGAGAAAAGAAAGCAAGACTGAGTACTACCCACTGTACTCAGCAAGTCATACCGGAAGAGGAGGTATGATGCAGGATATAACCAAAGGAGGCTAGGGGTTCATTTGCAATATAGCAGGCATTTAAAAACAGTAGTTGAAAGTAGTAAAAACAATTGCAGTAGATTAAGCAATATTAACCAATCACTGTCCAACGCTACACCACGTTGCAACAGGCCCAACCAACCACCTGAACTACACCAGTGCATTAAGCTAAACTAGGGGTGAGACTAATCACGGTGAATCTGGTTGATCGCCCATAACCGCGGGCACGGCTATTCGAATAGTTTTACTCTGGCCAGAGGTGTACAACTGTACTCACAAGACACGATTCCACACATGTCGCCATGCCCCGAAGTATCACCATGATACTGCAAAGGGGGAAATCGTGACAAGACCCTCCGCATAACCCTCCCCTAACCATCCACACCATGCTAAGGTTTCACCCCCACCCCTCAAAAGGCAGTGGGCGGTCCCCTCTTGCGCCACAGTGAATCCGACAGCTGGACAACCGGACACCCTGGCCGACCCAACTCCATCACGCCCACCCTCGCCACCGGTGCTTAGGAAAGGGTCGAGCTATACTTCAGATCAAGCAGTTACCCACTCCCGCTTGTGGTAAGCATGGTAAGTCTCCTAGGGTTTCTCATGAACCGGTCCTTAATTGCCATGGGTGCGACCAGCAAAACCATGCACCCACAGCCCACCATTTAGTGTATTTTAATTAACTAACACCATTGCGGTGGTACCAATCCAAAGCTATGCTAATAGACAAAGTCTATGTAATAATGTGATCCCCATTTGTGTACTAGTTGAGCTAGGCATGGCTAAGCATTTTCCTAAACCAACATCTAGTCATTTTGATACCTAAGTTATCAATGGCATAAGGTAAACAATAAATGGCTGAGTAATAGGACCCATCCCACATGACATTGTAAAAGAATGCAATATATAATAAAAATACGGGATATTTGTAAATTGGGTACAATATGATCAAATGTAATGCATGACTTGCCTTGCTCTCGCACTGATGAGACCTCAGCAACGTCTTCGAGAAACCGCGGATCGACGAAACGGCCGAAATCTACGCGACAAACAAAGCTCACAAGCAAAACATGCTATAAGACTACTAAAATAGGGAACAAAACCATTTTTAATGGATTCTAGGGATTTTTTTGAATTTACTGAGACTTGAATGGACTTAAACGGAGCTCAGATGAATTACTTATGAATTTTAGAAGATAATCTGTGTTTTTACTAACAAAGAAAAGTCCATAATCAATTTATTACGCAATATTACCCAGGGCTGACGTCAGTAGGGGGGCGGCTCGGCAGGTGGGCCCCGCATGTCAGCGGCACAAGGCAGCCGGTCCACCGTGGTCCACCGCCGGTCCACGGGACCGACGGTCCAGATCGGCCGGGAGGCCGATCGGACGGCGCGGGCGGCGGCGAGGCTTGGCTCGGCTCGGCACAAAGCCGGCCGGCCGGCCAAGCGGAGCGGCGATGGCAAGCAGCGGCGTGGGAGGCGGCAGCGGATGGTGCACAGGCCAGTGACGGCGGCCGAAGGCGACGGTGCACGCGCGGAGGGCGGCGGCGCTCACGGGAGAGGAGAGTGAGAGGAGGGGGTCCTCACCGGCGAGGCGGCTGGTGCGGGAGGGGTAAGCGGCGGTGACGCTTCGAAAAACGGCGGATGGGGTAGCGCGACCTGGGAAACGGCGGTGAAGGGGTTAGAGGAAGGAGAGGAGCCGCGGCATGCCAAGAAGAAATGGCCGGAGATGAAAACCGTGGCGAGCTCACCGGCGGCGCGAGGGAATCGGAGCTCAAATGGCGATTTGCTGCAACCGAGCGGCGGACGAGGAGCGGCCGGCACCGGAGATCGTGAAGGTGGCGGTGGCGAGGCTATACGACGGCCCTAGCGGTAGCTAGCGGCTGCCGGAGGCGGCGGCGCGTGGGGAGAGTTGTACGGCGACGGCGGACGGCAAGCGAGCGGTGGCCGATGTAGCTCTCGTGGCGGCGAAGCTATAGGCGGCGGTGGTGTGGCGTGGCGACGACGCTAACGGTGGCGGCGTGCGGCCGGAGGTGGGCGGCAGGTGGTGGAGCTCGGGTGCGTGGCGCGAGGGCGGTAGAAGGCACGGGAGAGTGCGGTGAAAAGAGGAAAAAGAGAGGAGGACGCGGGGAGCGATTTATAGGCGGAGGTGGAGGCGGATGTGGCTGGGGCGCGCACACGTGCGGGAGATGATTCAAATTTGAATCCTGGTCGGTGCGGGGCGCGCACATGTGCGGGAGAGGTGGAGGAGTGGGCGGCGGCGTGGGCGCGGGGTGCGGAGTAGGGGCGCGAGGTGGAGCGGAGAAGGCGGGCGTCGTGGGGAGGTGGGGGCGCCGGTGGTTGGAGCTCGGCTCCAACCGGCTGGAGGTAGGGGAAGGGCTGATAGGTGGACCCCACCTATCGGCGCCTGAGAGTGAGAGGGAGGCCGGGTGGACTTCGGGAGGGGAAAAGGAAATGGACCAGCCTGGTAAGGAGGGAGAGGGCGCGGGAAGAGATGGGCCGGCGGCCCAAAAGAGAAAAAGAAGAAAAAGAAAAAGGAGAAAGAGGAAATTGGTTTCCTGGGATTCTATATTGCACATGCTCATTTTTAATTGGTTAAAATTATTTCCAAGGCTCTAAAACTTCCACTAAAAATCTTGTTAATGTATTGGAGCATGGGGAACTCAAGAAAAATTCCACCACGCCGAATTCGATTATTAAATACATTTATTAGTTACGGATTTAGCTTTAGGTTAATTAGAACAATTTCTTCGGACGATTTATTTAACCCAAATTTTTAAAGCAAGAACGGGGGAAACTTCAGGGCGTGACAGGACGGCTCGGCCACGGCGGGGCGGCAGTGGAGATGACGAAGCTGGCCGAGATGTGGTACCTCAACCTGAGCAGCAACAACCTCTCCGGCGAGGTGACACCCCTGCTTGGTAAGATAAGGTCGCTGACGATGCTGGATCTCAGTGGCAACCCCAGCCTGTGCGGCAACGACATTGCTGGGCTGAACTCTTGCAGCTCGAACACCATCACCGGCGATGGCAACTCCGGTAAGACGAGGCTGGTGCTCACCGTCACGCTCTCCGTCGTCGCCGCGCTGCTGGTGTCCATGGTCACGGTGGTTTGCGCGATGTCACGCAAGGCGAGGCGAGCCGCCGACGTCGTCGTAGAGAAGGCGGAGACGTCGGCGATTGGCGGGAGCTCGACGGCGGCGGCGGCAGCGGCCAGCTTCGTCATCTTCCCGCCGCCGCCCCGCCGTGGCCGCCCCCGCCGCCGCCCTGCCGTGGCCGAGCCGTCTCGGCTCGGGCCAGCTGTCGTTGCGCCTCTGATCTGCTGCAAGGAAAAAAAGGGGAAAAAAAGATATAGAGAGGAAGAACAATGTCCAGGGGCATTTTGGTACTTACACAACTCTTTCTCTCTCCATCTTGACCGGAAATAATAAAATAATAGGAGAAGTGTCCAGTAGTTAATTACCATTTTTTTACAGTGTCCACGAGTAAATAAACGATCTTCGGGTGTCTCACAGCAAAGACCATAATCTTTGAGTGTCCTGTAGCAAATTTTGCCCAGCCAGCCATGTCAGCCATGGCGACAAGGAAATAGATCTACTGTTAGAGAAGAAGAGGAACTCGAGGTGATTTGTGAACATTAACGTAATCCAACCGTTGCACTGCTAACGTCTACGATTGACCAAAGACAAACTTCGACGTTATATCTCTGGTTTGTTTTAGATGTCAATCAAATATAATGGTTTATAATATTATGGTTTATAATATTAGATCCACCGAATTAAGTAAAAATCTATAGATAGATTTTATTGACGCCATGTGACAGCTTGAGAGCATTTTGAGGAAGTCGCGTATCAGCTTGAGAGTGTTTTAAGGAAGATGAATGGACTTTTAATATATAATAGATAGATTGGGACTGAATTACATTACGGAAAATTTCAACACCGATCAATTCGGTTTTGATAGTTTCAGAAGATGAAAAAATATCAAGCAAATCACAATAAAATTATGGTGGCCCTTCCCAATTCATCAGTATTTAGAACATATTTTGAAAATTAAAAAGTATAAGATAACAACAAACAATATATAATTTTGGAATAAATGGGCTAGGCACGATTTAATTCAATTAAATTCTATAGGCCCACAATAAATGTATGTTGGAGGTAATAAATAGGGAGCTAGAGAAGAGCCCCTGTTGACCGGTTGAGATAGTGGGCGGACTGCCACATGCGCGCGCACGCGCCGGCGGGGCAGGGCCGATGGCGTGGGCGTCGCGGCTCTCTCTCGTAAATTTTGCAACGGACGGGAATTGAATCTGATTCAATGCGGGCACAACTGTTACTCTGGTAACGGACGAGAAGCGCCCCCACGTTACCGGACGAGAAGCGCCCCCACCACCGCGACACAGCTCCGGTTCCGCTCTCTGTCTCTCGCACTTCCCATGTGGGCACGACTGTTACTCCAGTAACAGACGAGAAGCGCCCCCATGTTACTGGACGAGAAGCGCCCCCACCACCGGGACAGAGCTCTAGTTCTGCTCTCCGTCTCTCACACTTCCTATGCGGGCACGACTGTTACTCCAGTAACAGACGAGAAGCGCCCCCACGTTACTGGACGAGAAGCGCCCCCACCACCGGGACAGAGCTCCAGTTCTGCTCTCCGTCTCTCGCACTTCCCGAGACGGGAATTGAATCTGATTCAATGCGGGCATGACTGTTACTCCGGTAACGGACAAGAAGCGCTCCCACCACCGCGACAGAGCTCCGGTTCCACTCTTCGTCTCTCGCACTTCCTGAGAAGCGCTCCCACCACCGCGACAGAGCTCTGGTTCCGCTCTCTGTCTCTCGCACTTCCTCCTCCTAACCACCGCGACAGAGCTCCGGTTCCACTCTCCGTCTCTCGCACTTCCTCCTCCTATCGCTGAACCTCTTTTGTTTCCTGTGCTGCTACTCTGTCTTCCCCAGTTCTGATCTCTTGCGCGCACGGATCCAGGACGAGCAGGTGCCTCCGGAACTCCGTCCGCCTGAGAAACCTGCACGGGTAGGCGGGCGATCAAGTTTTTGGGAGCGTCTCGACGCGACTGCTCTGCTTCCTCTGCATCGCGATGGCTTCCACTGGCGATGGTGCACCAGGAGCTGGAGGGAACGGCAGCGCTCCAGGAGACAACACCAACGGAGGCAATTCTGCCTCACAATCCAGCGGAGGGATATTCACTGGGTATAATCTTTCTACACTACTGTTCATGTCTACTGAGTTTCTGTTTGCGCAATGTTTTCAATGCATTGGCTTATGGTGAATATCCATGGTTATTATATATTAAGCATGATTTGTTTGTTACATATGTTTGATAATTGCACTGGTTTATTACCTGTTAAAGTCATGATTATTATCGTAATAATTTGGATTAAAATATGCCAAAACGTGATAATATTTCCAACATATAACACACTAATTAACCAAGATTTCATTAATCATTACAGTTCTAACTTCTAGCTTAACTCCAACTCTACCAAGAGTAAGATAGTTAGATAGCTACTTAGACTTTTCTTTCCCTATTTTTGCTTAATTCGGTTATGTCGGGTTAACCGAAAGTGATGACCGAATTAATTTCGGTTAGTGAAGAGCCTTATCGAAAAATCTGGTCTCCATAGGTTAGTTTGGTTTGATTTTTGGTCAATTTTACCATCCCAGTAAGGCCTTCACCACTTCGCGACGCTGCCTCAGTTCTCACCGCATGGTTCTATGCTTTGATGTACCAAAGTTCCAAAGCCTAAGTACTCATTAGATAAGATAATCACTCTTACATGAGCACAGATCTATAGGCGTGCAAGGTTTAGAAATTCAATTTATTTTTTATGATCTCTCATTATATTATGACTGACATAATTAGATTCTAGCCGTTCGGTCCTTCTATGCTTGTTAGCATCTTTTAATATGTGTCGAGTTGTAGTTGATCATATTCTTTTATAGGGATAAGTCTACTTCACCCAAGTATTGGGTCTGGTCTACATGTAACCCCATAAAGTAAGAAGCCAGGTATTCTACCTTCTAAAATACTCCCTCCGTTTCAAAATATTTGACACCATTGACTTTTTAGCACATGTTTGACTATTCGTCTTATTCAAAAAAAATTATGAAATATGTAAAACTATATGTGTCGACGTTTGATGTCTCGACTACGGTATTTGGACAGTATGGGGATCGTCGGTGCTAGGGTATACGCGAGACTGAGGTAAAAGAGATGGAGACGAGGATTTTATACAGGTTCGGGCCCCTGAGCTATCAGGTAATAGCCCTACATCCTGTTGGCCGGAGCCGATGTTGCTTTTTATTCACCATAATCACACCAGTACAATATGTGGGGTAGCCTATCTAACTGTTGTCAACATGGTGGTCTGAAGGTCTGAATCATAGTCGACAACAGGGTAGCCTTCCTCCTCGAGCTCGCGTCCGACGGAATCAGAGACAGTGCTAGATCCCTACGGCCGGCCTCTGAAGGTACCGGATAGGGTCGATCCAGGCGTATCTCTGATGTCGATATCCAGTGGCTTGTCTTGGCGTATGTAGGCTTCTATGTTGATTGTGTTGGGAGTTGATTGTCTCGTGGTGGGTGTCGATCGTGTTGATCATCTCATATCATGGGTGTCCCCCTGTCCTTCTAGGGGGGCTTGTATTTATACCCATAGGTGTCGCCTTGTCCAAGTAGAACTAGGGAAACCAATATGGATACAATCCGAGTAGTCCTTGTCGTTTTCATGTAGAACTCTGGTTGTCTTTCCTTATCGGAACTCCCTCCATATCCAAAGTCAGCTTCCGTATAAGACATGGTATGTGGTGGATCCTGCCGAGATTTAGTCAACTACTATTAGGTATGTGGTATCCATAACCCTGACAATATGTGTACATGAAAGTATATCTTTCATATTTAAGAATGAATCAAATGATATGAAAAGAATAAATAATTACTTAAATTTTTTGAATAAGACGAATGGTTAAACACGTACTAAAAAATCAACAGTGTCAAATATTTTAAAATGGAGGGAGTATCAAAACTATTTAAATAACCCCTTTCAGTGGTTTGATAGGTGGTTTTGTTGGGCACATGATAGCATGACGGCAGAGGAGCTATTGAAACAATTTAAGCATTTTATTCACAAGTTAAACTGTTTGAGAATGATGTAAACTAGCGATAATATATACTCCCTCCATTCTAACCGTATGCATTTCAACCTTCAACTTCTAAAATATTTAAACAATAATTAATATAACTAGGAAGGTAGCCGGCGCGATGCGTGGGCATATGTATTAGTTTATTAAAAATCGGTATGACAAATTAGTCTGAAATTAAAAGTTAGATTTTTTTCATTCGACTCTTTTTCTTCCACTGAGCCTAGTCAAATGATGTGGTTTTTTTTTCAATTTGAGTCAGAATCGCGCTCTCTCTCTCATGAATGGAATATATACGTGGAGTATGTGCGGCTGACTCATAGATGGCATCATCAAGCAATGGAGGACAGAATCATCTTGAAGTTTTTAAGTAGGTTAAGACGAGGATGCTATTCTTTAAAGAACCGAGCTTGACAAGCATTTCCCATCCATCTTTCCCCTTCTTGATGAGCGCCCCACGACTCATTCAAAAGAGAGAGTAAAAGGAAGGATTTCCTATGCCAAAGGATCGGAACAGATCAGGTCTCAATCTATCCGTACTTGCAATTTCATCATGATCCTTATCAACAGAGCTAATCGATATATTTATAAACAATGATACCTTGCTTTGTGTTTTCCATCTGTTCAAGTGGATAATCCCGATTCGGTTTTCGAGGGTTCGCTCGTCATTTATTCATAGTAACGTCATATTGCCTATGCAGCTAAATCGATATGATGCACGCGCGTGTGGTGTGCGCATGCGTATGCGCACGTGATCTATTGGTGCGCGCATGCGCACGTGTTCTATAACGCGCGAGCGCACACGCGGATGCGTATAATGATTGAAAATATTGAAAAATCAATGGTTAGATTTTTTAAATATAATTTCTGTGAATTTTTATAATTTATTAGAGGGTCACTTGTCGGTTTAGGGGCATTGGTATGATTGCCACGGGGTGATGTAGGGGCGTTTATAGGATATAAATTTAATATTTTTTTAATATGGTGCTTAAAAATTTGTTCTTAAACATTTATATTAGAAGCTTGAGCTATGCATATGGATCTCGAATTATGTATTTAATTATAAATAACACAATAATTCAAAAAATTGAGAAAATATGTAACTTGAGATTTATGATCATTTAGAAATCCGACTATTAATTTTTGATAGATTGAGTGTTAGCTAAAAAATAGCAGTTAGCTTAAGAAATAGGAGAGAAGGGGAGAGCTAGGAGGGTGGAGGGAGAACGTAACTACGTAAGTCCGCACGTATGGAGGTGGTGGTGTGGGTGTAGGTATCATATTTTCTGTTTAGATGAAGATCTAATGGTTAAAATTAATGGTTAAAAATAATAGCTAAACATTTATTAGAATTTTTATAATTTTTATTAATCTGTTAGCTAGAAAATTAAAAGAAGGAAGGAAGGAAATAGGGAGGGATGTAGGTACCGTGAGGAGAGGAGGCCCGGGAGGAAGGGGGTAGTGGAGATGGGTTTTGGATTTTTTTTTCTAAAGATAGATTTAATGGTGTATAATATTGGGTCCACCGTATTAAGTGAAAATCGAGGGCTAGATGTTTTTGTTTTCTCATAATTTCTTTGATTTCTAATTTATTAGAGCGTCATGTGACAAGTTATAAGTATTTGAAGGAAGTTTAATGGACTTCAGCTAAATAATAGTAAGGGGAAAAGGGAAGGGTCTATCTGTTTAAATAAAACCGATGGTCATATGCATTTTTTCTCAGAAATAGGATTTTTTTTAAAAAAATAATTTATTTGATGTGAAATGTGAAGATCATAGAGGTGTTGTAATGGACATCTAATAGATAATAGATGATGATATGATATATGTTATCAATGTTTATATAATGTTTCATTGATGTCTAGTTGTCACGGAAAGGATATGGATTTATGTCTAAAAATATATTTATCATATATCAAGAAAGGCCTACATGGATCAAACAAAAACTGAATATATTTAAAAATTTAATCATTTAGCTATCTATTGTTTATATATGATCATTTAGATTATATGACGATCGGCCACCATAACAGATGAACTCAAGTCCCATAACTATATCTCGAACGTTTTTTTTTCGACCCATTAGATATGAGATCATTGCAGATGACCCATTGGATGCCTATTTCTATATAAAAAAACATAGTAAATAAAGTGAATATAGGACTTAGCTCATTGATTAATTTAATTAAAAAATACAATCATTCAAGCATATCGTAAAATCATTGTATAGATCATCCATAAAAATATATTAGTGCTTGCACATTGCACAGCCAGCTCGATGCTCCATTCAAGGAGAGTTATAGCCATTTACAATAATAAAGTTCTGGTGCATATCTCGTAATAACTACCTTAATTAGAAAAAAAAGCAAAAAACAAAAAGAGGGGAGGATAGGCGATTTCATCTTGATATGATGTTTTAAATTACCGGGTCTACTCTTTTAAATGAAAATCGACTGTTAGATATTCTTGTTTCTTCTCATAACTTCTATAATTTATTATTAGAGCATCACATGGCGGCTTTAGAGTGTTTGTAGGAGTGCCACGTAGCGGATTAGGAGCGTTTGTAGGAAGTTTAATAGACATTTAGTGTATAATAGATTAAAGGTATCGTTGTTTTAACCGATACCTATAGTCTATTAAAGATGCCGGTTTTCTGTGTTTTCAACATGTAGAGGTGGAAAATGGTCTATAGGTGCCGATTTTATCACTTTCGGCACATATAACACCGATCTCTATGTGCCTTTTTTTTACTAATGTGATCAAACATATATGCATGATTTAGTTACTATATAAATAATCTAACAACATAAACATATTAGAATACTTTTATGATTTAAATGCTATAGTTGCCTAAATATTTTTACATAAATTTTGCTTTCTATTAGAAGAAGGAAAATAGGAGAGATAAATAGATACTCCCTCTGGGTTGATAATACTTGTCGTTTTGGACAAGGGTACAGTCTTAAAAAAACAACTTTGACCATTTATTTTTATTATAATATGTATAAAATTGTTAACAAATATATGATCATATTAAAGTACTTTTTAAGACTAATCTATACATGTAGTCACCATATTTGAAAGATAAATATTTTAAAAATGATTCATAATCAAAGATTCTAAAGTTTAACTTTACCCTTATCCAAAACGACAAGTATTATTAGTCCGGAGGGAGTAATAGAATGAAAAGAGAGTAATGAGAATCGAGCGTACGGTGTACGTTAGTACGTATACGTACATCTGCAGGAATAGAGTGGGCCTTATTTAGAGGTGGATTAGGATGGGTGGATTATTTTTTTTACATATAATCTAATGGTCGAAAAGAATGGGTGCACCAATTTAAATAAAATTAAGGCTTAGATATTTCTTTGTCACGTGGCAGTTTAGGAGTATTCTAAAAAAATACTGCTTCTATTGGTTAATGGGATAACATTGTTAAAAATTAGACATGAATATCCCTTCTAACGGGTAGAGCTACCAAGGATTTATTTTTCTGTTGCCTTCAAACATGGGTTTCATAGCGGCGTACTCATTCCTCTCAAAGCCAGCATATAACTCCTATTTCACTATCAGTACCCTCAAAGATGATTTTATTAGTAAGTAGGAAGTTGAGTACTATTATCAACGTTGGCCTCTACTTGGTCTGCCTCAACTCAATCATATATATATATATATATCTACTTGTGTTAACTGCTCGATGCCTTTCAGGACAAAAAGAGAATATGGATGTGATGAAAAATAATTCTTTTCAAAAAAATAGTATTTTTGACGTTTTTGTGTAGACACAATTTGTTTACAGTGTTAATCAGTACTGCTTAAATTTTTATACAGTATAAATACAATACTTTGATCATTGAAAAATATATATATCGCTAAACATACATATGATCGGGATAATTTTCAGAGTATCGTATCATTGTTTATGTTTTGATAAAGATCTATGCTTTAGCGTCTAGTTTGTTTTCATCACCTATGGATCATAATGGGTCTATGAATTTAAATAAAAATCGATGGCAAGATTACATAGTAACACATGACGGTCTAAAGTGTTGGTAGAAGTGCCATGTGACCATATTTGTGGACTAATAAATTTTATTTTGTTAGTATAGAAAATCCTATTTTAAAATGATCGTCTATTTTTCCACGATGGTTCTACCATGTACGTATATTTTTCATTTTTTACCGTAAGTACGTCCTGTTTTTCAAATGAACAGTTAGTAAACGTCTTTTCCATGGTATGTTTTTCCGGTAAACGGTACGTACGTGTTGTTGTTCTTTTTCCAAAAAATGAACAGTACGTAAAGGTATACTTTTTTCCATGTACGTTTTTCGATACGCGGATTTTTTTTAAGTAAGTAAACGGATTATGTTTATAGACAGGAAGCATAAACATTTTTTAAATAGATCTGATCTAACGGTCTAAAATAACGGGTCCACCAATTTAAATGAAAATCGACATTGAGATTATAAAATGCCACGTGGCAATCTAGGAGTGCTTGTAGGAGCGCCACATGGCGGCTTAGGAGTGTTTATAGGAAGATTAATGGACTTTTAGTATATAATAAATATGAATTAAATTTTATTTGCTGAAAATATTATTATTAGATTGAAATTTGTATTTACTTTCATATGATTATAACTTTATTGCTATAGGCCTTATAGTACATGAGAAATTATAAGCCAAGTTTGAGCATGCCTTATATTATGGAAAAGACGGAGTAATTTTTAAGCTTGTCGATCAGTGAGTGAAATGAAATAGTTAAATCAACTTGGGTTTACTAGACTAATTTTTTATGCCGTTCAAGCCCGCTATCACGTAATCATCTACATGGCAAAGCCACCCACAAAACCACTCTAAGATGTTATTTGAACAGATTTTCTTACTTGAAGGGGTAGAATATTTGGTTTCATATTTTAGGAGGTTAAGTAGACCAACGCCAATTCTTCATATGGTGAAGTAGTTTTTCTAATATATTTATGTGTAAAGCTTTTTCGTGTTAAAAAAAACTGCTTTGTGTAAAGTTTCTGTGTCAGTATTATAATAATCAAACATCATTATTGGAGGAGGATTTTTACGGTCCATCATCACGCAAGGAGGTACAAAACATGTACGCCGATTTAGCCAGATATAATGGCTGACAATCCTCGATACCGCGAGTTCTTATGCGGCGGTGCCTCCTGTCCGGCTGCATGTGTTGAGCATGTAGAAGGGCAATACTCAATTTTAGCTTCACACATAGGTTTGCGTTGAGTCGCTCTCCGATCCCTGGCCCCCAAGGCAGCCTCCGCATCCATCCTCCACTTCGGCGATGTGGCCCATTCCTTCCAATCTCACCGACTGGAGCCAAGCTAGTCGGCAACCTTGGCCCCCCTCTCTGCCAACTGCCATTGCCTCCCCCCTCATTTTAGTATTTTTCTTTTTTTTTCTCCCCTCATGCGGATGCCTGATTTGTCCAAGCAATGGAGGAGCTTCAGCTCTGGTCCATCGAATGCAAAAAGGAAATAAAAAAAAATCCACTGGTCCCATTTCGATTTTTCAACCGTCTGATTCGTGCTGGGCTTTTTTTAACAACCTGCTTGGGAGATGGGGATCGAACCGAGATCATCCTGATCACACCACGCGCAGGGTACCAACTGAGCTATGGAAGTCTTATAATAGCTGTAAGCAATATATATACAAGTTATTCATCGTTACAATGTAGTTACCATGCACTCACATTTGAAAAGGTTTTACCTAAAAAACTTGTGAAAGATTTTAAGATAGACCTTTCCTTTTCCTCGCGTGGTGGTCTAGGTGGATTCGAGCTCGCCGGTGAACTCCTCCCGTGCAGTCCTTTCCCCATGCTCGCCAGCGACCTCCGCTTGTTGCACGGTCCTTCCCAAGCTCACCGGTGCTTCCTGTTGTTTCAAGTTGTGCCCATCATACTCCTATAGATTAAATGGTTGGATTTTACTTGTACCTCACAGTACCAGTAGCTAGATGTATCACATGAAGGACATTAAAAAACCTCTCATTGGAAATTGCAATGCTTGTCCCATCAGTAACGCTAAAACGGCCAACATTACAGTGCTGCCTTTTTTCAAGCAAAGACAGTTCGGGGTACATGGAAATAAGTTGAAAATATATGTTTTAAAATATTGTGCTAAAAAGGTTCAAATTCAATGCATTGGATTTACCAACCTAGTACTTACATCCAACTACCCAGGAATAAAGAGCCCAAAAGTCCTTAAAAAAAAGGGAGTGCTAAAGCAAATCTCGTTCACTTCCCAGAATAAAAAGTGCAAATGAGAAGAGCAGAGAAAATAAAAGAAGATAAATTTCCCTTCCACAATCATCAGAGAATTGAATTGAATTGAATCCAACACTGCAATAGTTCAATTAATTCCTTCAAATCCACCACAAATTTAGAGAGGAATTGAATCACAAACTCAACCAGAGGAACAAACAAATCAATCACACAATCACTAGGAAAGTTAGGCAAGGCAGCCATGTCAACGCACGCGACGAGTTTCATCTACATCGCACGTACGTTTTACGGTCCATCACGTGAGGAGGTATCAAATCCTATACATTAATTTAGCGAGATCTAATGGTTGACGATCCTTGATACTGCAAGGTACTGGAGTTCCTATGTAGATCCTGTTCGTCAGCATGTGTTGAGCAAATGGAATGGCAAAACTCACTTTTTTCGCATCGCACATTCGTTCGCGCCGAGTCTCTCTCTGGTCCCTCCCGATTGCCGGCCCCAAAGGCAGCCTCCGCATCCATCCTCCACGGAGGCGGCGTGACCCATTCCTTCCAAGGTCGTCGACCAGAGCCAAGCTAGTCAGCGAACTCAGCCTCCCTCTTTGCTAGCTGCCGCCGCCTCCCTGACGCCTCCACCCTTCCTCTCCCCATCCGAGGTCACAAGTTTGACTCCCCGGCATCCTAGTATTTTTTTTCTCCCCTCACATGGTGGAGGCCTGATTTGTCCAAGCAATGAATGCCAAAAGGAAAAAGAAAAAAAAAGCTTTGGTCCATCGTCTATGGTGCTAGAGATTGATCCAGGCGGATTTGCTTTTCCTTTCCCCATGCATGAGAAGATGGGTTTGATTGATCCTGGCGGTCTATTTTTCTTCTCACATGGTGGTCTAGGTGGATTCGAGCTTGCCGGTAAACTCCGCCTCCCGCGCAGCCCTTTCCCCATACTCGCTAGCGACCTACTCTTGTTGCGCGGTCCCTCCCCAAGCCAGGGCCCTAGGTGAACTTCGTAATATAGGACCTCAAAATGAAATATACTTTTATTTATAATATATACTTTTATAAATCATATATCATTGAAAATGATGCGACTAAACATTATAAACACCTAAAATTATTATGTAAATTAATCAATGAGAACAAGATAAAATTCTAGCCCAATTTTCAAACTAAATAGATGCAAATAAAAATATAAGAAGATCACAAGACTTCACTCTAAACCCTAGCCACGATGAAATAAGGTGTGATTACATGGAAGTCAGACCTGAGGACGGACAATGACATCCTGCTAGTTGGGTTGGTTGGTGATGGGTCCTGTACCGGCTTGGGCCCTAGGCTGTCACACAACCGGCCTAGGGCCCAAGACGGCCCTGTCCAAGCTCTCCGATGCTTTCCGCTCTTTCAAGTTGTTCCCCATCATACCCCTATATATTAAAAGGTTGGGTTTTAGTTGATACCTCAGTAACAGTATCCGGTGGTATCACAACCACCACATGAAGGGCATTAAAAATCTTCTCATTGAAAATTGCATTCGTCCCTTCAGTCACACTATCACGGCCAACGTAACAATGTTGTTGTTTTTTTTAAGGAAAGATAGTTCAGGTAAAGGGAAATGAGTTGAGAATATATGTTTTAAAATATTATGTTAAGATAGGTTCGGTTCGACTTTAGTGGAAACTGTTTTAACAGCTCGAGTGGACGTCCACCGTTTAGTACATATCATCTAAATGGTTATAATTTTTTTTTTAAATATGAATAAGATAGATCAATATGTAATATATCAATCCACAAACATGAAAGTTAAAATTCAACTTCTACAAGCTGTTACAAAATAACAAACAAAACTTAAATTACTATAGGTATATTTACAATTAAATTTGTTATTTTTGTTACAACTTGTAGAAGTGAATTTTAACTTGCATGTTTGTGGAGTGATATATTACATATTGATCTATCTTATCAATGTTTTTGAAAATTATCCGTAACTATCTAGTTGACATGCAATAAACGGGTGGACATCTACTCAGGCTATTATAATCCATCTCCCGACTTTAGGGCCTATTCGTTTTGGAGGGATTTCAAAGAATTTGGATTCCTAATAATTAATTCCTATGAATGCCAATCGGTTCATAAAAATGTAGATACATGAAAACCAAATGAATTTTCCTTTCCTACAAGTTGTAGAGAGATATAAATTTTTTATTCACTCAAATCCCTTGAAAAAATTCTTATGATTGAAGTGTGCATATAATTTTTTTCTCCATTTTTTATTTCTATGTGCTAAAATCTATCTATCTATCTATTATATACTAAAAGTCCATTAAACTTCCTACAAACGCTCTTAAGCCACCACGTGGCACTCCTACAAACTCTCCTAAGTCGCCACATGGCACAATCTAATCTCACCGTCGATTTTCACTTAAATTGGTGGACCCGTTATTGTAGGCCATTAGATCAGATCTATTATTAAAAAATAATTACTATTGCATTGTTTATAACATACGAGCGCTGTCTGTATGTATGATTTTGTACGATACAAATACTACTGCTGTTCTTCCCGTATGTATACAAACGTACATGATTGTGAAAACAAACGATAAAATTTCCTAATCTTCGCTGGAAGAAAACAAATACACATGTATACATAAAAAAGACAGAGAATTTATATATGCATTCATAAAAATCAACGGTCTTTTTAAAATATGATTTTCTACAATATAAAGATAAAATATATTACTTCAAAAATATCAATAGTTTAGTTAAACTAAGATCTATAATAAATATTTAATCAATGTTCCTTTAAACCAGCTTCTAAATCAATCTATTATATACTAAAAGTACATTAAACTTTGTACAAACGCTTTTACATCGCTATGTGGCTCTCAAATAAATTAGAGAAATCATTGAAATCTTTTATATACTAAAAGTCTATTATATACCTGCAAACGATCCTACATTGTCACGTGGCACTCTAATAAAATTAGAGAAATCCAAAATATTTAGAGTAAAAAAAGAAAAGCATCCAACCTTATATTTTTCACTTAAATTAGTAGACCCGTTATTTTAAACATTAGATTAGAGCTCTTAAAATTCCCATGCCGCTAATCTCTATCCCGGGAAAAAAAACATAAAGTGCTTATGTCGTACGATCGTCTCCCTCCTAGAAAAACAAAACTTAAATACCTGCATTATATACGATTGAAAAAACAGTTAAAGCCAAAAAAAATAAAAAAGAAAACATGCACTAGAATCAGAAAGAAATACTAACAAAGGAAAAATCATCAGTGCCGGCACTGATTTGTTGTCAACAGCCTTTAATCTATGATTTTATTAAAATAATACTACACAGTTAAATTTAATCATAAACTTATTGTAGTGATAAATATATCATGACAAATGACACCAGCATGTAATAGCAAATGCAATAATAATGTTTCAAATAATTTCATATCATATTTTATGGTGTCAAATATCACAAATATAAAGCGTTAACTTGAATCTACATATGTAAAATAACAAAACCTAGCATTTTTTTAAGTACATCTATTTAGGTTTATTTAATTTTGGAGAGATTGAGATTCTCAAAGTATTTGGAATTTTTTCAAAACTTTTCTTATTTGAGCTGTGAGAAGCATAATTAATAGATTGATGAGAAACATTAAATTAAATTTTAGCAAGTGATAATAAAACAACATAATTTAGATGTGATTTTTAAGTAGATCTTTTTAAGTTTATTTTGGGTGAGATTGAGATTCTAAAAGTATCTGAAATTTTTCAAAACTTTTTTATTGCTCTTTGAGGAGTGAGAAGCATACATGATAGATAGATAATTTGCTACAATACAACCCTTAATTCATCACAAGAATTATGTATTTTCTTTGCCAAGTAGTATTAGAAAAATATGAATAATCCAATAAAATACGCATAAAACTACTTATGTTATATTTTTTATAGTTGATAGAGATTCTAATATACCGGGTATAATTGATGGATAAATGTTATACACCACGTAACCCAACTGTAAGTGCACTCTAGCAAATTATTTAATGTAAATAAGTTTGTGAAAATAAGTACATTCTTAGTATTAGTAAATGAGTCTCGTATGGTTGCTTACAACATATGGTGGAAACAAATTTAGCGCTAAAGTATAAATCTTTATCAAAATATAAATAATGATATGGTGTTTTGCATATTCTCATGGTGGTATGTCTCTTTAGCTATAGTTTTTATTAAGTAGTGTCAAATGATTAACCCCACTCATTTGAAATACATAATATTGTATGTATTCCATTAAAATTTGAGAAGTACTTATTACTAACTTCATATGAAAAAAATGCATTTTCATCACCTCCTCCTTTCTGTCCCTCTATGCTTGAATGCAGGGTGCAGTACTTGCTATGCCATCGTAAATATTGCATGGGTATGTACATGGTTGAGTTAAGGTGGTGTCCGTGAAAGGACACCATAGGCAGTGTAACTAAAGTGACATACTGATAGTAAACTAAGTGTTAAAATTGTACTCTATGATGGTTTTTAGGGGTATGGCTACATCGATGCGGAACCTATATGTTTCAAGGCATTACATACAAAAGCCTTCGTTCGCAGATACAGTCGACTTCATCCATTAGAGATGCATTCATGTTTATTTTAAACAGAGTTATCGTATTATTCGGTAGATATGGTATATTTAGACTATTTATTTATATCAAGATGCGAAAATAAGTGATGAACACCGGGTTATGCAGGTAGATGAATTTTTTAGTGTATTGATAATGTATTATTTGTTTTAGTGGTACTAATACAGTTTCATTTATTAAAAGTTGACCTAACTCTTAAAACAATGATAGTAAGTAGTGATGACAAACTACAAGTTTATATATGACCAGGACAAAGGTATTTTTATTTAAATCTAAGAGATATTCTTATCACGTTAGAAGTATATTAAAATCTACCGTCTATTTTATGGTAAATATATTTCTTTTTTTTCTTATTGTAGAGTAATCTAAATTCTCTTACAGTGTGTGTCTCTCTCTGTATATATGATTCCTTTTAGCATTATTTTTTTAATAACAAATAAGATGCCTGTGCATATGTGTGAATTTCCTTTCCGATTTATATTCCACAAATGTTCTCCGGTTCATATCCTGTCGTTATAGCGTTTCGTTAGAGCGTTTGAAACACACACTATAATACATGCCCGCACGAATGCGCGGGCTACCTTCCTAGTTCCTTTAAAAGGAATAGGCCTCATTGCATTGGATTTACCAACCTACTCCAGTACTTACGGATAAAAGGGGAAGCATAAAAGAGCCCAAAAATCCTAAACAAAAGGGAGTGCTAAAGCGAATCTGGTTCACTTTCCAGAATAAAAAGTGCAAATGAAAAGCAGCAGAGAAAATAAAAGAGGAGAAATTCCCCTTCCACAATCATCAGAGAATTGAATTGAATTGAATCAAACACCGCAATAGTGCAATTCCTTCAAATCCACCACAAATCCCGAGAGGAATTGAATCACAAACTGAACCAGAGGAACAAACAAACCAATCGCATAAATAATCACTAGCAAAGCTTAGGCACAGCCATGGCGACGCGCTAGCAGTTCTTGTCGGCGGCGGCGAGCTTGCACTTGACCTTCTGGAACACCACCGCCGGCGTGCCCGGCGGCGCGAGCTGCAGCTTGAGCGGGCACGTCGCGGCGAGCTTGCACTTGGTGTAGTGCGCCTGGTACCTGACCTCGCCGGTGACCGCCACCTCCACCTCGAACACCCCCGTCGCGTTCTCCTTCTTGAACTCGGCGACGCCGGCGTTCCCGAGCGCCGCGTATGCGTTGTCGCTGCTGGAGTCGAGGTGGTACACCCGCGTCTTCCCCGCCGGGTGCTTCTCCCCCTCGCCGGCGAGCTTGACGCGCTCGAACCGCTGCCCGTCGAAGCTGTACCC
The DNA here is from genome assembly GCF_034140825.1 of Oryza sativa Japonica Group. Taxonomy (NCBI): domain Eukaryota; kingdom Viridiplantae; phylum Streptophyta; class Magnoliopsida; order Poales; family Poaceae; genus Oryza; species Oryza sativa. Next base: position 8,463,242 of record NC_089041.1, read on the forward strand.
GGCCTCCAGGTCCTTGGTGTTCTTGATGCTCATGGCCCAGTTCTTGTTGCGGACGGCGAGCGTGAGCGAGAGGTTGTAGGCGAGAGCGGTGGCCTCCGACGGGGAGGAGAGGTTGAACCGCGTGAGGGACGCGGACTCGACGGTGATGGAGACGTGGCGGATGAAGCCGTAGGCGGCGAGGAGGACGGCGAGGAGGACGACGGCGGCGACGAGGAGGAGGCAGACGGCGCAGTAGAAGATGGTCTCCCGGGTGTCGTAGGAGACGCAGCCGCAGCAGCAGCGGTCGCAGCACGCGTCGTAGCACTCGTAGCACCCGCACTCGCAGCAGCAGCAGCACATGGCTGAGCTGAGCTCTGCGAGATTTGGATCTTGGAGTGGCGGCTAGCTGGCTGGTCGGAGGAGGAAGAAGAAGAAGAGCTACTGACGCTCAGCTCAGTAACTGTCAAATTGGGAATTCTGAATTCAAGTAGGCAATGAATCGAACGAAATTTCTTGCAATTTTTTTCTCAATTTGTTGGAGCCTTGCTGCTGCTGATTGTCAAATCGTGGTTGGTCAGATGCATCACAGCCTCAGTTTATTCTCTCTCTTTTCTTTGTTTTTTTTTGGAATTTTATCTTGGTACATTTCAGAAGGGGACACATGGTGAGTTGGTGACTGAACTGAGGCCCTGCTTAGTTAAGGGGTAAAAAGTTTTAGCGTAAATTAATCGTAGTCTAATAATAAAACAAATTACATATTCCGTCTATAAACTGCAAGGCGAATTTATTAAGCCTAATTAATCTATCATTAATAAATATTTACTGTAGCACCACATTGACAAATCATGGAGCAACTAGGTTTAAAAGATTCGCATTGTAATTTACACGTAATCTATGTAATCAGTTTTTTTCTATATTTATTACTTCATGTATGTGTCCAAACATTCTACTCTCTCCGTCCAAAAAAAAGGCAAACCCTGGGTTTTCATGTCCAACTTTAACTGTCCGTTTTATATGAATTTTTTTACAATTCGTATTTTCATTGTTGTTAGATGATAAAACATTATTAATATTTTATGCGTGATTTGTCTTTTTAATTTTTTTTATAATTTTTTTAAATAAAACGAATGGTCAGACGTTGGACACGGAAACCAGGGTTTGTTTTTTTGGACGGAGGGAGTATGTGTCAGGGTAGTTTTTGCGTGGTAACTAAACAGCACCTGAGTAGCTTGGCTGCTTCAAAGCGTTGGTGAGTTGATTTTCAGCCGTTGGATCGGGATTGGATGGATCAGATCTGCTTCAAGGTGTCTTATTGGTCAACGGGTCAAGTCGTCGGGCGATGTGATGATGGCTACTCGCTTGCATTAATTTCAGACTTTTAGAGAGTTGTGGATAAGAAATTGATAGCCAGGTTGGATGGTTTCATGAGAAGAGGCAGAGAAGCTAGGGAGCAGTTTCCTGGAAAATATTGGTATTTATAATTCTTTGTTGTTTTCTGTTCGATTAACTGTTTTCTCTCAAAATGAAATGGGCCGGTACATTCTGTGCATGTAGTCGATCATTTTTCTTCTGTTTTTCGAAACCTTTTAAATGTAGTTCTAAACACGAAACTAAACCTATTGTTACGCGATCCCCAATTTCATTGCAATACAATATTATTGAGATGGAAAATCCTTAGGATACGTTCGGGAGCTCCCCGGCATGAAAAACGGAGCAGCGATTAGCACGTGATTAATTAAGTATTTGCTATTTTTTTCAAAAATAGATTAATATGATTTTTTAAGTAACTTTTGTATAGAAACTTTTTTTAAAAAACACACCGTTTAGCCGTTTAAAAAGCGTGCGCGCGGAAAACGAGTGTGGGGAGTTGGGAACCCTTGCTAGAGAACACAGTTTACGCGTGGTTAGGATTTGCAATAGCAAGTTACTGTTGTTACCACGACGTGAACATTGGTGGTAAATACTTCATGGCGGCAACATTTGTTTGTGATAGCTTTTACGGTATTTGTGTTGTACTAAAAGCTTGAGAGATAGAATAATATGAACTGTTGATGAAGAGGGGCAAGGTATGAAATAAAAGTTATCGTAACCGATGGTGGATGGTAGTGAAGTAATTAAGTAGTAAAATAGGGTATTTTGGGTTAATCAAATACCTAGCTAAATTGATCGGTAATGTTTGGTTCAAAAATTTGTAAATCTTCCCAGGCATTTTGCCTCCAATACATTTTGTATCATTTGGTCGAAAATGTAAGTCTTCCCATACAATTTATCTCCCAAATAAATTTTATCATTTTCTAATATTGGAAAAAGTACGAATTATCCTCTCGAACTATCGCGGTCGTCCGAATTACCCCCTGAACCACAAAACCAGACATTTTTCACCTCCAACTATGCAAACCTGATGAATTACCTCCCTCGATCAAATCCGCGGTGGTTTTGGTCTACGTGGCAGTCCAGTCAGCATTTTATTTTTTTAAATGGTGGGACCCACATGTCATACCCCCTCTATCTCTATCTTCCTAATCTCTCTCGGTCTCTCTCTCGTGGCGGAGGATGCACGGCGGCGCGCGGTGTGAGACAAGGAGGGGGAAGCGGCGGCGGCGTCCAGGGCGGGTGGGGGAAGCAGCGGCGTCAGGGCGGGCTGGGGCAGCGGCTGCGGCGGCGACGGCGGCGTCCAGGGTGGCTTGGGGTAGCGGTGGCGTCAGGGAGGGCTGGGGCGGCGGCGGCGGCGACGGCGGCGTCCAGGGTGGGCTGGGGAAGCAGCCGCAGCGGCGACGGCGGTTTCCAGGGTGGGTTGGGGAAGCGGGGGCGGCGGCGGCGTCTAGGGTGGGCGGGGAAGTGGCGGCGATGACGACGCCCTCCAGATCGAACGGGGGCAGCGGCGGCGGCGCCCTCCAGGGCAGGCAGGGGAACCGGCGGCGGCGGGTGCAGCGGGAGCGGCAGCGGGCACGGCAAGGAACGGGCGCTCGTGCGTGGGCTGGCCGCCTCGCCTCGCTTCGCCGCCGCCACCTCATTCCCCGCTGCTCGCCTCCTCCGCCGCCACCGCCTCGCCTCGCCTCCGCCGCGCTCGCCTCCTCCGCCGCACCTCGCCGCCTCATCCCCTGCCGCCGCTTGCCTCCTCCGCCGCCTCATCCCCCGCCGCCGCCGCCGCTCACCGGCCCCGCCTGCCGCTGTGATTCGTGAGAGAGTGAGAGAAGAGAGAAAGAGGGGAAGAGTGAGAGAAGAGAAGAGAGAGAGGAAAAGTGTATGATAGGTGGGGCCCACCTATTTTCTAATAAATAAATTGCTGACTGGACTGCCACGCGTACGACACGTAGACCAAAATCACCGCGGATTGGGTTGAGGGGGTAATTCGTCCGGTTTGCATAGTTGGGGGTGAAGAATGTCCGGTTTTGTGGTTCAGGGGGTAATTCAGACGACCGTGATAGTTCGGGGGGTAATTCGTACTTTTTCCTCTAATATTTGAATATATTTTTTGTGTTGTTTCATGTATCACAAATTTATAATTAAGTTGACATTCATTCTTTATAAGGTAGCGTACGTGGCAGCCAAATTAGCCCCTAAATTTAGCATGTGTACATACATGCATGATGATTAAGTTGGAAATGATGATGGTCAAATTAGCCCCTAATTTCTAGCATGCTTAACATGAGTAACACAAGTTATTAGCTGGCAAGTTCAAATATTTGGAACGGAGATGGGAGAACAAGATCAGGATTCCACTAATTAACACAGTTGATTACTATAGAATTAAAGAGAAAACATATTATTCTTAAAAGAATTTCCTCAATTGTAGGATTGCACCCTAATCAACACAATAATAAAAAAAAGACACATTTTTTCGCCCAAAACAACATGGCTGCATGATCAACAAAACATATCAATTTCCTTCTTCACTTACGGTCATATCTTGTACTTTGATTTTTTTAAGACTCTGTACTTTGAAATTATATTATCTAGGTTCATGTTTATTGGGGAGAATATGAAAAGATGAACAAACATGTAAATATAGCTTATCGACGATGAATTACATATGAACCTACAAACCGATGATCTTTTACCGAGGTTATATGTTCTTTGTGATAAAATATAAATTTTAAAATAACCACACAAACATTCGGTCATATTTTATCCAATTGTGTTATTAGAAACAAAATATTAACCTAAAAAACATCACGATCATATTCTTAGAAAGAAGATGTAAATCTAAGAAAAAAAACGCGTAAATTTCGTAATGCAGGATTACCGACGATCATGTTGCTAGGAATGTAAATCTTTTTAGAACATGTAAATAACGGAAATGAGAATCATCGGTCATACTCGAGATGTGGTACCGATGCGGTACTTGTGTACCTAGAAGTAAAATGAAGTACCTAGAAGTAAAATGAAGACAGTTATGCCCTTCTCTATCTCCTAAAAAATAATCCTTTTGCCCTTACTACCTAAATACATATATCCATACTTAAATATCTTTTAAGTGGTACTTTTATTGTGGATCATTAGATTTTTACCTATTTTAGAATGTAAACACCATAAAAACTCTCTTTGTTTGTAGCTTTCCCTTAAAAAAATATTTGTTTGTAGCTAAAATGTTTAATTCGAAAAATAACGTTTTGTAAGGTTTGCTTCTAAAATTTGAAATAAAAAGTTAGAAAAGTAAAAGAAAAAAATCATACATTTGACAGGATACCTGTATTACTCATAGCCATTTATAGAATGGTTCCAAATCATTATTTTGTATTTATTTTTAAAAAGTCCATATATCTCCGGAACTTTGGATGGAATTCCGTATAACAACTCAATCTTTAAAACTGGACATCATCCCTCAAACTTTACAATACCATTGACCTTAACACACAACCACGCAACTGATGTTATACAAACTATTTTCAATAGTTAGTATAGCATATTTAGATGTCATCAATAATTATTCATCGAACAGAACAAGAGTGCAATGCAAATCCATCCTAATATATGCAAATTAGATGAAACTTGGGGGGTTTGATAAAGTCTTATGCAGAACACCTACATTTGTGGAGCCCTAAATGCTTCGTATAATAATCTAGGCACTCTTCGTTTTTCTCTGGTTTGACAAGGCAAGCAGCAACAGGGAAAGCCCCTATGACTATGAGATTTCACGGTTAGCATGCGAATCTCAAAGAAAATTGGGCAATATAGAAATCTCGAAAAAAAATGGATAGCCTATCAATTTTTAGAAGCAATTTTTATAAAATCTTCTCTGAAACCTTCTCTGAAAAACCTTCTCTGAAAATTTTTTATAAAACCTACTCACTATACGAAAACAAACCAACTTTCACACATGAATTTGGACAGAAATTGATCTTTTTGGACGGAGGGTGCACTGGTTTAGGATTATATTTTTCCAAACTTAGTGTCAATTAACTTTTTTTTCCAAGATGGTTTAATTGTTTAGCATTGACACAATGTGAATCTCCCTTTTTTTTCCAATATATGAAGATTGTTTTTTTTTGCATATTATTGGTGTGTGGTTATGTTTTGGCTAACAACGTGCATCAACGACTTAGATCCATAGCACAATAAATGTAGACTATAGGTTCAAGCGGAAAAATTCATGCATGCAACTTGTGCTTGGTTTATGTTGCACGAGAATGTCCGAGCAAACTAACAGATCCAAAATAAGCAGGGGCGGAGCTAGAGCGAAATGGAGAGGGGTGCCATATACTTGCTTTACTCTGTTTTAGACCAAATTAAAGCTGATGTACAGGGGCGAAGCTAGGATTAATGATCACCGGGGTCAGTACTAATTAACCAGGGTCTATTTTCAACCAAACCGATCGAAAACCACGCTGTTTAGATGTGGGATGAAAGTATATTATGAGTGAAATGTCGAATAGTTTTTGAGAATTTGAATTTGAAGCGGTAAATTCAGCCAAATATAATCAGATTTTGGACAAAGAAAGTCATATCGCCATGTTCGGAATCCAATATTAAATCGAAGAGGTGAACCCTGATACAAACTTGGTGTGTTCGAACCTTGCTACGTGTTCAGAACCCTTCCCTCCTAACATGTAAAATGGAGCGACTAGCACATGATTAATTAAGTATTAGCTAAAAAACTTAAAAAATAGATTAATATGATTTTTGAATCAACTTTTCTATAGAAATTATATTGCTAGGGAATTTGAGAGGTTGTGGGCCACTAGCCTTATGCATGGTCTCAAATCGCAAAGACTCAAATGAATATGCATATTCGGTTGACGTATAATCATAAGAGCTAGCTAATAATCTTCTATTTGCTGCTGTTAGGGTATGTTCGGAACCCAGGGTTCCCAACTCCTCTCCATCATATTCCGCGCGCACGCTTTTCAAACTGCTAAACGGTGTGTTTTTTACATAAATGATTCTATATAAAAGTTGCTTAAAAAATCATAATGACCTATTTTTGAAAAAAATAGCTAATATTTAATTAATCACGTGCTAATGTACTGCTCGTTTTCCGCGCACACTGTTCCGGATGGGAACTAGGTGGTGCGAACACAGTCTTAGTATCTTAGTAGTTGTCAATTGGGTTTTAACACAACAATCAACAATTAATGTCACTGGGGTCTAATCGTTCTTTTCACCGGGGTCATAGCTAGTAAAATACAGAGGGTACACGAGGTTTATAGAAAATCGTCGGGGTCGACTGACCCCGATAAACAAATGTAGCATCGCCCCTGCTGATGTAGGTGTTTAAGTTTGCACTGAGGGGGGGTGCATATATGGTGAAAATAGATGAACTATAGCTAAAAAATTTTCTTCACCCGGTTCTTGAGCACCTCCCCCCCTTTGAACATGTAGCTCCGTCCCTGAAAATAAGGCTCGAAGCAACCATCTCTTCCGCTCTTTGTGAGACGCCAGACGATATTGTGCTCGATGTGCTGCAGGTTGTTGTCCCACATCAAGAACAACAGCCTCATCTCCGATCTTTTTTATTAGCTAAAGTGCATATAATCCATAGTCGTATTGCTGCATCAGAGAAGTATATACAGTGAGATGGCCAGAACATGAGCCATTTAGGCAACAAGAAATAGTAGTGTGTATCTATATATCTAACACCCCCTCCCCCATCATACTCAAGGTGGATCGAACACATTGAGTTTGAGGAGATGCAACCGATGATGCTCTCGAATTTGAGCCTTGGTAGCGATTTGTAGCTCAGATGACATATATTGGAGAGCAATGGTGTATTGTTGACAATCAGAAGATGTGAAAGAAGAACTCATGTTCACCGGATAATTGGAGATTTGGATTGCCCCAATGTTGTCGCATAGGAGAGTTGTGGGTGCATGACAATTCACAAAAGACACCAAAATCAGCCAAAAGTCAACCCAAACAGACAATCTCTAAAGTGGTGGTCACAAGAGCTCGAAGTTTTGCCATAGTACTAGATCATGATACGGGTGCTTGTTTCTTGGACTTCCAAGTAAGGATAGAAGTGCCAAGAAAAATGCAATAGCCAGTGACAGATCGACGATCAGCAGGATCACTTGCTCAAGTGGGGTCCGAGAATGCACGAAGTTGAAGCGGAGTAGCCTTCGCATAGAATAAGCGATAAGTTACAATACCCTTCAAGTAGCGTAAGACATGAAGTAAGTGGTCATAATGGACTAAGGTGGGAGCACCAACAAATTGACTCAAGATATGAATAGTATAAGCAATATCTAGCCTAGTGATGGTACGGTAGACAAGACTTCCGACAAGATGTCAATATCGGAAAGGATCATCAAGAAGTGTACCATCTATCGAACGAATGTGAACATTCAATTCCATAGGAGTTGTGGCCGTTCTAGTATTAGTGAGACCTAACTGAGTAAGGAGATCCTCAATATAACGTCGTTGAGAAATGTAGTAACCATCAGCAGTAGATGCGACTTCAATCCCAAGAAAATAGTTGAGTGAGCCTAGATCAGACGTCATAAACTGATGATTGAGTATCCCTTTTACGAAAGAAATTAATCTAAATCATCGCCAGTAATCAATATGTCATCTACATGACTACATATTGCAAGAGTAGGGTAAGTCCACATTCAGATGTGTGAATGAACAAAGCAATGGTCGCTAAGACGGAAGCTAGCAGCACATATCACATGAGGATCCTACTTGAGACCATACAATGAACGATGAAGGTGGCACACGTACCCAGGTGGAGCTTCCACACCCCCGAAGGTGGTTGCATGTAGACCTTGTGAAGGTCTCCATAAAGAAAAGCATTCTTGACTTCTATTTGTAAGATAGTATAAGAACGAGATGTTGTCACAACAATTAAAGTGCGCAAAGTAGTCATATGAGCAACAGGAGTAAATTTCTCATCATAATATTGGCCATGAGTCTGCTGGAAACCTCTAGCTACTAGACGGGCTTTATATCCCTCCACTGAACCATCAGACTTGATCTTGAGTTTGTACACCCACTTATAGGTGATAGGAATAGCATGAGATGACAAGGGCACATGATCCCATGTGCTAGTATGCTCTAGTGTATCAAGTTCCCCTTACATAGCCAATTGCCACTAAGGCAGAGCTATTGCCTCCTGATAAGTCGATGGCTCAAGAACAGCACCAACAGCAAAATCATTTGTATTTAGTGCATGAATAGTATCACAATTATGCAGACTATACATTGGAGCAAGAGGTGAGTCATCAACTATATTGTTGGTACTCCCTCCGTTCCTTAATATAGGGTGCAATTGCTCGGACCCTAATACCAAGGAGGCTTAACTATTTTCTTGGGGTGACGACGCATGCAACGCTTCGATCTGCCTGTGCGCAGCATGCATGCAGCTCTTCGCATCCTTCCGCGCGAAGGATCAGCTATTTTTGCAGCTCTTCGCATCCTTCCCCGCGAACGATGATCTATTTTGGTGCGCAAAAAAGACCCCGCGAACGCATGCACTTAAAAATTTCAACAAAAATTTTGGACGTGCCATCAACGAAAATTTCGAACGCGCCATGAACGAAAATTTGAATTGAGCTAATCTGATCGCCAGCTTGTTCTATAAATATGGTGAGACATTCATTCCACACTAAGCTTGTCTCGGCTTTCCTCCCATTATTGAACACAATGGCAAGTTTGGATCTAAATCAACCTTTTAATTGGGATGAAGTTGAGGATTTGGAGGGAGAAATACCTGATTTGAACTACGATTACATTTGGTATTTAGAGAGTGAAGGTGTGTACGGTTTCTGCTAGTGTTTTCTTATTTTTCTCTTATGTACTCAGTGTTTCGATCTTCTTTTATGATCTGTACATGCTTGATGATCTAGTTTGTTATATCGGTCAGATGAAGAAGGTGGCCACGAAGATGTCAACAACGCAGCCGCCAGCTGCGGCAATGATGATGGCGGCGGCGGCAGAGGTGGTGACAATGATGATGGCGACGGCGGCGGCGGCGGCGGCGCAGGCGGCAACAACGATGATGATGGCGGCGGCGGCGGTAGAGCACATGCCGGCATGGATGCTGGCAGCGGAACACATGACGTTGATCAAAATGATTCCGTCATAGGTAATACACGCAAGTGTTTTTTTTTGCTCAGTTTGTTTACTGGATGAGCCTTTGCACATAGCTATGCATGCACAGTTCCATGCAAACCATGAGTAAGCTTGCTGTTGTTGCTTGTTTGCGGTCGATATATACCATGAGTAAACATGACAAAACTATGCAAACCATGTAAATCGTGACTGTAATATTTGCACGTACTAAGCATCATCAACCATGTCTAGGTATCAATATCAAGAAGAGGAGGCACTACCCTCCTGATATAAAGCGAACCATATATGCCAAGTTATTAGAGAAATCAAATCCTGGCATGATGGAGGGTGTGACAAAGTCAGTCGCTAATGAAATGGGGGTGCCGTTGAGAGTTGTCCAGCGCGTATGGCGACATGGACTTGAAGCTTTTGAGTCCAAGAAGAAGAAGTATTGTGGCCGCAAAAAAACTTATGTTTGACCCTAGTGTCATCCAAGATGTGCCGCTTGGACAACGCCAACGCTTTGCATATGTCAAAAACCACATTGTTTAGGAGCCTGAAGGAAGGATTGTTTAGGTGCCATACAAATGCCGTAAATTTCACCCTGACCGAAGATAACATGAAGGCACGTGTGCAATTTTGCATACAAATGCTTGATAGCCAAAGCATACCGAATGACCCAACTTTTAAATCTCTGTATAACATCATATACATAGATGAGAAGTCGCAACAGGGAGAGGGGTGAGTTGTTTAGTTTTTCTTAATTACTTGAAATATGACTACTACTCACAACCGTATTAATCTTTGTTACTCGATTGAATGTAGGAACCTTGGAGTTGAAGGCCATGACATCGATCACGAGGGACACTATTTGAAGCTACATCATTGAAAAGATGTTGCCCGCCATCAAAGAAAAATGGCCTATTGAGGAACACGGGCTTCCCATCTACATTCAACAAGACAATGCGAAGACACACATTGCTATTGATGATCTAGAATTCTTAGGTGCAGCACAAGAAGATGGGTGGGATATACGATTAGTATGTCAACCACCCAATTCTCTTGATCTAAATGTTTTGGGTCTAGGTTTTTTTGCAGCCCTGCAGTCATTGTTTCATAAGTCATCTCCATCAAGCATCGAAGAGATTGAGACAAATGTGATCAAAGCATATGAAGAATATTCGGTGGATAAATCAGATTGTGTGTTCCTCACACAACAAGGGTGCATGAGAGAGATTATGCGTGCAAAAGGAGGGCAACATTATGCTATCCTACATCTGAAGAAGGGAACATTAGAAAGGAATGGTCGACTGCCAATAAAGTTGCAATGCGATAAGCAAATCTATCTTGATGCATTGGATTTTATCAATGCATTAGGATTTTACTCTTGTAACTGTGCTTTGTCCGATGACTAAAAAAAATGGAGTATTCATGTTTGATTTCATTTGATCTTCAACAAAAAGAACTTGCATTTAACGGAACAAAAAAAATAAAGGATGGAACAATATGAAAATGAAGAATTGATCTTGAACAAACTAAAAGATGTGCATACTCTCTCATACTTAGGGAACATTAGTTTTGCCATTTCCATAGAGACAATTATAATTCTAGCATTTTTCCTTGTCCTCGGTCTGTTCGAGTGAATATGGAACAATATTGTCATTCGCCAGTGAATTTATAGCATACCATACATTGTCAGAGTTGATTAAATGATCAGTGCCGATCAGGAGAACTTCGCTCATGATCGTCAATTCAACCGTGTTGTCATCACAGGTTTCTGCATCCATCGTTGTCCTCGCATCGTCGACGAGGTTAGCTCACTCCTCCTGCAGCCGCATGCGAAGGGCGTGGAGATGAACCGTTCGCGCACGAGCTATATCCATTTGCGCCTGCTGCCGCATGCGGATGGCAGCGTCACAAAGCACTCGGGCACGACCGAGCTCCACTTGCGCATGTTGCTGCATCCAGATGGCGTGGACACGAAGCGATCACGCGCAGCCGAATTCCATCTCTGCTTGCTGCCGCATGCGCTGTCAACTCCCGACCTTTGTCTTGCCACTCGCCGGGCACTCTGCCATCTTCTCTGCCATATCCATCGCGCTGCTCGCCGGCGCTCGCCGATGTGTTACAACTAAAGCAAGTGAGCATGTAGATGGAGTCAGGCCGATGAGCCAAGAGCTTTAAAGCAACCGAAGGAATGAAAGAGATAAGCAACACGAGAAATGAAGCGCTAACTCCACGCATTGAAAGCGCATGCATGCATGAGCACGGAAGTCGATCAGGTTTCATACTTTTGTTTTAACGCTGCTTACTGCATGTGCATGCACACCTTATATTCTAGTACACTTCAAAAAACCAGTTATGCCCTATATTAAGGAACGGAGGGAGTAATACACAATGGATCATTAGTGGTAGGTGGAGAGGGTGGTGGTTCAACATGAGTTCGAGGTCTACAACTATAGTGAAAAGGAAAGCTTTCTATTATTGTTGTAGAAGGAAGGGAAGTACGTGTTGATGAAACTAGGATTGGTAATGGCGGAGGTGGTACATATGATGGTGAAGGTGTAGTAGGTTGTATTGGTGACAGTATAGGTGGTACAAATGATATTGAATGTGAAGGTGGTATGGACAGTGGATTCAAAGACTTCCGATGAAGGAATATAAGGAAGGTAGAGAAAGGAAATAGAATTTGTAAGAGAAGAAGTTTGACTAGTAGCAGAATAAAAGAAGGGTTTATTTTCATCAAAAGTAATATCTCAGGAGATAGGGATACAACGTTCAAAAGGATTATAGCAATGATAGCTTTTATGCTTGAGACAATAACCAAGAAAGACACACTCAACCAATTGGGCAATCAACATGGTGTGCCTACGAGGTGCATACAAGGCATAGGAAATAAAAAAAAATTAATGTGGTCATAGTGAGGAGGAGATCCAAACAACACCTCTCTAGGAGGCTTGCCTTGAAGAGAAGAAGATTGTTGTATGTTGATGAGGTACATAGTTGTAGAAATAGCCTCTTCCAAGAAATGAGCTGGAACAAAAGATGCATTGGGAAGGGTTCTAGTGTTCTCAATGATGTGATGATGTTTACGCCCAGCAATACCATTCTAAACATGAGCACCAGGACAAGAAAGCTAAGGAAGGGTGCCTTGAGATATCAGAAATTGAAAAAAGCGTTTGAGTTATACTCTCCTCCTTAATCTAAGCTAAAAATACGAGTTGGACTAGAAAATTGTGTATGAATCATTTGGGCAAAGGATTGATATATAAAAAAAAGGCTGGGAACGGTGTTTCATGAAATAGACCCATGTATATCTAGAATAATCATCAATGAGAATAACATAGTAGATGTGGTCTTCTTTAGAAGGAAAGGGAACCTTCGCCCAAACATAAGAGTGAACCAAATCAAAAGGCCGAGTTGATTTGTTTAAAGGATATGGAAGTTGCATTTGTTTGCCAATTTTGCAACCTTTGCAAGCAAAGGTAGTGTCAATAGAAACATGACCAAAAACACCTTGGTTGACAAGAGTGGCTAAGTGAGAACCACATAAGTGACCCAAATTATGGTGCCTTTGTGAGAAAGACTTGCGAGATGAAGAATAGATAAGAGAGCAAACAAACAGTATATTATTGGAGGATGATGACGAGCTTAAGTCGTCAAGAGCCTTGAGTATTCCTTCTAGTGATGTCAAGGGCCTATCACTGCTTCTATGTTACGGTCTTGCACAAAGCACACGGCGTCATGAAATCTAACAAAGCAATTTTTGTCAATGAGCTGGTGAATATACATAACAGGTTCATAGAAAGTTTTGGGACAAGTGACAAATTAGCAACTAGAAATTGAGTAGAGATGGTCCCCCAATGAGTGTTCTTAGACAATGTTCCATCAGCTGTAAGAACCATAGCACCGTTTTTAACAAGTCAACATGATTTTAGCCATATCCATCAAATGTCATATGAAAAGAATATGCTAAGTCCAAAATCCATGGTTGTGAGGCAATTGGGCAAACACTTGATGTAGATGAATAGGACAACATAGTGCCAAAACGTGCATATGGACCAAGAAACCTATCGGACACCATGATAGATCAACGCAATTAAACAGCAAAACCACTAGCTAGTCAGCTACTTGAAACTTCAACCAGAGATGACAATAGTAGTCAATAAAATAAACTTCAACCAGAGATGACAGTAGTGGTGAATAAACTAGGACGTGCACAATACATAGTGCCAAATAATTGCAGGATTCTTTTTAATTTGGTAGTTGAGAACAACAACAAATGGAAACATACTTAATTATTTATTGATTGCTAATAGACGAGCACCACGAACAATTTGGTACTTGAGAACAACAGCAAATCGAAATAGACTTACTTATTTATTAATTGGTAATAGACAAGCATCACAACCAGCTTAATGACCATGCCTTTTCCAATTTAGGAAAGCACAAAAGGGTCTCCACGCGACCACACACGTGAGTGCAGGTATGGGCCCATGCAAGATCAACAACAAATCGCGACGACCACATAGAGTTTACAGCGGCGAATCATGCGGATGATAGACCCATGCACCAACGGATGAATTGCAATGAAGGCAGAGACAGGTGTGCAGTAGGTTATACGGGGATGGGCCTTATACGCTGGCGTGTCTCTTAAGGTGTGGGACAAGTTGTCTTATCCAATGGATGTGGCATTTGAAGCCCTACCTGAAGAAGGGTGCACGGTATAAATGTTGCGGTGCTCACATAGTTTCTCAGGAAGCAATAGGAGAATAAAATCATTAAGCTTCATTACCAAATGATTCACACTATTGTCAACAAATTGAATGAAAAAAGATTCATCCAAAGAACTACTTTACAATACTAATGCATTAAATTATCTAGCATTCTTAACCCTGACGCACCTATTATCCATGTACACAATTATATTTTAATGATTTCAATCCATCCATCCTTAAAGACATGAATGAATTATATTTTTGGAAAACAAGATGGATAATAATGGTAAGCTTATAGAAACATAGTAATCTCTTCAGTATCTAACTTGTTATTCTTCTCAAGTAACCAACCCTTTAAAATCTTATGTGTTCACCATCTTCTCTTATACATTATCAAATTTATTTATAATAGATGGTCCGCAACCTAGGACGGTACCTATGTACTTTTTTTATGTCATTTCTCCTCACTTTCCCCTATTGACCATCATAGATATAATTAATAATGTTTAAAAAGAGATGATGGTGGGAGTATAAGATTTCAAATCTAAGTCCCAATTATTAGTGAGCTACTATTACCACTAAGGAGAATGGTTAGAATAAGCTATGAAGATAATATAGAATCATAGATATACATATACTCTAATTTGCCTTATACTTTAGGCTTATATTTCCTCTCTACTCTCTACATAACCTATAAGTAGTAGTAGGCATAGAATTACATAATTGGGGTTCGATAAACTAATTTATTTGTAAAACAATGGATTATATTCTTATTCTACAATATTACAATATATCTTGATATGTTTATTTATTGTTCTTTTGTTAGTTTATTACTTGTAGATATACATAAAAATTAACTACAAATCTAATTTATTGTTATTAAAAAAATAGGTATGATATTTATATAATAAAATTTATATAGTTATTTATTAATTATATATAAATTTTAAATAATAATTATAACTCCTCATCACTAGTGTTAAGGCCTGTAACATAATCAATTGAACAATATTTATAGTGCACTATAATCATTGGATTCGTAATAAGTGTCAATCTTTAGTTTATCTATAAAAATTATATAATTTTTAATGATTATCTGTATCATTGAATATTATCTACATATATTAGTACTTGGAGCATTCTAGATTTTGTTTAGGAAAACTATCTCTCAAGTTCTAAAAAACTAGTGAAGTAACCGTTGGAAATATGGTCATAATTCAGCATACTTCAATAAAAAAAGATAATAAAACATGACATGTGAATAACGAAATTATCCAGTGATAGTGCTAAACACGAACATGCTAATAACAGTAATAGTATTATCTAGGAACATGTTTAAGATGAAGTTGAGTAGAGTAACATACCCTCCAGAAAACAGTCCAGAGGATGACGAGGCATTGGTGTTGTTGTTATCTCTGTTGGTGGTGTTGTTGTAATACCCCGTATATTAAAAGATATTTAGGTTTTCTTTAGTTTGGGTTGACTTGTTTAAAATAAAGATGTTAATAGAAATAAATAAAAGAAAATACCTTTTGAAGTGGGCCAGCATGAGAAGGCCCATTAACCCAGCCCATTAGTTCTCCCCTAAAACTTAGAGAGAGAGGAACCGAATCCCACTCCCCTCATAGTGCCGCCACCCCTCTCCCTGGCCGGCGCCTCCTTCCTCCCCTCCTACAAAATTAGCATCTCTCTCATCTACAGCAAATTGCTCTCCCTAGATCTCCACCTTCATATAGCTTGGATCAAGAAGCGAAGTAGAAAAACGGAACGAGGAGGAGGAGAGGAGTAAAAGGAGGGGTTAGATCGGAGTCTCCTCTATTGTCTCCTCACAAGTTCTCTAAAGAAACCCTAGGTGAGGCTTATCCCCTTATTGTATCAGTTGTTCTAGCATGGCTTTAGTGCTTTAATTCGTGGTTAGGGAAGGCTAGAGAAGGAGTTTGGGTAGTTACGGTTCGGTTTGTTGCAGTTCTGCATGTGGGCAGATTTGCAGTCCTTCAGTTTTTTGATATTTCGGGGCTCTAAATGTTATTTTCTGCAAAAGTTTATAACTAGGAAGTTGTAGATAATGTTTGGATATATCTTCGGACCAAAGGGCGCGATTTTATCTCAAGTGGTTTAGGAGATATAATTTTTTTATTATGACTGTTGTTTTTGTGTCATAATCTGGATAGTAGTAGATTGAACTGTTTTTGAGGGGTTAAACAGTGGAATCAGCCAGGCTGCCTATAGACAAAGTTGTAGAGGTTTTTCCTAGCTTTCCATATTGGTAAACTACACCCTGATTGGGCGAGTAGAACTCTAGTTATGGTTGTTTTAGTGTGGACAGTCTGAAATTCTGGACAGATTCTGAAGCCTGCTTTCAAGCGCAAATTAGACTATTTAAATGGCAGAATAAAAATATGTTTTCTACATGAAAGATGAAAGTTGTAGGTATTGTTCTGTAGATTTTCAAAATGTATACATTTTCAGTAATAACCTTTTCATATTTCAAGATATAAAAGTTTGAAGCAGCAGTCTTGTGTATAGTCGAAGCGGCGCGTTCCTTGTTATTGAGTTTTGATAGGATGCGGCAGTAGGTTCACCTTTTTGATTGTTTTATACGCATGTTTGAATGTGTTTGCTAAGGTTTTGTTTGTGATTAGGTGGTGGTCCATCAGGTCGTGCATGATACCAATCCTTCGTTGGAGGCAAGTGCATGATGAACTAATTATGTGATTCATGGATTGTTTACTCTATCTATTTATTTCTGATATATTTCAACGTGATAAGTAATTGCTTATCTTCATATTATTGTTCACGCCATTTAAATTTCAAGTTGATATTATGTGTACGATGTTATTCTTGTTTTAATATTCTGGATTCTGGTTCTACTTAAATAATTCAAGTTTCCTGCTTGCCATGGATGTGTTTCAATACTGGATGTATTGTCCTGGATAGAAACTACTATTTCAATTCATGCCTGCGCGGGATGGGAACTACTATCTTCTTTGACTTGGTGTTTGGAAAAGTGTTTCCTATCAAAGAAAGAAAGCCTTATGTTCATGCTTTATTGTCAATGATGTGTATATGTGTTTTCTAGTTCTATATTGTACTTGCTGAGTATTTTTATACTCACTCTTATGTTTTATTTGGTTTTAGGCATTGAGACCAACATGCATGGGCAGGAAGTAGCACCCTTATATACACTTCTACTTGCACACTATCAAACTATATTGCTTAGGTCCATAATGACACTTCAATTATATTCTGGTTTGGTCTTGTAATAATCTTTTAGATTTCTAATAGTTTCTTCCCCATGGATTATAAGGATGGATCGTATTGTGGGAATGATATTGTTATTAGTTTAACTTATAATTGCCTGTCGTGGATGTCCGTATTTACAGGGGAGACTCTGCCGAAATTTCTAATAATTTTGGAAGTTAGTGGTTTGAGTGTTTTTTTGTGTGACACTCTAGGTATGTGGTTACCTGGGGTGTTACAGTTGTTCTCTCCATTTCCGGCGTCGTCTCCTCCTTTGTTGCCATGTGCAGTCGACATGTTGGTTTAGAGGAAGAAGATCGTGATGCGGAGCAGAGCACACATGCGAAGAACGTGTTCAAAAAAACTTAATTGCTTGCCTACCCGTGCAAGTACTGAAGCGAGTGGACTTCCGAAGGCCTGCACGTCCCAAGCACTCGTGCGTCCAAGTACTTGGAATCGGGGAAGCAGAATCAACGTACGATCAGAAGCCCTCACAGAGTTGTTAACCGGTGTAAACCAAAGTGACAGAGAGAGTTCTCTTCTGTCTATCTGGTGGTGGGATTTATAGCCTGTACAAGAGAGACGATTCGGGAGGATTAAATCCAATTAATGCAAATTTATTGCTCAGATCGTTACCAAAGTGAACGCCAATTCATTGCTCGGACCGTCGTCGGTTACGCTTCTGTTCATCGAAACAAAATCGTAACGTTGAGAGAGAGGATCCCGTCCCGTCCCGCTCGGCCCGACCGGCCAGCATGCGCTCGTAGCAATCCTACCACCACCTTAACCGCTCAAAAGGGGCTCTCCAATAACAGTCTATGTAAGTTAAGATTCCTTCACATTCATTTTCAAGACGGTATTAATCTTAATTGTGAACCCATAGAATTTAATATGATTAAATTAACTTGTATGCATACCATATAATTAATAAATACAATAATTAGTTCAAACTCATGGAAAAGTATAAATAAGACAGATCAGCTAGCTGCTAGTATCAGGTGCACTGATAGTGATTGGCTTTGGTAGTATTATTTTAAAAATATAGAGGGATGATAGAAATATCATCGCAAAGATATGTGAGTTGGAAAATACTATCATACGTGAGAATAACATGTGTATGCTTTGATCATGTCGGGTTCAAGTCAAAGACACATACGATGATATTTTCGAACTCCATGATTTTTTTTTAAGAGAACACATTGGAGGAGGCCTCCACGGTAAATTATATTAAAAGGATAGAGTTATATACAAACTAAAAAATAAAACAAAACAAAATATTACAAAACATCAATCCATGATTGAACCATGGGAAGAGGGACCTCTTTGAGCCTAATTAAATGTAGACTCAAATCCATCCTCAAATTCTTTCTCTAAGAAGACACACTGGGCAGAACACCATTGAAGATCAAATTATTTCTTTCCATTCAAATATTCTAGGCAGCAAGACGGAGTTCCAACTCCGTGATTTTTGTCACGGTACTAGGTAAATTGGCATTTAGAGAAGACCAAGAAAATAAGAAGGTGGAACAATAGAAGAATATGTGTTTAAGAAGGTCGAACGGACACATGAATGGACTTAAATTTAATTAATTGTTTCTAAAAGTATCATGCAACTTAGTAATAAGAAATAGCTTTTGCTTTTTTAAAAAAGCAAGGTGCTATCAAATTTTCAGTCAACTGAAAAGACATTAAAATTCAGTCAATTTTTTTACAATGTAAGAACAGCGTTGAGATTCGCACATGAAGCATCTGTTGGGATACACGTAGGCTACGATAGCATAAATCAAAATTTTCTATCGCGTAAACCAGGAACCATGCAAGTATTAGATCATAGATCGTTACCACTCGACGCGCTACGCAGTGGAAGAAGGTGCTAAGAGGTCGAAGGAATTCTAGCGAAATAGCGCGCGTCGATGTAGAGGAAGTAGTCGATCGCACCGGCTCGATCTTCTCCTCCTCGTGCGTTCTCCTCGCCGTATTCCCACGCTGATCAGCATCGCAAACCAGCGGCGTCTCTACCGGTATCCACACGTACAAGGACGGAATGCCACGCGTAGATGTGCTAACACCCGCGCGCGGCTAGGGTTTTGCTCGGGGAGGGGAGTGACGGCTAGGGTTTCTCACGTGATGCAATACCTCCGCCGGTCACACCCCTCACGAATATATAGGATCCATCACTCGGGCCTTGCAGGCCCGTAGGACTCCTATTCGGATCCCTATCCGAATTAAGCTCATATTGGATCTCCATCCAATCCCCATATTCTGGCCCATTAAGCGTGCGACCCTGTAGGTTCATGTACACTCGGCTGTAACCCGAAAACTCATTTTCGGTCCACACGTCAACAGCGGCCCCTAGCAGAACGTATTGACCCACCGGGCATACATAAAGATCATAACGGCTAAACCTCTAGTGTATACTTGTATGAACCCCTTTGCCTCATGATATCGATTAAGCTCAAGGCTAGATATGTGCCATCCTCTAATAGCTCAATCATTCAATCGAACCTATTGATAGATTATATAACTTGTGATTGACTCCTCAATCGCCTTTGGCATGGCAATGCACTCCCATAATCTACAACATCGAGGGGCCTAGAGATATCTCTCCATAGGAGGGGCAAATCTCATCTTGATTATTCATATCCCACTACATATTTCATAGCATACCCGAAAACTACTTTTATAACTACCCAATTAGGGAGTAGCGTTTAGCAGTCCCTAAGTAAGCTACTACACATGTTGGGAACCATGATAATCACAGGTCTAAGGATTCAACACCAACACTAAATAAGATCACTGATGACACAACACATATGACTCTTGCAGTGTCTCATGTTGGGTCTATCCAACAACATGTTCACCAACATGTATTCACATTATTAATTTGGTATCTCTATACCATGATCCATGAGATATGATCATCAATTAATACATGTGCTGATCATATAAACATATTTGTTCCACATATGATATTTGATCAGGGATCCTTTAGAAATAGTTACAAACAACATAAAGAGTCTCATGAAAGAATCACATATTCATTAACCAATAATGAGTTATCTATTTCAAAGAACAATGTCGAATAAATATGTAAATGTATATGATACAATCATCTCTATGATTGCCTCTAGGGCATATCACTAACAGCATCCCTATCCCCAATCCTTTTCTCCTCTGACCCCAAAACCACACGCACGGACTGAGTTGGTACATGTTACAATCACAAATAAATCCGCAAGCGCACGGATACCATTGTAGCATTTCGCCCGGGAGTATTCCGAGAGTACTGTATTTGTTTTTTCATAGGGAAGGCGGCGGCATAAAGAGAGATTTCATATATTCGTTATCATTCTATAATTAATATCCCATAATCTAGACAAGGGGTTAATTGCGATAAAAATACTCCCTCCATCAATCATTCTAAACATATATATATGCAAAGAATTATGCATATTATATTACTAGATTCATATTTTAAAGTACTGTCGTGTGATGTTAATTTCATATTGGTTGGAAACATAACATGAAATAAATTAATGGTCAAAGTATACTATTGAAGACCGTGTAAAAGGAATATAGGCATTATTATTTGGGACAGAGGAAGTAATTGGGTAGTGTGACACACCTGATATTCATCTCTAATGATAATACACTAGACAGCGAAAAAGGACAAAAGAGAGCTAAGGTTCATATATACTTTAGCTGTTAGGGTTATGGATAGGGCATACCTCCTATCCTTGGGGTTACGAAGTATACAAATACAGTATATCCTCAAGTATACAGGAAGGTTACTTTAGTCGTAAAGAATTAGGCCAATGCATAAGGAAAGCGATTCCCCGAATAGAAGGTATCTGGGTCCTATACGGAGGAGATGTGGATTCTGTGATCTCGTATGCGTTAGAATCTCTCTGAGTTCTACTTGGAAGCCAAGACAATTCGAGGTATAGATACAAGGCCCCCTGAGGGGTACAGGATCATCGAATCATAGCATTGCCACCAGCCATAGCAGAAGCAATCCGGAGGACTCGAAGCCAACTCGCCGATTGATCTCGTCAATTATTCTCAACAAAGGTCAACTCAATAACTCAACGGTTCTGTTGTTCTCTATTGTAATCTCTATGGTTCTCTTCATAATCCCATATAAACTGGATTAGGGCTATTACTTTACGAGGGGCCTAAACCAATATAATCCTTGTCTTTTGTGTGCTAGATGACGTTTTGTGTAGATCCTCGTACCAACGTACCACAATACCCTCAGAGTACGGTCTACAGGCAAACCCCATCAACAATAGTGTTTAAATTATACTTAAGATATACATACTTACAAGGCTAGGACTTAGTTCTAGACACCTAGTTGGCACTACCGAGAGACCACTTCCTGTTGGTATGTCAGCGTGATTATGGCATTTTACAAACTCTTACGTCAAACCCGGGCATAGAGGAATACATAGGACGGATAGGACTGTCACCATCTGCCGCCTACCTTACTTTCCGTGGGTATGCGTGCATCCAACAACATTTAATTAATCTAAGCACCATACTTACATTATTTACACTAATTCTCTCGGGATTCCCATCCTTCGAATGAACAAGTTAGAACTAGTGCAATCCTTTAAGATTACTAGACCCTCTCCGTAGCATAGATCGACTAGCCTAATATAGAGAATTACACGTGAACGTTTTTTATGGACACCCAATGACGATTACGGGTGCACCGACATCGGAAACCATCATACTCAACCATCATCGATCCGTGTGCTTGCATGTGATTCGTTGGAGGCATGTTTCTTTGCATGTCGGCTCATTTCTCCTTCACTTTAGCGTATAATCTCTACATACACAATATTTTTCCTAGATAAATGGAACTACATTATTTATAACTAATATACGTGTAAGAAATGTTATTTCTCCCTTTATTTATTGAGGTAGTTGACAGCTGAAATTGGTACTTAACAATGGTCAGCACACGGTCGCCGATGTCGCCCTCCTCCTCTTGGGCTTCGATGACGCCTCCGCCACCTCATGCTCTCCCATCGCCGGTCCGGCAGCTGGCAAAGACCATCCTAAGCCCGGGACCCCCTCCTCCCCTCTCTCTCTCCCTATCCCCACCTAATAACCCTAAACCTAGGGATGAAAACGGATCGAATACGGTCAGAAACTAGCTCTATCATATTCGTTTTCATAATTTTTTTTGGAATCGAAATCGGAATTGGAAACCCGGATATGAAATTGGAATCGAATATTATCGAATACAAATACGGGGTGAATAAGAAGTGAAACGAATACGGTGACGAATATTAATCGGAATAAAAACCCCTCACTACTCACAAACGATTTTTGCTATTGTGTTTCTAAAATCATGCTCTTATCATGTTATTGTGTTTTTACTGCTATTATTTTGGCCAATTTTTTGTGACTTTGTTTTATCAATTAAAAATTTGAAATTCAAAACTTCAAATGATATTTTGAAGCAGTAAATAAATTCAGCTGAAAAAGTCATGAACATAAAAGTTGTAGAATTCATCAAGACATACAACTTTAATTTTGATCTTTTCTTCATCCGACAAAGTGATAGTAACATTGTTCACAAAATTTACATCTCTATCTTATTGTTTATAAAACCAAATGAGAAATATGTAACTTTTGTGAACAATGTTACTATCACTTTGTTGGATGAAAAAATGACCAAAATAAAAGTTATAGATCTTGATGAGTTATACAACTTTGTTGTTGATGACTTTTTCAGTTGAAATTATTTAGTATTTGAAAATGTTGTTTGAAGTTGTCATAGTTTTAAATTCAAATTCAAAATGTTCAAACAAAGTCATATAGAAAAATGAACAAATAAAAGTTATAGATCTTGATAAGTTATACAACTTTGTTTTTGACAATTTTTCCATTTGAAATCATTTACTACCCAAAAAAATTATTTGAATTTCTTATATTTTAAAATTAAAATTTTATATAATTCAATCAAACTCGGATGGAGAAATTACCAAAATAAAATTGGTAGATCTCAATGAGATCTACAACTTTGTTTTTGACAACTTTTTCATATGAGTTCATTTAGTATCATAAAATTCAATTCGAAATTCATTTTTTCAAGAAGTCTGATTTGCCTCCTCTTAGATTGGGCTGCCTTATGGGCCTTATGTGTAAGTCGGATATCCGATGGAAAATACCGGATAATATCCAACGATATCACCTATATCATATTCGTTTTCATATCTGAATTCATTTCCGAATTCAAAAATTTCAGGATATATCCGACCGAAACTATCTAAATCCGAAAAAATTCTAGTCGGACGGATATTATCCGAATCACTTTCAACCCAACCTAAACCTAATACATTTTCGACGATTGCGGGGGGGGGGGGGGGGGGGGAAGGGACCAGCGAGGAGTAGTCATGGATAAGTCCTGGCTGCCATCTTACCTAGTGAGGAGCTATTGTTGCCTCTCCTAGTTCGTTCTCCCTCGGCTGTCTTGGGCTGGAGTTTGAAGATGACTCCCTAACCATTGAGTAACTGGGATTTGGGGAAATCTCGAAATCTAGCATTTCCCTTTAAGAAATCAATTCAATCCAGTCACTTTGATTTTAAATCCCAATTAAACATGAATCAATATACAAAATCGTAAAGAAAAGATTCTAGGAGTAATACACTTTTGGTCCAACAATAATAAAACAACAACCTTCCAAACTAACGGCTAGCTTAGCTGTCACTCCCCTGACTAGAACAGCTAATTAACCCAAACTAAACCGCACATTAGATTAATACTTTGTGCAGGAAAAGACATCACTCACACAATACACAAGTAGCACTAAACAATCACCACTTGCAAATTATTTAAACACAATTGCACAAATATCCAAATTAATTAACACAATTGCAACAACAACCGCTACTTTGGCACTAAACTAGCAGTTCTTCTCGGCCTTGGCGAGCTTGCACTTGACCTTCTGGAACACCACCGCCGCCGGCTCCTGCCCCGGCGGCGCGAGCTGCAGCTTGAGCTTGCACGTCGCCTCGATCTTGCACTTGGTGATCCGCGCCGTGTAGCTCACCTTGCCGGTGACCCCCACCTCCACCTCGAACGTCCCCGTGGCGTTCTCCTTCTTGAACTCGGCGACGCCGGCGTTGCCCAGGCCGGGCGCCGCGGCAGCGTCGCTGCCGGAGGAGAGCCTGTACACCACCGTCTTCTTGGGCCCCTGCTTGGCGCCCTTGTCGGCGAGCTGGATGCGGTCGAACTGCTGGCCGTCGAACCTGTAGGCGGCCTCGAGCGGCTCGACGTTCTTCATGGACATGGCCCAGTTGCGGTTGCGGAAGGTGAGGGCGAGGGAGAGGTTGTAGGCGAGGGCGGTGGTGGGCGTGGCGGCGAGGGCGAGGCGGGTGAGGGAGGCGTCGTCGACGGTGATGGAGGGCTGGACGACGAAGCCGAAGGCGACGACGAGGACGACGATGAGGGCGATGGCGAGGAGGATGGCGATGCAGAGGAGGCACCAGCAGAAGTCCTTCCAGCTGGAGCAGCACTCGCCGCAGCCATCGTCGAACACCCCCATGGATGGAAAGATGGGATGGGATGGATGCTGCGCTGCAATTTGCTTGTGAATTGGAGTTCTGCAGACTGAGGATTTATATATATTTATTTGATGAGGAGAAGACCTTGACTTCTTTTCTTTTTCTTTTTCTTTTTTTTTTGCCTCTGAGGCTTGGTGTGTCAGTAGTTGTATTTTTTTATCTTGACCTAGTGCTTGTTGGTCGTTTTCTTTTTTGGAAAACTCATGTACTTTATTTGGTAATTAAAGTTCAGATACAGAACATGGTACATGAGATAAGTATACAACTAGAGTACATCCAGTTTGCATAAAGACCCCTGAAAGTTGGCAAATCAAACCATAGTACGCACAATTGCAGAGGACTTGTAAAGAAAAGAAAAAAGCAATCAGGTCCTTCATCTGATTCTTCCACATCAGCAGCGAACCAACTTGCGCGAACGGTGATGGAGAGAAAGATTGCATGATGAACTGCAAAAGGATAAACCCGAGGAGCAAACGCAGTCAGGGCCTCTCGCGATGGAGGTTGAAGCTACCTTGGCCACACAAGCAAAACACAGTCGCCCCTTAAAAGTCCAACGTTGATGTCCAAGGAAAAGAACGTGTTGTTCTTGTGTGTCTGGTAGCCAGAGAAGAGCAAAACGGCCGGGACTATTGTGAAATCTAGTGGACCGATCAAAGATGGTTTCTCCAACAGTGTTTCTCAATGCTGCTCCCTGCCCAATATGAGCAGCCTGTCGATCCTAAAGCATCTTTCAAGATTCCCTTTTCATGCTACCTTCTTTTTTTTTCAGTGCATCTGTATAAAAAAAGGAGCATAGATTCACTCCATATTTGACTATTGCTTTTTCGAAAAAGCTTATCGTATTTATAAAAAAAAAGCAAATTTCACGGGGTTCTACAAATTGTTTCAAAGAATCCTAATTTTCAGTGCGAGATGTTTCGTAACTATCCTACATTCATATCTAAATGATTTGTCTGGCCATTATACTTGTGCATAATATACGTATAAAAAACTATATATCATACTTCCAAGTAGATACACACTTTAGCCACATTCTCAAGAAACATCGGTTGCCCATTACTATAACTAGGAAGGTAGCCCGCGCATTCGCGTGGGCATGTATTATAGTTTGTGTTTCAAACGCTATAACGACAGGATATGAACCGGAGAACATTTGATTTGTGGAATATAAATCGGAAAGGAAATTCACACAGATGCACAGGCATCTTATTTGTTATTAAAAAAATAATGCTAAAAGGAATCATATATCTTAATAATCATATAATGCTAAAAGGAATCATATGCTAGAGACACACACTGTAAGAGAAGTTAGATTACCCTACAATAAGAAAAAAAAGAAATATATTTACCATAAAATAGATGGTAGATTTTAAAATACTTCTAACATGATAAGAATGTTTCTTAGATTTAAACAAAAATACCTTTGTCCTGGTCATATATAAACTGGTCGTTTGTCATCACTACTTACTATCATTGTTTTAAGAGTTAGGTCAACTTTTAATAAATGAAACTGTATTAGTACCACTAAAACAAATAATACATTATTAATACACTAAAAAATTCATCTACCTGCATAGCCCGGTGTTCATCACTTATTTTCGCATCTATATATAAATAGTCTAAATATACCATATCTACCGAATAATACGATAACACTGTTTAAAATAAACATAAATGCCTCTCTAATGGATGAAGTCGACTGTATCTGCGAAAGAAGGCTTTTGTATGTAATGCCTTGAAACATATAGGTTCCGCGTCGATGTAGCCATACCCCTAAAAACCATCCTAGAGTGCAATTTTAACACTTAGTTTACTATCAGTACACTCACAAATGATTATATGGTAAGTATGTCACTTTAGTTACACTGTGGCGGCACTGCCTATGGTGACCTTTCACGGACACTACCTTAACTAAACCATGTACATACCCATGCAATATTTACGATGGCATAGCAAGTACTGTACCCTGCATTCAAGGACAGAGGGACAGAAAGGAGGAGTTGATGAAAATGCATTTTTTTCATAT
The DNA here is from genome assembly GCF_034140825.1 of Oryza sativa Japonica Group. Classification (NCBI taxonomy): domain Eukaryota; kingdom Viridiplantae; phylum Streptophyta; class Magnoliopsida; order Poales; family Poaceae; genus Oryza; species Oryza sativa. The sequence continues at coordinate 8,490,275 of NC_089041.1, forward strand.
GAAGTTAGTAATAAGTACTTCTCAAATTTTAATGGAATACATACAATATGAGTGGGGTTAATCATTTGACAATACTTAATAAAAACTATAGCTAAAAAGACATACCACCATGAGAATATGCAAAACACCATATCATTATTTATATTTTGATAAAGATTTATACTTTAGCACCAAATTTGTTTCCACCATATGTTGTAAGCAACCATACGAGACTCATTTACTAATACTAAGAATACGAGACTCATTTACTAATACTAAGAATGTACTTATTTTCACAAACTTATTTACAATAACTAATTCGCTAGAGTGCACTTACAGTTGGGTTTAGTGGTGTATAACATTTGTCCATCAATTATACCCGGTATATAAGAATCTCTATCAACTATAAAAAATATAACATAAGTAGTTTTATGCGTATTTTATTGGATTATTCATGTTTTTCCAATACTACTTGGCAAAGAAAATACATAATTCTTGTGATGAATTAAGGGTTGTATTGTAGCAAATTAACTATCTATCATGTATGCTTCTCACTCTCAAAGAGCAATAAAAAAGTTTTGAAAAATTTCAGATACTTTTAGAATCTCAATCTCACCCAAAATAAACTTAAAAAGATCCACTTAAAAATCACATCTAAATTATGTTGTTTTATTATCACTGGCTAAAATTTAATTTAATGTTTCTCATCAATCTATTAATTATGCTTCTCACAGCTCAAATAAGAAAAGTTTTGAAAAAATTCCAAATACTTTGAGAATCTCAATCTCTCCAAAATTAAATAAACCTAAATAGATGTACTTAAAAAAATGCTAGGTTTTGTTATTTTAATTATTACATATGTAGATTCAAGATAACGCTTTATATTTGTGATATTTGACACCATAAAATATGATATGAAATTATTTGAAACATTATTATCACATTTGCTATTACATGCTGGTGTCATTTGTGATGATATATTTATCACTACAATAAGTTTATGATTAATTTTAACTGTGTAGTATTATTTTATTAAAATCGTAGATTAAAGGCTGTTGACAACAAATCAGTGCCGGCACTTATGATTTTTCCTTATTAGTATTTCTTTCTGATTCTAGTGCATGTTTTCTTTTTTTATTTTTTTTGGCTTTAACTGTTTTTTCGATCGTATATGGTGCAGGTATTTAAGTTTTGTTTTTTTTGGGAGGGAGACGATCCTACGACACAAGCACTTTATGTTTTCTTTCCGGGATAGAGATTAGCGGCATGGGAATTTTAAGAGCTCTAATCCAATGTTTGAAATAATGGGTCTACTAATTTAAGTGAAAAATATAAGGTTGGATGCTTTTCTTTTTTTACTCTAAATATTTTGGATTTCTCTAATTTTATTAGAGCGCCACATGACAATGTAAGAGCATTTGCAGGTATATAATAGATTTTTAGTATATAAAAGATTTCAATGATTTCTCTAATTTATTTGAGAGCCACATAGCGATGTAAAAGCATTCGTATAATATACTTTTAGTATATAATAGATTGATTTAGAAGATGGTTTAAAGGAACATTGATTAAATATTTATTATAGATCTTAGTTTAACTAAACATATTGATATTTGTGAAGTAATATATTTTATCTTTATATTGTAGAAAATCATATTTTAAAAAGACCGTTGATTTTTATGAATGCATATATAAATTCTCTGTCTTTTTTATGTATACATGTGTATTTGTTTTCTTCCAGCGAAGATTAGGAAATTTTATCGTTTTGTTTTCACAATCATGTACGTTTGTATACATACGGGAAGAACAGCAGTAGTATTTGTATCGTACAAAATCATACATACGGACAGCGCTCCTATGTTATAAACAATACAAAAGTTATTATTTTTTAATAATAGATCTGATCTAATGGTCTACAATAACGGGTCCACCAATTTAAGTGAAAATCGACGGTGAGATTAGATTGTGCCATATGGCGACTTAGGAGCGTTTGTAGGAGTGCCACGTGGCGGCTTAAGAGCGTTTGTAGGAAGTTTAATGGACTTTTTGTATATAATAGATAAGTTTAGGTCTAGGTAATACATCCACATGATGCTGCTACCAAAGTTTGCTTCTTCATATCTTCCATCATGAATTAGGGGAGTTCGGAAGGAAATAGGGTAGATAGTATAGGAAAGTGTATTTTCAGCCTTCAGTATGAGTATATGCTTAAAAACACTATGTATTATACATAGTGAAATTTTAGTATTTTGCACAAATATGATGTTTTTGTAAAACATTTTGCCCAAAGCTTGAGAATCCTTGAAATAAAAAAAAAGCAGAGCTTTCTGAGATGGGCATCCCAAAACCTGTTTTGTGAAATTTACTCTATAAGCATATATAATAAATCCTTCTCTAAAAAAACCTATATAATAGATATACACTAGCATTGAAGTGTTTAGGACAAATTCCTAATATCATTTTCAAATATAAAATGTATATATTAACGAGTTAATATTTGGAGGGTTAATTTCACTGCCCCAACCGTTATTATGGGGCATTAATCCATTTAAGCTTTACTCCCGGTTGATGTTACCAACCGGGAAAAAAGATCGATATAAGCTTTACTCCCGGTTGATGTTACCAACCGGGACTAAAGATCTATTTTTAGCCCACCAACCGAGAAAAAAGTCGACATAAGCGAGGTGGTTGCACGCGGATCGGATCAATACAATCTCCTCCTCTCCTTTTTTAACTCATCTCCTCACAGAGTCACCCTTATCTCTTCCTCTCCCTCCTCCCTTCCTCTCCTCCTCTCCCTCCTCCCTCCTCCCCACCTCCCTCTGCAACGGCGGGGCGCGGAGGGCCGGCCGGCCGGCGCGGTGCACGGAGGGCAGGGCGAGGCGGCGCGGCGGCGTGCGGGCGCGCTGGCGGCTGACGGCGGCGGCCGGCGAGGCGGCGGGCCGTTCGTCTTCTTTCTTTTTTTTTCTTTTTTTTTTAGAATCTGTGATTCGGATCTGAGTTGATTTGTGTGTGATGTATTTGATTTGTGTATGATGTGAATATGTGATGTATTTGTGATGAATTTTGTAGAAGTTGTGATGTAATTTTTTTAAGATTTTGTGATGTATTTGGAGATATTGATTTGAGAATTTGGAGACTATTCGGGGATGATTGATTTAGGATTTTGGGTTGGGATAGAGTGAATCAATATATTAAAAACAATGAAGAAAAGAATAAAATAAAGTAGCAACCGGATCTAGCCTCTTTAGTCCCGGTTGGTAACACCAACCGGGATTAAAAATGGATTTTTACTCCCGGTTTTTTCACCCGGGACTAAAGATAGCGATCTTTAGTCCCGGATTCGTAGTCCCGGTTGGAAAACCGGTACTATAGAGGGGTTACGAACTGGGAGTAAAAACTTCTTCTCCACCAGTGAAACCAGCAACGCGTTGTACATGGCCATAGGCTCTTGCACTGTAAATTTTAACTTAGCTGTATTTAGTTCTTGAAAAAAGTAGGAAGTTTGAGGAAAGTTGGAAGGTTGGAAAAAAAGTTAGAAGTTTATATGTGTAGAAAAGTTTTGGATGTGATGTGATGTGACGGAAAGCTGAAAGTTTGGGGTAGTTAGTGTGAACTAAACACGGCCTTACTCATTTTTCGTTAGCATATTTTTTAAACTATTGAATGATTTTTTAAAAAAATATATATATGCTATTTGAAAATTTTAAATTAATCTATTTTTTAAGTTTTTATTTATTAATACTGCATGAACTAACAAGTTTTATCGTTTCGCGTGCATTGAAACAATCAGCCAGGAAAGGCTCAAAGAAAAGGGCATGTGTTTACTGACTATTTCAATCTCTTAGCATGCAAGTTGGCTTGATGAGGTACTCCCTCCGTATAAAAGTGCAAGGCCTATTTCGTCATATTATGACAATGTTTAGACCAACAATTATTTTAATTATTTATATATCATTTTATCTGACATAATAGTATAGTCGTAAGAACATATTTTTAATACAAATCAAATATCATCAATTTTGCGTAAATTAAGGTATATTCTAGTGGAGTAGTCATTTGTCTTCCAATGATAAAAATATGCTTTATATTTATATACGGAGGGAGTATTTTTTATTGAATACTCCCTTTTGTTTTCTCAATAAGACTTATTTTATTTTTATTTAAAAAGTCAATATATATATATATATATATATATATATATTAGATAGTCAAACTGTAAATACCTGAAGTGTATAAAAATTAGTAGTGACATATCAATACATTAATAATTTTGAGTAATTTCACAAAACTTTCATTGATTTTGAATGAGAAATCAATCAGAGTTTAATTTTGAAATTTTCTTTTAACATTAACTAAATCCTCTAATAATTAATTTTTACTAAGAGTAAAATCTTGTGTCCATGATTGAGTATACACGGATTCTCTTTACGATAGAAACTACTAGTTAGGTTCACAGATTAATTGTTTATATCCACCTCTAAAGATTCCGTAAAAAGGGGTTATCCAGGATCGTCTGTACTGTTTCAATGACCCTTCCACGAACTTGGAGCTACTGCCCCTCTAAGATAAATATTTTACACTTTTACTTTTGAAATATACTTAAAAAACCATTCATCCTCTAAAGTAACATAAATAATACTTTAACTCATAAGAGTTAGTGACTCTTAGAAGCTATGTTGAAATATGGTCATAGTACGTTCTAAATAAATAATATTACTGCATTTGAAGAAGTAAAATAGAGAATAACGAATAAAAGGTTAGGTACTATGACCATATTTTAGAGCCTGTTTAGTTGGTAAAATGAAAATTTTTTTTGTCACATCGGACGTTTGACCGGATGTTGAAAAGGATTTTCGGACACGAATGAAAAAACTAATTTCATAACTCACCTGGAAACCGCAAGACGAATCTTTTAAGACTAATTAATCCATCATTAGCACATGTGGGTTACTGTAGCACTTTATGACTAATCATGGACTAATTAGGCTAAAAAGATTCGTCTCACGATTTACATGCAAACTGTGCAATTAGTTTTTCTTTTTATATATATTTAATACTTCATACATGTGTCCAAAGATTTGATGTGATGTTTTTGGAAAAGTTTTTGAGGAACTAAACAGCCCCTTAGTTACCCCTCGGCCGATTCTCGTTACCCATGGTATGTGCATATAATAGCGTGTTTTGATGTATGCATATAACTTGTCATTTCTTTAAGATAACTAGGAAGGTAGCCCGCGCGATTGCGCGGATATGCGTCGTACGTTAAGACTGAGATATTTATAAGAGCGAAATATTAACCGGTGAACATCTATCATGATTTCTCCACAAATTTTTTTCGTCGACATTAATTTCCTTTATAATTTTCTAACCTATTAGCTTTCTATTATATCATATTTAAGTAATATCTATAAGCAATTATTTATAATCTTCTTCATCATTTGAAAAGAAGGTAGACTTTTTTCTTAAGAAAACATGTCAATGAAAAGTAAGTGTAAAGTAAAACTAAGGTATTTTTCTTTTTTTAATTGCATATATATTATCATGATTTATTCGAGGATTAATTGGGTGGGACGTGAAGCTCCACTAAATATATGGGTTTATATAGCCTAATATGATTGATATAATTTGAGAGCCGATCCATCTATGAACATTTCATGTAGAGTGGGTCAGAAGCTCCATGCACAATAATATTTTTTAAATGTGATGTACCATGTATAGACATATGTTTTTCTTATATAAGATAGATCTAACTGTTAAATATAATGATTCCACATGCTTAAAAGGCATTGGAGTATTCCAGAAATATAGCTTAAAAATTATGGTTGTTTTAATATCTAACATTATTGTGAAGTGAACTTAGCTCAACTGGTTATGTTTGTTGTGATGGAATTTGCCCACTTGGGTTCATGTCCTAGACTTGGACAAATTCTTTCAGTAATAGGTAACATACCCATCGACAGCGAGAAGTACATAGTGACTTCGTCAATCTCAAAATATGTCATCCTAGTCTCTCGGAAGTACTCATAGGGGTATGTGCATGTGTGAGTTCATAGAGGTGAGTGTGCGTGTTGTGAGCGCCCGCGTTTGTATTTTGTTTTAAAAAAATATCAAACATTATTTATTGTTTCTCTTTTAATTTAATAGATAAAACAATAGGGAGGGGACGACAGTGTTGTGTAGATGTGAGAGTGAGGAGGAGGTGGAGATTTTGTTTTTCCAATTTTTATAATTTTTCTAAATGATTTAAGTGAAATCCTATGACGGGGTGTTTCATTTTTTCTAAGAATTTTTAAGGTTTATCCCTTTTTTAATAGGGCGTGCCCCATGGTAACTTAAAATTTTTCTAAAAAAATAGATCAAATAGTTAAAAATAATGGATACGTCAATTTAATTGAATTAATTTAATCTAGCACCTCGTATGTCCAGCCACGTGTCCCTCGGTGATTCGCAGTCAGTGTTAGTTATGTTCTTTTTGTTTCTTTTCGTGGGAAAAAAAGGTTGGTGGTTACTCCCTATGTCAAAATAATTAGAGATAAATATGGACAAATTCACATTTATCCATATCTTAACTACTTAAAAATTAGTAACTTTCTAATCGTCGTCACAATAATTTTCTGTCCGTCAATCCGACCAAGCGGCACCCTCCATCCACATACACGCAATTACATCCCTTACGATGCCCAAAGAAAAAAAATGGAGTTTGATTCAAAATAAGCTAACATTTCTCACCTATTTTGACCGGAAATTATAAAATATTTTCTCCGGTGTCCTATAGCCAATTACACAATTTTCGTAGTGTCCATCAGCCATGTCACGTTTTTACGGTGTCTCCCAACCAAATACACGTTTTTTGGGTGTCCTGTATGAAATTTTGCCTTTTTCTTATAATTATAGGACATATTATATGGTGATTTATGAGCGCTCTAGTGGGCTTTAATTGATTTTTGTTACATATAGTGATTTAGCATAACATAATACATATGTTCGATTAATTTTTCTTATTTAGTTGCCATCCAAACGATAGGGTCTACCATCAAATGATGTATTTTAACTTTTTATAGTAAAATATAGCTAATGTTATCTTGATTTATTTATTTATTTATAAATAAAATAATAGTTATATTATGTTAGTTAAAAAAATAAGAGGACATAATTGAATTGGAGAGGAGATGATGGGTGAGCCAGAGGTATACGTAAGGTAGGAGGAAGGGAGGAGATTATTGTTTTTAACATAGATTGAATGGGTCCTAGTTTTGAGTTATCTATTTTTATAAACACATATAATCTTAGATCTATTAGAAAATACTTTGTGTGTTGTACTTTTTAATTAAACAACTTAAATTGTTTAAAGTTGTTCTAATTTAAGTGTATGTTATTAATCATAAGGTTTAAAAATCTATATATTTTTCTTAAAAATGTATGGATCAGTGAAAAACAATAGTTATTAGAATAATATGACCCAGAGTAATGATTTTTTTAATAATATAGTTAACTTGGATCTTCAATTTTATGTTTTATAGTAAATAATCTAATGGTGTGCACCAATAAAAAGCTAGCTATATGATTTAGATAATATAATTGTCTAAAATTGTTTATCCTAAAATATTTTTTCCATCTAACAGAAAGTGGAAAATAGGATAGAAAGGAAATAGGTGGAGAGGTACGTACACACAATGAGTCCACCGTATATTAGTGAAAATCGACAGCCGGATGTTTTGTTTATTCTCGTAATTTTTGTGATTTTTTTAATTTATTAAAATACCACGTGGTGGTGTAGGAGCGTTTGTAGAAGTACTACGTTGCGTTTTAATAGCGTTTATATGATATTTAATGGACAAAGCTCTAAATATGCTTCAATGTGATAATTTTTAAATTAAAATATAGTTAATATCAAATGTAGTCGTAATATTTTCCCACATACATCTATTTATTATTTAGATAAATTTATTAGAGGACGGGTGAATGTTGATATTATGTATAAAGATTTGAGGAGTGAAGGACGGTGCGTAGTTTGTACAAACTTGGGAGAATATTTTTTCTCAATCCAGTGAACAGTAGTACGTATTTTACATTTGAGATTTTTTTTCACTTTTTTGGGTGAACCGTACATATGTACGTGTCACTCGTAACAATTAGGTGGGACCGTGGCAGGGCTAAACCTTATTTTTTTCAATTGTAATTACAGTTTTTTTTTCTTTTTTTCAGTGAGTAGCAAATTACAGAAGTACGTATATATACGTGTAACTATTCACGTGATTTTTTTATTCGAGCAGGTTACGTGGGATGTATTTTAAATAAATCTAATCTAATAGTTTAAAAATAGTGGGTCCACCAATAAAAATGATTGGATGTTTTTTTCTCACAATTTAGAAGGTTTTCTCTAATTTATTAGAACACCACGTGGTGGCGTAGAAGCATTCGTAGGAGTGCTACACGACTATTTAGAAGCGTTTGTATCAAGTTTAATAGGTCTCTAATGTTACCTATTGCATGTCGACCCAATGTGTCATGTTGTATTTAGTACCACAACATTACTTTTATACACCGATACTATATATAATTAAACGAATACAATCGATCATAAATTGGGCATATAATTAAAAATAATTTAAAAGATAATGTTTAGAGACCGTTCATATGATATTTGATATTTATATTATAGATCATATACTTCCGTATATTATGTAGTATTATATTTTATACTATACAAAATACTATTTTAGACCGTCATTTTTTCCAACAGTACTAACTACACATTTTTTTTTGGCTTTATCATTTTTTATCGTACACAGATGTTTTTATTCTTCCGCCTAACCGTAGGAAGCTTTATTTGTTTTTTTCAATTATACTTGCGTATGGACATTTTCTTTCCTTTTCCCAGCCACCAGTTGCATATTTTTTTTAAGAAAAACTATCAATTTTTTTAATAATAGATCTAATCTAATGGTCTAAATTAACGGGTTCACCAATTTAAGTGAAAATCAACGGTGAGATTAGATAGTGCCACGTGGCGGCCTAGGAGTGTTTGTAGGAGCGCCACGTGGAGGTTTAGGAGCGTTTGTAGAAAGTTTAATGGACTTTTAGTATATAATAGAAGATAGATAGATAGATGGAGATAAAACATTCAACTTCAGCACCAGTACGGAATAAGATCCTTTTCATTGAAGTAAAAAAATGCAGAGGTGCTACATTATTTTACATTAGCTCATGTTTTGATACGTTGAATCTTCATTGAACGCTGCAAATTAGCATGCTACATTACCGTGCTACAGTAAGAGGTGTTCGATGATAAAATCGATTACTTTTAGAACAATGTTGCTACAATGCCAAGATAATGGAAATCATTGTATCGCAAGACTCAATCACTGTTCTCTATAGTTATTGTAGAGGACATGCATCCATCCGATAGAACTAAGGGTGCGTTGGATAATGGGAAATTGATGTTGAGATTGGGATTGGAAAATGAATGAAGGATTAGTATTAAATGGAAGAGAGAATAAATGATTAAGATTTAAAGATATTTTTTGATGTGTGGGAAATTATTTCTCTATCCTATTAGCCAAACACTACCCAAGGACAAGGACACCATGGTAATATTTTTTTTAAGTAGGATTTAAACCACATAGAGAGAATTCAAAAACTTGGACTCACGCCACACATTCTCAAATAAGCGGAAAAAAATATAATGAATGTCATCTTGTGTATAACTATTACTAGCCTATGACCCCATTGCAACGTGCATAGGAACAGAGTCTTTCTTTTTTATTAGTTTACTTCGAATTTTGTTAAAAACGAGTAGCTAGCGATCAAATAGGGTGGGTCCAGTTCTTTACTCGTCACTACTCAAGTGGTCAAGTTGCATCAACGTCCGCGTTGGACGCGGTATGACGCGTTGGCGGACGCGGCTCCTTTGAAAGGGGTAGTGAATTCCAGGCAAGTCAATAGAAAAAGCTTTTCTCCAATCTTTTCTTTGTCATTTTGTTTGAAGTAAATTTCACAGAACCACATATCTAAGTGGTATATAAAAAACTACCTATTTACTTCCTCCATCCGTTTTAAATATACAGCTATTGCAGCTAAATAATGAGGGCCTGTTTTTGAACACCTGTCACATCGAACGTTTGAACACCTGGATGAAGTATTAAATATAGGCTAAAAATAACTAATTATACAGATTGCGACTAATTTTTGAGACGAATCTTTTAAGCCTAACTGCTCTATGATTCGACAATGTGGTGCTACAATAAACATTTGCTAATGATATATTAATTAGGCTTAATAAATTCGTCTCACGGTTTACCATCAGTAAGGTTGGGTACTAATAAAAAAATAATTCGTGTTCGCGGTTCAAAATCTCGCAGATGATGGTAGGGATTTTCTAGATCAAAGCCAAAAAAAGAATTTTCCCTAACCATACTAATTAGTTCGGGGCGAATTTCATAGCCAGTTATGTAAATGGACCCCGATGAAGGAGGTGGCTCATAGAATTCGCCTCGAGGAGCAGACAACTCAAAAAGAAGTTGCTCCTTGGTCGAGAAGAGTTTGACAGGAATACTTCTCTAGGATAGCAGGGGTAGAGATAGAATTAAAAAAAAGTAAAAAGGCTACGAGGATGAACTAGGTTCAGAAATGATCAGCAACCGTTCTCCGGCAATGGCACCAGAAATGCTTGTTAGTATTTGATACGGTTACAGATAAAATCTGCAAGCGCGCGGATATACCGATGTAGCACTTCCCCTACGGAGTATTCCAAGGGTATTGAATCCAAGGGAACGTATATAGTCAGATCTTCCTCCGGCTCATCCAAGGACACTAAGCAAATGATAGGCCAGGATAGAGAGGATTTACTAGTGAGAAACAGTGTCTAGGGAAAGTTTAACTTTAATCCTAATGTGATACTTCGGCACTGGCAACCCACTGTTCCCAGATGTCACTCTACTACGTACCCAGACATGGAGGACTTAAGTGATCTCGAGCGCTGTCACCACCTCTACACCTACCTCAAACGTACTGTGGGATGCGCAGCAATTACTGGATAATAATTACCTAAACACCACGTCTAAGCAATTAATATCTACTTTAGTGTTTATAACTCACCAAAGCAATCACTATATTTCAGTTGATTATAGTGAACAATAATCCCGTATGCTATTTAGGAACTAACCAAGAGATAAATTCTCACAAGATAAATCAAGATTACTCCAGAAGAATATTATATTGAATTCAGAGTAATAAACAGAATAAAAGAAATAGGAGAAGATTACCGACAACTCCGGAATTCTTCCGACTTCTTCTACTCTACTCTCTTCCTATTCTAGTATAGGATATAGTACAATAGAGCCTCTTATAATTCAGCTCAAGCTTGGAAGTGTGTGTGAGTGTGAATGAAGTGAGGTCTATTTATAGGATATGTATGACGGTTATAGGAAGGAGAATTGTCCGAAGTGCCCCTTAACCGCCATCAGGAATGCATCTGGAGCGTCCATGCCAAAAACTTGGGATCAACGGTGATCACTAGGGTTCGGCCGAACCAGGGACCTGGGCTGGGCCCCCCTGGCCTGGCCTTTGGCCTGGCTCCTCTCCTGGTCCTCCTCTCTCCATTCTTTAGTGTTTTGGGCTGATTTTCTAGTATTTCTATGAAGTCCACAACCCATCCTTGTATGGATACATATTTCTCCTCACTTTGGTTTAAATTTCCTCCCAACATCGGGTTTTATCACCTGCATATAAATATACACCAACACTATGGAATATGTGAGATTTAAGCACCTATCACTATGTTGGATATTTTATTATCCGAACTTTATGCATATGTTGGCGGTATAGAGTCGGCATTTAACAGCCGCCAACACTAGCTTTCACTCTTCTTTTCTTTCCTAGGGTGTTACATTCACCCACCCTCGAAGATTCGACATCCTCGTCGAATTTAATCTATACCTAGGCTTCGCAACTAATCAGGAACACGCCCCCCTCTTAGTGCATGATCGTACACTACTAAAAAACCCTCATAGGGACTAACCTTATAGGTGTCAGTTCATTTAAAACCGGTACCTATGAGCCTTTTCTCACCTCCACACGATGAAAAAATATAGAACCAACACCTTTAAGCACTATAGGCGTCGGTTCTAAAGAAAAACCGACACCAATTCTATAGGTGCCGGTTTTTTAACTGAACCGACACCAATATTAATATTATAGGTGTCGGTTTTAGAGAAAAAACCACGGCGAGGTGGCGGCGGCGGCCGACGGAGGACATGGCGGCCTACTCAGGAGGTGACGACCGACCTGGGTACGACGCAGAGGCTGGCACACACGCGCCGAGGTGGTGGCGGCGGCGGTGGTGGTGGAGACTGGCGTGGACGAGGAGGCGGCTGGTGGCGGCCGCTGGATCCAGCAACGGCGGTTGCGGTGGTGGTGGAGGCTGGCATGGGAGAGGTGGCTTCCGGCGGGGTGGCCCAAGTATAACAAGTTTTCTCTTTTTGAGTTCTTGAGTTCTTCCTCTGTTTTCTCCTCCTCCATGTCCAACTTGTTGAGTTCTTGATACTTTGTTCCATATATGTGGTAGTTTGCTATTGATTTTTGGATGGGGATGATGTGATCTGGGATGATGGTGGTGGAGAATGTGGTGAAGTGGCCACACACGATGGCCTACAGCGGCGGTGGCGGCGGCCGGCAGGGTGGAGGAAGGCGAGATGCATGGTAGGCGGCGGGGTGCGGAAGGCGAGATGGAGGTCGGCGAGGCTTTTCTTTTTTTTTCTTTTTTTTCAGATATGCTTTTCTTTTTTTTTTCCATATGCCTCGTGCGTGCCGGTTTAGGCTTTACCTTTTTTTTCCATATATGCTTTTCTTTTTTTTCTTTTTTTCCCATATTCCTCATAGGTGCCGGTACACAGAGCCCACATGCGCCATACCACTTGTGTCAGCCTAGGGCCCGAAAACGGTATTGGGTCCATCTTATTCAGTTGGCGAGAATATTAGATCGTGAATCATTCACGGTAGCGACAAAAATAATAAAAAACACTTCGTTTTTTCTAGTTCCACGCATACGGAGTAGGCTGACCCACCACTTCTCTCAACAACGACAGTTTTTTCTGGGACAATCCTTATGCGGTGAAACGACAGGTTTTGTGGGACGAAGAAAGTAACAATAAATTTATCAAAAAATTTTAGGTTTAAGGCTAAGTACTGTGAAACTACAGATTTAATAATAAAATTATCACAAAACTATAGATTTAGGTTTAAATCCTTAGCACTAATATTATGATTGAGTTATAAAAGTCCATGTTTTGTAATTAAATTGACGCTAAACCTATAGTTTTGTGACAACTTTGTTATTAAATCGTTAAATCTATATTTTATGATAAATTTTATGTTAAATATGTAGTTTTTTTATACATAATCTTAAATCTGTAGTTTTTCTGATAACTTGATCAATATATATATGTATTTTTGTGAAATTTACTCTTATGTTTGCAAGAAGAAGAAATACAAATACACTCCCAGACAATATTTTATTCTTTTGGTTACAAACATATTTCACCATACACACGGACGAGTACGTCTCTTCATTATTTCGGGTTTTTGTTTCATATAAGATTCCTCCTGTGCCCTTAAAAATTTTAGCCAGCATCTCTTCTACTCCTAGTTTTCCTTGCACATTTAAATCCTATCCAATTTGGATTATATTCTTTTATACTTTTTCCATCACTTGATCCTAGTAGTTGACCGATATGTGCAACAAGGTCAATTGTACCCCTGGGAGCATGGAAGGAGATGTACAATTTGTTGGGAATATTTCTGATGGAAATATATCTAGGTAATATTTGTGATTTTGTTGTACGATGTGTTTAGTTCACGTCAAAATTGAAAATTTGATTGAAATTGGAACGATGTGATAGAAAAGTTAGAAGTTTGTGTGTAGAAAAGTTTTGATGTGATGAAAAAGTTAGAAATTTGAAGAAAAAGTTAGGAACTAAACCAGGCCTTACATATCATATGTGTCGTATAATCTTTATCTATTATAAAAATTGAAGATGATTATATAGTCACATCGTCTTTCTTTCGTTTTTTTCGTCCGCATATTGTATCCGATGCGAAGTATTTCCGTGTATCGCTTTAGAGCAAGGTTAATAGTATAGCCAACTACTGGCTCCAAGACATCTATAGCCAATCTAATTTCATACAATAGTTAACTATAAAAATATACTACACTACTAATACCCGGTCCCACCTCTCATACACATATAACATCTTGGAGTCCGTGTTATAGCCGGCTACAAATTTATAGTCCGCTTTCTTCTCTCTCTTCTCTTTTCTTCTCGATATATGGTTATAGCCGGCTTATATCCTGCTATTGTACCTGCTCTTATAAAATCATGCAGGCCTGTCTACTCTCCGTTGAAGCCTGGAGCGTATGGGTTTCTGGCCTGGGTAGGCCTTGCATGTGGTGTGGTGGGCTTGCCTGCCCACCTAAGACAAGGACGGACATGGATCTTTGATAGTCTATCCAACATCATTTTTTTAAAATCCGTTGCAACGGTTATTTGCTAGCCACGCACGGAAATTAAAGAGTTATTTGCCGGGTGATTTGTTCCGTCGTCATGGAATCCAAAAGGAGAACTGTTAGACCACGGTATACCGTCCGAACAGGATAGACTAATGATCAACGCTCTACACCTTATCTTGATTCGTCTACACAAAGTCATCCACGCACCACCACCCACCGCGTGCAAGCTACTCCCTCCGTCCTCTATCACCCTCTCTGTGCCTACAACCACTATAGCCACTTGCCACCGGGAGCTCTTTTCTTGCCACGTCGACCGCAACGCCATCTGGGCCAGCCATTGGTACCGTCCCCAAGAAGCCGACATGAGTGCGACGACGGCAGAGGCTGCACGCAAAACGAAGCTCATATTATTGTATGATTAATTAAGTATTAACTATTTTTTTTGAAAAATGGATTAATATGATTTTTAAAACAACTTTCATATAGAAAGTTTTTTTTGCATAAATCACACTGTTTACTAGTTTGAAAAGTGTGCACGCGGAAAATGAGAGATGTGGGTTGGAAAAATGTGGGAAAGAACACATCCATAGTGTGTTGGGGAGAGGAAGAAGATGACTTGTTTGGTACAAAACGATACCTCTAGGTACGCTTTGATACTTTTTTTTTTACCAAGTCTAATATACAACTACTGGTCTTGATGCCTCGTGGATATCAGACCAGGTACTATCCACCTTAGTACGATGGTATCAGGTCTGATACCCCAAGTACCGAATCTGATATCCCAAATATCGGATCTGATACCTTTGGTAGCAGACTGGTACCTCGGGTACCAACCCGATCTGATACGGGTACCAACCAGATCTGGTACCTCAGGTATCAAGTATCGAATCTGATACGGATTCCAACCAAATCTGGTATCTCAAGTATTAACTATTGAATCTGACACCACATCAGATCTGATACCTGTGTGGCGACTCAATACGAGCGCATGCATGCGTGGGGGAGTGCAGTTGACACATGAAAGGTATGGGAGAGCGATACGTGTGCGTGGGAGGAAGAGATATAGACCCATGGAGACACATCCGCACGATTGGTGGGGGCAACGACTCGTCGTTAACTCATTATAATCTATCCCGTTACCCGGGATGCGGTTCACAATAGGTTTTGTGATCCAAAAGACCAAAAATAGCTTCCGTTCTTTTCTTTCCAGCTTATCGCATCGTTTCTTTTTTTCTTCTCAGTTCATAGCGCATCTGCTGCTCTGATTCTCTCTCTGTAGCGATGGAACGAAGGTGTGCACCGTGAGCCTGCTGGGAAGGTCAGATGGAGATGACCTGCATGTGTGGCTGCACCGTTCCATTTTCGGAACAGTAGAGTAATTGATCCATCATGTTGGTCAAATATAAATATGTCCGTTTTCCTATTATCACCATAAATAAATAAAAATAAAAAAGTTAATGGATAAGACAACAGTGTGGCATATAGCTAAATTTAGAAAACTTTTCATACTAATCATTCGAGAACTTTCTAGGGTAAAGCTATTTTCATAATTATCATAAAATAAACGCGATATGAAAGGCACAACACGCAAGCCAATGGGCAATCCTCTATAATCTAGCAAGACGGAATTGGAATGGGTGTTTAAGATGTTGTTTTTTTTATGAAAAATAAGACTATTCAACATTTGTTTATGGATTGTCATTATGCAAAGTTTGTTTGGAGAGTTGTTCAATTTTCTTTTGGATTATACCTTCTTTCTAGAAGCATATATTATAATTTTTATGGTTGGCTTTAGGGTGTGGACAAGAAAAAGAGTAAACTGATACTTGTTAGTGCCTCGGCCTTATGTTGGGCTCTGTGGTTGTGTAGAAATGATAGGGTTTTTGACAAATCACCATCTGTTTCCTATATATAGGTAATTTTCAGGGCAACATATTGGTTTTGGCTATGGGCTCAACTACAAAAGTGTGAGGGAGATGGAGAATTCCTGAATGTTGCATGTCGTAATCTTAAGACAACGGTTATGTAACTTTTTGCCAACCATGAACGGGGATTCACCAATAGACTAGAATAATATTTTCCTTGTCATGTTAGGTCTTCTTTTAATTTTGGTTGGTGTGTTTGTTTTATTTTGGACAACACCTTTTTAGTGTGCTACTTTTTATAATAATTGGTTGTACCTAAGAAAAGGCCAGGATCGATGTTTCATTCCATTATCTACAAAAATGGACAGTTCTCTTAATTTACAACCAAATGCACTCTACATGCAAGTTTCCGCCCGCCTATTTTTGTCCAGTGTTCGATCCAATGCCCATGGCTGGCTTGATGATCTTTCTACTTCCATGTTCCATCAGACGCTCCTCATCATATTTTCAGATTCTATTCTCTCAAAAAAAATATTTTCAGATTCTGACAAAAATTACCAACTAATGCCACGGAACGGAACTCCAGATCCTATCCCTAACTACCGATGCACCCACCTCTTACCAGGGAAGTCCTCTCCTTCCATCTAGTTATCTCCCATTGCAACACACGGTTATTTTTTCTACTCCCTCCGTTTCACAATGTAAGTAAATGTAAGTCATTGTACCATTTCTCATATTCATATTGATGTTAATGAATCTAGACATATCATCAAAATGAATATGGGAAATTGTAGAATGACTTACATTGTGAAACGGAGGAAGTAGTATATACAAAATTAACAAATTTGAGTACTACATATATACTCTTTGCAATAAATTAAAGAAATAAAGTTTGAGTATTTTCTGCCATTACATAAAAATAAATATGTCACGAATAATAACATACACTTCTTATTGGCATGGTAGATGCCCTTGCAATCTTTGCAGACGATCTGTGAAGGAACACCTGAAAAAAAAAAGAAATCAAGAGCCGACAACGAGGAGTCATCTCAGCAGTCGTGGGAAAAGAAAATAAAACCGATGAATATGCACGAGGAGACAAGGGAGGGATCCAGAGGCTCGGGAGTGGCATGAGGAGATCGAGGCGAGCTAGGGTTTAGTAGTGGAACCATGCATACTCGACTTCTCACTATGGCGGTCTCCACTCTCCAAGGGCATCTCAATTCTCAACATACGGTCTTGATGTGGGCTGGGGGTGAAAACCGTGGGCTAGTGGGAGTTGCTTGAGAGGGATCAAGAGGAAGAGGGTAGGTGAAGTTTAATTGGCTGACAGACCAGTTCATGGGAGAAAGGTTTTGCTGGACGTCGTGTGTTGGGCGCCGAAGCAGTGCACGAGATAGGGTGTGAGGAGGGATCACGTCTGTATAAAAAGCATAGTGTATGTGCATTGCAATATACTCCTTCCGTTTTTTAATAGATGACGCCGTTGACTTTTTCTCACATGTTTGACACCATTCGTCTTATTCAAAAATTTTATGCAAATGTATAAGATATAAATCACACTTAAAGTACTATGAGTGATAAAACAACTCATAACAAAATAAATTATAATTACGTAAATTTTTTGAATAAGACGAATAGTCAAACATGTGAGAAAAAGTCAACGGCGTCATCTATTAAAAAACGAAGGTAGTATTATCATTAACATATTATTAATATCTCTTAATTGTTTACATATTTGTGCTCACACGTAGACCTTGTTAGTTCCATACTGAGTTTGTGTGAGTATTGACATGTGATCCCTCTGTAGCCCCATAAGTTAGGAATTGGTAGTGAGGATAATAGCAGAACCACCACCACTACTCCCTTTTATAGAATGATAAATGGGTTAACGTCGTCTAATTATCCATAGAAGTTCCTTTTTTTTAATTCTATACTATTTGTATGTACATGTATATAAAATATACACGCGTACGCGCCATATTTTCATACAAGGCACTGTGCATATATATACTGGTGCATTTATAGAAGGAAGTCATACGATGGAGATCACAGCAACATCAAACCCAGATAAGATGAAGGTATTAATTAGCGTACTTATAAAATCATCCATTATATATCTAGACGCGCAGATACACTAAATAAACAAATTAAATAGATATATATACTACTACGACTAAACTTAGACGGACGACATGTGGACTACGGCACGTAGATGCAGGGCTGAAGACGAAGGTCGATAGCTCATTCGTCGTCGAAGAGGCTGAACACGATGTCGTCCTCCTCCTCCTCCTCAACCTTCTCCTCCTCCTTCTCCTTCTCACCAGCTGCCGCGGCGCCACCACCGGCAGTGGCGGCGGCTGCCGGAGCGGCGCCGACACCGCCGAAGGCGAGCATCTCGCTCCCGGCGGCCAAGATCTCGGAGAGGTCCTTGCCGGCGACCTGGTCGAAGAGGTAGCCGAGCTTGTCCTCGTCGACGTCGGCGCCGACGGCGCCGAGGATGGCGCGCACGTCGTCCTTGGTCGGGCTCGCGTTGCCGCCAATGGTGGCCATCAGGTACGCCGCCACGAACCTCATTGTTGCCCTTCTTCGAATCGAAGCTAGCCGACGACGACTCGAACGACGACGTAACAAAAACTGAACTGAACTGAACTCGCGGTTGCTGCGCTAGCTCTGGTGGTGGTGGTGGTGGGATACGATCGAGGAGGACGACGAGAGCTGGTATTTATAGCGTGGGGCGGGGTAGTGTGGTGTACGAGTCGGGCTCGTGTACGGGGGTGTCCTTTTCCCAGTCGGATGCAGCAGTTTTGATGGCGATTTCGTGGCCGCGACGAAACGGTCGATCGAAGTGGAGACGATCACGGTCACGGATTAGCTCTGTAACTGCACGCACGCACTACTTACGAAAAGCCTTTATGTGCTGGTTATCAACTTCACATGGTGTCGGATTTGGTAACCGGCATCGATCGAGCAGGTGCTAACGAGGAGTTATGTTAATGGTGTCGGTTCCTCTAAGGTATATACTCCCTCCAATTCTATATTAATTGACGTTTGGGATAAAGTTGAGGTCAAACTTTTATAACTTAGATTATCAATAACTTTAAAAATATTTAGTATAAAGGAACTAGAACAACATATATAGATTTGTCTTTTAAAGTACTATAATAAAAGTAAACATGCATTTATTTATTATATATATTATAATAGAAAAAATAAGGTCAAAGATGTATCTTGTAGACCGTGTCATTGTCCAAAACGTCAATTAAAATGAAACCGGAGGCACTGGTGGAGAAACCATTTATACTCCCGGTTGGTAACCCCTTTAGTCCCGTTTTCCAACCGGGACTAGCAATCCGGGACTAAAGATGCCCATCTTTAGTCCCGGTTGAAATAATCGGGACTAAAAATAGATCTTTAGTCCCGGTTGGTATCTTTAGTCCCGGACTAAAGATAGGGTAGCAGCAGTCCCATTAGGTCTCATTTTCTTTTTTTTCATTGTTTCTTAGCCAGAGATTAAACCCTATATTTTCTCCCCAATCGAGTGGGATGCATAGTCCTAAATCAAACCCCAAATCAAAGTAATATCCAAAACATTCACATCACAAATCTTAAGTTACTTGTACACACAAATCAAATACATCACAAATCTTTAAAAAAATTACACACAAACCAAATACATCACATATTATACATCTCAGATCCATACAACAAATCACAAAATTATACATATCAGAGAATCACAAATTGTAAAAAAAAAAGAAAAAAATGGATGTCGGTAGCGCTGCCTGTAGCCGCTCGCTACTCGGCCCATGCGCGGCGCCTGCTGCGTGCGGCCCCGCTGGGCGCGGCCCCGCCGGCCGCCTGCCAAGTGTGGTCCCGCTGGGCACGGGAAGGGAGGAGGGGGAGGAGGCGGCCCTTGCTGGGCGTCGGATGGGAAGGGAGGAGGGGGAGGAGAGGGCCGGGATGGGAGGAGGAAGGGGAGGAGGAGGAGGAGAGGGAGATGGATCTGAGGAGAGATCAGATGGGAAGGGAGGGGGAAGGAGAGTGCCGGGATGGGAGGAGGAAGAGGAGAGGGAGATGGATCTGAGGAGAGGAGAGGCCGGTTGTTGGTGAGAGGATAGGGAATAGGGATTATATACTACACGTGATTTTACCAACTGGGAGTAAAGATCTAGGAGATCTTTAGTAAAGTGATCTTTAGTCCCGGTTTGTGACACCAACTGGGACTAAAGATCCCCGCCCCTCTGACAAGGTGACAGGGGATGAACCGGGACTAAAGATGAACCAACCGGGACTAAAGATCATAGAATGGCTCTGGGGTTTTAAACCAGGACTAAAGATCCTCTTTAGTCCCGGTTCTTTTTTAACCAGGACTATTGTGGTTTTGGGGCGACCGAGCAAAGATCAGTTTTCTAGTAGTGAGGGAGTATGGTTTGTAAAAAAAAAAAGGCTTGGTTTGGCTAAATACGAGCCGATGCCTCAAAACCACAAACGATAAATCGGAAATCTAATGAAAAATGAAACAAGTTCATATCAAGGAATCAGAAAATCAGAGAACCAATAAGTTTATAAGTTTATAGATGTTCAAGGATCACAAAATCAAATATTCATTGATAAGTTCACATCATAGAACCTCAATAAATTTATACATTCACAAATTCATCCACGAGTTAATTAATACATGGAAAAAATACGAATTACCCCCCTAAACTATCGTGGTCGACCGAATTACACCATGAACCCAAAAACCAGACATTACTTACCCTGAACTTTCAATACCCGATGAATTACCCCCCTCGGTCCAATCCAGAGCGGTTTTATCCTACATGACGTATGCATGGCAATTCAGTCAGCATTTTATTTATTTAAAACATGTGGGTCCCACCTGTCATACTCTTCATCTCTCCTATGTCTTCTTTCTCTCTTATTGGGCAGCGC
Source organism: Oryza sativa Japonica Group (assembly GCF_034140825.1). Taxonomy (NCBI): domain Eukaryota; kingdom Viridiplantae; phylum Streptophyta; class Magnoliopsida; order Poales; family Poaceae; genus Oryza; species Oryza sativa. The sequence continues at coordinate 8,511,566 of NC_089041.1, forward strand.
GCAGGGGCGAGGAGGTGCGCGGCGACATGGGGATGGACAGTGGGCTGGAGAAGACGCAGCACCGGCATCTGCCAGCGGTGGAAGGCACCGCCGCACGGAGGCTGCACGCCGTGGAGGCCGAGCTGGGGCGGTCGGCGCCGGCGCGGGAAATCGAGGCGGTGGCACGAGATGAGGAGGAGGCAGCCTCGCCGTGTGGCTGCGCCGCCACCAACAGGAACCTCACCATGGCGCGCTCCGTCGCCCGCGCGGCCACGCCGTCGGCACCACCGTCGTCGCCAACGAAGACGACGCAGGTCTGCGCACCCGCCGTGGCCTCGTCGGACGCATCACCTTCCCCAAAGACGGCCTCGTCGTCGATGATGGTGTCGGCAGTGGAGGACGCCGCTGCGCCGAGGCTGAACGTTACGGGGCCCGAGCTGGGGTGATCGGCGCTGGCGTGAGAAACGGAGGCGACACGAGGCGAGGCGGCGGCACGCGAGATGAGAGGAGGCGGACTCACCGTGCGGCCGCGCCGCCACCAGCAGGAACCTCGCCGCGGCGCTCTCCGTCACCCGCGTGGCCACGCCATCGGCGCCACCGTCGATCGATTTCTATTTAAATTGATGGATTTAGGTTGTTAGATTTTTTAATAAAAAAAATCCAAACCTCTCTCCCTCCCTCCCAACCCATGCACTGTTAAAATCCATTAAACATTTTATTAACACCCCCAACCTACTATATGACATACTTAAATTAAAGAAAATCTTTGAATTTTTTTTAAAACAGACAATTATATACTAAAAGTTCATTAAACATCCTACAAATACTCTTAAGCCGCCAACTTGTACCTTACAAATGCTCCTAGGTCGTCAAGTGGCACACTAATCTAACCATTGATTGTTTACTTAAATAGGTGATCCATTATTTTTATATATTAGATCTTTTCTTTTAGAAAAAGCACACATTCGGAACCTCCCGTCACGTGCATACCAATGAGCTATCTTCATGATAAATTAAAATCAAAATTATTTTTACATTAAAAAACCCACAAAGAAACCTCCACCTATTAGGTCTAGCAGCTCTCGCTACGTCACTCTAAATATCCTATGAATGCTTCTAAACTGCTACGTGGTGCTATTAAATTAAAGAAAATACTAGAAAATCTTTAAAAAGGATAAAACATTTGGCTATCTATTTGTTAGTTTTTTAATAAGAAAAAATCCAAACCTCTCTCCGTCCCTCCCTATCCCCATGCGGTATTAAAATCCATTATATATCTTATAAATGCATCTAGGCAACTATATGACATTCTTAAATTAGAGGAAAATTCTTAGAAACTTTGGAAAAAAAATCCAACCATCATATTTGACATAAATCGATGGACACATTATTTTCATGGATTAATTGACACATTATTTTAGGTCATTGGATCTTTTTTTTAAAGAATACCCTAAACCTTCTTCCCTCCCTCCTTTGTGGCAAGTGGTGTTAAAAGTCCATTAGGTACACATCTTATAAATGCCCTAAGATGTAACGTCATTCTCTTAGGTTTTGACATAAACATCTGGCACATTATCTTAGGTTGTTAGATGAATGATTTAGAAAAACATCCCAAACCTCCCTCCCTCCCTGCTCGTGTACAGTGTGCGCCATTCTTCTCTCTGTTTTTTATCTCCTTGACAATTAAAATTAAAATTATCTATATAGGAAAAAAATACAAATGGACCTCCATCTATTACTTATATCCCATTAGACATCTAATGACTTTCTACCAACTTAATTTATTTCTTTTAACATGCAGTTGAGGGCTACTTTCCTATACGAATCGACCGTGATACTTTTAAAATGATCTTTTTCTCATAACGTCCGAATTACACATATGATCTATGAAGTCACTAATTATAGCTGGTATTGATGGTCGGTTGCTTTGTATTTTTTAAGATTTTCTAGTACTTTCTCTAATTTAATAGTACCACGTAGTGATTTAGAAACAGCGAGAGGTGCTAGACCTAGTAGTTAGTCTATTTGTGATTTTTTTTTGCCTGTAAATAGAAAATAACACATGAATGAAAATATGGAAGGACAGTAGGGAAGTACGTACAGTTCATACGTACGTTTGTACGACGTTGGTTCCGGATGTTCTTTTCTATCTAACCATCTAAAACAAATGGGTCCATTAATTTAAGACTTGGCGACTTAAGAGCGTTCGTAGCGTACCACTTAGCGGTCTGGAAGCGTTTATATGAAGTATAACGGATTTTTAAGTATAGAATAGATAATAGATAGATAGATATATATATATAGCCACAGATTATCTATTTAATTATAGGCATAAATTAAATATTTTTAAAAATAAACCAAAATAAGTGCTCAAATCAATGACAACGGAAGAAAGTTTTTGAGAAATTATGTTTTTAGATGCATGTAGTATATGAAGAAGCCGAAAAGAATGTAACCTAAATTTACACTTTTCAGCTTCTTCACATACCTAAATTTACATTAAAGCTGCATAATGTACAGAATAATAACAAATGGAATCTCCTTAAAGAGATTATAGGAGCAGTTAGCAGCTAACGGAAGAAATTATGTTTATAATAATACATAACACATTTTTGCAAGTGGTCGGTAACCCATACACCTATTTATCAAACCGTGTACAACTAAGGGCCTATAGACATCAAGATTTTGCGTGTTCAAATTCCACTACCACCCATGAAAATGATTTTCCCATTTTTCTTTTTGTAGTCATGATGAAAATAACAAAAAAAATTTGTATTTTAATAGACATCTTTCCTTATAAGAACAGTCTATAAAATCACTCTATTTATATAAATGTCCTGATTTTCACATGTAGTTACTTAGGGAAACCACTCGTGAAAGATCTATTTTCATGATCAGATTTTTTTTAAAAAAAATTGTCTATAAAAATAGGTTGGTTTATCACCCTCTGACGCTTCTAAGCCCCAATTTAACGGGTGCTTTTCATTTTAGGCCGGATGTGAAAATAAAAGCCTAAGACATGTACAAATGTTTTCATAGTAGTGTTATGACAATTATTTGAGAAAGTTGAAAAGTTGTCCTTAAAATCTTTTCTAAGAAATGCTAATAAAGAATATTTTTCGAAAAACTCCTGCTAATAATGCAAGGTCCATAAACTGAAAAGAAAAAAAGGCAGCCGGGCATGCCTCCTTCGAAGCAGCAGCAATTCTGACAAGAAAAATATTCGACAGGATTTTTACCAATCAACATCGAAGGGGGAAACAGTTTAGCTACTTCCTCCATTTTATGTTATAAAGCATTTTAAATTTTTAATAGTTAATTTTGTTTAAATTTGACCAAATTTATAGAAAAACATAGTTTTCCATGTATGGCTTAAGCAGGAACCAAAGTACAGGGCCTTAGTGAGTAGTGCATAAGGATAAAATACCCAAGGGAAATTACAAATATCCTGATGAAACGATCCCAGAAATTAGTTAAAAAATAAAATTATATATAGCTGAGTTCCAAAACTATGCATTGCATTCAGCCGCTCAGCATTTTTCAGTTCATTTACTGTATTCTACTTCCTCTTGCATTGTCCACATTCATATATATGTTAATGAATATATGTATGTCTAGATTCATTAATATCTGTACGAATGTGGGAAATGCTAGAAAGTCTTATAACCTGAAACGGAGGTAGTATTATTTCCCTCCATAAAACCCAGTAATATCAGCATGTAAATAATTCAGTTCAATGCACCAACATCCCCAACTCAAGCTAATCTATCATCAACGGCAAAAAGGGCAAATACTGCATTAATTCCGGACAACTATCTAACAGAAGCTATAGTTTGTAAGACCGTCTCTCAACATCTGAGATCTGGACACGAACGTGATATGACTCGTTCGCGGCCGGCCACTACACTTCTCTTCCCTTGTGAGTGTGGATGACGCAGTTGGACCTCGGGTAGGAAACACAAGTGAGGACATAGCCATCAGCCCGCTGCGCATCGTCGAGGTACGACCCGTTGGGCTGATCGACGACGCCATCCTCGATCCTGCCGGCGCAGGTGGAGCAATCCCCGGCGCGGCACGAGTAGGGCAGCTCCAGCCCCGCCGTCTCAGCGGAGTCCAGGATGCAGGCGTCACCCGGGGCGTCGAACTCGTGCTCCACCCCTTTCGGCGAGACGAGCTTCACCTTGTAGAGATCCACCGCAGGGACTCAGAGCTTCCTCAGGCCGGCTTTCGGGGTCGGGGTCGCGGAACGGCGGTCGGGGTAGCTGATCACGCGGGTGGAAAGGCTTCGTGGCGCAGCCATGGGAGGCTGCGTTCCGATGCTGCGCCTTCCCGGTGCGAAGGAAGTGATGAATTTGCATGTTGTCATCTTGAAGCTTGGATGGACCTGATCAAGCATGTTCAGATATGGCATGAGATAGGTTAGCTCGCTTTTGGTAACAAGAATGAGATTTCAGTTAATATAAGGTGGAAATAGAAAGCACAAGAGAAGTAGAAAATTACAATTTAGCATGTAAGTAACATTTTTCAGATTACAAAATTATTATGCAGTTCCACACAGGTGCTAGCTCTTCCTATTCAGACCCTACATCATGTCAGAGCGTACACATGCTGCAAACCTTAATAAGAACAAAGTTGTCACCACAAACCTATCAAAATTACTATTATTATATGATAAAACTCCATAATAAAAGATAAAGTTTGGAACAAGAATTTGAAATTGAGGGGATTATATGAAAGGAACAGATCTGCAGGATGGAAAATCAAGGATCTAACTGAATATGTAACAGAATACACATCCAATACATGGATATTCAAATGGCTGGATCAAAAAACTTGTTTAAGTAATTAGAAAGAAGCTTCCCAGTTTACGCCAAAAAAAAATACTTGACTCGGTAAAAATTACAGTCTGGTTTCTACAACAGAGTAATTCGCTAGTCTTAACGCTGGATCGGAGTTTCCAGAAATATAAGAGTCTGGCTGCTGTATGTAATCCACACACTCACCATACTTTGATTAATATATTAATCCAACGGAATCGACAATTTCAAGGCACCCAATATCATCAAACTAACTAACATTAGATTGTTACTTCTACATCAGAAGAATCAAACATCAAGTTTTTGTGCTTTAAACAATAAAACACACTGGAACTATTGAAAGTTTAGTGAAGAATCGAAGTGAAAAATGGGCTAGAGAACAATATGATGAATTTCCACTGTTATATGACTTCCTAAAAGATATACGGACTGCATGTTTCTAAAGAGGAAAAGAATCATCTACCACTACCACTACAACAGGCACATCCGCAAAGAAAACACAATGCTGTCATGCACTCATGCTCTGAACTATTACAACATAGACATCAGAGATATATGCCAATACAACTAAAACATGCAACCAATTCCTTCTCACGGGTAGGGCACAATTATTTCCTTGAAGCAATATGATTATATGAAAGATGCAAAGCATGTGCTCCTACCATTCACTAAAAGCAACAAGACCAATTTTCACCACTCTTCCACATTTTTTTCTCCTATATTTCCATTATAAATCGGGAATCAGTTCAACAAGGAGCACAAGAAATGATCAACCTCAACAAGAACCCTTAATTAACTGGTGCCAGTGCCACCATACCTAAAAGAACCATAAATCCCTTGCGGACGTTGATAAAAATAACCTATCACACCCAGTTCCTCCAATCCACAAATCCCAATACCTGATTTATCAATCACACAAATTTCCGTTATGTTCACCCACCAATCTAAAGACTTTGAGGCCTCAAATAACAAAACCACATTAGTCCCCAAATCATTCCACCTCCGCAGATTGCTGGAAACCTAATCGACAACACTTAACAACTGCTTTGCCAAGGCCATTTCTTCTACAAGATTAAGAACCCCTTTACCTCTTTGATCCCAAAAAAGGAAAAGTAAAATGGCCGATTTCAAGGACGGATTCATCCAGAAAACGGCGTCGATCGATCCCCCATTGCAAAACTGGATCAGCGGCATCACCAACGAAAAAGCATCATTATCATCACAGCCCTCAAATTCCCCCTTGCCCAACCCCAAAACCCCAAAACGAAAAATGGCTCGTAGGATTTTGTAGGGAACGAAGAGGAGTAGCAAGACGATGGCGGTGGTTACCCCAGCGAGTAGGACAGGGCGCGGAGAAACTGACGGAGAGGTCGACCGGCTGGCCGGAGAAAGGATGAGGCGAGCCGCCGGCGGCGGCGGCGGCGGCGGCGATGATGGTCGAGGAGACGCCGAGGATGGGAGGGAAGGTGGCGCTGAAATAGGAATTGAACAGGCGGCAGCTTGGTTCCGTCAGCCCTGAAATTTCGGTTCGAAACTTCCCGTATTTCCGAAAATTCAGGAACTTCAGACCCCGCGGCATGAAAACATTCCCGAATCGGGAAAAAATATCAAGTTTCACCGAGTAGATCGAACATATTTTTAGTAAATCGAAAATGTTTCAATTATATAAAAAGCTAAAAGACAACCAAATTACCTCATGAAATATTTTTCTACAACTCTGCGCATTTGCACGGGCATACCCATTAGTTTGTTTCGAAAATAGTTCTAACAAAATAAATTAAAATTAAAGTAACGTATTTTCTATTTTGAATTGAGTTTCTATTTTGAATTGAGTGTTCTTTATATCTCTCTTTCGTGAAGAAATCTCAACAACTTTCGTTGGTTTTTTTACCATCATGCTAGCCCTCTCTTTAATTATTTCTCATATATGTACAATTAGTTATGCATGTGAATCAATATAGATAGAAAAAATCTTTTAAAAAATATTTATTGTAGTAGTTATAATTATTGGGTTCACCTATTTAAAAGAAAATGAATGGTTTGTTTTTTATCATAATTTTTAGGATTTTTAATTTATTTGAGCGCCATATGACATCTTAAGAGTGTTTGTAGCACACCACGCATGCGACAGGTTGAGAGCGTTTGCAGGGAGTTTATTTGATTTTTACTATATAATAGATATTTCCTCCGTTTCACAATGTAAGTCATTTTAGCATTTTCCACATTCATAGTGATGTTGATGTTAATGAATCTACATAGATATATATGTCTAGATTCATTAACATCAATATGAATGTGGGAAATGTTAGAATGACTTACATTATGAAACAGAGGGAGTAGTTAATACAACATTTCTTATATTATTGTTTATGTACTGAGCTGCTAGCTAGAAAATTTGGATAAAAAAGTGAGCAGGTGAGATAATAGGAGATAAAATGATGGGTCCACCATATTAAGTGAAAATCAATGATACGATGTTTTCCTTTTTTTCTCAGAAATTTTTAGATTTCTCTAATTTATTAGAGCGCCACGTGACGGCTTAGTAATGTTTGTAGGAGTCACGTGACCGCTTAAGAGAGTTTCTATCAAGTTTAATGAACTTTTATATATAACCTGGTTTTTTCAGCTTTATCCTTTTTAATTTCTGTTCATACGATCGTACGTTACGTTCATATAAACGTAACATGTAATAATTTTTTTTAGGTAGTACATATATACGTACATTCCTCTCCATCCATATGCATAGGATAGGAAGGATCTTTTTTGTTTTTTTTTCTATTTATGAACAGTACATCGTACCTTTCTCTCCATCCATTCGCATCAGATCCATATTAGAAGGAATGATTTTAATAGATTTAATTTAATGGCCTGAAATATCGGACTCACTAATTTAAGTAAAAATTAAGGGCTATATGTTTTACTTTTTTCTCAGAATTTATAGGATTTTCTCTAATTTATTAGAGTGCCACTATAGCACACAACATAGTGATAGGTTGAGAGCGTTTGTAGGGAGTTTATTTGATATTTACTATATAATAGATAGTTAATATAGCATTTCTTATTATTTATGTGCTGAGCTGCTAGCTAGAAAATTTGGATAAAATAGTGAGCAGGTGATGTAACAATGATATGATGTTTTTCTTTTTTTCTCAGAATTTTTTAGATTTCTCTAATTTATTAGAGCGCCACGTGACGGCTTAGTAGCGTTTGTAGGAGTCATGTAGCGGCTTAAGAGCGTTTATAAAAAGTTTAGTGGACTTTTATATATAACCTGGTTTTTTCGGCTTTATCTTTATAATTTCCGATCTTACGATCGTACGTTAAGTTCTTACGAACGTAACATGTAATTTGTTTTTTTTCTGTGTTTTAGGTAGTACATACGTACATTCCTCTCCATCCATATGCATCGGATAGGAAGGATCTTTTTTGGTTTTTTCTCTGTTTACGAATAGTACATCGTACCTTCCTCTCCATCCATTTGCATTAGATCCATATTAGAATGAATGATTTTAATAGATTTAATCTAATGGCATGAAATATCGGGTCCTCTAATTTAAGTGAAAATTAAGGCTAGATGTTTTGATTTTTTTTCTCAAAATTTGTAGGATTTTCTCTAATTTATTAGAGTGCCACGTGGCGGCTTAAGAGCGTTTTTAGGAAGCCACGTGGCTGCTTGAGAGCGTTTTTAGTAAGATTAATGGTGTCGACGGGTGATACCCGTAGACCGGATATAGAGGGTATTGGGGTACGTTTGTACAAGGGTCTACGTAATACGACATCAAGCAAACAGAAGACGAAGATTATACTGGTTCAGGCCCCTTGATAGGTAATAGCCCTAATCCAGTTGATGTGGGATTATATGATGGAAAACACAGGTTACAAAGGGAACGATGGAACTCGATGGATCCGGCGAGATCGTAATCGAGTTGGTTCGACTAGATCTCTGGCGGTTTGGCTCCTGCAGGCTCCGACTTCGTAGGCTGTGGGGGTTGTGTTGACTCTGAGATTCGATGCCTTAGGTCCTCCCCGGGGGGTCCTTTTTATATCGCAGGTCAGGCGGTTTCCAAGTAGAACTCGGAAACATCAGACCCTACACGATACACTGACGACCCAGTCTTGTTCGAGTAGGATTCTTTCCTTCTATAAACTCCGTAAAGGATTTCCTTAGTGTATGCAGAGAGTATCCGTATACACGTAGGTATGCCATACCGATATTCGACATATATCGAAGGGTAAAGGGTGTAACTAACCCGTAACCCTGATAGTAGCCCCCGACTTCTGCTTAAATGAACTCGTGTAACCATTCGCGACTTCTAGTGTCGAGGCTGTTGTCATTCCCGGTGTGAAAACCGTAGAGACAGGACATAGTCGAGAACACCATGTGAAGCCCAACGGTCATGAGTGAATTTAAACTGAAGTCCGAAAGATTTCCACGCGTAACGGACCCAGAAATTTCCGGCGGCTATCTCTCTCCTTTCCTTGGAATTCGCACCGTCGGAAGTGCGTCTATTTAAGGGAATTTTGGGGATCCATTTTGAAGTCCGCCTGTTGTGAAGAAAACCTCCAGCCTCCAAGCGTTTCTCGTCTTCTCCGCTCCCGCAAAACCCTAGCTCGTCAATCTCAGTCCTTCCTCCGGCGATCTCCAGTCAGCGATGGATCTCGGCAAATCTTCCTCCACCAGCGCGTCACTGAAGAAGCTTTAGGAGGATGGCGCCCTTCCTGGTCGCGGGACCATGGAAAGAGAAGCAGGAGGTACTGAACCCCAACCTGTCCTAGGTCACATGGTTGCGATCGAGGACTACATTCTCTGCGGTTTTCTCCCTCCGCCTTCTGAATTTCTTCTCTTGGTTTTGAACTTCTACGGCCTTTCTTTGCTCTATCTGAACCCCAACTCTATTGCCTTCCTTAGTATTTTTTCACATCTTTGTGAGGCCTACATTGGCGTAGAGCCCTTTCTTGATCTCTTTCGCTTCTACTACGAGTTGCGTTGGATAGAATCCAACAGGGTGTCTGGATGCGTTGGATTCCGACTTCGGGATGGCCTGAAGTCGCGTTATATCCCCTTCCAGTGCCCTTCCTCTCGCAGCAAATGGCGGAGGAGGTGGTTCTATCTTCAGATAGAAAATTCGGATCCTATCTTCGTTGTTCCTGAGGAACAACCAGACAAGATTTCGTCTTGGACCGCAAAGCCCACCTTGACCCCTTCCCTTTAGTCCTTCATCGATGTTGTCGACGATCTCCGAGTACGAGGTTTGTCGGGGTATGAAGTCGCTGCTGACTTCATTGGTAGACGGATCCAGCCGCTCCAGGCTCGAGCCCATCCAGCCTTTGACTATTCTGGACCGGAGGACACGACCCGGGTTTCTCCTCGGGGTATCTTTCTTGCATTTACCCTGACTTACTTGTGTGCGCGTTTCTCCTGACTTATCTGTCGCGTCCCAAATTGACTCTAAAATACATCCTCGAAATTATGCAAAGAATAAGTAAAATCCATGTGAAAGCCTCCAACAATTAAAATGTGCAAAGCTAAAAGTCAAATAAGGCTTGGAGGATTTTTGTATATTTCCTAAAAGCCTAAAATGCGTAAATAAATTTTAGTGGAATTTTCAGAGCACAAATAATAATTAAGAAGAAATAAACAAAGTTAAAGTGGTTTTATAAAAAGAAAAATCCCTAAAAGTCCTTTTCCCCCCCCTTTCCTCTCTTGGGCCGGCTCGGCCCAGCTCCCTCCCTCTCTCTCCTCTCCCCCGCGGCCCATCGGCCTTCCCCCGCGCGCGCGTCGCTGACGGGCGGGCCCGCCCGCCACCCTCGCTGACGGGTGGGGCCCACCCGTCATCCCCTACCTCGCGCCGCGCCCGCCGCCTCGCCCGTGCCCTAGCGCCGCCGCCGCCGCGGATTCCGCCGCATCCCGCCGCCCCCGCGCGCAATAAAGAGGGGGAAATCACTCCCCGTGATTCCCTCCCCCTTTCCCCCCACTTTTCCCTCTCTCTCTCTCTCGGATTCGTTTGGAAATCCTCCCGCAAACTTCGCCGGCGTCATTGATGGAGCCGAGATCGCCGCGCCGGTTTCCTTCCCCTCCGGCCGCCCTCTCTCACTCCCAACACTATTTAAGCACTCCCCATGCCTCCCTCCTCCGTTTCCGACCCTTGCCGCTTTCTCTCCCCGTCGGAATCGAGCTCGCGCCGTCGTCCTCTCTCTCCGCCGTCGCCGCCGAGCTTCGGTTCGCCGCCGTCGTCGCCCCGGACCTCCTCCCGCTTCGGCATCGCCTCCTTCGGCTTCGCCGCGTCCTCGTCGACCTCGTCCACCCCTTCGTTTCGCCCGCCGACCGCCGGAACGCCGCCGTCCTCGTCGACCCGAGCCGCGCCGCCGCCTCTCTCCGCTTCGGTCGCCGTTCCCGTCGTCGCCGTCGACCCAGGGTGAGCCGAGGACCGCCATCTCGCTTCCCCCTTCCCTCCCCTCTCTCGGGCGCCGCTCCGTCGCGCCGGAGGTCGCCGCCGGCGACCATCGGGGCGCGGGCGCGCCGCCTCCCGTCGGCCGTGCCGGCGAGGCCGCCTTCGGGCGCGCCCCGCGGCTGCCATGTGGGGCCCGGCCGTCAGCCGCCCGCGCCCTCGAGTGCGGCTAACGCGTGGGACCCACGGCGCCGGCCGGCGCAAGCCGCGTGCACCCGGTCCACCGTGGACCGTGAGGCTGCCGCGTGGGCCCCACTCCCGTGGACCCGGTCCGCGCGCCCCTCCCCTCGGCTGACGCAATAAATCCGATTTTAAATTAAAATTTAAATGAAGAAATTCGCAAATATCCATTTAAAGAGCATATAAACTTCAAATGGCCATATCTTGGCCATTTGAACTCGGAATTGGACCGTTCAAGTCTCTAATTTTTCCTTAAGAAGTCAAGAACCCATTTTTGTGCTTTGTTTCTGCTTGTTATATGGAGTTTAGTAGAGTAAAAGCCTTTTCTTTTCCGTTGGTCGTGTAGACGCTGCAGCTTCGGAAGATCCGCTCTTCGTGGAAGTTGAAGCCGGCGTTTGGGAAAGCGAGCAAGGCAAGTCACATCATCTTTGAACATATTGAATCCCAGTTTGTAAAATTATGTTGATTTAAATTATTGCATTATCGCTTTATTTAAATTCCCGCGTTATCACTGTTTTATTTAGCCATGCCTATTTACCTTTGTTATGACCTTATTATTGTTATTGTTATTATTTCTTTGTTCACCCTAGATTAAACAAAACCCCAACTAGTGGACACTCTACTCATGGTACCACTAGTATGATTATAGGTAGATGCTTCGCTTTTAATTAGGTAACATTAGGCGGTTTTACAACTCTAGACTTTGGGAATGTTCATATCACCTGGACACTGTGGAATTGTTGGAGTATTGTGGAATTGGATTCACACCGCCCCCTCTATTCAAAATCCCCAAAAATGGTTTTAGGCTGGGCCCGGGGTGCATGGTTTTGATAGTAGCACCTCGGCCATATAAGGACCGGTCTTCGGGCCTCTGTTGCAAAGCACTACCGTACTTCCACATGTCTAGTGGGTAAGGCTTAGTTTGTGGCTCAGTCTAGTTATAAACAAAAGTACACGGATGGAGGTGGATGAAGTCGGGGGTCGATGGACATTCTCCAGGGCAAATGAAGGCAACACGAGCTGCGGCCCGGTAGTCGAGATGTCATGGCACAGGGCCGGTGTCCTGCTGCTAGGGGCTCAGTCCTGCCTGCCTGTCCCGGGGGTTCCGGCCGTAGGTGGGATTGGGTCGGTACTCTTGTCTATGGCTAGGATGGGTTGGAAACTATGTCACGTCTTCCGTCTGTATACCGTGGTGGTATGTGGCACGTGGTTACACGTGAGGAAGATGTGTCTTGTGGGTAAAGATGTACACCTCTGATCAGAGTAAAATCTATTCGAATAGCCGCGCCCTCGGTTATGGGCAAGCCGAGCAATGTACCCAAGTTAGTGTTTTAATTCTTAAAACCTGCTTAACAACTAAAATGTGGAATGGTTGGTCTGGGTTGGCTTGGGACGAGCTGGGACCCAGGGTCGGGTTGCCAGTTCGGTCTGAATCATCGTAGGCCTTGGGTTAAGGCAGGTTCGTGTGGGTTCACGGCCTTGATAAAGAATATTGTTTAGTTCTAGAATCGTGTTTACAAAATAGCCCTGAGCAACTAAATATCTTTAAATGCTGTTTACTGCAACCCTAACCCCTTTATGGTATAACCCCTTTGTACTCCCTTGCATTTATTCTGCACTTGTGGGTGTGTCTTGTTGAGTACGGTGGTTGTACTCAGTCTTGCTCAATTTTTCCCAACCCCAGAAGAGGAGTTCCAGGAGGATGAAGGCTTCGGTGTCTAGCTCGTGCCTGCCGTCAAGCGCCTGTGGTCGTCGCCCTAGTCTTCCGCTGTTTCTCGTTTGTCTCTGTGTGTGCTGGGCCTTCGTTGCCCATGTAATAAGTTATCTATTTACGCTTCCGCTTGTTAAACTCTGAATTGTATCAACTTTTGGTGTACCTTGCCTCCTGGGACAAGGATTAATGCACGCACGTAAGGAATGCCCGTTGGGTTATTTCCGGTCGTGACATTATCGAACTTTGGTTCTCGATTCACAGGTCTGAGCGGCGAAGCCGTGAGACATCGTGTCGGCCAGGTGATGATCAGTGGCCCGACGACGGCGAGCAATGTCCCCGTTCCCCTTTGCGAGAAGGGGGCGGCCAAACGCAACGCTGCCATCAATGTAAGTGTACTCAGTGGGCCTTCTGCGTTTTTCTTCCGAGATCGCCTTACGACTTAATAAAGCGTAGGTTGTTCCTCTGACTGATATCATCGAGCCGCTCGCGGACCATCAGGTGGCGGCGTCACTGAAAGAGAAAGTCGCCAAGGAGGTGTCCGATGCTGCTGCTGTTGCTGCCACAACAAGTGGTGGCGACGTTCCAACAAAGGGGAGGAAATTCTCCTCTGTAATCGGACATCGTCGAAAGGCACCTACCCCCTCGGTAAGTTCTCCTGTCATTTGATCACGTAGTCAGAATACTTCCACCTGACTTCATATCGATTATACTCCAGGCCTCGGACGCGTCTCCCCCGCCTCCACGACGGCAGCGGCTTGTGACACTCGGCGAGAAGTAAGTGAATGAATTTGAGTTTTCGTGATTTCGTCGAACTTTGTCTAAACCACAGCCTTCTCGTAGGGCGGCGCGGGCGAAGGCGGCGCAAGACGAGTCTGGAGGGACTTCCGGCGCGCCTCCTTCTGTAACCTCGACGGATGTCGTGGTCGTGCCCGGAAGCCGCGAGGCGACACCAAGCGGCCCAGCCAGCGATCTCGCGGCTGGTCGTGGTCCACCGGCTGCCGTCCTCACCTGGGAGGAGCTCCAGGTTGAAATGGGGCGCCTCCTCGAGGCTAGTGCTCGCGGCATTGGTCACGAGATTATGGAGGCGAGGTCGGCGGCGGCATCGGCGAACGAGCGCGCCGACCGGCTGGCGCACGACTTGGCGGAGGCTCGTGAGGACCTCAAGAAGATAAGGGAGTTGGTGGCTGGCAATGAGCGACAACGGCAGGGGCTTGAGCACCGCATGTCGGAGCTCGGGAACAACTTGTCGGAAATCCGTGGCTCGTTGCGGGTCACCTATACTGGTCTGCACCAACTCGCTGGGGAATGCGGTATCAAGTCTACTATCCCGGCGAATCCCGATGAGTTCTTGCTGACATCTTCTCTTGCGGAGCTGGCGGCGGTGATGGAGGAGATTCCCTCCAAGCATGCGGCCAGCATCGGAGAGGAGACATCCAACGGGATCTACACCGGGGCGTGCCACGTCCTTGCGTGTTTGAGGCTGACGCACCCTGAACTCGATCTGCGCGAGATCTTGGATCAGGGGGCGGCTAGCGACACGCGTAAGGAGGTGATGGAAGAAGTCGGTGACCTGGGGGAATATGTTCTCCCCCTTTTTAAAGAGTAGGATTTTGACTCTCTTGTATTCCTTAGACATGCTGTGTAAAACTCCAATGGGTTCCAACCGCCTTTGTGCATGCAGTCATCACCTTAGTTTTCTTTAGCATTTTGATCTCGAGTACTTTTTTGTCCTTTGTAGAGATGTTGATGACGAGGATGTCCAGCAGCGTGGGCAGCCTAAGTCGCCGGCGATCATTCCGGCTCTTGCGTTTGAGCCACACGCGTCGCCGGACGATGTAGATCAGATTTTAGCCGCGAGGACGAAGATGGCGACGACTTCCTTAGGTTAGTGGTCCCTTCATCCCTTTTTGCTCCTCCGACTTGATCAGCCGTGTTCCCGAAAGAAGGGTGCAGCTTGACTTAGTTGTTTCCATATTGAACAGATCTCGAGAGTGCTCTTGCTGGCCAAGATCGTCGTATCCAATATTGGAAGACGAAATTTGAAGTAGCGGAACTCGAGAGAACTATGCTGGAAGTAAAGAAAGAGCAAGCTGTGGAAACGCTCTGAGGTCGTGAGGTGTGGTTCAACTCGTACTTGAAGAGTTGCTGCACGTCCATGGCCAAGGTTTGTAGAGAGCTCCGAGTACCCCGTGGGGATCCCGAAGAGTCGGCGGCCGGATACATCTCGTGGCTGAATGGGGCGTGTACTCAGCTCGAAGGCGTCGGCAAACGCATTGACGAACCCTTGAAGCAGGAATGTCGTCGATCGAGCCGATATGCCGGAGGGCACGTGTTGGCTTGCCTACGAAATCATCGTCCGCGACTGGACCTTGAGTTTCTCCATGAAGGTTTCGCTCGTTCTAGGAGGACTCCGACGGAGATAGACCACCTAGCGAAGTCGATGGCGCCGTTGGCGGAGAAGGTCTTCCAGTCTATGAACTGGCGTTGGCCTTCTTGGTAGTCTTTGTACCCTATGATGGATGTTCTGGGTACCGTGTGTAAGAGTGTGTTCTCAATTCACAACTTTAGTTAATCGTTTGAGTCATACACTCTCCCCAGCCCCCAGCCTTGTCGTCGGAGGATTCTTCTCGGAGGGTAAGGCTCTTGGACCTTTGACCTGCCTTGGTTGAATAAGCACTGATCCTAGCCCCCAGCCGTGAAGTTGGAAAGTGAATTTCCGATTACGCAGCTTGGTTAATACGCACGGCGAGAACTCTTACACGACCAGGTCTTACATGGTCTTTCGTCCCTATAGGATCTGACAAGGCCTTATCGGCTCTGGGCGTCCCCAGCCGAAGATCCCTTAGGTTCCTCGAAGGCCTTGTTAAGACGGCGTAAAGGGACATGAGGATAGGTTTCAACGCTAGGTGTCATCTGGGTAAGGGATCATCGGGCAGGAACACTTTGATTGTAATATGCACCTAAAAATAGGCTCCATTGATGTTGTAAGGCGTCTTACAGGTGTGGATGATATTGACTCATACATAGAATTTACGTAGTTGGTCAATATTCCAAGAGTTTGCCAACTCGCAACCATCACCGTCTGCTATTTTGAATGCGCCTGGCCGCAAAACTTGTGTGATCGTGTAAGGTCCTTCCCATTTGGGTGAGAGCTTGTTTCGCCCTGCTTGGCTTTGAACCCGTCAGAGGACGTAGTCACCGATCGAAAGTATGCGTGCTCGGATGCGCTTCTCGTGGTAGCGGCGGAGGGCTTGTTGGTAACTGGCTGCACTGACGGCAACTCGTTCGCGATGTTCCTCGAGTAGATTCACATCGACGTTTCGCTGCTCCTCCTGGTCCTCGTCGGAATACTTCTGTACTCGTGTACTATGATGTCGTAGCTCACTAGGGAGCATGGCCTCGGAGCTGTACACGAGGAAGAAGGGTGTTTCCTTGTTAGACGTTGTCGTTGTGGTGCGTACGGCCCATAGTACTGATGGGAGTTCTTCGACCCATTTTTTGTCATGTGACATGAGTCTATCGTAGACGCGGGTCTTGATCCCTTGTAGTACTATGCTGTTTGCCCTCTCGACTTGTCCGTTGCTTTGAGGGTGAGAGACCGAGGCGAAGCATATCTTGACTCCCAGTCCGATGCAGTAATCCTGGAAATCGGCGCTGATGAACTGGGAGCCGTTGTCGGTTATGATGCGGTGCGGTAGTCCGTATCTGCAAAATACCCCCTTGATGAATTAGATGGCGTTGTCGGCCTTGATTTCCCCCGTGGGTATTGCTTCGATCTATTTAGTGAATTTGTCGATCGTCATGAATAGGAACCTGTAGCCGCCCTGTCCTCGTGGGAATGGCCCGAGTATGTCTAGCACTCAGCACGAGAACGGCCAAGTAAGAGGGATAGTCTGGAGCGCTTGCGCGGGTAGCTTTGTGTGTTTACTATGGAATTGACAGGATTCACATCGCTGGACCATGTCGCATGTATCTTTGAGGGCGGTTGGCCAGAGAAACCCTTGCCGAAGAGCTTTCCCGACCAATGTCCGTCCGGCGGCGTGTGACCCACAGATGCCTTCATGTATATCAAGGAGAAGGTGTCTGCCGTCGTCGGACGAGACGCATTTGAGAAGTATCCCGTTTGGTGCTTTCTTGTATAGATCGTTCCCGATCATGCAGTAGATTTTTGCTTTACGGGTTATTTTCTCGGCCTCTGCATCGTCCTCGGGCAACTCTTCGCAGTTGATGAATTTGATCAGTGGGGTGCGCCAGTCGTCTGTGGTCTCGATATCGACAACGGCGCGTTCTGCCTCTGTGGCCTCCGAGCTAATGTCGGGGGCGGCTGGGCTAACTTCGTCGATAACCTCTTTCACTGATGGCTTTGTCAGGATGTCCAGAAAAGTGCCGGGCTCGAGCGGTTCTCGTCTGGACGCATGTCGTGCTAGGTCATCTGGCTCGATGTTGTCCTTGCGGTATACGTGTCGAACCTCGATCCCATCGAACCTTTTCTCCAGCTTCCTGACTTCTGCGAGATACTTGGATAACTCGGGGTTAGAGCATTTATAATCTTTGTGCACCTGGTTCGCGACTAGCTCGGAGTCCCCTTTCACGATCAGTCGCTTGACCCCAAGTGCGGCTGCAGCTCTTATCCCGGCGAGTAGTCCTTTGTATTCGGCTGTGTTATTGGTCGCCCTGAAGTTGAGGTGGATTGCGTGCTTGAATTGGTCTCCGGAAGGAGATGTCAAGATGAATCCTGCCCCTGCTCCTTGGCTGTTGAGTGCACCATCGAACGCCATTGTCCATGTTTCGTTATCGATTTGGTTGTCTGATTTGTTATCAGGCATAGTCCAATCGGCTACGAAGTCGGCGAGTACCTGGGACTTTGATGGCTGTTCGTGGCACAAAGTGGACATCAAACTGGCTCAGCTCGACTACCCATTTCGCAATGCAGCCGACAAAGTCTTTGTTTCTCACAACTTCACCGAGAGGGAAGGAGGAGACAACTGTGACTCTGTGGGCTTGAAAGTAGTGGCGTAGCTTTCTTGATGTCATGATTACCGCGTAAAGCAGCTTTTGGATCTGTGGATATCTTGTCTTTGCGTCATGGAGAGCTTCGCTGATGTAGTAGACTGGTCGTTGTACTTTCTCTCTCTCGACAACAATGACGGTGCTAACGGAATATGGCATGGCGGCAATATAGAGGAATAATTCTTCATTAGGTTGGGGAGCAACAAGTACAGGGGGGTTTGATAGGTAGTCCTTGAGTGCAACGAATGCCTCTTCAGCTTCCTGTGTCCATACAAATTTGTCTTGCTTCTTCCGCAGAGCGAAGAAGGGTTGTCCTCGTTCTCCCATCCTAGCGACGAACCTGCTTAGTGCTGCCATGCATCCGGTTAGCTTTTGTACTTCCTTGAGTCTTGTGGGTGACTTCATGTTCTCGATTGCCTTGATCTTCTCGGGATTTGCTTCTATTCCTCTGCCAGAGACAAGGAAACCGAGCAGCTTGCCCGACGGTACTCCGAACGTGCACTTCTTTGGATTGAGCATGAGGCGATATCGTCGGAGGTTGTCGAACGTTTCCCGCAGGTCCTCAATCAATGAGTCACTTGTCTTGGTTTTGACAACAATGTCGTCGACGTATGCCTCAACATTGTTGCCGAGTTGGTCGCTAAGTGCGCCCTGTACCGTGCGCTGGAAAGTATTCCCTGTGGTTATCAGTCCGAATGGCATCTTAACAAAGCAAAATACCCCGAATGGCGTGATGAATGCTGTCTTCTCTTCGTCCTCTTTCGCCATGCTGATTTGGTGGCAGCCAGAGTAAGCGTCGAGGAAGCTCAACAGCTCACAGCCGGCTGTTGAGTCCACCAATTGATCTATTCGAGGAAGAGGGCATTGATCCTTGGGACACGCCTTGTTGAGGTCGGTGAAATCGACGCACATTCTCCATTTCCCGTTGGCCTTCCGCACCATGACTGGATTGGCTAGCCACTCTGGATGAAGTACTTCTCTGATGAAGCCAGCTTTGAGAAGTTTCTCGAGCTCTTCTTGTATGGCTTGTTTTCGGTCTGGTGCAAATCTCCGCAGTTTTTGCTTTACTGGCTTGGCATCGGGTCGCACCATGAGTTTGTGCTCAATCACCTCCCTGGGGACCCCCGGCATGTCGGACGGCTGCCAAGCGAACACGTCAGCATTGTCGCGGAGGAAGGTGATGAGCGTGAATTCCTATTTCTCGCTTAGTGATGCCCCGATCTTGACGTTCTTATCGGGGTTGGCACTAGAGAGTGGAACGATCTTGATCGCGCCGTCCGGTTTTGGCGTCTTGTTTGTCCTTCTCACTTTCTTGGGTGGCTCAGTTGTGGCGGGTGGGCTAGGCGTTTGCTTAACCTTGTCGAGGCTAAGCTTGTCGCATTGTACCGCCAGCTTTGCGTTCCTTTGAATAGTGATTGTTCCCTTCGGTCCTGGCATCTTGAGCACTTGATACGCGTAGTGAGATGCGGCCATGAACTTCGCAAGTGCAGTTCTCCCGATGATGGCGTTATACGCTGTATCGAATTCAGCGACATCAAAGGTGATCTGCTCTATTCGGAAGTTGTTTGCTTGGCCAAAAGTCACAGGCAATGTAATTTTGCCCAATGGTTTGGACGAGGACTAGGGAGTAATTCCATGGAAGGGTTGATCGGTGGGTGTCAACTCGCTTCGTGGAATTCCCATCACGTCTTAAGTGCTGGCGAAGAGAAGGTTGATTGAGCTGCCACCGTCGATGAGAACCCGCGCGACCTTGATGTTCCGAATAGTGGATTCGACCATGATCGGATAGCATCCTGGGATGATGGCAGTCTTGGGATGGTCTTCTTCCGAAAATTCTATCTTCTGTTCAGACCACTTCATCTTGGGTGCAGCCCCCTGCCATGTCAAACAGACTTCACGTTCCACTTTCTTGTATTCTCGCTTTGAGGAGTACGCTGTGGAACCTCCGAAAATGTGTGAAACGTGGATGTCAGAGTCTGGATATGTTGAGTCCGATTCCTGAGGAGCCGCCTCCGCATCCTTCTCGACCACGCGTACTCGCTTGCCTTTTTCAAATGCCATGTGCTTCTCGAGCGACTTTTTGAAAACAAGACAATCTTCCAAAGAATGTATGTCCGTCTTGTGTATGGGGCACCATGCTTTCTTCACGTCGCTACCTTGTGGATCTGGGCGCTTGGGAGGGTTCGCGTATTCTGCTGCGAGAACTTCCGCTTGAGCTTTTCTTTTCCCATTTTTGCGATTTTTCTTCTTGCTTGACTCAGGTGCGTCCATGGCTGGTTTCTTCTCTCCCCCGGTCTTCGGCTTATCGTTCTTGCGTCTCAGCGCATCATTTGCGTGGGTGCATCGCTCAACGATCTCGAACAATCTCCGAGTAGTTGTGATGCGTCTTGTCGCCAACTCCTGGGTAGTATAGCGATCTCTGACACCGGACTTGAAGGCGCGAATTACAGAAGCATCGGTGATTTCGGGGATTGTATTTCTGCACTCGTTGAAGCGCCGAACATATTCCCTCAAGGATTCACCCGAGTTCTGTGTCAACGCATGTAGGTCGTCTTCGATCGCGTGGCGCTTGTAAGTTCCTTGGAAGTTGGTGACGAACTGCTACCACAGGTCTGCCCACGAAGTGATTGAGTAGGGCGGGAGATGCATCAGCCATGAACGTGCAGAGCCTTTTAACGCAGTTGGCAAATAATTCACCAATGCGTTGTTGTCTGCTCCGGCAGCGTAGAGTACTGTGGAGTAAACTTGAAGGAACTCTTCTGGGTCGGTGCTCCCATCGTACTTCTCTATTGCTCTGGGTCGGAATCTCTCAGGCCATCGGACATCACGCAAGGAACGACTGAAAGCTCTACACCCAGCGCTAGGGGCGGTGGGTTGTCGGCGATCGTGTGTCCTTCGTGGATGTCTGTCTAATGATGAGGATGAAGAAGAAGACGACGATGACGATGGATCACTTGGTTCCAGTGTAGGATTACGAGGACGTCGGCTAGGTTCTCGAGAATCTTGTCGCCGCCCTCCGGTCTTGTTCTGGCGCCGATCTCTGTCGTCCTCGTCATTATGGCGGTGTCCTCGACCAGCGTCGCCCTGCGTCCGCCTCTCACGATCGTGGCGATTAACACAGTCTCGGTCTTCGTTCGAGCGGCCTTCCTGTCTTTCATTATCGCGACATCGTGAAGAGACGCGGTATCGGGAGCGATCCCCGTTGTCTCATGTGCGTCGTGCCTCTCGGCGGCCATTGAGGTGGTTGCGGAGATCGCCGGTGCCGCGAGGTGGGGGGTAGCTCGATGCGGTGACTCCTGCTGTTTGGGATTTTCGCCATTGGCACCGCCAGTTAGTGGCTGTTCCGGGTGCGCCGCAGCAGCGGCTTCTTCGAACGCGTAGTTGAGGTTGGTTCTTGATTCCCGTAGCCGTTCTGTCCATTGTGCGAGATCATCGTTTAGAACGGGATCGTAAGGGGTCTCCCTCAGTATTGCGTTGATGGTCCTGATGTGCTGGGCCGGTGTAGCCATTTGATTTTGTGTTTCCGCATTAGCGTGTGCTGACGTGCTGGTTCCGTCGATAGCTAATACCTCGCGCGGCGTACTTGCTGGCGATGAGCCATAGTCCTCGAGTAGATGCAGGACTGATGGTTCGGGTGAGCTGATGTCGATTACGCCTACGAATCGATCTGAAACCAGCGTCGTTCCTTGTTCCTTGTCTTCATCTCTAAGGGATATGCCTGACTGCTGGACCTTAGGAGATGACGTCTTCGTGGCGCTGAGGAAGACCTTGCAGCTTGAGAGGTCGTGATTCTTTGTCTTGTGAATAGGACAATAGACATCACGAGTTGGAGAAATACGCTGAATTCCACGCTCTTTGCAGGCGCGAATTTCAGCGCGGACGTTGAGAAAAACCCAGCAGGCTTGCAAAGTGTGTTTCATGGTTTTGTGGATAGGACACCAGGACCTTGTCGCTTCGGAAGTCATTCTCGTTGGCTCGTGGCTCTTGTCTAAACGACAAGGTTTGGTCGCATTAGAATCCTTCTCGAGCTCGGATGTCGTCGATGTTCCGTTCTCCGCTTCGGCGGGAGGATCCTTCGACATGGAGTCGTCCTGGGTTGTAGCCATTGCGTTCTCGTTTCTGATCATTGATGGGTCGGCTGAGATCGGGATCGTGGTGTAAACCGGGAAGACGATTTCGTCGACTTGAGTCCACACCAGCATTATTGAAGCAGGAAATCCCCGGTGGAGGTTGGTGTTGACGCGGTTGTCGGCGAAGCTGGATGACATAGTAGTAGAACCTTGAGCACCATGTTCCCCTACCTGGCGCGCCACTGTCGACGGGTGATACCCGTAGACCGGATATAGAGGGTATTGGGGTACGTTGGTACAAGGGTCTACGTAATACGACATCAAGCAAACAGAAGACGAAGATTATACTGGTTCAGGCCCCTTAATAAGTAATAGCCCAAATCCAGTTGATGTGGGATTATATGATGGAAAACACAGGTTACAAAAGGAACGATGGAACTCGATGGATCCGGCAAGATCGTAATCGAGTTGGTTCGACTAGATCTCCGGCGGTTTGGCTCCTGCAGGCTCCGACTTCGTAGGCTGTGGGGGTTGTGCTGGCTCTGAGATTCGATGCCTTAGGTCCTCCCCGGGGGGTCCCTTTTATATCGCAGGTCAGGCGGTTTCCAAGTAGAACTCGGAGACATCAGACCCTACATGATACACTGACGACCCAGTCTTGTCCGAGTAGGATTCTTTCCTTCTATAAACTCCGTAAAGGATTTCCTTAGTGTATGCAGAGAGTATCCATATACGCGTAGGTATGCCATACCGATATGCGACGTATATCGAAGGGTAAAGGATATACCTAACCCGTAACCCTGACAAATGGACTTTTAGTATATAATAGAAGATGTATGAAACAACGGTTTCCAAAAAAAATTGGGCGTTGTTTCACCCTATATAAAAACAATGTTTCAGCAAATAGCGAAAGAATGTTTCAATTCTTAAAAAATATGAAAAACATTAAGATCACTAGATAAAATAATTTGGTTCAACGTATGCAGCAAACAATTTAAAGCCATTGCAACACTTAAACCACGTATACATCAACAAATCACATGTCCATTAAGATGAAATTATGAAATAGTACCAAAATCCACTGCAACATTTCATCCATACATAGTGAAACATCACGAGTACACTACCTGAAATATTGTTGGTGGAAAAAAATAAAACAAATCCCCTTGATAGTGCGTTTCCGTTATATCGGGTGGTTGTTGCAACGGAGCGCGAGTGGTGGGGACATATGGTGGGGGCGACACGCACGTGTGGGAGGCGAGGCAGAGGCACGAGTGGGAGGCGCCCGATTTTTTGCACTGTTCGGGCGCCCGATTTTGAGCATTTTCGAAACTTTCAGCCTCGGAATTTTGTTTTAACAAATTGGTCCAAAAATATTTACTTTTGGCCTAATGGTATTTAAATTTCAAAAATCCTGATTTTTTTCCCCAAGTAGGAATGTGGAAAAAGGAACTGCAAGAACACATAGTCTGTGTCTGGTTATCTATGTGACTAACTTAAGGCCCTGTTTGATTCAGCTTAGGATTATTATAATCCAAATTATTCGGAGTAAGCTGAAACAAACAGACAGCTTACTATAATATGGTAATCCACTTTAAAAGTGCTTTTTTAATTATTAGGTGGCTAACAACTAACAAACAACTAATAATCCACAGAAACAAACAGCTAACAACTTATTCTATGTCGGCTTATTATAATTCAGTTAATAGTAATCTGACTTAATAATCTAGATTATAGTAATTAATCTTAAGCCGAAACAAACATGACTAGTTGAGGGATTCAAGTTGTGCTTTGAGTCGTAGCTTGGCTTAGCAAGTGTTGCAAAATCATTCCCCACATCAAAATTTACCATTTTTACAAGTAAAAGACTAGCTCCAACAATATCCCTAAAGATCTCGCAAAATTTTGCAGCTCTCATATTGGCATCTCTCGCAACATCATCTATCTATCTATCTATTATATACTAAAAATCCATTAATCTTACTAAAAACGCTATGAAGCACCCACGTGGCTTTCTAAAAATGCTCTCAAGCCGCCACGTGGCACTCTAATAAATTAGAGAAAATCCTACAAATTCTGAGAAAAAAAACAAAACATCTAGCCCTTAATTTTAACTTAAATTAGAGGACCCGATATTTCGGGTCATTAGATTAAATCTATTAAAATCATTCATTCTAATATGGATCTAATGCAAATGGATGGAGAGGAAGGTACGATGTACTATTCGTAAACAGAGAAAAAACCAAAAAAGATCCTTCCTATCCGATGCATATGGATGGAGAGGAATGTACGTATGTACTACCTAAAACACAAAAAAAAAACAAATTACATGTTACGTTCGTATGAACTTCACGTACGATCGTAAGATCGGAAATTATAAAGATAAAGCCAAAAAAACCAGGTTATATATAAAAGTCACTAAACTTTTTATAAACGCTCTTAAACCGCTACATGACTCCTACAAACACTACTAAGCCATCACATGGCGCTCTAATAAATTAGAGAAATCTAAAAAATTCCGAGAAAAAAAGAAAAACATCATATAATTAATTTTCACTTAATATGGTGGACCCATCATTTTATCTCCTATTACATCACCTGCTCACTATTTTACCCAAATTTTCTAGCTAGCAGCTCAGTACATAAATAATAAGAAATGCTATATTAACTATCTATTATATAGTAAATATCAAATAAACTCTCTACAAACACTCTCAACCTATCATTGTGTGGTGTGCTACAGTGGCACTCTAATAAATTAGAGAAAATCCTACAAATTCTGAGAAAAAAAGTAAAACATATGGCCCTTAATTTTCACTTAAATTAGTGGGTCCGATATTTCAGGCCATTAGATTAAATATATTAAAATCATTCCTTCTAATATGGATCTGATGCAAATGGATGGAGATAAAGGTACGATGTACTATTCATAAATAGAAAAAAAAACAAAAAACATCCTTCCTATCCTATGCATATGTGGATGGAGAGGAATGTACGTATAAATGTACTACCTAAAAAAAATAATTACATGTTACGTTTATATCAACGTAACGTACGATCGTATGAACCGAAATTAAAAAGGATAAAGCTGAAAAAACCAGGTTATATATAAAAGTCCACTAACTAAACTTTATAGAAACTCTCTTAATCCGTCACGTGACTCCTACAAATACTACTAAGCCGTCACTTGGCGCTCTAGTAAATTAGAGAAATCTAAAAAGTTCTGAGAAAAAAAGAAAAACATCATATCATTGATTTTCACTTAATATTTAATATAGTAGACCCATCATTTTATCTCCTGTTATCTCACCTGCTCACTTTTTTATCCAAATTTTCTAGCTAGCAGCTCAGTACATAAACAATAATATAAGAAATGCTATATTAACTATTCCCTCCGTTTCACAACGTAAGTCATTCTAACATTTTCCACATTCATATTGATGTTAATGAATCTAGACATATATATCTATGTAGATTCATTAACATCAACATCAATATAAATGTAGGAAATACTAAAATGACTTACATTATAAAACGGAGGAAGTATCTATTATATAGTAAAAATCAAATAAACTCCCTACAAACGGGCTCAACCTATCGCATGCGTGGTGTGCTAGAAACACTCTTAAGATGTCATATGGCGCTCAAATAAATTAAAAATCCTAAAAATTATGATAAAAAACAAACCATTGATTTTCCTTTAAATAGGTGAACCCAATAATTATAACTACTACAATAAATATTTTTTAAATGATTTTTTCTATCTATATTGATTCACATGCATAACTAATTGCATGTAATTAAAGAGAGGGCTAGCAGGATGGTAAAAAAAACCAATGAAAGTTGTTGAGATTTCTTCACGAAAGAGAGATATAAAGAACACTCAATTCAAAATAGAAAATACGTTACTTTAATTTTAATTTATTTTGTTAGAACTATTTTCGAAACAAACTAATGCGTATGCCCGTGCAAATGCGCGGGTTATCTTCCTAGTTAGAAATTAATAATTAATTAATTGAATCATTAGCATCTCATCAGAAGCCCAGTTCGCTAGGCGCAGCAAAGCGGCGCGCAAGTTCGCACATTTGCTCTACGACGATGGTATATTCTTGTCAATTCTTTTCGAACATGTATATATATTCTCGTAAAATCAGGTAGAAAAAAAGTATATACTTTTAATTTTTTTTCAACAAGCAAATAGCATAGCGTGTGTTACTGTGCAGTGTGATCGATATGTGTGTATACTTTTTTTGGTACGTACTTATCACTACTGGAGAAGTGATCTTTAAAAGGTCGGACGATTTCCACAATAGCCGGGACTAAAATGGTTTATTAGTCCCGGTTTATAACTACAACGGTACTAAGGGATCTTTAGTCCCGGTTCGCCCCCTGACAGGGCACGTCAGACCCCTGTCTGGGAGCTAAAGAACTTTAGTCCCGGTTGGTAACACATATGCATATATTGACATTGCATATATATATATATATATATATATATATATATATATATATATATATATATATATATATATATATATATATATATATATATATATATATATATATATATGCAATGTCAATATATGTGTGTATATATGTATGTATTGTTAGATTGATCTCCCTCCCCTTGAGCCCAACGGCTCAAGGGGGCCTTGACCGCGCCCTGATCGGGGGCGTCCAGCCCAATGGCTGGTGGGCCCCGTCACACTGCGCCATATAAAAGAGGGGTGGAGGCCGGCACGGCACGAGGTACGAGATTCACCGCCGCCGCCAACTCCACCCTACAAACCCTAATCCGATCGAGAGGGGG
Source organism: Oryza sativa Japonica Group (assembly GCF_034140825.1). NCBI lineage: Eukaryota > Viridiplantae > Streptophyta > Magnoliopsida > Poales > Poaceae > Oryza > Oryza sativa. Next base: position 8,538,595 of record NC_089041.1, read on the forward strand.
CGCAGCCAGTGACGGGAAGCGCCACCGCCGCGCCACACCTCATCGCCAGGACATCTACGACCGTCACTCCCGCAGCCGTCATCGCCGTCGACCTCACCGGCGCCGCATCCACGACAACCGAGCGCCAACGACGACGATGGCCGGCACTTCTTCATCCTCCAACACCTCAACCGGTCGGTCTATCTAAACCCTCTCCCGTTTTCAATCTCTATAGTTCAAACATCAATCCCAAATAGAACCACCCGACTAGATCTAACCTAGGTGATCCTAGTGCAAAGTCCAACAATGGTATCAGAGCAACCCTAGTGTTTAGATCGTTTCGGGGAAAGAAATCCAAAGAAAGAAAAGCACAAGATCCGCACGGATCAAAAGAACCGAAAACCCTAACCCTAATCTTACCTCGTCGCCGGCCGTCGTCGACGCCGGCAACGGAGGGGGGAGGGGCAAAGAGGCGCCGCCTAGGAGCCACTCGACGGTCGCGCGCGCACCTGCACGCGCGCGCCGGCGAGGGGGCCCGCGGCGGCGCCGCCATCTCCGTCGTCGCCGTTCTCTCTCTCACTTCACGCGGGTGGAGGGCGAGAGACGGTGGGGGGAGAAGAGAAGAGAAAAGGCGCTGGCCATGGCGCGGCGGGCGCGAAGGTCGCCGGCGATGGTGACGCCATCCACGCGGTCGCGCGAGAGAGAGAAGAGAAGAGAAGCTAGGGTTTTCGGCGGCCGGCTGGGAGAGGGGGGTTTTTGATCCTCCGATCTCGGCGCCCGGCCGTCCGATCGAAACCCTAGCTGATCGGACGGTCGACGCCGGCCGGGCCGAAATCGGCCCAAGAGGGCGCGCGCGGGGGGGCGGCTTTCCTGGCCCAGGCCCAGGTTGCGGCTTGGGGAAGGGGGCGCCCGCCCGTGCCAAAAGGCCACGGGCCGACCGGAAAAAGTCTGTTTGAGGTCCCTCGGGGCCGAAAACAAAGAAAAGAGAACAGTAGCATTTTTTCCAATTTATTTTGTCGATTTTTCATGCAAATTTCAATAGAATTTTGAATAGATTTTTGCATGTTTTACCTCTGTTTAAATTTGAACCAACGGGAGAATTTTCACAGAGAGAGAATTACAGAGATTTTGCTACTGTTCATATGATTTTTATATAGTTTTCCGCTGCAAATAGATGTAATTGATGAAAATTAGTGTTTCTAAAATTAAATTTCGAACCAACGGGAGAATTTAATTTTAGGAACATTAATTATGTGCTATGATGTTGTAATTTTCTGACCAACGTTGTTAATTGCATTATTATAGTTATGGTTATAAGTGTTATGTCTAATTTCTGCCCAACGGTGATGTAGGCTTAATGCATAATATTTTAATGTTAATTTTGTTCTCACCGCACATGATTATTTCAGGTGGCTACTCCTTGATGGGTTGCATTAAAGATATTCCGACCCTAAAAGGAGATAACTACGCAGAATGGAAAAGAAAACTCGACCTTGCTTTTATCTTGGGAGAGGTGGACTGGGTGTTGACTACCCCATGTCCTATAGAACCTGCTGAACTTGTCAGAGGTGAAAATGAGTCAGATGCTGACTGGCAAAAGAGACAGAGGGACAATGCTCCTCTCGTCATGTCGTATGACATTGAACAAAAGAAATGGTCCTTAGCCAACAAGAAATGTTTGGCTGTGGTAAAGAATACGATTGAGCCTACCATATTGGGCTCGATCCCAGAGTGTGACGCTGTCTCAGAGTACCTTGAAAGAATAAAGAGTCAGTTTACTGGCTCTTCAAAGACTTATGCTACACAGCTGATCAAGCAGCTTGTGACAGAAAGGTACCATGGAGGTGGTGTTAGAGACCACATACTTAGAATGAGCAACATGGCTTCCAAGTTGAAGCCAATGGATTTGGGCATAACAGATGACTTTCTGGTCCATCTGGTTATGGCCTCATTGCCAAAGCAGTTTGACAATTTTATTGTCAACTACAACATAAGTCCAGAGAAATGGAACTTTGAGAAGCTCATTGCTAATTGTGTGCAAGAGGAGGAGAGAATCAAAGAATCAAATGGTGGTTCAATAAACTATGTTAAAGATAAGAAAAAGAACCACAAGTCTCCCACCTCAAAAGGTAAACAGTCTCAGCATCTGCCTCAGCAACAACAGTTCGCTGTTGAGAAAGATCAATGTCTCCACTGCAAGAAGACAGGACACTACAAGAAAGATTGTCCTGACTTTCTGAAAATGATCATGGCAAAGAAAGGTGAGAACATTATTACATTTGTAAATGAATCTCATTATGTTGGTTACTCTAGATCCACATGGTGGATTGATTCTGGAGCAACTATTCATGCTTGTAATTGTTTAAAGGCATTCCGTTCGACGAGGACTACGCAAGGAAGAGAAAGCTCCATTAGAGTTGCCAATGGAGTTGAAGAAAAAGTTGAAGCTGTTGGAGATCTTCCGCTAGAGCTCGCGAATGGCTTCACACTTTTACTTCGAGATGTCTTTTATGTTCCTTCTTTGCAAAGAAACTTAATAAGTGTATCAAAGTTGGATTTTGATGGATATGATTGCCGCTTTGGAAGTGGCAAATGTGAACTATGGCATAATAATGCATGTATTGGTCTTGCTGTGTTGCGAGACGAGCTTTATTTGTTATCTCTTTCTGAGAATGTGAATGTTGTGTCCTCGTTGACAAAAGAAAACAAGAAAAGAAAGCGAACTTCCAATGTCTCATCGAAATTATGGCACTGTCGTTTGGGCCATATTTCGAGGGGGAGAATTGAGAGACTAGTTAAGAATGAAATTCTTTCCCCATTGGAGTTCTCAGACTTAGAACAATGCATAGAATGCATTAAAGGAAAATTTGTAAAGAGCATCAAAAAGGGTGCAAAACGAAGCGCAGGAATTTTAGAGATCATTCATACAGATATTTGTGGTCCATTTCCTGTGAAAAGTATGGATGGCTATGACTCGTTCATAACATTCACAGATGATTACTCCCGCTATGGTTATATTTATCCAATTAAAGAGCGATCAGAAGCACTGGATAAATTTAAGATATTCAAAGCTGAAGTTGAAAATCAGCATGATATAAAGATTAAAGTAGTAAGATCTGACCGTGGGGGGAGTACTATGGTCGACATACGCCTTATGGGCAAGTCCCTGGACCTTTTGCAAGGTTCTTGCTAGAGAATGGAATAGTAGCCCAGTATTCAACACCGGGCGAACCTCAACAGAATGGGGTAGCTGAAAGGCGCAACCGTACCCTTATGGATATGGTGCGCAGCATGATGAGCTACTCCACACTACCACTCGGTTTATGGATGGAGGCGTTAAAAACCGCCATTCATATTCTCAACAGAGTTCCAAGCAAATCGGTGCCCAAAACACCGTATGAGCTATGGACAGGAAGAGTACCCTCGCTAACTCACCTCCGTGTGTGGGGGAGTCCTACAGAGGCCAAAGTATTTAACCCAAATATTGGGAAGTTGGACCCCAAAACAGTCAGCTGCCATTTTATTGGCTATCCTGAAAGATCAAAAGGCTATCGTTTCTACTGTCCAAACAGTTATACAAAGTTTGTAGAAACGAGACACGCCGTCTTCTTGGAAGACGAAATGATTAGGGGGAGCTCGGTAGTTCGAGAAATTGATCTTGAGGAGAGGCGGGTGTCTGTACCCGCTCCGTCGACTCAGGAACCTTTCTTCTCTCTACCTGCTGATGTTGTGCCTGCAATGCCTGTCATTGAGGTACCAGCACCTGTTGTTACCCCTCCTGTGGCAACAATGAATGAGAGTGAGGAACCTGTTATACAGGATTCAACAGAAATGGTTGCCACACCAGAGGAGGAGCTACAACAGCCTCAAATAGATAATGTGCCAGTACAGGAGACTCATCAAGAGCCTCAGGTACAGGATGTGGCAAATGTGCAGGCCCCTAGAAGGTCTGAAAGAGTCAGAAGATCGGCTATCCGTGATGACTATAAAGTTTATAATATAGAAGAGTCGCATATGGAGGATGATCCCACCTCATATGAAGAGGCCATGAGAAGCGCTCGCTCATCTGAATGGTTGGAAGCCATGAAAGATGAAATGAAATCAATGAAACTAAACGATGTTTGGGATTTAGAAGAAATTCCTAAAGGAGCCAAAACAGTAGGCTGTAAATGGGTCTACAAAACCAAATATGACTCCAGAGGGAATATAGAAAAGTTTAAAGCGCGACTTGTGGCAAAAGGCTTCACGCAACGAGAAGGGATTGATTACAATGAGACATTTTCTCCAGTCTCTTGTAAAGATTCCTTCAGGATTATAATGGCACTAGTGGCACATTATGATTTGGAATTACATCAGATGGATGTAAAAACGGCATTTCTAAATGGAGATTTGGAGGAAAAAGTATACATGGCGCAACCGAAAGGTTTTTTCATGAAAGGAAACGAAAATATGGGATGTCGTCTAAAGAGATCCATTTATGGATTAAAGCAAGCTTCGAGACAGTGGTACTTGAAGTTTGATGGGACAATAAAAAAATTTGGGTTTCAAGAGAATGTCGAGGACAACTGTATTTATTCAAAGTTTAAGAATGGGAGATTTATTTTCCTAATTCTGTATGTGGATGACATTCTACTGGCTAGTAGTGATGTCAGTCTACTGCAGGAAACAAAGAAATTCTTGTCCACAAACTTTGACATGAAAGACCTCGGTGAGGCTTCATATGTTTTGGGCATAGAGATTCACCGAGATAGAACAAAGTATGCATTGGGACTTTCTCAAAAGACATATATAGAAAAGGTGTTGAAGAAATTCAACATGTACAGATGCAGTGCTACACCTGCTCCTATAATGAAAGGCGAAAAGTATGGGGCATCGCAATGTCCCATAAATCAGTATGAGCTCAATGAAATGAAAACAAAGCCATATGTGTCAGCTGTAGGAAGCCTACAGTACGCGCAAGTGTGCACACGACCTGACTTGGCATTTGTTACCGGGTTACTTGGCAGATTTCAGAGTAATCCAGGCCTAGAGCACTGGAAATTGGTAAAGAAAGTCTTGCGTTATTTGCAAGGAACAAAAGGCCTCATGCTGACTTACAGAAGATCAGAATCACTCCAGATAGTGGGGTACTCAGATTCTGACTTTGCAAAAGATAATACAAAGTCAACATCGGGATACGTGTTTACCCTGGCAGGAGGAGCTATTTCATGGAAAAGCTCAAAACAGACTATCACTGCAGGGTCTACTATGTATGCCGAGTTTATAGCATGCTATGAGGCAACGGGGCAGGTGAACTGGCTAAAGAAGTTCATACCCGGTTTAAAGGTGGTTGACAGTATTGAGAAACCACTAAAGTTATACTGCGACAACGAACCCGCAGTAATGTACGCTCACAACAATCAGTCAAGTGGTGCTGCCAAACACATTGACATAAAGTACTATGTTGTGAAGGACAAAGTCCGGGATCAAACAATCAGTCTCGAGCACATTAAAACAGAAAGGATGCTCGCGGATCCGCTCACGAAAGGCCTACCACCCAACGTGTTCAAGGAACATGTAGCCGGCATGGGTTTAAGGGAAGCCTTATGAATCCTGGACTACAGGGCCCAAAAGTAAAGTATCTGTTTCTGAATAGAGATGTGTATAGTGGCTGTCGAATCCATCGGTGATTGACCGTGACGATGAAACATGCTCTATTTACAAATCTGTGATGGAATAGAAAAAGCTAAAAGAAAAAGTGAGATCAAGGGGGAGAATGTTAGATTGATCTCCCTCCCCTTGAGCCCAACGGCTCAAGAGGGCCTTGACCGCGCCCTGATCGGGGGCGTCCAGCTTAATGGCTGGTGGGCCCCGTCACACTGCGCCATATAAAAGAGGGGTGGAGGCCGGCACGGCACGAGGTACGAGATTCACCGCCGCCGCCAACTCCACCCTACAAACCCTAATCCGATCGAGAGGGGGCGCAGCCAGTGACGGGAAGCGCCACCGCCGCGCCACACCTCATCGCCAGGACATCTACGACCGTCACTCCCGCAGCCGTCATCGCCGTCGACCTCACCGGCGCCGCATCCACGACAACCGAGCGCCAACGACGACGATGGCCGGCACTTCTTCATCCTCCAACACCTCAACCGGTCGGTCTATCTAAACCCTCTCCCGTTTTCAATCTCTATAGTTCAAACATCAATCCCAAATAGAACCACCCGACTAGATCTAACCTAGGTGATCCTAGTGCAAAGTCCAACATGTATATATATATGTATGTATGTATGTATGTATGTATGTACCATAAATATCTCTATATATATGTGTGTGTGAAGCAGGCAGCACAACCAAATTAAAAATAAATAAATAAAATCTTTAGTCCTGATTCCTGGTTGGTGTTACCAACTGAGATTAAAGATGGAGCTTTACTTCCGGGTATTTGAATCGGGACTAAAGACTGTCATCTTTAGTCCCGGATTCTTCCTCCCGGTTCGCTACACGGGAGTAAAGGGGTTACGACCTGGGAGAGATGAGCACTTCTCCGGTAGTGTGCATCGATCGTTTGGTCGTCCCTCCGACAAGTTGCGTCGGGTGAAGCTAGATGGAGACAAATGAGAATTGACTCAGGACTCCATTCTGATCGATACCTATAGCTAGCTAGCTAATGAGCAGTGACGATCGCGAATTCGGGATCAACATGGCAGCAAAAGAATTGACACTCGATGGGATGCCTTTGACTGATCGAAGTGCTGAAATCAATGGGCTCGATCTGCTAGCATATCATGACTGGAAGATGGCTTATCGATTATTGGTCATCCCTTCGCACCTATGAATTGCCGCGTTGGTCCAGCCCGTGATGTATGGTGAATGATATAGTATCCTCCCTCCGTCCCACGATATAAGGGATTTTAAGTTTTTGATTGCAATGTTTGATCACGTGTCTCATTCAAAAATTTTTTTGCAAATATAAAAAACAAAAAGTTGTGCTTAAAATACTGTAGATAATAAAGTAAGTCACAAATAAAATAAATAATAATTTTAAAAAAATTTGAATAAAACGAGTGGTCAAACGTTGCAAGAAAAACTCAAAATCCCTTATATTATAGGACGGAGGAAGTAATTATCGGAGGGTCGAAACGAATAAATTGAATATTAGTAAGTTGATAAGGTGATACAGAAATTAAAGTTCTCTAAGAGAAAAAACTGATAAATTAAAAGTGCCAATTTGCAAAGTATGCCTACGATAATCCATACTATTATTATGATCGACCAATAAGCTGAAAAGAACGGGACGTACGTAAGCGTTGCGACACTGTCATGTGAAGTAGCGCCTTGAGTCATCATCGTCAACGCTACGGATCGGAGCTCCTTCACCAATTATGTGCATATTCTTAGATGACGTAAAGAGCTCCGGAATTCTTCACTTCCCTAACTTGAAAAAAAAAATAATACCTCCATATTTTAATATATGATACCGTTAATTTTTTATCCAACGTTTAACCATTCGTCTTATTAAAAAATTATATAATTATCATTTATTTTATTATGACTTGATTCATCATCAAATGTTTTTTAAGCATGATATAAATATTTTCATATTTACATAAAAAATTTTAAATAAAATGAATGATCAAACATTGTTCAAAAGTCGACGACGTCATACATATACGAAGTGAGTAATAGTTACCGCGTACTCCCTATACAAGGGGCGACGATGCTGTCTGTTTTCCAAAAGACCGACGAAGCTAGCTAGAGTCAAGTCAACATGCAAGTGGTACATCGTGTATTCACATTTAAGCTGGCCCCGACTAATCATCGATTCATTGCATGCATTTACCAGCCGTGCCTATAAATTAAGGTAACCATACCTGCAAACACACTGCAAACTCGCATATGTGCACATATCAATATATCATACTAGTACCATTCTGCCGGCATCAAGTTCGGGCTTCGAGTGCCCAGCTACCGCGAGCTGTAAGCTTCTCTTCTGTAGTCTACTTTCACTTGTTATCATGGGAAGTAGGAACATGTCATGTTATTCTTAAGTTAAGCATTCGCATCTTTTCTAAATATCCAAATGTTGATGGCTGTATGAATTATCTACAGCTAGTTCATTACAAAATATAAGCCGTATATATATATATGGTTTTAACGTGGTCTTCATTATTATATTTTGACAATTTATTTGTTTCAAAGGACATCATTAACAACCAGAATCATCATCGTATAAAAATATTTTAAAATTTGAATCCAAAACACTATCACTTGTGTAGTTCTACAAGCCATGCACCTCATATGTATGGTTCTACCTCGATCAAAAGCTAGTCAAAACGATCCCATCTCAAACCGTGTTCATCAGACGCATTTAGATTGCTAAGCACACGTATATAAAAGTTTATTTTTCAGCCTTTGCATTTAGATTGCTAAGCACACGTATATAAAAGTTTTATTTACAAATTACAAATATGTTGTTTCGCTTATTCCACAAATAAACGAAACGATGGGTCCGTACGTTGATCAAACAAGCTCACTACGAAGGTTACTACTGTGAGTCTTGTGTACGTTCTTGGCCTCGTCCTTCCATATCTAGTTAGTTTTTTTAAAAAAAAAAAGATAATGTAAATCGTTTACATATCTAGTTTTTGCCATAGGGTATATAGACTATAGACATAAAAGAGCATTGCTAAATTAGAAAAAAACAGAATAGGGCGACGGGACAGATCTCGACACTCCACTCAAATAAACGAGAATTCGATTGGAAGTCATATGGTCCGTTGATTGCTTATAATCGAACAGTCTATAATGGATTGGGCGGTATATATCTATAGGAGGGGATTAAAATGTGAGCCATGTATTAATTTAAACATGGAAGGAAAACACTGCATGCAATAAACACATTGCATAGAATTGTAATTTGAGGCTTAGTAATCCACAATTTTTTAAACCTAGCAAATCCCTTTAAATTTATTTTCTTGCACATGGAAAGCAGCGTTTACAATTTTGGTTCGAAATTTCGATAATTTTGGTCCCCACCGGCAAATCAATATACCGATAGAAATTTTCAGATTTTCTCTTTTTTTTGTGGAATTTGGTCAAATTTACTCAAATTCGATCAAAATCTTTCAAAATTTCAAAAAAATAATGGTCCGAAAAGTGCCGAAAATCATGAAATTTGGTAAAATTTCGGTCCTACCGAAATCAAAATTGTAAACCCTGGTGGAAAGTCGAAAGGATCTCTGCAACAAAAAGAAAAGGGGAAGTCAAAAGTAATATCACTGGTCATGGACTAGCCATAGGAACTGCCACTGGTGTCTCATGTAAGCATGGACTAAATTATGCAATACAACGTTCGGTAACCAGGAAGGAGCCTATAATTAGTCAACTAATGTTTTCATGTATGCGTCGAGTAGTGAATAGTTTAATTAGAAAAGGCACACTACTAAAAAATAGTTTTCGCTGACAGTCAAAATGGATTTTCGCTAGCGGCTAGATGTGCCGCCAGTGACTAAAGGCAAGTGAAAATAATGCTGGCCGCCAGTGAAAATTGAGTTTCGCAAGCAGCTATGCTAAGACAACCGCTAGCAAAAATACCATTTTGGCTAGTGGCAAAATTAGACCACCAGTGAAGACAATTTTGGGGATAAAAAAAATTCAAAATGGTGCTGCCAACTGCCACAGCCGCAAACACCGCCGGCTGCTGCCACAACACCTCACCGTGGCCGCCGCCTGCCAAAGCCCAAGCCATGGTCGCCAAGTGGTAGATGGGGGGGAGGGGTTGGAGTAGCCTAGCCATCATCGTCGTTGTGGCAGCCCCCATCGTCGTCGTCGTCGTGGCAGCCGCCGCCGGATCCACCTCCTTCACCGCCGTGGAGGACCGCCTGAGCACCACCGCCGGCGGATCCGCGCCCACCCTCCTACCACCATCGCTTCCCACTCCGTTGGCCTCCCCCGTTGCTGTGGCGGCGGATCCTTGGTAGCCGCTAGCGAAAATCCTATTTTAGTTGTCGGTAACCTATAAAAAGATCTCTATTTTTGCAAGCAGACCTCTTAAGTGACCGCCAGCGAAAATCAAATTTTTGCAAGCGGTTGATAACCGGAATCCCTCCAATTATTTTCACAATCGTATTTTCATCAAACCCGACAGTAAAAATAAAAGGGTAATGCTATAAAAAATAATTTTTCTAGTAGTGGCAGCTTGAATTGGGTGTAATGTATCCTTGAGCTGAAAGAGATGATGACTAGTAGCTTTCTTGTGTGCAGGATTTTTATGAAGAAAACTCTCAACTCTGTACAGCGCTGAAAGGAAGCTAGTTTTCAGATAATCTTAGCCTAATTAAGCTAAACCATTCTTCAGGTATTTCAACTACTACCAACTGAGTGTCCGAACATTTTATACAACATTGAAAATTTAAACTTTCCGATCCGTTTCAATGTATGAACACAACCAAGATCGATCGAAATTCGAGCAAACAAGCTCGCCATGACCATGAAGGTTACCACTGCAACTGCACATTTCCTCTTGGTGTTCTTGGCGTCCACCATCTCCCATTCAGTCATCTGCTCAGCTCTCGGAAACGAAACCGATCAGCTGTCTTCGCTGCTTGAATTCAAGAACGCGATCAGTCTCGATCCAGAGCAATCCCTCATCTCATGGAACAGCAGCAACCACCTGTGCAGCTGGGAGGGCGTCTCGTGCAGCTCCAAGAACCCACCACGCGTCACCGCCATTGATCTAGTAGGTCTAGTAGGTCGCATCTCTCCTTCGCTCGGGAACCTAACATTCCTCAGGAACCTCTCCCTGGCGACGAACAGATTCACCGGCCAGATTCCGGCGTCCCTCGGCCGCCTCCGCCGCCTCCGGTCACTCTACCTCAGCAATAACACGCTGCAAGGGACCATACCGAGCTTCGCGAACTGCTCCGAGCTCAGGGCGCTGTTCCTCGACGGCAATGAGCTCGCCGGAGGACTCCCCGGCGCCGGCGACCTGCCCGTCGGCATCGAGGCGCTGGTGCTCTCGTCGAACCGTCTCGCCGGGACGATCCCTCCCTCGCTCGGCAACGTCACGACGCTGAGGAAGCTTGCCTGCATGAACAACGGCGTCGGCGGCGGCATCCCCGGCGAGCTCGCCGCGCTGCGCGGGATGGAGGTGCTGGCCGTCGACGGAAACCGGCTGTCGGGTGGGTTTCCGGTGGCAGTCATGAACATGTCGGGGCTCGCCGTGCTCGGCCTCAGCACCAACGGCTTCACCGGCGAGCTGCCGTCCGGCATCGGCGGCTTCCTGCCCAAGCTCCGGCAGCTCACCATCGGCGGCAACTTCTTCCAAGGGAATATCCCTTCTTCCTTAGCAAATGCTTCGAATCTTTTCAAGCTTGGTATGTCTGACAATAACTTCACCGGTGTGGTGCCTGCCTCCATTGGCAAGCTTGCCAAGCTTACATTATTGAACCTTGAGATGAATCAGCTCCATGCTCGTAGCAAGCAAGAATGGGAGTTCATGGATAACCTAGCTAATTGCACCGAGCTACAAGTACTCTCTCTTGAGAAGAATCAAATGGAAGGACAGGTACCAAGTTCACTAGGCAATTTTTCAGTTCAACTTCAGTATCTTTACCTGGGGCTCAATAGATTGTCAGGGAGTTTTCCTTCTGGCATTGCAAACCTTCCAAACCTGATAATTCTGGCACTGGATGACAACTGGTTTACAGGTTCTGTACCACAATGGCTTGGAGGTCTCAAAACATTGCAGAGCCTAACAGTGTCCTACAACAATTTTACAGGGTATGTCCCCTCCTCCCTTTCCAATCTATCACATTTGATGGAGCTTTTTCTAGAGTCAAATCAGTTCATTGGGAACATACCTCCAAGCCTTGGAAACCTTCAGTTCCTTACAACAATCGACATTTCCAATAACAATCTTCATGGTAGTGTGCCAGAGTAAATCTTCAGAATTCCAACAATAGAGCAAGTTTGGTTAAGATTCAATAATCTCAGTGGGGAACTTCCTGCAGAAGTAGGGAATGCCAAGCAGCTCATGTATTTGCAGCTTTCATCCAATATGTTGTCTGGAGATCTTCCTAATACTTTGGGCAGCTGCGAAAATTTGCAACATATTGAGCTGGATCATAATAATTTAAGTGGAGGTATTCCCCCTTCGTTTGGCAAATTAATTAGCCTAAAGTTTCTCAACCTATCACACAACAAGTTAACTGGATCAATACCAATGTTACTTGGTGATCTTCAGCTTCTTGAACAGATAGATTTGTCATTCAACCATCTTAGAGGTGAGGTCCCAACTAAAGGTATCTTCAAGAATTCAAGTGCCATACAAATTGATGGAAATCTAGGGCTTTGTGGAGGTGCACTAGAGTTACACCTACCTGAATGTCCTATTACGCCATCAAATACGACTAAACGCAAGCCATCTGTACTAGCCATAGTGATTCCATTAGCTAGTATGGTGACACTTGCATTGGTGATATTGGTCTTGTTTATCTGTAAGGGAAAACAAAAGAAAAACTCAATGTCTTTGCCCTCATTTGGTAGTGAATTTCCCAAAGTTTCTTATAGGGATCTTGCCAGAGCAACAAATGGGTTTTCAACATCCAATTTGATTGGCGAAGGAAGATACAGTTCTGTATACCAAGGACAGTCATTTCAGGGCATAACCGTAGTTGCTATCAAGGTTTTCAGTCTAGAGACAAGGGGAGCACAAAAAAGCTTCATTGCATAGTGTAATGCTTTAAGAAATGTGCGGCATCGTAATCTAGTTCCTATCTTAACGGCGTGCTCAAGCATTGATTCAAGTGGGAATGACTTCAAAGCATTGGTATATAAATTCATGCCACGGGGAGATTTGCATAAATTACTGTACTCAACTCCACATGATGATAGATCTTCAAATTTGTGCTCTATTTCACTAGCTCAAAGGTTAAACATTGTGGTTGATGTATCTGATGCATTGGCATATCTACACCACAACCATCAAGGGCCAATTATTCATTGTGATCTCAAGCCTAGCAACATTCTTTTGGATGATAGTATGACAGCTCATGTTGGAGACTTTGGACTTGCAAGGTTCAAAATTGATTCTAAAACATCTTTGGGTAACTCAGTTTCAACTTCTTCATTCACAATAAATGGAACCATAGGATATGTTGCTCCAGGTATATATGATCCATTTCACACAGTATTTTCTTAACAATTAATTGAAGACAACAGTTTCATAATTTGTTTATATGACATCTAAAATGAACTCTCTTCCTGCATACGATATGTAGAATGTGCCATAGGTGGTCAAGTTTCAACTGCTGCAGATGTATACAGCTTCGGAGTTGTTCTCTTAGAGATATTCATAAGGAAGAGGCCAACAGATGACATGTTTAAGGATGGATTGAGCATTGCAAAATATGCAGATATCAACATCCCTGACAGGTTGCTGCAGATTGTTGATCCTCAGCTGGTACAAGAGTTGAGCCTCAACCAAGAAGATCCAGTTGCTACCGATGAAAATGCAGCACACTGCCTTCTTTCTGTACTGAACATTGGACTTTGCTGCACCAAGTCATCCCCCAATGAGCGCATCAGTATGCAGGAGGTGGCTGCCAAGCTGCACGCAATTAGGGATTCCATATCTCAGAGGTTACTGAATCAACATCAACACTGTTAGTTGTTCTGTTTTGTCTGAAACTCCGAATAATTTTCAGAAGACATGCTGTACGCCAAGCACCACCTCTAGACTGAGCCGGCGCCAATTCAGTTATATCGATGGCGACCACCACAACACGTAGGGATCTGTGCTCTTGGACATGGAGCAGAGGGTCCTCATGGAGGAGATCGTCACACTACTCCCCGTCGAGAGGGCCGTCGCCACGACGAGGTTCGTGCTCGGACTTCTCCGCACCGACATGATCCTGCACACTGGCGTGGCGTGCCGAGACGCGTTGGAGATGAGAGCCAGCAAACAGCTCAAGGAGGCAACGCATGAGGACCTCCTGATCCCCAACACTGGCAACTTTGTGGAGACGCTCTATGACGTGGACTGCATGGAGCGGATGCTGGAGCAGTTCATCGTCACAGTTCACGAACTCGTCGGTGTACGTTCACCGGTCCGTCTCGCCACAGATATAGGACGAAGGCTAGGTGGTTGACGCATCCTCCGGCGAGCTCATGCCACGGATTAGAACAGTGGCCAAGCTCGTCGACAGCTACTCCCTCATTCCCTAAATATTTTACGCCGTTGACTTTTTAAACATGTTTGATCGTTCGTCTTATTCAAAAATTTAAGTAATTATTAATTCTTTTCCTATCATTTGATTTATTGTTAAACTAGGAAGGTAGCCCGCGCAGATGCGCGGGCAATTTATTTTATGTTTATATAAAAAAATCTGAAAAAAAGTCATATATCATCATATTAACTATAAGAACAGTAGATTACCTCGTAACCTTACCATAAAAGAAGGAAATATTTATACCGTGAATTTGATAAGGTAAATGATAGTGTCTATCATATTCAAACAAAAAATCACTTTGTTTCGGTTATATGTAAACTTACCTATCATCATTCTTTGCAAACATAATATGAGTTTTGATGTTTTTTTTCTTTTATTATACATGTAATTCACTTACGCATGTTCATGGGTAATGTACAAAGAAATACTCTATATTGTCAAAATTATTTGTACTAATTGTTAACACAATTTATATGAGAACGACATAATTAAAAGGGATAAAATATGATTCCATATGACATTTTTTATTGTACGTATGTACGTAAGTTTTTTTTCTCGAATGGTAGTCTCTCGTATGTTCGTTCTTTTTCATGTTTTTTTGACAAATATTTCTCTCTCATAGGAGGTAGGGTGTGCGTATGTGTATTCATAGGGTGGGTGCACACACGTTTAAATGACCACCTATGATTGCGTTTTACATTGTTAGTCAAAAAAAATATTTTCAAGAAAATTGGCGAGGGTGACATGAAGCGGCGCCATGGCAGCGTGGCTTCTTTGACAACATCGCAAAGAGTGGTCGCTACATATATGTATAATTTGGGAGAACCTTAGGGCTACAAAGAAAGAAATTGAAAACTACCAGATGGGGTGAACCATATACACACACTTCTTTTTTATTTTTGACATTGCGTATATGTACGTGCATATATATACACACACTTCTTTTTTTATTTTTGTCATCTCTTATATATGTACGTGCATAGAGAGGGATTAGCTAGTTTATAGAAGCAAGGGCTTACCTGAATAAATCTAATTTAATGGTTGAAAATAATGGATTCATCGGTTGAAGTGCAAATCGATGGGTAGATGTTTTGTTTTCTCCTTATATTTTTTCTTAAATTTCCTCCTATTTATTAGAGCATCACATGACATCTCACAAGTGTTTGTAGAAGTATAGGAACGCTATTGCTTAAACTCACAGTCTACTTGTAGTCAACTACTGTTTGTTGTGATTTTGTGTCATCCTCTACTTATATATCATTTTTTTTATTAATGGGTTCCCACTAAGTATCATCATATATCTTCGGTGCTTGATGACGCACGTGCTTATTGGATGTCAACTAATTATTAAGTGCATTGTGCATGGATGTATCATAAACAATATAACTCGACGATTGTTGACACTGGTTTGTATATAGAACTTATTACATAGAATTTATCGGGGACATACGATTGATATATTATACTATCCTAGATTCACAAAGTATATTATACACTACATATTAAGTTTTAGTGCATATGTAATAAATTTATGGTTAAGTTCTAAAGTGCTTATCAGAGTGGCTACTTCATTATTTATCATGACCATGTTTACCGAATTGTTAAACGGTGCATATTTTACAAAATATTTTTTATTATAGAAGTTTTCTAAAAATACAAATAAATCCATTTTCAAGCTTTCAATATTTAATACTCGATTAATCTTGTGCTAATGACTTGTGACTTTTCGTGTGCCCTGGATACGCTAAGTCAATGAGCTAGATCGAACGAAGGCTAAGTAGGAGAAAAAGATATTGACGTGGTGTCAAATGAATATATTTGATCTTCAATTTTCTAATAATATATGAATAGAGTAAACACATAATACATAAAAAATATTTATGATAAATTTATAACATCATTTTTCCATATCAGTATTTTTTACAAGAGAGAGTGAGTAATTTTTGAAATTCTACACACACTTGAAGTTGTTTTATTTTGGAAAATGTAAGTCTAATTTAACTATCACATAATCTATACTTTCAATTTATTTATATTTTTTATGGGTGTTTCAATGACATGCGCCTAATTTGAATACAACTCGAAATAGCATATATTTTTACAACGCAAAGCATAGTTGATATTAGTTTAAATTATTAGTTTGGTTTTCCATCTAATCCAAATGATGAGAAGAAAAAAAAATAAGGATGTGGGACGCGGTGTGTATACGCACTGTTTATAGGAATAGCTGTGTACATACTCTACGTAGGTACGTACTTTTCTTAAGAAGGAATACCTACATACCTACGTGCATGTATATTGGCCGGTCGTGCCAATACGACATGGGCCTTTTTACAAGTAAATCTATTTTGTAGTTTTAAGATAGATCTAATAGTTGAAAATAATGGGTCCACCAAATTAAATGAAAACCGATTGGTCGGGATTTTTTTTATTTTATACAATTTCTATGATTTATTAGAGTGCCACATGGTGGTCTATGAGCATTTATAGGGTACTATGTTCGGATTAGAAGCGTTTGTAGGAAGTTTATCCTCTTGATTACATTTTCTCCCTTTTTCTCTTTATGAAAATATTTGCAACAATAATTTTTAAATAACCACAACCTTCTGAATTATATATTTATTTGTAACAATATATTTTAACTCATTATAATTTTTAACTTTTAAATCATACCTTTATTTTTTTATCTATTTGGACCATTGTGTTATTTATGATAAAAATCACAATTAGAATTCATACGTAAGTTATCTACTTCACTCATAAAATGTTTATTCTTCCATGTTCCATTTACTATCCTATGCATGTCATTCAAACGTATATGAAAAATTATAAAAAGAAAGTGACTATATATTGTTTCTTCCAGTACCACTTCACTTGCACGCATAAATAAAGTCAGTCACTGTATATACTGTTAGATCAACTTTTTAAAGAATGCCCGTGTAGCTGAAAACATATATTTTCAAATCATATATTTTTTATTGTACGTTTTTTACCATATTTGTGAAGTAATAAGTTTTGTTTTTCTACTATAGAAAATACTATTTTAAAAAACCATCTGTTTTTTTGTCTACGCATACGTACATTTTTTTCTTGGTTTTGTCTACGCATATGTACGTTCGTTTCTAAAGTTTCTGTTTTTTTAATTGTGCGTACGTATGTAGATTTTTCGGTCTAAGCGGTTTCACTCGTATGGACATGATTTTCCGGTATATACGGCTTCAATATACAATGTAGTACTTTTTTTGGCTTTATAGCTGCACGTATATTAGTTTTTTTTTAAGCGAGCAGTACGTATGGGTTTATATCCGATCGGAATATACTTTAATTTTTCTCGTAAAACTTTCTCATGTATAAAGCTTATACGTTAAGGGAGTAGCAATGACTTTTCAAGTAGATCTAATCTAATGGTGTAAAATAATGGGGCTACCAATTTAAGTGAAACTCGACGGTTAGATTGAAAATAGCCATGTGGCGATTTAGGAGCGTTTGTAGGAACGTCACATGATGGCTTAGGAGCGTTTGTAGGGAGATTAATGGACTTTTAGTATATAATAGATAGATATGCTTTTATGTATACATATAGTTTTGTATATTTTAAAAAAAATTGAATAAGACGAACGGTTAAACGTGTTTAAAAAAGTCAACAACGTCGAATATTTATGGACAGAGAGAGTACCTCGCAGAGGTCGCGACCAACACCATCCTCAAGTTCTCCAAGTAGCATCACTAATAAGCTCATCCCAGACTAAGCGGGCCATTGTGATGTTGCTACAGGTGCGGTTAATTGAAGCGGGTTGTTGTTTGTTTGCTGCTGATATACTTTGAGGTGTACGTTGAATGTTGCTGAAATGCTAGAGCTAAATGGTGTTGTTGCTGTTGATATGAATGATAGCTGATCTGATATGCTGCTAGATAATTCAAAGGCTGTTTGCTTGTGGCAAGGGAGGGAGGGAGAGGTCGGTGGGTGCGTGCAGGAGGAATCGACTTTTGGGCGAGGGGAGCACGTGTGGGAGGAGGAAAACATATTTTCTGTTGGTAGTTTTATGGAGGTCACACTTTTTAGTTTGTACAATCAATTTAGCCTTGATTTATGGAGGGCACGATAGTTTTAGCCTTAATTTAGGTTAAAGAACGGAGATAGTAAAAATATTAGCCCCAGAACCTAAATTTTTTACCTACTCCGTATTTAACAGAAGGAAGGTAAACATTATGTCACCCACAAACACTCGGCCACTAGAATCCTCGAGGTCCCTACGGCCATCACGTGACATCACGATGATCAAGGTCATCGAGGTCCCTACGGCCATCACGTGACATCACGATGATCAAGGTCATCATGTCACCATACTCATCGAATTTCCTCACGCTCGTCTTCTTTCCTCGCTCTACACCCAAATCCCAACCACCCTCACAACACCTCCCGCTTCATGCTGGCTAAAGTCCCCAAAAAGATGAGAACAACATGCATCGCGCCCACGATTAATCCTAGTGTCACTAGTAGCGATCTTGCCAAGATTGCGCTCTCGTAGGTGTCGTTTTGGTGAGAGACCCATGGCACTGTTGGCAACAACACCCATCAAGGCCGCCTCCATTGAGCATTGCAACCTCTAGTAGATGAGAGGGTTAGCCCTGATTTCACTT
The DNA here is from genome assembly GCF_034140825.1 of Oryza sativa Japonica Group. Taxonomy (NCBI): domain Eukaryota; kingdom Viridiplantae; phylum Streptophyta; class Magnoliopsida; order Poales; family Poaceae; genus Oryza; species Oryza sativa. The sequence goes on from NC_089041.1 coordinate 8,557,428, forward strand.
TCGGTCGTTCCATTTTTTAAAGAATAATGATTATAGCTAAATCAAAGGGAGTTGAGACATGCATACCTTTAAATATAGGACCAAAAGGGTATGAATTGAAATGGACTATGTTAGGCTCAACATTTGCATCGCCTCGCATCGGTGCCGCTCTCGCATTGAAGTAATCATTTTAGCAAAATGATGTGTGTACGTCTCGTAGGACTGAATTTTCCAAGACATGCGGGACTAGAGAGGGAATGATTATTTCCGTCACTAGATTTGATGAAGTGGTATGAGATGAAATCTTGGACTAAGGATGGGGTTTGCTAATTTGTTTATAGACGTAGAGAGGAAAAGTTCACAAAAGAGGAAGAAAAGGGAAATACATTGCACTACAAGTGGAATGACATTTAAAGGCATTTTTGTAAACGCTCCTCAAATCATCCCCTTTTAAGGCGATTTTGATAAAAATGCTTAGTAAAATATTACTAATTGGATGACCAATTGGCGGCCATCCGACGGTTGGGGGAATCGCCCTTCCTCAAAACCAACGGTTTGGATCCGTCCTCCCGAGCACCTATAGCCTATCACCGTCACGCTCGCACACGTGCCCACCACGCGCGGTTGACTCCTCCCCCTACCTCTCACCTCCCCCACCTCGCCGTCGCCGGCCGCCGCCGCCTCCCACCTCACCTCCTCTTCGCCCTCTCCCCTCCCACCCCACCACCACTCCGGCGAGCCATCGCGGCCCTCCGCCAAAAACCCTAGGGCAACAGCGATCGCCGGTGCGCGGGGGCGGCGGAGTCGGAGTCGGAGTCGGGGGCCATGGCCATGGACGGCGGCGCGGCGGCGGTGCTGCGCGAGGCCCACCGCCTGACGGGGCACACCGACCGCGTGTGGTCCCTCGCGTGGAACCCTTCCCCCGGCGCCGGCGCCGGCCCCGTCCTCGCCTCCTGCGGCGGCGACAAGGCCGTCCGGATCTGGAAGCGCGCCGCCGACGGCGCATGGCAGTGCTCGGTAACTATCACGCCCGATCCCCTCCTCGTTCGAGCTGATGCTGCTGCAGCTGCAACGCGTGTTGATTGACTTGGGGTTCGGTTTGGGTAGGATGTGCTGGAGGACACGCACAACCGCACGGTGAGGTCGTGCGCATGGTCCCCCGACGGGAAGCTGCTGGCCACCGCGAGCTTCGACTCCACCACCGCGATATGGGAGTACTCCGGCGGCGACTTCGAGTGCGTCGCCACCTTGGAGGTTGAAAATGGCTCTCGGGAGTTTCAGATATGGGGTTAAGACTGTTTGTTGTTGTGGTGCATTGTGATCGTTTGGTTGTGCGTGTTGAATTTACTACTTCTGTTGTGGGGGTGTGTGCAGGGCCATGAGAATGAGGTGAAGAGCGTGTCGTGGAGCGCGTCCGGGTCGCTGCTCGCGACGTGCAGCCGGGACAAGTCGGTGTGGATATGGGAGATGCAGCCAGGAAACGAATACGAGTGTGTCTCGGTGCAGCAAGGCCACACACAAGACGTGAAGATGGTGCAGTGGCACCCTATCCTTGATGTCCTGGTTTCTGTCAGCTACGACAATTCAATCAGAGTATGAACGCTGTTAATTTCAAACAAATGCCTAGATCGCACACAAGCATTTCTTGCTGTTCCCCTATGCTTTGTAGCTGTGATGCGTTTGCTTATTTCATTTGGTAGTGTTCAAGTGTAATAATGGCTGATTTCAAATTTTCTGTGGCGAAGGTCTGGGCTGATGACGGTGATGATGAGTGGCACTGTGTACAGACATTAACTGAAGCTAATAACTGGTAACTAGCCTTGGTATCCCTGTGGCCTTTTTTTCATCCCATGTTTCATAGAGCTGGTACTAGGTTGTGGTATAATCTGTTTGACTTATTTAGCATGTAACATGCATCACTGTATAATGTTACCAAATCATCAAATTTCAGCTGGCATGATGCTCTTTATTATAATTAAAATAATGTAACTTCTGCTCCATGGCCATTAGTTATTTGACTTTCCCTACTTTCCTTTCTCCATTAGACATTAGTTATTTGATATTTTGTGCTGTTTCTACTTTGCTACAGCAATATTTTGGCTTCTATGTCACAATAATGTGTTTGTGTTATCTTACAATAGACAATTAGGGATCTTCTTCAACTTTCCTCGATAATAACTAATAAGATCACTTTGCTGCCATCCTGCTTTGTAATTAGTTAAACATACGTTTTTTTTTCTCCTTTTCAATGTTCACTTCAATTGTTGATGAACTCATTTTTCTCTGTTTGGCATGTTAATACTTATATGTTCTTCCTACTTTCAGTGCTCGACTAATTGTTGTATCTTTTCCTTGTCTAATTGATCTCGTTCTTTTTAATTCCAGTGGTCACTCGTCAACAGTATGGGCATTATCTTTTAACCAGAAAGGTGATAGGATGGTCACATGCAGGTCTGTTTTGTAATAGCTACTCTCTGTTTTAAATGATATTCAAGGCCTCTTATGGAATGTGGGGTTTCCCCGGCTTCTTGTCGATTGTGAAATTCCTGCGTTCCAAACAGGTCACCCGAAAAGTTACTAATGTCATACAGCTGTTATTCAGTGATGACCATACATTGAAAATATGGGACACAAGTGCTGATTTGTCTCAACCAAAAACTAGTGACAACCAGGAATCATGGTAAGAGCGTGCTATTAATACCTATTTTCTCTACTTGGCTTATTCTTGAATTTATTGACTCATATTTGCTGTATAAAGTTTGATAGCTTTGAAATATCGTAGCTCTGCCTAAAAGCTAAGCTAAAACTTAGTTATAATTCCCTGGAAACAGCTATGCCACTACTATAGCAAATCTATTAATGCCAATATTGCTTTTATACAATCTTATTTTTGTAATTTATATTTTTGTATTCTCTAGTGTAGTTCTGTGAGGCTGTGATCAACGTACACCAATAAATGAGGATAGGCATGTCCTTCAGAGAGTAGAATTGTTTGGTCTCCGGCTAGCATAAATTCTTTTCTATTGCAGAACATGCTAATTTAGCTGTACTATATTTTAGTGCTATAACGGAAAGATCTAATTTACCAGTAAGATCAATATCGATTAAACTTCTGCTGCCCTGCTTTATACTGGGGTGAACTAACATGTATGGTGGCTATTTCCTTTTGGATAAGACATACTTGTTACTCCCTCCATTTCATATTATAAGTCGCTTTTACTTTTTTCCTAGTCAAACTTCTTTAGGGTGGACAAAGTTTATAGAAAAATTTAGCAACATCTACAAAACCAAGTAAGTTTTCTAGAAAATATCTTGAATCTTGATAATATGTTTGTTTTGTGTTGAAAATATTGTTATATTTTTCTATAAACTTGGTCAAATTTTAAAAAGTTTGACTAGAAAAAGAAGTCAACGTGACTCACAATATGAAACAGAGGTAGTTCCGTGCATCACTGAATAATAATGACTTCAGTGTAATTGCCCTAGTTCAATTGATACTGCTGTTACATCACAGCAGTGAAGTGTCAAAAATATCTCTTTTCCATACCATGTCTCCTTAACAGGATGGTTGTTATTTGATTTCAGGCGACATCTTTCTACTCTCACGGGATATCATAACCGGACCATTTTTTCAGCCCATTGGTCAAGGTGAGGTGATCTCTAAGCACCAAGATATCCTTGATACACATGATTTTTATCATAGAGAACTAACAAGTTAACTCTGTTCCTCAGCTAAACTGTGAGCATGATTTATCAACAAGTATATTTCATAAACCCAAGGTTTTCGGGGCACTAGTAACACCAGTTTTCACAAAACTACGAGTTCTCATGCTGTTACAAGCCCTGTTGTATTTGGAGTCCACCAAACTGTCAAAGCAACTCAATTCTCACCATAGGGTTCCAGTTTTATATCCTAAAATTTTCAATATAAGGAAATTCATGAACATATGGATTTTTTTTTTACTGCAGAACATATGGAATTTTATAAACATTTATTTTGTTCATAGCATGCTGGATTTTTACCCATCTAGTTTCATGCCAAATAATAATATGCCAAAAATAACAACAATAACCCTCAACGGTGTCAGTGGCAAAGTGATCGAATGAATAATAGAAAGCAGGAAGTTAGACTTGCTCAAGTCCACATTATGCTTGGAGGTTAGTAGATAAATTCAAGCCAACTAACAAGACCTATGGTTTGCTTCTACTAGTGTCACGAAACCACAAATTCGTGAAACTATGGTTGTGTTTACTAATGCCTCAATACCTTGCTTTTTAAAAAATTTTAAGTTCGCTCTATTAATTCAGTACGTCAATATGAATTTTATAATTATTAGTTTATTGATTCTATTTGAGAGCGCTATATGTTCTTTAAAAGGATGCACTTGTTGTGTTTATGATTTTATGCTGATAAACTTTATATACATCAAGATACCTATTCAAGCAAAACAGGGCTGTTTAAAGTACTAACCTTGCAGTCCATTCTTTCTTTCTTTTTCCTATTCTTGTTATTTATTTATCTGTGTCTCTTAGTACCATTGCTGCATTCTTAAATGTTGGATGCCCATTTTAAGGAAGAAATTTTACTACCAGAAATTCTGTGGGCACTGATGGTGGTTTATCTGATGTAATTTCTTCTCTTTTAATCATTATTGTAGTTTTCCAATATTACCTCAGCCCATATGAATCAAGATGTTAAAATGAATAGAATAGTGTATTTACTATTCTTTGACATTTTCCTGTTCATTCTTGGCATGACAGCGAGGATATTATAGCCAGTGGCGCAGGTGATGATGCAATCTGCTTATTTGCTGAGGACAAGAGTAGTATGGTATCATACCCTTCCTAGCACATTCATATTCTCAAGATTTTTGGTCTTTGCATTCTGTGCTTAGCCTGCCTGTTTGTCAAAGTTATATCTTGGTAAATATTTAATAATAAATAATGGAGTGCAATGTTCTGATAGGGATTCCATAATTTCCTGGTTGTCAAAATTTTCCTAGGAGTAAAATGTGAACATGACCAATCGATAAACTGTTGTATCATTTTTTGGTAACCAGTGCTGTGCCATTTGTTTTGATTATTGGCAAATTATGTATGACTATTTTCTCCAAAAAACTGTACAATTATTATTCCCTCTACCATAATGCCATTTTATTTTGCGAAAGCTGAAGAAGGATGCTAATTCCTTACCTTCATTGCTGCAGGTTGAGGGACCTTCATACAGATTAATTTTAAAGAAAGAGAAGGCACATGACATGGATATAAACTGTGTCCGCTGGTGTCCTCAGGTAATATCAGGGAATTAACAAAAATATAAGTATTGTTATATTAAGTTAGTGCAATGGAATACTTATGTCCTCAGGTAATATCAGGGAATTAACAAAAATATAAGTATTGTTATATTAAGTTAGTGCAATGGAATACTTATGTTTCTACCAATTACCACCCATTTCGTGGTTCTGTTTATCTTTTAAACTTCAGATAAATGTACTAATCTTCTCAAATATGTTTTAGGACCCGAGGATGTTGGCATCAGCAAGTGATGATGGCACAGTGAAATTGTGGGAGCTGAGGGGGAATGCACTGGATTGAATTTTGTTCTGTTTACTGTATTATAATTATAGTTCTAGGTTTGTGAACGAAATGAGGCGTCTCCTTTGGGTTTTTGTTTTGCTTAACAATGCTCTGTAGTTGTTAATACTTCTATCATGAACTTGCGTGGTGATTGTCTTTTAACAGATTTTCCATGCAAAGCTATGAGCATCTGTTATCCAGCCATAACATGAAGAAATTGCTTGTGTATACATTATGGAACAACGCAAGTGTGCTCATATCATTTACAAATAAGCTATTGAACATTTTGTTACTCAAGTGTAGAAATGGTACTAATTTCTTGTTGGACGCTTCTTCTCTATCAGTTGTAGAGAGCAGATTTACAATGTGGCTGCCTCCTGCATGATGTAGGTGCATCTAATTTTGATTGCAACCTTCTGGTGTTGGGAGTGCATTTTTCTGACTAATTAGGGCCGGGCAGTATTGATGAATGATGGTGACCACATTTTCTTTTGAGTTCATACTAAAAACTTAGAAACAAGGACATGGTGTTAATTTGTTAATTCTTAGTTTGGTGCAGAGAATTTATACTAGACTTTAACCTGTGGATCCGCATGGGCAACCTGTTTTATGGTTACGTTTCATTTTTTTTCTCGCTTTTTACTATGAGAGTTTGCAATTTCTGCTTAATCCAGCAATTCCTAATGACTTAATACACGTTATTCCTAGAAAATAGCAGAGTTAAAATAGAGCTGATGTATGTCCTGACATATTCGTGATCATATTATTATTTTAAGACAAATCTTTTTCCTACAAAACATCGTGATTTTACGGTTTTAAATATAGAACATCACACGAAGTAACTTTTGGGGAATACACATTAAAAGCTTTTTTTTCTCTACATAACACCGTGACTTTACGGTTTTAGAGGTTTTAGATATAGGACATCATTTGGGGAAGACACTTTACAAGTTGGATATTTATTGGTGGACACTAATAATATTCGGTTGAAGAGGAGAGAGAAATCACGTGAAAGTTTTGAAATGCCTTGGGCCCACATGTCAGCTCTCCCATCTCTTTTCTATCTCTATCCCCTCCATTTGACTAGGGAGGATGCCATGGCCAGCGCTGCTGCCTCCTCCTTCCGCTCCTTTCTGATTGGCGAGCTCTGCGACCACCTCCGCCGGGAGCTCGAGCTCGACCCCAACCTCGCCCAATGCCTGCTCCTCCCTGCCTCGCCGTCGCCCCCTCCATCGACGCCGACTCCCAGCCCCCTCCCCCCGCCCCCTCCTCCCTCCCTCCCTCCCTCCAGCGTCACCACCACCACCACCAAGAAGAAGTGGTGCGCATCACCAACCGTGTTGATGGCCCATGCTGATGGCCGTCAATATCTGGCAATGGGAGGATGCCATGGCAGGTCACCGCGGCGCCACTGGTGGTCACGGATGGCAGCGAGCAGACGCCGTCAGGGACGCTGACGGACGCGTTTCATCTGTCCAAGGCGGATTTGGAGTGGTTTTGCGTGGAAGTCGTCGCTGTTCTCGTCGTCGTCATTACACGGGCCGACAATGCTGAAGGTGGCGGTGTACGCCTCGGCTATGGTACTGGCATTGATGGTGACAACGTTCGTGGCCTTGCCGGGGACAGACCGGGTGAGTCGCTCCAACCCGAGCACATAGCTCAACCTCCGCCCCATCGATAACAGGTTGTGAGAGCCATGGGGCCGCCTCGAGTGTTGGTGCGAGCGTGGCAGGGCAGGCGCCTCAAACAGCCTCGACTACTGCTTTGACCTTCTCCTTCCCGGCGTCGACCACGCTGTCCCCTTGGTGGAGTCCTCCATCGCCGCATCCAAGGGCGACAAGTTCGCCGTCGACCTCACCTCGATGCAGCCCCAGAGCTGAGACGGCACGCCAGGGTGCAGCCCACGAAGCAGCGAAACTTCAGCCAGTGGCTGCTCACCCACTACAGCTATCGACCTACTGTGGCGACCTATCACGGCATCCTCCCTAGCCGGAAGAAGGGGATAGAGAGAGAAGAGAGATAGGAGAGCTAACATGCAGGCCCAAAGGCATTTCAAAACTTTCACGTGATTTCTCTCTCCTCTCCAACCACAAATTATTATTTTAAAGCGTGCGGTGTCCACCGGTAAATATCAAACTTTAAAGAGTGTATTTCCCCAAAAGTCACTTTATGCAGTGTCCTGCAGCTAAAACCACAAAGTCATAATGTCCTTTATCCAACTATAATGAAAATGTTCGGATGATAAATTACCTTAAGAAAAAAAAAGTACGAATTATCCCCCTGAACTATTTAGGTCGTCTGAATTACCCCCTTAGACTTTAAAACTAGACATTTGACACCCTCAACTACTAAAACTAGACAAATAACCCCCCTAACCCAATCTGGAGTGGTTTTGATCCTACGTGGCATACGCGTGACAGTCCAGTCAGCAATTCTTTAAAAAAGTTCGGTGGGCCCACTTGTCATATCTATCCCTCACCTCTATCCTCTTGTCTTTCTCAATCCGTATCCCTCTCTATCTCTTCTCTTGAATTCCTCTCCTCGCTAAAGCATGCGACAGCGGCCGACCGTCGAGCTTGCCGGCCGGGCTTTCTCCTCCTCGGCACAACAAGCACACCACCAAGTCGCCACTCTCGAAGGCAGTTGCCGGAGACCGTCGTTGTTGAGGAGCCACGGTGAGGAGCTCGATCCCCTTATCACGCTCGCGAATTGAGGAGAAGGTGTCGTGGCGGTTGCCGGTCGAGAGCTCGAAGGCGCCACGGCCTCGTCGTCGTCTCCACCTCCATCTTGATCTGCCTCCTTCGACGCTGCTAGGTCGGCCTCATCCCTGGAAGCTGCACGGACGTCTTGTCGCCAACCTTCGCCGCTTCTCCCCGTCCCCCTGACCTCCACGACCTCCTATGCAGGAAGTTGCAGAGCTCATGCTCGAGGAGGCGGCCACCGACGTGGATCTCCTTCTCGGCCACATGCGTGGATCTCCTCCTCGGCCACCGGCGCGGATCTCCTCCTCGGCCACAGGCACCGATTGAACTCCACCGCCGGCTCCCTGAGGGGACCAGCCTCCGTCGCCATGTGCCTCCTATGCGGCTGACGGACGCCACTTCCGGTCAACACGCCTTGGCCCTATCTCTTCTGCCCTCTCTCTCTCTCTCTCCCCGCGCGCCGCCGTCCACCCGCCGCCGCCCACCGCCCGTTCGCAGCCACTTGCTCGAGCGCGTTCACGGGAGAGAGAGAGAGCGAGCGAGCGACCGGGTAGGAAGAGACATGACATGTGGGCCCATGGATTCTTTTTGCTGATTGAATTGCCACGTTAGTGCCATGCGTGCAAGATCAAGTCAAAACTGCTCAAAACAGTGTCGAGGGGGTAATTCGTCCAGTATTGAAAGTTTAGGGTAAGCAATGTCTGGTTTTTGGGTTAGGAGGGTAATATGGTCGACCGTAATAATTAAGGAGGGTAATTCGTACTTTTTTCAAGTTTAAGTTTAGCATACAACGTTTGGAACTCAAGTACATACAAACTCAAGTACATGCAACGGTTAATTGCACATTGGCAAGAATGGGAGTTCCTGAAAACAAGTTTGGAACTCAACAAACATATATTTAATTAGAGTCAGGAAAAAAATACACTCAAACATACACTGTAATTTCAATAAATGTTGTAAGTGCTTTTACGTAACAATCTAACGCATACGCCCTCCGTCCCATTTTCCGTTTTATTTAAAAAATTTTAAAAACGTAAGTCACGAGTATAGCACTATTTATGTTTTATCATCTTATAACAACAAAGATATTAATTATAAAAAAATTCAAATAAAACGGACGATCAAAGTTGGACGCGGAAACTCATGGTTGCACTCAAAATGGGATGGAGAGAGTATTTTTCTTTGCTCCCCAGCAAATCCTTTGCTTCATGCACAAGCAAAGGAGAAGGATGTTTAGGGTTGTGTTTGGCACTCCCTTTTCCCCATATCTACTTTCTCATTTTTCATGTGCACACTTCCTAAACTACTAAACAATGCATTTTAAAAAAATTATACCTAAAGAATTCGGAACAAAATAGATGTAGTACTTAATTATGTACTAACGAATCAATTCATGCTAGGGAGAAAGGTTCCGAATCCTTTTACCCGAACGTAGGAACTTTAACCAAGCAGCCCTTGGTACAGTGGCAGTAATATGTTACGGGACCACCTATACATTTGTCGACAAATTTTCTACTAAAAATTTGACAGATGTAATTATAGTACAATCGTAGTGTAATTACAATATAACTTGTATGTAATTACATTGTAACTTGCATGTAACTACAGTGTAACTTGTATGTAAGTTTCACGTAATTTTGAATCGTTAGATCTATTACAAGATTTGTTCTATGGAGGAAGAAAAAAATCACATCACACACATATATGAAAGAATTTGTTCCCGCGACCTCTATTTTACTGAAATAACATGTTACCGAGAGATTCTTGAAAGTTACATACAAGTTACATTATAGTTACAGTGTAATTACATGCAAGTTACAGTGTAATTACACTACGATTGTACTGTAATTACATCTGACAAATATTAGGGGGAGAAATTTGATGACAAATATCTAGCAAAATCGATATGTTACAACACATATGCAATAGATAGATGGACTGTATTATATTGCAAGTCTTCACGAAGCCTATTTAAACAACAAGAATTAATTAATGTATATGCATTAATTACCAAATTGTTAAAAACAGGTGTTAACAATACTTAACATGGCTTATTTAGTGCGGAAACTTTAACATAAATTGGTCCATTAGAGGTGAGGCCCATTAATGTCGTTTGGATTCATATTGCTTATCCATATATACTACACTAGTATAATATAAGGACTGTAGCCTCTATTATCTGTTATAATAGATGGGCCCTAGCTTTTTCCTTTTTAAAAAAATAAGAAAGGCAGAAGTCCAATAGAACAGGGATAACAGAACTTGGGGGAACATCTTGTCTCTCTTGCTTAACTTTTTATTTATGCATGAAACGCGTGTTCATTGGAAAACAAATAATTATAATCATAATATTGCATCATATATGGATTCTCCATTCTACCTCATTTATTTGGTAGACAACAACCCATCAAATATAGAACAAAATAGATGTAATAGTGTATGAGAATTGGTGTTTTAGGCTTTAGAATTCCACAAGTAGCTATATAAATTCAATTATCTTACCGCTCATCAAGAAACCCTTACAAAGGGGTGTGAGCTCCGTTTTTCCCATGCATTCAAGCGATTGCACCACCTCGTTGCTCACACAAACTACACCGCCTCGTGCAGCCTAGCTTGTCTCAACCTCCACAATCCTAGTTCTAGTTATCAGCCGAGCTTCACCATCTAAGATCTGGTCATTAGCCCTCCTAAGGCCATGCTCAAAGCGTGGTTTTAGGCCTGTGGTTCTAGCCGCCAACTAGGTTTGGATGCGACAGTGGAGATTTGGGAGGGGCTACATCTGTGTCAGAGTTACCTTACATGAGCTACGGTGGTTTGGGAAGAAAAGAAGCAAAAGTGTGGTCCAGTCGGCAACAATCCGAAGAGAAAGTGGGAAAGAGAGTGCACCTCATCTCACGCTATCGGGAGGACCCCCATCACCATCGTCGCCGTTGTCGAGTAGAACGACGACTAGGGAAGAAGAGGCCAATGACCTAGGGTCTGTTTGGTTGCTACCCTGATGGAGATTTGCCTGGCCTGTAGCAAGCCTGAGCAACACACAACTTTGTTTGGTTGTCTCCCTGAAGACTTGCCTGACTCAGGCCACCGAAAATGGACGCCTGATGCAGGCACGGTGCATGCCTGCTTCTTCTTCATAGATTATTCATTGATGTGACTACTACCAACACTTTTAATCATCCTAACTCACACAAGTGTACTTTTTATGTTTAATATATTTTACTCAGGCTTGGATCATCAACCAAACAACAAATTTTCAACATGCCTGGCCAGGTAGAACTCAGGCACATAACTCAGGTCATCAACCAAACAGACCCCTAGTGTCCTGATCTAGCGGCTAGCACACTGGAGGTTGGGGAGGGAACAAAGCTTGGTTGGCATCAACAGATCTAACGATTATTTGGGCGCCACATCCGCTATCACTAAGAACTTGGCTGCGGCCGCCGTACCTGGATCCGCACCGCCAATAGCCCGGTTGCTAGATTCCCCCCACGCCTGGATCCGCATCACTTAGCAGCGTCCGGAGACATGAGGTGATAACAATCCGGTCCAGGTGAGGTTGGCCGAGGCCCAATAACTTAAGGTTACTCAGACCCCAACAGTTCTTTGGCACACCCACTCGGGGAAAGGCCCAATCTCCCTAAAAGACTAGTCCAATAGGGGAAGGGTGGCTCTCCTTTTTAAGGTGGCTTCCTCCTCCCAAGCTAAGCAAGGTGGGATTATTCAGAGGCTCACACGGTCGCCACCCGACTTTTATGTCTTTGCCAGCGGGTAATAGTGGAGGATGTCCTCATCATGAGGGTTTTCAGCAAGGATGAGGAGGAGAGGGCGGTGTGGTTTCTTGTAACGAGGAATCATGAAGGGATGGTGGGCCGATGGCGCTCGAGGTGTCGGGATGATGGCAACGCTCGAGGTGTCGATGGAGGAAAGGGAAGAGACAATTAAGAACGAGAGAGATGGGTGGTGGGATAGGTAAAAAAATAGAAAGTGTGACTGACAGGTGGGGTCCATATGAGGGGTCCATATGAGGGTAAGGGTATATATGTGCATCTTTTTTCACTGCGATAGGGTCTAAAATATAAAAGTTTTAATTTAGTTTATTACAAGAAATACCCCAAGGACCTTCATATAAATAATAAAGGGTTGAAATGCAAAATATATATTAGGGTGTTCTCCACTATGGGTTATGTGATTCTTGTGTGATTTTAATCCACATGGCACCTTGAGAGTTGAGACCACTGGTAGTGTTCTCCAACGTGCGTGCCCTAAGTTTTAGCTCAACCTTGGCCTCTGGCTGTCACCAACACACACCAGAGGCCCTTGGCCTACTGCCTCGGTACACCCCATCCTGAGAAGCCAGCTCCATGTGTGGAGAACAGAAAAGAAGACAGTGCACCAAAGGAAAAAAAAAAGAAGAAGAAGAAGCAAATTATGCATCGGATGGGTTGAAATGGTGAACCGTGGCAAATAAACAAGCGTGCACCTGAACTTTAGAGAGCATTTTAGCAATGGCAACAAACTATGAGGCATATTAGAGTATGCCATCCAACTTGTGCCCATCTGAGCAATTTTCCCCATGAAAAAGAAAAGGAGAAAACAATGCATCCAAACCTCAGCCGCCTCTCCACATGTGCGCGTCGGTCGGACTAAGTTTGTGGGGGCCGGGAGAATCGGGGAATCGATCGATCATGCATGTGAAGTGAGCCGAGGCGAACAGAGTCAGGCCTGCTCCGTGACACACGCGCTGCTTCGCTCGTACGTAGCCCTACCAGTACGTGGCCCAGCGCAACAACCACTCGTTTTTAATACTCCACGGGGCCCCCTACCCACACCCACCACCACCACCAGGAGGCGGTCTCGCTCACAAAAGCTGTAAGCAATGTGCCCATGATTGACCTCGCTAGCCCAGTGCGGCTTCGGTTGCTCACAAAACCAAAAAAACAAAAGAAAAACCATAGTAGTAGACGAGCGCGAGTGATGCGGGGGAGAAGCTGCCAAAGTGTCGGCGCCTCGGCGCAGGCGGGGCGGGCTACCGCGAAATACGAACGAACCCGCGCACGCACACGCGCGCGCGCGCGCGCACCGCACGGAAACGTCGGAAAGGGGAGGAAAACGCGTGGAGACCTGGCCGATTTGGGTGGTGGGAGCGGCCGGGATTAAGGGACCCTTCGCCTCGCCCACGGCCGGCGTGGAGTACTCGTACTGGACTAGTGGTACTGCACGCGCTAGCAATAGCTGCTGCTGCTCTCTCGTTGGCTCGCACTTGATTACGAGATCGATCTTCTCCCACTTCTGAACAGCTGCTTTTCTTTTTTTTTTTTTTGTTAGGGTTGGAAATGGATCGGATTCGGACCGTTAATAGTCCTATCATATTTTAAACATAATTTTTAAGTGGATCTGGAACGGGTGCGAATAGTATGCGGATACGAAGCGGATTGCTTCAGATGTCAGAAATGGTACAAAGTCAATACGGACCCAGTTTAGAAACGAATTAAAAATTATCAGATGTCACGTATATGTGTAATTAATACAACATCAACTTAGCGATGCAACAAACAACAATACAATAATAATCAATGAACGATCTATCGTATACTGGAGTGCTAAACATCATGAATAGATGATGTCCATAATTTTAAAACACAGTTACGTAAGTATAAGGTGAGACAGTAAGAGCCTCAAATTAAAGTGTCTAGGTTAATTGATAAATTAGGCTATTTTATTGAACGGTTCATGTTGTATTCAACAGATGGAGTGGTTACGTGGATTGACAATTTCGGATTATCAGGCAAACAGCCTCCTGGATAATCCGATAGAGATATCGGATAATCCGTATCCGTCGGATTTTAGATACCACATCCGTATCCGCATTAGCATCCATATTCGTCGGATTTCTATAAACTCATACTTTATCCTTGTTTCGGATCAATTCAGAGCGGATTGGATCGAATAATATTCGATCCGTTTTCACCACTCAATTCTCGTTTCCACGAGCACATCTATCTATCTATTATATACTAAAAGTCCATTAAACTTCCTATAAACGCTCCTAAACCGCCACGTGGCACCCCCTACAAATGCTCCTAAGCCGCCACATGGCGTTTTAATAGACGAGAAACATCTAACCCTCAATTTTCATTTAAACTGGTGGATCCATTATTTTACACCATTAGATTAGATTAAAACCAATAGTTTATCCCTTCCTCTTCTGTCCCTGCACGTACATCTACTCTTCCCTCCCTCCCTCAGTACACGTACTGACGTACATATTCCACCCTCCCTCACACGTATGTATGTAGGCAGGTAGTACGTACTCATCCCCTTTTTTTTTCTTCCCATTCACCCTACTGTTATTTTTTAACCTAGGATACCCCTAAATATTTTTATATTACTTTTTTCCGCTATTGACTTTTGAGCATGTGTTTGATTATTCATCTTACTAATAAAAATACGTAATTATCATTTATTTTATTATGATTTTACATGGATGTCTTATATTCGCTATATTTTAGCACAAAATACATTGTGGCAGATGACATCCACATGTATTAATTAACTCCACAACAATTTTTCAAAAGTAATCACATCAAACTATATACTTTATGGTATCAAATATTACTTAACAAATATATAACGGTAGTTTGAACTATGTAAAAATGCAAACCATGTAATTTAGTTGTGTTTTTAAGTAGATCCAATTTAAATTTTAATTTGTGTAAGATTAACATTCTCAAATCATTTGGAATTTTTCAAAATTATTTGGTTGGTATTTTAATTGTAATAAATCCTAAATTATACATATATGCAAAGAAAATTCACCAAAAATATTTTCAACAGGTAAGGTATATATCATTGGTTTTTTCATATTTTTAATAATTATTTAAATGATATGAAAAAAGTCAGAATATAACAAAAAATACAATATTTATTTTAGAAGTTCAAATATAGTTAATATGGGTCCTCGATAAAAAAATAGTTATTTATTTTAAAAGATTATAATAAATTAGGGTTCATGATTAATATATGATGAAAACATGAGAGACAATACATGGGGAGAGGGCATGAATGAGGGCAGAGGGGTGGATGTTGGGCGATGGTGCACGTATGTACATACATACAATGCCCCTCGGGCTATATTGGTACAATCGATGTTTACTTTATGTTTTCACTGCCAATACATATCCAGAATGACATATTTGGTTAAGGTCGGCTTTTGACTCTAGCTACCATAACAATTATAATTTTATATCTTTATTTGTGATTGATCGAAAAATGTAGTTTTGCCAGTTAGAGGAAACAATCGAATTCATGAATTCTCTAAAATGTGCTCAAATAATCCAAGAGTGCCAAACGATCTTCTACATAAGTGCTCTAGAATATATTCTATGTAACATTTAAATTACTTTATTAGACGGTATTTAATAGCATTTTAGTATATGGTACATATATATACTTGCCGGTGGCTATGTGCTTATATTCCATACCTTACGGGTATGAAAATAAAGTATGTTTTCTCTATGCACAAACCTTTAAAAAGATCTTATCATCCATATATATGGACATTAACTTTCTATAAACATGTCACCATGCACATATTCACTTGAAGAATTAAATTTTGAATCCATTTATGTGTTACGATACACCGAGACATGAAAAGAAAGATTAACTAAACATGATCGAAACTGTAAACACTACTACAATGAATCGTATGGTAACCTCCGTGTCTCAGCATATATACAAGTTTTACAACCATGCAACATGATGACTTGGAGGTGCAAGAAAACCATTATCACCAAACAATTGTCATCTACTAGACAGAAAAAATTTACAATGTATTGTTTAGACTTTGGAACCCAAAAATTTTCTTGCGCAAACTAGAATGAGACAGCAAGCAAAGCAGGGAGACACTGAGTAGACCAGTTTTAATGAGATAATAATAGTGCATCAATAGAGGATAAGAGGAGTGCTATTGAGTCCAGCTAGGCCTTACTTTTTGTCACCATAGGGCATATTGAGTAGAAGGTGCAAGTGGATTGTATAGTGACCAAACAAATTCCATGCTACAAATGCAAAAAGCTTTCAAATAATTTATCTGATATTTGAAACACATATTTTCTAGGGTCTTTTAGAACTTCATAGAATATGTGATAATTATGACAAGTGGATAGACATTATAGGCTTCAGATAAACGATTATAAAATCTAATTGTTACTAATTCATGCCCAATGCAAGCTAGCTAAACAAAATATTTGTGGGTTGGTTACTTTCGATTACATAATTCCTAATATTTAACTAAAAATTTTATTAAAAAATGAAATTATGGGAACAATCATATAAAAGCTCATTCCAGATAATGATATGTTTGTAGTAATATTTAACCATCCAATAATTGTGTTCTCGCTAGCCTCGCACACTTATGGGTTGTCTCCTACACTGCACAATAGAATTGGACTCTACAAGAATATGTATTTAACATAGTTTTGAATCCCCTCAATCCATGAATAAATAAACAACAGGAACCTATTTTAGTATTAGATGTTTACACAAAAGTTGATTCATATTTATAAAAATGTTGACATATAAAGCTAACTAATTAGATGTTTACCCATTAGCATAAGCATTGCATTATTTTTTAGTTCTTAGATGATTAGACTGCAATAAGTATGTAACAAAAAGCTAACTAATTAGAGGGCACGAGCTTTATTGTGCAAATAGAACATGTTTATTAAACAATAATGGATTTGGAAAAAAAACATTTCAGAAAAAAATAACCCTTAAACAAACAATTATAAAAAGTTCGTAATAAAAATTTAAGCAACATCAAACAAAGTGCCCGCGCAACTGCGCGGGCTACCTTCCTAGTTTTCTAAATTACTGAATGATGTGTTATGTATAAAATGCTTTTATACATAAGTCTTTTCGAAAGTTAAATAAATTATTTTCAAATTATAATAATTAATGCTCAATTAATCATATGGTTTACTTTATCTCATTTACCGTAGAACAGCTGGTTCGAATGAGTCTATTCTCGAATCACTTCATCAGAGTATGTATGTACTTCTTCCATATAAAAAGAAGTCTACTTCTAACAATTGGTTTAGGCAAACACTTATCTATATACATAGGTAGATTTTTTTTTTAACGGAAGTTTTATGGGTGAAGTACCATGGAGTATTATGGACTAGTTGCCGGGGGTGAAATTGCAGTGGACATCAAGTGCTGGGTATATTCTGTTTTGCAACTAGGAAACGTGGTTAGTCCACGGCAATGTTTTGTGTTTCTTTAATCAAGTGGCCGGGATGCCAACTGATCACAGAGAGGATCAGAGGATTCCACGCACATGTTGTTTAGACATCTTGCCGGTGCCGGGTGTCTTTCTCGTCGCTACCTCTTTCGCAGGACACGCTCATACTCATAGTCATAGGGGCGTACGACTACGAGCTAGTAAGAGTGGAATGCGGACCGATCTAGGGCAGTAGCTTGCTAGTAGTAGAATTCTGAAGCTGAGGCGAAACGAACACAAAGGTGGTGTTTTTTTTTCCCTGAAAAAGAAGAGGAAGATTAAGTTTTTTTTATGCATAACGAGGTAGTATTAATGTACGATTGATTGAGTTTTAATTATTACAAACTTAAAAAAAATATATTAATATGATATTTTAGAGCAACTTTCATATATAAAGTTTTTACACGAAACGCATCATTTAGCAGTATGAAAAGCGTGCCACGAAAATCTTAATCTTCATCCAACTTTTGTGGGAGAAAAGAACATGACCAAAATATAATGACGATGTCAAATTGATGCGCTCTCCAATTAAAGCATATGCTAAATGTGTAGAGTAATGGCCAAACTCGTGAAACCTTATTCGGTTAATCTTCTCTTCGAGCAATTTAATCCCCTCAACTCCTTCCATATTTCAACCCCTTTCTCTTGGGATTAATAATTTCGAAGCTTCGTTTATGTGAATATAATTAACCACACGAAAAATAAGATAAGTGATTAGAGCATGATTAATTAAGTATTAAATGTTATAATTTTGAGAAATGGATTTATCTGATTTTTTAAGAAACTTTCATACAGAAAGATTTTACAAAACAAAAAATATTTAGCAATTTTGAAAAGTGTGTTCACAATAGTCCAAGGAGTTGCTATCCTAAAACAGCTCAAACAAATTGAGTTTAATCAATGTATCTATACGATGTTCTGCGACATGATGTGATTAAAATTGGTCCTTTAATCATCTGCTATTAATTTTAACTGTTGCTATCGAAATCTTTAGTCGGATGGCACGCAAACAATTATAAAGGTCGCGACGAACGATGAAGAACGCATGCGACTACAAAGATGACGATCACGATGGACGAGGCGAACTCAAGCATCGGTGACGGCTGCGACGGATGTGGAAGAGGGCGAAGGTCGTGGCTGACGATGGGCACGAAAGACAAGGGCATCGACGGATGAGGTGGATGCAAGCAAGTTGACGGTGGCGTAGCGTGGATGTCTAGCCTACAAACGGTCAAGCGGATCCCACAACTTTAAGCTACGTGTGCCGCTAGGCGACAAGTTAATCATCCGCTCTCGTTCTCTCTCCTCTCGTCTTTTTTACTCGTCCTCACAAAATCCTACGTGAATAGGAGTTTTTATCATCAATTATTATACCTGCTCTAACTATTGTGCATATTGCTGTTATTAATCCCGACTCCCGAGGTGATCACCGCGCCGCTCCACCGAACACTCGCTCACACTCACGTCCAGCAACAACACACGCCACTTCACTACCGACGATCCCACCGACTACTCGCTGTCAAAACAACATGGCCATCCCATACAACCTTTCTTTAACCACCTCTCCACCTCACTAATCATCATCATCATCATCAAATCAATCAATCAACGCCCCCTCCCCCTAATTTAATCAACCCCCCCCCCTCTCCATCCAGCCTAGCATCGTTAGTTAGTCTCCCCTGGCCCCACCCACCAGACATTCCACCAACCCCCTTCCTTTCTCTCTCCCTCTTCTAAACAAAAACATCTCCCGTTTCAGTCGCCCACACACCGACACTCTCCTCTCTCTCTCTCTCCTCGTGAAAATATTTGTCACAAAAAAATTTAAAAGAAAAAAAAACACACCCTTCGCTGAGCTAGCAACGCGGTGGTTGCTGCTCTGCTCTCTCTCCAAGCAAACACCATTATTATACCACCACCTCCCCTTCCCCCCATTTCCTCCTCCTCCCCCACGCGGCGCACCAGCTATCGCCGCCGCCGCCGACGAGGAGGGTGCGATGGAGGCGAGCGCGGGGCTGGTGGCGGGGTCGCACAACCGGAACGAGCTGGTGGTGATCCGGAGGGATGGAGGAGGAGGGGGAGGGGTTGGGGGGAGGAGGGCGGCGGAGGCGAAGGCGGCGTGCCAGATATGCGGCGACGACGTCGGGGAAGGGCCCGACGGGGAGCCGTTCGTGGCGTGCAACGAGTGCGCCTTCCCCGTCTGCCGCAACTGCTACGACTACGAGCGCCGCGAGGGCTCGCAGGCTTGCCCCCAGTGCAAGACCCGCTTCAAGCGCCTCAAGGGTGAGCTCTTCCTCCGTCGCCATTGCTCTCTCTGCTCTCTGCTTCTGCTTCGCTCTGACAATGTTGACACGGCAGGGTGCCCGCGGGTGGCCGGAGACGAGGAGGAGGACGGCGTGGACGACCTGGAGGGGGAGTTCGGCCTCGACGGCCGGGAGGACGACCCGCAGTACATCGCCGAGTCGATGCTGCGCGCGAACATGAGCTACGGCCGCGGCGGCGACCTGCAGCCGTTCCAGCCCATCCCCAATGTGCCGCTCCTCACCAATGGCCAGATGGTACGGACCACCACTACCACCACCTCCTCCTCTTCTTCCTCCTCCGATTCCGCTCTCAATTGCTCCGAGATCGAGCGTAATTCGGTGTTTCCGGGTGCCCCCCAGGTTGACGACATCCCGCCGGAGCAGCACGCGCTGGTGCCATCCTACATGGGGGGCGGCGGCGGCGGCGGGAAGAGGATCCACCCGCTCCCCTTCGCAGATCCGAGCGTTCCTGGTGGGTGATCTGGTTTCTGGTTGGAATCTGGTTAGCTTCTGCTGCTGGTGGTGTGAGTTGCTGATCGATGTGCTTGGTGTTTGGTTGCAGTGCAACCGAGATCCATGGACCCGTCCAAGGATCTCGCCGCCTACGGGTACGGGAGTGTGGCATGGAAGGAGAGGATGGAGGGCTGGAAGCAGAAGCAGGAGCGGATGCAGCAGCTCAGGAGTGAGGGCGGCGGCGACTGGGATGGCGACGGCGATGCAGATCTGCCACTGTATGTGACCACCTAACTTTGCTTGCTCACCAAATGTTAGTTAGAACATGTGGTTACAGTGATTAAATGACCGTAGCTGCTTCCCATGGCCTGCCGTTGTCTAATGCTTAGACTATCTTTAGAATTGCTACTAATTGCTATATTAACAGTACATGAACAAACATATATGGAAAGTCTTGTTTGATGGAATGCTAAAAAGAATCTTACTGTAAAAATGCTGACATACTACTATTTTTTTTGCCAATAACTTAATGTTTTGTTACTTCGTAGAGGATACTCGTAAGCCTATAATTGGACAGATCCCAGAGAAGGAATGCAACTATTTGTGCTAGATTAACATAATTGCCTTACATGGTTTTTACCCGCAGTACATTATTTTTGTTTTATCTTGGCTACTTCACTGTTTGACCATGATTTGCATTTGGGCTTGGTTAGTTTAATATTCATGGAAAATATTATGATGTAATGAAATACTAATTTTTGCATGTCATATGCTTGGAGTTTCATCGTCAATTCTGTATGATGCATAGACACAATAGGTTATAATTTAATTATTATGTAAGGATTTGTCTTTTCCTTGCAAATATTGTTACTAGACTCTGGTTGTAAAGTGTCTCTTTAATCTGTTGACCAGAATGGATGAAGCTCGACAACCACTATCTCGCAAAGTTCCAATTTCTTCAAGCCGAATTAATCCCTATAGGATGATTATAATTATCCGGTTGGTGGTTTTGGGGTTCTTCTTCCACTACCGAGTGATGCATCCTGTGAATGATGCATTTGCTTTGTGGCTCATCTCTGTAATATGTGAAATCTGGTTTGCTATGTCTTGGATTCTTGATCAATTTCCAAAGTGGCTTCCCATAGAGAGGGAGACGTACCTGGACCGCTTGTCACTGAGGTTAGTTAAATCCCCAAACCAAGAAATACTTGCCCTATCCTTTTGCTGAAGGTTTGAAGGTAACAAACTTTTTGCTTGTCTGATCAGGTTTGACAAGGAAGGTCAGCCATCTCAACTTGCTCCAGTCGACTTCTTTGTCAGTACAGTTGATCCATCGAAGGAACCTCCCTTAGTCACAGCAAACACCGTCCTTTCCATCCTTTCTGTGGATTACCCAGTTGAAAAGGTTTCCTGCTATGTTTCTGATGATGGTGCTGCAATGCTCACATTTGAAGCACTGTCAGAAACATCTGAATTTGCAAAGAAATGGGTCCCTTTCTGCAAAAAGTTCAATATCGAGCCTCGTGCTCCAGAGTGGTACTTCCAGCAGAAGATAGACTACCTGAAAGATAAGGTAGCAGCGTCCTTTGTTAGGGAGAGGAGAGCAATGAAGGTAGATGTCCTCATTTGTTCGTGCTTTTCTACTCGATTATTCTTTTTATATTATAGCTAGTTACACAAGTTTAATTTTCATCCAGAGAGATTATGAGGAATTCAAGGTGAGGATCAACGCCTTGGTTGCCAAAGCCCAAAAGGTTCCAGAGGAAGGATGGACAATGCAGGACGGAAGCCCTTGGCCAGGCAACAATGTGCGCGATCATCCTGGAATGATTCAGGTAATGCTTTTGCAATTTTGGTGTTTTACTACACACGTGCGATTCTTCTTTCTGTGTTACTTTAGTTCAAAGTGTTCAATTTTTTGTGTCAATAGGTCTTCCTTGGCCAAAGTGGTGGCCGTGATGTGGAAGGAAATGAGCTTCCTCGCTTGGTTTATGTCTCAAGAGAAAAGAGGCCAGGCTATAATCATCATAAGAAGGCTGGTGCTATGAATGCATTGGTAAAAGATCCTTCACATAATGTCTCGTATCAATTTCCATGTAGATTTACAGCCTTAGCACCGTTTGACATGGTTTTCTCTCTCTTTGTTGTTTGACAGGTCCGCGTCTCTGCTGTTCTTTCGAATGCTCCATACCTATTGAACTTGGATTGTGATCACTACATCAACAATAGCAAGGCCATAAGGGAAGCGATGTGTTTCATGATGGATCCTTTGGTGGGGAAGAAAGTGTGCTATGTGCAGTTCCCTCAGAGGTTTGATGGTATTGACCGACATGATCGATATGCTAACCGGAACGTTGTCTTTTTCGATGTAAGATTCAGCCTCTCTGGTACTAAGACCTTGTGGTCTATATTATGCTTGTTACTATTATGGTTCCTAATATTTGCATTGTACAGATCAACATGAAAGGTCTGGATGGAATTCAAGGCCCCATCTATGTTGGTACTGGATGTGTCTTCAGACGGCAAGCTCTCTATGGTTATGATGCGCCAAAAACAAAGAAGCCCCCATCCAGAACTTGCAATTGCTGGCCTAAATGGTGCTGCTGCTGCTGTTGTGGTAACAGGCATACTAAGAAGAAGACAACAAAACCTAAGCCGGAGAAAAAGAAAAGACTGTTTTTCAAGAAAGCAGAAAATCAGTCTCCTGCATATGCTCTTGGTGAAATTGAGGAAGGTGCTCCAGGTATTGTCAGCTTGTCTAACAATTGTCAAATAACATAAGGTAACATAAGAAAAACATCACAGTAAAACTCAAATGTTTCTTTACTGCAGGAGCTGAGACAGACAAAGCTGGAATTGTGAATCAACAGAAGCTAGAAAAGAAATTTGGGCAGTCTTCTGTTTTTGTTGCATCAACTTTGCTTGAAAATGGTGGAACCCTGAAGAGTGCAAGTCCAGCTTCTCTACTGAAGGAAGCTATACATGTTATTAGCTGTGGTTACGAAGACAAGACAGACTGGGGGAAGGAGGTAAGAAACCTAGACCTGATTATAAACTGATGGTTAATCAATTGAAGACGTTCCTCTCACCTGTAAATCATGTATTCTTGCAGATTGGCTGGATCTATGGTTCAATTACAGAAGATATCTTGACTGGGTTTAAGATGCACTGCCATGGTTGGCGGTCTATTTACTGCATTCCAAAGCGGCCAGCATTCAAAGGTTCTGCACCTCTTAATCTTTCGGATCGTCTTCACCAGGTCCTTCGTTGGGCTCTTGGATCTGTTGAAATTTTCTTCAGCAAACATTGCCCACTTTGGTATGGGTATGGTGGTGGCCTGAAATTTTTGGAAAGATTTTCTTATATTAACTCTATCGTATATCCCTGGACATCCATTCCACTTCTGGCTTACTGTACCTTGCCTGCCATATGCTTGCTCACTGGGAAGTTTATCACTCCAGAGGTAAGCATTATTGTGCTACATAATTTTGTGATCTTCTGAGTTTCTGTCTGAATCTTACATCATTTTTATTTCAAACTGCAGCTCACCAATGTTGCTAGTCTATGGTTCATGTCGCTTTTCATCTGTATTTTTGTCACTGGCATCCTTGAAATGAGATGGAGTGGTGTGGCCATCGATGACTGGTGGAGGAATGAGCAGTTTTGGGTCATTGGAGGTGTTTCTTCACATCTCTTCGCTGTATTCCAAGGACTTCTGAAAGTCCTTGCTGGTGTTGATACCAGCTTCACTGTGACATCAAAGGCCGGAGATGATGAAGAGTTCTCAGAGCTATACACGTTCAAATGGACCACCTTGTTGATACCTCCAACTACACTGCTGCTGTTGAACTTCATTGGGGTTGTAGCTGGAGTTTCTAATGCTATCAACAATGGATATGAATCATGGGGACCTCTGTTCGGGAAGCTCTTCTTTGCATTCTGGGTGATTGTCCATCTATATCCGTTCCTCAAGGGTTTGGTTGGAAGGCAAAACAGGACACCAACGATTGTTATCGTCTGGTCCATTCTACTGGCTTCAATCTTCTCACTTCTATGGGTCCGGATCGATCCTTTCCTTGCGAAGAATAATGGCCCTCTTCTGGAGGAATGTGGTCTGGATTGTAACTAAGCAGCCTACACTCCATATATGCGGCGATACGAGCTTGAAGAAATTATTTTGCAGGCGGCGAATCAAGCCCAAGTTTTTAAATTCTTTCCTGTAGATAGAAATACAGATCTCCGGCATTTCTTTTGTTCCACAGTGGTAGGGCAGCTTCATCTGTGTGTATTAGGGCAAACCAGAAGCTATGTCAATTCTTGTGCAGTGCTACCAGAGAAGTCAAATCTACTCCTGTGGTTGATCCAAGATTATTTATTTATTTGGAGGGGATTTCCATCATCGCTGAGCTTACTTGGTGGAAGCTGCAGCATGTGTAAGCTAAGTTACAAAGGCGTTGCCTTGCCATTTGGACAGAAGGAAGGAAGATGCCAATTGTTTATTTTAGTAAATTAAAATTGAATTGAATTATGCACATTCCGGAGTTCATTTGTTCCACTCAATACCATACACAGCTGGCTGGTGGTACATTTAGCATGAACAGATTTGTAGGTGTTTAGCAAATGTACCTAAGTTGGATTCATCCGGTGTGTGGTGTTGTACAAGTGGCCATACAGTAGCGCAAGTGGTGGTGGGCACTTCACTCCTGTTTGTTTTGTGTAACCATACAGCATACAGATGATAAAACTCTTGTTCACATTTTACAGAGAGGGAAACTTGGTGTTTATTTTCTCCTTCTAATGCCTGATGGTTTGCCAGCAGTAGTAGTATCTGTTGCTGTGTATGCTGTTTTTATTTTCGTTTGCAAAATCTGTTACTGCCTGGATGGAAGTAGAACAGACACGTCGGCGGTGTTTGAAAATTGAAACTGATGATGACGAAGATGAAGATTAAATTGGTGCACTAAAACAATAAAACAAGAAAGCTATTAGCATATGATTAATTAATTTTTAATTATTATAAACTTGATAAATATATTTATTTGATATTTTAAAACAATTTTTGGAATATACTTTTTTAGTAGTTTGAAAAGCGTGGTAACAAAAATCAAATCAAGATAAAATCTGTATCTCAACGACGAGAAAAGAACACCGATGTGTGCCAGCGTAATGGCAAATTGTCAATGCAGATCATTCTCCGTAATGGCAAATTGTCAAAGCTGATCATTCCCAGAGATGAGCAGATATTTGCGCAGAAATCGTGTGTGGCCGGCCTGAAAAAGTGTAGCCTGAATGCGTGTCTGATGGAAAAGTGGCCAGCAGCTGTGTTTACGGGGACCATGACCATACATGCCACGGACACCGGCAGGGCAAGGCAGCTAGGGTTGGGGTCAGTCAGTACGAGACGAAAGAAGGCACTGGCACCGACCAAGGTGCCATGGGGCCTGCGGGGTGTTAAAGCCGCCGTGCTGGGAAGACGAGAGCAGAGCAGAGCAGTCGTGCGTGCAGAAGCAGAGAGAGAGAGAGTGTGTGTCTCACGCGGTGGCAGCGGGCGGGTTGGCAGGCAGCGTTGGAGCTGGAGGGAGTGAAAGCGGAGGACGGCGCGGCGCGGCGCGGCTTTTGGTTTTGGACCGGACGTGTCGTGGTGACCGTGACCCGTCCTGCTGGACTCACGGGCGCCTCGTCCTCCGGCTCCGCGTTTTGGCTCCTTGCTGGTCGTCCCCGTCCCTCTGCCGGAATTAATGGATCATATGGACCAGACGCGCTTCATTTTTCTGTGAGTAACTGCAACTGTATCACATATAGGCATGGTTTAGTTTTCAACTTTTTTCTTTAAACTTTCAACTTTTTTATCACATCAAAACTTTTTTACACACGTAATTCTAACTTTTCCATCCCATCGTTCTAATTTCAATCAAACTTTTAATTTTGGCGTGAACTAAACATACCCATAAGAATATAAGATGAGAACATATAGCCTTTGTATAAGATGCAACGGCATGTATGGGGCGTATTGTTTTCTTTTGTTAATCCTATCTAAGTAATTTTTATAAAACCTTATCCATTATGGTCCAAAGTTATACAAATCATAGATATTTTAATACATGCCACGTAACTACAAATATCATAAAGGTTCACAAAACAACGGAATACTCCTATATTAAAATTTTAAAAAGTTTAGTAACATTTATATGACGGATAAATAACTCATAAAATTGAAATGTGATTGTAAAACTCAAAAGTGTGGTGGTTCAAAATCAAAATGATCAGTAGTATGGTTTTGTGAAACTCTATAGGTTTATCTATCATGTGTCAAAACCCCTGTGGTTTTATACAACTTAGACCATAATACCTAGGGTTAGGTGAAATTTACTCATCCTTTTATTTCAACTTCATGCTAGTTTTTGGTTTGGTGCCCTTTCTTGACGAGGACATCCTCCACTATTTCCCGCTGGCAAAGACGCAAAAGTCAGGCGGCGACTGTGTGAGCCTCTGAATAATCCCACTTTGCTTAGCTTGGGAGGTGAAAACCACCTTAAAGGGGAGAGCCACCCTTCCCCCATTGGACTAGTCTTTTAGGGAGATTGGGCCTTTCCCCGAGTGGGTGTGCCTAAGAACTGTTGGGGTCTGGACAATCTTAAGTTATTGGGCCTCGGCCGACCCCACCTGAGCCGGATTGCTATCATTTGGTATCAGAGCTGGGCCCTTGTTTAAGGGGGTGGGATTGATGAGGACATCCTCCACTATTACCCGCTGGCAAAGACACAAAAGTCAGGCGGTGACCGTGTGAGCCTTTGAATAATCCCACCTTGCTTAGCTTGGGAGGAGGAAGCCACCTTAAAGGGGAGAACTACCCTTCCCCTATTGGACTAGTCTTTTAGGGAGATTGGGCCTTTCCCCGAGTGGGTGTGACTAAGAACTGTTGGGGTCCGGGCAACCTTAAGTTATTGGGCCTCGGCCAACCCCACCTGGGCCGGATTGTTATCATTTCTCCCTCAGTCCCAAATGTACCAAATTTTAAAGGATGACATATGTATTAAAGCATGAGCATTGCAAGCTCCTCTTTGGCCATTCATAATGCTCTTGCGTGATGTGTGGACTCGTCTAGCCACGTAGGGCACTGGCTGCTGTGGAGGAGAGAGTAGGTGAGGTCCATGGCTCTAGTTTGGTTCTTTGTGTCTTGTTTGAGCTACGAGAGCCTTGTCCTGCAAAGCGTCAGGCGCAGGGCCCACTCAGTGAGTAGACGAGGAAGAGAGGAGAAGCGACGGAGTTGTACAAGGGAGAAGGGGAAGCGGCTGCGCTATGCATTGTGGTTGTCGCCATTGAGGGCCGTCGGGGTTGCCATCGCTGAGGGCCACCAGGAGCAGATCAACTGCCAAGTCCCCTGCCCATGAAGATACAACGATGATGCTACCTCTGCAAGCATTTCAGTCGCTGTAGTCGTTCAACTATGCTCGAAGTTGCCATTGAACTCGTTGCATTGGCACAAGCAGATCTGAAGCAGCAGCAAGTTCGGATCGCCACGACCACCGATGTAGCCAAGGCCACCTCGACCATCGGTGCGGCCTCCTAGAGGAGTGCTACACATCTGTAGGCACCGTGGTTCCTCTTCTTGTTGGTGGTAGCATCGGCGGTGGCCGGTGAGAGGATGACGATGCCGGTGTCCTTGTGGAGCATGAGCCCTTGGGCCACACCGTCGATGTCGCGGCCGTGGACAAAGAGGAGCACGAGCTCGGTCTGTGCCATCGGAGCTCGATTTGGCCCCGTCAAAGCTCGGTTCGTGGAAAGGGAGAGGAGAGGGAGGTTGTTGCCATCATGGCCTCCTGTCGCCCTTGCTGCCTTCGTCTGCTGAGCCGCCGCCGCTAGGTTCTAGGGAGGAGATGCACCGGGGGAAGGGGAGAAGGGAACAATGGCTGTTGGTGAAATGGTAACTAGGGTACCCCTTTCCCTATGGATCTAGCACTCTTTTCATATTAATTAAGATGAAAAAGCTTACTTAGACCATCATAAAGCTAAGGCGCATAATAACGGGGCTTGGGACCCACTGTAAGGGTGAGTCCTAGGGCCCCTATCTCGCGTTACAAGATGGTTATTGTCGACATTTGATGTCGCGATTCCGGTATTTGCATAGTATGGGGATCGTTGGTACTAGGATATACGCGAGACCGAGGTAAAAGAGATGGAGACGAGGATTTTTATACAGGTTCGGTGTCATGTCCGAAAACGACTCTAAAATATATCCTTTAAATTATGCCTAGAATAATTAAAATCCGTATGTGAAAGCCTCCAAAAATTAAAATGTGCAAAGTAAAAGTCAAAAAGGGCTTAGAGGATTTTTGTATATTTCCTAAAAGCCTAAAATGTGTAAATAAATTTTAGTGGAATTTTCAGAGCACAAATAATAATTAAGAAGAAATAAACAAAGTTGAAAAAGTTTTAAAAAAAAGAAAAACCCTAAAAGTCCCCCTTCCCTCCCTTGGGCCGGCTCGGCCCATCTCTCCTCCCCCCTCTCTCTCTCCTCTCCCCGCGGCCCACTCGGCCCCTCCCCGCGCGCGCGCCGCTGACGGGCGGGCCCGCCTGCCACCCTCGCTGACGGGTGGGGCCCACCCGTCATCCCCGACCTCCCGCCGCTCCCGCCGCCTCGCCCGCACCCTAGCGCCGCCGCCGCCGCGAATCCGCCGCATCCCGCCGTCCCCGCGTGCAATAAAGTGGGGGGGGGAATACTCCCCGTGATTCCCTCTCCCTTTCCCCCCATTTTTCCGTCTCTCTCTCGCATTCAAACGGGCGGATTTGCCCCCGCAAATCTCGCCGGCGCCATTGATGGTGGCCGACCTCCCGCGCCGGTTTCCTTCCTCCCCGGCCGCTCTCTCCCCCTTCCAACCCTATTTAAACCCTCCACGCACCTACTCCGTCCGGTTCTGCCTCTCGCCGCCCTTCCTCCTCGCCGGATTCGAGCTCGCGACGTCGCTCTCTCTCTCCGCCGTCGCCGCCGAGCTCCGGTCCGCCGCCGTCGTCGCCCCGGACCGCCTCCCACCTCGGCGCCGCCTCCTTCGGCTTCGCCGCATCCTCGCCGACCTCGTCCACCCCTCCGTTTCGGTCGCCGACTGCCGGAGCGTCGCCGTCCCCGTCGACCCGAGCCGCGCCACCGCCTCCCTCCGCTCCGGCCGCCTCCTCCGTCGCCGCCGTCGCCCCAAGGTGAGCCGTGGACCGTCGCCTCCTTTCCCCCTTCCCTCCCCTCTCTCGGCCGCCGCTCCGCCGCACCGGTGGTCGCCGGCGGCGACCATCGGGGCGCGGGCGCGCCGCCTCCCGCCGACCGCGCCGGCGTGGCCGCCCTCAGGCGCACCAAGTGGCTGCCGCGTGGGGCCCGGCCGTCAGCCGCCCGCGCTCTCGGGTGCGGCTGACGTGTGGGGCCCACGGCGCCGGCCGGTGTGAGCCCGGGTGCGCCCGGTCCACCGTGGACCGTGAGGCTGCCGCGTGGGCCCCACTCCCGTGGACCCGGTCCGCGCGCCTCTCCCCCTCGGCTGACGCAATAAACCCTTTTTAAACTAAAATTTAAATGAAGAAATTCGCAAATATTCATTTAAAGAGCATATAAACTTCAAATGGCCATAACTTGGCCATTTGAACTCAGAATTAGACCGTTCAAGTCTCTAATTTTTCCTTAAGAAGTCAAGAACCCATTTTTGTGCTTTGTTCCTGCTTGTTATATGGAGTTTATTAGAGTAAAAGCCTTTTCTTTTCCGTTGGTCGTGTAGACGCTGCAGCTTCGGAAGATCCGCTCTTTGTGGAAGTTGAAGCCGACGTTTGGGAAAGCGAGCAAGGCAAGTCACATCATCCTTGAACATATTGGATCCCATTTTTATAAAATTATTTTGATTTAAATTATTGCATTATCGCTTTACTTAAACTCCCGCGTTATCACTGTTTTATTTAGCCATGCCTATTTACCTTTGTTATGACCTTATTATTATTGTTATTGATATTATTAACTTGTTCACCCTAGATTAAACAAAACCCCAACTAGTGGACACTCTACTCATGGTACCACTAGTATGAATTTAGTTAGATGCTTCGCTGGTTAATTAGGCAACATTAGGTGGTTTTACAACTCTAGACTTTGGGAATATTCTCATCACCTGGACACTATGGAATGGATGGATTATTGTGGAATTGGATTCACACCTCCCCCTCTATTCAAAATCCTCAAAATGGTTTTAGGCTGGGCTCGGGGTGCATGGTTTTGATTGTAGCACCTCGGCCATATAAGGACCGGTCTTCGGGCCTCTGTTGCAAAGCACTACCGTACTTCCACATGTCTAGTGGGTAAGGCTTAGTTTGTGGCTCAGTCTGGTTATAAACAAAAGTACACGGATGGAGATGGACGAAGTCGGGGGTCGATGGACATCTCTAGGGCAAATGAAGGCTACACGAGCTGCGGCCCGGTAGTCGAGATGTCATGGCACAGGGCCGGTGTCCTGCTGCTAGGGGCTCAGTCCTGCCTACCTGTCCCGGAGGTTCCGGCCGTAGGTGGGGTTGGGTCGGTACTCTTGTCTATGGCTAGGATGGGTTGGAAACTATGTCACGTCTTCCGTCCGTATACCGTGGTGGTATGTGGCACGTGGTTACACGTGAGAAAGATGTGTCTTGTGGGTAAAGATGTACACCTCTGATCAGAGTATAACCTATTCGAATAGCCGCGCCCTCGGTTATGGGCAAGCCTAGCAATGTACCCAAGTTAGTGTTTTAATTCTTAAAACCTTCTTAACAACTAAAATGTGGAATGGTTGGCCTGGGTTGGCTTGGGACGAGCTGGGACCCAGGGTCGGGTTGCCAGTTCGGTCTGAATCATCGTAGGCCTTGGGTTAAGGTAGGTTCGTGTGGGTTCACGGCCTTGATTAATAATATTGTATAGCTCTAGGACCATGTTTACAAAGTAGCTTTGAGCAACTAAGTGACTTTTAATGTTGTTTACTGCAAACCCTAACCCCCTATATTATGGCTCCCTTGTACTCCCTTGCATTTATTCTGCACTTGTGGGTGTGTCTTGTTGAGTATGGTGGTTGTACTCAGTCTTGCTCAATTTTTCCCAAACCCAGAAGAGGAGTTCCTGGAAGATGAAGGCTTTGGTGTCTAGCTCGTGCTTGCCGTCAAGCGCCTGTGGTCGTCGCCCTAGTCTTCCGCTGTTTCCCGTTTGTCTTTGTGTATGCTGGGCCTTCGCCGCCCATGTAATAAATTAATTATTTACGCTTCCGCTTGATAAACTCTGAAATGTATCAACTTTTAGGTGTACCTTGCCTCCTGGGACAAGAAATAATACACGCACGTAAGGAACGCCCGTTGGGTTATTTCCGGTCATGACATTCGGGCCCCTGAATTGTCAGGTAATAACCCTACATCCTGTTGGCCGAAGCCGGTCGTTGCTCTTATTCACCATAATCACACCAGTATAATATTTGGGGTAGCCTATCTAACTGTTGTCGATATGGCGGTCTGAAGTTCTGACTCGTAGTCGACAACAGGGTAGTCTTCCTCCTCAAGTTTGTGCTCGGCGAGATCAGAGACAGCGCTAGATCCCTACGGCCGGCCTCTGAAGGTACCGGATAGGGTCGATCTAGACATATCTCTGATGTCGATATCCGGCGGCTTGTCTTGACGTATGTTGGCTTGTATTGGCTTGTGGCTTTGTGGCGTCTATGGTGGGTGTCTTCCATGCTGGGCGTTGATTGTCCTCTCCTCCTAGGGGGTCTTGTATTTATACCCATAGGTGTCCCTTTGTCCAAGTAGAGCTAGGGAAACCAATATGGATACAATCCGAGTAGTCCTTGTCGTTTCCATGTAGAACTCTGGTTATCCTTCCTTATCCGGAACTCCTATATCCGCAGGTTGTTTCCGTATAGGACATGGTATGTGGTGGGTCCTGCCGAGATTTAGTCAACTACTATTAGGTATGTGCTATCCATAACCCTGATAGTAGCCCCCGACTTCGATGCAAATGAACGAATTCATATTCTCAACCGTGCGCAGACCTTGGAGTAACTGTTATCGTGCTAACGTGACCGTTCTCGGTGAGTTTAGAGTTAACGTTAGACTTCCTTTATCAGCCTCGTGCGGGCACCTAAAGGGTTTTGTCTGAGTCAATCTCTGACGTCAACCAAGAAAGTACAGAATATACGACTATGTCTCCCATCTTGCTGTAATCGAGAATTTGGATTGAAGTCAAGAAATCTTATCTCGGCGAGTACACCATCTCTTCATTCCGTATTCCTTGTTGAGATCCACCAACTGTTCTCGAGTGATCGAGAAGGCACAGAGCTTGCAACGAAACCTTGTCAACATTTGTTGTGCTCGCCTTAGTCGATCTTGGTGTGTAGAACCATAGAGACATGGAGTCTTCGTCAATGTCGAATAGAATTTTCCTGAAATCAATACTCAGAAAAGAATATTAGATAGAAATAGCCCCCGAGCGAATGCTCAAAGGGTGACATGTTATAATATGTATAGAAAATTGAAAATGAATTGAATTTTACAGACCAATGTTTTGTATATGAGCGTCTACTCTTTTACCGACTTCGATCAGTCAGTTTGTTGAGTTATACACTCTCCCTAGCCCCTAGCCTTGTCGTCGGAGAATCGTTCTCGGAAGATAAGGCTCTTGGACCTTTGACCTGCCTCGGTTGAACAAGCACTGATCCTAGCCCCCAGTCGTGAAGTTGGAAAACCCAATTTCTGATTATACGGCTTGGTTAATACGCACGGCGAGAACTCTTACACAACCAGCTCTTACATGGTCTTTTGTCTCTACAGGATTCGACAAGGCCTTATCGGCTCTGGGCGTCCCTAGCCGAAGTTCCCTTAGGTTCCTCGGAGGCCTTGTCAAGACAGCGTAAAGGGACATGAGGATAGGTTTGAACGCTAGGTGTCATCGTGGTAAGGGATCTCTGGGTAAAACACTTGGCAACATTGTGTACCTGATATCAACTTTGTTGAGGTAGAGGTAGTGGGAGAATCGCTACACCTCTGGTCGAGGACCAGGTAGTAGTCGTACTCGACTACTTGAAGTGGAAATAGTGGGAGAATCGCTACACCACTGGTCGAGGACCAGATAGTAGTCGTAACTCGACCACTAGAAGTAAATGTACGAGAGATCGCGACAATTGACTGGTTAAGAACTAGTGAGTAGGTGTCTCTCGATCATTTGGAGTCGTGGTATGAGGGCCGCTACGCTGCCGGTCGAAGACCAGTCGTAGCTGTTCCTCAACCATCTGAAGTCATGGTGCGAGGACCGCTGCGTTATTGCTGTAGTCGTACCTCGACCATCTGAAGTTAATGTGCGAGAGATTGCTACGTTTTACTAGTTCGAGAACCAACGAGCGAGTAGAATTATCTCTCGAACACCAATGGAAGTTGCGGTGCGAGAGACTGCTACGTACTAGTTCGAGAACCAGCGAGCGAGTAGAATTATCTCTCGAACACTAATGGAAGTTGCGGTGCGAGAGATTGCTATGTACTGGTTTGAGAGCCAACGAGCGAGTAGAGTTATCTCTCGAACACCAATGGAAGTTGCGTTGCGAGAGATTGCTACGTACTGGTTCGAGAACCAGCGAGCGAGTAGAGTTACCTCTCGAACACCAATGGAAGTTGCGGTGCGAGAGATTGCTACATACTGGTTCGAGAACCAGCGAGCGAGTAGAGTTACCTCTCGAACACCAATGGAGGTTACAGTGCGAGAGATTGCTACGTATTGGTTTGAGAACCAGCGAGCGAGTAGAGTTATCTCTCGGACACCAATGGAAGTTGCGGTGCGAGAGATTGCTACGTGCTGGTTCGAGAACCAGCGAGCAAGTAGAGTTATCTCTCGAACACCAATGGAGGCGCTAGAGTTGGTTTATTACATGTGCATCTCATGTGGCCAGCATGACTCACACACCCAACTTGTAGCATATCCGGATGTCCGTTCGCAATCATGTCGGGTGATCAAGCCGACGACGTTCGCGAGGAATTATCCGTTAACAACCTTTTCTCGAGTAGTCCAGCCATGGCCGGTACTATGAGATAGGTCGTCGGTCTTCGTTGGTAGGTTGGGCACGACGACTCAGCATTTGTCGAGATCGTTTTCGATAATGCGGTGTACTCGACCACAACCTACTCAGGTGCTCAATTGTTCCTGAAGAATATTTTCTAGAAGGCAAGACATATAGTAGATAATATCGAGTATGTACTCAAAAAACTGCATGGATCTTCTAGTATTATCAGGACATAATGAGCAAATGTAAATATCAGGCATTATGCAAACCGTAAGCAAGCATGATTCATATAGGAGAGAACAGAGCGAGCCCCCAGCGTTAGACCGTAGTCGATTTAACATCGGGGACACCCGCGCAACAGATATTGTATAAAAACATGCTCTAGGTAAACAAAATAAATCATGGATTTGACAATGCTGTATGATCTGAATAGGTACGATAAATTGCAGATAAACTATTGCGTACCTTTGTAGATACATGCCGGATGTATCTACGAAATTAGTAGATCAATTTAAAAAACCAATCTACCAATTACCTTGTTGCGTACTCGTTCGATATCATGCGATCTGACATCTTTTGGTACGCCGCGGAGCTTGAGGCTTGGATGATCTCGATAGACCAAGTTGTTGATGACGATGATGGTTCCGATCTGGTTAGGTTGGATCTCCCCCTCAGCTGAAGTCGTCGAGTAGCTCGTTGTCGGAGAATCCATCTCTTAAACACATCTCGTCGAAACCTTGAAGCACCAAAAGATCCCCTACTTGGCGCGCCACTGTCGACATTTGATGTCGCGATTCCGGTATTTGCATAGTATGGGGATCGTTGGTACTAGGATATACGCGAGACCGAGGTAAAAGAGATGGAGACGAGGATTTTTATACAGGTTCGGGCCCCTGAATTGTCAGGTAATAACCCTACATCCTGTTGGCCGAAGCCGGTCGTTGCTCTTATTCACCATAATCACACCAGTACAATATTTGGGGTAGCCTATCTAACTGTTGTTGATATGGCGGTCTAAAGTTCTGACTCGTAGTAGACAACAGGGTAGTCTTCCTCGTCGAGTTTGTGCTCGGCGAGATCAGAGACAGCGCTAGTTCCCTACGGTCGGCCTCTGAAGGTACCGGATAGGGTCGATCTAGACATATCTCTGATGTCGATATCCGGCGGCTTGTCTTGACGTATGTTGGCTTGTATTGGCTTGTGGCTTTGTGGCGTCTATGGTAGGTGTCTTCCATGCTGGGCGTTGATTGTCCTCTCCTCCTAGGGGGTCTTGTATTTATAGTCATAGGTGTCCCCTTGTCCAAGTAAAACTAGGGAAACCAATATGGATACAATCCGAGTAGTCTTTGTCATTTCCATGTAGAACTCTGGTTGTCCTTCCTTATCCAGAACTCCTCCTATATCCGCAGGTTGTTTCCGTATAGGACATGGTATGTGGTGGGTCCTACCGAGATTTAGTCAACTACTATTAGATATGTGGTATCCATAACCCTGACAGTTATATGGTTTGAAGGGCACGGGTCCCCAGCCTGCCTAGGGACCTGGGCCCACCTTTGCTCTGGTAGGTTACACGTCCCTCCCAAAGAGGAGCGTAGATGCCTACAAGATCTATATTTTAAGAATAAGGCTGAGGGAAGCCTGGATCCTAGCTTGCTCTGGGACCTAGGCCCATCTTTGCCCTTGTATGTTACTCATCCTTCCTTGAGAGGAGCGTGGAAACATAAAAGATCTACATCTTAAGATCATAAACCAAGGCGGAGGGAAGCCTGGTCCCATCCTGCTCTAGGACCAATGCTTGCCTTTGCCCTTGTATTTTGCATGTTCCTCCTTGAGAGGAGTGTGGAAGCATACAAGATCTACATCTTAAGATTGAAGGCTGAGGGAGGCCAGGGTCCCAGCCTGTCCCGGGACCCGGGCCCTCATTTGCCCTTGTATGTTACACATTCCTCCTTGGTAGAAGCGTAGAAACGTACAAGATCTACATCTTAAGATGGAAGGCTGAGGAAGGCCAGGAAGCCTGTATCAGGACCTAGGCCCTCCCTTGCCCTTATAGATAACACGTCCCTCCTTGAGAGGAGTGTTGAAACTTACAAGATATACATCTTAAGATTAAGGCTGAGGGAAGCCTAGATCCCGGCCTGCCTGGGACCCGGCCCCACCTTTGCTCATGTATGTTTCACCTCTTTCCTCAAGAAGAGTGTTGAGACGTGCAAGATTTATGTCTCAAGCAAACAAACCAAGGGGAGCTTGAATCCTAGTCCAGCTTGGGATCCGGTCCCCCCTATGTCCTTGTAGGTTACATGCTCATCTTTGAGAGGAGTGTCGAGACATATAAAATCTATATCTTAAAATTGTAGGCAAAGGAAACTGGGTCACAGCTTGGTCTGGGACTTGGTCCCTCCTATACCCTTGTGAGATGCATCTCTTTCCTTGAGAGGAGAGTTGAGACATATAAGATATACACATTTACAACTTTTCATCAAAGACATCTTCAAGAAGCTCGTCCAAAAATAACTAAACTACCTTTTCTAGGACAAGGGGCACAACCAGAAGGCTTTGTTGAGTAGTGAACGTGCCCCTCTACCAGCTATGGGCAAACGTTTACTGCCATAAATGAAATAGGTTTAAGAGGGAAACTCCAAGTGGCCTGGGGTAAAAGACATGGAAAAGACACTAACGCTGAGTGATTAGGGACAACGGGCGTCTGTACATGCGTCGCGCATGCCCAGCGACACACGACTTTTCCAACTGGACAAAAAGGAGCTGTGGCACTATTTTGGGTAGGTTGGGGATCGGTAGGCCCACCACGAGCTACATGGAGCTGGCCCAAACCAATGCCCGGAGAGCCTGGGGCAACTTAATCACATATTTTTGGTAGGTTTTTCAAGAAGATTGGAAGGAAACCAACTGGCAGTGGCAAGACAACCAAGAGAGAACATAGAGGAAAAGCAAAAATGGTAATCTGAGCCCCTCCTTGGACTATAAAAGGAAGGGGATATGCCACTAAGAAAGGGATGCTTGAGTTTAGCTTGAAAAAGTATAGTTTGTATTTTTCTAGATCCAGATAGCAAACACAAAAAATTAGGAGTAGTATATTACACCTCCGGGTGGCCTAAACCTGTATAATTCTTGGTATTGGTTGGATTGTGGGGAACTCGTGCCCCATCCTAGGTGATTTCCACACATCGATTGTAGCCAACCCCTGGTTGAATCTTCATCAGGGGACACGTCTGCACTTCCCTGCTGCTAGAGAATCGCCTCTCCGATAGTGGCGGTGGAGAGGAGAGACGCCAGTGGAGGGGAGAAGCGGCGGCGCTGTACGAGGAGTAGGGGATTGGGTAAGAGGGAGAGTTTGGTGGGGAGGAGAAAACGTATAGGTCAGGTCTGACATATGGGTCCGGCAATAGGCTAGATATATGTGTACTCCTTTTTGTTGTTATAGGGTGTAAACTATAAAAGTTTTAATTTATTCGACAATAGAAAATATCATAGGGATTGACAAAGAAATGACTAGGGTCTGAAATCCTGTACCATGGGTTATGTGCTCTAAATGAATCTTGTGCTTATGTGGCATTTAAGGGTGCTTAAATGACGATCCCGCACTGTGAATGTGTCAGGTAGGATGAAGCCTTGGATTCAGATTCGGTGATATTGCGATAGCATGGCACGGTGTGACATTGGAGTGATCTGGGGCGTTGAAAACTAATCCAATGGTCCGCTGCACTGGCCCACCTGCAGGACTCCGTTTTCACCCCACGCGCCTACCCTTCTTGCCAAACGACGTCTCCTCCAATCTCGCCCCAATCTCGCGTGCTCGCATCGCGGCTTCCCCACGCCAGTCTGGAGAGGCGCCAGGCCACCGCGCCGCCGCGAGTGAGGAGGGGACTGGGCGGCCGCCTCGTCGCTTCGCCTCCCCTTGCCCGTGTCAGGCCACCGCTGTGAGCTAGCTGGGAGCCGCCACCGCGCCAGGCCGGAGAGGCGCCCGCCACCGCGCCACCGCGACTGGGGAGGGGACTGGGCGGCCTTTTCGCCTCCCCTCGCCCGCCTTAGGCTGCCGCCGCGAGCTAGCTGGAGGCCGCCGCGCCGCCGCGAGTAGGGAAGGGACCGGGCGGCGGCTGCACGAGGACCCTGATGTATCTGAACTCTGTGTTGGTTTTGGCATATTTTTGATGTTTGGAGTTCCATCTCGCCAATTCTACTGAACATATGCTAGCTAATCCAACAGCTAGCACTAATAGAGCAACAGAGCCAAAGCACCCAACTGAAAGGGAAACACACAGCAAAATTGATGAAGCACAGGGGCGCGCAGGCACCTCTTCCGCACCGGGAGGCGGTTGGACCTCGTTGATGTCAGGCCCGGTGGCTGGCTGCCTCCACACGCGGCCTGCCGCGGTAGCACGGCAGGGCCCCAGCCCCGGCCTCACGTGGCAGCCGCCAGACCCCCTCCACACTCGCGGCGAGCTCGTCGGCCTGTCACCTCTCCGGTCACGGTGGCGGCGACTCTCCCAGATTCAGCGGTGACACTCCCCGCTGACTCACGGACGCGCACGATGAGAAATTGGGGGCATCGTGTCACGCCCCGAACTAGTACCGACCGGAACTAGCCCTTGACGCTCCAAATTAACCTGTTAATCGATACCAGTCCCAGGAAACAGTGCTGGTATCACAGGAAGACGGATTATCACAGCAACAGAGGTCTCTTTATTATAGAGTAGAGGTACAGTCATGTTGGGCTGCGGACAGATCCCGAGCTCACAACTGCATTACAAAAGGGGAACGGAAGCCAGGACTTGGACCAAACAACACAGGCGCGACTTGGGAACTAGGCCGAAACCCTAAAACTCATCGTAGCCGGCTTGCTCCTGGAAGAACTCCTCATCAGCAGGATCTGCTTCATCTTCTTCAGCAACTGGGGGGATTATTTATATAGAGCAAGGGTGAGTACGGGAGTGCTCAGCAAACCATGGGAAATAAGTGTTTAATGCAGGCTTCAAGGAAATGCTGTTGTTTTTACAATTGATTTTATTCAAACTCTTTTCTAAAAACAACTAAGTGAGTGCTTCTCAAACGACACGGATGAGACAGTGCGTCTCATCCAGTCGGAGTATGTGCAATGTATCAGTCTTTAGAATTGTTCAAGATTGGCACCCGGCCAACAACTTTCAAACGGCCACCCGGGCCAACAACTTTCAAACGGCCACCCGGGCCTAGCTGATCCCATCAGCTGCAGATTTTTCAAACATCGAACCCCTTTCCACCACAGCAATCTCACAAGGCAGTAGTCAAACAAAACTACGCTAGGAATCACCTCACATCCGCCCATGACCGTGGGCACGGCTGTTCGAACAGTTTGTTAACCTCTGCAGAGGGGGTACACTTTACCCACACGACATTACTAACCCGGATCACCCAGCCCGTGGGGATCAGCCACGTCGGGAGACCTCCAAGCTTTCATGACAAGGCATTTCGAAAGCCGACACAGGTTTACCATATGCCGACGAGAGGGGTCCCAGACCAACAACAGGTTAGGTCCCAGACCATACTGTGCCAGGAAGCCCAGGGGTCCTCCCCGACACCACCCCGGCGAATCCACATGTCTCTCGGCATCAAGGCTCCCCTGATAAGCTAGTTACTCAGCCAGGGGTGTCCCATTCCACCCATGTGGTCATACTTGTCTTATGTTTGGATGAAATTCCAAGGAAACGGTCCTTAAGTGCGAGAGCGGGAAACCGTACACCCGGTACGTCCCCCGGTCCGCGGCTTTGGAAATTCATTTAGTTCGCAAGTACCGACCCAGGTGTCGGGTTTTCCAAGTCTTTTGTAAAACCCGAGTTTTACCCAAGAAGTTTTTCAGATTTTAAGTTTGAAGGCGTCCGTCGATACTCGCACAGGGTGCACGAATATCGAGACGCAACTAGATGGTTACAAGGGGACACGATATAACAATTATCAAAGGAAGGATCAAATGCAACAAATTAGGTAGGTCCGCCAATCTGCCTTGCAGACGGGACAACAGTTTAAGCGCGATCCTATCAATGCATAATATTTTTCAAGCAACATAATTAAATTTCAAATATAGGCTCAAGATGTTCAAAGGTGGCTTGCCTTGCTCGAGATCTGGAGCTTGATCCTCGAAATCCTCGCACTGCGGGTCTTCGGGCTCCGAAACTACACGCGAAACGGGACAACTCAACAAACGGCGAAAAAAGCCCTATTAATGACCTCTATGCGTGCCATTAGATAGATCTCGAGATTTGAGGAATTTTGGAAGTTGAACGGAGTCAAACGGATTTACGGTTGGGAAGATATTGAATTTCTAAGATTATTGGATTTTTTGGTCTAAAAGAAAAGGATTTAATTAAATCCTTTATGAAAAAGAAAAGAAAAGAAAAGGAAAGAGGGAGGGAATATAGACTTTTCTCGGGCGGCTAGGGCGCGGCCCAAGAGAAATGGGGCGGCCGGCCGAGCTAAATGGGCCGGCCGGCCCAAGGCGGCCCAAGACGCGCGCGCGCGGGAGGGAGGAGAGAGAGAGCCGGTGGACCGGGCTCACCACGCGCGGTCCCGGGTGGGACCCGCTTGTCGGTGACACGGCTCACCATGCGGAGCGAGCATGCGGCGTACGCGCGCGGCCTGGGGAGGGACGCGGTGCACGCGCGCGGTTCGCGGAGGAACGGTTGCGGCGGGCCCACGCGCAGCCTCGCGGCTCGTGGTGGAACGCGCGCACGGGAGGGGCTGACCGGGGTCGGCCCGACCCGATCTTGGCCGAGCTGGCGCCGACGTGGCGTCTACGTGGCGCCTACGTGGCTGCCACGCGGGCTGGCGGGAGGAAGACGAAGGCGCCGGCCGTGAATGGACGGCGGGCGGCGGCGGTTTCTCCGGGGCGCCTTGCGACGATGAGGGGCGACGGGGCGTACACCGGGATGACGAGGAAGAAAGAGAGGGAGCGAGCCAACGGCTTGGATTCGCCGGAGGGAGTCCGTCGGCGGCGGATTTCGGCGGCGGCAACCGGCGGAGAGCAAAAGGGGGAAACGGCGATGAGGTCACGAGGGGCCAATTCCCGGCGGTGAGAGCATCTACGCGGCTACGGGAATCCGTTGCTAGCGTCGGATTGGGCGGAGCTACGCCGAGCGAGGCCGGCAACGAGCGGGTGCTACGGAGCACGGGCGGCGACGGCGGCGAGCACACTGCGAGCGGCGGTAACGGTCGGGGCGGCGCCGGCTAGCTACGGGGAGGCTACTCGAGCTACTACCGAAAACTAAGGGGGGAAGATGGAGCGAGGAGGGAGAACGGAGGGAGGCACTATCGAGATGAGGAGGGGCGCTGTGACGAGAGGCCGACGGCGCGGGAGTAATCTCTCCGGCCTCGGGCCGGGGAAGAGGAGGAAGACGAGCGCCCGGAGTCCCCTTCCGCGTCCACGAATGCACCGGCTTTCCCGGCGCTTGGCGATGAACGGCGGAGGCGAGACAGAGCTCGGAAGGCGGCAACAATGGCGATGGGAGGGAGAAGAGAGGGAGGGCGCCCGGGGCTTTAAGGGCAGCAATGTCGGTTTGGAACCGACTTGGGCGGTCAAGGCGCGAGCTGGCGCTCGGCGCTCGCGTCCAATCGGCGACAGGGTGGAGGGAGGATAACGCCGGCGGGAGGAAAAAGGGGAAAAGGAGGGAGAGAAAGGGGGCTCGTCCCTTTCTTCTTTGGGAAAAAGGAGGAGGGGAGCGGGGGCGTCGCGGCAGAGGGAGGAGGGCTCTGCCTCCGTCCCTTGGCGGCTTGCGCGCGGAGTGGCGGGGCCGAGGCGATGACGACGGCGATGACGGCGGGGCGGTTTGGAGCGGCGCGACGACACGGGCGACAGGTGCGGGCTGGCGCGGCAGAGGGTGACGGCGGCGGCGACCAGACGGTCGGCCACTCGGCACGCACGCGCGGCTTGCAACGGGGGGGGGGGGGGGGGCGGCGGATGGAGGGGCGCGGCTCGGGCACGCGCGCGGGCGGCGGGGCCGCGCGGCTGCAGGCGCGGCAGGGCAGCGGGGCCGGGCGGCGCAGACGCGACGCGGGCGAGGACCACGCGGGCGCGCGCGCGAACGACGCGCGGGGAGCGGCAGCGAGGGAGCGGAAAGGAGGGGCTCGGCTCGGCGCGGGCGGCTCACGCGCTCACGCGCGGGCAGAGCGAAGGGGGAGGGAGGCACTCGGCGCGGCGGCTCACGCACGCGCGAACGGAGCGGAGGAGGGGCCCTCGGCGCGGCTCGCGCGCTCGCGCACGCAGCGTGCGGGCGGAGCGGGGCGGAGGGAGAGGAGGGAGAGAGAGCGAGAGAGAAAGGGAGAGAGCGCCTGGAGGGAGGGGGAGATGGGCCGAGAGAAATCCGGCCCATCGACCCCAGGGGAGCCAAAATAGACTTTTGCGAAGGAATTTGATTTGGAAGGATTTGGATTCGGAAACGAGCTCGACGATAGATCGGGGATTGAGATATTGAGATGGCACGGACACTGGACGACAATCAAAGAAACAAATTTCGCAATTAGGGTTTTTAAGAGATAACTTTCCCGCTAGGCGCCACGACGGAACGGGCGCTACACATCGTCTCCCGCCCGTAAGTCCCCGCTACGGGGATGAAAACGGCGATATTTTTTGCATGCGTGCGGGCCCAACTAAAGCAGACGTTGGATTCGTTTTGGATGGCTCAGATGCATGGTATGTCATCCGGTGACTTGCCATACCAATGTCACCAAAGCTGAATCCGATGCCTTGGGGTCTATGCTAAAGTGGGGACCGGCTTAGTTACTTTCTTGAGTTTTGTTA
The DNA here is from genome assembly GCF_034140825.1 of Oryza sativa Japonica Group. Classification (NCBI taxonomy): domain Eukaryota; kingdom Viridiplantae; phylum Streptophyta; class Magnoliopsida; order Poales; family Poaceae; genus Oryza; species Oryza sativa. The sequence goes on from NC_089041.1 coordinate 8,600,531, forward strand.
GCAAGTTTTTTAAACCGCTAAACAACGTGTTTTATATGAAAACTTCATATATAAATTTTGCTTTTAAAAGATCAAATAAATTTAGGTTACTCACCTTGATGTCAAGTTCAAATTTTAGGACCCTCATCTCGACGTCGAGTTCGAATTACATTTTTGAATTGCAATACCATATATAATATGTCTCGGGACTTAAAATGAACTTATTCCAAATTTTAATAATTTATATTCAATCATATGCTAATCACATTTAATCATATTCAATCATCTGCTGCGCGACGCCGTCCGATGCCGACGCCTTCGCATCCCCAAACAGTGATTGCGCGCGTCTGCCACAACCTCGCATCTTAGGGACGCGACGAAGGTATATTACAGCAATTAATTCCTTTTCAAACCAATATATTCATGTAGATTCAGAAAAAAACTATATTTTTAAAAAACATTTCACCTGTCCAAGTTCAAGTTGTAGAATTGGTACGAGTGCTCATATTCGGTAATTATTTTCTTAATAATAAACAACCTAATATTCGACAATAAAGTACCCGCGAGCTAATTTAATCAATCTCAAGATATGTTGATGACCATAACAAGAGTGCTTATATATAGACATAAGAGGAGTAATATGTGCGTATGCATGTTCCTAGAGGTGTGTAGTATGTGCGAGTGTATACTAGCGTCCGCTTCTATATTATTTTTCTGATATCTGGCATACACGTGCATGCTCGCATATATTTTCAAATAAACGAAGTCACCTGTAGCATCCAAGTAGTTGTGGGGGTGAATCATGCACATGGTTCGACCTGACTGATACAGCAGCAAATGCGTAGGCGACCGACCGAAATACGTGGCCATTATTATTACTGTTATTTTGAAATTTCAAACAAATAGAGAGGGCGAGGGCGGCATAGGGCAAACTTTTATCTATCCTTTCTTGGAACCTTGATGATCAGTACCGACGATTTGCCCATGGACAGCAAGTTAAATTAAGACCCAATGCTGCCAGCGAGACGAGGAAGTTCTAGAGCAATTGTTGAATTTTTGACTGCACCTGTGACCAAGCTGATTGGTTAAAACTAGAGCCAAAACCGTTTGTGCCTCGAGCATTTAATGTCACTAGCCGCTCACCCGTGTGGTGCACGGACTATTATTATTATTAGTGTTTAATTATAATAGTACATATGACTTAATAAGTTTGTTAAATATTTAAGAACGAACTAAAATCAGTATTAAATATTAAATCACTTAGAAGTGTTGTAACTTCTAAACTGGGTATGTATGCAAGGTCGAAATAATTATAATATTGTTTCAAATAGACAGTTTTATACTTGCATTCGACAGATATTTCACGTTTTCTTATCCTACAGGACTCATGTTTTATTTTTTTTACCTTTCCTTACAAGATCTATAGATAAATGGGATCTGTCACTTTTTTCATGATTAAGGTAATAATAGAAGACATGAAATGCTTTTAGTAATTCATCCTACATACAGTACATGTCCACGCGAATGCGCGGGCTATCTTCGTAGTTTCTGTTAATAGCTAAATCAGTCTATATATCGTTCATCTTTGATTCTTTTCTGTAATCTAATAGGTCATATTTTTGTTTATACTACCACATCAAATGTTAATAGTAGATGGAATAACTCATAAATCAACAGTTAAGATCATTGCTATATGGAATAGAGTATTATATATGGTGGCCTCATCTTTTGCATTGGTTTTGGGGTGTTTAGATCCAGTGGTGTAAAATTTTAACGTGTCACATCAGGTATTATATAGGGTGTCGCATGGGGTGTTCGGACACTAATAAAAAAACTAATTACATAATCCGTCAGTAAACCGCGAGACGAATTTATTAAGCCTAATTAATCCATCATTAGCAAATATTTACTGTAGCACCACATTATCAAATCATGGAGCAATTAGGCTTAAAAGATTCGTCTCGTAAATTAGTCGTAATCTGTGCTATTAGTTATTTTTTTAGTCTATATTTAATAATTTATACAAGTGTTCAAACATTAAATGGCCTATTCTGTTGTGAACGGTACTGAATGGAATCCCCCAGTCCACATTCGATCGATCCTCGTATAGCTCTGACTGTAGTGCAAAGTTCCATTGCATGGACGTGGTTGATTTCAAGGAGTCATGGAGATTATCTGAGCCCTTCACGTCATGATCATAGACCCGGCATCCATCCGACAGAATTGACCGGCCCTTGACTAGATCCCAACTTTTTTTTTCAAACTTTCAACTTTTACATCACATTAAAATATTTCTACACACGTAAACTTATAACTTTTTTCTTCAAACTTTCAATTTTAGTCAAACTTCCAAATCTATTATATTATTAAAGGAATAGAAAAAGGAGCCTCCACGTTCGCTCTCATGGCCTAGAAATTCTCACATTAATCGAAAAAAGAAAAAACAGAGTCCATATAGAAATATAATTTAGAAATAGCTGAAATTCGGAATTAAAAAATAAGGAATATTAGAATAGAAGACTAGAGTCCATATAGAAATACAATTTAGAAATAGTTGAAATTCGGAATTAAAAAATAAGGAATATTAGAAGAGGAGACTAGAGTCCATATAGAAATACAATTTAGAAATAGTTGAAATTCGGAATTAAAAAATAAGGAATATTAGAAGAGAAGACTAGAGTCCATATAGAAATACAATTAGGAAATAACTGAAATTCGTAATTAAAAATAAGGAATATTAGAAGAGAAGATTAGAGTCCGTATAGAAATACAATTAGGAAATAACTGAAATTCGGAATTTAAAATAAAAAATATTAGAAGAGAAGACTAGAGTCCATAGAAATACAAATATAGGAATATAATTTAGAAGTAACTGAAATTCAAAAAATTAAAAAATTAAAGAATATTGAAAGATGAGTTTAGAGTCCACATAGAAATGCAATTAGAAATAATAAAAATTAAGAAATAAAAATAAATAATATTGGAAGAAAAGCATAGAGTCTATATAGAAATACAATTTATAGAAAATTTAGAATTAAAAAAAGAAATATTAAAAGACGAGTCTTGAGTCCATATAGGAATATATATAATTTACAAACAACTAAAATTTGATATTAAAAATAATTAATAATTAACACGTATATAAAATATAATATGAAATATAAGAAATAAAAATAAATAATATTGGAAGAAGAGCATAGAGTCTACATAGAAATACAATTTACAGAAAATTTGGAATTAAAAAAAGAAATATTAAAAGACGAGTCTAAAGTCCATATAGGAATATATATAATTTACAAATAACTAAAATTTAATATTAAAAATAATTAATAACTAACACGTATATAAAATATAATATAAAAATTAAGAAATAAATATAAATAATATTGGAAGAAGAGCATAGAGTTTATATAGAAATACAATTTACAGAAAATTCGAAACTAAAAAAAGAAATATTAAAAGACGAGTCTAGAATCCATATAAGAATATATATAATTTACAAATAACTAAAATTTAATATTAAAAATAATTAATAACTAACACGTATATAAAATATAATATGAACATTACACATTAGTAGTTTTGTAGAGTTATTGCAAAATTTAAAATTATATTGTTATTTTAATATATTTGAATAATATAATGAGAAAACATATAAAAATATAATGATGCTAGCCGCTCAATCTGCGTGGGCCACAATACTACTTTGATATGAAATTAAACACACCCTCGATCATCTTCCGAGTATAGATGTGGCGTACGTGAACATGGATGGATTTGTTTCTCCTGATTTTACCCCGTTTGCGTGTTTCAGAACAGTGCCTGTTTCTGGTAGTTGTAACATGGAGAATTTTGCTTGCTGTAAATCTGTAATTCTCTCCGGCAGCGCGCTCTAGCTCCTGGCATCAGCGGTCTTTCTTCACCATTATGGAGCTCATGAATTTTTTTTAAACACATCACATTTTATTAAAAGACAAAGTTTAGGGGAAATGAATTCCGAACACATCACCAGGAGATAGATAAGAGTTGAACCATCTTTAACAAGAGAGAGGTCAACTGAAGAAAGAAAGCAAACTTCCTAATGAAACTAGACAGCAATAAAGGAGCAAATCTACAGGGTACTGCAGCAATGCCGTGATGACTGCATCGTAGGGCCTGTATTGATATTGATGTGCACTCCGCTTGACAAGCCGTTAAATCCCTTCGACTGCCTCCACCGGAACAACACATATGAAAGGTTTGTTGCTGAGCCGTAGATTTTGGTGTGAGTTCCAAAAGTTTCCATATCCATACCTGTTTTCAAAAATTTTAAGGCCATATAATAAACACTAAATCTCCCAACCCTATCCAAAATAGTATACTACTGTAAGACATCTCAATTTTTTTCCTCTGGAGGGGGGGGGGGGGGGCTACTCATTTTGAAATGGCTAGAGATTTCTTTGAGTGAACACAATCCAAAGTCTCCCAACCCTATCCCCGATGAGATGTTATGCTTATGATATAGGGTGGTACTGTTGGTTACTAAAATTTGGAATTTTTTGTTTTAAAGAAAAATTGGAAGCTTAGTTTGCCTAAGGTTGTTAGAACTGAGGGGATCACCTATACATTTGTCGATAAAATTTCTCCTAAAAATTTGACAAATGTAATTACAATATAGTCGTAGTGTAGTTACACTGTAAATTACGTGTAATTACACTGTAACTACAATGTAATTTGTATGTAACTTTCACATAATTTTAAACCGTTAGATCTAAGTCACAACACGTACATGTGAGAGGATTTGTTCCCATACTCTATTTTACCGAAATAACATGTTACGTAGAGATTTTTAAAAGTTACATACAAGTTACATTGTAGTTACAGTGTAATTACACTATGGCTGTACTGTAATTACATCTGTCAAACTTTTAGGAGAAAATTTATCGATAAATATATAGCAAAATTGATATGTAATTATGACACACTTACGTCGGATATGAATATTATAAAATTATGATACAAAATGGGATTAGAACCGTTCTATCTTGGTAGGTAAGATACCATGATTTAAATCGACATACCACTAACCTTACTTCTAAATACCCCTCATTTAACAAGGGGCATCGATGTCATTTTTCTCTTTTCTACTATCTCGTAAGAGTAGTTATTTTAAATGTTAGACTTATACTACTACTACATTTGTTTCATATTATAAGTTGTTTTGAGATTTTTAAATCAATCTTTTTAGGTTTAACCAAGTTTATAAAAAAATATAGAAATATCTTCAACACAAAACAAAAGAACTATCAAAATATGTTAATGAAACTAATTTAATGCTTTAAGTGTGTACTACATTTTTCTATAAATTGGTTAAATTTTCAAAAAGAATTAGAAAATCGAAGGGAACTTAGGCTGTGTTTAGTTCACGCTAAAATAGAAGTTTGGTTGAAATTGGAACGATGTGACGGAAAAGTTGGAAGTTTATATGTGTAGAAAAGTTTTGATGTGATAGAAAAGTTGGAAGTTTAAAGAAATATTTTGGAACTAAACACGGCGTTATTTTGATACGGAGTGAATAGTTCCAGTTAGCAGCTTGTGTGTACATGGCACAGTACATACCAGCTGGGTTTGCAGAGAAAGTGTGACAGTGTGACAGATGTGCATCATGTGGGTCACAAACTCATTTCACAGTCACACACCAGATAAGCTTCCTCCCCTCCCCTGCATCCACTCCACAGTCCACCACACCACAAACGTATCTGCGGACTGCGGCGATCGATTTGGGAGGAGAGGATTCAGACGACGATCGATCGCTCAGAATTCAGATGACCAGCGTGAGGCGAGCAGACAAACGCAGCTGATTCGACGGATTCAGAATGGCATCATCAGTTGCAGGCTCAGTGACTCGTCGTCCTCCTCCCGTGCTGCTGGCTTGCCGATCGCGACCAAATAATCGTCGCCTCATCAGATTGTTACCGCTCCTCTTCGCCGTCGTCGTCTTGCTTGCTCTTCTTCCACCATGCGTTCATGGAGCTCGTGCTCTGAATGATGCCAAAGAAGCCAAAGGTCAGTCACTGTTGTTAAGATTTGCTGCTAGTTGATCTGCTTCGTCAGGAGAGTGAGATTAGTGTTTGTGTCAAGTGTTTGATCGTGAATTGCAGTTGCAGAGGCCAGCGACCAGACGACGACGACGACGCACGCCGCGGCGGCGGCGGTGGCTCGGTGGTCTGTCACCGTGAGGGAAGGAGGAGGTGGTGGTGGTCACGGCAGCGGCCATGCCGGCGCCGGCCACGGCCACGGCAGCGGCCACGGCAGGCCGGAGCCAGCCGAGCACCACACGGGCAGGCGCAGCGCGGCGGCCGGATCCGTGCGCCCTCCCATGGCGGCCTCCTGCGCCGCCCTCCTTGTCGCCGCCGTCGTCGCTCTGCTTCGCTTCTGAATGAATGAATTCTGGACCCGAATCGCTCCCGATTTCGCATTTGAATTTAAATCGATTCATCTTGCTGTGTGTACATAGAATGAAATGAAATGAATCCAAATGAATCGCCAAGAATCCGCCCGATTCGGGGATTCCCGGCGAGATTTTTCCGCATCTTCAATCTGCAATTTTGTGTGTGCGCTTTCCAAGAAATCGAGATTTTGTTGAATGCGTTCTTGGAATCGTATAATCCGTTGCTAAACTTAAAAAACGTACTCATCTTTCCACGAATTGCATTTAAATACGTAAGCTGCGGCCATCCTACGGTACACCGAGCAAAATAAAATTCACCAACCATGGATTCACCGGTCAGGAAACAATGGCTGCTCCTCCTCGTCTTCTTCCTCCTGGCCTCCTCGTGTGTTCTTGCAGCCGGTGATTCGTCTGCAATTGGCAGCAACGAATTAACGGGCAAGCAATTCAATTCATTCTCTCCATTGATCTCTCTCTCTGCTCGTGGTTAGATTGATCTGATCCCAGTGGCGTCTTGTTTGTCTTGAATCTTGATGATGAGCAGGAGCTGAGGAGAAGAAGACGGCGAGCACGGCGGCGGAGTTGGCGGTCGTAGTAAGAAGCTCCCACGGCGATCACCATGGCCGCCACGGCCGCGGTGGCCGCAAGCACAAGGGCAAGAAATCCGGCGCCGCCGCCTCCGACCGCCGCCCCGGAGGTAGCACGGCGATCGCTTGCTGCGGCGTCGCCTCGCCGCTGCTGCCAATTGGCTGCTTCCTCTCTAGTTCGATGTACTTAGGCTCAATGGTAGTAGAAGATTAGTTGATCAGGGGTTAATTTTGTTTAGCTATCCTTTTTGGTATTCTTTCACTATCTTTTTCACATTTTCATGTTAGAGTGATTTCACTGGTTTGTAAGGCGGCAGTGTTAATTTATGGCATTGTAACTTAACACCGTATTGAGAGATCATCAAAATTTAAATTAGAACTGTACCTCCTTAAAAGCAGTAGAAAATCTCATTTAGTTAACATTCTCTCTGTCTATACTCTAAAGAAGAATGGGTTTACGAAAGATATTGTCATATTTTTCACTTAATTTTAATCATACTCTTTCTACTATAGTAGGTGTTATGAAACTACAAGGTGATCTCATGATGGGATCGCAACCGAAGCAACCGCGTCTCTTCCACTCGATGATCCGTCGCAACGGGCGCGATGGTTCCCAACCTTCGCGTCTACGGTTGCCACCCCTTCATTGATCAATAAAGAACATCCGATTCATTCGCTCAATTCTCTCTTACTCGTTCTCAATCGATTCTATTCACTTTCAACAGTAGGTATGCTCAGATGGATTCTTAACACGTGTTTTGATGAGGGCTCAGCTTGACCCCTTTTTTTTTTCTAGGCTTGAAATAACCCAAGACCTAAATGTGCCATTTGAGCATTGTAAGCTCTAGACTACGTACTACATCGCAAAACTTAATTACAATATAAGTTGTAAAACTGATTTAACTATTTATTTTTAAAATGTGCCGTCGTAAATATAGCTAAAAAAAATAATTCTAGCCATGCAACTGGCTAGAATGGGGACATAGATAATACGTCATATATATGTTTTGTGTCATAATGCCGTGCTAAAACATGTTTTTATTTTTCACTCATTTTTTGGGTGTTGTCGTTTTTTTAGGTGTGGCTGTATACATCCCTGGGATGTAATGGCAAGGTTTTATTTAAATCCATTATTTAAAAAAAAGGTTTTTAGGTCCGGTCTTTCTTTTAAAACGAGCCAACTCTCCTTGATATATCCCGTGTAACTCCCCTCATCAGAGTTTTAATTTTTATTAAAGGTCCTTATGATGTGCATCTAAAAGAACAACGATTTGAATGTATTTTCTTTTGAAACAAGGAGTCCCATCTTCATGACAAAAACAATGAAACCGGAGTACAAGGACCCAAGAAAGAAAAAGAAGTACAGAAACTCTGCACAAAAAGAAACAAGTATAGAAAACTTAGCATGATTACTACTTTATGCTCCAAAAGGATCTAAACAAGCTAAGCTAAATATAGTTTTAAACAAGAACCATTAACAAAAACACCATGCCAGGCCAAAATTCAATCCCATAAAAAAAATGGAAGACTAATTGTCTGTATGGAAGGAGCTAACTCTGAATGTTGCTGCCAACACAATCATTACTAGTTTTAGTTTTGTGCCTAAAGTTGATCTTACAAACCATTTGAGCTTCCTGGAGAAGTTGTTACAACCATTTGAAGAGTAGATGTTCTACTGATTCGAGGCACTGAACAAAACATGCTCCTCTTGGATCCTTTCCACACTTTGGGGATCAGGTTTTCTTTAGTGAGAATACAATTCTGCAGCATCAACCATATGAGCACCTTAATCTTCAGAGGCAAGTTTGTGTTCCACAAATACTTGTGTGTGAACGCTGCCTGAGTGATTTGATCAAATTCAAAGCCTACCTATGCATATTTGCCTAAACAGCACAAGTTAGTGTTCTACATGACTTGTTCCATTCTGAATAGCTCTGGTCCTTAGTAATTATTGGCTGAATAGCTGAATGATTTGTGATAATATTTCATGGGTACAAACAAATAAATTAACTATGATAAAGTTGGAAAATGGATTTAAAATAGTATAACAAGAAATTCGCACATATATATTTTTTTCTACAAAATCGTACCGTTTAGGAGTTTGGGAAGCATTCATGTTAATTCTATTCATTACAAACGACCAGGTCATGACATTTCATACCATCAATTGGTACAAGACCCACATGCGTAATTGGGCGGGCCAAACAACACATCTAAAATGTGCAATAATAGTACTAGTCCTTAAAAAAAACAACTTGGTGCATATCTTTTAAATATGACCACCTTTTGCTGCATTGTTGCTTATTAGTAGGATAATGCTTTTGGGGAAAGAAAGCTGAGGATAAGAAAAAAAAAAACAGGAAACATGTATTAGTGCTGGATGTTACAAAATAAAGAAATAAGAAAAATAAACAATAAAGTTGGTGTCCATAGCTCTGGCAGTACAAGTGGAAAGTTCCTTGAAGAACTTATTCTATCTCATTTTTAAAGGATTTTTAAGGGAAGGATGAAGAGTGTTGGTAGCAGAGGCAGAGTATCAGTTCAGTTTACACTACTACTACATCATTAGCTCTGCTCATTGCAGCCATGGAGAGTGCAAAGAGATCTTGCCTTGCTATCTCCCTCATCCTACTCCTACTCCTTGTTCCAAGTATCCATGGAGCAAGGCATGTTGCTGCAGCTATCAAGGGTACAGGTACGCAGTGTTCCTTCTCTTCTCTGCATGTCTGTCTTAGTAGGTTTCTTACACCATAGTATCCTTATATGCATCGTTTTTTTCAGCTCTATGTTTCTATGAAACAAATGATGACAACTCCCGTGTATATATGTTTTGTATTGTATCTGCATAGAACTGTATGTTTCTGAATGTTTGTAAAGTTGTTATTAACATGATTTCTATGGTTCTGTTGGGGTTGGACATGATGTTCGACTATTCAACTTAACTTTCGTTCCACTACTTACAATATTAGTTTTGTGGGAAACACATGAAGATTTGTTTGTTTATTACAAGCATTATGCACGATGAATTTTTTGATTATGTCAAAAGTACAACCAACACCAGAAGTGGGTCCCTAAAAAAGAAAGGCAAGATTATAGCTGTGGTTGGTTCCCTTTGGCTAATTGCCATAAGTTTAGATAAGCAAAACCTTAGAAAATATTTGAAATTTATCTACACCGTGTATTTCTTGAGGAAATTATCTACACCCTATTATTTGTAAAACGTTTCTAATTTCATTTTGGGTAGCCTCGCATAAGTTGTCGTCCCGTTTATCTATCTATATATCTTCCTTCCTCACTAATCAAATGCATATCCACCTGCAAAATGAACAAAAGTAATTGCAATGTCAAGCATGGCCCTACTGATTAATTGTGTCCGTCGATGGACCGAAGAATTCAGTACTAAATTAAAATGTTCAGATCTGGAAGAAATTTCTTGGAAAACAAAGCAGTTGATTTCCTTATTGTTAAAATATTATTCAGTCCAAACATGCCTATATTAGTTAGTAATTAACTTATTCAAAACATATCAAGGGTCTGGCTGGCCTAGATACTTGAATCTCCAGTCAAAAATCAATAAACAAGACAATAATAATAATAAAAACTTGATGAATACTCATGTGGTGTGTGAGCGCGCAGATCAGGCATCCTGCCTGAAAACCCTGTCAAGAACAGATGCTCTGTCCTGTCCATGTGGGGGAACACAGTATAATTAATGAGATATTATTCCCCTGCATTTCCGGAGACCCTTGCACTGCACGCCGTTAATGATACTTAATTATATTCCTAACTAATGCTCTCGTGATATCACACAAAGTGATTATTCACCAATAATAAATATAACATGGCATCATCACGTCCTGTTTACAAACAAACAACCTGATGATCATGTGTCATGCTCGATCCAGAACAAACCATAAAAAAGAGTAGAAAAAAACAATTTTAAATTTTGAAGGACATATAAAATCAAGTACTCGCTCTGTACTACTCCCTCCATTTACTTTTGATAGTTATATTTCCAAATCTGAAAAATTTATTTTTGATATGTATATTTCAATCCAACAACCTATCAAATTAATGATTTTTTTGGATTTAATGCGTGACTCTTCATTCTTCCACACAAGATTAGCTATATAGGCATCGAGAAATGTAAATATTAATGAATCGCTTGTTTACGAGGAATGACTAGTAGCATGTTTAAATGGATGATAAGTAGGATTATTTATCCTTGGTCTATATGCTAAGATGAAATATGACTATTAAAAGTAGATGGAGGAAGTAGAATATAAGGATTTTTAGGGTTAGACACGTGTAACTAGATAAAATTAAATGGGATTGAGAAGTGGAGGTAGATGAAAAAATTTGAATGGTGAAGGGTTGTGATTGATTGAGAATAGAATTTTGGTGAAGAAGTTTTATATTTTGAGACAAATCTTAAGGGTTAGAAATTGTTATATTTTGTGATGGATGGAGTAATTAACTTGAATATGTTATTTTATGATTATCTAAAAAAATATGTTATTTTGTGGCACGTGAAGAACAGAAACTTGCTGATACAATTTCAATTGATACTATACGTGTGTTTTTTTTTATATACAGGCGCCGACAGCGAGATGGTGGTGACGGAGAGGACGGCCGGCGGCGGCGGCGGACATGGACGCGGTTACACAAGCCACCGGTCGCACAACCCCAACAATCCCAACGACGGTGGCTCCGGCACGCCGGTGGTGGACCCGCACAATGTCGCCACCAGGGGCCACCACCACCGCGGCGCGGCGACGAGGACGGCCGCCGGCGGCGACCCCCGCCTGGCAGCCTGCATGCTTCGTCTGGGAGCGACCTTCTTCCTGCTGGTTCTTGGCTGAATTATTTATTGGAGGATGGATATGTGGTTATTTTTCTTAAGTTTTTTTACTGCTTTTTAAATTTAATTTTTCTGCGTTTTTGATATAGTGTGGTCATAGTTTTGTGACATGTTAAATACCAAGAGATGATACAAGGTGTATATATACCATGTGCATGTGAAGTTGGGATGTGTGTGTGTTTTGCTTTGCGTGTATGAAGACATATGTATGGAGTTTGTTTGGCAGAATGTGTGGTTTATATGTCCATATCATATTGTTCAATGTAGTACTAGGACCTAGAGATCAGAGAGCATCTCAAATCCTAGTGCTATCAGTACAGATCTTCTATACACCTTAGTGTAATACACCCATTTTGGATTTGCATTTATACACTTCAGAAAATTTTATATGCAATAAACAGGTAAACCATGCTTGTGCATACTCAAAATTTAGTGTAATAACACAACAATATGTGAATATATATAAATTGAAAGTTGCAAACAAATACAAATTTTGTTTTTTTACGAAACACAGTACAAGCACACAGATGCTCATATACACACGCGTGCATTGATCCCAATGAAAGCACACGCAGAAATCCTAGCCTTACCAATTCCGAGAGATTGGGCTGGCATATTTTGAAATTGACAAAGCCACCATTGACATCTTGTTGTCAATAACACGTCGTCACCATGGAAATAATAATTTGCTGTAAATACGATCACTCATGCCAAGTCTAGCACTTCAGTGTCAGCTATCATTGGCAGGTTCCTTAATAAAAAACAGCCGAGCTAACCTCAGTTTGCCAAGTTTCGTTTCTTTCAAGATTGGGGAAATATGTTTATAAATGGATTATTTCAAAGCCGTGAACAAATTATTAGTTGCATATAGGAGTGTTTAGAACTTGAAAGTTTCATCAATTTTGGAATGAAAATAAATTTTCTTGTAAATATTTATTTATTTGGATCAATCAACTATTTTTTGTGGTTTCAATCGTACTTTGCTATGTATGTAGGTCTCTTAATGCAAATGAGAAACTTTTGGAGAAAAAGGTGTAAGCACTCAGAAAATGTTTCAGCCATAGGCTCGGCCAAATCCCCAAAACTAACTAATTAGATCCATGTACGATCAGACATGGATCGTCCCTGGTTTCCTTTCACAAACTAGCGTGACCTGAATTTTGCAACCTATAGTAGATGTGCTACATAAGTCTAGTTTGATCTAGCAATAGGAGATATCAATAAGTACGAAACGAAGAAAGAACAAAAAATTAACTGTATTTAATAAGTAAAAGAAATACATTGCTTTGGACCAGCTATTGGCCACTCAACACACATTTTAATGGAAAAACAGATAGATTTTTAAACCATATGATTAACAACACGTAGCTTACACTAGACAATATAAAACACATAAAACCAATTAATAAGATTAAAATAATAAGAAGTTAATTAGAAAATACATATTCCCCTGTCCCAAAATATAAAATTTTTTTATGGATGCATGGACATGGATTTAGATTCGTAGTACTATGATATCCTATTCAACTAAAATCACTTATATTCTGTGCCACAATAAATATGCCATTTTAGAAAAATGCCACTACTATTCACGATTTTGCGGATGGCGTCAAGGATGGCGGCAGCGGCGGCACTCGAGACCTCCCATCGCGGATGCGATCGAGGACAGAAACGGCGGCGGCGGCTCCCGAGCCCTCCCACGCGGATGGCATCAAGGATAGTGGCGGCGGCGGCGGCTGCAGGTTCCGAGCCCTCCCGTCGCGGATGGGGTCGAGGATAGTGACGGCGGCCGGGGCTCCTGAGCCCTTCCGCGTGGATGGCGTTGAGGACGGCTGCTCCCGAGCCTCCTGCCACAGACGGCAGTGGCAGCAACGGCTCCTAAGTCTCCCGCCGCAGATAGGGCCGACGATAGTGGCGACGGTAGTGGCTCCTGAGGCCTTCACGGAGGTGGCCGATGACAGCAGCAGTGACGGTGGTGGTCGACGACAGTGGTGGAGAGAGAGGAAGGGGAAAGAGAAGAGAGGGGAGGGAAGTGAAGATGAAACTAACAGCTAGGTCCCTCGTGCAGTTGGGGTTAGCGGAGATTTTTGACGGAAAACGTGATGGAGTGGTATGGTTCTAATTTTTTCAAATTCCAATGGCACGTAGCCAATATTGTGAATAGTAATGATATTTTTCTAAAATGGCATATTTTGTAGTGGCATGATCCAATTAACCCTTAAAAAAATATCACTTCATACTGCATGCACGCAACTGGCCCTCCTCGCCTTCTCTTCCCTTTCCTTTAATCTTTTCTTTATAGTAGTTGAGATAATATTTGTTATTTATCATATTAAATTCTAATCAACTACAAATTCAAAATTACACATAAAATTTTTACATACATATAATGTAATAGTTGAGATAGGCTTAAAGTGGTGTTGACATATTTTAAATTATAATAAATAAAAATGTTTTTTGGGTCATATAATGACCCTTTTCATCATATATGACAAACAAATGGCGACATATATTATTTTATTATATATCACTTTTACAAACATGCATAACTAAATTCGCTCTACAATTGAAAACGAAGTTTAGACCATCATATTATTTACCATTAAATTAATATTTTACTATCTGTTTTGAATATATTTCAACTTATAAAATAAAATTATATTTCAGGTTGCATTTTGATTCTTTTCATATAATCCAAACAGACATGAAAATTATATAACAAATGACAATATAAAGCATATCATTATATATCTGTTATCAGTTGACAAATATTTATGACTAAATAGGATGACAAAATCCAAAAATGCTATTGACAAACGCCCAATTTCAACCAATGTCATCAACAATTTTATTTATAAATACTCTACACAAACTAATTTCATTTATATAATTGCTCTCTTATTTCAATTTTAAATTCATTTTTCCAAGAACATAGTAAGTATATGAAAAAAGGAGGTAGCAGAAGTAAATATAAATTTGTTATAATTGGACAAAATTTTCCTCTTACCATATATATCTTAATAGAAAGTTTTTTCCATTAAAATATCCTAAATTCCATAAAGATATCTATAGTACACAAGAAAAGCTATTACTTAAAGTTTAGAAACTCCAAAAATATGATATACTAAATATTAAAAACACATATAGTACAAATGATAGGTCCATACGAATCAACTCCATTTCCACGACACGATATTTTCTCATAAACTCAAGATTTTATGAATTCCAATAAATAATTTTAATGTAGAATTTATATGTTGATAGGGTAGTTAGAAGAAAATCATGACCAACATTTAAAGCAGCGATCCTAAACAAATTATGGACAAAAACATATTTAGAATATAATAAAAACATATTACAAAAAAATCACCCACATGTTAATATTATTCATAAAATTTCAAGCAACATTAAACAAGGTGTCAGTAATGTGCCTGCGGCTACCTTTTCTAGTTACAAATATAAAGACGGGACAAGTTTTTCTGGAGCTACCTAATTAAGATTCGGCAATCTCCATTATTCGTTGTTGAAGCACTCTACATAAGAGTTATGCTCCCTGCCTTGATCAGGTAGTTAATATGTACTCTCTTCTTGGTGATTTTTCTCCGGTCGGGAAGATGAACCCTAATAAAACCTTTATGTAGCATCCTGAGTTTGACTCCTTTACTTAAAAACGCTTTTTATTACGTTTTAAATTTCAAAATTTTGAAATCTCGTGCCATTAATGATTTCAAATTTGATCAATATATCCCTCCATCTAATGTTCCCTCCAAAATTCATCAAGTTTTAAATTCATAATAAAATCCTGAATAAAAAAAATAAAAACTGTACTCCAATTCCAATCCCTTAATAATCTATATACTTACTGCTATAAAAAGCACCAGTTCATCGAACACTTATCTTTTTCGACCCTTAGATCTATTCATCCAACGGATTATATCAAGAGTTGGATCACCCTGCAATTAGCGATTCACCTCTGCTAATCCGCGGTTAGAGCGATCGGTAAAAAGGAGAGAGGAATTAAATCCCACGTCGTCCGGCGAGAGAGAGAGAGGAAAAAAAAAAAAGAAAACCCACGAACAACCGCTCGCTCTGCGGCTTCTCCCCACGCCGAGCGCCGACGCTTCCCTCCCCTTCTGTCGACGCGTGATCTCCTCCCCCACCACGAGCCACTTCCCTCGATCCCTCCCGTCGACCGCGCGCCGCCTCCGCCTCGGCGAGAACCCAGCCACGGGCATGCAGGGAGGGAATCGCTCCTCCTCGCCGACCGTCTCCCATGCCTCCTTCCATCGCCTATGCGCCTCACCGGTCTCTGCCCTCCCCTTCGCCGTTGCAGCACCTCGCCGGCCTCCACCCCCGGTTGAAATCCCGTTTTTTTTTTTGTTTTCCATCGGTTACCTGCAAATTTGAGCCTACATTGTTTTATTGAAACGTGGTCTGTGGATTTGGTTGTTTCAGCCAACGTGGTTTATGGATTTTCAAGTGATCTGTGGATTTAGTGAGTTGCATTGTAATATGGTATTGTAGATCATGTATTTTAGGACTGACTTTTACATTAAACATGCCCCATGGTCCATGGATCTGTGCATCGTAATATGGCCTTTACTTATCTGAAAATTGCTTGTGAATTTTGCTTCTTTATATTCATCAGAATTTTACTTATCTGAAAACTACTTGTGAATTTTACTTTATTATTTACTAATAATAGCTTATTTGTATCCTGAATCATTTGAATAGCTTTTAGATATAAGGGAAGAAAAATGGAGGAGCTGTTGGCCTGTGCTTGGCTAACAAAATTGGTGGAGAGGTATCATGTAACCAAATCAAGCACATAATCCCTTTTCCCTTTTAACATTTATAGTTTCTAATATAAAGTGTTCTAATTGGGGTGAGACTGTTGACTGGCTTACCATCTTGGCCCCTCTTAGTACAAGAGAATATATCACATCGAAGTTTTCCTTCTGGACTTCATGAAGGAATTAATTTTTCACAAGTATCTTTGGCCTAATCACTAATCATCACACTTTGTGCGAAGAAGTCGAGCATTTCTTTGTCGGTCATCTCACAAGTATCGTTGGCATGGATGTCATGCTGGCCTACCCCCTGAATGGTGCTGCTTCAGTATTTGGTGGACTTCAATTTCAGAATGATGTGGTGCTCTAAATTTTTTTTCCTTTTTTTTATCTCAGGTTTGACCTTTGGATTGCATCTTAGGCTTTTGCATGGTCTTCGACTGGTAATAATCTTCAGAATATTCACATTTCCTGTGACCAATACATACCTAAAGTCTAGAATGTCACTATACTTTGGCATGGTGCAAACTTTGGCGAGTTCTGAAATAAATATTCATGAATCATGAGCTAACCTCTGGTTAATAAGTTTTAACATTAAGATCATTGATTTACTACATCCAACATTGATGTTTTAATTTGTTGGGATAAAAATACATGAATTGCTGGTTGATCAAAATAAAAGTTATTGCTTAGGGAGCAACCATAGAATTTGCTCCAGGGAATTTTTTTTTGTCCTAATGACACATTGATTTTCAAATTCTATCAATCCTTTTGTGTGTGCTGTGCAAATCTAATTCATTGGAAAAGATGTTAGAAAAAGGTTTTCCGAAAATGATTGATAGGTTTTGTGCAAATCTACCCCACAAATTGGATTTGAAAGGCTGGTTGCTTAGTTAGATCCAAAAATCAAACTTTTCTATGGCCTTGGGCCCTAATAGTCAACCTTTTTTCAGAAACCAAATCTTCATTTCGCCGGCACAAGGATTGCTGCACCTTTACATTTACTAATAACACTCTTATTCCATATAGTCCATGCACCGCTGCCAACCTTGATCCACATCAAGCCTCCGCCTCCAAAGCTACAGGAGAAGATGGTTGCATCAAACTCCTGCCTTCTTTCTCTTCAAGTAACATCTTATCTGTGTTTTGATGGAATTTTGGAACATGCATGGATAATTTTGGTCCGTGTTTTGATGATTTCTCTAATTTCTAAGTATTGACCATCCAGAGAAAATTCAGGTCTTCTGTTACTCATAGTAAATATCATGATGATAATAATAGTTTACTCCTAATGGTTCTCTTTGTTCCGCTAGAAAGAAGTGGACGATTGTTTGAGGAAGTAGGGGAGAGAGTGAAGCATGTGATTTTTCAGGCAAGTTTGTCAAAGCCATTTGAATGAGAGGCTCAGGATAGCTGGTGGTAAAGCACAGAACAGCATTGGCGCTGCTAAGGAGGCTGATCTCCGGGCAACCTAATGTTCATTCATTTGCGACATCAGATTTGGGCTGCAACTGTGAGTTCTTTTCAATCTTATAATCAAACTCGATGCATTCTTGAATGTGGTGCAACAGTTTTTCTTTTATAATCATACTATATTATATAAATTCATATTGTGAATATAATCTAGATATAGACTAATATAAAAAGCACGAGTTGTTTAGTTGCAATTAGCGCTTAACCCTCCAATTAGCGCTTAACCGTCGCCAAATCGAAAAAAACCGCGCCCCGCACCCCTCGCCTCGCCTCCGCCTCCTCCGCTCGTGCGCGCGTGAAGAAGAAAGAGGAACGAGGAGAGAAGAAATCGAGAAGAGGAGAAATCGAGAAGAGAAGAAAAGGGACACTGTCAGGTGGGACCCATGTTCCTTTAATTAATCTTGCACAGTAATCATCCTCTTAATCCTGCATTATTATCTCATTGACACGTGGGTCCGGTTGCACAAATTCTTGATTAAATCTATATCTATACTCTATACTAATCTACTAATATAAAAAGTACCAGTTCATTACCAATCCCGCAATCTTCTAGACCCACTCTCACGTGGGTCCCACCTGTCATCCCTAAGAAAGAAACCGCACCGCGCACGAAAAAAAGAATCGCTGCGAAAGGAAGAAACTGCACCACACGCGCCATCCCCATGCCGCCGCTCCGCCCTCCTCACCTCACCGGCAAATCAATCCACCGCATCCACTGGCCGCTGCCGCCGTTGCCGCGATCCCAGAAGATTATGCGGGCACCACCACATCCATCCCCGACGACGTGTTCTTCTCCCACATCTTCGTGAACCTCCCAGTAACATCCCTCGCATGTTTCAGGGCAGTTTGCCGCTCGTGGCACGCCGCCGTCGACGACCCCGCCTTGGTCCGCTGCCAACTCGAGCGGTTGCGCGCGAGGCAGCTGCCAACGTCATCCTTGCTTGCTGTCGCGAGCACGGAAGATATATGGGACGAGAAAGCACACTCTCCAACTTCGAGGTTGTCAGCTTCACCGGCTAAGGCTTACCCTGCGGGCGGCGGCTAGACCAGGAGCGAGAGCGGTGGCGGCGCCGCCGCTAGACATCACCGCCGAGACTGATCCGATGCACCACAAGTCTATCCCTAACGGCGGCCGTATCACCCGCCATATCATCCCCACCCACTGCGACGGCCTTGTCGCCTTCGCCACCTACGGCAGGGCCATGCTCGTGTGCAACCCGGCCACCCAGGAGCTCGTTGTGCTGCCGCCCGGCAACGGCAGCGGCCCATGCCCACGGTCTACAGAATCAACGGCGGCGGTTGGCTTCGACCCGTGGCGGAACAGGTACGTCGTCGTCAGGTGCTTCTACTGCAAGTCCCACAACGATCCGCCGGTCTACAACATCGGACACGAGATCTTCACGCTCGACACAGGCGCCGGCGATGGATGGCAGCGCATGCAAGACCCGTCGCGTGCCATCAGTCCCGGCGGGAGGAGACCCGCCGCCTGCACGCGTGGGGGTTCCTTCTACTGGTTCATCAACGAGTCTCAGCCATGCGAGCTGCTGTGATTCAACCTGCGAGATGAGGCGTTCGACGCGGTCCCGTCCTCTCTGGGCTGCACGGCCTGACACAACGACGACCGTCTCTCGGACCTCGCCGGTGAGCTGTGCTACGTGCATCACGTCCGCACGAGCGTGGCCACCCACGAAGTTTGGATGGCGGCGGCAGTCGATGACGATGACTAGGAGTGGTGGCTGCGATACCGAGTGGACCTGTGACACAACCCGTGGGGCGCGGCGGCGGCGGCAACGGCCAACGCTGGTTCCACAACTTCGGCACCACGGTGGCCGGCGACGATGGCGTGGAGGAGGAGGCGACGTTGGTGGCCATGTTGTACAAGGAGCTGTGGTGGCACAGGGAGCGGAGCAAACCGGTGGTGAAAGACGTGAACATGCAGGGGAGCCGGTGCAGTTGTGAGTCGGCTCATCTTGAAAATAACTTACACACGTTGACATGTTTAGTCAGTGTTTGTTGCTGCTTCAGACATATGCAAAGGGAAAAATGTCAGTGTACGGAAGAAAAATGTCATAGAGAGGCATGGGGGTAGGGGTTTATTTTTACAAATTCAAAATAAATTTGATCAAACAAGAAATCTTTAAGTACATACATAACCTCAAATTGATATGGTAAGCTCGCCAACATGTGAAAAGATAACCAATGAGGATTGATATGGGACTTACTATCAACATCTTCAGGAATGATTTATTCCAATAAGATAACATTACCAGAACATAGTTTTTTTATGATTTATGTTACCACATACTAACCCTCATGATTGATTTAGGCAGTGGATGTATATGGTCAATATATGTCGACGTGCCTCACTAGTTATTAATAAAGTAGCACTATTCATCGTCCTCTTTCCCCTCTCTCTCAGGCCGGGCTAGCCTTCTCTCTCCTATCCTTTTATTTTTCAGCCCATCAGTAAGCCGGCCCAGTCCACTCCCTCCTCTTTTTTTCCTACGCGGCCCAGCTAGCACGGGCCAGACCGACCAACACGTGCCCACGCACGCAGCTTGCTCGACGCATGCCGCGCCACACCTCACCTCGGGTCGGCCCTGCCTGCTGCAGCCTGCATCCCTTTAGGGCAAGCTTCACAGTGGAGATGATAGTCTCCCTTAATTCAGTTCACATCATTAACTCATTAATGAAAATGTACTACTCCCTCCGTATTTTAATGTATGACGCCGTTGACTTTATAATCAACATTTGACCATTTGTCTTATTCAAAATTTTTGTATAAATATAAAAATATTTATAGCATGTTTAAAGAACATTTGATGATAAATCAAGTCAAGATAAAATAAATGATAATAACATAAATTTTTTGAATAAGACAAATGGTCAAACGTTGATTAAAAAGTCAACAGCGTCATACATTAAAGTACGGAGGGAGTATATACTACAACAAATTACCTCTAGCACACTTACCATAATACATCATATTAATTTTGATTTATTTGTTTGCTATCAATTCATTGGTCTCTTGTTCTTATATCTCTTAAAGTTTGTATAGAGGTTGTTCCTTATATGAGAGGTGTCTCTTTCTCTCTCCTTTCATCTCTCTCATCCACCTCATCATGTGAGCTTACATGGCACCTAGGGGTAAGTGTGTAGAGGCTTAGACCATTCCCAACCCAATGATTAGGATGGTGTCTATAGCATTAAATAAGCTGTCACCTAGGATGAAAGATGATGCGGCAAGTGAATAAATGAGTAAAGAGAAGGGAAACAAGTTTGGTACGAGACATGGTTTCTACACAACATCCAATACATCATATGAGATAAGCAGCATTAAATTTAAGTATGGAAAAATTGTGTTTGCGTTGAAAGAGTAGTGTAGTTTATTGATTATGTGAAGTTTATGTAAACTATGTCTAGTGTTTTGGGTTGAGACTGGCCTTATACTACTGGCCACTATCCACTTCTCCCCACCGTCACAAAGAAGACATACGCATGCATTAGAGTAAGTTGGTTTAATAGTGTAGCCAACTACTAGCTCCAAATCATCTATGGCCAAATTAATAGCCAATTTGTATAATACTTACTCACTACGCTATTAATATCTGGTCCCACCTGTCATACACATTATGTCTTGGAGTCCATGCTGTAGGCCTGTAGCTGGCTATAGATCTGTAGCCCACTGTTTTTCTCTCATCTTTTATCTCTTTAAAATATGATTATATCTGATTTATAATAATGCTATTGTACCTGCTCTTGTATCGAAGAACACGGCAAGATCACACTTTCTGATTCACTTTCTTGTATGATTTTATTAGATACAAGAGAAAGGTACTACTGCTTTTAAAAGTAACGAGCTAAAAACAATCACCTAGACTCATTAAAGTACTTGACTCCTTAATTACCTAACTGACTCTTCGATTATCTGAAAAAAAAAATCCTTGGTTACTTAATTGACTGCTGTATATTATTACCTCCGGATTGATAATACTTATCGTTTTAGAAAGGATGAGGTCAAACTTTAGAATATTTGATTATGAATTATTTTTAAAATATTTGTCTTTCAAATATGGTGACTACGTATATAAATTAGTCTTAAAAAACACTTTTAATAAAATCATATATTTATAAACACTTTTATACATATTATAATGAAAAATTAATGATTAAAGTTATTTTTTGAAGACCGTGCTCTTGTCTAAAATAACAAGTATTATCAACCCGGAGGACGAGAACTACTCACAATCCCCCCTCTTATCTAGACTCTAATGTCCTCCAAGCTCATCGATCTTGACTACGACGTGCTCTAGAACTTGATTCAGGATGGTGAATACACCTCTGCAGCGACCTGATCTATACTTCTTGTACTCATATCAAGATGGCGACCACAACTTCACATCCTAAATTCATCTCCCATGGTGTCTCAACTCAGAATGGTCCACACATCTTCTCTATGTCCTGGGCACATCTCCCATGGATGAGCATTTTCTTAGAGCAGGTATAATAGCAGGCTATAAACCAGCTGTAAACATATTTTAAGAAGATAAATAAAGAGAGAGAAGAGCAGCGGGCTATAGATTTGTAGCCAGCTGTAGCACGGACTTCAAGATACAGTGTGTGTATGATAGATGAGACCAGATATTAATAGTGTAGTATGTAACTATTGTATAGCTATTAGATTGGTTATAAATGAATTAGAGTTAGTAGTTGGCTATACTATTTAACTTGCCCTTATGGACACATCTGACACAAGAAGTCTCATGCAGATTGTTGCTCTCTATGCAGCCTGGACTCCTCGAAATCTTCGACCAGCATAACTTAGGTTCGCGAACCCTGAACCCGTTCTCGACTTGGGTCATCGTTCCGTAATTTCTTGGTTCATGACCCAACTAATGATTTTTCTTATTGAGGAGGCATACTCAAGGTCGTACCACATTTCTTTCAGGTCGCGTCCCATGAAGCACGACAAAGTATTTCGTAGGGATGCAAGCGGAGTGGGCAAGTCGGCTTTTTTATCCCGCTTGTGCCACTTCTAGTTTATTTTTTCTTCTAAATTTTATACTATCATGTGAAAAATAGACTAGCAAGCGGGTTTTTATGTGGGTAGCGGGACTACCCACTTGCATCCCTAGTATTTCGACCCATTCGACTCGAGTTGTTGGTGACCCTGACACTACTACACAAAAAATTCTCTGTACGATGACCCTTATAAGTTGTAGATGAACTATAATTGATCGCACCTGTAAAGATTGTTTTCCAAGGGAAGGTTCACGGCGCATGCGGTCCTTAAGAGATCCGTCAATGAAAATAGACTTATATTTTAGGTGGACCTCTTAAGAGACCGCATACAATTTTTGCATGTGGGCAAAGGGGTGAGTAAGTGGGCCCCACGTAATATCCCGCTCCTTTTATTCTCCTACTCATTCTCTCTACCGCACCTTTCCTCTCCTACTCTTGTTATACACTCCTACTTCCTCTCATCCCTTCCTCTCCCCCATCCCACTCTAGCAGCTAAGGCGGATGCGGTGGGAGCGGGCAGGCGGCGTCGACGGCGACCACTACTACGATGACCGACGACAACTTCCGCGACGACCGGCGGCATTGGTGGAGGGCTGGATCTGCTAGTGCCAGGCCTTGGGTGAGCGGGATCCGCTGCCACCAGGCCTTGGGACGCACGGATCTATCGTTGCCGGGCCTCGGCAACTTGGACCATGTCGGTAGTGATGGTGGCGGCCTCGAGCGACAACCACGACGGTGGATCCTGGCACGACGACGGCAACGGATCCTACGTGACACGACCGCGGATTAGGGTTTCTGTGTTATATAGATCTAGGGTTTTTGTTTTCGGAATTGTTTTGTCGCCAAAATTATTTTTACATGCAGACGGCTTAAGCATCTGCTTGCGAAAATCGGATTTTCGCATGCCGTTTTGCTAGTGGGCCACCCGTCTGCATGCAAAAATCACTTTTGGCCGCATCGGAAAACGATTTCCCTATCAACTACGAGCACAAGAGCCACGCCGCCGCACCACCTTGGTCTCCCCATCCAGCGCTGCTTAGCGCCCCCATCTGAAGATGCGTCCTCCTGGATCCAGACGCCACCACTTCTGCTGCCACCACCAACTGGAGCCGGCCCGCGTCAAGCTCCTCCATGGCCTGTACTGCTGCTCGTCGAAGCCGTAGCCCGCTGCCCAAGTTCATGTCGACAAACCACGCTGCCCACGAAATTCTTGCCCTTGCCTTGTGATTTGCTCGATCGATTGCTTTGGTTGTAGCAATCCGATGGAATCCATGCTGATTTTATTGGGTTTGAGTTCAACTCATGACTATCTCAGAATCCTCGTTCTTCCCAATACGTGTACGGCTAGGTTTCCTCCTTGATTGTTTGGTATGCGTGTCTAAGGGTCTGTATGGGAAAGCTTCTAACTGCTGCAGTTTCTTTCAGAATCAGAAGCTCCTCCAAACAGTTCAGATTTTGATCCAGATTCTAAGAAACTGTAGTTGTAGAATCTAGTAAATGAACTAGAAGCCAAAAGCTAAACCCAGCTTTTCCAGATTCTCAGAAGCTGGCTCAACCAGTTGCTTCTCAGAATCTTATGCTCCCCAAACAGACCCTGAGTGTAGCTCCACGTCCAAGTAATCTCCATCGCAACTGGGCACACAGAATACGAATCCCACACGATCTAGGCTTCTCTGAAGCCTGCCACGACCGACATCGTCCCTGGTCACTTTCTCGGCTCAGCCTCGACATAGATCGCACACACCGCCTTAAATTGGGTGACCACCTGAGCCTCATGTACATCCTGCAGCCTTGAGCACCTTCACAAGTACCTTCCGTCAACTCCGCCATCGACGAAGCCATCGATCTGTAGAATTCTGTGCATGTCGCATGCTGCTGGTACACTGTCTTCATAGCAATCCATCGTTTAAAAAACTTAGTCGACAACACCTCCATCAGCCTCTAGGGTCCATCTGTTCCGACGTCCGATTGAATGCCATCAATCTAGTCACGAGCCGAGACCGACAAATCACATGTCATCCTTCCAGCCACCGAACGACCCAAGCGCTACATCTAGCGATCTTCCTGTCGAACATGGCTCATAGAAAGGCCTGGGCCACCCTGCCCATAGTGTTCGATTCCATTTACTGAGAACACTGATCGCCTGCAACTTTCAACTCGAGCATGGGGCCCCATATCTCCCTGTTGAGAGTAGCTAAGAGGAAAGTCCGGGCCACCCGCTCAAAGTGTCTGACCCACCGAATGGATCGCCAATCGCTTTCGCCGCCATCAACCCGAGCACTACGTCTAGTCATCTTTCTGTCGATTGCAGCTATCGAACGGTTCAGACCGCCGCATGAAATGTTCGATCCACCGATTAAATCGTTGCTCACCGACATGCTCCACCTTGCTCACATGTCCCTTGCTAGATATAAACCGCAAGCGGCGGGATGTCAAGCATCTCCATCGCGCCTCTACCATGGATCTCCTGTAGGCTCTAATACTACTTATTATAGAGCAAGCCCGAAATTACCATCGAAAACCAAACGTGGCAGAAACGCCATAGGAGATCCAAAACAGATGACGTTACCGAGGCACGATATGTGATAACGAATTTCAGCTGAAGTCTACATCTTCTGGGTACTGATTACAGGTGCTCCTCTCTCATCCAGCATATTATAGCTTATCAGAGTTACAATGACCCTCGACCAGATACCGATGGTAGTCGCTACCTCTCGCTTATGTGAAGTTGCCATTGTCGTCATGCAGTTACAACAGGTCTGCTCTCTATTTAAGAGTGATCCTCGGGTAGAGTCTGACTCTTACCCTATTTCGATATCCAGTACAACTCCAAATTCTAAACTGTAATCAATTTTATACACATATTTGAACAAACACTAACAAAATGTTAGAGTTTACTACTGTGGAGATACCTTGTCCGGCCAATACAGAAGTTGAGACTTTACTACCGTGGAGCGGCTTTTTCTAAAAGATGAGAGGGAAACTAGTGTCAATGGTCTATATCTGCAGTAATAAAAGGGGTAGTGTATAAGGTCTAAAAGTGGATAGATTGTAGGGACAAATGATTTAGACAGGTTTAGGCCTTATACCAAGTGTACTGCTCCCGCTAGAAAATCATCTCCTGATGCCTCCCCATGCATCGCAGATCTGCACCAACTCGATTTCCTTCCTTTCCATTTCCAACTTATTAACCTAAGCAACATGGAAGACTTGCGTATTATTCGCGTCTTGTTGCCCAGGAAAGCTAGCTGCTATACACAATGCTAAACAGCCTTCGATCGAGTAAAAAGACTAAACGGTGCACTAATTCACATGGAAGGCTGTGTTCTTCCCCCTATTTTCCCAACTCAGCTCTCTCGTTTTCCGCAAGCACGCTTTTCGAACTGCTAAATGGTGTGATTTATAAAAAAATTTCTACTCCCTCCATCTACTTTTGATAGTCATATTTCATCTTAACACACAGACCAAGGATAAGTAATTCTACTTATCATCCATTTAAACATGCTACTAGTCATTCCTCGTAAAGAAGCAATTCATTAATATTTATATTTCTCAATACCCATGTAGCCAATCATGTGTGGAAGAATGGAGAGTCACACATTAAATTCGAGAAAATCATTAAGAGGATAAGTTATTGGATTAAAATATGCCTATTAAAAATAAAATTTTCAGATTTGGAAATATGACTATCAAAAATAGATGGAGCGAGTATATGAAAGTTATTTTAAAAAATCATATTAATCCATGTTTTTTTTAAAAAAGTTAACACTTAATTAATCATGCAAATACGAGCTTCGTTTTACATGCTAGGGAGGAGCCTAAAAACTGGCCTGCCCTTTGCTCCCACATTTATTCTGAACTCATTACCTTCTTTTTCTGATGAACACACTAATATATATCTACAAAGACTTGGGAAAGTACAAGATGAAATTAAAGAAAAGTTAATGCCATATGCTGGGAGCCTGGGACGTTACATTACGTTGGCGTACCTGAATATATACGAAAATGAATATCTGGCTATAAATAGTACTTCAAAGTGGAGTTCTTTCATGAACACGTACATCACATGAATGAGATACTTTCTCAGTTAAATCTGTTCTAATATCCACTGTAGACTAATTCACATGAATGGAGTCATGGTTGCACCGGGTGCTCTGAGATACACCTACAAAGCTAGGTATAAACTTAATTTCCTCATGTTATTATGCCATCCATCAACGACGTCACATACGCATAGGAGTGAGAGGCATCAGGAGTATTTTGCAAAGCACTGCACAATGGATCAGCATGGGTGTTTCAGCGCATTTATAGTACCAGTTTATATTAGCAAAGGAGCAAGTCGCTTCAAATTAAATTACCTGCACCAACGTCTGAAGCACTAGTCGCCGCAGGATTGTCTTATCTGGCTACGTCTTGTTACACGATGATCACTATGTCAGCCGAAAAATGACTGGAGAAACCATTATACATATATTTCTCTATATATATCAGTCAGCAAAATTGGCCAACTGACAAGTCAGTATGTCTTCTGTTAGTGAGCGTGCCCTTTGTTCGACGACAGTGAGAAAATTAACCAGTAACTAATCCTGTTTTCCCCAGCCAAAACATTGCTAGGTGGAAGGGGAAAACAGATCCAACAGTAATTGTGTCGAAGGAAATGTTGAGGATTAATAGTAAGTTTGTTCACTGGGTACTGGAAAGAATCATATCATCGGATATCCGTCTCTAGAAACAATCAACCTTATTATTATTATTTTAGATGTTTAATTTTACTAAGGTTTACATTGGATATCTATCTATCTATTATATACAAAAAGTCCATTAAACTTCCTACAAACGCTCTTAAGCCGCCACGTGGCACTCCTACAAACGCTCCTAAGTCGCCATATGGCACAATTTAATCTCACCGTCGATTTTCACTTAAATTGGTGGACCCGTTATTGTAGACCATTAGATCAGATCTATTATTAAAAAATAATAACTTTTGTATTGTTTATAACATAGGAGCGCTGTCCGTATGTATGATTTTGTACGATACAAATACTACTGCTGTTCTTCCCGTATGTATACAAACGTACATGATTGTGAAAACAAAACGATAAAATTTCCTAATCTTCGCTGGAAGAAAACAAATACACATGTATACATAAAAAAGACAGAGAATTTATATATGCATTCATAAAAATCAACGGTCTTTTTAAAATATGATTTTCTACAATATAAAGATAAAATATATTACTTCACAAATATCAGTATGTTTAGTTAAACTAAGATCTATAATAAATATTTAATCAATGTTCCTTTAAACCATCTTCTAAATCAATCTATTATATACTAAAAGTATATTATACGAATGCTTTTACATCGCTGTATATTATACGAATGCTTTTACATCGCTATGTGGCTCTCAAATAAATTAGAGAAATCATTGAAATCTTTTATATACTAAAAATCTATTATATACCTGCAAATGCTCTTACATTGTCACGTGGCGCTCTAATAAAATTAAAATTAAAGAAATCCAAAATATTTAGAGTAAAAAAAGAAAAGCATCCAACCTTATATTTTTCACTTAAATTAGTAGACCCATTATTTTAAACATTGGATTAGAGCTCTTAAAATTCCCATGCCGCTAATCTCTATCCCGGAAAGAAAATATAAAGTGCTTGTGTCGTACGATCGTCTCCCTCCCAAAAAAAAACAAAACTTAAATACCTGCACCATATACGATCGAAAAAACAGTTAAAGCCAAAAAAAATAAAAAAAGAAAACATGCACTAGAATCAGAAAGAAATACTAATAAGGAAAAATCATAAGTGCCGGCACTGATTTGTTGTCAACAGCCTTTAATCTACGATTTTAATAAAATAATACTACACAGTTAAAATTAATCATAAACTTATTGTAGTGATAAATATATCATCACAAATGACACCAGCATGTAATAGCAAATGTGATAATAATGTTTCAAATAATTTCATATCATATTTTATGGTGTCAAATATCACAAATATAAAGCGTTATCTTGAATCTACATATGTAATAATTAAAATAACAAAACCTAGCATTTTTTTAAGTACATCTATTTAGGTTTATTTAATTTTGGAGAGATTGAGATTCTCAAAGTATTTGGAATTTTTTCAAAACTTTTCTTATTTGAGCTGTGAGAAGCATAATTAATAGATTGATGAGAAACATTAAATTAAATTTTAGCCAGTGATAATAAAACAACATAATTTAGATGTGATTTTTAAGTGGATCTTTTTAAGTTTATTTTGGGTGAGATTGAGATTCTAAAAGTATCTGAAATTTTTCAAAACTTTTTTATTGCTCTTTGAGAGTGAGAAGCATACATGATAGATAGTTAATTTGCTACAATACAACCCTTAATTCATCACAAGAATTATGTATTTTCTTTGCCAAGTAGTATTGGAAAAACATGAATAATCCAATAAAATACGCATAAAACTACTTATGTTATATTTTTTATAGTTGATAGAGATTCTTATATACCGGGTATAATTGATGGACAAATGTTATACACCACTAAACCCAACTGTAAGTGCACTCTAGCGAATTAGTTATTGTAAATAAGTTTGTGAAAATAAGTACATTCTTAGTATTAGTAAATGAGTCTCGTATTCTTAGTATTAGTAAATGAGTCTCGTATGGTTGCTTACAACATATGGTGGAAACAAATTTGGTGCTAAAGTATAAATCTTTATCAAAATATAAATAATGATATGGTGTTTTGCATATTCTCATGGTGGTATGTCTTTTTAGCTATAGTTTTTATTAAGTATTGTCAAATGATTAACCCCACTCATTTGAAATACATAATATTGTATGTATTCCATTAAAATTTGAGAAGTACTTATTACTAACTTCATATGAAAAAAATGCATTTTCATCAACTCCTCCTTTCTGTCCCTCTGTCCTTGAATGCAGGGTGCAGTACTTGCTATGCCATCGTAAATATTGCATGGGTATGTACATGGTTTAGTTAAAGGTAGTGTCCGTGAAAGGTCACCATAGGCAGTGCCGCCACAGTGTAACTAAAGTGACATACTTACCATATAATCATTTGTGAGTGTACTGATAGTAAACTAAGTGTTAAAATTGCACTCTAGGATGGTTTTTAGGGGTATGGCTACATCGACGTGGAACCTATATGTTTCAAGGCATTACATACAAAAGCCTTCTTTCGCAGATACAGTCGACTTCATCCATTAGAGAGGCATTTATGTTTATTTTAAACAGTGTTATCGTATTATTCGGTAGATATAGTATATTTAGACTATTTATATATAGATGCGAAAATAAGTGATGAACACCGGGCTATGCAGGTAGATGAATTTTTTAGTGTATTAATAATGTATTATTTGTTTTAGTGGTACTAATACAGTTTCATTTATTAAAAGTTGACCTAACTCTTAAAACAATGATAGTAAGTAGTGATGACAAACGACCAGTTTATATATGACCAGGACAAAGGTATTTTTGTTTAAATCTAAGAAACATTCTTATCATGTTAGAAGTATTTTAAAATATACCATCTATTTTATGGTAAATATATTTCTTTTTTTTTCTTATTGTAGGGTAATCTAACTTCTCTTACAGTGTGTGTCTCTAGCATATGATTCCTTTTAGCATTATATGATTATTAAGATATATGATTCCTTTTAGCATTATTTTTTTAATAACAAATAAGATGCCTGTGCATCTGTGTGAATTTCCTTTCCGATTTATATTCCACAAATCAAATGTTCTCCGGTTCATATCCTGTCGTTATAGCGTTTGAAACACAAACTATAATACATGCCCACGCGAATGCGCGGGCTACCTTCCTAGTTGGTATTATAATTAGTCTAAATCGCGCGTGCATTTTTTCTACTCCCTTCGCTCCAAAATATAACAACTTTTAGCCTTTAGAATTTGTCCCAAAATATAACAACTTATTTACCAACATTTTCTTCTCAACCAATCACAACCCTTCACCATTCAATTTCCCCACCTACCTCCACTTCTCAACCAAATACAATCTTTCACCATTTAATTCTACCTATTTTCTTAATAATTGTGTCCAACTCTAGAACTTTCTTATATTATGGGACGGAGGTAATAATGCTTTTCCCGGGGGAGTATCTTGCCGACGATGCACAGCATTACAAGGATTTCCTGAGTTGCCAGACACCTCCCAGGCATATGAATTGCACGCGCCCACCACTATGGAGTAGAATGCCATAGCTGCTAGTTAAAAAGTTGTATAAGAGCACCCCAGCAGCTTATCCAAATTTGATCCTTCATGTCCTCATATATAGATGGTCATAAAAAAAAATTTCCTACTTCATGTCCCTTCTGACTAAAAAAACATCCATATTATATACTCCATATCAAACCCTCATATATTGTAGTAATACTTCCAACTAACTATACATTTGTATTATAAAATATATTTTTTTTGTAAGGGCTATATTTTGAAAGTCTAAATGTTAATGGTGTTATATTTATTGTGATGGTATCCACCTGGTCCATCTGTTGTCCGCAATAGTATCCCGAAGTCCCAGTTTTTTAGGAGTTTTACACCTTTGTATATTTGCAGATTGATCGAAAAACACTACTAGAAAATGCATTTTTCCCGACGTGGGGGGTCCTTTTTTCGCAGGCGGACATGACCCTTGTAGCCAAATGACCGCCTACAAAAATATAAATCGGGGTGAAGTTGGCTGTCCACCTGCGAAAATCTATTTTTGCAGGCGGACCACATAAGCGGTGCCTGCGTCGCAGGCACCGCTTATGTGGTCCGCCTGCAAAAATTGTACCTACCAAAAAAATCTAACTCCTTATCTTCTCCTCCACCCCCTCCCCACCACTCATTTCCCTCTCTCTCCCTCAACGGCACTTCTCCCCACCGGCCAGGCCGGGCCGTCCCCTCCCCTCCCCTCCCTCCCTCCACTGGCGGCGCGGACGTGGCGGCGGCGGCGGCGGCGGCTCCCCTCCCCTCCCAGATCTGGCCGGAGGG
This sequence comes from Oryza sativa Japonica Group, assembly GCF_034140825.1. Classification (NCBI taxonomy): domain Eukaryota; kingdom Viridiplantae; phylum Streptophyta; class Magnoliopsida; order Poales; family Poaceae; genus Oryza; species Oryza sativa. Next base: position 8,632,695 of record NC_089041.1, read on the forward strand.
AGGCCGGGGGAGGGCGGCGGCGGCGAGGCATGTGGTCGGCGGGGCACAGGGCAGCGACGACAACGGCTCCGGTGCGGCGGCGGCGGCGGCCCTCCCCTCCCCTCCCAGATCCGGCCGGGAGGAGGCCGGGGGAGGGCCGCGGCGGCGAGGCACGTGGCTGGCGGGGCGCGGGGGTGCGACGACGACGGCTCCGGCGTGGGGCGGCGGCGCGGGTCGGGTGGCGGCGGCTCCCGGCGTGGGCCAGCGATTTTTTTTGTTCGTTTCTTCCATTTTCGCAAGCGGGCCGTTGCCCCGACTATATTATAGAGTCTATTTTACGGACTGGTAATATGCCATACGTAGTTATACTTATACATGCAGGGGGCTAAGAGCTATTCTATACCTTCCAGGTATGAACAAAAATTTATATTTTTTCTGCGCACAACATGGAAACATCCATGTGTCAGTATCTAAACAAATTTTACAACCCTGCGGCATGATTACTAGGAGGTGCAAGAAAACCATTGTTAACAAAAGAGAGCTTTTACGATGTTTGCATTCCAAAAAAAGTAAACATCCAACGCTTCTCAATAACATATATATATATATATATGATGTAAAAAGTATTTAAGTATTAGTGTAGGTACTTAGGTATCAAAGTTTGAATATAAATTTGCTAGTAAAGAGAAAAGGGCAGAATTGTCCTCAAATTTAAATCGGTACCGCATAGGTACCACTTAAGTCATTTGCCTGGTACTAGCGTACATGTTTTCTTTTGCGTCGTTTCGTGTAGATTTACATTGTGTTCTTTGAGGTTCTTATTCGTGTGATTTTCTCTAGATTTACATTTTGTTCTAAGAACACATTACTAACGTAAAGATTCTCATTTGCGTGGTCTTCTATAGATTTATGTTTTGTTCAAAAGAACACATGACTGTGCCAGAGCTTCTCCCTTGTTCATGTCTCCTTGCTGGTCCACATGTTCGAACCCTATTAGAAGAACAGAGGAGATCTCATTCCAATCTCTCATACGAAGGAATTTGTAAACTATCTAAATAACTAATCAATTGACATCAAGGAGATCTCACCCGATGGGCTCCACCTATGCCATTGACTGGTCAATCTCGTCTCATGTTGAATCCTCAACAATTCCGACGGTTCTCCCTCTGTTCCTTTTGGGTGAATTTAGGTCAAATCCTAGAGCAAGAACGAACCAATGTGGAAGAAGAAAGAAGACGGATCTGATATCTTTTTCCCGTGAAGATCTATTCAATGCATAAATCAATGCCTGATTTATGTTTTTCCTACTGATTGGTACTGGTTCAGTCCAGCCAAATATTCCATCCACTTAAAATGCCCATGTTTTACTATTTAATTACTTCACTACCATCGGTTACAATAAATTTTATTCCGTTCCTTACACCTCTCTCGATCAACAGTCCACATTACTCCACCTCTCAATACTTCTAAATACCTTGCAAACACAGTAAAAGCTAAAGATTGTCATATATTAGACATACACAAAATTTATAATGAATTTGTTTATACCTTGAAACCTAAAGATTTTCTTGCGCGAACTAGGATGAGAGAGAGAAGCATGGAGAGAGTGAGTAGACCAATCTTAATGATCTTACCTAGACCTTACTTTATTGGAAAATATCATGCAAATCCACTTTAACCACCAAGTCCCACAGCTGAAGATACTCCACGATGACTTGGACAGGGAGGGCTCCTTCGATTTCTGTAGTCCATATCTATGAATTTCTAAATCCTGTGCGACAGTACGGTTTTTAATAACCTTTTTATATGAACCAAATTGATAAGATTAGGGGCCACCTCTGTTATGGTCCTGTATTGTATCCATCGATCGGACCAAAACAAGATGGATTGACTATTCCCAACCATTGCTTCCACGGCCATATTGAAAATAGCATGAGCATTGCTTGGAAATTGAAGGTCCAATCCTTACCAAGCTCGAGCACCATTGATCTTTTGCAACCAAACCCACCGAATGCGAAGGTCCCGATTCATGAGCTCGTGAATTCCTAAATCACCATACATAAGGGGGTCGACAAATCCGCTACCATGCAACCAAACAATTACCACAGTTAGCCCTTTCATGCCCGACCCATAGGAAAAACCTCTTCGCCTTTTATCTATTTCACACCTTGATCACCCATTTAGGGATATCCATTGTGATCATCAAATAAATCGGGATGGCCCATAGAACTACTTTCAGTGTGGTGAGTCTCCCAGCTCTATTCATGAGGGAAGCTTTCCAAATAGAAGGTGTTGGCCACCTTATCCACCAAGAATTGTAGCTCAGCTTTGCTAGGTTTCATAATATTGAGAGGCAACCACACGTAGGTGCAGGGAAACTCTTTTACTCCACTAGTCACTAGCCCAGAAGCATGACTGAACACATCTAACAGTTGCTTGATGATAGTTATGTCATTCACTGTTGGCCTTAGGAACATATATATAACCGCATCGTCAACATAAAAAGAGCATCTATGTTGAGCATGCTGAATAGATAGGAGCTGCAACCAACCTTCAAGAGAAGCATGACTGAACATTGAGTTCAAGACATCCATGACCAAATACATGGTAATTATGTCAAGTGGATAGACATTATAAGCATCAGCTAAATGTTTATATAATCTTATTGTACTTAATTCATGCCCAGTGCAATCTAGCTAATCAAAAAGTTTGTAGAGTGATTGGTATCGAGTACATACTTCCTAATATTTAATTATAAATTTCATACAAAAATTTAAATCACGGAAACAATAAAAAAATCATATTCCAAACATAATGATGCCTTCGCAGTTATATTTAGCCTTCCAATCATGTTCTCTCTAGGCTGGGTGGAGCCTTGCACACTTGCAAGAAATGATCCAACCTCGAATCCTCCCCCCACCTTCCCCAAATCCATCAATAAATAAATAATGAGAACCTATTTAGCCTTAGATGTTTACACAAAAGTTGATTGAGTTTTCACAGAAAATGGTTGATACATAAGGTATAACGCTCTATCATTAATATTTTATCATCTCAAGTTAAAATAAAGTTGTATAAAATAAAATAGGAAATACAAAAGGGAGCAAAGTGAACTAATTATAGAAAAAAAATATAAAACTCTTACATTAAAAAGTTCTTAGCATTCACTTAAGTAGGATACCCATCTATCTATCTATCTATTATATACTAAAAGTCCATTAAACTTTCTATAAACGCTCCCAAACCGCCAAGTGGCACCCTATAAACGCTATCAAGTCGCCAAGTGGCACACCATAATAATTAAGAGAAATCTGACCATCTATTTTTATTTAAATTGGTGGACCCATTATTTTGGATGGTTAGATTTACTTAGATCTATTTTATCTATCTATCTCCTATATATATATATATATACTACGTTCAAGATGTTTCCTTCGTCCGTAAATAAAAAAATATAAAAAAAAGTCCGATCGTAATTAAGAAAAGCCCAGGGCGAAAAAAAAAGTGTGGAAAAAAAAACTGACCGATTCCTATCCTTACTTAAAAAAGCGGAAAAAAAAGTGCTGAAAAAACGATTGTATAAAAAGGAAGCCCGTCACGGCAAAAATAAAATAAATTTTTTTGTCCGTTTCCCTTTTCTTTTTCCTTTTCCGTTTTATTTTATTTTTTACCGCTTTTTTCTTTCACCGTTTTTTCGGGTTTTTTCGTCCGTTTTATTTTGTTTGCGCCGTTTTTTCTTTCACCGTTTTTCTGGTTTCGCTTTTTTTGTGTGGTTTTTTCGTCGGGCCGAACCCTAGCGCCGCCGCCATATCGATTTGCATCTTTATGTATTTCCTTATCCAATAGATTGAAAAACCGATTCTCCACTACTCTTTCATCATTTTCCGCTTGAATTTTCCTTTCAGTTCGTCATTTTTTTCCAAGTTTTGCGGATTGCTTTGATTTTGGTAAAAAAACGAAAAAGGGGATCGAGTGGATCAAAATCTCTCGATAATTTTGGAGATCGAGAAAGATTCGACCGTATTTGACGGAGAGGATTGCCATCGTACGGACACTGAACTATGTGAGCTCGACCAGATTACCGGATTTGATGGGAGGATCGGCTCCGTCATGGTACGGGCACGAGACTGTTCAAGCTAGGCCTACAGCTGCACATGTGGGCTGAGCCGAAAAGAGGTAGGCCAGGCACGGAAATGTTCGAGCTAAGACTACAGTTTCACTTGTGGGCTGAGCCAAAAAGAGATAGACCGAGCAGCTTAGAGTTAGCGGACTACTCTAGGACTAGAGCTAAAAAGAAAGGAAGGAATGAACGTCCGGTCCAAAAACAAAGAAGCATCCGGTCCAAAACCAAGGGAATATAATGTATAGGATAAAAAACGTTTTTTCCCGTAGCAACGCACGAGCATTTTTCTAGTAAAGAAAAAAGAACATCCGGAACCATCATACGAAACCAACGTACAAACCTACGTAATAGTCGAACGTACGTACATATGTACTGTATACGTACTTCCCTTCTGTCCTCATTCATGTGTTATTTTCTATTTAATGAGAAAATAAAAACAAAAATACTTTTACAGGTAAAAAAACACAAATAGACCAACTACAGCTCTCTCCCTGCTTCTAAATCGCTATGTGGTAAAATTTTAAAAAATACAAAGCAACGGACTATTGATTTCTAATTAAATTGATGAATTTAGGTTGTTAGATTTTTTAATAAAAATATTCCAAACCTCTCTCCCTCCCACCCCACTCCCGTGCAGTGTTAAAATCCATTAAACATTTTATAAACACCTCTAAACTACTATGTCACATGACATACTTAGATTAAAGAAAATCTTAGAAATTTCAAAAAAAGACAATTATATATTAAATGTTCATTAAACATCCTACGAATACTCTTAATTCGCCAAGTGGTACCTTACAAACGCTCCAGGGTTGCCAAGTGGCAATCTAATCCAACCATCGATTTTTATTTAAAAATCGGTGGATCCATTATTTTTATATTAGAAGGTTAGATCTTTTTTTTTTAAAAAGCACACATTCCGAACGTCCTGTCACATACGTGCCAACGAGCTATGTTCATGAGAAATAATAATCAAAATTATTTTTACATTAAAAAGATCACAAAGAGACCTCCACCTATTAGGTCTAGCAGCTCTCACTCTGTGACTCTAAATATCCTACGAATGCTTCTAAACTGCTACGTGGTGCTATTAAATTAAATAAAATACTAGAAAATATTAAAAAAGAATAAAACATTTGGCTATTGATTTGTTAGTTTTTTAATAAGAAAAAACCCAAACCTCTCTCTGTCCCTCCCCATCCCAGTGCGGTGTTAAAATCCATTAAATATCTTATAAATGCCTCTAAGCTGCTATATGGCATTCTTAAATTAGAGAAAAATCTTAGAAATTTTGGAAAAGAAAAACACCCAACCATTAGATATGACATAAATTGATGGACACATTATTTTAGGTCATTAGATATATTTTTCTTTAAAAAAGAGCACCCTAAACCTTCTTCCCTCCTTCTTTTGCGGCATACGGTGTTAAAAGTCTATTACAGATATTATAAATGCTCTTAAGATGTTACGTCATTCTCTTAAATCAAAGAAAATCCTAATAAAATTCTGACAAGAAAACAAAACATCCGACCATCAGTTTCAACATAAACATCTGACACATTATTTTTTGTTAGATTAATCATTTAGAGAAACCTCCCAAACCTCCTTCCTTCTCGGCCCATGTACAACGTGCGCCATTCTTTTCTCTATATTTTTTTATCTCCTTGACAATTAAAATTAAAATTATCTATATGGTTAAAAAACACAAATGGACCTCCATCTATTAATTATATCCTTTTGGGCATCTAACAACTTTCTGCCAACTTAATTAATTTCTCTTGACATGCCTATACAAATTGACCTTGATACTTTTAATATGATGTTTTTAGGACATAAATAAGTAGTTATAAGAAAGATGATCATAGCCTCTGAATTACACATATGATCTACGAAGTCACTAATCATAGTAGGTATTCATCTAGCAATATAGACAATAGGGTGAAAATAAAGGTGTGGTTGGTTGAACATCATACCGATAAGCATATGGGTTGTACCCAAGGATTTTAACAGTGGAACAACCTTGCAGTGGCCTTAGCAATAAATCAAGTCAATTCCATATAGGAATTATTGACTATGCCCTTTTTTATTTTTTTATTAAACTTGCTACAATACATTGTAAAGTCTTGACGTAGAACAATCTAGAAACATGTATTTGTTATAAAACAATACACTTTAGTGGTGATTCGCTAAATACATTATGACCATTACTTCAATATTTCAGGAGAGAAAATTTAGAACGTATGCCCTTTATCCCATACTAGGTTATGTGTTCTTATATTTTTTGCCCAAAATTGCAAAGATCAAATCATTTCAAGGATGAATCATAGAATGAAACTATCCCAAAGAAAAAAATGGACATGGAATAAATTTAAAATTGAACAAATGTTGCTGGATTTAAAACCAATACTTGATAGAAAAATTCAAACATTTTACAAGGATGGTTAGAATGAAAAAATATATATATATGTAATTTTAAAATACAATCAAACAAAAAAATGATATTATTGGATTTCTTTTGAGGTTGTAAGATATCCTTTTTGGTGAGTTAAAATACCCTAAATTTTATTATAGGAACCACCTCCATTGTTTCGACACAATATTTTCTCAACAATTCAAAACCACATGGTCTCAATTAATTTTATTTTAGAATTTATATATTGCAAGGGTAGTTATAAAAATATAACTAGCTTTCAAAGCACACAAAATAAGTTTAATTTTAGTTTAGAACATAATACAAGATATTTTAATAAAAAGCCACCTGCACATAATATATTCATAATAAAATTTCACTCACATTATATAAGAAGGTGCCCGCGTATGTGCGCGGGCTACCTTTCTAGTTATCATAACAATCGCATCATTTTTCAGTGCTTAGATGCTTACATATAAGTATACAACAAATAGCATTAATATGAACTAATTAGAGGGCGATAGTTTGATTGTACAAATAAAGCAAATTTATTGAACAATAGGTTTTTAAAGATTTGGTTAAAAAACTGAATCCGTAAACAATCAGTTATAAAAAAAGAAAACACTTTACTTTTAATTTACACTTAATTTGTGAAACCTGTTTCGGAAACAAACTAAGCCTATCTTCTTCTTTTAAAGATGATTAAGCATGCAAATTCTAGATAATTCCTGGTAAATTATATATTATATAATATAGAGATAACAAATAGACTGAAAGAAGTTTTTTAAGCAATACCAGTGAACAATATATTTTTTTGAAATCGTACTTTTGAACTGCATTACGAATAATACAGTTGATACTTTTCTCTTATAGATTCTAATGCAATTGGTTTAATCTATTTATTTGGCTAGAGTATTCACCACACACATACCGTGCTTATTGCCGGCTATATTTTCTCTTTAAAAGGAACAATTGATCAGTCTTGACTCTCTCCGTGTCAACTGGAACCACTGAGAGCATTTTTAGCTCTGAAAATTGTGAAAACATGTCTTCGAAATAAAATAGGAGACGACTATTTGCGGACTATTTGGTAAGTTCTATTGAAAGATATTTGGCATCAAGGATTAGTTCTAATGACATTACTATGGTATTAGTACTCGTAGAGCTAATTTTAAGTCAACTGAGATGTAATTTTTGTTTGTGTACGGCAAAACAGTAAACATATGTTGCCTTGTTTTGGTGTTTATGAGAGGTTGGAAGCCTTCTTTTGTATCTCAAAACAGATGTTATTTTCTTATCTAGCTACATCTACATGAACATTAATACTATATAAGAGAATCCATTATGTCACTGACTTTGTCACACGTCTACAATTTGCCATTGACTTTATCACATTCTATAATATGTCATCAACTTTTGTTTAACTTCTACGATTTACCATCACCGTCCGGTTAGCCTCCTTTAGCACCGTACAATGTTTTCCAAATGACCAAAATACCCCTAGGACAAAAACTTCTAAAATTTGGACAAAAATATCATATTATAAACATAATATTGTAAACATCCAAAATTTGGACAAAAACTTAAAATCTGATATTTCAGAATTTTTATCCAAATTTTGAAAGTTTTGTCCCAGGGGTATGTTGGTCAGTTTGACAAATTTGTACAGTACTAACGGAGACTAACCAGACGGCGATGGTAAATCGTAGAAGTTAAGCAAAAGTCGATGGCATATTATAGAACGTGATAAAGTCAGTGGCATATAATGGTTTCTCTCTATTTATATACGTATATAATTTGATGGTTATCACCCATGTGCTGTGTAACCACCCCCCCTCCTTCCCTCCCGCTTTATTTGTGAGGTATGACCCATCAATCCATCATATATTTGCATCATATGAAGGTGAAAGTTCAAGAGCCAGTAGAATTTGTTTCGAGCACTATTTGATCAATAAGGCTCAATGGAAAAGGGAGGCAGCAGGAATCAAAGCTAAACAGACGGTCTGGATATCTGTTCCAAGTGCTGATGTATTTCATTAGGAAACAATTAATTGCAGCTTACAAGTATCAAAATGAGTGAAACAGATCTGGATGCTCGTGATTACTTGGGGAGTAGCACAAGCACTTGCTGTAGTCGCAGCTCTACTTACACGAATTGGGGGGGGGGGGGGGGGGGGGGGGGGGAATCATGGATGCATGCATTGCATTTCTGGATGGCGGGGTCTGATTTTGTGTGGAATTTGCCGAACTATAATTTGGCATGTTTTAGGCTGTGTTTAGTTCAAAACTTTGGATGCAAAGTTTGCAACCAATCATTGAGAAGTGACATATCAAATTGCAAACTTTGCAAGGGGTGTTTAGTTGGCAGCCCAAATTTGAAGGATGGAATGAAGAAATTTGAAAAGAGACAAAAGTAACCCTATTTAATGCAGCTCCATGAATAAAACATATGACACAAAACTTGCATTCACACACATTCATACGTTCAAATTTCATGCACACACATTCAAACTGTCAAATTGCATGCACCTTGCACATGACAATTGAAGAGCTGACATCCACGCCATGCACATATGCAAAAAAAATAGGAACAAAAACAATCCTTACAAATAATTGTCATACAAGTTTAAATTACAACAGTCCGTAGATAAAACTGTGAAAAATTACATTGCAACGGTTGGAGCTCACATGTTGCTAGCTCAGCTGAAAATTGTCAGAAAGTACTCCACAAACACTAGACATCCATGACTATGCCGTCGCGAAAAAATGTTCTCTAACATCACAAGTAACAGACAGAAGTCCTCACATATTACAGGAGAAGATTACAAGCCTCACAAATTACAACAACACTTCCATGTGGTGACATGAAGCACATGGCAAGACAAGTGCAAATACAAATAAATGAGAGAACAAGTTTATGGAACCTAGGGTTGAAATGGCTCATGCTCGATGCAACAACTCGAGGGCAAGTGTATCACGAAATGCATTCATATGTTCACATTGTAAGTAACTAGGAGCCTCGTCCTCCGGTGGCTGATCTTCATAGGCCTCAGGAGGAACATAATTCTCATCTCGGTCGCAACGACCAAAGTGTTTATCCCTTAAACCAGCAAGCCTTATGTAATTATGGAGAGCCATGCAAGCAACTATGATATGTGTTTGAATTTCACGGGGATAACAAGGCACATATTTCAATATGCGCCATTTCTGCTTGAGTACTCCAAATGATCGCTCAATGACATTTCTAAGGGAGGAATGTGCGTAGTTAAATACCTCCTCTTTACCTTCTGGTTCTGGCGCGTTTTGAAACTCGGTGATATGGTACTTCGTGCCCTTGTACGGCGCCAGGTACCCAATCCGGTTTGCGTATCCCGAGTCCACTAGATAGTACTTCCCTGCAGCGGTAATCACCTGTAAGTTACACGTTATGGAAGTTAGACATTGCAAAATTACAACAGGTAGCTGTGTACCTGGAGGTGGATGAGGGAAAACATGACTGTATGTACTCATTGCATTGTGGAACACCCTCATGTCATGCACTGAACCCGGCCACCCAACAAGCAAAAAAGTGAATATCATGTCAAAGTCACAACATGCCATCACATTCTGAGTTGTAATGTGGTGTCGGCACATGTGCTGAACCAACAGATCTTTCGAAACCTGAACAGGAATGTGGGTTCCATCTATTGCCCCAATGCAGTCGTTGAAATAAGGATAGAACCTAGGGTTCCTTAGTCTTCCATGCAAAGTTGTGAACTGTGGGTCGCGTGGTTTAATTATGTCAGCAGCTAGCTTCAAAAGGCTTGCCAAAACTTTGTGAAACATGTTGTGCACTGTTCCTAGAGAGCACTCAAATCTGTCCTCAGCTTGCCTAACCAACTGTGGAGCCCCACACATCCAAAGGAACATTCCTAACACCTCAATACTTGTAGATTTTGTGCTAGACTTGAGTTCATATTTGTCGACCAACAGATCATGAAGACTATAGAACATATCAGGGGTCATTCTAAACATGTTGTAACACCGCTTCCTATCTGCAAGCTTATGCTCTACCCATTCCAAACCACTCATAGTTGTGCTATGATCTCTATAATCAGAGCGGTTGCAGTACTTGTCAATGTGAGTAGCGATAAAATACGCACCGTACAGGAACGTGGTGTCCGCAGAATCGTCCATGAAGTATTCCACCAGAATTATTTCCAAATCTTTGTCGGAAACTTCTTCGCTTGTATCCGCAGGATCAGGCCGCACGTCCTCCTGTAAAAATTTACAACAACAACGGTAACTTTCATACATAGTCATAAGTAAGAAATGAATTTGGAACGACAGACATACTACAACTTACATTTAATTGCCAACATTACGCATGACATAGTTCGAAACACAACAGTAGCCCACATTACTTGAAGGACAATGCTAACGGACATAGCACCACTAACACAGAAAGCACCTCACAGCCCAAAAGACACAACTAAGGCTGATACATTAACATGTAAAGCAAGCATGAGAAGGTCTAGTTGTCGACCCGTGCGAGGTGCTCAAGGAGGGTCTTTCTTCCTTCAGGATTGGACAGCTCAAAGACATTGATTGCATCTCGATCCTTCAGCAGCTTGAACATGGCAACCCACAAGGGCGGTGTCGCCTCTGTGACCCTGCACTCCCTACAGAGTGCCATGATGCGCTCGGCCTTTTGCCGCGCGCGAGCGTCATCATCATCCCTCCTCTGGTCTAAACGGCCAAATAGGGTGTCAATTGATGTCGCTTTGTCCTTCTGAAGATTGTTGCGCACCTGCATTTCTTTCACCACGGCGCGGACGGCTGGGCTCTTCAACTTCTTGCTCGGACTAGTTGCCATGCTCCTAGTGCTTGGTGTGCTCCTCATGCTGTGCGACCTCTTCGTCCCAACGCTGCTAGGGCTTAGGGGGTCGAAGTAGTCTTTGTCGGACTCTTCGTCATCGTCGCTGTCCTCAACATCGACAATGGGGTTGGCCGGCTGGGATGCGCGGTGCGTAGGAACAAATGAAGTCGATCCGTCGACAGCCACCCCCATGAACATGCGGTCCAGCTCATCGAGATGGTCGGGCATCCCGTTCTTCAGCTTCCTCAATTCAGGATGGCCTTGGAAAAAACGAAGGCAGCAGTCAGATGCATGGGAAAGAGCAAGAATGAAAGTGCAGAACTTAATATTGAAGTTTTTGTACCTTCGTGTTGTCATCCCACCACTTCTCAGAAGCAACGACGGTACCGTTAGGCCTGCGGCCTAACCTAGTGTCTGTACGCAATTTCTGTATAAAGGTCCACATATTTTTCAAACCCCTGTATTCATGATCTCCTTCCACCCAGTTTTATTCATGGTTCCCCTTAAGCAGTTCCCCCTATCTATTTGCTTGCAGTAAAGCTCGCAAAAAAGCTTGGTGTTCTCATTTGTCCAATTTGCCCTGTCGTTGACATCCTAGATGCACAAGTAAACCGAACGAAGCAATGACCTTCGCACTTATCAATCAATGCAAATTAAACAACTTTATAACAATGAACTCTCATCTCACTATGTCATGTTAATGCTAAAATATGTGCTGCAATGTATGTCATTGCTGTAAAACTAACCCTTAACAAAAGAACTGTGAGCAACAAAGTCAAAGTCAGTAACCATACGGACTAACCGTAGCTCTAACACATTTCGCAAGTATTGCAGTAGCTTTAATTCACATGGTTCAACAACTATAATACATAGCAACTAATGAAACGAAGCAGTTCACAAGAATATGTTCAATTGCCAATCCACACATTGCAAGAACTTAAAACGGACGTACCTGTGTCTACCGAGGCCGTGAACCGCGACCCCTACCTCGGCCTCTACCCTGAGAAGCAGCCGGAGCTGGCGGCCGGATCGGAGGCACGAAGACGCCTCCTTCGCCTGTACCTCCAAATGGCGGAGCCATTGGCGCTTTGAACCCAGCAGCAACGGAATGCGGAGCCATTGGCGCTTCGAACCCAGCAGCAACGGAATGCGATCCGCCGAGTCCTCCAGCCGACATCGGAAGGGCACGTCACGCCCCAGATCCAGAAGCCCCTTGAGCACTTGGCCAGTCGCGCAGCCTGAGCGTGCGATTTCCTGTACGGGCAGGAACGCGTACGCCGGGAGGGCATTGAGTTCCCTCCCCACCGCCGCCTCGAAGAAGGTCTTCGTAGGCGTGCACGGACGACCAGTCGTCGCCGGAGTTGAGGTCGAGTGCCCCGAACTCGAGACGAGAGGGGTTTTGGCTGCTCGAAGACCCCTCGCCGAATCCACCCGAGCTGAACGACGGGTGGCCGCCATCTCGGGACGCATGGAGAGGCTGACCGAGGAAGTCGCGAGTAGGGATGCCGGCGCCGAATCGATGCTCAGCCCCGTATAGCGGGCCGGTGGTCCCGCCGCCGTACGCACCTAAGCGGCTGTCCGGCACGTATCCGCCGAGGTGGCTGCCATCGCCGAATACGCGCACGGCGTTGCCGTCGCCGTACCCGCTCACGTGGCTGCCGTCGGCGAACCCTCCTCCGTTGTCACCGTTGCCGTACCCGCCTCCGTCATGGCCGTCGCCGTAGCCGCCCCCGTTGTCGCCGTCACCGTTGTAAGAATCCATCGCACACTCCGGTTGATCCTGGCCCACAAACCGCCGCGGAGCTGATGGATATGGACGACCTACCCTCCGATTCGCCGGGGGAAGGCTTGGATTTGTGCGGCGGCGACGCGTTGGACAGTGAGCGGAGGTGGGGGAGAGCAAGCTAGGGGTCGCGCGTGTGACGACGCGATGGGGAATGGATAGGAGCGGTGCCGACGCCTCCTCCCAGAGGTATAACGGGCCACACATCCCCTAGGGTACTGTTTGGGCCATTAATGTGCGAAATGGCCGAATTCCACCTCCCACCCTGTTTAGATCCAAAGTCCCGAGTACACCCCTTTCACCGATTTATTTGGCACTTTGGGCCTATCTAAACACAGCCTTAATCTTGGTTTTAGTAAAAAATAAAGACATATTTCATGGTAACCAAATCATGCAACTGAAAGCCTCTACAGAATACGCTGAAAGTTCGCTGGAATACATGTTAACATGTTGAGTACATAGAGAAACAGATTTGGTTACAAAATAGAGAAACTTATAGAAACATGGACACAAAATAGAGAACTGAATGTATCTTAAGGTGCACATTATTTTCATCCAGAAACAGGTATCTCTTGTTTCTATAAAGCTAATACCCACTAAACATCTAAAGCTCAACATGCAAGCATAGTATTTATTAGCACTCCTAAAACCTACATGCAAGCATACCACGTCAACCCATTAAGCATGCACACAAAGCTCCACAATGCAAGTATATAGTAATCATGTCTACAATTTATTTTATTCTAAAACTAAACATACACATGCTAAATTATCTTTCTCAAATCATTTTCATAATATTTCAATCCAAATCATTTTATCATTTCTCCAATATCTAACATATATCCCGCAGCAAAGCGCGGGGTATCGTCGAGTACGTACTATGGGAGAGCAAGTATAAGAAGCACTCCCCTTCTAAATGGGTTGTTCGCAACTACTCCCTCCATCCCATTATAAGTGCATCCGGGAATTTCCGTGCAAAACTTTAGCCGCCGCCGCCGCCAGGGTCGTCTTCCTCCTTCCGCCGCCAGCCGCGCCCTAGCCGCGCGCAAGCCGCCGCCGCCCCTTCCAAATTCGGTTGCATCTTTCCCGATCTGATCAAATTGGTAGAGGGGAAATGATCCCCTTGATCTCCTCTATCTTTTCCCCTATAGAAACTTCATCTAATTTTGTTTGGAAATCATCAGATTTGAGCTCGATTCGGATTTGATTTCTCTCCTCTAACCCTAAACCTTCCATCGCCGCCGCCGGACGCCGTGGGTCTAGCCGCCGCCCCCTAGCCCCTATATAAGGACCCCCGAGACCTCCTCGGTTCGCCACCACCTTCGCCTTAGGCCGCCGTCGCTTGTAGCACCGCCTCCGCGTCAGCCCGTGCATCGCCGTCACCGCCGCATGTCCAGTCGTGCGCCGCCGCCGCTCTTGTCGTCGCCGTCGCTCGGGAAGGCCGCCGTCGGGTTCGCCATGTCGTCACCATCCCCGTCCCGTCCTCCATTTCCGCCGAAGACCGCCGGAGCATCGCCGTCATCGTCGACCTGAACGCCTCCGCCGCCTCGACCTCTCCGCCGTCGCCGTCAGTTGCCGTCCGTCGTCGTCCGAGCCCTCGCTGAGTTCGCCGCGTCGCCCTCTACCCATAGGTGTGGTCTATTTGCGCCGCTGCGCCGTCGTTCGCCGGCGAGCACGAGGTGTCGAGCCGCCGCCGGTGATGACGTCATCATCGACGTCAGCGCCACGTCAGCCGTAGACCCGTGGTAGATTAGATCGATCTCGACCGTTCGTTCGGTTTGGATTAGATCTCAGCCGTTTGTTTCGTAGACCATTTGCGTGCACCCGGTCCACCGTGAACCTGAGCCCGCTAACGCAATAAATCCTTTTTCCTTTTCAAAAATAATTCTATATAAATGATTCAATCCGGTTTAATCTTTAAAAATTCATAACAAATTCATCTTAGGTCAGATTTAGTTGGTTCAAGTCTCTAAATTTTTCTAAAACTGAGATCTACATGTTAAAAATATCCACATATGCTGTTTATGATTGTTTATGTACTGTTTTGGTGATTTTGCTCTTTTATGTTTAGATTCCGACGTTCCCGGAGAGTCCGATTTTGCAGGAGAAGATTTTGAAGAGTTCCAAGGCCAGCAAGGCAAGTCACACAGATCCCAAACAACCCTTTGAGCATGATGATCCTGTTTAAAGCTATTATTTATATTCAACTATTGGTGTTTGAAAATGTGTTTCCTATCAAAGGAAGAAAGCCTTTTGTTCATGCTTTATTGCCAATGATGTGTATATGTGTTTTCTAGTTCCATATTGTACTTGCTGAGTATTTTTATACTCACTCTTGTGTTTTATTTGGTTTTAGGTACATATTGAGACCGACATGCATGGGCGGGAAGTAGCACTCTTATATACACATTTATCTGCACACTATCAAACTATATTGCCTAGGTCCATAATGATACTTAAACTATATCATGGTTTGGTCTTGTAATAATCTTTTAGATTTCTAATAGTTTCTTCCCCATGGATTATAAGGATGGATCGTATTATGGGAATGTTATTGTTATTAGTTTAACTTATAATTGCCTGTCATGGATGTCCGTATTTACAGGGGAGACTCTACCGAAATTTCTAATAATTTTGGGAGTTAGTGGTTTGAGAGTATGTTTGGTGTGGCACTCTAGGTACGTGGTTACCTGGGGTGTTACAGTTGGTATCAGAGCGGGCGGTAGGTCCATGGGAAGTAAGTATGACAACTTAAAATATTGATCATGTTTTCCTTAGGATGGGGAAAATAAAAGTAAAATTTGAGTTAGATTTAAACTAATAAAATCTGACACACTGGTGCACAATAGGATGGGATTGGGTCATTCTTTGCATCACACTTTTGATTTATTTTATTGATTACTGATCTCTATCTCATTGTATTAGTGATTTCTGGAGTTATGCTGTTACTCGATATATATACTCTTTTACGAATAAGATCTAATTGTATATTAAGTAAAGCTAGGAGGTATAAAAAAATTATTCAGTTTTGATACATTGGTGCGGTGTATAGTGTGGAGATTAACGTTTGCGAATAACTATATTCGGAAAGCTATTAGGGAGAACAACATGGGGTTGCAATAATGAGTTATACTTGAGGTATGTGAGTGTACATGATAAGGTTTTAGTTTCCCTAGACCTTAATTAAACTATTTTGATCATGGCTCTAACTTGTGTTAATCTCTTTTATAGAAGTAATTAATGTTGTATCCTATAAGACTTAATGATCCTTTAAGAATAGGTAACTTTTCTTCCATATAGGCAGTGTAATGTGGTTAGAGGAGGGGACTTTTACTCTTTATTTTTTTCCCCAATGCCAAGTGAGGTTGCCCGAGTGTGAGTGTTAGGTCAGGATACATCTATCAACGTACCGAGTTAATAGTTTGGGTATGGGATGGATTGGCCCCCATGCCATCTACTCATTCTATTCTTTTCTTACAGTGGTGTGATTTGTCTATGTGTTATGCCTGACGCACCAACGTAGTGATGTCTTCACCCGAAAGGCAAAAAAAAAAAAGAGGAAGTTCCATTTTTCAGTCTTCAGATTCAAGGGCGATATGGCTTATTAGTTTCTTTTTGTGAGTTCTATTATGTGACTATGGTTGAGGAAATGAAAAAAATAACTTTCTCACTTGTGGTACATGTTCTGAAATAATTCCAAATGGAAAACATTTGACTTTGCATTTATTACTTTGTGACAAATATTCTCCAGATTTCAGAAAAGAATTAACACTAAATATTTATTTTAGTTTCACTTTTGTGGCTTTCATTCGCTTTTTAGTTCAAACATAAGTGTTGCGTGATTGCTTTGCACTGATAAATTATAAATTATTGATATGCACAATGCTATTTGAAAATACTAATTTAAATCTTGTTATGGACAACTTGTATCAAATCTGATTTTCTTTACCTAGTGATTTATTTTCATTACATGGCACAGAACTGTGTGCAGTATTGATATTCTTGGATTGAAGTTCACACTTATTTGATTATTAATCTTTATTTGAATTTTTTTATAGAATAGCTTCCGGATTCGCAGTTTGAGGTGACAAACAAACTCCAAATCTTTGATTTTTGGTTCATGAGTTTATGGTAAAAGATATATTTCCTTTTTGTTATCTTTTTTTTTAAAAAAATCAAGTCGAAGAGGATGCTTCCTTCTACGCATTTTCTTCAAAAAGTGGTTTTATACTCGGTCCATGTTCTAAATATTTCCATTGTCTTTACGTGTGATTCTTGAATTTAGTACAAATAGTCATTTTCATGATCTCAGATTTCTTAAGAAAACCGTGTTTGCGACTAAATATTCATTTTTTATGTTGTTTGTTTTGTTGCTTGACCTTCCATGTTTGATTATTTCTTTTCAATTACATGCACCCAACAAATTGTTTTTTATTGAGTGGATTTAATTCCTTTACTTTGGAATGTTTGAGTTTCATAGAAAATTCACGATCTATTGATGTTCAGAGCAGTTTTTGAGGAAAATGCTTTCGTCATAGTTACTCAGAAAGTTCATTCTAAGTGGAACAAGTGTGGCCTATGGTCCTTGAGATTGACTTCGTAGATATTGTTTATTACCTCCGAATAATTGACAATCAAAGATAGACTTTTAGTTGTTGAAGGGGAGCAACATACTAATAAGATGTGATGGGTGTGAGTGTTTATTTCTTTAAATTTTAAGTTAAAAGCTTGTGTTGTTTTCCCGATTCCCTTGAGCGTAAAGGTTGTTTTCACAATTTGTTCCATTGCTTTGTAGTGAGATTCTTCATGATGTGTTCCAATGATTCTTGAATATGCCCCAATTGGGTGTTTTAGTATGTGCATTGTGCTTCTTTGGCAAGCCAATATTCCCATCTAGTAGGTCTGAGTAGGTTTATTAGCTGTTTTTGAATTGTTGGCTACTAAACTTTCTTATGCTAGTTAATTATTACCTACCATACCTAGACGCAAGCAGTGTTGTGAATATAGGAGATGTCCTCGAAGTTGCTTGAGAGTACTAACTACTTTATATGTATGTTTTGTGTATTCCTTTCATTTTTACTGTTTCTCAAGCTCTACAGTGGGCGAATTCGATTGAAGGGGGAGGAATGTAATACCCCGTATATTAAAAAAAATATATTTAGGTTTTTAGTTGGGTTGACTTGTTAAAATAAAGATGTTAATATAAATAAACAAAAGAAAAAATATCTTTAGAAGTGGGCCAACATGAGAAGGCCCATAAACCCAGCCCATTAGTTCTCCCCTAAAACAGAGAGGGGAACCGAATCCCACCTCCCCTTATAGTGCCGCCTCCCCTCTCCCTGGCCGGCGCCTCCCTCCTCCTGATCCTCCTGTGTTCGCATCTCTCCCCTCTACAGCAAATTGCTCTCCCTAGATCTCCATCTTTATAGCTTGGATCAAGAAGCAAAGTGGAAAAACGGAACGAGGAGGTGGAGAGGAGTAAAAGGAGGGGTTAGATCAGAGTCTCCCCTATTGTCTCCTCACAAGTTATCTAAAGAAACCCTAGGTGAGGCTTTTTCTCTTGTCATATCAGTTGATCTAGGGTGGTTATAGCGGTTTAATTCGTGGATAAGGAAGGTTAGAGAAGGAGTTTTGTTTGTTGTGGTTCGAATTGGCTGTTCTGCACGTTGGCAGATTTACAGTGTTTCAGTTTTTCGAAGTTTCGGAGATCTAAATGATATTTTATGTGAAAGTGTACAACTAGGAAGTTGTAGATAATATTTATATCTATCTTCTGACCAAAGGGCGCGAATTTATCTCAAGTGGTTTAGACGATACGAATTTTTGAGTATAACTGTTATTTTTATGTCATAATCTGGATAGTAGTAGATTGAACTATTTTTGGACGGGATAAATAGTGGAATCAGCCAAGACGCCTATAGATAAAGTTGTAGAGATTTTTCTTAGCTTTCCATATTGGTAAAGTACACCCTGATTGGGCATGTAGAACTCCAGTTATGATTGTTTTAGTGCGGATAGTCTGAAATTCTGGACAGATTGTGAAGCCTGCTTTCAAGCGCAAATTAGACCATTTTAATGGCATAATAAAAATATGATTTCCACATAAGAGTTGTAGGCCTTGTTCTGTAGATTTCCAAAATGTATTTATTTGCGGTCATAGCCTTTTCATATTTCAAGATATAAAGGTTTGAAGCAACAATATTGTTTATAGTGCAAGCGGCGTTCCTTGTTATTGCGTTTTGATGGGATGGGGCAGTAGGTTAACCTTTTTCATTGTTTTATATGCATGTTTGAATATGTTTGCTGAGGTTTTGTTTGTGATTAGGTGGTGGTCCTTCAGATCGTGCATGATATCAACCCTTCATTGGAGGCAAGTGCATGACGAACTAAGTGTGTGATTGATGGATTGTTTGTTCTATCTATTTATTTCCGATATATTTCTATGTGACATGTGACCGCTTATATTCATATTGTTGTTCAAGCCATTTAGATTTTCATGTTTATCCTATGTTTACAACATTATTCTTGTTTCAATATTCCGGATTCTGGTTCTGGGTAAATAATTCAAGTTCCCTGCTTGCCATGAATGTGCAATATGATTTCAATTTGGTTCTTTGATTCCGGTTTCAATTATTCAAGTACCATGCGTAGTCATGGGAGTGCAATTTGGTTCTTTATTCATGTTCGTGTGGGTAAGCACTGATCACGCTTACTCGGTTTGCCGGCAAATGTTAGGATGTATTCACTATTGTTCGGGATGGAAACTACTATTTCAATTCATGCCTGCTTGGGATGGGAACTACTATCTTCTTTGACTTGGTGTTTGAAATTGTGTTTCCTATCAGAGAAAGAAAGCCTTCTGTTCATGCTTTATTGCCAATGATGTGTATATGTGTTTTCTAGTTCCATATTGTACTTGCTGAGTATTTTTATACTCACTCTTGTGTTTTATTTGGTTTTAGGTACATATTGAGACCGACATGCATGGGCGGGAAGTAGCACTCTTATATACATATTTATCTGCACACTATCAAACTATATTGCCTAGGTCCATAATGATACTTAAACTATATCATGGTTTGGTCTTGTAATAATCTTTTAGATTTTTAATAGTTTCTTCCCCATGGATTATAAGGATGGATCGTATTATGGGAATGATATTGTTATTAGTTTAACTTATAATTGCCTGTCATGGATGTCCGTATTTACAAGGGAGACTCTGCCGAAATTTCTAATAATTTTGGGAGTTAGTGGTTTGAGTGTATGTTTGGTATGGCACTCTAGGTACGTGGTTACTTGGGGTGTTACAATCATCGGGTAGGAATGACCTATTTCCTTTGTTATAGCCTTTTGTTATTGATTACCTATACTTGGTCACTTGGTTAATAATTGGATTAGCTAGAACATTATATGGTTTTGGCTAAAATGATTAGGATGCTTAGCCATGCATAGAGACACTAGCTCATATGAATGGGATAATAAATGATTCACTATTACTTAATGATGGTTTAGTGGTAGCTCATGATGGTTAATCATGATAGGTTGATTAATTAAGATGCCAACTAATACATGATAATGGTGGGTTGTGAGCACATGGTTTTGATGGTCGTGCTCATGACAATTAAGGTCCGGTTCACGATTTTCGGTTGTGAAACATTAATCGTGCCAACCACAAGCCATCGTGGGCAATGGCTTTACCTTTTATATAGTGTGGTTCATTGTGGGGCACCAGACAGAGAAGTGGCGGAGATAAGCCCACGGGGGTCGCTGGGGAGTCCATGCCTTGTTTTATAAGGGGGTGATTATGATCCAGGAATGGTGTACTGCTTTGAATTGTGTTATGCAGAGGGTATTGTCACAATCTCTATTCGGGTACTTGTTAAGTATCGCGACGCATGGTTGACATGATGTTGAAGTTGTGTCTTGTGGGTACAGTGGTACACCTCTGGCCAGAGTAAAACTATTCGAATAGCCGTGCCCGCGTGTCGAAACAAGATTTCGGCAATACTAAAAGGGGGTGGCTATCAAGCTAGAAAAGTGGATGGGTTTGGAGACAAGGAATTTTATACAGGTTAAGGCCTTCTTAATCAAGAAGTAATACCCTACTCCTGTCCGGGGATTGATCCGCCGAGTGTATTATTGATCGTATGATCTGATCGTGTCCCTAGAGGGACCCAGACCCCTCCTTATATAGGGGAAGGGGTCTGTATTACAAAATACAGTCCATATCCCTAACGGAATATGCAATTACAGATAAAATACAATCGTAACCGACTAGGATCTCGTATATTTCTTTGACATACAAGTTTAAACTTAACCCGAGTCCTCATAAAGATATTCTATCTATATATGGCACCCTGTACCCAGTCGGACTATACATGCCATGTAGATATGGGGTATCCATAATCTCTACAGTAGCCCCCGAGACCTTTGCAGTCGACAAAATAGCCTTCTCTTGAAATCTAAAGCAATAATCTGAGTGCTTCAACTCCTTCTGCTCTGACCTCCCGAGTACTAAAATCAAAGACTGTGAAGGGCGAAAAAGAAATAAAAAAGTTAGGTGCATCGATTAGATGCACCTAATTAGGTGTAGCCCCCGACTATGTGATTAGTTTAAAACTAAACATATAGTCAAGGTGCAAATATCATCCAATCCGAGTGGTTACATAGCTGAGCAAATGCGACGTTTAATAAAACATCCAGTCGACTGCTTTAGCTTTAATATACCAAAAAGACATAAAGAAAAACCCGAGTGAAAAACGCTCCAAAAGGTCCATAAATAAACATATTTGACAAGAATCCGAGTAAAAACTCTTAAGATGATCCACCAAATATGATAAGAATCATGGCAATTAACGAGTCTAAATAGCCTAGGCTATGACCCTCACCATAATCAAAATAAGCATATATCATGCCAAGAGAATGACCATTAGAAAACTAGTCATCTCGAATCAACCCGAACAGCTTTTGCCGCCTAACAGCTTCTGTTCGCATCGTAATGATTCCAAAGAATCATCTAACTGCATTAAAAAGGATTTTAACAGCATCGGGCCACACCATTGTGAGCACAAATTGCCAAAGCAAAAATGCCTAAGTCCCTAGAGATCTGTCACGTCCTGATAAATTCATCCCGAAATAAAAATCATTTTCTAAAAGGAATAATAGAATTAATTAAAATTCGAAAAGAAATTGGCAAACACTAAAATGCGTACAAGAAAAATTCGAATGTGGCCCGGAGAATTTTTGTTAAATTCTCCTTGGTCTAAAAGGAGCCCTCAAATTTTACTTGAAATTTTCAGAGCACTGGAAATATTTATTAAACAACAAAAACAATTATCAGAGTTTATTAAAAATAAAAAGCAAAAAATAATCCTCCTTTTCTTTTGGGCCAAGTTTGGCCCAAAGTCCCCCCCCTCTCTCTCTCCCGGCCCGCGGCCAAAGTCTCCCTCTCCTCCCTCTCTTTTTCCTTCCCTCTCTCTCTCTTGGGCCAGCCCGGCCCATCTCCCTCCACTCTCCCTCCTCTCCCCGCGGCCTACTCGGCCTCTCCCCGCGCGCGCGCCGCTGACGAGCGGGCCCGCCCGCCACCCTCGCTGACGGGTGGGGCCCACCTGTCATCCCTGTCCTCCCGCCGCTCCCGCCGCCTCGCCCGTGCCCTAGCGCCGCCGCCGCCGCCGCGAATCCCGCCGCCTCCCGCCGTCCACGCACGCAATAAAGTGGGGGGAAATATTCCCTGTGATTCCCTCCCTCTTTCCCCCCATTTTTCCCTCCCTCTCTCCCTCGGATTCGTTTGGAAACCTCTCCCCTAACCTCGCCGGCGCCATCAATGGCGGCCGGATCTTCCGCGCCCATTTCCCCCTCGTCCGGTCGCTCTCTCCCCCTTCCAACCCTATATAAACCCTCCCCGCACCTCCTCCGTTCGTTTCCGCCTCTCGCCGCTCTCTCTCCTCGCCAGAATCGAGCTCACGCCGTCGTTCTCTCTCTCCGCCGAGCTCCGGTCCGCCGCCGTCGTCGCCCCGGACCACCTTCCCCCTCGGCGCCGCCTCCTTCGGCTTCGCCGCGTCCTCGGCGACCTCGTCCACCCCTCCGTTTCACTCGCCGACCGCCGGAACGCCACCGTCCCCGTCAACCCGAGCCGCGCCGCCGCCTTCCTCCGCTCCAGCTGCCTTTCCGTCGTCGCCGTCGACCTAGGGTGAGCCGTGGACCGCCTCTTCTTTTCCCCCTTCCCTCTCCCTCTCTCGGCCGCCGCTCCGCCGTGCCTATGGCCGCCGCCGGCGACCATAGGGGCGCGGGCGCGCCGCCTCCCGCCGCTGCGCCGGCGTGGCTGCCTTCGGGCGCACCGTGCGGCTGCCGCGTGGGGCCCGGCTGTCAGCCGCCCGCGCCCTCGGGTGCGGCTGACGCGTGGGACCCACGGTGCCGGCCGGTGTGAGCCCGGGTGCGCCCGGTCCACCGTGGGCCGTGGGGCTGCCGCGTGGGCCCCACCCCCGTGGACCCGGTCCGCGCGCCCCTCCCCTCGGCTGACGCAATAAATCCATTTTTAAATTAAAATTTAAATGAAGAAATTCGCAAATATTCATTTAAAGAGCATATAAACTTCAAATGGCCATAACTTGGCCATTTGAACTCGGAATTGGACCGTTCAAGTCTCTAATTTTTCCTTAAGAAGTCAAGAAGCCATTTTTGTGCTTTGTTCCTGCTTGTTATATGGAGTTTATTAGAGTAAAGCCTTTTCTTTTCCGTTGGTCGTGTAGACGCTGCAGCTTCGGAAGATCCACTCTTCGTGGAGGTTGAAGCCGACGTTTGGGAAAGCGAGCAAGGCAAGTCACATCATCCTTGAGCATATTGAATCCCAGTTTATAAAATTATTTTAATTTAAATTAATGCATTACCGCTTTATTTAAATTCCCGCGTTATCACTGTTTTATTTAGCCATGCCTATTTACCTTTGTTAAGACATTATTATTGCTATTGTTATTATTACCTTGTTCACCCTTGGATAAACAAAACCCCAACTAGTGGGTACTCTATTCATGGTTCCACTAGTATGAATTTAGGTAGATGCTTCGCTGATTAATTAGGCAACATTAGGTGGTTTTATAACTTTAGACTTTGGGAATTCTCATATCATTTGGACACTATGTAATGGTTGGCTTACGTTGGAAGTGGACACACACCTCCCCCTCTATTCAAAACACCCAAAATGGTTTTAGGCTGGGCTCGAGGTGCGTGGTTGGGTTTTGTTAGTCGTACCTCGGGTACTATAAGGATTAAGCTCGGGCCTTTGTTGCAAAGCACTACCGTACTTCCACATGTCTAGTGGGTAAGGCTTAGTTTGTGGCTCAGTCTGGTTATAAACAAAAGTACACGCATGGAGATGGACGAAGTCGGGGGTCGATGGACATCTCTAGGACAAATGAAGGCTACACGAGCTGCGGCCCGGTAGTCGAGATGTCATGGCACAGGGCCGGTGTCCTGCTGCTGGGGGCTCAGTCCTGCCTACCTGTCCCGGGGGTTCCGGCCGTAGGTGGGGTTGGGTCGGTACTCTTGTTTATGGCTAGGATGGGTTGGGAACTATGTCACGTCTTCCGTCCGTATACCGTGGTGGTATGTGGCACGTGGTTACACGTGAGGAAGATGTGTCTTGTGGGTAAAGATGTACACCTCTGATCAGAGTATAATCTATTCGAATAGCCGCACCCTCGGTTATGGGCAAGCCGAGCAATGTACCCAACTTAGTGTTTTAATTCTTAAAATTTGCTTAACAACTAAAATGTGGAATGGTTGGCCTGAGTTGGCTTGGGACGAGCTGGGACCCAGGGTCGGGTTGCCAGTTCGGTCTGAATCATCGTAGACCTTGGGTTAAGGCAGGTTCGTGAGGGTTCACGGCCTTGGTTAATAATATTGTGTAGCTCTAGGATCGTCTTTATATATGGCTTTGGGCAACTAAGTGACTCTTAAATGCTGTTTTCTGCAAAACTTAACCCCTATATTATTACCCCTTGTACCCCCCTTGCATTAATCATGCATCTGCCGGTGTGGCTTGCTGAGTACTGTGGTTGTACTCATTCTTGCTCAATCTTTTCCCCCCCTTCAGTAAGAGAAGCTTTGGAGAAGAAGTCTTAGGTGGAGTCCTGGCTTATACCCCAGTTGAGCGCCTGTGGAGATGGAGCCGTAGGCCCGCTAGTCCGCTGCTGTTTATTTTTGATTGTCAGGCCTTAAGTGCCTTTGTAATAATGTAAATATTATCGATAAAATAAAGATGTGCCTTTTGTACCATGTTTGTGTGGTGTACCCCGGCTTTTCCTGGGACGGGGATTAATACACTAGCGTTCGGGAAAATGTATTTTTCTCGGTCGCGACAAGATCACAATGGGCCACGCTGATAATAGAATTGGGCTGAAGTACTATTTTAGGCCCAAGCCCATTAGTACTCCCGATACCCTAATAACACCAAAGAGAAATAAAACGTCTCTTCGTCTTCCCCGCCGAGACTCTTGCCACTTTCCCCATTTCCCGCTACAGTGCAAAGATGCGCCGGCAAAGCTAGGGTTCATCGATCTGCTCCAATCCATCTTCCAAAACTCCGCAAAAACCTTCCGCGCAACAACCGCACCGATCCCCCATCCACTCCCATCCATTTCCAAAGCAAATCGCATCACCCAATTCGCATCCATGGCGGAGGAGAGAGAAAGCTTCGAGAGCCAATGGGCACCCTTCGATGTAACAGAGGAAAACCTGAAGGAAATGGTGGCGCACGGCGTTCTTCCAGCGAAGGAAATCATTGGGTGGTGCCCAGCATTCGGTGAAGCGTTCCCGACCCCCGACACACATGAAGTCGTGGTATTTTCTCATTTCTTCTATAGCGGATTTTCCCTTCGAACCTCAAGATTCTTCCGGGGAATTCTGAATTTCTATGGGTTTAGCCTGCATCACTTAAACCCGAACTCCATAGTTCACATTGCCAACTTTATTCACGCCTGCGAAGCTTTTTTCGGCATTAGGCCGCATTTTGCCTTGTTCCGCCGCATCTTCTTCCTCAAGCCCCAACCGAACAAGAGTAAACCATGTGTTGTTGGGGAGGGGGGGCTGGTTTCCAACTTAGGGGAAGTTTGAGCCAAAAAATACTTTTCCATGCCCTTCAAAACCTCGAACAAAGGCAAGCATGCAAATTGGTTCTATGTACAGAACCCTGAGCCTGCACTCCCCGAGTACTCCTGTCTCCCTCCACTTTATCAGGACACTTGGAACTCATTGCCAATTGAAGATGAAGCCGCACAGGCGCTTGACCTGATGGACCGTATGCTGAAGCTAAAGGAGCAAGGTCTGCAAGGAGAACAGATCACCCGGCATTTTATCAAGAGTCGGCTAGCTCCAATTAAAGAGAGATCTCGTACGGCCTTCGAATTTGACAGCAAGCATGATCAAAACCGCGAAGATCTAGACTCTCTTGATTTTAAGGTCATGAAGGAGAGAATGTGCAAGATCTTCTCAAACGTTATCGTAGTCAGCTATTCGCACTTGCTGCCGGTGGTGCCATACAACGCCTTCAATCTTCCTCCACCGGTATGTATTCAAACACCTCAACCTCTCTCAAAAGCATGCTCTTGTCTCTTGTTAAGCCATTTGACAATTCGAAATATTATGCTCAGGAGTTTGCATTGATGAAGTCAGATCCCCCAATTGCTCAGTGCTGATCACCTCGCCAGTAGACTGGTCAGGGGAGTGGAGGACCAAAAATTCGGTCTGATGCTCAACCAAACACCTCTAAACCAGCCAGCCAGTCAGACTCCCACAAGAGGAAATTGTGTCACGTCCTGATAAATTCATCCCGAAATAAAAATCATTTTCTAAAAGGAATAATAGAATTAATTAAAATTTGAAAAGAAATTGGCAAACACTAAAATACGTAAAAGAAAAATTCAAATGTGGCCCGGAGAATTTTTGTTAAATTCTCCTTGGTCTAAAAGGAGCCCTCAAATTTTAGTGGAATTTTCAGAGCACAAATAATAATTATTAAGAAATAAACAAAGTTAAAATGATTTTATAAAAAGAAAAACTCTAAAAAGTTCCCTTTCCCTCCCCCTCTCCCCCTTGGGCCGGCTCGGCCCATCTCCCTCCCCTCTCCCTCCTCTCCCCGCGACCCACTTGGCCTCTCCCCGCGCGCGCGCCACTGACGGGCGGGCCCGCCCGCCGCCCTCGCTGACGGGTGGGGCCCACCCGTCATCCCCTACCTCCCGCCGCTCCCGCCGCCTCGCCCGTGCCCTAGCGCCGCCGCCGCCGCGAATCCCGCCGCTTACGTCCGTCCCGCGTGCAATCAAGAGGGGGGAAATATTCCCCGTGATTCCCTCCCTCTTTCCCCCCCCCCCCATTTTTCCCTCCCTCTCTCCCTCGGATTCGTTTGGAAACTCCTCCCGTAACCTCGCCGGCGCATCAATGGCGGCCGGATCTTCCGCGCCCGTTTCCCCCTCATCCGGCCGCTCTCTCCCCCTCCCAACCCTATATAAACACTCCCCGTGCCTCCCTCCGCCGTTTCCGCCACTCGCCGCTCTCTCTCTCCGCCGGAATCGAGCTCGCGCCGTCGCTCTCTCTCTCCGCCGTCGCCGCCGAGCTCCGGTCCGCCGCTGTCCTCGCCCCGGACCATCTCCCGCCTCGGCGCCGCCTCCTTCGGCTTCGCCGCAACCTCGCCGACCTCGTCCACCTCTCCGTTTCGGTCGCCGACCGCCGGAACGCCGCCGTCCCGGTCAACCCGAGCCGCGCCGCCGCCTCTCTCAGCTCCGGTCGCCGTTCCCGTCGTTGCCGTCGACCCGGGGTGAGCCGTGGACCGCCGATTCGTTTCCCCCTTCCCTCCCCTCTCTCGGGCACCGCTCCGCCGCGCCGGTGGTCGCCGGCGGCGACCATCGGGGCGCGGGCGCGCCGCCTCCCGTCGGCTGTGCCGGCGTGGCCGCCTTCGGGCGCGTCCCGCGGCTGCCATGTGGGGCCCGGCCGTCAGCCGCCCGCACCCTCGGGTGCGGCTGACGCATTGGACCCACGGCGCTGGCCGGTGTGAGCCGGGTGCACCCGGTCCACCGTGGACCGTGAGACTGCCGCGTGGGCCCCACTCCCATGGACCCGGTCCGCGCGCCCCTCCCCTCGGCTGACGCAATAAATCCAATTTTGAATTAAAATTTAAATGAAGAAATTCGCAAATATTCATTTAAAGAGCATATAACCTTCAAATGGCCATAACTTGGCCATTTGAACTCGGAATTGGACCGTTCAAGTCTCTAATTTTTCCTTAAGAAGTTAAGAACCCATTTTTGTGCTTTGTTTCTGCTTGTTATATGGAGTTTATTAGAGTAAAAGCCTTTTCTTTTCCGCTGGTCGTGTAGACGCTGCAGCTTCGGAAGATCCGCTCTTCGTGGAAGTTGAAGCCGACGTTTGGGAAAGCGAGCAAGGCAAGTCACATCATCTTTGAACATATTGAATCCCAGTTTATAAAATTATGTTGATTTAAATTATTGCATTATCGCTTTATTTAAATTCCCGCGTTATCACTGTTTTATTTAGCCATGCCTATTTACCTTTGTTATGACCTTATTATTGTTATTGTTATTATTTCCTTGTTCACCCTAGAATAAACAAAACCCCAACTAGTGGACACTCTACCCATAGTACCACTAGTATAATTTTAGGTAGATGCTTCGCTGATTAATTAGGTAACATTAGGCGGTTTTACAACTCTAGACTTTGGGATATTCATATCACCTGGACACTTTGGAATTGTTGGTTTATTGTGGAATGGGATTCACACCGCCCCCTCTATTCAAAATCCCCAAAATGGTTTTAGGCTGGGCTCGGGGTGCATGGTTTTGATAGTAGCACCTCGGCCATATAAGGACCGGTCTTCGGGCCTCTGTTGCAAAGCACTACCGTACTTCCACATGTCTAGTGGGTAAGGCTTAGTTTGTGGCTCAGTCTGGTTATAAACAAAAGTACACGGATGGAGATGGACGAAGTCGGGGGTCGATGGACATCTCTAGGACAAATGAAGGCTACACGAGCTGCGGCCCGGTAGTCGAGATGTCATGGCACAGGGCTGGTGTCCTGCTGCTAAGGGCTCAATCCTGCCTACCTGTCCCGGAGGTTCCGGCCGTAGGTGGGGTTGGGTCGGTACTCTTGTCTATGGCTAGGATGGGTTGGAGACTATGTCACGTCTTCCGTCCGTATACCGTGGTGGTATGTGGCACGTGGTTACACGTGAGGAAGATGTGTCTTGTGGGTAAAGATGTACACCTCTGATCAGAGTATAATCTATTCGAATAGCCGCGCCCTCGGTTATGGGCAAGCCGAGCAATGTACCCAAGTTAGTGTTTTAATTCTTAAAATTTGCTCAACAACTAAATGTGGAATGGTTGGCCTGGGTTGGCTTGGGACGAGCTGGGACCCAGGGTCGGGTTGCCAGTTCGGTCTGAATCATCGTAGGCCTTGGGTTAAGGCAGGTTCGTGCGGGTTCACGACCTTGATTAATAATACTGTGTAGCTCTAGGATCGTCTTTTTAAAATGGCTTTGGGCAACTAAGTGACTTTTAAATGCTGTTTTCTGCAAAACTTAACCCCTATATCATTACCCCTTGTACCCCCTTGCATTAGTCGTGCATCTGCCGGTGTGGCTTGCTGAGTACTATGGTTGTACTCATTCTTGCTCTATCTTTCTCCCCCCTTCAGTAAGAGAAGCTTTGGAGAAGAAGTCTTAGGTGGAGTCTTGGCTTATACCCCAGTTGAGCACCTGTGAAGATGGAGCCGTAGGCCCGCTAGTCCGCTGCTGTTTATTTTTGATTGTCAGGCCTTAAGTGCCTTTGTAATAATGTAAATATTATCGATATAATAATGATGTGTCTTTTATATCATGTTTGTATGGTGTACCCCGGCTTTTCCTGGGACGGGGATTAATACACTAGCGTTCGGGAAAATGAAATTTTCCCGGTCGCGACAAGATGGTATCAGAGCCATCTCGACTGTAGGATAAGCCAAGTGGATAAAACCTAAGGACATATTTTATAAATAAAACTATTTGCGAAAGTTCCTTTTTTCTCCTTCCCCTAATGCTATTTGCAAAAGGTTTACTCCCTTCTTCCTTCTTCGGATTTCAACTAGTACTAGATGGTCAGGTCAGTGAAGAAGAAGACATCGTCAGTTGTTTGCCGAAGCTCCGGAAGACTGCAGGATCCGCTAGCGAAGTGGAGGAAGCAGTGAAGCCAGCTGTGAAGCAGGAGTGAAGATCTTGAGAACCCGTCACAGAACCTAAGCCACCCTCTAGGGTAGAGTCGTTAGTCGTGTGTTTCCTTGCTTGTGTGTGTAGCGCGTGGTTTGCATCAGTGGGGTGTGATGTAACCATGCTAGGTTGTTTGCTTAATCAACTTGCAGAATAAGCCTAACACACATCATAACAGCAAAAGACTTAGATCTGTTAAGGTCCTATCCTTAGTTTCTAATCTGTCTCTCCCCTTTGTTTTCCCTCTCTCCCTCTCCAAACCTTTGCAACAGATGGCTGACAATGAGAAAGGCAATAAGGTCAGAAGTCAGGACATTGGTACCTCGAGCTCCCGAGTGAATGAAGCACCAGACACCAGTTGTGTGACACTGGTCCAACACCTGATTAACCAGAACCGATTGCTTATAGAGATACTACAGCAGCATCAGACGCCAATTCTGAACCTGAGTCAGATACAACCTCAAGTGCAGTTGGAGGCAGTCCAAGCACTCACACCACAAGTCAGCATGCCGCCAGCATCCCGAAGGACCCATGGTGACGTGCCACATGTTGACTCAAAAGAAGCAAGTATCATTTGTTTTATGTGTGATGAGCAAGGGCACTATGCAAGGGAGTGTCCTCAGCAGAAAAGAAAAACACCAATGCGAACCGAAGATGAAGTCCGTAAGATGATCATTACCAGCACAAAATGGCCTCCACTAGGAATGACAAAACGTCAGAGAAGAAATACCTTCCGAGGTGCACCACAGTTGACAGAGCACCTTTTAGCTAATGGAGGTAGAGTGTCTGATAGTGAAGATTCAGATCAAGTCTCCTCAGATGATGAAGATGAAATGGAACGTAAGGCATGCTCTCGTTGTGGAGAAATCGGTCATGTTGCCAGCTCGTGTGCCACTACATGCGTTCATTGTGAGGAAGACCATCCACCCGACAGGTGTCCAACGAGCAGGATCACTTGTTTCTTTTGTGAAGGAACTGATCATGTACCAAAAGATTGTCAATTCAGTTTTCTGCTGACGAAGAAGATGGCTAACCAACCCGCCAGTTCCAACGGAGAGAAGCATCAAGGCAACACCAATCCTCGCCAAGATTACAGTTTCAGCCTAAATCCAGTGCCAGGACAGAGGAATCAAAATGAGAAAAGAAAATGCCGAGTCCGGGAAGATATCTGTTGCTTCAATTGTCAAGGAATGGGTCATTTCGCCGACAAGTGCCCAAAACCGAGAAACGTAGCTGCCAGCACGTCAGTCCACGCAACTCCCTGCAATCAGAAGCTTGCTCCTCAGCGAATTGTCATCCATGCATCCCGAAGCAGTCCTATAGCCCGCGTTGCAACAGCTCCAACTCCAGCGAGTGCATTACCACAAGGTGTCAATGCTCAATTTCAGCCCCAGCCATCAGTTGACAAGACAGAGGCCAGTATCGGCATTGTACCTTTGGACGTTCCAGCACAGCAGCCAAGAAATCAAGTACAAGATGAAGAACCCGAGCGTAAGAAAGTTATTGTCTGTTACAACTGTAGTACCTGTTAAGGAAGCAGACATGCCAATCGCCAAGTGGTCACTGGAGCAAATGCAGTACCTGTTAAGCATAGCGCTAGTCAGAAGCAACCATAATACTCTTATATCAGTGTTCAAATACTTTTGTTTTATAGTTGTTCCCCGTCAATCATGTAATAACAGAGAAACATGAGATAATGAATGAGTTTGATAAGTTTATGAAGGATCCATGTTAAGATTGCAAGTGCTGTGAGTTGTGTACATTTTGTTGTTGATTAGGGAGACCTAGGTTCTCATTTCCGTAAGCTCATAATCTATTATGAATCAAATAACCTAGCGATTGATGGCGAAGAAAATCAAGTGATCAACCAAAGAGACATTTGTTTGGACTAAGAGTTTCAGATGTGTCTTCTTCGGATCAAAGGCATGCACCCGTTGTGGAGAAACTGGACACGTTGCTAGCATGTGTCTCACACTCTGCACTCACTATGAAGAAGACCATCCACCAGGGGAGTGTCCCACTCGCAAGGTGACATGTTTTCTGTGCGAAGGAACAAACCATGTGCCCAAGGATTGCCAACTCAGTGTGTTGTTGACCAAGACCGCAGAAATCCAACGAACAACCCTACGATTGTCTCATCAGCTAGTCAGCTCCAACAGCAACATCGACGATATCATCCACAGCACCAATGCTCCTCCTGCTCCACCTAACTCTGCAATAAATCATAGCAATAATATCTTTAGCACCAACCATTCTCTGCACCGACAGCCTCAGCAAAGAATTGTCGTCGATGGAAGAAGTTGTGTCTCTCCCCGACCTACTCCAGGCCGAGCAAAGGGCAATCAACCTCCGGAGGGCGATACCAAGCAGAAGACCGCCATCCGCTTCAAACAGCAATCAGAAGGAAGGTTCTCCTGTGAATGATAGCAATATGCAGTCCTATCACATCATCACAGAACCAATCAAGGATGATGCAGTCACTAGAACAATGCCAGCTATATCTCTCCAGAATCAAAATGAGCAGCCACGCTTGTGGTTTTCAGTTCGCTACTTATCATTGTGTAATCGAAAGTTTGCAGCAATCATGTAATAAATAAATATATTCATGTCTATAAACAGTGAGCTTGCTATGTTTATGGATGATTCATGTTGAGGATACAATGTACCGATGATAAGCACCTTTCCTTTTTGTTTAAGGCAGTGCCTTGTATTCGTGTAATAAGAGAGAAATGTGTAATACAGACAAGTTCTAAGAGGATTCTATTGGAAGATGCGGATATGTGATCATGTGTATAATGGTTTACTGACAAAGGAGACCTAGGGTCTCGTGTCAGAAGAACTATATTCTAACCTCGAGTTAATAACCAACCTGTTGATGGAAAAGAAAACCAATTAAACTGTGTTGGGTTAAAAAGCCAATGAGACAGTAGTTGGGGATAGGAGTTTGGATACGCCTTTTACAGATCAAGATAAGGATTGTTGGATGAAACCCATAAGGGTACCCGCCATGCCTCTACATTGATAAGTTCGGATATACCTACAAACAGTTAAGAAGATCCAGGAGACATCAATATTTGAGAACATAGTAGTCGATGGTTGGTAATTAGTCTATCAGGTATCAGAAAAGGGTCAAAGGTGATATGGCAGAAGAACAATTTGGATGCTCCCCATCTCGAGGAAGCACTAAAGATGATCATCGGCAATTAAACCCTAGTGGCATAGATACAGATAGCAAGCAATGTATTTCCCTGAAGGTAGTCAGTGCAGCTTTTTGACAAACCACATCAAGGTTTCACTGAAAGGCAGCAAGCCAAAGGACCTCATCGTCCCCAGAAGCGTCCGCAATCCACATTAAAGAATACCACCTGTTAGAGATAAGCCGAAAGAAGATTGATAAAAGAGATTGGCAAAGATGTTCTCTAGCATGAAAGAAGTAGGCCGAAAGGTGATTGATAAACAGAAACATGCTCTGCATCGCTCAAGGAAGACCCCTGATTGTAATTGCCCCGCAACAGTCACCTTGTCATTAAGTAAGCAAGATGACCTAGGTAAAAGTGTTTCTATGAAGGCAAAGAGTGAAATCTTCAACTCGGTATCAGATGCTAGACGGAGTGAAAAGTGCAAGCACCGGTTACCAGGCAATGCCATGTCTTGGGAGATGATCCAATGGGAAAGAACACATCAAGGTTAAAGGTGTAAAGGAATACGTTGAATGCTAACTGAGGACAACCTGAAGATAATAATGGGAAGTAAACTGAATGTAAAGAAAGTGAATCCGAGTTGCTTGTTCGTGAGAGCTATTCCCAGTTATGAATCAAGTGATATGTTCGAAGATAATCTACAGAGGTCAGATTAAAAGCACATCTAACAACGAAGCCTCAGATTTGGCAGGATAATGATTAGACAATAACAAATCCAGCAATAAAGCCATTTGGGAAGACGTCAAAGTATGTCAAGTGGGATAAGTTGGTTCTCTTGGGAAGCATAATTCAAAGGCAAAGTTATCGACCCTTGCATCAAATAGCAGAAGTAGCTATTACCCGGAGACCGGGAAAGCTAATATGAGGCAGTTGGTGGCAAGTTAGAAGTGAATGACAAGCATGATATTCTTATGATGACAAACATGGTATCCTAGTAATGACAAGCTAGTGTCGACGCATGACATGAAGTGGTAACTTGTATGAGGTTGACTCCGAAGATATGAATCATGAGAAGTTCTGGAACGGAAGCATCATTAAACTACCGCAACCTAGTCTGAGTCAGCTAAAAGGTGCACCCTGGTTCAAGTCAGGTGAAGAGAAGATTCCACCCGCAACAGGAGGTCAAGCCAAGCAGTTCCGAGTGGTGAAGTTTTGCTGAAAGTTTGTGAAGACGGAGCGGAAGAAGTCAGACAAGAAGAGAAGACCGCCCAACCTATCTTCTTGCTAGCCTCCTCGAATCTCGGGGACGAGATTCTTGTAAGGGGGGTGGATTTGTCACGTCCTGATAAATTCATCCCGAAATAAAAATTATTTTCTAAAAGGAATAATAGAATTAATTAAAATTCGAAAAGAAATTGGCAAACACTAAAATACGTACAAGAAAAATTCAAATGTGGCCCGGAGAATTTTTGTTAAATTCTCCTTGGTCTAAAAGGAGCCCTCAAATTTTAGTGGAATTTTCAGAGCACAAATAATAATTATTAAGAAATAAACAAAGTTAAAATGATTTTATAAAAAGAAAAACTCTAAAAAGTTCCCTTTCCCTCCCCCTCTCCCCCTTGGGCCGGCTCGGCCCATCTCCCTCCCCTCTCCCTCCTCTCCCCGCGGCCCACTCGGCCTCTCCCCGCGCGCGCGCCGCTGACGGGCGGGCCCGCCCGCCACCCTCGATGACGGGTGGGGCCCACCCGTCATCCCCTACCTCCCGCCGCTCCCGCCGCCTCGCCCGTGCCCTAGCGCCGCCGCCGCCGCGAATCCCGCCGCTCCCGTCCGTCCCGCGTGCAATCAAGAGGGGGGAAATATTCCCCGTGATTCCCTCCCTCTTTCCCCCCCCCCATTTTTCCCTCCCTCTCTCCCTCGGATTCGTTTGGAAACTCCTCCCCTAACCTCGCCGGCGCATCAATGGCGGCCGGATCTTCCGCGCCCGTTTCCCCCTCATCCGGCCGCTCTCTCCCCCTCCCAACCCTATATAAACACTCCCCGTGCCTCCCTCCGCCGTTTCCGCCACTCGCCGCACTCTCTCTCCGCCGGAATCGAGCTCGCGCCGTCGCTCTCTCTCTCCGCCGTCGCCGCCGAGCTCCGGTTCGCCGCCGTCCTCGCCCCGGACCATCTCCCGCCTCGGCGCCGCCTCCTTCGGCTTCGCCGCAACCTCGCCGACCTCGTCCACCTCTCCGTTTCGGTCGCCGACCGCCGGAACGCCGCCGTCCCGGTCGACCCGAGCCACGCAGCCGCCCCTCTCCGCTCCAGTCGCCGTTCCCGTCGTCGCCGTCGACCCGGGGTGAGCCGTGGACCGCCGATTCGTTTCCCCCTTCCCTCCCCTCTCTCGGGCGCCGCTCCGCCGCGCCGGTGGTCGCCGGCGGCGACCATCGGGGCGCGGGCGCGCCGCCTCCCGTCGGCTGTGCCGGCGTGGCCGCCTTCGGGCGCGTCCCGCGGCTGCCATGTGGGGCCCGGCCGTCAGCCGCCCGCGCCCTCGGGTGCGGCTGACGCATGGGACCCACGGCGCCGGCCGGTGTGAGCCGGGTGCACCCGGTCCACCGTGGACCGTGAGACTGCCACGTGGGCCCCACTCCCATGGACCCGGTCCACGCGCCCCTCCCCTCGGCTGACGCAATAAATCCAATTTTGAATTAAAATTTAAATGAAGAAATTCGCAAATATTCATTTAAAGAGCATATAACCTTCAAATGGCCATAACTTGGCCATTTGAACTCGGAATTGGACCGTTCAAGTCTCTAATTTTTCCTTAAGAAGTCAAGAACCCATTTTTGTGCTTTGTTTCTGCTTGTTATATGGAGTTTATTAGAGTAAAAGCCTTTTCTTTTCCGCTCGTCGTGTAGACGCTGCAGCTTCGGAAGATCCACTCTTCGTGGAAGTTGAAGCCGACGTTTGGGAAAGCGAGCAAGGCAAGTCACATCATCTTTGAACATATTGAATCCCAGTTTATAAAATTATGTTGATTTAAATTATTGCATTATCGCTTTATTTAAATTCCCGCGTTATCACTGTTTTATTTAGCCATGCCTATTTACCTTTGTTATGACCTTATTATTGTTATTGTTATTATTTCCTTGTTCACCCTAGAATAAACAAAACCCCAACTAGTGGACACTCTACCCATAGTACCACTAGTATAATTTTAGGTAGATGCTTCGCTGATTAATTAGGTAAAATTAGGCGGTTTTACAACTCTAGACTTTGGGATATTCATATCACCTGGACACTTTGGAATTGTTGGTTTATTGTGGAATGGGATTCACACCGCCCCCTCTATTCAAAATCCCCAAAATGGTTTTAGGCTGGGCTCGGGGTGCATGGTTTTGATAGTAGCACCTCGGCCATATAAGGACCGGTCTTCGGGCCTCTGTTGCAAAGCACTACCGTACTTCCACATGTCTAGTGGGTAAGGCTTAGTTTGTGGCTCAGTCTGGTTATAAACAAAAGTACACGGATGGAGATGGACGAAGTCGGGGGTCGATGGACATCTCTAGGACAAATGAAGGCTACACGAGCTGCGGCCCGGTAGTCGAGATGTCATGGCACAGGGCTGGTGTCCTGCTGCTAGGGGCTCAATCCTGCCTACCTGTCCCGGAGGTTCCGGCCGTAGGTGGGGTTGGGTCGGTACTCTTGTCTATGGCTAGGATGGGTTGGAAACTATGTCACGTCTTCCGTCCGTATACCGTGGTGGTATGTGGCACGTGGTTACACGTGAGGAAGATGTGTCTTGTGGGTAAAGATGTACACCTCTGATCAGAGTATAATCTATTCGAATAGCCACGCCCTCGGTTATGGGCAAGCCGAGCAATGTACCCAAGTTAGTGTTTTAATTCTTAAAATTTGCTCAACAACTAAATGTGGAATGGTTGGCCTGGGTTGGCTTGGGACGAGCTGGGACCCAGGGTCGGGTTGCCAGTTCGGTCTGAATCATCGTAGGCCTTGGGTTAAGGCAGGTTCGTGCGGGTTCACGACCTTGATTAATAATACTGTGTAGCTCTAGGATCGTCTTTTTAAAATGGCTTTGGGCAACTAAGTGACTTTTAAATGCTGTTTTCTGCAAAACTTAACCCCTATATCATTACCCCTTGTACCCCCTTGCATTAGTCGTGCATCTGCCGGTGTGGCTTGCTGAGTACTGTGGTTGTACTCATTCTTGCTCTATCTTTCTCCCCCCTTCAGTAAGAGAAGCTTTGGAGAAGAAGTCTTAGGTGGAGTCTTGGCTTATACCCCAGTTGAGCGCCTGTGAAGATGGAGCCGTAGGCCCGCTAGTCCGCTGCTGTTTATTTTTGATTGTCAGGCCTTAAGTGCCTTTGTAATAATGTAAATATTATCGATATAATAAAGATATGTCTTTTATATCATGTTTGTATGCTGTACCCCTGCTTTTCCTAGGACGGGGATTAATACACTAGCGTTCGGGAAAATGAAATTTTCCCGGTCGCGACAAATTGGTTCTGAGTGATGATGAAGGCGATGATGCTGGAAAATTTGGAAATAAAGAGGCGACCGGAAATCAACCGAGACAAGCCAATCCGAAGAAGAAAACATCTAGTCGTCCCATGCTGAAAATCAGGAAGTCTTCCAGGTATAAATCGTTTGACGATCCTCCTTGTATTGATGCTCACTCATTATTAAAATAATACTGATAGCACAACTCAAACTCGTAGGAAGCCATCTGACATAGATCCTTCTGGAAAGGACTCTGATCTGACTAACATGGAGACGGGTTCTTCAAAAGAAACTAGGCCGACTGCAAAAGATCACCTGAGTGATAATCAACCGGCAACCGATAATGTAGAACCCAGCAACATGCCCCCGACTGGAAACCAGTCGGCCGAAGCTGGAATTGGAGTTAACCAGGAGCCCCCGACTGGAAACCAGTCGGGGACAGAACCAAACCAAGAGATCCCTGAAGTTGAAACTCAAGCAAACAACCCTCTCGGAAAGGATGCCGATAATGATCCAGGATCCAGCTCTTCTGTAAAAGCATAAGAGCCCACTCGTCTCCGACCGGAAATCATCACAGGTAAGCATATTATCCAAAATCATTTTGGTCTGACAAACTTTCTCCAATTGTTTCATCGCTTTTCATAAATGCCTAAGGCCCGATAGTCAGCGACAAAGAAGAAGTCCTCCAGATACAGTCAGCTGAGGATTACCGTCCACCCATTTTAGTCAAGTGGTGGGACGACGATATGCAACCTCAAGGAATTGTGATCAATAAGCAAAAAGAAGATGAGGAAGTATGCCTGCTGAAAAAGGCACTCAGCCAGGCTACCCGCATTGTAAACGTAAGTTTCTTCGTGCACGGCATCAACCATCTTGTTTGCCATTTAGCTCAAATGCCGGTAAAACTGTTTTGCAGAGAATCTATCTCAGGAATGAAGCGAAAACCGCGACCCTGGAAAAATTAGTTCCTCATCTCGGAACCCTTCAGGCCACCAGAGACCAGCTGCACGAAGTCAAAGAACTTGCCAGAAAAACTGAGCATGATCTGAGGGATCGGATTGTCGAGCTCCAGGAATCCAACTTTGAACTAAGTGGCTCATCAAAAGGTACACACAAACTCTGTCCAACTTATTTGTGCTGTCATCTTTGTAATATCAATTAACCAGGGGCAATATAGTGCAAGCCGCCAAGATATCTCAACTGGAAAAGCAGATTCAGACTCTGGAAAACGACAAGGCTGAATTGGCAAGACAGAGGGACTCGGCTTTGAAAGACGTTGAAGGTACTAGCAATCAATACTTCAAAAGCCATTATCTTCTTTATGCTTACTCATTGATGTGAATCTGTTGATGCAGACCGCAAAATCAAGTCGCAGGCTCAATTTGATGTCTTAGTCAACAAAATCAAGAGGCTTGAAGGGGCCAGGGATGAAGTCGC
Organism: Oryza sativa Japonica Group; assembly: GCF_034140825.1. Classification (NCBI taxonomy): domain Eukaryota; kingdom Viridiplantae; phylum Streptophyta; class Magnoliopsida; order Poales; family Poaceae; genus Oryza; species Oryza sativa. The sequence continues at coordinate 8,672,173 of NC_089041.1, forward strand.
TAACGCTACTACCCCACTCGTCCAAGCCATGTTCTTCAATAACAATGGTCCGAGTACATTCGATGCTTCCGAAATCTTCGACAAGCTGAGAGTTGCTCCCGATACATATTTTAAGAATATCAAAGAGGCTAGAAGTATGGGAGCAAGCCTGGCGTTGGCAATGACCAAGTCTCTATACCCGAGGACCGACATTGACGCCATTGATGGCTTTGCAGACGGGACGAGCGAAGAAGCTGCTCTTGACCTCATCAACGATGCGCAGAAAGCCGCCAATAAGATAGCAGTTTATGTAGTTGAGAGATTCCAGGACAACGACCTTCAGCCGACTGGATCTGATAACTCTGATAATGAAAAAACTGATACCGATTGATGTTATATCATAACAATGATTCTGATGATGATGATTATGATGGAGGCACAATTTGTACAATACCGATGAATTTATGCTGTGCTCAATATTTCAAACTTAACTTCTGATTTCTTAAAAGCTTTTGTGAAACCTTATTGAGCCTAAAACCCGCAAAAGCTATTAAAAAAGTTTCAGTCCTCATTGACTAAGCCAAAAGATCAAGCAAGGCAATGATAAATCAAGTAAGCAAATTGAATTGATAAAAATCACACTCCATTATTATTATAGTTGCCCCCCGACTGATAACTTCAAGGGAAAGCTTGATGTTAGCGGTCAAAATAGGGAAATACAAAAGTAATGCTTAAGCATAAAAACGACGAAGATGCTCGATATTCCAGGAGTTGTCGATAGGAGTACCGTCTTCATGCTTGAGTCGGTAGGAACCTGGCCAAGTGACTTCGGAGACTATAAATGGCCCTTCCCATAAGGGGGATAACTTGTGCCGATCTCGTGTAGTTTGAATTTTTCTCAGAACCAGGTCGCCGACTAAGAAGGCTCGTGATCGAACGTTGCGATTATGATAACGGCCGCAACCCTTGCAAATATCGAGCTGACTGAATTAAGGCTGCTTCCCGGGCCTCTTCCAGTCGGTTTAGATCATCTACTCGGTTTTCTCCGTAGCGCTCATCGCGAAAGTTGCGAAAACGTAAAGATTCAAATTCCACCTCACTAGGCAACATTGCTTCTGCTCCATAAACTAGGAAGAACGGCGACTGGCCCGTGGCTCGACTGGGAGTGGTGCGCAAGGACCAAAGTACAGATTGCAGCTGTTCTACCCACTTGCCGGCATAGGGATTCAGTCGGTCGAAAACTCGTGCCTTTATTCCTTGGAGTACCATGCCATTGGCTCGTTCGACTTGTCCATTGCTCATAGGGTACGATACGGAGGCATAACAGATTTAATGTCGAAGTCTTCACAGAAGTCTTTAAATACTCCACCAGTGAATTGAGTGCCATTATCAGTGATGATCCGATTAGGTACCCCAAACCGGTGCACAATATTGATGAAGAAATCTCTAGCCTTGTCTGCTGTGATTGTGATGACCCGTTTAGCTTCAATCCACTTGGAGAATTTGTCGACAGCCACAAAGAGATGAGTATAACCACCGACTGCCTTTTTGAATGGGCCGACCATGTCAAGCCCCCAAACCGCAAACGGCCAGGACAACGGGATGGTTTGCAACTCTTGGGCTTGTAGATGAGTTTGTCTGGCGAAAAATTGACAACCTTCACATGTCCGCACAATCTTATCAGCGTCGGACACAGCTGTAGGCCAGAAAAAACCTTGCCGGTAAGCCTTGCCGACAATGGTCCATGCAGCAGCGTGATTGCCACAGATACCAGAATGTATATCCTTTAACAATTGTCTCCCTTCCTCCAAAGACACACAGTGTTGCAGAATTCCTGATGGACTTTTCTTGTACAGCTCGGCCTCGTGAATGATATAGAGCCTGCTACGCCTGGAGATCCGCTTGGCTTCATCCTTATCTTGGGGGAGTTCTTGTTTGGTCAGAAATCTTATAAGGGGCTCTCTCCAGTCGGCTTCGATCATACCTACGTCTTGAGTGTCCATGGCCTCGATTGTTTTTCCTTGGTACGGTTGGTTCATAAAGATGTTTAACAAACACTTTGGAAGGACCTGCTTCTCATTTTGAACCGAAGTTAGTGAGTCTGCTTCGTTATTGTGCCGAAGAACGTGGGTGAGTTCGAGCCCATCGAACTTGTCTTTCAACTTGCGTACCTCTTGCCGATAAGCGGTCATGTTATTATCAAGGCAGGACCACTCTTTCATAACTCGATTAACGACCAACTGAGAATCTCCACGAACTATCAGATGCCGAATTCCCAAAGAGATTGCAATCCTTAGTTCGTGAAGAAGCGCCTCGTATTCTGCCACGTTTTGAGATGCAGAAAAATGTATCCACAATATGTAGCTCAATCTTTCTCCAGTCAGGGAGATCAAAACAACCCCGGCTCTAGTGCCTGAAAGCCTCTTCGACCCGTCAAAATGCATGGTCCAATACTCCATCTTCTCCTCGGGTATGTCTTCTTGGCACTCGGTCCACTCGGCGACAAAGTCGGCCAAAGCTTAGGACTTGATCGAAGTTCGCGGCTTGAAGGATATATCCAAGGACATCAATTCTAAGGCCCACTTTGAGATTCGTCCATTTGCTTCACGATTATGAAGTATATCCCCGAGTGGAAACGATGTAACCACCGTGACCGAGTGACCTTGGAAGTAGTGAGATAATTTCCTGACGGTAATTAAAACACCATATAATAGCTTCTGGACCTGAGGATATCTTGTCTTGGAGTCGACCAAAACCTCGCTAACGAAGTAAATTGGTTGTTGGACTTTTTGAACATGGCATTCTTCTTCACGCTCAACAACCAGGACCGTGCTCACAACCTGGGAAGTTGCCGACACGTATAACAATAGCGGCTCTTGCGGATGTGGTGAGGCCAAAACTGGTGGAGAGGTGAGAAGTTTCTTCAAGTCTTCAAAGGCTTTATGTACTTCGGGTCCCTACTGGAAATTGTCTGCTTTCTTTAACAGCTTGAAGAATGGCATCCCCCGCTCGCCGAGTCGTGAAACGAACCAGCTGAGCGCCGCCATGCAACCAGTCAGCTTTTGGACATCTTTCTGGGAGCTCGGCGGTTTCATGTTGAGGATGGCGTTGATTTTCTCCGGGTTGGCCTGTATGCCTCTATGGGACACCACAAATCTAAGCAGCTTCCCTGACGGTACTCCGAAGATGCACTTTTCAGGGTTTAGTTTCATCCTGAAAGCGCGGATGCTCGCAAAGGTTTCTTCTAGATCTGTAATCAAATCATCCTTCTGCTTGGTCTTGACGACTACGTCATCCACATAAGCTTCGACGTTGCGGCCGATCTGAGTCGAAAAATATCTCTGGATCATGCGTTGGTAAGTTGCTCCTGCATTCTTCAATCCAAAAGGCATGGTGATATAGCAGTAGGCCCCAAAGGGCGTGATGAATGAAGTCTTCAAGCAGTCGGATTCCTTCAGTCGGATCTGGTGATATCCTGAGTAGCAATCTAGAAAACTGAGTAGCTCGCAGTCGGCGGTCGAGTCAACTACCTGGTCAATGCGAGGCAACCCAAAAGGTTCTTTGGGGCAAGACTTGTTGAGGTCGGTGTAATCGACGCACATGCGCCATTGCCCGGTCTTCTTCTGAACCAAGACTGGGTTAGCCAGCCAGTCGGGATGAAGGACTTCTTTAATGAAGCCCGCTGCTAACAGCTTGGTCAATTCCTCCTTGATCGTGTCCTTCCTATCTTGTGCAAAGCGGTGGAGTCGTTGTTTGATGGGTTTAGCGTCTTCCTTATCATGTAAAGAGTGCTCAATCACCTCTCTAGGAATATCAGGCATATCGGATGGTTTCCACGCAAAGATATCTTTATTATTTTGAAGAAAGGTGGTGAGTGCGCTTTCCTATTTACAATCTAACTCAGCGCCTATTACAGCAGTCTTAGTAGGATCAGAAGGATCTAAAAGAATTTTCTTGGTCTTGGCTTCGCTTTCTCCACTCTTTGAGATCTTGGTTGCAGGCACTTCTCCTTCGCTTACCGTGGTTGCAGCCAGTCGGATGTCTTCTCGGGCGATCGCGATCTCTCGGGTTTGGGCCATCTCGTAGCTTTCCTTGTCGCATGTGACGGTTTGTTTGATGTCGCTCCGCAGGGATATGACTCCTCGAGGACCAGGCATCTTCATCATCATGTAGGTATAGTGCGGGACAGCCATAAATTTGGCTAACGCCGGGCACCCCAGTATGGCGTGATACGCTGTCTCGAAATCAGTAACTTCGAAGCAGACGTTTTCTGTGCAGAAGTTCTCCCGAGTACCGAAGGTGACTGGAAGAGTGATCTGGCCGAGTGGTGTAGCGGATAGCCCTGGAATGACTCCGTGGAAGGGCGCATTACTCGGTTTCAATTATGTGCGAGGTATCTGCATGTCGTCCAGGGTCTTGGCGAAGCGGATGTTGAGTGCAATGCCGCCATCGATGAGGGATCTCCGAAGCTTGACACTGCGAACCACTGGGTCTAGTACTAGGGGGTACCGCCCCGGGTGGACCACTCGGTCTGGATGATCCGAGCGGTTGAACTTGATTGTTGTCTCTGACCACCGAAGATATTGGGGCATGTCGGGTTGAACAGCGTTAATCTCCCGTTCGGTCAGCTTTTGTTTTCTTTTAGATTCATAAGCTAGAGGTCTGCCAAAGATGTGGTTGAGCTCCTTGCGATGGTCTTGAAAACCTGTCGGGGCATCGTCGTCATCGTCCTTCTTTTTTGACGTGCTTTGATCTCCGTCGGAGGCCTTCCATGCATTCTTGGCGTATTGTTCTGCAAACTGCTTGTAGACGAAGCAATCTTTGGCTGCGTGATTGGAGTTAGGATGATGCGGACATTGGGAGTTCATGACCTTGTCAAAAGTATTGACGCGCGAACGTTGTCGGGAGGAATGTGATTGTCAAAAGTAGTTGCAACAAGTTCCTCGGGCTTACGCTTACGGTCCTTGTGATTGGTACTTCCACCCCCTCCCATAGTCGGCGTATCTTTCTTTGGCTTCCAAGTGGGACCCGACTGCTTGGACGCGATGATGGCATCTTCGGCTTTGGCATACTCGTTGGCTTTCTCGAACATCTGCTTGACCGTCCTGGGAGGCTTGCGCCCGAACTTGCCGACTAGATCTTCGTGACGAATCCCCTTGGTGAAAGCGGCAGTGATGACGTCATCGGTAATGTCGGAGATCTTGTTGCGTTGTTCAGAAAAGCGCCGGATATAATCTCGAAGGGATTCTCCAGACTTCTGAATGACGTTGTAGAGATCAAACTGTGTGGAAGGGCGTTCAAAGGTGCCCTGGAAGTTGGCGATGAAGTGGTCGCGAAGCTCCGCCCATGATCCAATCGTGCCACGGGGTAACCCATGAAGCCAGGACCGAGCAGAATCCGCTAGGGCCACAGGCAAGTAGTTTGCCATGGCTTTGCTGTCTCCTCCTGCTGCACGGATTGCGAGACCATAGACGGTGAGCCAAGACTCCGGATTAGTGGTGCCGTCATACTTCTCGATTCTAGTCGGCTTGAAGCCGGCTGGCCAATCCACTCGACGCAGGTCGTTAGTAAAGGCAGCAACTCCATCCACGTCGTCGTCATAGCGATCCGGAGAATGGCGGTGCGCGTAGCCTCGTGCTACGCGGCGCTGATTGATTGTATCACGAAGATTGACGGGGCGCCTACGAGGTGGGGAGCGAGGCCGTTCAACTCGGCGCTCCCTGTGTCGTTCGGGAGGCGAGTGGACAGATCGCTCGTTGTGGCCCCTGCTCCTGCAATTGTATCCCGCGCCAGCAATGCTGAGGCTTGGCTGGTGATAATCTTGAGACCGAAGATGGGGAACTCGGCTACCAGTCGGCGTGCGGACGCTTGCGGAGTTAACCGGGACCGAGGCGGCAATCATGGTCTTGGTCTGGTTCAAGATGTTGATAACGTGATCAGCTTGGTTGAGTGCGTCTTCCTTGAGGAGGGTGTCGAGGAGAGTGATCGCCGCAACCGCGTTCTGTTGAGGGGTGCAGAAGACCGCTGTCCCCTCAACGCCTTGCTGCCTGATAAGATCTCGCGCTCGTCGCCCTACATCCAAGGCTCGTTGTCATCGGTCCTCAGCCTCCTTTGCAACCCGTTCACGTTCCTGTTGCTCACGCTGCAGCTGTTCTTGCTCTTGTGCTTGGCGCTCCTCTTCCAGTCGGCGTCGCTCGGCCTCCTATTGTACGCGTCGTGCTTCTGCTTCTCGGGCTTGGCGTTGTTCTTCCGTCTCGTTATCGGCCATGAAGACGCCGAAATAGAGAGGGGTGTAGTTATCTTCAAAGCTTTCGTTGAAGTCGTCGAGGTCACGGTTGTCATAGAGGTAGCCGAATTAATCATACTCTACGATCTCTGTTGGTCGTGAGTCGACGCCGGGGGAGCTGAAGTAGCCTTCCAATTGATCCGTCGAAATCGTGCCGAGTGGCTGGAGTATGACGCCGACTTCCCTGGAGCTAGGCCGGATCCATGCTAAAGCCGGATCCCGCTTAGGCCTACGGGGAGAAGACGTCCTTGTAGTGAAGACGACAGCCAGATCGTCGGGGAGTTTCATCAGGATTGGCGGGTAGGCCCCATCATCTTGATCTGGTGGTGTTGAAGTAGATGGGATCTCGTCCAAGTGGTTTGGAGCCGACTTGATCGAGATAAGCTTGGGGTAGATCTCGGCCGAGTTCGGAATACCGAACGGGGCTGGGACCTGGTCTCTCCCTGACTGATTTGAATCCGAGTCGAGGAGAGAAATCTTGCCGAAGTCGTTGGTGATGAAGTCGAGGCTGCTGAACCAGAACGCTTGCCCGGGAGGGAAGACGAAGTCGTCGATGCCGGAGACGGAACCCATCGCACTTAATCGGCGAAGAACTTGACGCTACCCCTACCTGGCGCGCCAACTGTCGAAACAAGATTTCGGCAATACTAAAAGGGGGTGGCTACCAAGCTAGAAAAGTGGATGGGTTTGGAGACAAATAATTTTATACAGGTTCAGGCCTGCTTAATCAAGAAGTAATACCCTACTCCTGTCCAGGGATTGATCCGCCGAGTGTATTATTGATCGTATGATCTGGGAGAAAATCGTGTCCCTAGAGGGACCCGGACCCCTCCTTATATAGGGGAAGGGGTCAGTATTACAAAATACAGTCCATATCCCTAACGGAATATGCAATTACAGATAAAATACAATCGTCACCGACTAGGATCTCGTATATTTCTTTGACATACAAGTTTAAACTTAACCCGAGTCCTCATAAAGATATTCTATCTATATATGGCACCCTGTACCTAGTCGTACTATACATGCCATGTAGATATGGGGTATCCATAATCTCCACACCGCTGTTATGGGCGGGTCTAACAATGTCTTTCGTGATTAGTCTCATACCTCTCACCATAATAAATGATGCTGTAATTGGTAATAACTTGTTTAGCTCCTGGTTTGGAATGGTATATTCCTGGTTTGGAGATAGAACTGTGCAGCCGGGAATGGTTGTTCAGAATGGTTGGACCTATACAACGGGTATGTTGTATAGCGTTGGATTAATATTGTTTAATTAAATACTTTACTGTTTTTTCTATATTCTTAAGTATTTATTGAATGCCATTTATGCAAATAAGACTATATTATGCAATCCTTTGTTATCCCCTGCACTTGCATATTTGCTGCGTGGCTTGTTGAGTATGTCATATACTCACCTTGCAATCATTCATCATAGGAGGAGTTCTACAGTGATGCTGAAGGTGTGGAGGATTAGGCGTAGCCCTGGTCTAGCTACTTGTGGGATGGAGTCGCCTACGCTTTTTATTTTATTTTCCGCTGCTTAGATCTTTATTGTTTGAGAGGAACTATCTACCTCTGTAATGACTTTATATTCGCCTATTAAATAGAATAATAATTGCACTCTATTATCAATTTGTTATTGTGTGTCTCAGCTGATTCCTGGACGAGGGTTTACACGTATGTAAGCGTTTGGAGTTTTGGATAGAAATTCTGGGCGTGACAGATACTTAGGCTAAAGATCAATGCACATGGTTGGTGAAGATTCTATATGGCATACGATGAAGGTATTGTGTGCGTATGGGGTGCGGAGTCGAATTTGGAGGGAGTCCAAATTTGGTACAATTGTTATTTGTAAAGTTAGTTTCTTATACAGAAAGGTTTCCTAGGGGATTAGGACTTCTTGTACAAGTTTGGTTCGTGGCTTTAGGCTGCCTACCTCGGGTATATATAGAGAAGAAGGGTGTGGCCTCCCGGTATCGTTTTAGAGAGCATTGAGTTGGGAGAATAGTTAGGGTTTCAAGTTTAGTACTCGAGATTTTCGTGAGAAGTGCTGTTGTTGCACTTTATAAACACAAAGAGAAGTAATAAAGTTGTCATATACTTTGAGAGTTCTTCGATTTGTATTTGCTCGGGTTCGGCGGTCCAACCGGCAAGACACCACCGGTTAGACCGACGACATCGGATTGGTCTGACCGACGGACTAACGGCAGTCAGAGTCAGACTGGCGGCGGCTACAGACGACAGTAGCAGATTTCGGCGGTCAGACCGGAGCGACTACAGCGGTTAGACCGGTGGTTTCCATGCGGTTAGACCAGCGCATCTACTCCGGTCTGACCGTGTGACATCGAATTGAGGGTAACTTTTAATTCCGCTAAAAGTTTTGGTTTTTGGTACTACAACCATTCACCCCCCCTCTGGTTTTTGTGGTCTTACGTATTCACTACATACCTAAGTGACAGAAGCTAGCCTGATGTTGTGACAACCCTCTGAGCAACGCCTGGCATATATAGCCGTTTTCAAGACTGTTCGTTCTGAGCTGAAGATATTAGCAGAGCACTTTTTAGATGATTGGGTTGATTTGTTTGCTAGGAAATATTATGTATTTAGATGAAAGCAAACATTAATAGTATTAATTAGATGATTTGGTTGATTTTATTGCCAGGAAATATCTTTGATAGCTTGGTTGAGTCATCAATGACAACTAGGGCCATCCTCCTATCTTGCAACAAAGTTGTGATGGTAAATCCGTGTTAATTAATCTTGATTACTTCAGTCTCCAGAATGTTGAAAAAATATTTATGTTGTAAAGTTTGTCTAAATTTATACGTCGTAATCTCAATCATAAATGATAGGCATCTCTGCACGACTGCACACAGTTTAACTGCCTCAGCCTAAGTAAAGAGCATGCAGCTTATTTACATGCAACAAAAATCATCACACTACACACAAGTGATATATAGCATGAACCTTCAGAACCAAATAAGGCAGTTCTCTGCTTTGAGAAGAACTGTAGGGAAGTTCAGGGCGATAACAATGAAAATTCCATATCTAGCCTGATGAAAGATTCAATAACAAATCTTAGCAAATGGCACAATAAGAAGGAGAAGCATCAGGAATTCAAGTTAAAAAAACAGGAGTTCAACTCGAGGAGGAAAATCCATTTCGTTAGGTGCAAATCAAGAGCATTGGCATGATTCCAACTTCTCAGTATCAAATCCATTCATCACTTCTAGCCCCTTCTTTTGCTTTTCATTTAGTCTGGTTTCTTCAGCTTCTTGATAGAACCAAACATCTCCATGTCTGAATCTTTATCCAGGGAAAAAAATTGCTTCAGTTCCAGAAGCTGAACTGAATGCACCACATCTTTTAGTATTTTTTCTTCAGATCTTTCTGATAGACGTAATAAACTGGCGTCTCTGTAACACCTGAGCATAATAAGGTTTCATGTGATTTAGCTTGTGTAGCAAAAAGGATTATGCATGCATAGTGCAGTTTTCGGTCTGTAAGAAAAAATATATATAAACCTGTACTGCATCTTCATGAGTGGTGTCTAGTGCCAAACAGCTACAGATTTCTTTAGACGATATTGCAAGAACCAGTGTCTCAGTGAGTAATCATTGGCAGAGTTGAGCATCACCTGATTGTATGCTGGAAGGAAAAGACAAATGCTATATATGTTATCAATTAAAAAAGTCGATAGGTGATTTAACCACTCGATCGGGCAGGCTTAGCCGTCCGAATATTGGTTTATTTGTTCAACAAATCAGACAATAAAATCAAAATAATTTTATTTCGTATGCTTGTAGTTTTCAAGGGTAATAAAACATATCAGTTAATTTAAATCAACCAAACTCATATGTTTTACCTTTGTGTATCTTCTTTCTTACGTTCATATATCAGGTAAACCATGACACACTATATATATCATCATGCTTTGCTTCCCTTTGCAGTTACATCAATGTCTGTAATCATGTTTATTCGAAACCTCAAAAGTAGGTTTTGCATCGGATTGTTACACCTGTCCTGTCCACGAGATTGCATCCATCCAGAAGGGAATGAAAAGAGCATCAAGGCATTTTTGGCAAATTCTTGATTTTGTTCTTGAGCGTGGCATTTACCAATCCATTATATATATTTTCTGAAATCGCATATGCAATGCTGTATTGCTGCTACTTGTTTGCGGCGATGGTTAGGGTTCGACATTGGATCAATCGTCAGTTAATGTTTATTATTCTTTGGTTTGGTGTGTGTCAAGTAGGAAACTTTTTTTTTTCGAACGGTATAATCGTCTCTTCGGCAACTGGGCAATGGGGAAGTAGTAGATCCATGTGATTGCAAATGATACTGCATTCCTTTCTCAGTACATGATTCAGGGGTTGGGTTGGTTGGGTCAGTGAAGAAATCAGCAAAACTGCAGTCCACAAGATACAGTGAATTATGCTTACAAGGTGTTTGTCTTAATGGCTGCAAGTTGACACTTCACAGCATGTCCTTTGCATTTATAACTATAAAAGGTCGTGTTCTATGCATGCTAGCTCGTGCTCATCACCAGTTGGTAGATTTGTGCAGTTATTTTCCCTGATTATTATATTATCTCACTATATGATGCAAAAATTTAAAGCTCATGTTATCTCATGATGTGGTATGCTCTTTATACAATCTCTCAGTAGTTCTCCAAAGTGCCTCACCAATTTGTGATCAACATTTTTTCCCAATAAAATGCTATGCTGACTATCGCACTATATATCTCATTTTTGAAACACAATAGTATGAGTACTGCTTTTGATTTTGTATCGTAGTCATTCACTCAACATGTATGTTGCCTTGTTGTAAAAACAGGGTAGTATGAATTAAATACTGAAGCCCAGAAATTCACTCCCATAGTGCAACTGTAAATTTGTAACTGAATGAATTGCAGTAATTGCTTTGGTACTAATAGGTAGTGTAAATTGGTATTGGTAACTGACTGAAACAATACTCACTTCTCATATCCTGTCCATGACATCTACTGTTCATGCTGGCTGTTTTTCTTTTCATGTGCGGATTCTAGTATTCCACTCGGGTGTTTCCTGCAATAAGCTGAGTAAGTAATTTTAGACTTCAGTGAGCAACTGTAGATTAATTTATCATTATCACATTCTAATAGTTTATTAATAGGATTCATGTCGATAAACAAGTTTACATTTCCTTGCCTTTCTATCATTTTAAATTGTTTTTAGTTAAAGTAAACGGTATGCCCATGGAACTTTATCTTGTGCTAGATTATTTTTCTTTCAGCACTGCTCAGTAAGCTTTCTTATTTACCAATTATTGGAAACATATGTCAAATCTAGAATTTCATATCCATTCTGTTTCTACCAATCGCACAGTGGTTTTACACATGTGTTGCTATCTTGTCTCCTTACCAGTATCTAACAATTGCAAGGATCTACACTCATGTATCAACTCAAGGTGACAAACAGCAGCCACCCATCATCTTGACTGATTCGATATTGAATTATTGATCTATGGAAGAATTTGTTGCTTTGGTCGGCTGATAGATATATTAAGATGAAATATATGCAGCTGCTTCATCTGTTGAGATGTCACATGACTGTCTGAATTTGTAGAGTAGGCAAGCTAGCTTGTCTTAAAGCTTTGATATTTCTTTAATTAACATGTGTATGTTGAAACCTAAATTTATTTGGTGAATTATGTGGTTTCACCTTATATGGATGTGAGCTGTGGTGCATGTAGCATGTGGTGTTTCTTTTTTGATGCAATAAGTGACAATAAAAAAGAAACTAAATGAAAATCAGAAATAAAAAATAATTATATCCACTGTACAAACCCAGTAACGATTGCTTCCCGTGTGTTTATTATACTATAACGCACGGTAACACACCGGAGCATACCGAGAGTTTCCGTCAGCGCACGGTATGTTACCGTGTTTTTGGTTCACCCGGGAACCTACCGTTCATTTGACGGTGAACTCCGTTACGTTAAAATTTGCCACGTGGTAGGGACAGGTGTTCCCGTGAGTTTCTGGACACCCGGTATGGTCCCTAGTGTTACCGTGCGCTTTTTGCATATCCCCATGGGAACTGCGCACGGTAAAGTGGTGAAGCCGCCGTGTGTTCGTTACCGTGTGATGGCACACGGTAACGCTGTTCCGGGGCGTTTTTGGCTAGTTACCGTGTGTTTTTGTCACACGGGAGCTTTCCAGTCTCCAGTACTAACATCATCACTTATCATAAATTTGGATTTTGAGATGCTGACCCTTAAATCAGACAAATTATGGACATATGGTGCAAATGTAAAAAAAAAAACTCTTCAATACAATAAGAAAAAAATGATGTTTTATTATTTAAGATTTCGCACAATGCTCATGGTGATACTTTTTTTATGATTTACATTGATGATGAATTGTTGAGTTTTTAAGTTCTCAAACTAATTAATTAGATTTTTACTAATTTTTTCAACCCGTGCAATGCATGGGTGGGCAACTAGTAATTATAATTGGTCTCTCCCCGAATTAGTTGGTTATGGACATTTTCTATTTGTAAGTGCTAGGAGGCCATCAGCATATGACATGCCCGAATGAATCTTATTTGCTACCTGGATTTCTGAGATGACTAAACAATTTTTTCAGTTTGTGGTAAAAGGAATGGGTAGCTGCTCCTCTGAAGGTACAAAGGATGGGTTTTAAATGGGTGGAGCTTATCTACTAAAAAAACAGAAAAGAAGCAGATGTTTGTGATCATAGCTGGTTGCTCGTAAACCATATGCTCATGCATTTATGTTGTAAGTCTGTTGATTCCTTGTAAATCCTCTCAGGATATGAGTCTGTGACGGTGTGACCTCAAGATCAGAGCAACAATTTACTTGTATTTGTATATAAAAATATGGATAACAAAGATGTGAAAGTAAATCTGAAATCATTTTGCTATCCTGAACTAAACAAACTCTAAAATTGATTTTGCTTGATGAACTAAACTCTGAGAAATGATTCTATGTTTGTTAGGCAGTGTTGATTTCATCATCATGTCCATTGCACAACCAACACGATATGTGTGCAGCAGAACATTGCAAATACTGGTATGTACAATAAATTAAGTGGTGAGGATAAATTACTTTGGTGATGGCATGTCAATATGATCACGTGTATTTGATTCTCAATTTACTATAGATATTTCTGACAATGTAATTATATGTCAGATTCAATTTTTAGCTTAGGTGATGCTTCAATGATTTTTGTTTCCTGTATTAATGCAAACCCTGTGCTAATATTTATTTGGGGTTGTTTTGTGCCCTTTAGGTGGTACAAGTAGAGGAGGAAAGGCATCTGCCACATCTCTCGCCTCTGCTGCTCAAAAGGCTAAAATCATATGATTTTGTGCCTCTGCTGGGACTACACACCAGTAAACATTGGGAAGTTGGAAGGTGGTCTTCTTGAGTGGATTTACTGACAAGCTCTTCCTTATCGTTATATGGTTATTGGTCTGTATCATGGTTACTATTTGATATAACAATATGTATTTGGAATACACATTTTTTTGAGAAAAGCAGTGGCCCCAGTTGTACACCAGGCTTTTTTTAAGAAAGATAGCCCGCACATTCACATGGGTATGTATTATAGTTTGTGTTTCAAATGCTATAATGACATGATATAAACTGGAGTACAATTCTAGAATATAATTCGGAAAAGAATTTCACACAGATGCACGGGCATTTTATTTGTTATTAAAAAAAGAATGCTAAAAGGAATCACACATCAATATATATATATATATATATATATATATATATATATATATATATCTATATATATATATATATATATATATATATATATATATATATGTATATGTATATGTATATGTATATGTATATGTATATGTATATGTATGCATGCATGTATGTATGCATGTGTATATATATAGAGGTAAATTAGCTGGTGCTACATGGAGTATGGGCTCCAAGAGAATCCACCGTGTACTATGCTTTGAGATCCGTGCTACTTAAAACCAGAGTGTTAGACATATAGTAACGGGTTAAACCCGATTAGACCTTTCTATTTTTGTTGTATCCTCATGATTTGCATGCAGCGTGTGCACGACATGATGCGATTCCCTTTCCATAGAGCAAACATGCATGTACTAATTTTCTGGTGATTGCATGATAATTTATTTCCATATGATTGTGTGATAATTTATTTTCATATTTGAGATGACATTGAATTGGATCCACAAATTTCGATGTAAATCCACTAATTACGTTGTAATTGATTTAATTATTTCCATCATACCAATTAATACTTTCCATTCTTTGTGTACATGTAAAATGATAGAGATGACACACTCCACTCTCGACTCAATGCTACATACACCGATGGCCGGACGTCGGCGAGCTTATTCATCGCCAAGCTATTGCGCCACCGGCCGGACGTGGGAGAGAGCTTCTTAATTCGTAGTGGGCTACTGGTCGTTCGCGAGATTCGTCAACGCACAACCAGGTCTCCGACGCCAATCAGTTGCTTTTTTTTGCGCCGTCGATCGTCCATGACTCTCAAGCTCGTTCCTCGCCATGGAAATTTTTTAAGGTACCTTATATATGTATCGATGATTTTTCGTTTTCAAAAGTATTTTACTGATCTGGGAGCGTAACACATGTTCTGTCGCGCTTCCATGTTGTACGTAGCTTCGTCGCCACGCGCTGCTCGCCGCCGCACAGGTCGTCTTTGAGATTCGTCGTCACGGCCGCCGGCATCGGTCATCCACGATCGCGCAGCCGTGTCATTGTGTGCTTCGTCGCCATGCACCGCCATCACCAGTCGTCGGTGAGGTTCGTCACCACTGTCGGCGCCGGTCGTCCATGATATGATGTTCGTCGTTCACTCCGTTACTTTCAATTTGAATTATTTGATTCATATAAAAAAGGAAGAAGGGAGGGAATATGACTTTTGCAGTTTCCATGTACGTTAGGATCGACCAGCTACAGGTTATCATTTTTTTTATTCTTGCTGTATATGTCCTTTCGTCGTTGCCTCGTGGCGAAATCGTTCGCAAGCTTTGCTGTTATCCTCCGAGAACAGTGTATAGATTAATTCAGAACTAGTTTATTCTTTTATTTTATATCTGAATAACTTTTGGTGTATTTTTCATCAAAAATATATTGTGACAAGAGGTTCTTTATCATGAATTCATTGAATCAATATTGTGACTGCTGTGTATATTCCAAATGGAGACAGTACCCGCTAATTAGTGCTTTACTGCTTTCGCCTCATACCCAATGGCACATACCCAATGCTATATACCCAGCTAAATACCGTATTTTAAATTAGATATATACCTAATTTAAAAGAATATAAAAGTCAGGCATATACCCAATTTAAACGGATATACACCCTACTTAAAATCAGGTATATACCCAATGGCATGTATCTATGATAAAAAATAATTAAAAAAAGGGACATCTATAGTTTTGAGTTCAGTTTAAATTAATAAACAAGGTATATAAGTGCCTAACTAAAACACTATGCATATCCACATACCCATAACTTCAAATTTTTGGGTAAGCACCCCGTAATTTTGGGTAGGTACTAATAGGTATATATATGGTACATTAGACTTAAAAATATAAATATAGTACGAATACCCTAATAATGTTGCTATATAACTCGAATATATATAATTACAGTACGCATAATAGGTACTTGAAAATATTGCTATATTTTTCTATAAACCACTATTTTTCTATACCCAGACACAGTAGGTATATTATACTTAGATACATAATGGTACATAGCCAGAAAAAAAAAGGTGATAGTTTATTCGATGGTCATGCAAACTTTAATTTCTTCCAAGCTCATGCAAACTAATAAGGAGTGTATATATTACATATATAAATCAGTACTATGTATATACCTACATGAATGTCACCCGCGTATCAAACTATATTACGTATATATGTACATCGGTACTATGTATATACCTACAAGGGATTTATTTCCCTTTCATACCCAATTTTTTAGTATATACCTACACGAATGCCACACGCGCATCAAACTATATTACATATGTACATCGGTACAATGTATATACCTACATGGGATTTTTTTCCCTTTCATACCCAATTTTTGAGTATATGTCAAGCTTTGCACCTAAAACTTGGAAAGTGATCCGCAATGCATACTTTGTGACTTAAATAGCTAAATTAATGGCATCATGAATGGAATAATTTGGTACAGATACATTGCCATAAAAATGTGCTGCGATATATAGTATGCATGTTTTCAAATAATTAGTTTTCATGTTTCCAAATATGAGAAGGATCAGTATTTAATATTACATACCTAGTTTGCAAAAAAAAAAGTTCGTTTTTCCATATAGTCAGTTTCCATTTTTCACCATTATATTATCATTATTCAAACCTCACCATGCAATCACGTAAGTTTCCATATTTACAAGATATTATTTCCAATTTCACGCTCATTTAATGTTTCTATTTTTAAAATGTACATGCAATTATGATAATTCTCTCATCCAATTCCTTTTTTAATGTATTCAAATATATGGAATCCGTTCACTATTAAATCATGCACTCTAAACGGGTTTATACCCATTAAGCTCATACACTCAAATGATCAACCGATCAGCAACCATCCAAAGGCTCCCAACATTGGAGCCCATATGTATGTATGTATGTATGTATGTATGTATGTATATGTATATGTATAGGTAAATTAACTGGTGCTCCATGGAGCCCATGCTCCAACGTCATCCACCGTGCAACTGCTTTAGGATTCGTGCAAACCAAAAACTGGGTATTAATGAAATTAGCGGGTTTAACCCAATAAGAAAGATTTGCATCAGGGTATCTTGTACCTTTCCATTTTTTATCTTGCATGCATGCATTTCCAAATGAATTACGGATTTTGAATGTGATTATATATAATCACATTTAGAAAATCAAGCTTGTTAATTACGTTGGATTGATTGCTTTCCATGTATATTTGCATCAGGGTATCTTGTACCTTTCCATTTTTTATTTTGCATGCATGCATTTCCAAATGAATTATGAATTTTGAATATGATTACATATAAATACGTTCAGAAAATCAAGCATGTTAATTACATTGGATTGATTGCTCCGTGTATATGAATTTAGACGTTTCCTTTTATATATGTATATATATACCATCCGAGGGTATTCTAAATTTTAGAATTCAGATTAGATGCCCAGGTATATACGTACATCCGTCGCAGCCGTGATGCTGCGAGCTCCGTCGCGATGTCGTTACGCCGCCGGTCGTCCACGAGGTTAGTCGCTGCGGCTGCTGCTGGTTGTGCATCTGTGAGCTTCAATTCGTCGCCCGTCGCAAGCCATCCGCAAGCTTCGTCACCACGATGTCATCATCCGCCGTCCATGAGGTTCGTGGTCACCGCTGCCGGTTGTCCGTCAGGTACGTCCGTTGCACCACCGGCGGTCGCCGGCATGGTTCATGGGTAATTTGTTTCAATCTATTCTTATATCCTTCCTTACGTACGCGTACGAGTTCTACCGTTTTCCAGGTTAAGTGTAAACAATTTCCCTTGATGGTGAAGACCTCAAGATGGGAGTGGATCGTCCTAATAAGTTGCTTGTTCATCCTCCTACCAACCAATTTGAAGATCACACAATTATGGCAAAATTCATCATCAAAATCATGAGAGCATGTCTACTGCACATAGCCGCTATATTAAGTGTAAACAAACCAGAGCAACCCACTAACAGCCGAAAGCCGCATCTCGGAGGGTACACAAGAAATGCAAGCCATCAGAGAACTAAGCATCACTTGTAGAGTTTGATATTTACGTGTTACAGTGTAATAATTAGTGGCATTTAGCTTGAAACAGTGTTTACTATACTTTAATTAGTGCCCCATTTTTGTTATTTCCGTATCCAATCCGAATAATGTATATTTATGAGTGTATTACCGATGGGATACCCAGAAATTAGTTAAAAAATGTTGATTAGTCAATGTGTCATTGGATCGTTTTCTCTAAATCTCTAGCATAATTGCTGATTAAGTCAAAAGGAACAGCACATACCCAAAATTTTCATGTATTTACGTGCAAATTGGGTTCACACCCAAATTCACTATTTTTTTAGAATTAAATAGACACATACCCAATTTAAACAGGTTCAAAAAGATTTTATATACCTAATTTTGGGCCATAAAAAGTTAAATTAGGCACATGTCCAATATAAACGAGCATAACAATTTAAATGGGTATACACTTAGCTTAAACGAGTATGGGAAATAAACAGGGTTTTTTGGCGTTCATACCCAATATTTGGGTATATGTTCGTGAATACGTTTACACATAAATTTGGCACTACACCATGACATGGAATTACCAACAGACATCTGTTGGCAAAAATAAACAATTAGTGATAACATATCTGTCGGTAAAGGTTTTTGGCAAACTATATGTCAGCAATAGTGCATAATGAGACATGGTATATGTCAGTAATTCTAAATATATTTTTGGTCAAAATATCTGTCAGTAATTGTAAGAGTACGAGCTAATTATATGTCAGCAAAACTTAGTGGGTGTATATTAGACTATTAATAATACTATATTGCAAGCCCAAAAAGCCCATCTAGCCTATCATATATAAACCAAACCCTAATTTCCCCACAACCTTATCCTTTTCTTCCCTACCCAGCCGTCACGCACTCACGCTTCCTCCGGCGGCGGCAAGGCGACGGCATCGGCGGCCAAGGCGCGGGCGGCGGCGGCGAGCAAGGTGCGGGCGACGGCGGCGGCGGCGAGCAAGGTGCAGGCGACGTCATCGGCAACCAAGGCGCGGGCGGCGGCGGCGGCGGAAGCGGGAGGCGGAGGAGTGGGAGAGGCGGAAGAGGGGGAGGAGGAGGAGGCGGCAGAGACGAGAGGACCCCGTGGATGTGCTCGGGGAGGAGGTGATGGGGCGGGTGATGGAGCTCCTGGACGCACGCAGCACCTGGCGCTGGGTCGCCGCCGACGACCGCCTCTGGGCACCCAAGGTCCCCCCCCTCTCTCTCTCTCATCACAGCCTGCACGGCTCCTGTTCGACGAATTGCCTGCGAGGGGCACTCGATTCCCCCTCACGAGCGGTTAATCGAGCAGTGGCTACTCTCGTGTCTTCTGTTAGGATCGAGCATACCGTATTCGGGAGTGGTGTTGATTAGGAGCTTTTATAGAATTCTCATTTATTGATTGTCCAATCATGGTTGCCAAAAGAGAAAGAGCGCACATTCGGCTAGTGTGTTCTAAACTGTCTAATTTTCATTGGTATTTTGCAGGCTTATTTGATGAGAGCTGGGGCTGTCATTCATAGCCATGGGATGGAAACTTGCATTGCAACCATGCTTAATACTGGTGCAAAAGAGTTTAGGGTGAACCTACTTGTCTCTTTTCCCCATGAATCTTAGCTAATGCTCCAGTTCTGCTTTATATTTCTCATGAAGTTAGCTGTAATGTTTACAGAAATGTGGTAGTACTAAGAAAATGCACTATTTCTCATGTAGTGTACCACATTATGGACATTTTCTGTCTGATCTAATGTATCAAATTGAAAAACGGATAATTGTTCATATTTTTAGATTTCCGCTTACTTTTCCATTACAAGAACTTCAATGGTATTAACAATTAAGTGCTAATCTTCTATATGATGCACTATTCAATAAATTGGAGATTATGTTTGCTCCATTTCCTTTTCATTTCATGGCAGACATTATTATATATGTACTAGAAAGAGTGGTGAACATTTTTTTTTAAGATTTGATCTATTATTGATTTCACACAGACATGCATCAGCTATCAGGACCAGTTGGAATAATTGAAATGCTAATTGAGAACTTTGCATGCACCACATAGTACAGCAACTACTCAAGCCAAGTTCTATTTACTAGTGAAGCCATTTCCAACTTATATCAATCCATTTATTAGAAATATGCATGTACATTGTGTGTTTACTGAGTTTTTACTTGTAGAATGTACCATCCTAGTATAATTATTTTAAATAAAACTCCCTTAGTTGATCTCTGCAAATTAGGTGGCTAGCTGTCCTTGCAGTGAGTTGTCGTAGTACAAATTTGAAACAGTCTTCGGGCTTCAGATTTTCCATCTACATTAATTATGAAAATGTCACCTACATACATCTCAATTCTAATATAAGTTAACATTTGCAAGTGGGAGCCAATTAAACTGTACTTCAGCACTTATCTTCTTTTTATTTATTTACTAGCTATGATTTGCGACCTGTGGGTGAGCAATCAACTTCTTGCTGAAGTGTCAGAGAAGGGTACCTGAAGGAACAGAAGATCAACACTAACTTAAAGGCTCATACATCATGTAAGCTAAAATCAGTTTGTTCCCATAGTTTGTGAGATAAATTGCAATCCTTGCTGCTTGTAAATTGTAATTGAATCTGTTACGATTGCAATTATACTGCTTCAACATAAATTTCTCATAAAATGGAACTGGTAATTTAATATTGGTGGATTGTGAGAATATCGAAGCTATGCTACAGATTGAATTAAATGGAACTACATCAGTTATGTTATTGACACTTATCCTGCACATTTGACACTGATCTTCAATTCTGTATTGAAATAGTAGGTGTTGCATAGATTACTTAACATTGAATGGAGTATTATTATAATCTATATATCTGACCCTTAATACTTTTGTCTTTCTGATAATCTGATTCAAGTTTTTAGATGCTCAACTTATCATGGCGGTCACAAGATATTTTGGAGTGGCATTTCTCTACAAGGGAAATGCCTTGCCTGTTGTAGATTTGCCATCGTTTTGTCTCATTTTGTAGATTGTATAGGAGAATCTCTTTTTGTACAACTAACCTATGTACATGGCATTTGTAATTAAATGGAATTGGTATATTCAGTACTAATGGAATGTGGATGCATGAGAACTGTTGGTGGTATATTCAGTTCTAGATCAGTAGGAATTGATTCCATGAACTATATTTTTTTTAACCCAATGCAGGGCACACTAACAGAATATCTGTCAGAAAAACTGATATATGCAAACTGCGTATCTGTCAGTAATCCGTTAACTGTCGGTAAAGGACCATCTGTCGGTAACTTCCGTCTGTCGGTAATTCATTTGTAGGACTGTCGAGTTATCTGTCAGCAAACATTTATCTGTCGGAAAAGACCTTTGCCGGCAGCACTTGGCCTGACAGACCCTATCTGTCGGGAAAAGTTATGCTGACAAATAATTTGACAGCATATAGGTCCTTTCCTGACAGATATGTAGTAAGCAAACTTGGGGCATGGTGTAGTGATACCAAATTTTTCATGTATTTACATACAAATCGGGTTCGTACCCAAATTCACTATTTCTTTTTGAGAATTAAATAGACACATACTCAATTTAAACAGGTTTTAAAAAATTGTATGTACCTAATTTTGGGCCATAAAAAATTAAATTAGGCATATGTCCAATATAAACGAGCATAACAATTTAAATGGGTATATACTTAGCTTAAACGAGTATGGAAAATAAGCAGGGTTTTTTGGCGTTCATACCCAATATTTGGGTATATGTTCATGAATACGTTTACACATAAATTGGGCACATACCTAAATTTTTCATGTATTTACATGCAAATTGGGTTCATACCCAAATTCACTATTTTTTTTTCTGAGAATTCACTATGGCCCCATATACCCATCGACCACACTGTAGGTACCTACGTAATGCAGACCAAACTCATCATGTATATAGCTATTCTCTATTAGATCTAAATATTCAATTTTCCTAAAATTTCCTTGAACACTAGTAAAAATTATATGTACGTACAGATATACCCTAAAAAATATAAAAGTAATGTCATACTATATGCGCCCGAAATTTGTGCAAATCTCATCTCATAATCCAAACACCATACATGTATATTTTGTGTCTAAAATTGGAAAGTGAGCCGTAGTGCAGCAATAGCGAAATTAATAACACCGTAAATGGCAAAAAGAGATACGGGTACATTACCATATACCCAGCCGTAATATATGGTATACGTAAGCAACTCATATATCAAAGCGCGCAAATACCGCGGTTCAATATTTAGTTTTAAAAAAATGCTTTTGTTTTCCATATACTTAGTTTCCATGTTCCAAAATATGCAGTACCCATGATTTCATAGATATATTACCATTTATTCAAACATCATATTTAAAGTGAGTTTCCATATTTCCATGATATTATTTCCAATTACATGGACATTCAATGTTTCCATTCTGACCTTTACACGCACATAATATATGGAAAGTCTTTCATGCGCATTGCATGCATGCATAGAAACGTACTATTTACTGTTCATAAGTATCGTGGATTATATGGCATTCTCCCATTCATTCACTTTCCACTAATAAATTCTAAACGGGTGTATACCCATTAAGCTAATATACTGAAATGGTAACTCTGATCATCAGCAATCCGACGTCTCACAACCATGGAGCCCATACTCCATGGAGCCCCATCCGAGCGTATATAGTAGATTTGTTTGGTGCTCCATGATGCCCAGGCTCCATGATTTAAATCGAATATATACTCAATTCGAAATGAGTATAAAATTTTTTTAACTGTTTAGGTATTAACATTAACAACTTTACTAGTTCAAAACAAGTTTGCACTGAATTTAAACATGTTTTTATTAGAATTTGATTCTAGGTATATAGCATCCAAACATATAATTAATTAGGTATGTAATATTGGATTGTGAAATAAAGTTAAAATTGAGTTGTTTTGTTGCTAGGTATAGGTATGAATTGAATACTTATAACTAGGTATATACTCACAATTTAAAAATTTTTAAAAAATTGGGTGAATTTGTGTATTTCATACAATGGTGCCCGGGCACAATGGTGCCCCATATGAGTGTCTTATATGTATATGTATATGTATATGTATGTATATGTATATGTATATATATGTATATGTATATGTGTGTGTGTATATATATATATACATATATATGTATATGTATATGTATATCTATGTATATGTATATGTATGTGTTGGAGGCTTGCCATGGAAGGCCTTCGGCCGAACCTGCCGAAACCGAAAAGTACAAGTATCAGGCTCACACCGAGAGACAAGAGCGAAGCCATACGGGCGAAAGCCGTGACGGTGGGTAACACCACCTTCGTCAAGTGGAGTTCCTGGCAGAAGGCAGAACAGGCGAAGATGATGTGGCGAAAGCCTCGGCACACGAGCACGGGTTTCGCCATGGCACCAAACCCTGTTGACGGGAGAATCGGCGGGCCGCTACGCCCACGGGGGATTTCGTCCGCCGGTGGGCCGAGCTATTTAGGCCCAGTGGGGGCTCGTGTGTGGGTAAAGGACACAATGTGCCCTTCATAATGTCCCTATCATAAGGGTAACTATGTAAATTCCCCTGTATAACCTGAACCCTAGTAGTGGGAACGTGTAATGGGGCTATAAATAGCCCCCTAGGGCCATGTAATAGGGGGATCCGAAGAAAAATCCTCAATTTAATACACTTTACTTCTTTTCCAACCACTGTTGAGTAACCACGTCTTTCGACGTATGCAGTTGTCGTTTCAACAACAGCTTGCGCCGACCGTAGGGACCTCCGAGCGAAACCACTGAGAGCAAATGCCACCGAAGAGGGTCATGAAGGAGAAGTTTACAAGGCGAAAGGAAAGCGAAGTCGGAGGGGAGATGGCCGCCAAAGAGGGAGCAGAACCCTCGGCGCCCATCGCCGAAGATGGGGGAGCGCCATCGGCTTCAGCACCCGCGCCACCACTACCGCCTTCGGCTCCTGCCACCTCGATGGGGCAGGTGCCGAACACGGCTGACGCGGCGGCAAGGGCACTCCAAACCAGGGCGGAGATCCTTTCGACAAGCCAACTGCTGTTGCCCCAAGCCACTTCGTCACAGCCGGCAACGGTTTCGACTGTGCTCGCCGCCGCACAAGTCAACCCTGACCTCGGAACACAAGCCGAAGCTGACATGAAGGCCATGCGACAGAACATGACACGACTCCAAGACATGCTTCGCCAGATGCAAGAACAACAGCAGGCGTACGAGGCGGTGAGGCGGGCCAAGGCCGCTTCGGCCCCAATCCTCCAGTATTCGGCAGGCTATGTCCCACCCCAAGTCTGTCCACAAGCACCGATCCAGCCCCTTCAGCCACAAGCCACGCAAGCGCCAGTATACTTCATCGGGCAGCCTTCGACCGCAGCTATGCATCTGGCCCCTCACGTGCAGCTGCAAGCTCAGCCGGTCGCTACCCAAGTACACCCTCAACCGCCTGGCCAAGTGTCACAAACAATGGCAAAAGGGGCTTCGACTCTACAGGCGCTGCTCCAAGCTTTCCTTCAACAACTCAGCCAACCCCACATCATTTCAGGTAGAACCCCTTCGGCCAGCCGGAGAGGAATACAAGCCAAGGTGTGCCTAGTTGGTTGCCGTCGAATCACCTGGGTCTGGGGGCGTCGCCTTGGAGTCAAGGACCGCAGTTCGACTTCATCAATGCTGCTCAGGCACCAAGTTCGGCCGCAAGCCCCAACGCCAGGCTTCGGAGCAAACCAAGCACCAAACCAGGTCGCCATGGCATGGCCCCAGCCGATGTTCGACCCATCCATTGTGGCTCACCATGCATCACCAATCGGAGCCGGGCAGCCGAACACCGTGGCCCAGCCTCACGCGCAAGCCATGACTTCACCTTTCGCCATGCCGTATCCGCATCAAGGTGCCGTGAACAGGGCAGGGGGCGAAAAGGGGGTACCACTGAGCGGGGGAATCAAGATCCGTCCAATCCCACCCCAGTTCAAGTTCGCACCCATCCCATGCTATTCAGGCGAAACTGACCCAAAGGAGTTCCACTCCATCTACGAGTCCGCGATCGAAGCTGCTCATGGAGACGAAAATACCAAGGCGAAGGTAATACATCTCGCTCTAGACGGCATCGCCCGTTCTTGGTACTTCAATTTACTAGCTAACAACAATTACTCATGGGAGCAATTGCGTGATGTCTTTGTCCTTAACTTTCGAGGCACCTACGAGGAGCCGAAGACGCAGCAGCATTTACTCGGCATTCTCCAGAGGCTGGGGGAATCGACAGATCTCATCATGCATCACCTAGCGGTCAAGCCGGATGCCAAGCTAAGGAAACAGAAGCTACGCAAGATGTCTGCTGATCGCCAAGAAGCAGCAAAAGGCGAAGTCCAAACATTGCTCAAGGCTGGGGTCATTCAAGAGATCGACCACCCCGAGTGGCTGGCAAATCCAGTACTGGTGCGGAAATCGAACGGCAAATGGCGCATGTGTGTCGATTTCACAGACCTAAACAGGGCATGTCCGAAGGATGATTTCCCTTTGCCACGGATTGACCAACTCATGGATTCGACAGCTGGCTGCGAACTCATGAGCTTTTTGGATGCGTATTCCGGCTAGCACCAGATCCACATGAACCTGTCCGACATCCCCAAGACAGCCTTCATCACACCATTCGACACCTTCTACCACCTCAGGATGCCTTTCGGCCTGAGGAATGCCGGGGCAACCTTCGCCAGGCTGGTGTACAAGGTCCTTTACAAGCAGTTGGGGCGAAATGTGGAGGCTTATGTCGACGATATCATCGTAAAAAGCCGCAAGGCTTTCGACCATGCGTCCCACCTACAGGAGACCTTCGACAACTTACGCGCGGCGGGTATGAAACTAAATCCTTAGAAGTGTGTTTTCGGTGTTCGCGCAGGCAAGTTGTTGGGTTTCCTTATTTCTGAAAGGGGTATCGAGGCGAACCCAGAGAAAATCGATGCCATTCAGCAAATGAAGCCCCCGTCGAGCGTACGCGAAGTACAAAAGCTCGCAGGCCGAATTACGGCACTCAGTCGATTCGCTTCAAAGGCAGCTTAAAGAGGCTTGCCCTTCTTCAAGACCCTTCGGCGAGCGGGAAAGTTTACCTGGACACCCGAATGCCAAGCAGCGTTCGACGAGCTGAAGCAATATCTGCAAAGCCCGCCCGCTTTGATCAGCCCAACACCAAGAAGCAAACTGCTACTCTACCTGGCAGCTTCGCCAGTGGCGGGCAGTGCAGCCCTTGTCCAGGAAACAGAGTCGGGCCAGAAACCAGTTTATTTCATCTCCAAAGCCTTGCAAGGAGCGAAGATAAGATACATCGAAATGGAGAAGCTTGCTTACGCCCTAGTGATGGCTTCGCGCAGGCTTAAACACTACTTCTAGGCCCAGAAAGTCACGGTGCCATCACAGTACCCCTTGGGTGAAGTCCTCCGGGGTAAGGAAGTTACCGGCAGGCTCAGCAAGTGGGCGGCGGAGCTATCTCCCTTCGACTTGCATTTTGTTGCCCGCATTGCTATGAAGTCCCAAGTCCTGGCTGACTTCATAGCCGAATGGACACCGGCATTCGCCCCTGAACCCGAGCCTGTCGAACAACCCTGGGTGATGTACTCCGACGGCTCATGGTCGCACAAGGGGGCAGGCGCTGCGGCAGTGCTTACTTCGCCAGGGGGCGTGCCGATTCGGTACACCGCAAGGCTGCAGTTCGACACAACCAACAACGCGGCAGAATACGAAGCTATTCTGCTAGGCCTAAAAATGGCGAAAGCATTGGGGGTTCGACGCTTGCTCATCCGAACTGATTCTAAGTTGGTGGCAAGTCATATTGACAAGTCCTTTGAGGCAAAGGAAGAAGGAATGCAGAGGTATCTGGAGGCTGTTCGATCTATGGAAAAAGTGCTTCGCCGGCATAACGGTCGAACACTTACCTAGAGGCCAGAATGAGGAAGCGGACGCCTTGGTGAAATCTGCTGCTTGTGGGGGCCCGCAGTCGCCTGGCATCTTTTTTGAGGTCTTGTACACACCAAGTGTGCCCATAGAGAGCCTGGACATCATGGCAATCGACCAGGCGAAGCTGGGCGAAGACCCAGAGGATTGGCGGACCCCGTTTGTAAAGTACCTCAAGAACGGCTGGCTCCCAGAGGATGATGCAGAAGCAAAACGCCTACAGCTCAGAGCGGCAAAGTACAAGCTGGTCTCAGGACAGCTATATCGCTCCGGGGTGCTCCAACCCTTGCTTCGCTGTATCTCCTTAGCCGAAGGCGAAGAAGTGGCGAAAGAAATACACCAGGGGCTTTGTGGTGCACACCAGGCCGCGAGAACAGTCGCCTCCAAAGTGTTTCGACAAGGTGTATACTGGCCCACCGTGCTGAGAGTCTGTGTCGAGCAAGTCAGGAAATGCGAAAGCTGTCAGCGCCATGGCAGAAGCCAAACCGCGCCCCAATACGAGTTGCAGCCTATCGCACCAATCTGGCCATTCGCCAGGTGGGGGCTGGACATCATCGGCCTATTCCCAGTGGCGCGAAACGGTTACAAGTTCGCAATCGTAGTCATCGAATACTTCTCCCGATGGATCGAAACCGAACCACTCAGGACGATCACTTCGGCAGCAGTATAGAAGTTCGTATGGAAGAACATCGTTTGTCGTTTCGGAATACCAAAAGAATTCATCACTGACAACGGCAACCAGTTCGACTCTGACAGATTCAGAGAAATGCGCGAAGGGCTAAACCTGGAAATTAGGTTCGCTTCAGTCATGAACGACAAGATTCTTGAGGCGCTCAAAAAAAGGCTTGAGGGGGCGGCGAAGGGTAAATGGCGAGATGAAATGCTATCTGTTCTCTGGGCCCTTTGAACAACCCCCATGTAGACCCCCGATTTTGGAAATCGGAAATCTTCTGTGTTTATCCGTACCAATCCCTGGATCAGTAGTTGGTACACACATACATAGTTGGATCACAACGTATCATGAATGAATTCAGGCTAAAAGAGTTAAATACTTACATTAGGGCCAGGTAGGCCAACAACTATCCGAGAACAACAGCGGAAAACAAAATAATATAAGGGCCCGGTTAACATGCCACAGGCAGTCGACTGGGGAACGAGACCTAGAACAAGACCGCACTCTGATCATCTTGTTGGATACGCAAGCGTACCGACAAGGGCTTCTCTTCAACACTCTCCTAAAAGATATATAAATAGCAAGGGTGAGTACCAACCGTACTCAGCAAGCCACCACAGCAACAATGCACATGATAGGGGTATTCAAAGGATGGCTATGGTTCTTTTGCGCAAAGCAAGTTTTGTAATTCTTTTCACAAGCCTAAGACCTAGCATAGACTGATCAAATTTTAGTACCAGTATTCACATTAAACAACGACGGTTCTGTCCACCATCCATTGTGATCCCAAGGATAGCTTCCCGCCATTGAGTCGTCATGGTTTTCTGAGGACGTCCACCTTCCCTCCTCTCAGGAAGTGGCTCCATCAGCATAAAAATCGTCATGCAATAACCCATCCCACACAAGTTAAGAATTTAGAGTCTAGCCAAGTGTAATACACGTCCCGGTGTTCAATAACCGTGAGCACGGCTATTCGAATAGATTTGGTTTACTCACACTGCAGTGGATGTACACTTTACCCGCACTCCGCGACTGCCCAACACATGAGCCTCGTCCCAACACATAAGACGCGTCACGGCAAAGCCTTTCGATAACCTCGCATTGGCAGTACCCGCTCCATGAACTTTATCCCTCATGCACTCTAGGCGTCATACGTTTCTAGCAGTAAGAGGAGTTCTGGCGCTCCCGGGAAGGGAAAAACACACACATTCCTACGTTGCTTCTTGTCGTTGAACCCAGTCCATCATGATTGTTCTCTTATGGGTATCCTCATGTAGTATTGCCAAGCCAGCCTCTGACCATCCGGAACGGGCATCCGCCATCCACCTGGCCATCCGAACCGGACATCCGCCAGCAGACTGCTTGCCGCATCACACACCTAAAAGAAGACCACTACGCATGGATACTGCCTCCGCTCAGCTATCTACTCCGCTAGGTCAATACCCATACGAGAAGTGCGGTTGTACGGGGGTCGTTTCATGCTTAACTTCATGGCTCGGTCCTTAACTGACCAGGGACGGCACTAGCCTTTTCCGGACACCACCCAAATCGTCCAGCCGCCCCAGTCGAAAATAGTTGTTTCACTTTATTTTCCTTTCACAAATCATGTCATCAATATCATGGCAATGTGGCGCTCATGCCTCCACATGCCGCATCTCAATTACTTTCTCAAAGGTAATTGCCCAAGCATATAGCATTTGATAAATATGAGTATGCATGATTCTAAAATAGCATTTCTAAGCAATGGTCATAGTTGACTAGGGACTCATACGTAATCATGGTTACAAAGATTTAAGGGTAAACAATAATCAAGGCATGGCATAATCACAAGTAGGATGTTCATCATTGCATGCAATTTTATTTGTAAACAAAACAATTTCGCAATTGGGATCAACATGTTCAAGGAATAGTGATGACTTGCCTGCTCAGGATAATCCTTATTCTTGATATAATTCTTGATCAACCTTCACCTCTTGGAAGTTGCAGACGTTGTCTCACGACTAACCGATACACAAGGTCTATAATACGCGAGAAAAACCAGTATTCAACAACAATCAAATATGCACAACAAAATGTACTATTCGTGTTTGCTAATGGATTCCAATCATGCTAAGGGCTAAAGTTTCTTAATCTTTCTGTTGTCATTGTGGTCTATTTAGGAGTTAACCAACATAGCATTTATGGTATACATATATATTTGGCTAATCGGTGGTTTAGTCTATCAAATGGTTATGGAAGGATTATGGCTATATATGCATCTATCTAAATAGCACGGATACATACCAGAGGTTCTATTGTTAGATGGATTTAGGATCAATCAAATAATGAATCATTTGTATTATTATTTAATTGATGGAGGCTTTACTTTAATTATGAACATATTTTACTTGTCACAATAAATTATAAAAGGTTAATAATTATCCATGCTTTGTATGTTAGAGTTGTTTAGGTTAATCATATTATGGTTACAGATTATCCCATCACATAATTTTACAATGAATAATCCTAATTTACAGTTGAACTATAATTATAATTATATGAGGTCAAGATTTATAACTAGTATTTATCTAATATACATGTTTGTCATATAGTCCCTCTAATTTAATATATGCAACAAGCAAATTAATACTATACCGTACAGTTATAATGGGATGTACAGTATAGGTGTGTGCACAATATCTTAATATTGAATCATTTATTTGAATAGTTGCTATTTACTACGAGCTACACAGTACATGTGATTTTAAGTGGATTTATGAGTGAGTTACCGTCTATACAACTTAAGGGTCGATTTCCAACCTAAACATATACTACTGTATAGGAAATGCCGTTAATTAATTTCGTGCAGGTGATTTTAGTCACAGTAGCTCTGTTATTATCTCTCATAAACAAGTTAAAGACTCATCTACGTGTGTTCCACTTTTAGTCACAAAGTATGCGGCTAAACATTATTTATACAATTTGGACGTCATGAGTATAATTATATATTGACATATATTAATAAATGGCACTAGTATTTCCTATGCTTTAATTAATTTGAAACAATGCTCCTAATTAGTTTACATAGGTTTTACAGTGAG
Organism: Oryza sativa Japonica Group; assembly: GCF_034140825.1. Classification (NCBI taxonomy): domain Eukaryota; kingdom Viridiplantae; phylum Streptophyta; class Magnoliopsida; order Poales; family Poaceae; genus Oryza; species Oryza sativa. The sequence continues at coordinate 8,702,998 of NC_089041.1, forward strand.
AAAGCGTGTTAAGGACAATTATTTGACATCTACTTTACAGTACAATATCAATTTTATTTATTAGCACATTTTTAAGTTAACTATTATGCATCATCTTGATATTAATTATTTAATATTTATAAATATATTTTATTAAATAGTGAATTATATATCATTGGAAAGCTTATGAATTTAGATGAATTTAGGTTCAAGTTTCACTCAAATCCGAGTTAAAATGAATAAGTTATGCTAGTGTAAAGATTCAAATTTGAATTAATTCTAATAATTGCGAAATGGTACTGTTCCTAATTCATTATTTTTATTCCTAAACTTTATCCAAAACTCCAAGTGACTGACATGTGGGGTTTAGGATTGTATTTGCTTTCCTACCGGATTATTTTTCTAAAGCAAATCCTATGAACCATTGACAGGTGGGCCCGGCTGCTCTCTCTCTCTCTCATTCTTTCTTTTCCCGTCGTCATCTTCCTCCAGCCGGGCAGAGGCAGCGCGCATGGCGTGGCTGGGCGCAGCCGAGACGGCGCGAGACCGGCACGGTAGCGGCCGGGAAAGGTGCGCGAGGCTCCGGCGACCCTCCAATTTCGGCGGCGGCGCAAGGCGGAGCAGGGGCGAGCGTTGCGGCATGGCAACGCCATGGCCAAGCTCAGGCTGCAAGTGGCTAGGTCAAGAGAGAGGGTTTCCGACCAATTTGATGGGGGCATGAGCATCTACGGCGCATGGGGGTTCCATTTTACTCACTAGAAGGAGAGGAGGAGCTCCGGGATGGCTTGTCCACGGCGAGCTCACCGGCGGCAAAACGGTGGCCGAACAGGCACGGCTTCGGTTGCTAATTGGCGAAATTAAAGGGGGCTCTAGTTTCTATGGAACTAGGGGAGGCTAGAGGAGCGAGGACTTACCGAGGGATGGAGGAACGATGAAGATCGGTGTCACGGTGGTGGAGCGGAGAAGAAGGTGAAGCACGCCCACAAGGTGTTCGACGAAATGTTTTTGAGGGAGTAGAAGAGGCAGAGAGGGGTGGACGAGCTCGTGGGGGCTCTTGGGGCCTTGTGATATGGCAGCCAACATGGTGTGTGGGGGAGGAAGGGAGATGGGAGGGGGTATTTATAGGGTGTGGGAAGGGTGGCTTAATGGTCGACGCGACGGACGGCGCACGGGGCTCGAGGACAACATGATGGCGGCGCACGGGGCTCGAGAGCGACGTGATGGCGCACGGCGTCGTGGGGCTCAAGGCGGTGATGGCGATACGCGGCGACGCGATGGCGCGGCAGCGACGGCGACGCATGCGCGACGCGACGGCGGCAGCGGCGCACGGGGCGCGAGGCACTGATGTGACGGCGATGGCGACACGAGTGGCGCGGGGCTCGGCGCGGCGCGGGTGACGGCGACGGTGACACGAGCGGCGCGGGGCTCGGCGCGGCGCAGCCGACGGCGACGGCGACAGCACGGGGCGGGTTGGAGATGGTGCGGCGATGGCGACGTGACATGACGCGGCGGCGCCGGGCGCGAGTTGGCACGTGGCAGCGGGGAGGAAGAGGGCTAGGGTGGCTAGGAACTCCATCAAACACCTCATGTGCAATGAACAGTGTCCTTTCCTATTAATCATCTCTTAGCCTATCTCCTGTACAATTTTAATCCTATAAGCTCTAATTTTACTTAGATAAATGTTAACTAAATTTAAGCACTAAATCCTCATGAAAATTTATCAAAAATTATTACCACCCATATTTATTTATTTATCACACAAATAAATTCTTTTTAGATTAATTTAAATTATTGGCCCTAAAGTGAACTTATATATCTTTGAAGACTTTTGGGGTAATATTCAATTTAATATAGCGATGTGTTCTTAATAATACAATGGTAGATTGGTCGAATTTATTTGTATAGCAATATAGTTTAAACGGATAGACTTAATCCATTTATTCTGTAAAGAGTAAATTGAGACTCGGTACGATATTAATCTAATTGTTTAATTAAAACTCACATAATCTTATTTATATATAAAGCTTAATTTATTTATATGACCATTATTTTATATGAGTGATTTTCATGTTATGAGGAGCTTGATAAGGTGTTTCACATATTAATTATATATTCTAGTGAGATACTCTATTATAGATGGGGCCATTGCTGTGATCATTATTTCATGTGTACTAATATTTCTAGGGTTAATAATAAATAACATATTCTCGTAAATTATATCTATTGCTTAAATGTAGATCTTTCCTTTACTTTCTTTGTGATTATTTATGGTTTGGCAAGCAATAGCGATCGTAACAACCAGCATGATCAAAAAGTTTTAAAAAGTTTGAAATTTTAGTGATTTTTATTATTGGGAATTTTCAGGATGTTACACCCCACAAGGCCAACCAAGTTCAGCCCGTTCATGCTTCTCTATGGCGACGAAGCAATGACCCCAACAGAGCTAGGGGCTAATTCACCAAAGGTGATGTTCTCTGGGGGCGAAGAAGGGTGCGAGGTGTCGCTCGAACTCCTGGAGGGGGTGAGAGTCAAAGCACTGGAACACATGCGCAAGTACGCTACAGGCACTTCGGCAACTTACAAGAAAAAAGTCCGACCAACGAAGCTGTTGCCCGGCCATCTTGTCCTAAGGAAGAAAGCAAACTCGGTGGCGGTCGGCAAGCTTGAATCGAAGTGGGAAGGGCCGTACCTCATCAAGCACAAGTCCAGGACAGGCTCCTTTCGCTTAGCGACACTAGAGGGCGAAGAGCTCGTCCATTCCTAGAACGCTGCCTCCCTCAAGCGTTTCTATGTGTAGAACGGGTGGCACCCAAATCGCCAACTTGTAAAAATGTACATACTATTATGTAAGCCTTTGGCATTATGTAAGCCCTTCGGCACAAAAATGCAAAAAAAAAGAGGAAAATGAAAAAAGACAAAAAAAACCAGATGTAGGTCTATTATCCATCCCAGAGGCCCGAACCAGTATAAAATCTTGGTGTCTTTCGCCCATTTATGTGTGTGATTGATAATTTGTGGAAAAACCCCAAGGCAAACGCCTGATCAGCAAAAAAATCAGGGGGGCGAAACGAATTAGCCGAAGCATCGCTCGCTGAACGTTGAAACCGCAACAGCTTGTTTCGGGAAACAATTAACCGAACACCGTTATATTCGACCAAAGTGAAAACATAAGCGCTCCTTTCAAACGCGGAACACAACAGGTCGAAAACGGAAGCCGAAAGCTGAAAAGTCAGCAAGCCTATTTCGCTAATATACACAAAGGGGCCGACATGTTTCGACCTAACAAAAGCACGAAAAGTGACAATGCGAGAAATAGCAAAAAAGAAGTAAAACACATCTTTATTAACTTAAAGAAGAATAATCAAAGAATACACGTCCTACAAATATGATACAGACGAACGAAGCAACGGCTTTACAGCCAAGCTTAAAGATAAATTACATCTTCGCCAACACAAAGGTCCTCACCCTTTAGGGGATGGCTCTACGAATCAAGTTCATCGTCACTACTAATATCATAAACAACCCTCAAAGGGGATGGAGGACAAACACAAGCTAAACTATAACGGCGATGGGCGATCGCTTCTTGGCGAGCCGATCTCCTAAAGTTTCACCAAAAGCTCGAACTATCTTCGCGACGCGATACACGATAGCGATCGTAGTCCTCTAAGGTTCGGCCTGGATGCACGCGCATCCGTTCAGCAACACTTACAACCTTATAGCTGTTGCCATTAATCAACATCTCGCGGTAAATGGGCCGAAAATGACACTTGATCTTCGACAGGCTTTTTATCGCCATGAACTTTTCGTTTTTGTTCCGCCATTTTTTAGCGGGAGGTCGAACGCATATATTTCGGCCACAAGCCTGCTAGCAAAGCACAAAAAAAGGGGGGTGCAAAAAACGAGGGAAATATAGACGAAGATCAGTTCCACTTTCAAACAGAACAATTAGATAAGCAAAAGGATTATACTTCGCCAGTAGAACAAAGATCATGTTGATTACAAGGCGAAAGCGGCTTAAAGCCGAACATGCAAAAAGCCTATATACAAAACTTAGGCTACCAGAAAGCCCGAAAGGACCAAAGGAAAAAAATAAAATAAAAAACACGAGGGCGAAGGGCCTCACACCTCAGGGTGGTCTTGGCCTCCGTCGCCTTCGCCCTCGTGCCCGGGGGCTCGTTCCGACGGCCCGGGATCCCTTTCGGCGTTGACAGCAGCGGCCTCCTCGTTCCTCGCGAATCTTTCATGGTTCTCGCGGAGTCAAGTCTTCGCACAGTCCCGGCCGCCATCCTCCCAAAACCCCTTTCGAAAGGCCCTTAACGCAGCCCCAGAGCACTGCGTATTGCTAGGCCATTCATCCTTCACGAAATCGGGAAAACTCCCGATGTGGTCGCAGCCGTGCGCGTGCATGAGGCTAAGGACGAATCCCGCCGAAACACGAGTGCAGCAGTCCCCGTAGGCACCTGCCACTTCGACAACTGAGCCGGCCGCCTCCTGCATCCAATCGGAAAAATTGAATGTTGTCCCGCCTTCACCCGGAGCACCTTCCGCCCATGCCCCAAGGTCGTTAAGGGCCAGCCGGAGAGTGTAATAGGCCTGCTTGGCAGACTCTGTGGCTGGTACCACGGTCGTGGCGACAGCTTCGGCTGACACAAGACGGGCTTCGAGGGATTTAATCTTCTCCTCGGCCGAAGCAAGTTGTCGGTCTCGTTCGGCATCCCGTTTGAGTGCTGTTTCAAGGTCAGAGCAGAGAGACCTATTTTCAGCATTCGCCTTCTTCAAAGTCTCCGCCAAAACACGTCTTTCGTTTTCCTTGTGGTGAAGATCTTCTTCGATCATGCGGAGGCGAAGGCCATACCCATCTAGTCGCTCTAAGGCAGACTTCTTGGCACTTAGATGCGCGGCAAGGCCCTGGTAAAAAAAAACATTACGACAGGGAACTAGCGAAAGGGCAAAGTTTGGCGCACAGAAAACTCATACCTGCACAAATAGGCTTTCCACGGCCACGTAGCTTTCGGCGAACTCATTTAGCTCGGTGAAGAGCCCAAGGCCATCGGTCGGTGCTATGACCTAGCACACCCCGTCCACGAACGGAGTGATCTCTGGACATGTGGCGAAATCAGCAGGGACGAAATGTGGGGCGGTAAGCGTCACGTCCGAAACGCTCGCTTCAACCGCCGGAGCCTTTCCCTCTCGTTGACGAACAGGCGAAGGAACTGCCTCAACCCGTTCATCCTCAGCAACATTCGCCTTAGCGGCTGGGGCTGAGGCACTTCCACCCGTCGCCGCTTCGGTATCGCTAGCAGGTGGCAGAGACATGCGCCTACCACGGGAAGATGCGCGTCGTAAAACCGGTGAAGTAAGAGTCCCGTCGGACCCATCGCTGTCCAAAAAGCCACGGCCGACCTGCGCAACCTTCCCTTTCTTCTTCTTCCTCCTAGCGGTCATCACCGGTTTCGCGACTGTGCTGGAAATCGCCAGGAGGGTGTTCGCCACGACGATATCTTGCGACCGCGTAGGCGAAACATGAGAGCCCGCCGCGGATTTCACAGTAGTAGGACTGGGGGTATAGCCATGAGAGCCATCATCCTCAGAACCAGCCTCCACATCTTCTTCTTCCTCCTCCTCCTCATCACTTTCGACTGCAACCTTTCGCCCCCGCAGGCATGACGAGCGAAACACGGATGCACATAGGAAAAGCATAGACTCACCGTTCGCCCCCACAGGCATGACGAGCTTTGGCAAACCGTCGACCTCCTTATCTTGATCGACCTCGACTTGCCACGACTGGGAGAGGGGGAAAATGCGAAGCATACAGAACTCCTCCACCAAGTCGCGGCAGCTAAGGCGGGAGCAGACCTTTCGCAGCAGGGCGAACCGGGCCTCCATGGCTCCATCGACGGCGATCTTGGGCTTCCTGTTCAGTGAAATCGCCCTGCGCCGCCACCGGAGGGCTTTCGCCGCATCGGACCCAGCCTCGAAGGGGATGGAGTAGTAGAACCACATCGCCATCCAATGGCGATCCCACTTCAACATGGCGGCGTTCACTGTCTAGAGATCGGAACACTCGGGGCGAACGTTAAAGTTCACACTCCCGAATGCCGTCTTCTAAGTCCCGGCCGGAGTGACCACCGTCTTTGAGTTTACAGTGGCGTAGAACACGGTGCCGAAAAGCTCGGCGCTCGGTTCGAACCCGGTGGTCCGGCACGCCCAGTCGAAGATGGCGATCCGGACGAGTGCCGATGGGCTCAGCTGGGGGAGCTCCACCTGGAAAAGGCGAAGGATTTCCGGCAACAACATGCTGCACGGAAATCGAAGCCCCGCCTCAAAGAACACGGCGAATACCACCTTCCGGTTGTCGCCGGGTTTCGGCACCACGGCCTTCCCCGGGGCAAATTCCTGCCCCTCCACCACCGCGCTGGAGGTGACCAACTTCGCCAGCTCGTCATCATCCACAAGCGAAGCCCCTAAAAAGCCGGTGGTGTCATCGTCGATCCGACCGGGATCGGGGCCCGTCGTGGAGGCTGGGTTCAGCTTGCGAGGAGCCATGGCAAAAAGTGTGCCGTGAAAGGAAAGGACGGAGAAAGAGAGAGCACTCGTGGTGAAAATGACGAGTGTAAGGCGGTGAAAAAGGGGAATATATAGCACACCCAGGCGCCGGTTCGCCTCCCCACCCAATCGTAAGCCGCCACGTGTCACAAGGGTAGGCACAGTGATAAGCCCACAAAGGGAAGCCCATCACTGTCCATTTCGGCCCAGAGAAAAATAAAAACTGCTCCGCCCATCACTAGTGATTCTTACAATGCATAAATATGTTAGAATAATAATATTCCATTAGTATTAGGTTTACTAACCTTTTGCAGAGAATAACTATAAAGTGAAGGAGAATCGATATCAACTCAGACGATAAATCAATCGGACGATGTCGAGAATCAGACTTATGCATGAATGGGCCAAGAACTCAGAATTGACACGATGAATTGGGCCAAAATTCACAAGTCTATGGAGTGGAGAAGCCCAGGAGGCCACCAGCCAAATTATGGGCTAGATGGGCCGGCCCCTGGTTCGGCCGAACCAGTGGGTTCAGCCGAACCTTCCTCGCCGCCGTTGGATGCAGGGCTTCTTCTGGATGGTTTAGATTGGCTCCCAATGACGGTTGCAGGGTATTTCCAACCATTCCAACCATCACAACCGTCATTGGGAGGCTATATAAACCCCTCACCTTCTCACTTCACTCACACACCTCAAGTGTTTGTATTTCTTAACGACATTACTAGAAATATAATTCCCAGCAATGACGCAGAAATACTTCTGGTATATTATGGTTACAGAGTTTGTCCGCAAGCGCACGGATATACCATTGTAGCATTTCACCCGAGAGTATTCCAAGGGTATCGTATTTATTTTATCCCGTGGGAATATCATGTAGAGAGAACATTAACTAATAATTTATATATTACTTGTGATAATCAAATTCTAAGTAGGGGTTAAGATAATCTAAGGGTAAGGGTAGAGTGACACACAAGCATTACTACTCATTCCCATAATATATTATCTAGGCTAAGTGGAAAGAAAAGAGAAACAAAATATATTCCTATACTTCTAATATACATAGTATACATACATTTGAGCTACGTGAACTGAGCATCAGCAGATTGTTGCCATTCTTGCATTTGAGCTATGTGTTCTGTGAGCTTGTACTGGATCTCCCCCGTCTGCACATCAAGGGTGTCCATTCTCCTAGTGATTTCACCTAAGTCCCAACGAGAGGAACTTGAGCGCCATTCACTTGGAGCTGGAGGCACACCACTTGATCTGAGAGGTTGGTTGTCCCCCCATTGGATGTCATGAGACGCACACCACAGGTCCTCACTGGCACTCGCCCAGGTTGAGACTCCGATGCTGTGGCGTGGAGCTTGGGTCCATCCGGGTGCATCCCCAGTCGGTGCCCAACCTGCCTCATACATCTGCACGGGTGTTGAGGATGATGAACTTTCTCATTCGTTCCTTGTCATGTTGCGCGTCTCCCTGTATGTTCCACCTGCACGAGATTCTTCTATAGTCTGCAGGGGAATGGTTAGTTCATGGCAGTTGTACAAATGATACCCCGCATTTGGCAACGGGATTTCATTTGCACAATCGAGGAAAAAGTAAATCAAAGATTCATCTGCTCCATGTTTCAAAATATGCCCTTGCACTAGATAAGCCTCATCAATACATGGACGAGCAGCTGAGCAAAAAGCAATTTGGTCGCTAACGACCCCTACCCCTTTTGCTATCCAGGTAATCAGAGAAGTGCACTTAACAAGAGCAGAGAACTTTACACTTTCTAACCATTGCCTTATCATACATTTCACAGGAGCAATTTTGATCTTTCTAAGCATGGCAAACATGATAATCAATTCATCTCCCCTGATGGGTCTAAGATCACCTCTAGGAAACAAAGTCATAAGAATCCATTTGTGCATGAGCCTAAGTGTAGGACTATGGATATCATTTGTCCTAGGTTTCTTGCAAATTGGAGCACCAAAAATGTCTTTCCAAAACCTATTTTTCTCGAATCCAGGAATTCCTTTCTGGAGATCGATTTTACAGGAATCGTGAAAACCAAGAAGTGTACTTAAGCCTTTCCATGTAAGTGTGAACTCCTCATGGAAAAAGCGAAAGGAAATACCATCTTCTATTTCTTTGAAAGTAAGCAGACGAGAACCAGGCTCATCTACTACAGCAAATCTCTGCCAACCAACAGCTTTCCAAATAGAACGAAATTCAACAACCATACCTATCGTTTTGGGAAGCTCTGGTGAGTATTCTCGCGTGTGAGTATACTCCCGGTCGCTCAGCATGTAGTAGGCTTGTCTCTCCCGATCACTGACAAGGTTGAGGTCGGTGTCGTTCAGGAGTCGTCGCAGAGCTTCGGCATCTTCCATCGAGACGTCTGCTGATGAATGACTACTAGACCCATCATGGCGACTTGATGAAGACCCATACCCCTTGAACAGACGAGACAGTCGCCTCCTCATTCTGCACAATGGAGCAAGAACGGACTAGCTCGGCCGGGGTTAGGAATAACAAGAATTTCACCCGCCGGTTAGTTTCACCAAAGCAACTTGTGTATATGCAACTAAGTGTTTGAATTTGAGGGAAACTATCAAAGCTTGAATGAACTTGAGAGCAAACTTTGGAGAGGGAATGAAAATGTGTTGAAATGGGGTGGAGTTCCCTCTCCCGGCTGGTTGGCTTAAGTAGTGCACCCACAATGGTCAAAACTGATATGGGGGCCCACTAGCCGTTGCCTCAAAAAGAGAGGCAGTCGACCATTGGCCTAGCCGGTTCGGCCAAACCACCCCTGGTAGGCCCAACCGGCACCACTTTCGGCCGTTGGATTTCAACGGTCAGTGTGGTCGTGGCACAGCAAATTTTCGTTGCAAATTTTATTTTGGTTTGCTCTTAAAAAATTCATTTGAAAATTTTCCTCAAAATTCAAAAATCCTGAATGCAATTTTGAAATTCAAACATGTGATAATGCAAAAAATTCAAATTATTGAAAGCAAATATGCGGATACATACCAATTTTCCTGTTGGTGAAGGTCGCGTCATTTAAAGTCCGACGTGCAAGACTGTACCTCGTTCCGATTTAGTTCGCGGATTTTCCACCTGTCTCCGGTGGTGATGGAGCGGGCGTCTTTGGCTTCTCCCTCCACACCTTCTTTGGTTTTGGTGCGGACGGCGGCTTCTTCTGAGCCGGCTGCTCTAGCTTCTTGGCCGGTATGGGTGGTTTTACTGTCGTCTTCCAATAACGGTTCCTGGGCATCGTTGTTTCCATCTCCAGAAAATTCTGCATGGATTTCACCAGGCTATCCGTTTTGGGTGGCTCTACTTCGACCACTCAAATATTCTGTGGGTTCGGCCCGTACTTGATTCTGACCATGGAGCATTGCTCCGTCCTCGGTTAAAACTCAAACTTTTCTTCCTTGCCATTGATGTGGAAACCGATACTCCCCGTTCCAACGTCAATGTTGGCTTATGCAGTGCTAAGGAATGGACGCCCCAGGATGAGTGGCGTCTCCTTCCCTGTGTCCATGTCCAGCACAATGAAGTCAACCGGGATGAAGAAATCCCGTATCTTCACTGGAACATCCTCCACTATCCCTGCCGGGTAACGGATTGACGAATCAGCCAGCTGAAGGCGCATTGGTGTTGGTGTCAATACGTGAAGTTAAGCTTGTCGAAGACGTGTTTTGGCATGACGCTGACACTGATTCCAAGGTCGCACAAGGCCTGGTCGAATTGTTGTGCCCCGATCGAGCAGGTGATCGTAGGACACTCCGGATCTTTCTACTTCTCTGGGAGCTTGTGGAGTATCAGGTTGCTGCATTGTTCCGTCAGTTTGACCACCTCCATTGTCGGGAGCGGTCTCTTGTTGCTGAGTATGTCTTTGAGATAACGGGCGTATGTTGGCACTTGCATGGCGTCAAACAACGGCACGTTGATGTGGATCTTCTGGATTACTTCAACAAAACGAGTGAATCGCTCGTCCACTGACGGTTTCTTGCTCCGTTGGGGAAATGGTAGCAAACGTGTGTCACAGTACTCCTGCGGCACTGTCCTTTCTGGCTGAACTTCCTTGTCAGCTGAGTCATTAGATGGCGCTTCTTTTGATATCCCACTCGTTCCTGCAGGGTTAGGATACGGCGGATCACGAGTGGACTTACCTCCCCTCGTCGTGATCGCCTTGACATTTTCAATGAAGGAGTCGGGTTGCCCTGGAATCCTCCCAGTTTCATTTGCAGGGACTAAGGATGCCAACTGAGCTAGCTGGGTTTCTATCATTTTGTTAAAGCTCAGTTGATTTTGAAAAGCGGAAGCAAAGCCATCTAATTTGACATTTATGTTTTCTAGGACCTTGTCATTGGCCGCAAGCTTTTTGCTTAATGCATCAGTGGTTTTAGCTTGCGCAAAAACAAGATCATTCAAGGAGGGCTGGTTAGAAAAATTACCGTTGTTGTTACCTCCTTGTTAATATGGGCGTGGTTCCACCCTTGACCTCCTTGTGGATGATACCCGTTGTTGTTGCCCATGTACATCGCCTCCTCACGGGTTTCCGGGCAGTCATTCCCAGAATGACCCGTGTTGCCGCAGACCTCACACGTAACGTGTGAGTCCAAGGCCTTGACGATGCCTTGTGGCCGTTTCTCGTGCTCGTCCAACCTCTTCATGAGGAGGTCTAGCTTGGCAGCAAGTAACTCCGTCTCCTTGATGGTGTGCATGCCTCGCTGACGGGTCTGGAGTCGTTCCTCGCTCCAACCCATGTTGGAGACCATCTTCTCTATTAAATTAACGGCTCCTTGAACCGTTTTAGAGAAGAAAGCTCCTCTAGCTGCTGCGTCGAGGTGATCGCGGGACATCTGGTTGAGTCTATTCTAAAAGTTCTGCAGAATCAGCCAGTCATCCATCCCATGATGAGGACAGGCGGCCACGTATTGCCGAAGACGTTCCCATGCTTCAGGAATGGACTCATCTCTTGTCTGTTGGAAACTAGAAATCCGTCCACGAAGGGCATTGGTTTTGCCCATCAGGAAGAATTTCGAGAGGAATGCCGTCGAGCACTTATCCCAGGTATTGATAGCAGCACGGTTGGCATAGAACCACTGCTTCACTCTCCCAAGAAGGGAGAACGGAAACAGTTGTATCCTGACGACATCGGGACTGACGCCCTTGATGGTGTACGTGCTACAGATCTCCAAGAACTATTGCAGATGAGCATTGGCATCCTCATTAGGCTTGCCACTGAACGGGCTAGCCTGCGCCATCGTGATGAGGCTGGACTTCAAGTCGAAATCCACGTCCCCTATGTTGACCTGCGGCCCAATGGCCACGTTGTCAGCAGAGGGAGCAGCAAACTCGCGGAGAGCCTTGTTAGCCACAATCTTGAAGGTCTGTGGGGCTAGTACGGCTAGTTTCTCTGTCGGTAGAGTTTTTTGCGGAGCAGCGACTCGCGGCGTGACGCTCTGGAAGAAAGCTTCTGGATTTTCTTTGAAGTTTTCCGGCAAGTTGAAACCAGTCATGCACTACCCTATTTTCACAACAAAAGTGAAAACAACTAAGGTTAGCCTGCAAAGAAAAATGATTATACAGAGGTAAATATAAAGTATTAGTTCAAGTAATCTCTATTATGAATCTTCCCCGACAACGGCGCTAGAAATGCTTGTTGATATTTCTTAATGACATTACTAGAAATATAATTACCAGCAATGGCACAGAAATACTTCTGGTATATTATGGTTACAAAGTTTATCCGCAAGCGCACGGATATACCATTGTAGCATTTCACCCGAGAGTATTCCAAGGGTATCGTATTTATTTTAACCCGTGGGAAGATCATGTAGAGAGAACATTGACTAATAATTTATATATTACTTGTGATAATCATATTCTAAGCAGGGATGACACACAAGCATTATTACTCATTCTCATAATATATTATTTAGGCTAAGTGGAAAGAAAAGATAAAGAAAATATATTCCTATACTTCTAATATACATAGTATACATACATTCTAGTTAACCAATTGTGGACCCCCGTTTTTATAACAGGAATCAATCGTGTAAACAGTACCATTTCCCTGGATCAAGTAGTTTGGTACACACGAATTCATAGCTGGAATATCAAGTGCACATACACGAGTGTTTAATACGAATTATTACATCATAGGCCCGCAGGCATAGCCTTAAATCATCGGACCGAGAGGTCCGGAATACATCCAAAAGCAGAAATAGATAAGGCAGCGGAATTCAGGCAGCGGCATGCCATTGCCACAGGCAACGACCGTGCTAAGACCTACTGGACGCCATCGTCTTCATCTCCTTCCTGATAATAGGCATAGGGATCCTCCGAGGCTTCATCTCCCACTTCTGATAAATTTTATATTTGCAAGGATGAGTACCAACCGTACTCAGCAAGCCACCACAGCAACAATGCATATGAAAGGGGGAGTTCAAAGGATGGCCATAGTTCTTTTGCGCAAAGCAAGTTTTGTAATTCTTTTCACAAGCCTAAGACCTAGCATTGACTGATCAAATTTTTAGTACCAGAGTTTGTATTTAAACAACGACGGTTCTGTCCACCATCCATTGTGATCCCAAGGATAGCTTCCCGCCATTGATTCGTCATGGTTTTCTGAGGACGTCCACCTTCCCGCCTCTCAGGAAGTGGCTCCAACAGCATAAAATTCATCATGCAATATCCCATCCCACACAAGTTAAGAATTTAGAGTCTAGCCAAGTGTAATACATGTCCCGGTGCTCAATAACCGCGAGCACGGCTATTCGAATAGGTTTGGTTTACTCACACTGCAGTGGATGTACACTTTACCCGCACTCCGCGACTGCCCAACTCATGAGCCTCGTCCCAACACATGAGACGCGTCACGGCAAAGCTTTTCGATAACCTCGCATTGGCAGTACCCGCTCCATGAACTTAAATCCTCATGCACTCTAGGCGTACACGGTTTCTAGCAGTGAGAGGAGTTCTGGCGCACCCGGGAAGGAAAGACTCACACATGCATTAAGTTGTAATTATGTTTAAATTCTCACATGGTAGTCCTACTGATGGCGACACCACTGTAGACACCCGCCTCGCGGTTCTACCAATGGCTGCCCCACCGTAGAGCCCCTACCTCACACATCAAGAAACCACTATGCATGGATACTGCCTCCGCTCAGCTATCTATTCCGCTAGGTCTATACCCATACGAGAAGTGCGGTTGTACGGGGGTCGTTTCATGCTTAACTTCATGGCTCGGTCCTTAATTGACCAGGGACGGCACTAGCCTTTTCCGGACACCACCCAAGTCCTCCAGCCGCCCCAGTCGAAAACAGTTGTTTTACTTTATTTTCCTTTCACAAATTATGTCATCAATATCATGGCAATGTGGCGCTCATGTCTCCACATGCCGCATCTCAATTACCTTCCCAAAGGTAATTGCCCAAGCATATAGCATTTGATAAATATGAGTATGCATGAATCTAAAATAGCATTTCTAAGCAAGTGTCATAGTTGACTAGGGACTCGTACGTATCTATGGTTACAAAGATTTAAAGGTGAACAATAATCAAGGCATGGCATAATCACAAGTAGGAGGTTCATAATTGCATGCAATTTTATTTATAAACAAAACAATTTCGCAATTGGGATCAACATGTTCAAGGAATAGTGATGACTTGCCTTGCTCGAGGTCTTGCGGGTCTTGGCCTTCACCTGGATCCGCGGCTCCCTCGGTCTCTATAGTTACGTGCGAAAATTGATTTGAATTCGGTTAGAATTCAAATAAAAATCCAAGTAAATCCGAATGGAAGTCGAACGCGAAAGTCAATTCCTTTTTATTAATTTTACTATCCGCGAACTATGGCAAACCCCAATTTTGGTTTAAATTATTTTGCGGTTACAATATTTTGTTGTCGTATGTTTTTAATTTAATCTACCCTAGCATTATATCCATATATTAGGTTAGAAATTTCTTATCGCGAGCTAAATGTCGGGCGGAATCCTAAAATTATCTTATAATATTATACGACTTAATTTAGTCTATGATTAAATATAATACACGGTTAACACCCTAGTAATTAAATCCGAATCGCTACCGTTGATCGATTATTTATAGAGATTACCCAGAAATAATCCACAATAATTTACGAGAATTCATACATTTGTTTAATTATTAATTACATCTAAATTAATACCGCGAATTGATTTCTTATGGAGAGTACTAAAAGTTATCTATAATCTATAGGAATTTATCCCATTATATTTTCATTAATCCTATATTTAAATGCTAGTATTTTAGGTATTTAATTAGTAAGAGTTTATCTAACTATATTTTCATTAATCCTACAATTAAATTCTAATATTTGCAAATATTTTAAATTTCCCCCTAAATTTTTCTTTCTCTTTTTCTTTCCCTTTTTCCTCTCCTCTCTTTTCTTTTCTTTTTCTTTCTCTCCCTTTCTTTTCTTTTCTCTCCTGGCTTCCTCCTCCCTTCCTCTCCTTCTCTTTCTCGGCTCTCCCTCTCTTTCTCTCGGCTCTCTCTTTTTCCCACCCGAGCGGTGGCGGCGGCGGACTCGAGGGAAACGGAGGGCGACTCACCGGCGGCGGCAGCGGCGATGACGGCGGCAGCGACGGCGACGCACGGTGGCGCGAGAACGGCGGTGCGGGCACGGAAACGGTCGGCGCGGCAGCACGACGGCGGCGGTGCGGCGGCACTACGATGGCGGCGCGACGGCGTGGAGGAGTGGGTGGTGGAGACGGGGAGAAGGGGGGGGAATAGTGAGGCTTTTATAGGGGAAGGGAGAGAGATAAGGGGGAAGGAGGAGGAGGGAAGAGGGAAGAGGGGAAGAGGGGAAGAAGAAGAGGGGAAAGAGAGGAGGGGGAGGGGCGGCGACGCGGCTGCGGTGACGGGATGGCGGCGCGGGGCTCGGGGCGGCGCGGGGCTCGGCGCGCGGCGGGACGCGAGACGCGACGGCGACGGACGAGCGGTGACGGGACGGCGACGCGACGGGCGACGGCGCGCGGCGATGGCGACGAGCGGGCGGCGCGGCGCGGGGCTCGGAGCGGCTCGGCGCGGGAGGGGACGGCGACGCGACGGGCGGTGACGGGGTGCGTGGGCGCGCGTGGCGAGGTGGCAGGCGGCGATGGGACGGCGACGCGACATGGGACGGCGACGCGACGCGGCAGAGGGGAGGCGGAGCGGCGCGCGTGGCAGGGGAGGGGAAAGGCTGGGGACCAGGTCGAACACGTGGCGGGCAATGAACAGTGCACTTTTCCAATAAACCGATTTTAGAGTGTTTCTCATATGAATTTGATTCCGAAATTCTTAATTTTTTGCATAAATGAAGTTTTACCCCATATTTATATTATTCTAACTAAAGATTCACCTAATTTAATATCACTCATATTTTGTTTATATAATTCATTTGAATTTTTAATTAAAGTTAATTCTCATTCCATCGTATTAAAATTTAATTGTTGTTAATATGGTTGCGATAACATTTTATTTATTTCCAAACCCACCTAATCTTTATTTTAATTTATATTTTAATTATTTATTTAGCCCACTTGATTTTTAGGGTTTATTCCTAGTTAATTTCCTCCCATTTGTGATCGATGAAATCCGAAATCAAAATCCAATAAAATCTTCGAATAAAATTGGCATGATGCAATTTATTTAAAAAGTTTTTTTTTTGAAGATCAGAATTTTTTTTTGGAGTCTTTGATTTTGTTGGTCGAATTTTCAGAATGTTACAAACCTACCCCCCTTAAATAAATCTCGTCCCGAGATTTCTTACCGGTTTTCGAATAGATGTGGGTACTCTGTCCTCAAGAATTCTTCGCTTTCCCATGTGGCTTCATCCTCAGTGTGATTGCTCCATTGTACCTTGTACATACGCCACACTTTGCTCCTAGTCCTCTTTTCGGCTTCATCCAATATCCGGATCGGGTGTTCTGGATATGTGAGATCATTGCTGATGTGAATTTCTTCCAGCGGAGCTTGCTCTTCTGGCACTCGTAAACATTTCTTTAGCTGAGATACATGGAAGACTGGGTGTACATCCGCGATATTCTCTGGCAACTGTAACTGATAGGCAACTTCTCCTCGCCTGGCAATGATCTGGAATGGTCCCACATATCTTGGTGCCAGTTTTCCTTTGACCTTAAACCTTTTTGTTCCCCTCATCGGAGAAACCTTTAGATAAACGTAATCTCCTTCCTTAAATTCCAGGTCTCTTCTTCGAGTGTCGGCGTAATTCTTTTGTCGTGACTGTGCTACTTTCAGACGGTCACGGATCAAACGAACCTTTTCTTCGGCTTCTTGAATAATGTCAGGTCCAAATACCGCCCGTTCCCCAGTCTCGGACCACATTAGCGGGGTACGACATCGTCGACCAAACAATGCCTCATTGGGTGACATCTTTAGGCTTGCTTGAAAGCTGTTGTTGTAGGAGAATTCGGCGTAGGGCAAACATCTCTCCCAATCCTTGCTAAAATCCAGAGCACAAGCCCTCAGCATGTCTTCCAGGATCTGGTTGGTTCTCTCTGTCTGGCCATCTGTCTGTGGATGATAGGCCGTGCTAAATGCGAGGTAACTCCCTAGGGCTTCATGGACTTTCTCCCAGAAATGTGAGGTAAACTGGGTGCCTCGATCAGATATAATCCTCTTAGGTATACCATGAAGACACACTATCCTGGTCATGTACAACTCGGCTAGCTTAGCACTGCTATAGTTTGTCTTAACGGGAATGAATCTCGCCGTCTTGGTGAGTCGATCCACGATCACCCAAATGGAATCATATCCTGTTGCGGTTTTGGGCAATCCAACAATAAAATCCATACCTATCTCATCCCATTTCCATTCGGGAATCCTGAGAGGTTGCAACAAACCTGCCGGCCTCTGGTGTTCAGCCTTCACCTTCTGGCATACGTCGCAGAGTGCTACGTATTCGGCCACATCTCTCTTCATGTTGGGCCACTAGTATCCTTCCTTCAGATCTTGGTACATCTTCGTACTTCCGGGGTGCAATGAATATGCCGATTCGTGAGCTTCCTTTAAAATTAATCCCCTCAGTCCACCCTGTTCGGGTACGTAAATTCTCTTTTTATACCATAGAACATCTTTTTCGTCGGTTGAAAATTCCTTTGCACGTCCTGCAGCTAAGCGTTCCTTCACCTCTCGGACTTCCTTGTTGTCCTTCTGGACTTCTTCTATTTGGGTTCTCAGAAGAGGTTGAATGTCCAGGGTGTTTATCTGTCCACGGGGTACTATATGTAGGTTCAGCTGAGCTATTTCCTCCCTAAGCTTAGGGACCATCCCTTCCATTCTCAGATGATTGCAATGGCTCTTACGACTCAGAGCATCGGCTACAACGTTTGCTTTGCCTGGGTGATAGTGAACCTCTAAATCATAGTCCTTGATTAATTCTAACCATCGCCTTTGCCTCAAGTTGAGATCTGACTGGGTGAAGATATACTTTAGACTCTTGTGGTCAGTGTAGATATCACAATGGTTTCCAATCAGATAATGTCTCCAAATCTTTAGCGCATGAACCACAGCTGCGAGTTCTAGGTCATGGGTAGGGTAGTTTTCCTCATGTGGTCGTAATTGTCGCGACGCATAGGCCACAACTTTTCCGTCCTGCATCAGTACTCCTCCTAGTCCTTGCCTCGACGCATCACAATATATAACAAAGTCTTTCCTGATGTCGGGAAGAACTAAAATAGGCGCTGAGGTCAGCTTTTCCTTGAGTTGCTCAAAGCTTTCCTGACACTGTTCTGACCACACAAACTTCTTTTCCTTCTTGAGTAGTTGTGTCATTGGTCGGGCTATCTTAGAGAACCCTTCAATGAACCTTCGGTAGTATCCAGCCAAGCCTAGAAAACTCCGAATTTCAGTCACAGATTTGGGTGCTTTCCATTCCGTGACAGCCTCCACTTTAGCAGGATCCACTGCTACTCCACCGGCCGAGATTACGTGGCCTAGAAAAGCGACTTCTTTTAACCAGAACTCGCACTTGCTGAATTTTGCATATAACTTATGCTTCCGAAGTTTCTGGAAAACCAATCGTAAGTGTTCCGCATGTTCTTCCTCATCTTTGGAGTAGATCAGAATGTCATCGATGAATACCACCACAAACTTATCCAAGTAATCCATGAATACTTTGTTCATAAGATTCATGAAGTATGCCGGGGCATTGGTTAGACCAAACGACATTACTGTGAATTCATACAACCCATAGCGTGTTGAAAACGCGGTTTTGGGAATATCCTCGGTCCTAATCTTCAGTTGGTGGTATCCTGATCGAAGGTCGATCTTTGAGAACACCTTAGCTCCCTTAAGTTGGTCGAAGAGGTCATCAATCCGTGGTAGTGGATACTTGTTTTTGATAGTTACTTCGTTCAGTGATCGGTAGTCTACACACATTCTCATGCTACCATCTTTCTTTTTAACAAACAACACTGGGGCTCCCCAAGGTGACGAACTGGGGCGTACAAATCCCTTCTCTTGCAACTCTTTGATTTGCTTTTTAAGTTCTTCTAACTCATTGACCGGCATCCGATATGGTCTCTTGGATATGGGGGCAGTTCCGGGTATCAGGTCAATAATGAACTCTATGTCACGATCTGGTGGCATTCCAGGTAAATCTTCTGGGAACACATCAGGAAATCGCTGTACTACGGGCATTCCCTTTAGGGGTAGCATGGTAAATATACCCCCAGCACGTTCGGTTAGCCTAGGATCTTGATCCATGGTTGCTCTCATATCCGATCCCCAGGGTGTGGTCAGGGTAACCTCTCTACGTCTACAGTCAATTACTCCTCTATGCTTTGCTAACCAATCCATACCCAGAATGACATCAAGAGTTTGGGGTATTAGCACCATAAGATTGGAGGGAAATACCACATCCCTAAGGCGAATTGGTACGTCTATGCAAGCATGACTCACAGTTATCTCGCCCCCAGGTGAGTGTACTATCATAGGCTTTCTAAGTCCCACGAGGGTCAAGTTGTGCTTTTGACTAGCCTTCAGAGATATAAATGAATGCGATGCACCAGAATCGAAGAGAACTTTAACCGGGGTGGAATTGATAGAGAACATACCCATTAGTACGCCCTGATCTTCCTGGGCCTCTTCAGCTCGGACATGGTTCACTTGTCCGCGCCCAAATCCAGTGGTGGTCCTGTTCGATTGCGGAGTCTTGAATAGGCCTCGCCCGACAGCAGGGGTAGTAGTGCTGCGAACAGTCATTGCATTCGCGCCAGTTCGGACAGGGGTTTTGCGTGGATGAGGGCAGTTGTTAGCGTAGTGCCCGTATTCCCCACAGTTGAAGCAGTCCACATTCTTCTTGGCTCCAGGGGCAGCCAAAGTTGGCGTAGGGGTGCGGTTCTGAAGTGCAACTGGCCTGTTGAAGTTGCTAAGTGCAGCGGGACGGTTGGTCACCATGACAGGGGGCTTCCATCCGGACGGAGTGGCTTCCTTAAGTCGCTGAGGCACTGTCTGAGGTGGGCGACTCATAGCAAGCCTCCTCTTGCGGTTGTGTTCCACCGTCCTTTGATCGTTCTCTAGCCTGACGACCTTGTTGATCAGGCTCTGGAAACTCTCGTGATCCTGCCCGATCATAGGTCCACGCAATTCATCATTCAGCCCTTCTATGAACTTGTCGATCTTTTCTTCTTCATCTGCCAGGTCTCCAATTGCGTAGCGAGCCAACTGAGTGAACTTGTTTAGATACTCCTGCACTGTTGTATTCCCTTGCCGCAGTCTTCTAAACTCGTTCTTCTTCATGCGCATCACTGCAGCAGGTACGAAATTCTCGCGAAACGCTGCAGTGAACTCCTCCCAGGTGGGTTCTCCAGCACCGTCTTCTCGGGCCCCCTTGTAGGTATCCCACCAATCACCAGCGGGTCCTTCCAGCTGGTTCACTGCGAAGATCACCTTGTCGGCTTCGCGTACCCTGACTAGAGTCAGTTTCTTTTCTATGATGCGTAGCCAGTCTTCTGCTTCCATGGGCTCATCGGCCGTAGCGAACGTGGGCGGCTTGGTCCTCATGAACTCTCCAAAGCTTGACCCTCCGCGGTTGCCTTGGTTGCTCGCGATAGCTTGCAGAAGTTGAGTTTGGGTGGCCATAATTCCGGCCAGAGCGTTTAAGTCGGGTGTCTGAGTTTCGTCATTGCTGGTTGTTGCACGACGTCGGCTTGCCATCTGTGTAGGTTGATGGAGTAAGCATCCTAATTTTCTAACTAGCTCCTATGGCTTTATCCCATTAAGGGGGGTTGTGTTGATATGAACTTTGTTTCGCAAGCATGGTGGAATAAACTCATTTATAATACAACAACAATAGATACCATAAATAACCTCACAGAGTTTCACAAACAGTACATAAATCATGATGCAATCGACTGCATACATACGCAGTCCAAATAAGGTTCATCCAAACGATACATCAAACCAATCATCAAACTACTCGTCAATCTAGGTAAGGGAAGAGGGTGTCTCGCATACTATCCAAAAACCATCTGATACGAGATCGAAGCTGCAAGGAGTCCGTCAGTCTAGTCCTCCAGCCATCCGCAGGATCCCGGGGCAGGTAGAGGGTGGTCGCTGGCTCGCGCAAACCGGAGTCCCCACGGCTCAGAGGTAGTGGCCTCTGGATCTGGCTTGGGCCTCTTGCCCGGGGGTCGTGTGCTCTTGCGAGCAGTGCTGAGGGTGCGAGGGCCTCCGAGGAAGGTGATACAGGGAACAGGAGCCTCATCCTCTGAAGGATCAGTGATGTCTGGCTCGATCTCTGGCTCGGTGTCGGTCCCCTCTGTCTCGGAGTCGACCTGGATCGGAGTCTCCAAATTGGAACCCAGCTGCGGAGAAGGTGTAGGGATCAGTGGAGTGTGAACCAACTCCGGAACAGGTGGCTGTGTCGCTGTAGGGTCCACTAGGTAGGGCGCTGACTCAGTAGCTAGCATACTAGCCTCTCCCAGAAGAGCGTGGAACGCCGGTGGGTACGGCGGGGTGAGGAAGAAGTAGCGGTCACGGCCTACCGCTGTGGAAGTAGAAGCCCCTGTAGTGCTGATCTTGGCTGCTCGAAGCTGCTCCTCCAGCTGGCTGACGTGCTCCTGACTCTCTCTCAGCTGCTCCTCAAGAGTATCCATCATCCCGCGGCGATCGTTGTACTGGTCGGATAACTGCTGGAACTGATCGCCGTGGACCTGGAGCTGTGCCTTCAGTGAGTCTATCTCACTGCCCCAAGCCTGGTGCTCCTCCTCCAACTGAAGCTGCTGTGCCGTGAGGTCGGTCACCTCAGTCTCTAACTCCCCCACACGTCTCTGGTGGTCGTCAATCTCCAACAGAGCCTCCTCGTAGTAGTCATCTACTGCCTCAGCCCATCGTGACAACCGAGTCACCATCGGGTTGTAGCAGCAGGGCGTGTCCTGAACTGTGCAAACTGAGTTGCCCTCCTCCCGGAACGGGTGATGAGCAAACTCGGTACTCGCTAACTCAGCTCGGTGGATAGAGCTGAGTCGGAGGAAGGCCTCCCGGGCAGCATCCTGCATCGCGGTCTCTGGCAGGTCTCGGTGGTGACGTGTCTGAAAGCTGTAGTCCAACTCGGAAGGGACTCGGGGGTGAATCTCGACCCGAGCCTCCCAAACTGAGCCACACTGCCTCACTCGGTAAGACGGGAACCCAGGGTATCGCAGACGCCTCAACATCCGATGCAGCTCAATGACATACCCCTCTGATTGAGGTAAGCTCAACTCCCAGGTAGCGGGTGAATCCGAATCTGCCATCTAATTTTAAGAAAAACCCAAGGTCAGTCGAGAGTAAAACTTGCTTTGTAAAGGAAATAGTTAAGAGTAAGATGAAAAGTGTACCGAGTTTTGTAAACATAGAGTTTTTATTTTTGAAAGTATTGCTAAATGGGAATTTCTCCCTTGGCCAACTTAGAAAAGGTGTGGGGCGCCTTTTGGTCTTTTCCTACAGTCGTATGGCTCTGATACCAGCTCTGTGGACCCCCGTTTTTATAACAGGAATCAATCGTGTAAACAGTACCATTTCCCTGGATCAAGTAGTTTGGTACACACGAATTCATAGCTGGAATATCAAGTGCACATACACGAGTGTTTAATACGAATTATTACATCATAGGCCCGCAGGCATAGCCTTAAATCATCGGACCGAGAGGTCCGGAATACATCCAAAAGCAGAAATAGATAAGGCAGCGGAATTCAGGCAGCGGCATGCCATTGCCACAGGCAACGACCGTGCTAAGACCTACTGGACGCCATCGTCTTCATCTCCTTCCTGATAATAGGCATAGGGATCCTCCGAGGCTTCATCTCCCACTTCTGATAAATTTTATATTTGCAAGGATGAGTACCAACCGTACTCAGCAAGCCACCACAGCAACAATGCATATGAAAGGGGGAGTTCAAAGGATGGCCATAGTTCTTTTGCGCAAAGCAAGTTTTGTAATTCTTTTCACAAGCCTAAGACCTAGCATTGACTGATCAAATTTTTAGTACCAGAGTTTGTATTTAAACAACGACGGTTCTGTCCACCATCCATTGTGATCCCAAGGATAGCTTCCCGCCATTGATTCGTCATGGTTTTCTGAGGACGTCCACCTTCCCGCCTCTCAGGAAGTGGCTCCAACAGCATAAAATTCATCATGCAATATCCCATCCCACACAAGTTAAGAATTTAGAGTCTAGCCAAGTGTAATACATGTCCCGGTGCTCAATAACCGCGAGCACGGCTATTCGAATAGGTTTGGTTTACTCACACTGCAGTGGATGTACACTTTACCCGCACTCCGCGACTGCCCAACTCATGAGCCTCGTCCCAACACATGAGACGCGTCACGGCAAAGCTTTTCGATAACCTCGCATTGGCAGTACCCGCTCCATGAACTTAAATCCTCATGCACTCTAGGCGTACACGGTTTCTAGCAGTGAGAGGAGTTCTGGTGCACCCGGGAAGGAAAGACTCACACATGCATTAAGTTGTAATTATGTTTAAATTCTCACATGGTAGTCCTACTGATGGCGACACCACTGTAGACACCCGCCTCGCGGTTCTACCAATGGCTGCCCCACCGTAGAGCCCCTACCTCACACATCAAGAAACCACTATGCATGGATACTGCCTCCGCTCAGCTATCTATTCCGCTAGGTCTATACCCATACGAGAAGTGCGGTTGTACGGGGGTCGTTTCATGCTTAACTTCATGGCTCGGTCCTTAATTGACCAGGGACGGCACTAGCCTTTTCCGGACACCACCCAAGTCCTCCAGCCGCCCCAGTCGAAAACAGTTGTTTTACTTTATTTTCCTTTCACAAATTATGTCATCAATAGCATGGCAATGTGGCGCTCATGTCTCCACATGCCGCATCTCAATTACCTTCCCAAAGGTAATTGCCCAAGCATATAGCATTTGATAAATATGAGTATGCATGAATCTAAAATAGCATTTCTAAGCAAGTGTCATAGTTGACTAGGGACTCGTACGTATCTATGGTTACAAAGATTTAAAGGTGAACAATAATCAAGGCATGGCATAATCACAAGTAGGAGGTTCATAATTGCATGCAATTTTATTTATAAACAAAACAATTTCGCAATTGGGATCAACATGTTCAAGGAATAGTGATGACTTGCCTTGCTCGAGGTCTTGCGGGTCTTGGCCTTCACCTGGATCCGCGGCTCCCTCGGTCTCTATAGTTACGTGCGAAAATTGATTTGAATTCGGTTAGAATTCAAATAAAAATCCAAGTAAATCCGAATGGAAGTCGAACGCGAAAGTCAATTCCTTTTTATTAATTTTACTATCCGCGAACTATGGCAAACCCCAATTTTGGTTTAAATTATTTTGCGGTTACAATATTTTGTTGTCGTATGTTTTTAATTTAATCTACCCTAGCATTATATCCATATATTAGGTTAGAAATTTCTTATCGCAAGCTAAATGTCGGGCGGAATCCTAAAATTATCTTATAATATTATACGACTTAATTTAGTCTATGATTAAATATAATACACGGTTAACACCCTAGTAATTAAATCCGAATCGCTACCGTTGATCGATTATTTATAGAGATTACCCAGAAATAATCCACAATAATTTACGAGAATTCATACATTTGTTTAATTATTAATTACATCTAAATTAATACCGCGAATTGATTTCTTATGGAGAGTACTAAAAGTTATCTATAATCTATAGGAATTTATCCCATTATATTTTCATTAATCCTATATTTAAATGCTAGTATTTTAGGTATTTAATTAGTAAGAGTTTATCTAACTATATTTTCATTAATCCTACAATTAAATTCTAATATTTGCAAATATTTTAAATTTCCCCCTAAATTTTTCTTTCTCTTTTTCTTTCCCTTTTTCCTCTCCTCTCTTTTCTTTTCTTTTTCTTTCTCTCCCTTTCTTTTCTTTTCTCTCCTGGCTTCCTCCTCCCTTCCTCTCCTTCTCTTTCTCGGCTCTCCCTCTCTTTCTCTCGGCTCTCTCTTTTTCCCACCCGAGCGGTGGCGGCGGCGGACTCGAGGGAAACGGAGGGCGACTCACCGGCGGCGGCAGCGGCGATGACGGCGGCAGCGACGGCGACGCACGGTGGCGCGAGAACGGCGGTGCGGGCACGGAAACGGTCGGCGCAGCAGCACGACGGCGGCGGTGCGGCGGCACTACGATGGCGGCGCGACGGCGTGGAGGAGTGGGTGGTGGAGACGGGGAGAAGGGGGGGGAATAGTGAGGCTTTTATAGGGGAAGGGAGAGAGATAAGGGGGAAGGAGGAGGAGGGAAGAGGGAAGAGGGGAAGAGGGGAAGAAGAAGAGGGGAAAGAGAGGAGGGGGAGGGGCGGCGACGCAGCTGCGGTGACGGGATGGCGGCGCGGGGCTCGGGGCGGCGGGACGCGAGACGCGACGGCGACGGACGAGCGGCGACCGGACGGCGACGCGACGGGCGACGGCGCGCGGCGATGGCGACGAGCGGGCGGCGCGGCGCGGGGCTCGGAGCGGCTCGGCGCGGGAGGGGACGGCGACGCGACGGGCGGTGATGGGGTGCGTGGGCGCGCGGGGCGAGGTGGCAGGCGGCGATGGGACGGCGACGCGACACGGGACGGCGACGCGACGCGGCAGAGGGGAGGCGGAGCGGCGCGCGTGGCAGGGGAGGGGAAAGGCTGGGGACCAGGTCGAACACGTGGCGGGCAATGAACAGTGCACTTTTCCAATAAACCGATTTTAGAGTGTTTCTCATATGAATTTGATTCCGAAATTCTTAATTTTTTGCATAAATGAAGTTTTACCCCATATTTATATTATTCTAACTAAAGATTCACCTAATTTAATATCACTCATATTTTGTTTATATAATTCATTTGAATTTTTAATTAAAGTTAATTCTCATTCCATCGTATTAAAATTTAATTGTTGTTAATATGGTTGCGATAACATTTTATTTATTTCCAAACCCACCTAATCTTTATTTTAATTTATATTTTAATTATTTATTTAGCCCACTTGATTTTTAGGGTTTATTCCTAGTTAATTTCCTCCCATTTGTGATCGATGAAATCCGAAATCAAAATCTAATAAAATCTTCGAATAAAATTGGCATGATGCAATTTATTTAAAAAGTTTTTTTTTTTTTTGAAGATCAGAATTTGTTTTTGGAGTCTTTGATTTTGTTGGTCGAATTTTCAGAATGTTACACCAATATACTAGCTAATACCCTCTATCCGATGCCCTCCTGGTACTTCGAGAAGCCACCCCTGACTGCCGAGTTCCTTACGACAGCCCGTCATGACCATACAACCAGAGCTAAATACGGTGGAATACCCTCCCCAGGGAATTAACTTAGAATTACATATCGGCGCGAAGGAATACCCATACTGAGCTGTCACCATCAGCGGCTCACCTCTCATCCGCAATATATAACACCAAATATTGATATCTCGTAATCTAGACACCACGTCTCAACTACAAGATACTACTCTAATATCATCGTCATAACAGAGTAATTGCATAAGCAAACATTATACCCGCACCAAAGCATCTCCCAGATAAGCTAGCCGTATATTCTGTATAACATGAACATAATGTAAAGTAGGTACTCAGATACTCGGAAAGTATTTCAATGCCATAAATGTATCTAGAAGAGTATTCTAATAAAAGTAAAAAGCTTACAAAAGAGAAGAGAAAAGCTACTAGAGCCATACCCGAACTCTTCCGAAGACATCCGGACTCCTGATTTCTACTCTATTCCTATTCTACCAGCTAGATACTACTAAACTAAACTTGAGGTGTGTGAGTGAAGTGAGGATGACAACTCCTTTTATAGCCTACCAATGACGGTTGTGACGGTTGGAATGGTCGGAAATACCCTCCAACCGTCATTGGGGGCTAATCCACACCGTCCAGGCGAAGCCCTGGATCGGATGGCGTTGAGGAGGGTTTGGCCGAACCCCCTGGTTCGGCCGAACCTGGGGCCGACCCAATCCAGCCCAATTTCGGCTGGTGGCCTCCTCCGTTGTTCTTCTCTGCAGACTTGTGAATTTTGGCCCAGTTTGTCACGTCAATTATGAGTTCTTGGCCCATTCATACATAAGTCTGGTTCTCGACATCGTCCGATTGATTTATCTTCTATGTTGATGTCGATTCTCCTCTACTTTAGTGTCATTCTCTGCATAAGGTTAGTATACCTAATACTAGTGGAATATTATTATTCTAACATATTTCTGCATTGCAAGCATCACTAGTTCTCTATTTTGGTAGTATTGACGGTCGAAACTGATTGATAACGACTGTCAACATCAAGCAAGAGCTCTTTCATATTCTCTCAAGTAGTTTAGTGTTCTTAAGCTAGTGGAATAGGAATAGAGTAGAAATCAGGAATCCGGAAACCATCGAAAGAGTTCGGGTATGGCTATAGTAGCTTTCCTTTCCTCTTTTGTAAGCTTTGTGCTTAATTTAGAATACTCTTCTTTATACATTTATGGTATTGAAAAACTTTCTGAGTATATGAATGCCAACTTTACACTATGTTCATGTTATACTGAATATACCGCTAGCTTATCT
The DNA here is from genome assembly GCF_034140825.1 of Oryza sativa Japonica Group. Lineage (NCBI taxonomy): Eukaryota > Viridiplantae > Streptophyta > Magnoliopsida > Poales > Poaceae > Oryza > Oryza sativa. The sequence continues at coordinate 8,730,598 of NC_089041.1, forward strand.
AGGAGATGCTTTGGTGCGGGTATAATGTTTGTGTATGCAATTACTCTCTCATGATGGTGATATTAGTGTAGTATTTGGTAGTTTAGACGTGGTGTCTAGATAACGGGATATCATTATTTGAGGTTAAATGCTGGGATGAGAGGTGGGCCGCTAATGGTGACAGCTCAGTACGGGTATTCCTCCACACGTGTATATAGTACTAAGTTAATTTCTTGGGGAGGATACTCCTCCGTATTTAGCCCCGGTTGCATGGTCATGACGAGTTGTCGTAAGGAACTCGGCAGTCAGGGGTGGCTTCTCAAAGTACCAGGAGGGCATCGGATAGAGGGTATTAGCTAATATACCAGATGACTAGAATATATATATATACTATGTATACTAGAAGTATAGGAATAGATTATCTTTCTCTTTTCTTTCCACTTAGCTTAGATATTTTATTATGAGAATGAGTAGCTTGCTGCTTGTGTGACACCCTACCCTTGGATTATCTTAACCCCTGCTTAGACTATGATTATCACAAGTAATATATAAATTATTAGTCAAGTTCTCTCTACCATGATCTCCCCACGGGTTTAAATAAATACGATATCCTTGGAATACTCTCGGGTGAAATGCTACAATAGGTTATCTGTTCGCTTGCGGATGAACTCTGTAACCATAATATATCAGGAGTATTTCTGTGCCATTGCTGGAAATTATATTTCTAGTAATGACGTTAAGAAATATCAACAGTGATGAAAATGGTTTTTTAAAAGTTTTGAGTCGATTTGTGGTAGAGAATAGACAAAATGTGTATATGAAGTTAGTAATAAGTACTTCTCAAATTTTAATGGAATACATACAATATTATGTTTTTCAAATGAGTAGGGTTAATCATTCGACATTTCTTAATAAAAACTATAGCTAAAGAGACGTACCACCATGAAAAACTGCAAAACACCATATCATTATTATACTTTAATAAAGATTTATACTTTAGCGCCAGATTTGTTTCCACCATATGTTGTTTACTACCATACGAGACTCATTAACTAATTCTAAGAATGTACTTATTTTCACAAACTTTTTTACACTAACTAATTCGCTAGAGTGCATTTACAGTTGGGTTCAGTGGTGTATACATTTGTCCATCAATTATACCCGGTATATTAGAATCTCTATCAACTATAAAAAATATAAGTAGTTTTATGCGTATTTTATTGGATTATTCATGTTTTTCCAATACTACTTGGAAAAGAAAATACATAATTCTCGTGATGAATTAAGGGTTGTATTGTAGCAAATTAACTGCCTAAAATCTTATTTATTTATTTATTTTCACATATATCTATCATGTATGCTTCTCACTCCTCAAATAGCAATAAAAAATTTCAGATACTTTTAGAATCTCAATCTCACACAAAATAAACTTAAAAATATTCACTTAAAAATCAAATCTAAATTCTGTTGTTTTATTATCACTAGCTAGAATTTAATTTAATTTTTCTCATCAATCTATTAATTATGCTTCTCATAGCTCAAATAAGAAAAGTTATCAAAAATTCCAAATACTTTGAGAATCTCAATCTCTCCCAAAATTAAATAAACCTAAATAGATGTACTTAAAAAACAATGCTAGGTTTTCTTATTTTAATTTTTACATATGTAGATCTAAATTAACGCTCTACATTTGTCAAGTAATATTTGACACCATAAAATATGACATAAAATTAATTGAAACATTATTATCGCGTTTGCTATTACATGCTGGTGTCATTTGTCATGATATATTTATCACTACAATAAGTTTATGATTAATTTTGACTGTGCATGTGTAGTATTATTTTTAATAAGAGTAAAGTACACGAGCGGTCTTTAAACTTGAAGAGGTGTGTCATCTAAGTTTCTAAACTCTCAAAATGCATATCCAAGTCGCAGAACTTGTCATAGCGTGTCATCTAGGTTCCAAATTGCCACAGCCCCTTCAAGATCCTACGTGGCGCTGATGTGGCACGCGACACAAACAAGACGTAGCATAATTTTGACTGACAAATGGGACCCATTTAAAAATTTCTTGTTTTCTTTTTTTCTTCTTTTCTTCTCTTTTTTTTCCTTTCTACTCCTTTCTCTATGACCCGAGCAGAAGAAAGGAAAAAAAGAACGAGACGAAAACGAAAAAGAAAAAAAGTAGAACAAAAAAAAAGGACACATCACGTCCATGTGGCATGTCACATCAGCGTCACGTAGAATCTTAGAGGGGCTGTGTCGATTTGGGACCTAGATGATACACTTTGACAAGTTCTAAGACCTGGAACTACATTTTGAGAGTTTGGGGACCTAGATGGTACAACTCTGTAAGTTTAATTACCGCCTATACACTTTAGTTTTTTTATAAAATCGTAGATTAACGGCTGTTGACAACAAAACAGTGCTGGCACTGATGATTTTTCCTTATTCATATTTCTTTTCGATTCTACTATATATATGTGTGCATGTTTTCTTTTTATTTTTTGGCTTTATCTTTTTTTCGATCGTATATGGTGCAGGTATTTAAGTTTTTTTTTGGGAGGGAGACGATCGTAACGTAAGCATGTCATGTTTTTTTTTGATAGAGATTAGCAGCATGGGAATTTTAAGAGCTCTAATCCAATGTTTAAAATAACGGGTCCACTAATTTAAGTAAAAATATAAGGTTGGATGCTTTTCTTTTTTTAAGCGTCACGTAACAATATAGGAGCGTTTGCTGGACATATAATAGATTTTTAGTATATAATAGATTTCTATGATTTCTCTAATTTATTTGTGAGCCACGTAGCGGTGTAAAAGCATTTGTACAAAGTTTAATTAACTTTTAGTGTATAATAGATAGATTTAGAAGATGGTTTAAAAGAACATTGATTGAATATTTATTATAGATCTTAATTTAACAACATATTGATATTTGTGAAGTAATATATTTTATCTTTATATTGTAGAAAATCATATTTTAAAAAGACCGTTGATTTTTATGAATGTATGTTTTTTCTGTCCTTTTTATGTAGACATGTGTATTTGGTTTCTTCCAGCGAAAATTAGGAAACTTTTATCGTTTTATTTTCACAATCATGTACGTCTGTATACGTACGGAGAGAAAAATCATTAGCATTTGTATCGTACAAACTCATGCCTACGGGCAGTAGTAGCGCTTGTATGTTATAAACATGCAGAAGTTATTATTCCCGTAGTAGCGCTTGTATGTTATAAACATGCAGAAGTTATTATTTTTAAATAATAGGCTTGATCTAATGATGTAAAATAATGCGTCATCAATTTAAGTGCAAATCGACGATAAGATTAGATTGTACCATGTGATGACTTAGAAGCGTTTGTAGGAGTACCACGTGGTGACTTAGAAGCGTTCGTAGGAAGTTTAATAAACTTTTATTATAAAATAATAAACTTGCATTCTACGTACTCAAGTAGTACCTTACCTAACTCACCATAACTCACCTGTTCAGTTAAACAAATAATGAAGTAGTAGATGCATATTGGAAGGTGTAATTTTGTTGATTCCCTACTACTATATATGTTTATTGCCATAAATGTTTGTTCTGGAGATGCACATGCCTAAAATATTTCTATGATATGCATTGCGTTTGCACATGTATTACCACCGTAGCGTTAGCATGGGCAAATTACTAGTACATTATAATTAACGAACTCAAGAAAAAATAAGAAACGAAGTTAATCTAATGGACCAGAGGAGAAATGTTAAACCATTTTGAGCGGGTCCACATAGATCCAATATGGTTATGAGTATTAAAGATATCACCGTACCAGTATCATATATTGTTCGTAGGTGGTGAAACATAGAAGATATATATGATTGGTAGATTCTTTAAGTTTCTGATTTCCAGTGTACATACTAATTGCTGTGTGAATGATAATAGCATGAATGATATCCATGTACGAGCGCAATTCCATGTTTTTCACGAAATAGAAGATCATGATGAGGAAAATATGAATTACCAGAGCAGTTGCGGGTGACATTCTGCCATGCTGTCCATAATAAAGCTAAATAGGAAAGGGGGGTGCTAGGAACCAGAGCAGAAGGGAAGTTAGGAATATCTTGCCCGATTAATAATCCATTTCATATACGTGCCGGATATGATTTACTGATTGTAATCTCGAGTTTAGCCCAAATTCTGAATACCTACCGGATACTGAAGGTTCATGGATTGTTTGATTTACTGCCAATAGAAATATCGGCAAAGGGGCAAGAAAATCTACATGTTTTTTTTTCTTTCCAAAATTTTGGCATTCCCAAATTTTCAGTAGCAAAAACAAATGAACATTTAGGACATTATTCCCACAGTATTTTTTTATGTAAATTACTGCCACGTGAATTTCACTAAAGGAAAACTATTTACATAGAGGATTGCTATGGCACGGGATTCCGTTCCAACGGGATACTTTATGAATCTTCCACCTCTCGTCTTCCCAATGGTCAAGCTCCAATGTTGAAGCAACAGCAACCCCTAGCCTCTTGCCCCCATCGACCACAACAGTAGAGGGAGGAGGAAGGCGTCGATGAGAGGGAGAAGAGAAGATGAGACAACAACAATTGACTTGCTGGTCAGCCAAACGGTAACAACGCACTCTCTCTCTCTCCATGCCTTGACTCTACCGGATACCACATGTACCCGAACTAATACCTAACAACTGATACCTATGGGTACTGGTTGGTACCTAAGGTATCAGGCACGATATCCTGAGATGACCTTGGTAGGCTGGTACCTGGGTACCAGGCATGATACCCGAGGTACTAAACCCTAGTACCAAGGTATCAGGCACGATACCCGAGGTACCAACCCTGGTACCTAGGTATCAGGCACGATACCTGAGGTACTGATCCCCTGATACCTAAGGTAACAGTTGTAACATACCTATACACAACACCGGTGAGTAATGAAGAAAACCGACAACCTCTCATCCATTTCATATACTTCAAGGTCACCATCTATGTCGATACCGGCCGCATCCACCTTCCTGTCGGTGTCCAGGGCCTTTCCTTCTCGTCACACATGACAACCCCCAAACCTCACAGCCATAGTTGGCTCTCTCGCATGCCCTCTCCAACCTCCACTCTCTCACATGCTCCGAATCTGGTGTAGGAAGGAAGAAAAGAGGATAGGGGATGTCATCGGTGTTGACGGTCGTTACAGACAAATTTCGACGTTCAATATAACTAAAATATTGGAGAATTAGCTATGCTTGCAATGTATATTTATTTCAGAAAAATATAGTTCCACATGTACTTGGAGAATAATATGTTGCAGGAATTATCAAATAAAATAAAGAGAAAGTGAAGAAAACCTCACTCCTAAGCAAGCTTATGGATAAGAGGGCCCACAAGTCAGGTGTAACTGTCTGGAAACCGCCTTAACTACCACAACCGCCTAAAAGACCCATCTGTCAGTGAGCAGACCGAAACTGGAGGCCTGTTGGGCCGGCCCAGGTTCGGCCGAACCCGAAACCTGGCGGTGCCCAACCAGCTTGGCCCTCCACGTGTACGCTCCAGATGCTCTCTCAATGTCGGTTGCAGGGGCAAAATGGACATTTCCCATGGCTACAACCGTCATAACTGCCCTATAAAAGGAGGAGCTCACTTCACTTCTCAACCCACTTAAGCAAGCTCAAATTCCTCTTCATACTTTAGTATTAGTATTTTTGTGCTAAGTGGAGTAGAGTAGAATAGTATTCGAAGTCCTCGAAGTCTTCGGAAGAGTTTTGGTAGCTCTTGTACTCTCTTTTGTAATACTTTCGGAATTAATGAAATACTCTTATTTATGCATCTACGGTACTTTGTTCAGTCTGAGTACTATTCAAAATTTATATCTGTGTCATACTAATTGTGTGGGTAGCCTACCAGAGAGGTGCTATGGTGCGGGTTTAATGTCCAATTTATCGGTTGCTCTATGTTGTGTGCACGGGTGTAGAGTAGCATTTAGTAATGTAAGCGCGATGCTAAGATTATTAAATATCATTAATTGGGCATATATGATGTGGGACAGTAGAGGTGGGCCGCTGATGGTGACAGCTCAGTATGGGTATTCCTCCACGTTAGTATATATTCCTAAGACAAATTCCTAGGGAGGGTACTCCTCCGTATTTAGCCCCGGTCGGATAGCTATTACAGGTTGTCGTAAGGAACTCGGCAACCCGGGGTGGTCTCTCGAAGTACCAGGAGGGCATTGTCAGGGGTATAGGCCACACGATTGTATGCTAGCAGATGTAAATTAGGGATTGATTGTATACTAGAAGTATAGGAATTGATTGCTTTCTATTTCTTCTTCTACTTAGTTAAAATTGATTATCATGAGGATTTGAATAGCTTCGCTTCGTGTCACTATATCCTTATATTAAAATTAACCCCTGCGTAGACTTTGATAAGTACACATAATATATGTATAAAGTGTATTAGCATAGTCCACTTCTATTATCTTCCCTTTGGATAAAAAATACGATACCTTGGAATACTTCTGGGTGAAATGCTACAATGGTATATCCGTGCGCTTGCGGATTACTTCTATAACCATAAATATACCTGGACTGTTTCTGCGTCATTGTTGGGAATGAATATCTCTAGTAATGTCATTAAGAAATACCAACAGTCGACGTCGGAGACGATAGTCTTGGAGTCGAGGAGGGAGAGGAGGAGGAAGGCCATTTGGATGGAAGAGTGGATGGAGGAGTGATGAGGACACAACTAGCTCGGATATAACCATGACTACCTTATGTATTAATTAACAAAAGGTGCATATGTTCTATATTAGATTTACTTGTTATATATTTGAACAAACGTTGCTACACAATTAGTTTTGTGTGTTTTCATTTGTAGAGGTACTTGCTTGGGCGAAAAAAAAGAGACCGAGCATACGGATTGCATGGATGATTGAAGAAGTTGATTGGGGACCAAACCAACACCTTCTCCAAGTCTTATTTCATATCACCATGTCACTTTTGGTTCTACACGTTTTGGATTCGGATTCGAGTCTCCTGATAGCATCAACTTCAAACGGACCTAGCTGCTGATCTAGAAGGATTTCATGGCCAATAAGTACTTGTTGGAAAGCTTATGAAGTCTACTTTCAGATGGTTTTGGTCCCACGTCAGAATTCCTACCGAGCCACGTACCTCATCTAGTCCGAATCTGATTTGAGTTTTGGACCTTGTAGTTGTGTCGTGGGCTTAACCCAAGGGGGTGTGCACCCTAGGGCAACCCTAGGACGTCCCTAATCATATTTATTCAGTAGCCATCATCGTCTAGAGTCGGGTTTTGCTTACATTAATCTGTCAAGAATAGTTTCGCCGCTTGATCAGTTTGTGGAACCCCAAATTCAAGTGCTTAATCATTCATATGCAATTTGGTTGCAATCTATCTTATTCTTCCTTGTGTTCTTCGTTTCGCATGCAGGGATTAGCCTTCTCGGCGAGGTCAACCGCGTTTCGGCATAGTTGATAACCAGAGGAGATGTGGTGCTGCAATTATGTGGCTCAGTAGCGTGTTCGTTCAGAAGCCAGATCGAGTTCTGTCGCGACTCCACCCAAATCAACTATTTATCAATACCTAATGGAAGATCGGAACCTAACATCCTTATCAGTTGGTATCAAAGCGCGATTACCCGTTAGGTAATTTATCTTCCCACAACTAGAAAATTGCCACATAAAAAAATTTTATTCTTTACCTAAACAATTTGAGCAATTGCATTGTTGTATTAGATTTTGCTTCGTTGAATTTTAGATTGCATCATCGTGTCAACTGCTGGTTTAGTTCTAGATTTAATTTGTAGTTTTGAGTATTGCGTCTGTCATCACATTGAGTCTAGGGTTGATCAGTCAAGTCGGTGTGAGTTGTACGTCAATTTTGGGTCCAGTTTTGCATTTCGTCGGTTGTTGCCGGGACCTTGAAAAATTGAATCTAATCATTGTCGGGTTTCCGTTTTTGGGATTTGGAGAAATTTTTGTACAACGGTTTTGGAGTTGCTCGATTTCAGGAGTTCCTTTATTGCAGTCTTAGTGCGCGTGTGAGGTAGAGGAAATCTGATCCATGCTGTGACTAGTCCCACCTCTCCCGTCCGTAGCATTAAAATTGTTAAGTAGCGGATTTGATATATTTTAATAAAAATGGAACCTACGTGATGTGAGCATTCCATTTTTGAGGTGATCTAATTTTAGTTTTGTACTTTGCATTTGAGTCCCTGTAATATTCATATTTATATTTGAGTCCCTGTTCAAGGTCAGTGGTCGGTTCTTGTTGAAAAAAATAGTAAAAAATTGAAAAAAAGAACAGGCAGAAAGGTGCAAAAAAAAGAAAGAAAAAACGGCACCTAAAAAAAGAAAAAAAGGGTAGAAAGGTGCTTAAAAAAAGCCGCACCAAGAAAGAAAAAAAATCATTTATCCTTTGAGATGTTTTCAGAGTGCAGAGTTGTGCATTTATTCATATCTAGTCCGTAGTGTTGTCGGGTGCTTGCTTGAGCTAGAGTTGAGTCTAGGCTAGGCCAGCACATTGACTAGTACTTTGAACTATTATTCAACTTTGCATTTTCTGATTAGCATAATTGTGTTCCTTTGCTACTATATATTGTGCCTCCCAAGCTCCACATATATACTTCTGGTCAGCACCACTTTGATCCTTGCAATCGCCATATCACGTCCTTCAAGGTGTCACGAACCAACCACCGATTGTACTGTCCTTAGCACACTTATAAGAGCTTGGTAAGCTTGGTATGTCTGATAATCTTCTTGAGTCCGTGTAAGTATGTTACAACTTTATCACTACCGAGCTCCACATATCAGCCTATAGAATAGGGATAAGATTGGCACAATCTGCCTTGGTGAGGATCCACAAAGACAAAAACATTTGAGTGGCAAGAGAGAGAGAGTCAACAAGAGGAAAAGAGCTGGTTTGCGAAAATTGATAAAAAAAACTCCAAGAGTCTGACAGGTGAAGCAAGAAGGACTGGAATCGAGATCGTTCCATTTATCAATTACCCAAGATGGTAAGTTAGCCACTGATAAAGTTCACAGGTACAGGTATGGTTTTGAATAATTTATATGCTTGAATTATATCTTGGAGAATTTCATTCTACACTGACCTTTACTCAAGGATGAGTAAAGAGCTAAGTGTTGGGGGTTTTGTTGGCGGTCATTAAATGCCAATTCTATACCGCCAACATCTGCATAAAGTCTAGATAATAAAATATCCAACATAGTGATAGGTGTTAAATCTCACATAATCCATATGTGTTGGTATTTATTTGATGCATGTAATAAACCTAGGAGTTAGGAGGAAAATTGGACCAAAGTGAGAGAGAAACATGTATCCATACAAGGATGGGTTGTGAACTTCATCAAAATACCGGAGAATCAGTCCAAAATTCACAGAAATAGATAAGGACGAACAAAGGGAGTCCATAAGCTGGAGGCCAGGCCATGAGGGCCCAGCCCAGGCAGTTCAGGCAGAGGTTTGGCATGGACGTCCCACATTACTCCCTGACGACGGTTGCGGGGCAATTCAGACAATTCACAAAGAGGACAACCGTCGTACCTGCCTATATAAGGACATCATTTCCTCCACTTTCACACACACTTCCAAGCTTGAGCTAAATTACAAGAGACTCTATTGTACTATATTGTATACTAGAATTAGGACGAGAGTAGAGTAGAAGAAGTCGGAAGAATTCCGGAGTTGCCGGTAATCTTCTCTCATTTCTTTTATTCTGTTTGCTAGATCCTAGTTGCTCCTTTATTCTTTTCTTTTCTTCATTGTTTCTAATATATTGATTTCACTCCATCCCCTTCCCAAAAATTCCAAATCAATTATCACCTCCAAATCCTCAAATCGATCATCTCCAAATACATCCCAAAATCTTAAAAAAATTACATAACAACTTCTACAAAATTCATCACAAGTACATTACATATTTACATACTACACAAATCAAATACATCTAAACCCTCAAATCCTAAAAAAAAAAAAAAGAAAACAACACAAATCCCGCGTGGCGCCGCCCGCCGCCCCACAGGGCGCCATCTTCCGTCGGCTGCCCGACCGCCGCTGAGCAGGTCGCCGCCTTCCGCCGGCCCTGGCATCGCGCCGGCCACCAACCGCCCCCTGCGCTGCCCGGCCGCCGCCATGCGCCGCCGTGCCACTGCCTGCAGATCGGGGAGGAGGGGGAGGGGGAGGAAAAGGACAGGATCCTCTGCACGTGCACGATGGCGAGGAGAAGGGGAGGAGAGGAGAAGGAGGAGGAGAAGAAGAGATAGGGTGTGAGGAGAGGAGGAGAGGAGTTAAAGGAGAGGAGGAGATGGAACTGGGAGGGAGGATGTCTCGATCTGATTCGCACACGCCTCGATGTCTCCGCACATGACGATCTTTTTTCCCGGTTGGTAACACCAACCGGGCCTAAAAATAGATCTTTAGTCCCGGATGGTCTGACATCACTTGCCATTTTTTAACCGGGACTAAAGATGGCTATGACCTTTTGAACTGGGACTAGTCCCCATTTTTATTGCAACCGGGACTATTGTGGAATTTGGTCTATCGATCAAAGATGGTTTCTCCACCAGTGGCTTGACGCATTGCAAGGCACTGACAAAGACCCCAGCAGAGAGTTCTTCTCTCCTCCAAGGTGTTAGATTTGCATTCAGAGTTCATCATGTGGAGAAAAATATAATTCGACCATAGAAGACATGGTATTTATGAATTTGAAAGGTGAAATGGACATTTTTTTTAAATCAATGGTGTTTTCGATTATTATTCTATGATTAACAATTGGCATTGGAGATTATTGGTTTTGATATTTGGAATTTATTTGCGAAGTGGTTTTGGAGATAATTGGAATTTACAGGTACTGCTGTGATTTGGGTCCGGTCAGACCGGGCATGTGCTGCCGGTCAGACCGGCGTGTATCGCGCGGTCAGACCAGCTAGCCCACGGTCTGACCGGCCGATGTTGTGTCGGTTTCGGTTTCGGGTTGTTTGTTTGGATATCCGTCATTCTTTCATATTTATGGCTTCTAGATGGATACTATACGTATGTAATACTGTTGTTTGCTAACAATGAGTCAAGTTGGGGATAGTTTGGTCTCGGAATATGGTTTCTTTGTTTGATTCATGTGTAGGTGACATGATGCCTCGGGAGAGTATTGCCGGAGATGGATCGGGAGTCGGCTTGGGGATTGACGGTCAAATATCATGCGCATTCCTAGGCTAGAGTTCAATGCACGTGGTTGGTGAAGATTCCATATGGCATACGATGGAGGTATTGTGTGCGTATGGGATGCGGAGTCGAATTTGGAAGGAGTCCAAATTTGGTATGATTGGAGTTTGTAAAGTTTGTTTCTTGTACGAGAAGGTTTTCTAAGTGGTTTAGGACTTCTAGTATGAGTTTGGTTCGTGGCTTTAAGCTGCCTACCTCATGTATTAATAGAGAGGGAGCGTGAAGCTTCCCGGTATCGCTTTTGAGAGCAATTGAGTTGATAGTTTAGTTAAGGTTTCGAGTTTAGTCAAGATTTTTGTAAGGAGTGCTGTTGGTGCACTTTGTAAACATAGAGAGAAGCAATAAAGTTGTCATCTACTTTGAGAGTTCTTCGATTTGTGTTTCATCAGGTTCGGCGGTCTAACCGGCGACACACCGGCGGTCAGACCTTCAGCATCGCGGCGGTCAGACCGGCGTCAGAACTGCGGTCAGTCCGGTGGCGGCGACAAGAGCTGGCGGCAGATTTCGGCGGTTCGATCGATCGATCTATATCGGTCGGACCGACGTTTCCCGGGCGGTGAGACCAGCGCATCTACTTCGGTCAGACCGCGACCCGTCGAATTCGAGGGTAACTTTTAATTCCGTAAAAAGTTGGGTTTTTAGGTATACCAACAATTCCCCTTCTCTGGTTGGCTTAGTTCTGGTGTTTTGATCCTACAATTTTGTAATAACAACTAATTCTTCAATAATGTACAGTTCGCTGGTGGATTCGATGCCGAGAGCATGAAGGCTTTCGAAGAAATGAGAAGCAAGATGAGTACACAAACGTCTGCTCCACAGATATCAGATGTATAGCTTGGACCTTGCATTGAACACTTGACTGGTTTCTTTGTTCAAATGCGTGAATAGTTCGAACAGCTAAATTGTAGAAACTGGGAATTGTAGATGCCAATGTTGTCCCATCCAATACATATACAGCAAGAAAGGACTACAAGTGTACAGGCTTCTGAATACATGTATACTGAGTTATACTACACGTGTACGTGTCTCTGAATTCAAAGGTTAATCCTAATTTTTTTTCGTTCAGAATATAACGTTCAGTAATCCTGAAAAAGGAATCCGCGATTTTGAATGAAAAATAAATTCTCTTTGAACAGAATAAAAAATAATTTCTGAGGAAAATAGAGAAAGTATAAGAAAACAACATATATATATATATATATATATATATATATATATATATATATATATATATATATATACTCACTCCATACTCATAAAGGAAATCGTTGTGGACAATGTTCAAGTCAAACCTTAGAAATATAAATCATGAATAACTCTCAAGTTGTTGAGTTTAAAAATATAAAAATTATATGTATAGATTTGTCTTGAAAAATACTTTCATAAAAGTATACATATATCACTTTTCAATAAATATTTTTATAGAAATAAGAAGTCAAATGTGTGTTTTGGAGACCGTATCGTTGTCCTAAATGACTTTCTTTATGAGTATGGAGGGAGTATATATATGAGATGCGCGTACAGGGCTCACAAGTTAGCGTGAGACATCAGGAACAAGTAAGGATATGATGACGCAAAGTTGCTAGTGTCAAAATCGAGCATACTTTCTGAAACCAACTTTTTCCGAACTTAGGGCAATGGCCTAGAGATTTGTGCACGTTATAAGTTTCGATTATGTAATTGCATATACTCTTATACTCTACAGTGACAACTATCACAGTAATATATATATAAGAACTTTTACCATCATAATTAAGAGGAACCAAAATTTTTACTGCAAGTTTTCGTACATCCTTGTACCGGAGGTATAAATTTTATACATTTTCTTAAAATCAATTAATACTAGCAGTCTCCAGAACTTTCACATTGAATTTCATCGTGTACACAAGGCTGCTTGGTTATTGAATTGTTTGATTATGTTGTATATCAGGGCATACACCTCCTTTTGCTGACTTACAGATAAATAGCATGCATCACCATATTGATATATATTCAGCATATGGCAAAAAAAACATTGAAGCAATAGAGGACTCTCCAGGAAAATACTAGCAGCAACGAATGAGAGAATATGTGAGTGAAAATCATTACTATCCAAAATTTGAGACGGCCTTCCCAATGGGAACATGAGGCACTAGGAAGATGACTTCAACCGATAGATCCCAACAGATGTTGAGTGCTGATTCAGTTACACATCAAACAAAGAATCGAAGCATATCAAAAACGATTCCAGCTTTAAGTTTTATGCTAGAGGACACATTTGCCATGGTAGTAGCTACATATTCCAATGGCTTTTCCTATCAAAGAAAATCCACATTGTTAATTTCCTTGAGAGCCCGTTTGAAGGCCACAAAATGGTCGGCATTGCCTCCTCCTCATCTGTACTACCCAATGTTCATGCTTTGCGCAACAATTATACAGTGTCTCGGACTCTCGGTGACAATGAAGCTGTGTCTGGCACCATTAGAAAAAGGATCAAAATGCTAATGGTAACTGGCCGGTCACCGCTCCTAATTAAGTTGGTAACATATGTTATCAATCTACTGGTGGGAATATCTTAAACGGAAATTCGAAATTGGGAATTCGTTTATTAGACTGTGTTAACTACATCTTCTCTAGCAAGTTGTTCTGTCGCTTCATTCAAACTGAAGAAAAGGGGAAAAAAGACAGATGCTCACTAGATCCGTTTCAGATGGTTATAGAATGTATGGTTCACTAAACATTTAGAGCAATGACACATGACGAAATCTCTGTGATTTGGCTTCCTGATAAGTGGCTTGGTTATAATGTCATCCGGAATGATATCAAAACTATAGAAAAACAATTACGACTCTTCGACCAAAGGGAAAATGCAAAATCATTTTGAGCAGGGTCCACATAGAGCCATATTATATATTATTGTGCATATTAAAGATGATATGTATCGTCCTACCAGTATCACATATTGCCACATAGGTGATGCAACATATATAGGATTGGTGGATTTTTTAAATTTGTAGTGTACAAACACACTACATTGTGAATGATAATAGCATACAACACATATCCATGTACAAGAGCCAATGCCATCTGTTTCGTGCATGGAATAGGAGGTCATGTGGAAAATATGAATCGATCACTACTGCTGTTGCAAGTGACATTTTCTACCATTTGATCCATAAGTCTCAATGAGAAAGGATGTACTAGGAATCAGAGCTCTAGAGAAGTTAATAATATCTGGCCTAAGTGCTAATCTATTTCTTTAAAAAAAATGTAAAATCGAAGAGAAGTTTAATTATGGGTATTGCACATTTTGCTCGTAGTAGCATGAAATTCAGCCTAAATCCTGAATATTTGGAAGGGACAAGGGAGCCTTGTTTGATTTATTGCCAATACAAGCCTTACCAAATACGTAGTAATTCGTAATGGCAAGCTTTGGCGTTACCAACATTTTGGCATAGAATGGTTACTTGGTTTGTGCACAAATTAATTAAATTTTATTGTTTTTGTAGCAAACCAAATGCTTCCCAGAAGAAATTTCAGCACAATGAGCTACACTGTTAGCTTGCATAGCAAAAACCTTAGTGCCTGTACGTGCTGTGGTACGCTAATGTTTGACATACAATTAATTAAATCATACAACCTATATCAATCTTGTTTTTTTATTTAAATTTGTATTTTATGTTTTGGATGGAGCCTGATAAAACAAATTATTTAGAGTTTTGTTTGAGACATACTGCAATTTTAGTTCGAACATGTTAAGACGTGTTGAAATTTCCTGTTGCTTTTGGATAAACTTGTTGAAAATATATATGACCCAAAATCGTGAACTAGAAAAAAAAAAACCCTTCGCATCATGTTAGAGAAATAAATGTTTTCATATCTAAGTTGGGATTTTTTATTGTACACAAATGTGACCCATTGGTTTGGTTCTATCTGGCGGGTATTACATAAAACCATCCAATGTTACTGAACTAATTACATTTATTATTTTCTTTGGAGTTCATACTTTTTGAGAGCTGACAAGTACAAGACATACTGCCTATTAGAGAATTCAGTTTGAGAGAGAGTTTTCTAGAGGAGTTAAATTGGCATTTACAATTCAGACAGTTCCCTGTGGTTGTAGGAGGAGATTTTAACTTGTATAGATTTGCTAGTGAGAAATCAAACAATAACTTAGATTTTAGGTCCATGGAGAAGTTTAATTCTTTCATTGCTAACTTAGAATTAAGAGAGCTGTCTAGAAGTGGTCCCACATTTACATGGACTAACAAACAAGAGATTCCTGTTCAAGTGGTCTTAGATAGCGTACTGGTCAGCACAGATTGGGATGACAAGTTCCCTACCTCTCTTCTTTCCTCTATCTTGAGAGTTGGTTCTGATCACAACCCACTCCTTTTAGATACTAATGAGCTAGATGTCAAGAGGTGTAGTTATTTCAAATTTGAGTCAGCATGGCTGATCCAAGAAAGCTTTGTGGAGATGGTGAGATTGAAGATGACCCCCAGAGACGACTCTTACATTCTAGAATACTGGAACAAAAAACTGGTTGCTCTGAGGAGATTTTTAAAAGGCTGGTGGATAAATGTACAAAGAGATGCTAGGATTAAGAAGGTAGTGCTGAAAGATCAGTTAGAAGAATGGGACTTGCAGGCTGAACAAAGAGACTTGTCCTGTGAAAAATGAAATGAGAGATATGCAAAAGAGACTGAACTTGAACATATATATGAGTTGGAGGAGCTCTTATGGAATAAAAGAGGTGAAGGCCAATGGCTACTGGAGGGAGATAGAAACACGGAATTTTTCCACAGAGTTGCTAATGGTAGAAGAAGGAAATGCACTATTGTTTCATTAGAAGAGGATGGACGCTTGATAACTAATAAAGATGAACTCTCTGATCACATTGTGGGTTACTATAAAGAGCTGTTTAGAGCTGATACTCCATCTAACATACACTTATCTCAAGGGGTTTGGGAGGAGAGTTTTTCACTTACTAATGATGATAAGCTAAATCTCATCAGACCTTTTACTAGAGTAGAGCTAGACAAAGTGATCAGAGAAGCCAAGACTAACATTGCACCTGGCCCTGATGGGTTCAATGTACACTTTTATAGAACCTTTTGGGCTGAAGTGAGAGAGGACTTATTTGAGATGCTCATTCTCCTCTACAATGGGAAACTTGATCTAAAGAGATTGAACTTTGGTGTGATATCTTTGATTCCCAAGAAAAGTGACCCTTCTGACATTAGACACTTCAGACCTATATGTGTGCTGAATGACTGTTTTAAATTCATTAGTAAAGTAGTTACCAATAGATTCACAGAGGTGGCCAACTCCGTGATCTCACCCACACAGACAGCTTTCATTCCAGGAAGGTTTATTTTGGAGGGATGTGTGATTGTTCATGAGGTGCTGCATGAGTTAAAACTTCGAAGGGATAAAGGGATCATTTGGAAACTAGATTTTGAGAAAGCGTATGATAGAGTGTCCTGGAATTTCCTCTTTGAAGTCATCGAGAGGAAGGGTTTCCCAGATAGATGGCTGAAATGGGTGGAAGCTTGTGTCACTGGGGTTAAAGTGTGTGTCAACATAAATGGGGAGAGAAGTAATTTTTTTAGAACGTATAGGGGTTTGAGACAGGGGGGTCCCCTCTCCCCATTGCTGTTTAATATGGTTAGTGATGCTCTGGCAGTTATGCTTGACAAAGCTAAAGGTAATGGTGTTTTGACTGGTTTAGTCCCTGAAATCTTTCCTGGGGGTATCACTCACCTACAATATGCTGATGATACTGTGGTGTTTATTCCTTTTGATGAAAATCAAATCCTAGCAACTAAATTTATCTTATAATGTTTTGAGGATATGGCTAGTATGAAAATCAATTACCATAAAAGCAAGGGGTTCACTGTGGGGTTGGAAAAAGAGGAAACATATGGAGTTGCTCAGATGTTGAACTGCCCTGTAGGTGCTTTTCCCATGAAATACCTAGGCTTTCCAATTAGCCCAGAAAAAATTCTTAACCATGATTTTGATTTTCTGGGACAGAAATTGGAAGAGAGATTGGGAACTTGGGAAACAAATACACTTTCATGCTGGCAGAGCTGTCCAAATTAATGCTTGCTTATCATCCATCCCCTCCTATGCAATGGGCTTCTACCAATTACCGGAAGGTATTCATAAGAGGTTTGACTCTATTAGAGGGAGGTATTACTGGGCTGGAAACAAAAAAAGAGGGAAATGCCATATGGTGAAGTGGGATGACATAGCTTTTCCTAAGCATTTTGATGGGCTAGGATTCACTGAAACCAGGAAGATGAATGCTGCCTTAATTGCTAAATGGATCATGAAACTGGAATCTGAGGAACATAGCCCATGTATAGAGTTGCTGGGGAGGAAGTATTTACAGAATAGTCGGGTGTTTCAAGTTAACCTAGGGGACTGCTCTCAATTTTGGAAGGGGGTTCTCAATTCCAGAAAATGGTTCATGTTGGGGGCTGAGTGGAAGCTAGGTAGAGGTGATCATATTTATTTTTGGCATGATTTGTGGGTTGGGTCATGTCCTCTGAAAGTGAGGTTTTATAGGATCTTTGAGATCAGTAACCAACAAGACATTCTGGTTAGAGAGGTGTTAAAGGAAGGACATAACTACTTATCCTTTAGAAGGTCTTTTGGTCCAGATGAAGTAGAGGAGTGGAATGAGTTGAAAACTGTTATTTTAAATACTAAGTTGGAAGATAGGCAAGATCTGCTCTGTTGGGGTCTCAATTTGGAGATGGAGAAAATTTGGAAAGCGCCATGTCCAATGAAAATCAAACATTTCTTATGGCTGGCTCATAGAGATCGTATTCAATCTGCTGAACAATTGCAAAAGAAAGGATGGGGGGATGTTAATTGTGGCCTGTGTGGAGATTTTGAGTCTACTAATCACATCCTTTTTGTATGCCCTATGGCTCGCTTTGTGTGGTGTTGGTGTAGAGATGTTCTGAACTGGCCTTACCCTCCTAAAAATCTTGATGAGTTTTTTCTCTTATGCAACCACAGCTATGCATTTATTAATGATAGATTACATATTATGTTGTTGGCTGCCATTTGCTGGTGTTTGTGGCTGACAAGAAACAACATGGTTTTCAGGAAAACTCTGCTTTATTCGCCATTAACTTTGCCGTTTCAAATTATTTCTTTGTTGTTGCAGTGGAGGAAACTCTGTTGTGCTGAGGAAGAAGGGAAACTGGAACAATTTGCTGAGAAGATGAAGGAGCTGACCTCTAATCTGAAACCGAGAAGAACTGGAGTAGGGTGAATTAGTTTTTCTGTTGCTTTCCCTTTTGAGTTGTGCTACCCTCCTTTCCAGGCCGGGGTGTGGCCATCTGAACTTGTACTACATTGTAAGCTGGTTTCCCCAGCGCTACCACTTTGGCTTTCAGTAAAAAGCAGGGTCCCTAAGGACCTTTTGTCTAAAAAAACGATTCTACAGTTATCATCCTGTACACATCTCAGTAAAATATGTATTGACATATATAGGAGTAGCTATACACGCCTACACCTGTTAGCAGCTTATAATTTTCCTTTCTATAGATAGGTATAGATAGGTAGATAGATAGAAAGATATGTATAAAATTAACTAAGGCTCAGATTCATGAAAGAAAAACAACAGAAATGGAATGCAACGAGATGTTATATAGGAAAGGGAAGCATAAGGAATTCAAATCTTTGAATAATTTGTGCATTCTTAGCTTTTTGCGTTGCTGCAATTATCAATGCCTATTTTGTGGCACAATGGCCAAACGAAGGTGGTTCCTTCGATGGCCCAACCAGCACTGATTGACCTAATTCGGCGAGCTCTTCTGCTATGAATTGCAAGCTAATTTCCTTGAGCCAGATTCATACAAACTATAGATGTGATGGGAATGACCATCGATCTCCAACCCTCCATATGACTAGGAATTGAGATATTATAAGGAAGTCCAAAGATCAGACCAGGAGAGGAGTTTTCTACAGTTTGATCTTCATTGATCGGTACTTGCCAGATATCTGCACTTTGTATATAAACTTTAGTGCATCTTTGCTTGGTTTGGATAAATATCTAGTGTAGTGAATTACGATATAGCACCACACTGTCTCCTGACAAATTGTGGGCATACGTACCCTGAATCCATAGCTATTGTTCACAAAATTGTAGCTGTAAAATTAAAGGTGTTTTTGATTATTATTCTGTGATAAACAATTGGCATTAGTGATTATTGGTTTTGATATTTGGAATTTATTTGCAAAGTGGTTTTGGAGATGATTGGAATTTAACAGGTGATCTACAGGTACTGCTGTTTATTTGGTCCGGTCAGACCGGGCATGTGCTGCCGATCAGACCGGCGTGTATCTCGCAGTCAGACCGGCCAGCCTGCGGTCTGACCGGCCAACTCTGTGTCGGTTTCGGTTTCGGGTTGTTTGTTTGGATATCCGTGATTGTTTCATGATTATGGCTTCTAGATGGATACTATGCGTATGTAATACTGTTGTTTGCTACTAATGAGTGAAGATGGGGATAGCTTGGTCTCGAAATATGGTTTTTTTGTTTGATTCATGTGCAGGTGACTCGATGCCTCGGGAGAGTATTTGCGGTGATGGATCGGGAGTCGACTTGGCGGTAAAGCGATGTTCGAGATGGTCAGATATCATGAGGGATACTTAGGCTAGAGTTCAATGCATGTGGTTGGTGAAGATTCCATATGGCATGCGAAGGAGGTATAGTGTGTGTATGGGATGCGGAGTCAAATTTGGAAGGAGTCCAAATTTGGTATGATTGATTATGTAAAGTTTGTTTCTTGTACGAGAAGGTTTCCTATGAGGATTAGGACTTCTAGTATGAGTTTGGTTCGTGGCTTTAGGCTGCCTACATCATGTATAAATAGAGAGAGAGCGTGAGACTTCCCGGTACCACTTTTGAGAGCAATTGAGTTGATAGTTTAGTTTGGGTTTCGAGTTTAGTCGAAATTTTTGTAAGGAGTGCTGTTGGTGCACTTTGTAAACACAGAGAGAGGCAATAAAGTTGTCATCTACTTTAAGAGTTTTTCGATTTGTGTTTTCTCAGGAACGGCAGTCTAACCGGCAACTCAACGGCGGTCAGACCGGCGGCAGACTTGCGGTCAGACCGGCGGCGGCGACATGAGCTGGCAAGAAATCTCGGCGGTTCGACCGATCGATCTACATCGGTTAGACCGACATTCTTCAGGCAGTCAGTCCGGCGCTTTTACTTCGGCCAGACCGCGATTCATCGAATTTGGGGGTAACTTTTAATTCCGCTAAAAGTTTTGGTTTTTTGGTATACCAACCATTCACCCTCCTCTGGTTGGCTTAGTTATTGTGTTTCGATCCTACAGTAGCAAATAGCCTCACTGATATGCACCTACATTTTCTGACTTTAAGTTAAAGATAAATAGCAAGGATGGGTACGTATGTCCATATCGAGCCTGTCAACATCAAAGAAAATAAAATGCTCATGCCAAATGATAGCAGTGGAGAAGAAATATCTTAGTGAAAACAATAATTATCCATACGGTCTTACCCAAAAGGAAAAGGAGGCCCTGGGAACTCGAGTTTACCCAAGGGATCATGTCAGCCAAGTGTCGATTCATTTCGCACACAAAGTTGAAACACAAGAAATACATTTTCTAGGATGGACTTTTAGGGTGGAGATGTACTGGTCTTTTAGTTGTACCAGACATATATACGCCTGCTCCCTCGTGCTCCATATTTATGTTGTTGAAGCATTTTTGGGCTAGATGAAAATTTCTATTGTCGGGGAGATCAGTGAACATTTTACATGAGTTTACCCCTACGGTAGTTAATGGGGCCATGGTTTACATTGTGAGAGAAACATGTTGAGTTCAAAGGTAATTAGTATGGGAGGAGCACTGAATAGACACTCTAATTAATCATTCATTAGTAAATAAGACCGTCCCCATGACAACAGGAAGTATGGAATCAGTGGGCACTACTGGAGAACAAATATTTGCCCGGATGGCAAAAATCACATTAGTTCCGGTTTGATTAAGAACCGGTACTAAAGTGTATATTTAGCCCCGGTTAAAAAGTGCAACGAGACTTTATATGTTCTTAAGTCCCCGGAGTAATTATTGGCTTCCATGAAGCAAGGAAACTGGCAGCGCTACCCTGCAAATTACACAGTTCCATCATTCACGTTCGATGATCTGACTATCATGTGAAGAATTTCTGAAGAATGATGTATTCCTTGCTTCAAAAGTATATTAGCATCTCTTCTGAACTAGTGTTCTCCCAAATTCCATAGTTCTTCAGACTGAGATAATAATAATAATATTTTATCAAGCCCAAATTAGAGAACTTTTATAGTCCTTGAAAAAGTACCTCCAGGTATCTAAATTTTACTAATTTTTTTGGTATCTCGAGGTACTTAGTATCTGGAGGTATCAAAATTTACACTAGAAAGTGTGCTACCTTCCGGTATTTTTTCAAGGATGGTAAATTTACCCCCCAAATTGACATCTTTAAAAAGCACAAGCATCTATTGTTTATGCCAGAGTGGAGTAGAGTATGGAATTCCAGTGAATTGTCAGTACCTTTTTATTTGGAACACTGTGGATAGTAAATAAGCAAAAATCATTTTCATTAGGTATATCCCAGTGTTAACTATCAATATTTTGAATGTATAATAGAAGACATTCTATTCACACTGAATTTGCTAACTATATCATATTCAATTTCATCTTGCACACATGGTAGGTGGTTGAATTAATTATGTTGCATGTCATGACAAACTGCATATGCTTTCGATTATTTACAAATAAATAGGAGGCATCACCATGTCGATATATATTGAGCATACAATAAATAAATATTGAAGCAAGAGAAAACTCTCAAGCAAAATGCTAGCAACAATGGAGCAGGATTTGTGTCACGCCCCGAACTAGTCCCGAGCGGAACTAGCCCGTGACGCTCCAAATTAACCTGTTAATCGATACCAGTCCCAGGAAACAGTGCTGGTATCACAGGAAGACAGAATATCACAGCAACAGAGGTCTCTTTATTATGGAGTAGGAGTACAGTCATGTTGGGCTGCGGACAGATCCCAAGCTCACAACTGCATTACAAAAGGGAAACGGAAGCCAAGACTTGGACCAGACATCACAGGCGCGACTTGGGAACTAGGCCGAAACCCTAAAACTCATCGTAGCCGGCTTGCTCCTGGAAGAACTCCTCGTCAGCGGGATCTGCTTCATCTTCTTCAGCAACTGGGGGGGATTATTTATATAGAGCAAGGATGAGTACGGGAGTACTCAGCAAGCCATGGGAAATAAGTGTTTAATGCAGGCTTCAAGGAAAGGCTGTTGTTTTTGCAATTGATTTTATTTAAACTCTTTTCTGAAACAACTAAGTGAGTGCTTCTCAAACGACACAGATGAGACAGTGCGTCTCGTCCGGTCGGAGTATGTGCAAGGTATCAGTCTTTTGAATTGATCAAGGTTGGCACCCGACCAACGGCTTTTAAATGGCCACCCGGGCCTGGCTGATCCCATCAGCCGCAGGTTTTCCAAACATCGAATCCAAACCACATCAGCAAATTTCACAAGCAGTAGTCAAACAAAACTACGCTAGGAATCACCTCACATCCGCCCATGACCGTGGGCACGGCTGTTCGAACAGTTTAATAACCTCTGCAGAGGGGGTACACCTTACCCACACGACATTACTAACCCGGATCATCCAGCCCGTGCAGAACGGCCACGACTAGAGACCTTAAGGCTTTCATGACAAGGCATTTCGAAAGCCGATACAGGTTCACCATATGCCAACGAGAGGGGTCCCAGACCAACATCAGATTAGGTCCCAGACCATACTGTGCCAGGAAACCCGGGGGTCCTCCCCGACACCACCCCGTTGAATCCACATGTCTCTTGGCATCATGGCTCCCCCGATTAGCTAGTTACTCAGCCAGGGGTGTCCCATTCCACCCATGTGGTCGTACTTGTCTTATGTTTGGATGAAATTCCAAGGAAACGGTCCTTAAGTGCAAGAGCGGGAAACCGTACACCCGGTACGTTCCCCGGTCTGCGATTTTGGAAATTCATTTAGGTTCGCAAGCACCGACCCAGGTGTCGGGTTTTCCAAGTCTTTTGTAAAACCCAAGTTTTACCCAAGATGTTTCTCAGATTTTAAGTTTGAAGGCGTCTGTCGATACTCGTGCAGAGTGCACGATTACCGAGGCGCAACTAGGTGGTTACAAGGGAACATGGTATAACAATTACAATGGAAGGGTCAAGTGCAACAAGTTAGGTAGGTCCGCCAATCTGCCTTGCAGACGGGACTTGCAGATTAAGTGCAATCCTATCAATGCATAATATTTTTCAAGCAACATAATTAAGTTCAAATATAGGCTCAAGATGTTCAAAGGTGGCTTGCCTTGCTCGAGATCTTGAGCTTGATCCTCGAAATCCTCGCACTGCGGGTCTTCGAGCTCCGAAACTACACGCGAAACGGGATAACTCAGCAAACGGCGAAAATAAAGCCCTATTATTGACCTCTAAGCGTGCCATTAGATAGATCTCGAGATTGGAGGAATTTTGGAAGTTGAACGGAGACAAACGGACTTACGGTTGGGAAGATATTGAATTTCTTAGATTATTGGATTTTTGGTCTAAAGGAAAAGGATTTATTTAAATCCTTTTTGAAAAAGAAAAGAAAAGAAAAGAAGGAGGGAGGGAAATTAGACTTTCCTCGGGCGGCTAGGGCGCAGCCCGAGAGAAAGGGGCGGCTCGGCCGAGCTTAATGGGCCGGCCGGCCCAAGAAGGCGGCCCAAAGCGCGCGGGCGGGGAGGAAAGAGAGAGAGCCGGTGGGCCGTGTCCATCCCGCGTGGTCCCCGGTAGGACCCGCTTGTCGGCGACTCGGCTCACCGTGAGCGAGGTGCACGCGGGCCGTGCTAGGGTTTAGGGAAGGAGGCGCGGCGCATGCGCGCGGTTCACGGAGGACGTGGTGTGGCGGGCCCACGCGCAACCTCTCGGCTCACCGCGGACCATGCGCAGGGGGGGGACGGAGGGAGCGGCTGGCCGGGTCAGCCGATCCGGTCGTGCCGAGGTGGCTCCGCCGTGGCGCCTACGTGGCTGCCACGCGGGCCGGCTGGAGGACGACGAAGGTGCCGACCGTGAATGGATGGCGGGCGGCGGCGGTTTCTCCGGGACGCCGTGCAACGACGAGGGGCGACGGGGTGTACACCGGGATGACGAGGGAGAACGAGAGGGAGCAAGCCAACGGCTTGGATTCGCCGGAGGGAGTTCGTCGGCGGCGGATTGCGGCGGCGGCAACCGGCGGAGAGAAAAGGGGGAAACGGCGACGAGGTCACGAGGGGCCGATTCCTGGCGATGAGAGCATCTACGCGGCTACGGGAACCCATCCCTTGCGCCGGATTAGGAGGAAACGCATCGAGGGAGGCCGGCAACGAGAGACGCTTCCGAGCTCGGGCGGCGACGGCGGCGAGCACACGGCGAGCGACGGCAGCAGTCGGGGCAGCGCCAGCTAGCTACTGGGGTACTACTCGAGCGGCTACTCAAAGCTAAGGGGAAGAGATGGAGCGAGGAGGGAGAACGAAGGGATGCACTACCGTGCGGGACGGGGCGCAGTGACGAGGGGCCGACGGCGCGGGAGTGTTCTCTCCGGCCTCGGGCCGGGGAAGAGGAAGAAGACGAGCTCCTGGAGTCCCCTTCCGCGTCCACGGACGCGCCGGCTCCTCCGGCACGCGAGGCAACGAAAGGCGGCGGCGAACAGAGCACGGGAGGCGGCGACTATGGAGTGGAGGCGGTGGGACAAACGAGAGGAGAAGGGAGGGAGGGAGAGATGGGCTTTATAGGGCGGCAATGTCGGTTTGGAAACCGAACTTGGGCGGTCAAGTCGCGAGCAGGCGCTCGGCGCTCGCGGCCAAAACGGCGACAGAGGCGGATGACGCCGGCGGGGAAGTGAAAAGGAAAAAGGAAGGGAGAAAAGGGGCTTGCCCCCTTGCCACTTTGGGAAAAGGAGGAGGGAGAGAGGGCGATAAGGAGGAGCCCTGCCTCCTTTCCTTGGAAGCGCGCACGGGGAGAGGCGGGGCCGAGTCGACGACGACGGCGATGACGGCCGGGCGGTGTGGAGCGGAGCGGCGACACGGACGGCAGGCGCGGACAGGCGCGGCAGAGGCTGACGGCGGCGGCGACCAGGCGGTCGGCCACCACGGTACGCGCGCGCGGGAAGCAACGGGCGGCGCGGCGATTTGGGCGGCGCGGCTCGGGCAGCGAGAGCGGAGAGGGAGGGCTCGGCTCGGCGCGGCTCACGCGCACGCGTGCGCGGCGCGCGGGCAGAGCGGGGACAGAGAGAAAGAGAGATGGGGAGCAAGGGAGAGATGGGCCGAGAGGAGTTCGGCCCATTGAACCCGAGGGAGGCAAAATAGACTTTTGCGGAGGGATTTGATTTGGGAAGGATTTGGATTCGGGATTGAACTTGACGATAGATCGGGGATTTAAGATCTGAGATGGCACGGACACTAGACAACAAGCAAAGAAACAGATTTCGCAATTAGGGTTTTTAAGAGATAGTTTTTCCGCTAGGCGCCACGACGGAACGGGCGCTACAATTTGTGAGTGGATATGATAATAAGTTTCCAAAATTCGGGGAGGTCTTGCCCAATTGGAAAAGGAGGCACCAGCTGCTGAGTGCCGATCCCTTTGCACGGCAGACACATAACAAAAGCACATGCGGAAACGTCGCAAATTGAACTTATATGCTGGAGGATACATTTGCCATGGTAGTTGTCACACACACCTAACAGCTTATCCAACCCAGGAGAATTGCCCATGTTGCATTGACAGCCTTTGCGGGGTCATCACAGATGGCACCGCTTCCTCTTGCTGTTGTGCTGTCAACGAACCATTGGGAATCTTAAATTCAAATTTGAAACATGAAATTTATCTTTGTAAAAAAATGTGCTAGTTACATCATCTCTTATTCTTCAGTTTGGTTATGTGAACATTCCATAAGGAAAAAAAAGGCAGATACAATTTAATTTAGTCCATTGTTACATTTGTGATGGACTATCCGTACTAGCAGCTCCCAAGATCAGTTGTAGATGGGAGGTTTTGTCTTTAGTGATTTGGCATTTTCGTCGTGATGAGTGTCTTGGTATTCACAGAGCATGCCCATGAGGCAATGATCTCAATGAAACCTCATGACTATCGACTCATCATTGTCAAATCAGCTTCTGCGTCTCAGCTCCCAGAGATGAGGCTAACACTATAATGGAGTTGCTGCCTGTTCAATGACTAGGGATAGAGCCATGATCAATCATTTCGTTCATGGCAAATATTGAAAGAGCAGTCCTCGTACTGCTTGACAGCCCATGTTAATTTGATTCTTCGTAACCTTGCAACGTGCTCACATTATACATTAAGCTTAATGTCCCATGTTCGTGTTTTGTTCTTCGTTTTGAGATCGCTCAATGTCCAGTGTTTGATCCTCTCCAACGCGCTCGCCATCCTTCTTAAATCATTTGCACTAAGCTTAGGGTGAGTTTGAGGAGGAGGAGATTAAGAAGATTGGGAAGATACACAAACCGAGGTAAGTCATTAGCACATGATTAATTGAGTATTAATTATTTTCAATTTAAAAAATAGATTAATATGAATTTTTAAAGCAACTTTCCCATAAAAATTTTTTGCAAAAAATACACTATTTAGTAGTTTAGGAAACGTGCGCGCGGAAATCGAAACAAACTCACTCACTTTCTTTAGCTGCCGAACGCAGCCTTAGTCTCCCCTGTATTTCTCTTTGTTTGGAGACTGCCCTATAGTGCACATGGCAAGAGCTACTGCTCAGTATAGCCCCACGTCAGATTTATGTGTCCTATGTAACTGCAATTGGTATTTAATTGTTATGAGTGAAGACCAAATCAATATGCAAATAAATGGAAATTACTGCAAATCTGCACCAATAGTTCCATACCAACTTACAATTAACCTATATGTTCTCTTACAAATTAGAAAAGAAACGCCACATTTTACCGCCTCCATGTAAGGGATAAGGGAAACAAGCAATGAACACTGAACCGGTCAAGTCATGCGTGCGACTCCACTCCATCCATTTCCTTGGTCGAAAAAACAGTGTGTAGTGAAGGCAAGCACAGAGCCAACTTGCCACACAACGACAGCTGTTCATTGATCTTCCTAGCTGAGCTGTTGACAAGGATCACAAAGTATATAAGAATGCTCACTCATCATATATTTAGCATCTAGGGAGATTTTGTTTCTGATATACCCAACATCATTGGCCTATTTACCCTCCACAAATATTTTCCTTTACCAGGTGGATGTTACGTTCCTGAAAACACTGAAGGCTCGAATGGTCCGTACTCAGTAGCATATATGTGATAGTTTCACTTCACTGAAGGCAAGACTAGTTTTTCTCATTGGTTTGCTCGATATGCCAAATTCAAGTGGTGTTGGGATGCCGGTGGCACCAGACAAGGGTGTGCATATGATTCCCCAGCTGCGTGTGGCAACACAAGGCTCGGAACCATGAGAGAGTGGGCATGTCAATGCAACAGTGTAGTCCATCTCTAATACCACTGTGCATGGGCCAAAACTTGTCATGCTGGATGGTGATTAATTTCCAGCATATAGTTTGTTCTTGGACGTCCATGGAGCTAACCAAGTCACACGTGCATATAGCTCATAGAGCTAGATAAGTTGGATCAGGTTGAAGTTGATCTGCTTAAGTACGTATAGCCTCGTGAGCAAAATTCACTAACGAAATACTCCATCCATTTTAGGTTATAAGATGTTTTAACTTTAGTCAAAATTAAACTGCTTTAAGTTTGACTAAGTTTATAGACAAATATAGTAATACTTACATTACCAAATTAGTTTTATTAAATTAATAATTAAATATATTATTATAATAAATTTATCTTGGGTCAAAAATATTACTTTTTTTTATAACTTAGTCATATTTAAAACAGTTAGACTTTTAACAAAGTCAAAATATCTTATAACTTGAAACGGAGCGAGTACACCTTTTTCTTCATATTAACATGTGTTCTGACTCATCCTAGTCACATGCATGCCCTCGTTTGGAATTATTATGAAGTGAAATGTGACAAAAGTGTGGATGGAATTTTTATTCAAATGAATTTATTTTTCTTACCTAAGGTATAAATATTTCACAGATGTTCCTTCGACGGTAAATAAATAGAGCCTCACTTGATAGGAGAAATGGGTGTGCTATCCGTCCTCAAGTCTTCTTTCGGCTAATTAATCAGATGCAATATGATGCTAAGTTCCTCCTAGTATCTTTATTCCAATATTTAAAAATTTAAAAAATTTTTTGGTCTTGCCAAGTAAGCCTAAAGCTATTGCCATCCACCATTCATAATAACATTGTCCGTTTTAGTTGCCCATGTGCATATATATGCACCCTGTACTGATGCCAATACAGGAATGGGCTCAGATAGCCACGAGGAACAAGAAGATATGATCAAACCCATAACCAGACGTGACCTTGGAAAGTTGGAATCGACGGTATTAGGAAAATATGTTGGTCAAGATGTTTGCTTTCAACCACTCCCAACTGTGGTTACTGTTCTTGGGCGTAGTATAGCCCGTCGTAGTCGCTCATTCAAACCACAGGTGTAAGTTGTAATACCACCTGCCACTTGAGAGAATACACCCACTGTTATGCAACAACTGTTCATGTCACTACACCATGGCCAAGTGTTTATAGCAATACAACTGCCCTTAAAAATAGTTTGTATGGCAATTCATCTGCCGGTAAAAGGCTTTCCTGGCACTTACTAACTGCCCTACAAAGTCCTGTAGGGAATGCTCTTAGCCGGCAGATAACAAGTTCCTGGCAGTTAACTGCCGTAGTTGCAATTCGGTTTCCCCGGCAGATGTTCACATTACCGGCAATTAAATGCCCTAAATGTTTGAAACATCCTCAGCACATCATTCAATTATCCCTGGCAGTTATATGTGTTTGCTGGCATGATTTTTTCACAAGGCATGCATGCACCAAATCAATTGTACGATTTGTAAAATAGATAAAAATTCAGATTGCAGACATTAATTCACCATGCATTCAATAGTTCAGATTAAACATACATCCATCAACACTGTATAAAACATTCCACTGTAGAATTCCAAATCAGAACTTCAGAAATAACAAATTCATAAGTAACAATTCTATTGCATCTAGGATAGCAATATATACATGCATCTGCATAGAGCATATGCATACAAGAGTACAGACAACTTTTAGCATTCATTAAATTTAAGTCATAACTTCTCAACAAAGTTTATCGAATTACTCTACATTGAAGTGGCATCTCTTCTAGATAATATAAATACAGAGAGAACTTCATTGGACAAGTGACATCTTAAGCAGGTCTTTATTGGACACGTGATATCTTTAGCTGGTCTCCATTCAAAAATAACTTCATCAAAAAAATCTTCAATGGACAATTTCTAGGACAAGTGACATCTTTAGCAGAACAATTTCAGTAGCCCTTTCGATTTTGACCTAAAAATAATGGTTTGAAATCTGTGAGCAATATTGCATGTAGAATATAAAGAACTATATATCATAATATAAATACATTCTTGATCACAAACTGACAAGACACCATGCAAACTGGCCAGGATCAAAGAAACAAAATAGCTACATATGCAATCAATGTATATTATTGAGGTCACTTGATCATGTAGCACCAATAGGGAACACTTCAGACTGTCCAGGTTAACAGTCTATCCAGACAACATAATATCACAAGGATAGTGTGAGATGGGAAATCACATCAGACCACTAATGGTTCTAGCTCCATATGCCCTTCTCACTGTAGCACATGATCGACAACATAACCTCCCAAAAGGTTTCATGTGGATAAAATGTTCTAGGTGCGGTCAATTTGACAAACAATCATAGGCGGTCCTAAAATTATCAGGTAGAATTGTACCTAGGAAGGTCCATTCATCTCTTATCCATATAGCTGATATTGACAATCAAATTTCACAGGCCACCTAAATTATTCTGTGTTTCAGTGGTGTTTTCTACGCACGCGTACAAACCATTGTGCTCATGGGAAAAATAATAAAAAGACTTTGCACAAGACAAACATAACACATAGATATAACATTTCAGCCTTTAAGCACAGTACTGATGGCAAGTTGGATGATACTAACTGTGGTACGATGTTTTTTTAGATCTCCATCTCGGTAGATGCTCAACAACGTAGGTTGATTGTAGCAAAATCGATAGTGGCAAACTAAACTGCACCATAAATCCAAATAGTTCACATTTAGAAACAGATTATAACATTTCAGCCTTTAAGCACAGTACTGATGGCAAGTTGGATGATACTAACCGTGGTACGATGTTTTTTTAGATCTCCATCTCGGTAGATGCTCAACAACGTAGGTCGATTGTAGCAAAATCGATAGTGGCAAACTAAACTGCACCATAAATCCAAATAGTTCACATTTAGAAACAGATTATAACACTGACTTAAAATTAAATGCTTGCGTTAATAATTTCAAGGAACTCCCAAGATATCAATCATGCTACAGAGTGCTAGAACATTAAAGTGGTTGCCCATTTCCAGATCAATATAACATTTAACGAAATCGTTATGTAGGAGTACAACAGGTTACCTTCCTATAAGCTATGCTCATTACATGACCGACTTTATTGAAACAAATCAACTTCCTATAAAAAAACTAGAGTAAAGTCCATCACCGGTCCCTAAACTTGTACCGTTGTGTCATCCCGGTCCCTAAACTCGCAAATCGACCGTTCAGGTCCTCAAACTTGTTTGACTGTGTCATCCCGGTCCCTAAACTTGCAGATCACTCGTTTAGGTCCTCCAACTTGTTCAGTTGTGTCGCCCCAATCCCTAAACTTGGATTTGAATATCATCTGGATCAAATAGGACGGTCTAAAGACTTTATATTTAAAAATAATTCATAACTTTTTCATGTGAACTCTAATGAAGACAAACTTTATATCAAACTTGTAGCCCACGACGCGATCTAGAACTTTGTAGTTGAATTTTTTTTAATTGTAAGTCATTTTTTGTCCCAAAATGTAATTTTAAAATTAAAATTTCAAAATCTATAAACATGAAACAATATTTTGGGACCCTAAACAGTTTTAATTCAAAAACTTTTCAACTACAAAGTTGTAGGTCGCGTCGAGGACTACAATTTTGATATAAAGTTTGTCTTCATAAGAGTTCACATGTAAAAGTTATGAATTATTTTTGATATAAAGTTTTTAAACCGTCCTGTTTAGGGACCGAGGTGACACAACTGAACAAGTTAGAGGACCTAAACGAGTGATCTGCAAGTTTAGGGACCGGGATGACACAGTCGAACAAGTTTGAGGACCTGAACAGTCGATTTGCGAGTTTAGGAACCGGGATGGCACAACGGTACAAGTTTAGGGACCGGTGATGAACTTTACTCAAAAAACTATATTCATCCATGAGCATAGCTTATAAACAAACGAAATTGATCGATGAAGACAACCAAATTACCAGCATGTTATATGCAGGGCAGAGATATAACAAACAGATTTGTAGCTTGCATATAAGGTGCTTTATACTTATAAGTAGACATACAAGACAGAGGGTTCCTCATGTGTGTAATATTGGCTAACACAAGTATTTAGCCCTAACGCTTCAGGAGTCATTGCTGCCATGATGCACATATTCAGAGAGTGAAGATGAAATCTCCAAATTCTAAAGGTATCAGAATTCAGGTGAAAACTACAAGAACATAGATGGCCCTGAAAAAATTCAGGTGAAATCTTTTTACTACTGTATCTCTGAATTATGTTCATGTATGTAGCTACATATATAGAGTTACAAGCTGCCAAAGAGCATTCCATGGTTCACTGTTTCGTATCAAGGCATGTGCTAAAATTAGTGAGCTGGTAGCCCAATCTGGCTGGTGCAGTGTACTTACATGCAGACTAATTCAGGTAAATCACAGGCTAACCAGGCCTATCAGTCAACAAGTATGAAATATGTCAGGTAAAAAACATGCCGTGCTAAGGGATTACTGTTCATAAGCTCAAACAACACCATGGTTACCTCGTTGATCTAAGATTCATGGCTACCTCCCTTGTCATTCTCTCAATTCTAACACCCGAAACAAATTCTGATTGCAATCGGTGCAAAATTCGTTAAAGTACAGAACAAGCAAGCTGGTCAATCAGTTACCCTCGAATTCTAAGCAACTAATGGCTGCAAGTTCCCCTCCAAATCCATCATGCAAGCACCAATATGCAGACAAATTAAGTAAATCACAGGGCAAACATACATCTTATAGGCAAGGTTGTAAAAAGAAAAACACATATAACCAAGAGATTTGATTTTTACCTGAACAAGGGGACTTCCTTGATGTCAGAAGAGGAGGTGGAGGCAGGCACCGGAGGCGGAGGCGATGGGGAGGCGGCGGAGGAGGTGGGGAAGAGGGTGGAGTCAACTGCGGCGATGGGAAGGCGTTGGGCGGAGGAGCCGATAGCGGAAGCCGGCATGCAGGTCGAGTCGGAGGTGGGGAGGAGGGGAGGGTTTGAGTGGAGTCGGAGTTAGGGAGTAGCGGCGGCCGGCCGGTGGAGTCGACGGCGGCGTGGGGCGGTGTGGGTGAGGCGGAGGGGGCTGCATGGTGGAGGCGGCGCGTGGTGGGAGAGGAGCGAGCAGGCGAGGGGCGCCGGATTTGGCGGAGGAGGTGGTGCGCGGTGGCGGGGGCGCGCGCGGTGGATTTGGCGGAGGAGGCGGCGGCGCGTGCGGTGGATGGCGACAAAGGCGCGCGCGGTGGAAGGGGGCACGAGGTGGCGGCGCCTAGGGTTTTTTTTGCGTCGATTTTCTTTTTGGCGTGGATTTTTTTTTGGCGTGGAAAAAATTTGGGCGATTCTTTTTTTTATTATTTTCCTGCGCACCTAAATTAATTTGCCACCCGAGTATACACCTCACTCTATCTTAACCATGGGATCAAGATCTGACGGAGTTCAGCGGAGATAGGGGAGATTGAAACTCGTTTTCCGCGCGCACGTTTTTCAAACTATTAATCGGTGCATTTTTTGTAAAAATTTTCTATAGAAAAATTGTTTTAAAAAAATCATATTAATCTATTTTTGAAATTTAAAATAGTTAATACTTAATTAATCATGCGCTAATGGCTCACCTCATTTTGCTTATCTTCTCAATCGTCTCTTTTCCTCTCCTCTCAAACACTCCCAGATTTTCATGACATATAATTGGTTTCTGCTCATAATATTGCTGAAAGATATTTTGATCAAAAATATTTAGATTTGCCGACATATAACATGTCTTATTACATAGCATTGCCAACACATAATTTGCCAAAAGCCTTTACCAACAAATAGTCTATCAATAATTGTTAATCTTTACCGACAGATGTTTGTTGATAATCTAGTGTCAGCGGCGCAGATGAGGAATCGGGTGTGGAGTAGGACTATGGCACAGATGAGGAATAGGGTACGCAGATGGGAGTGGAATCAAGTGTGGCCCACGAAAGTTTTCGCACCTTGGCGCCTTGCTCGGCCCAATAATATTTTTAGCCCGCCAAAATTTCCTCAAAAAGTTAACTGGAAATTTGTTTTCCCGGTAACAAAATTCCCGGCAGATTATGTGTTGTCTTAAATTATCTATGGCAGATCAATTGACCTGTTATATTAGTTCATTGGGCACTTAATTTGCTGCTCTATTTTTTTAATTCCCGGCAAATGAGATAATGTCCAAGATTATTTCCGGCACTTGATATATTCCCGGCAAATAGTTCGCCACTAACTTCATTTTATTGCCGGCAGTTAACTGCCATGAATACTAGGTCATGGTGTAGTGTGCTGGCTGGGTACTGGATAGACTATCCTGTCCGGGGATTAGAAATTTTGAACATTGTTTGATGCATCCAGTTCTCATCAGATCTGTCCGTTCTTCTAAATAGATGATAATATACTGTGCAATGAAAACTCGATATATGTACATGCAGTGTTGTCAAGCGTGATGCTTCACTTTCGTAGTTAATTAGTTTGACAATTTAAATGAAAATTTTGGTGCCATTCAGTAAGTGAAATTCTTGTGTGTCATACACAGAGTAAAGCACACACCGTTTCCACGTTCACTTGCATTGATCATGTCTATAATTATGAACAATTACATGCCGGCTCCTTCTTAACAGTATTTCAGTACTTCAAGCATGTCTAGCTACTAGCTAGCTTGATGTTATCTGTTATATACTAAAATCTATTAAACTTCCTACAAACGCTCTTAAGCCGCCACGTGGCACTCCTACAAATTCTCCTAAGTCGCCACATAGCACAATCTAATCTCACCGTCGATTTTCGCTTAAATTGGTGGACCCGTTATTGTAGGCCATTAGATCAGATCTATTATTAAAAAATAATTACTATTGCATTGTTTATAACATATGAGCGCTGTCTGTATGTATGATTTTGTACGATACAAATACTACTGCTGTTCTTCCCGTATGTATACAAACGTACATGATTGTGAAAACAAACGATAAAATTTCCTAATCTTCGCTGGAAGAAAACAAATACACATGTATACATAAAAAAGACAGAGAATTTATATATGCATTCATAAAAATCAACGGTCTTTTTAAAATATGATTTTCTACAATATAAAGATAAAATATATTACTTCAAAAATATCAATATGTTTAGTTAAACTAAGATCTATAATAAATATTTAATCAATGTTCCTTTAAACCATCTTCTAAATCAATCTATTATATACTAAAAGTACATTACTTTGTACAAACACTTTTACATCGCTATGTGGCTCTCAAATAAATTAGAGAAATCATTGAAATCTTTTATATACTAAAAGTCTATTATATACCTGCAAACGATCCTACATTGTCACATGGCGCTCTAATAAAATTAGAGAAATCCAAAATATTTAGAGTAAAAACAGAAAAGCATCCAACCTTATATTTTTCACTTAAATTAGTAGACCCGTTATTTTAAACATTAGATTAGAGCTCTTAAAATTCCCATGCCACTAATCTCTATCCCGGGAAAAAAAAACATAAAGTGCTTATGTCGTACGATCGTCTCCCTCCCAAAAAACAAAACTTAAATACCTGCATTATATACGATCGAAAAAACAGTTAAAGCCAAAAAAAATAAAAAAGAAAACATGCACTAGAATCAGAAAGAAATACTAACAAGGAAAAATCATCAGTGCCGGCACTGATTTGTTGTCAACAGCCTTTAATCTACGATTTTATTAAAATAATACTACACAGTTAAATTTAATCATAAACTTATTGTAGTGATAAATATATCATGACAAATGACACCAGCATGTAATAGCAAATGCAATAATAATGTTTCAAATAATTTCATATCATATTTTATGGTGTCAAATATCACAAATATAAAGCGTTAACTTGAATCTACATATGTAAAATAACAAAACCTAGCATTTTTTTAAGTACATCTATTTAGGTTTATTTAATTTTGGAGAGATTGAGATTCTCAAAGTATTTGGAATTTTTTCAAAACTTTTCTTATTTGAGCTGTGAGAAGCATAATTAATAGATTGATGAGAAACATTAAATTAAATTTCAGCAAGTGATAATAAAACAACATAATTTAGATGTGATTTTTAAGTAGATCTTTTTAAGTTTATTTTGGGTGAGATTGAGATTCTAAAAGTATCTGAAATTTTTCAAAACTTTTTTATTGCTCTTTGAGGAGTGAGAAGCATACATGATAGATAGATAATTTGCTACAATACAACCCTTAATTCATCACAAGAATTATGTATTTTCTTTGCCAAGTAGTATTAGAAAAATATGAATAATCCAATAAAATACGCATAAAACTACTTATGTTATATTTTTTATAGTTGATAGAGATTCTAATATACCGGGTATAATTGATGGACAAATGTTATACACCACGTAACTCAACTGTAAGTGCACTCTAGCAAATTATTTAATGTAAATAAGTTTGTGAAAATAAGTACATTCTTAGTATTAGTAAATGAGTCTCGTATGGTTGCTTACAACATATGGTGGAAACAAATTTAGCGCTAAAGTATAAATCTTTATCAAAATATAAATAATGATATGGTGTTTTGCATATTCTCATGGTGGTATGTCTCTTTAGCTATAGTTTTTATTAAGTAGTGTCAAATGATTAACCCCACTCATTTGAAATACATAATATTGTATGTATTCCATTAAAATTTGAGAAGTACTTATGACCAACTTCATATGAAAAAAATGCATTTTCATCACCTCCTCCTTTCTGTCCCTCTATGCTTGAATGCAGGGTGCAGTACTTGCTATGCCATCGTAAATATTGCATGGGTATGTACATGGTTGAGTTAAGGTGGTGTCCGTGAAAGGCCACCATAGGCAGTGTAACTAAAGTGACATACTGATAGTAAACTAAGTGTTAAAATTGTACTCTAGGATGGTTTTTAGGGGTATGGCTACATCGATGCGGAACCTATATGTTTCAAGGCATTACATACAAAAGCCTTCGTTCGCAGATACAGTCGACTTCATCCATTAGAGAGGCATTCATGTTTATTTTAAACAAAGTTATCGTATTATTCGGTAGATATGGTATATTTAGACTATTTATTTATATCAAGATGCGAAAATAAGTGATGAACACCGGGTTATGCAGGTAGATGAATTTTTTAGTGTATTGATAATGTATTATTTGTTTTAGTGGTACTAATACAGTTTCATTTATTAAAAGTTGACCTAACTCTTAAAACAATGATAGTAAGTAGTGATGACAAACTACAAGTTTATATATGACCAGGACAAAGGTATTTTTATTTAAATCTAAGAGATATTCTTATCATGTTAGAAGTATATTAAAATCTACCGTCTATTTTATGGTAAATGTATTTCTTTTTTTTCTTATTGTAGAGTAATCTAAATTCTCTTACAGTGTGTGTCTCTCTCTATATATATGATTCCTTTTAGCATTATTTTTTTAATAACAAATAAGATGCCTGTGCATATGTGTGAATTTCCTTTCCGATTTATATTCCACAAATGTTCTCCGGTTCATATCCTGTCGTTATAGCGTTTGAAACACAAACTATAATACATGCCCGCACGAATGCGCGGGCTACCTTCCTAGTTATATAAAAAACATGTATAGTTCAATTAGCTCCGAGAGGCGAGAGCTAGCATGCATTCCAGCCGGTACGCATAGTTAAATCCTGGTTGAAATATTCGCTTCTCATGCATGAAACAAGTTTTAACGATTGGAACATTTATAATTTTTTATCAGAATATAATCATGAGAAATCTTGTTTTAAAGATGTAATCGGATTGCACCTTGGATAAGTAATTTAGAAGAAAAAGTTATTTGAGTCTTTTAAATGAGATGGTTAATATATGGGGAGAAAAGAGAGTGGTGAAGGAGAGAAGGCAGTGCATGCATGGGAGACAAGACAGTGCATGCACTAATCCAGTGTCTAAGCAAATCTGGCCAACTGGGATAAATAGCGCACAATCTTTTGGCATCGACACTACTATATGGGGGAAGGACCGCCTATAAGCAAAGGCTAGGTGGCCCTCGCTGGCGGCATATCTATCTTCGCAGGTGTTATATATCCAACTGCATGTGAAAATATTCTCAGCGTACAAAAAAATCCACCGTCACCACCCCTACTCGCCGGCACCGCTGCTGGCCTCCCCATCCGGCCCCTCCTCCTCTGTCCGGCGCCACTGCCCGAGGGGAGCGACACCTCCACTGCCGCCGCCGGCCAGCTCTCCTCTTCCATTCAGATCTGGGAGGGGAGGGGCTGGCTCTGTCTACGCCGCCGTTGCTGTCGCCTTCTCCTCCTCCGCCGCCGCCGGTGGATAGATCTAGCAGGAAGGGAGGGAGAGGATTGGAGCGCCGCCGCTGTCGGCTCCTCTTCTGTCTAGATCTGAGAGGAAGGGGAGGGGCATGCGCCGTCTTCGGTGGCCGCCGCCGCCTCCATTGTCGGCGACGTATCTGGGAGGAAGGGACAGAGGGAGGGAGGGTGCACCATCGCCATCGGCTCCTCTTCCCTTCTCGCCAAGCCACCACTACTCCTCTTGGCCTCGCCTTGCCAAATCGCGCGCTGACTCCCCCGACGGCTTCCGCCTCCTCGTTGTGCGCGGCGACGGTCGTCGGCTCCTCCCCCTCTGTCGCCACCGCCTCCATCGCCTCCTTGCATGCGCCGAGCCGCTGACAGCCGTCGGCTCCTCCTTCCGCGTACGTGGTTCGAGGAGAGGGAGAGGAAGAATGAGAGGGGGGCAGAGGATAAGGATGTGTGTAGTGGGTGATTGTGGGGAAAGTAACATATAAATTTTTTTTTAGCTAGCGGTCCTGTTTTTGCAGGCAGACCTCTTAAGTATTTCACAGGCGGATCTCTTAAGAGATCTGCCTGGAAAAATTAATTTTCACAGGCAGACGATAGTAAGAGATCCACCTGGAAAAATTAATTTTCACAGGCAGACGATAGTCTTACCTCCCGTTGCCATTTTCGTAGGCGGCTGTTTGGCTCCAAGAGACCTACCAGCCTGGAATAAAAACCCACGTCTGTGAAAAGATTGTCGCCAGGCTAGGAAAGGTCGCTTTGTGCTTTTGCATCTGCATCATTTGTTGGCTAGTATCCCAAGATTGAGAAAATTTAGGCATTTCATTGTCATATCAGTGAAGCGACATAGTTTAACAATTATATAATCCGTTTGTATAAAAAAAAAGATACGCTATTTATAACCGTTGCTCGAAAATGAATTTTGTTGTGAGAGAAAGAACAGGTGTATCCTTCTTTAATTAGAAAATAGAATTGCCAGGTGGATAAGAAAGTGATATTGAAGGGATACTTATAGGTTTACAGACTGAGTGTAGAAACAGAGGCTAAGAATCAACACCTTTCAGACAAATTTTCAATGTAAAAAATAAATGAAGACACGCACTGGTGGAGAAACCCTTTGTAGTCCCGGTTCGTAACCCCCCTTTAGTCCCGGTTTCCAAACCGGGAGTACCAATCCGGGACTAAAGATCGCTATCTTTAGTCCCGGGTGAAATAACCGGGAGTAAAGATCGATCTTTACCAACCGGGACTAAAGATGGCTCAGCCGGCCACGTGGCTGAGCCATCTTTAGTCCCGGTTGGTAACACCAACCGGGACTAAAGATCGAGCTGACCTTTTTTTTTTTGCATGCCCCTGTTGCTGCATGGTTTATATATATATATATATATATATATATATATATATATATATATATATATATATATATATATATATATATATATATATATATATATATATATATATATATATATATATATATATATATATATATATAAACCATGCATATATATGTTTCAATACATATATATGCATAC
Organism: Oryza sativa Japonica Group; assembly: GCF_034140825.1. Lineage (NCBI taxonomy): Eukaryota > Viridiplantae > Streptophyta > Magnoliopsida > Poales > Poaceae > Oryza > Oryza sativa. The sequence goes on from NC_089041.1 coordinate 8,770,265, forward strand.
ATATATATATATATGTATTTATACATATATATGTTATGCAAATGCATATGTATATAGATATATATATGAACAAAATATATTTACATTATAGAAAATGTGTACACATGCATATAGAAACATATGTAGTCATGTATTAATTACAATCCATTATATGTCCTAGCTAGCTACGATTTCGACGTAGTAGTACTCGCTGCTAGCTCAGAAGCTAAGGACCGGTGAATTGTGTTTCCGTCGTAGTAGAATTCACCCTTGGGATCAAGGATTTCTTCGTTGATGAATCCCATGAGTTGTTCTTGAACCGCCGCGATAAATTCCTTGTGTGTGGTCAGGTTATCCCTCATGCGAATAAACTATATGAATGTATGAAATTGATTAGTAATTAAACAAGAAATCGCTACGTAATGAAATTTTGAATTTATTTGTACGTACATCGAGCTCTCTTGTGGTGATGATTTGGTCTGCAAGGCAGTGGCAATACTCGCACACGTAATAGCCGCACAAGTTAGTTCCCTGCTTTTGCTTTGCGCACTACAAATAAATGACGAACAACGAGAGATCTAATTAATATACACTTGTATGTATTTGAATCGGAGAAATATAAATGTAGAGCATGTGTACTCACAGGAAATTTGAACTTCCGCCTAAGTCTTTCTCTCCATTTGCCGCGGACCAAATGACGGAACCGATACCAAGCCCTACATGGAGTTTAAAGCTATGATTCGTAGTAGCAATTAACATAACAAGATTTTCTTAATTAACAAAGGAACTTATGACGGTACCTGTCTATAAGTTCGAAAACCTTGTCAAACGTAGACTCTTTTTTATCCATTGAGTCATATACGTTGACGGTGCAGGCCTCCAGGTCGATGAGTAAAAGCACCCAGTGGAATCTGCAATGTGCGTGGGATGCATTACATATGAAACACTTAGCAAGTTCGTACGGGAATGAAATTTGGTATGTAGGAAGACAGTAAAATTAAACTAACTCTGTGTTGTATGGCAACAGTATGAACGTCTTGTAATGCTGCGCCTTCAGGAGATGGACGAGATTGTCCTCTGTTTCTTGTGGATATTGGTCGAGCATTGCGACGTTTACTTTCCGAGGGTCGATGAATCCAGTATCGAAAACCCTCCGCCGTCGGGCCCTTTGAATCTCCATTCTACAACGATAAAAGGGAGTATATTATTTTCTATGGTCTATTTATATACAAGGACCTAATTAATTAAAGGAGACGTATAGTAAGAAATCTAACTGAACGATATACTTACAAAATCCAGCAACTCATAATAGAGACGTCGAGGGCGTCCAGCTGGTATAGTTCGTAGATTCCCCTGAAATTGATCCAGAGAATGTCATCTCCTTGCAAGAAGTCCGTGTCCCTGATCCTCGCTCCGATCATCTCTCTACCGGTGGCGCTCATCTCCATGTACAGCTGATGGAACTTGTACATTTGTGTGGGTAGGGACTGCAGCAGCTCAGGCTTGACAAGCGGTTTACCAAGTTCGTACATGTATTTCACTTCCGCCTTTTCGATTGGTGCGACTCCTAGCAATTGATCCGTAGTTAGACCGGTGTCAGTAATAAATTGTTCTATCGTCATTTCTTTACCGGTCACCAACGGCTCGATCTCCTGGTTTGGTTGCTCTCCAAGCTGAGGGACTGGTTTGGACTTTCCAGAAGATGCTTTCTTCTGCGTTCGCTCATAGTCCGATAGCTTGATGGCTTCCTTGACAGATGCAGACATACCCCTGAAGAAGTTCCTGACACTGGGGTCTATAGGAATCTTCTTTTCTGGACTTCGAGGCTTGAATTGTCTCTTGACTTCTGATGCAACGTAAGCGTCAAGCTCCTCTTGCGTGCAATCGTACCCCGGGTCCTTGTTCTTGGCGGCGTCAACTTTCGCCTTCTTTGTTGCCCTTGTGTGGGCAAGCGGTGGAGCTGGGGGGGCCCTTGACTTTGAAGGTGCCGGAAGAGGAGCTTGCGGGGGAGTAGGTGTAGGAGCACGAGGAGGAGTCGGTGCAGGATCCTGAGGAGTCGATGCTGGAGCCTGAGGTGGAGACGGTGCTGGCGGAGCATGAGGAGGAGACGGTGCAGGATCCTGAGGAGGAGATGGCGGAGCCGGAGGAGATGGTGCACGAGACGCCGCTTGTCGCCCAGGGAGGATGATGTACCGCCTGCGCCATAGAATAATGGCATGGCATGTGTCTCGTAGATGCGTCTCACCGTCTCCTCCAGGGTAATCCAGCTCGAGGTCCTCGTACGCGCCTTCGACCAACTCAACTTTGACCTTGGAGTATCCTGCTGGAATCGGCCTACAGTGGTAAGTACCTGAAGGGTCCGTTGGGATGGCCATGCCCGACGCCACCTTCATGTTGTGAGAGATTATTTATTAGTAATCAACATATATAAGCAGCAACTAGCGAAATGGCTAAATCTTACCTTTATTGATAAGTTCTTGAAAGGAATATGCAGCTCACATGGTGTCCGCTGAGTGATGTCATCAACGGGACAGGTCGATTCGTCCTGTGTTTGCATGGCGTCCATGCTCTGTGATCCTACCTGCCCCGTTGAGGCGCAGCTGCTACGGTTTCCTGACGGGCTCACCATTGCAGGAGGAATGGTCGGCTGGGGATCATGAGACCGATGTGCGGCCATGCGTTCATCAACCTTCCTTGCCACCTCCTCTTGCATGTTGAGTTCGTAGCTCGATACCCGGAACTCTAGGTCTGCAATCTTCGCCTCGGTATCTCTCTTGCTCCTCATCCGACTCCTGTACGTGTGGATGTCCTCCTTGAAACCAATCTTCCAAGGAATCACCCCTTTCCCTCGAGTTCGTCCTGGATGCTCTGGAGTCTGCAGGGCGAGTGTCAGCTCGTCCCTATCTCTGTCTGGTCGGAACGTGCCCTGAGAGGAGGCTTCCACTGCATCTGTTAGTCGTCGCGCAGCCTCTTGTATCTGATAGCCGAAGACCAGTGAGCCATCAGCTGGGTTGAGCGTTCCACCGTGAGCATAGTACCAGAACTTCGATCGTTCCGGCCAATTGGCTGTTGCCGGTTCGATACCCCTCTCAATCAAGCTAGCCTCCATCTGCTCCCACTTCGGCATCGCGACGCTATAGCCTCCTGACCCCAAGTGGTGATGGTACTTCTTCTTGGCGGCATTTTCTTTGTTTCTTTCCATCATCGCCTGTCCTTGTTCACCTGTCTTATATGCAACGAACTCGTCCCAGTGATCCCTTAGCTTTGGGAATGTGTCGAAGTTCGGTGTCTGCCCCTTCAGTATATACTTCTGGTACAGATCTCCCTTGAAGCTCTGAAACTGTTCTGCCATTTTCTTCAGAGTCCACCTTTTCACTTTGTCCTCTGTACCTGCAGGAAGGGTGAATGTCTCAAGCATTGTGGTCCACAGCATCTCTTTCTCCGAATCTGGGACAAAGCTCTCATGATCTCCGCGTGCCCTTGTTCTTCGCCAGTACACCGTACTGACAGGCACGTTATCCCGCACAACCCAACCGCTGTGACGTACATAGTTCTTGGCGGCTTCGGCCGGGGCACTAGGACGTCCATCTTCTTCCACTTCCGTTATGATGTGCCGACCCTCAAGCTTCTTCGCTGCACCTCGTTGCCCGCGTGCCCTCTTCTGTCCAACGGAGGGTTGACTACCACTAGCCTCCTCCTCCTGGTTCCCCTCCACATCCCTTTCCACGTGCCCCTACTGGTTCCCCTCCGCATCCCTCTCCACGTTCCCTTCCTCGTTCAAGTACTGGTTTGGATCCTCGTTCCCCTCTTCTTCATTCCAGTACTAGCTGCTTCCCTCCGCGATTGTATCGTACAATATCTGTTCCTCATCGCGGTCAGCCATCTGTTGATACAAGAAACATCTACTAAGTCACGAGACATTTATGTTTTAACAATCTAAGTCATGTATGCTAAGTGTAAATGTCGTACATTAGAACCCTACACAACCTTACGTGCTAAGTCTAATTACAAATCGTGATATAAGCTAAGTCTAGTTGACGTATATTATACAACCCTAGCTAGTAAATAATTATATACTAAGTCTAATTACAAATAAAATAATCTTATATTAAAACTCAAATAATATTACATGCTAAGACTAAAATAGTCATGTATATGCTAAGTGTTTCGTGCGTATATGCTAAGTCTAATTAAGACTACAATAGTCAATTGCTACTTGTCGCACCAATTCCGTAGTCAATAATTACATACCAAGTCTAATTACAAATAAAGTAATATTATATTAAAACTCAAATAATATTACATGCTAAGACTAAAATAGTAATGTATGCTAAGTGTTTCGTGCGTATATGCTAAGTCTAATTAAGACTACAATAGTCAATTCCTAGGAGTCGCACCAATTCCGTAGTCAATAATGTCATACTAAGTCTAATTTGCAATAAAATAATCTTATATTAAAACTCAAATAATATTAGAACACTACACAATCTTATATGATAAGTCTAATTACAGGTCTAATAATCTTAATTAATTGCATTACAAATATAACAATCATTTATATTATTACGTCACTTGCCTGCTCCAATTCCTTCTAGGGCTAGCTCTTCCACTCAGGCTTGACGGACGACTCCGACAACACGTCTTTTCTGCAAGATAAAAAAAAGTATTAGGATAAATGCGAAGTAACATATATATATATATATATATATATATATATATATATATATATATATGTATATATATATATATATATATATATATATGTATATATATATATATATATATATATATATGTATATATATATATATATATATATATATATGTATATATATATATATATATATATATATATATGTATATATATATATATATATATATATATATATATATATATATGTATATATATATACATATATTTGTATATATATATATATACATATATATATATATATATACATGTATATATATATATACATGTATATATATATATATATACATGTATATATATATATATATACATATATATGTATATATATATATACATATATATATATATATATATATATATATATATATTGCATTTCACGTTAACGTTCGTCCTCGTTCGTTCGCTCGTTCACGTTCCCTAGCTCGTTCACGTTCGTTCGCTCGTTCTCATTCACGTTCGTTCCCTCGTTCTCGCTTGTCTTCGTTCGATCGTTCTCGTTCTCGCTCTCGTTCGTTCGATCGTTCTCGTTCTCGTTCACGTTGTCGCGGCAACGTACGTTGACGTGTTCGTTCTCGCTCTCGTTCGTTCGATCGTTCTCGTTCTCGTTCGTTAACGGCGGTGTGGCGGCATCGGGGCGGCGGTTGGCGCGGCGGCGTGGCGACGGCGGCGGCGGCCTGGCGTTGTGGGGCCGTGGCGGTGGCGGCGTGGCGTGGCGGCGGTGGCGTGGCGTGGCGTGGTGGCGGCAGCGTGGCGTGGCGGCGGCGGCATTGCGCGCGCGGCGGCGAAGGCGGCGGCGGCGTGGCGACAGCGGCGGCGGCGTGGCGTTGGCATGCGGCGGCGGCGTTGCGCGGCGTCGAAGACGGCGGCGTGGCGCGTCGTCGTCGTGGCGCGGTGTCTCGTGGCGGGCGGCGCGACGGAGAGAGATCGAGATCGGAGAGATCGAGATGCATGAAGGGAGATCTGGCGGCGGCGGCTCTCACCCCAGAGATGCGGCGGCAACGGAGGAGGCGGAGGCGGCGGCGAGGACGACGAGCTCGAGACGACGGCGAGATACGGCGGCGTCGGCGCGGGGATTTGCCCTAGGCAGTGGCGGCGAAGGAGAGAGGCCGAGAGAGATCGATCGGCCGAAAACGTTTAAGTGTTGGTGAAGAAGACGAGGGCGCACCGGGAATATATATACCCCTGGATCTTTACTCCCGGTTGTTCTCAACAACCGGGACTAAAGATATCTTTAGTCCCGGTTGTTGAGAACAACCGGGAGTAAAGAAAAGATTTTTACTCCCGGTTTCTGAGAACAACCGCGACTAAAGATATCTTGATATCTTTAGTCCCGGTTGTTGAGAACAACCGGGAGTAAAGAAAAGATATTTACTCCCGGTTGTTCTCAACAACCGGGACTAAAGATATCTTTAGTTTCGGTTGTTCTCAACAACCGGGAGTAAATATCTTTTCCCGCTATTTCGAAATTCTTTTTAAACCCGGTTAGGGTTAAGAACCGGGACTAAAGATTATAGCACTGCATATGATTTTCGCTTACATATGTGTTTATAAAATAGAAGTTAATGCATTAACATTATTTAAAGTACAAAGATTAATGACAATTACTTCGAAAAATTATTTTTGGCTGTAATAAATTAAGTGGATAAATCGTAATAAGCAAATATAATTAATAAAAATTCCAATAATCATATATACTTAGCATATATATGAATGATATTATTATATTGGTAAAAACTCTAATTAAGATATGTATGTACATACTGCATGATTTAAAATTAATAAAAATTGTAATCATCATATGTACTTAGCGTAGGAATTATATTAAATTAAATGCTAAAAACTCTAATTAACATATGTAAATGCCACATGCATGATTTTAACCTTTTAAAAATTCGAATAGTCATATATAAGTAGCATATGAAAGATAGTAAATTAAATTGTGAAAAACTCTAATATATGAATGATAGTTTTAAAAATATATTAAATTTAATACTTTTAAAAATTCTCCAGTCAATTATAATTAGCATATGAATGATAGTAAATTAAATGTTAAAAACTCTAATTAACATATGAAATTGCCACTTGCGTGATTTAAAACTTTTAAAAAACCTCTAGTCAATTATAATTAGCATATGAATGCTAGTAAATTAAATGTTAAAAACTCTAATTAACATACATATGAAATTGCCACCTGTGTGATTTAAAACTTTTAAAAATTGTAAGTATCACATATAACTAGCATATACATGATTTAAACTTGTTGAAACCTCTAATAATCGTGCGTAATTAACATATGCCATACATCAATTGATTTATATGGATAATCAATACATCCAAAATAGTTTACATCGTGTACACAATAATTACGGCACGTACTTTCTCCTCACTATTGTTCCCTCCTTGTGATCGCTGCGTGAGTAAGGGGTGTCTTCATTTGATAGGAGGATGCTAGGGTCAATCGTCACCGTGAAAGGGGGTTGCCCATCCAACTGATCGTAATCCTCGTCAGTCTTGTCCTCAACTCCAACGATTTTTCTTTTGCCTGGGAGAACCACTTGACGCTTAGGCTCATCAGGCCCTCTGCCCTTCTTTCCTTTGCTAGACATGTCCTTCACGAAAAAGACTTGTGTTACATCATTGGCAAGGACAAAAGGTTCGTCCGAGTATCCAACCTTGTTAAGGTCAACAGTTGTCATCCCACTGTCATCAATCATTACGCCTCCATCAGTCAACCTAACCCATTGGCACCGGAACAGAGGAACCTTGAGAGGACCATAATCAAGTTCCCATATGTCCTCGATGGCACCGTAATACGTGGCAGTTGTTCCATCATGTCCCATGGCATCGACACGAACAGCGCTGTTTTGGTTCGTGCTCTTCATGTCTTGGGCTCTCGTGTAGAATGTGTACCCATTGATCTCATATCCCTGGAATGTCGCGATCGACCCAGACGGTCCCCTCGCCAGGAAGGCAAGTTGTTGGTTGATCGACTCGTTACCCATGAGATGTTGTCGTAGCCACGCGGGGAAAGTATCAATGTGATGCCGTGTAATCCATGCATCGGACTTACCGATGTTCCTTGCGCGAACTAGAGCCAAGTGCTCCTCGATGTAAGGAGCTACCAATGAAGAGTGTTGCAGAACAGTGAAATGGGCTTTACGGAATAAATTGTTGTCTACCGTCGTTATTGCTTTCCTTCCGAGAGTTCCCTTTCCCCGTAGTCTCCCTTCATAGCGTGATTCAGGTACCCCGATTGGGCGAAGGTCTTCGATAAATTCTACGCAAAATTCGATGACCTCCTCTGTTCCATAACCCTTGGCGATGCTTGCCTCTGGACGAGCACGGTTACGAACATACTTCTTCAGAACGCCCATGTACCTCTCGAAAGGAAATATGTTGTGTAGGTACATAGGCCCGAGAATACAGATCTCTTTCACAAGGTGACAAAGCAGATGCGTCATTATATTGAAAAATGAAGGTGGAAATATCAACTCAAAACTGACGAGACATTGCACCACTTCATTCTGAAGGGCTTCTAATCTATCCGGATCGATGACCTTCTGCGAAATTGCGTTCATGAATGCACATATCTTTGTTATTGTTGCCCGGACATTGTCTGGAAGGATACCCCTTATTACAACTGGTAGCAGTTGTGTCATCAACACGTGACAGTCATGAGACTTTAGGTTTGTGAACTTCTTCTCCTTCGTGCTTATTATTCACTTGATATTCGTGGAGTATCCAGACGGTACCTTTATGCTCTCCAAGCATTCAAACATACTTTCCTTCTCTGCCTTGCTAAGAGTGTAGCTGGCTGGACTCAAGTAATGGCTTCCTTTCTCCTTTGTTTCCGGGTGAAGGTCGCCGCGTTGTTCCATATGCTTCAGATCATTACGTGCTTCCAGTGTATCTTTCGACTTTCCGTATACACCTAGGAAGCCAAGAAGGTTTACGCAAAGGTTCTTAGTGAGGTGCATCACGTCGATTGCGTGGCGTACGTCCAAGAATTCCCAATATGGTAACTCCCAAAATATAGAGTTCTTTTTCCACATCGCCGCGTGACCATCTTCGCTCTCTATATGCTGGCTTCCAGGCCCCTTTCCGAACACTACTTTAAGATCTTTAACCATAGCAAACACTGTTTTCCCGTTGCGATGTTTAGGCTTCGTACGGTGGTCGGCCTTATGTTCGAAGTGCTTGCCTTTCTTCCGTACCGGGTGGTTTGCTGCAAGGAATCGACGATGACCCATGTATACAACCTTCCTACAGTGCTTAAGATACGTACTTTCTGTTTCATCCATACAGTGAGTGCAAGCCTTGTACCCCTTGTTGGACTGTCCGGATAGGTTGCTAAGTGCAGGCCAATCGTTGATGGTTACGAACAGCAGCGCTCGTAGGTTAAACTCCTCCTGTTTGTCCTCGTCCCACACGGGGACACCTTCCTTCTTCCACAACTGTTTAAGATCTTCGACCAGTGGTCTTAGGTACACGTCGATGTCGTTACCAGGTTGCTTGGGGCCTTGAATAATAATCGGCATCATTATGTACTTCCTCTTCATGCATAGCCAGGGGGGGAGGTTGTAGATACACATCGTAACGGGCCAAGTGCTATGGCCGCTGCTCATCTCTCCAAAAGGATTCATGCCATCCGTACTCAAACCAAACCGTATGTTTCGTGCGTCCTTTCCAAATTCTTTAAATTTTCTGTCGATGTTTCGCCACTGCGAACCATCGGCGGGGTATCTCAGCATCCCGTCCTGTTGACGCTCTTCAGCGTGCCATCGCAACATTCTAGCATTCCCCTTGTTCGTGAACAAACGCCTTAGCCGTGGTATTATAGGGAAATACCACATCACCTTAGCAGGAATTCTCTTCTTTGTTAGCTGCCCGTCAACTTCTCCTGGATCGTCCCGTCTAATCTTGTATCGTAGTGCTTTGCAAACAGGGCATGCTTCTAGGTTCTCATACTCCTCACCGCGATATAGGATACAATCGTTCGGACATGCGTGAATCTTATGAACTTCCAGTCCTAACGGGCAGACTATCTTCTTAGCCTCGTACGTTGTCTCGGGCAATTTGTTTCCCCCCGGAAGAATGTTCTTAATGAGTTTCAATAAATCGCCAAATGCCTTGTCACTAACCCCATTTTTTGCCTTCCATTGCAACAACTCCAGAGTGGTATCCAACTTTTTGTGCCCCTGCTCGCAACCTGGGTACAACGAAGTTCTGTGGTCCTCCAACATCTTGTCCAATTTATGGGCCTCCTTTTCACTTTCGCAGTCCTCCCTAGCGTCCTGCAACATCTGACCAAGATCATCCGCAACGTCGTTACCATCAGCAGCTATTTCCTCCTTGCCCGTTTGATTTCCTTCAAATCCAACATACTGAGCAAAGTCCGGAATATTGTCGTCTTCCACTTCATCTTCTTCCATTTCAACACCTTGCTCTCCGTGGGATGTCCAACAATTATAGCTTGGCATGAACCCCGACTCAAACAAGTGGAAATGAATAGTTCTGGATGCAGAATACTCCTTCTGATTCTTACACTTATTGCATGGACAACAAATAAAACCCCTTTGCCTGTTAGCTTCGGCCACTCTCAAAAAATAGTGCACGCCGTCAATAAACTCTTTGGACCGCCGGTCAGTGTACATCCATTGCCGATCCATCTACATGAGTCAAAAAAACCGCACACAAATAATTATTCTTACAATAATGACAGTCATACAATAATTATAAGATATCTTTATTCATACAAAAATCATAAAATATTACACCAAATAATTCTTAAAAACTATTTTTAAAGTTTTAAACTATTTTATAAAACCTTGTTTAGCAAATGAACTAAATTTCTATATATTCTTTCTTCCCCACACACATTTTCTCTCTCATCAACTTACAACTAAATTTTGGAGACAAAAAAAAGTGTGCAAAACATAGGTGCAAATGTAGTATGACAAAAAAAACATTGGAGGATGAAGTTGCAAACCTTTTAGGCACCTCCGATTTGTATGTAATCACCAAAATAAATTCAATAGAAATTTTGGCATGACCTCCCCTCTTTTTTGAAGTAATTTTGAAGCTTGCTCGGGCAGCTGGAGGAGGAAGAAGACATATATATAGGGGTGGGACTTTAGTCCCGGTTGGTAGCACCAACCGGGGCTAAAGATCACCGGGATCATTAAGATCTTTAGTCCCGGTTGGTAACACCAACCGGGGCTAAAGATCACCGGGATCTTTAGCCCCGGTTGGACTAAAGTTAAGATCTTTAGTCCCGGTTGGTGTTACCAATCGGGACTAAAGATCCCGGGGGGGCCTGACAGGTCCTGACAGCATTCGAACCGGGACTAAAGATGATGTTTAGTCCCGGTTGGTAACACAAACCGGGACTAAAGATCAAATATGCCCGTTTCCCTTTTGAACCGGGACTAAAGATCATCTTTAGCCCCGGTTTTTATTGCATCCGGGACTATTGTGGAAATCGGCCGACCGACGAAAGATGGTTTCTCCACCAGTGACGTATATGCACTCAATGCATCAGGTTCTAGTCTATACCGCGATGTGATATATATATATATATATATATATATATATATATATATATATATATATATATATATATATATATATATATATATATATATATATATATATATATATATATATATATATATATATATATATATATATATATATATATATATATATATATATATGTTAAGACTATTTTACACCCGGGGTATGGGTATAGAATAGTTATTCTATACCCCCTCCCCTTCTCCTCTGATCCACCCCTCTCCCCCTCCCTCCCTCCCCCTCCCAATCTCTCCTCCCGATCTCTCGCTACCGATCCCCCTCTCTCGCTCCCGATCTCCCTTCTCTCTCTCCCTCCCTTCTCTCTCGCTCCCGATCCCCCCCTCTCGCTCCCGATCTCCCTTCTCTCTCTCTCGCTCCCGATCTCTCTCTTTTTTTTATTTTACTAGTAGGGTGCCCGTGCGTTGCTACGGGGAATTTTGTTGATCACGGGGGATAAAATCTGGCATCAAAATGACAAATATGGCATCGTAATGAAACTACATGTTATAGTTATTATGAGATTAAATTGAAAGCAAGATATATGTTATCATTACAGAAGCGTAGTGCAACCTTTTTTGCGCTTAAAACAATCTCATGGCGTTTATTAAATTATAAAAAGCAACATAGATAGAAGACTATGAAAATTTGATGATGTCATACAAATAAAGCGAACATCCAGCATTTATAGATACGGTATTTCTAATGGATGACCACCTCAAATTAAATCACTCCATATTATAGTTAAATAAGTACCCTAATGTTGTTCCATATAGTTAAATAACTACCCTAATGTTGTGCATTTTTTATACACTTTAGAAAATCTTGTGCGCCGTTAGAGATGTTGCTTTCATACTCATTTTGTTGGTACATCAGTAGATTTATCAAAAAAAAGTTTCCTTAGCTCGTCACCATCCTGCACATGTATTTAATAAGTTAAATATTGGTAAATATGTAATAATGTAATATATGAATAATCAATGCCTGTTACGACTTACATTAATTGCAGGCAAATGTGGTTCTTTATTATGAACAAGAAAACCCAATAAACTCCTAAGGAAATTGAAGAGTTAGCTTCCCTTTCTCTACACAGTTAAATTTGTTGGTTTGAACAAGTTTGTAAGAAGATAACTTACCTGTTGTAAACCGGATTATTGACAAATACTTGCCTCCACAAGTTAATGTCTTCATTCCACCTAGAGCCAGGGCATACCTTCTTCATAGCTTTGTTGAAGTGATCACAAATAGTTATCAGTTTTCTGGTGTATCTCATGTTTGGGTTATTTTTATATTCTGGCATAAGTGGATTTGGGTCTAATACATAGAGCGTTTGACTTTCTTGGTCCACTATAATCACGATAAAACTTCGAGCATGGCGTACTAGTATAAGAATCTACAAAAGATCAACCGTCAAGATAATATATAAAACACGGCCATTTTTATATTCTGGCATAAGTTTTTTTTTCAGTTGCTAATCCACGAGATAGATTAAAGATCAATATAAAGAAAAAGAGAGAAAAGATAAAATTATTTAGCACTAAAATATCAGCACATTCTTCGTAAACCATCTAATTCCAGATTACTCCATATTCTAGTATCATGGAAATGTAATGCATATTTTCCTGTACTCGTACGAAATATGCAAACACGCTCAAATCTAACTTGTCAAAGCTTGGAAGGCTCAATCCAAGAGACCTATGATTTTCAATTAGTCACAGGAACTCCAGTATCCAACTTTTTCTTAAAAAAAAAAGTATACAGTATCTGCACAATAGCTTCATGCCAACCAAAGTAACTTCAAAATGCAACCCTCTCAATCCAACACCAGTATCTAGTATCTACACAATAGAGCTGACTGCACGCATCTGGAGTCAGTGCTGAGAAGCACACAACACACACAGAGGCAGGCAAGCATAGGCAATGCATCAGTTCATAGAAGATCCAGTAATCAGCCATAAGCAAAACAATGGAATAGCTGATGCTTATAAGCATCAGGCTAGTTCTGCTGAAAAGCAGCAGCAACTGCGAAACAATGGCGCCTAAATACACTATTGTCGGAGCATATTTTATTCCTTGCAAGTAAAATCATAGGCAATACCACAATATGCTATGCTTCATAAGTCAAATTTCGTATAGATGAAACGGTGTCCGCGGAGTAGATCGGCGATGTGGGCAGCGGCGACGATCGGCAGCAGCTACAGAGGAGATCGGCAAGGCGGGTGTTGCTGGCTTCGGTGGTCCTCGACGTGGATCGGTGGTCTTTGGCTTCAGCGGTTGTCGTTAGGGGCGAGGCGGCGACGGCGTCAGCGGGAGTCCCTGCTTGACACAATTTAGTTTCTTAGCCCAAACATCTAGGCATTATGTACCAAGAAAAAAGAAAGATAGTAGGTCAGCAGATCAGAGAACCATAGTTGTAACCCACTGAATTCCTGAAACAAATAAGTAAAATGTACAGAAATTAAATCATCAAGTTCTCTCACAATCTAATTCCAACTGATGATATATCATCATGCAACTACCATCTGATCATGAGTAGCAGCAACATAGGTATGTGCACAGATAAAGAGTACAAAACCACATATGGTCAAATGATCAGCGAAAGATAAGAAAAATGAACTAAAATGCCACTGAATGTCTAAAATCAGTAAACAGAGATCTGTAAACAAATACAAGTTCTATTATACATGCAGTTTCAGAGTGTATGTCAAGTCAAACACTGACCAAATAAATATTATTAATATATTAAATATGCCATCAGTCCACATTAACTATATAGATACCCTTATTTGACCAAAAATTTGATCATGCATTCAAAAGGCATAAATGGGTTCGATCTATAAAATCAACAGCTACATATGCAGATCAAAGGCTCCAGGTTTATTTCACCGCACAAAGTTCACATCACATACTTGCCATCTTTTAGCTTCAGGGCTTCTTTGGAACATAAGACTTTACAAAAATTAGTTCAAATCTGGTAAACTTCCTCCTCTCCAAAGAAGTCCTATATGGCGATTGAAATGGAATTGTAAGTTAATTTTATACAATTACCTACTGTTAACAATGAATGTTCATCAGGAAGGAAATTTGTGCTAGATGCATCCCTTCACCATTTCTTGCACACGCTTACAATGCTTCTACTGGGTCTATCCATCTTGCATATGAATAGACAAAAGTGCAGAAATGGTCAGAGAAAAAACAAAAAATGAAAGAAATCCACAAATCCTAAATGTTAAAATAATAGTGGTCCCTATAGTCCATCTTGCTTTGTCATCCTGACAATAATAGATCAAGAGCATAATAATGTTTTAATTTGCTCCTAATCCAGGCACAGCACCCCATTGCCAAAGATGCAATCCGACATCTCCCCAGCTATCTAAGAAAGTAAAATCAATTATTAAATGGAAGATGGAATGCTTCAGATAAATTTGTATTTGTATTATCTAAAGCCATGGAATGCTTCAGATAAATTTCAGGTAAATTGCATGATCCACTATTATTAAATGTGGACCTCATTTAGTCACTGTTGTTTCAAATTAACCTAATATACTTCAGTTATAACTTGGAAAAATAAAACATTTGTGCAATTCTCCTATCCTAATCGGGCTAGTGACACAATATATTTGCAACAGTGATTCCAATAGCAAGTTTTATATACAGGGGGTTCAGATGTAAACATCTTACAAAATATAATTTTTGATGCAGCCAGTTGCACAAGTACTGCTAGGAATTAATGGCATTCAAGTGAATCACATATTTTAAGGAACAAAGGTGCAAAGCAATCGCAGAATTTCAGTATAATAATATTCAACATAAGATATTATCCTCCAAAGATCAGATCTTATAGGTGATTTATTTCACCGTCTTCAGAAAACACCTAATACATACAAAGCCATACGTGAACTAAACTGTGAAGAAGCACTCAGCAGTAAGAATGGAATTTAAGCAAGCATATTGTGGACGGTTAATTAGTCACATAATATACCTTTTCTAATATGTGAGGACCTCTCTAAACACAATATTTTTTGTGTATGTTGCAGCCTGTTTAGACAATTCCTTTCCTTTCTTCTCATTGTCCTTCACGCCAGTACGCTTAGACTTTTTATTTTGTTTCTTGTCTTCTACCGGCATCGATAGTATTTTTATGTTTGTTCTAGAGGTTGCTCTAGACAGCGCGACGTATATTTGACCATGAGAGAAGACAGGCTCTAGTAAGTAGACGCCTGCATTTGGAATGGTTTAACCCTGCGCCTTATTGATGGTGAATGCAAAGCTCAATCTAACCGGAAATTGCTTCCTCTTGAAGCGAAACGGGAACATCTCATCATCAGAAGGACATAGAGGTATCCGAGGAAGGAAAACTCTCTTTCCAGCATGCTTCCCTACAACAATCTCCGCGTCAATAGCATTTTTTCCGAACTGATGAACCACCAGCCTTGTCCCATTGCAAAGCCCGTTGGCTGGGTCAATGCTCCTCAAAAGCATGATGGGGCAGTTTATCTTCAGCTTAAGCACATGCGGAGGTAGCCCATTTGGAGTTAGAGAGTTCAAGAATTCCGGCGGGTAATAGTTATGAGGGTCATCCTTTGCTCGGTCAAAACTATGATATGTCATCACATCCCATCTAAACCGCTCAATCATCTTCACGTTTATTCGATCGGCGAACTCATTCCGAGTGGACAATATGGCCCTACATGTGATGTAGTTTGGGTCCGTCAGGTTATCGTTTAGGTTGGGGAACACGGTATCGATGAGCCTTTCGAGGTCCGTTTCATTCCCTTTGCACGACACGCAAATATCCGAAGGAAGGCCTATGAGTCCTTCCTTGTTCACCTCCTCGGTTCCATTCCCAAATCGAAGGAGGTAGTCCGCAAACCACGTGTCGCTCTAGGGGGAGGATCACCGGCTGAACCAAGAATGGAAAAAATATATGAATGGAACAAATAAGAACATAGGGCAAAGGTTGAGCTATTGACCTATTATTATATTTTTTGAAAAACTCACCTGATCCTGTCAACGATGTCGGTCGAGAGGCCCCAAAGTTGCTATCCATTGGAACCCTGAAATGCATAAGTCAAAATTTTTTAGAGTTCAATCCAGTACAAACCATCAGGCAGAATCCCAGTGGTGCTGATGGTAGTATTATAAAAACGTTGAAAATTGGCAACACACAGTAAAGGAAATTAAGCGAATTAATTGGATATACCTTCAATGCAGGGAAGGAGGTTATGTGGGTGGGAAGCAACTGTTCGAACTGATATGGTAATGAAGGATCGCATATATATATAAAATACGCCTACCGAAATCATCCGTCAAAAGTATATACCAATAATATATACACAAGAATGATTGCAACGCTGCCCTCCTCCAATCATCATGTCATTAGCAAAATAGTGAGGTGGGTTGGAGAAAAAATGGTAGTTCTGCATTTGTAAACTAATGATTTTTCAACCCTCATCTTTCATCTAAAAATATTGTTGTATTCCTAAGCACTCAAGCATGCTACTCTTGACACCATAGTTTTTCAATATAATTAAGCTGAACTGAGAGTCATCATGATAAAAATAACATTACAAGCATTGAGGGGTAGTAATATTATATA
The DNA here is from genome assembly GCF_034140825.1 of Oryza sativa Japonica Group. Classification (NCBI taxonomy): domain Eukaryota; kingdom Viridiplantae; phylum Streptophyta; class Magnoliopsida; order Poales; family Poaceae; genus Oryza; species Oryza sativa. Next base: position 8,787,125 of record NC_089041.1, read on the forward strand.
GAACAACCCACGTAAAAAGCATGAATCGTTGTTTGTTCTATAGCTCATGTGTCAGCTGATTGAAAGGTTTGGAAGTGAGGCAGGCACATGGTAACCGAGGTATTATTTCATATTCAACCTATGTACATGAAGAATTATAAAAGAAATCATACATGTAGCAATCGATCTGTACAATATTCAAGTGCATGTTCATTTGGTGCTCATTTCCCCATTGCAGATTGAGTCCACGGATGGAGCTTCTTACTGGACATTTCATCAAACATGCGGCGGCCATATCGTCGGGCGTCATGGTGGGGCAGGAGGGGATACATACCTTCAGATGACGGCGTCTGTGACCACCTTGAGTGGTCGAGGGCGTCGAGGGGCGAGGAGGCGACGCAGGTCGAGGGCGGTGGGGAGGCGAGGGGCGGCGGTGCGGTGTGGGGATGGCTTCTGGTGGAGGTGGAGGGGCGGCACGGCCGGCGCCTCTCCGGCTAGGGGTGGAGGCGCGGTGGGGAGGCGATGGGCGGCGGCGCGCAGTGGGGACGGCGGCGACGCGGGTGGAGAGGAGAGGGGCGCCGGGTGGAGGTGGAGGGGCAGTGCGGCCGGCGCCTCTCCGGCTAGGGGTGGAGGCGCGGTGGGGCGGCGATGGGCGGTGGCGCGCAGTGGGGACGGCGGCGACGCGGGTGGAGAGGAGAGGGGCGCCGGACCGCGCCGGCTGCTGGTGGAGGGGCGGCGCGGAGGAGAGGCGAGGGGAGGGTGCGGGGCGGCGATGGAGGCGCGCGGAGGAGGGGGCGCGGGTTGCGGGGCGTCGCGGCGCGGAGGAGAGGCGAGGCGAGAGTGCGGGACAGCGGTGGAGGAGCGCGGAGGAGGGGGCGCGGGTTACGGGCGACGCGGCTTTTTACGCTTTTTTGTTCCGCATTTTCGTCGCTCCAAACATGTCAACGTACGTTCCTACGTTGGATCATATGTCTGCTTTGGTGATTTCTATGTTGGATCACATGTCTGCTTTGGCTTCACCGTCACCAATCCGATTTTTTTCTGTTTCTCTCGCTCCCCCTCCCTTCTCTCTCTCGCTCCCGGTCTCTCTCTTTTTTATTTTATTTTTTTCTTTTTTTTCTCCCTGAAACATTTTTTCTCTTTTTTAAAAAAATAAAAAATAAATTGCCAAATTCAAAACTTGAACCCATGATCTCATAGTTCAAAGCATATTCTTCTAACCAATTCATCTAATGATGCTATTTGTTTTAAAAATTTTATGAGAAATGAATATGATTATCACTTCTAATATCTTTTACTATCGAAACTCATAACATGTTACTATACTCTAGTAGTAACATTGTTGTAAAAGTACAGTAACATGTGACGTTACTATATAACACATAGGACGTTACTGCACTTCTGGTAGTAACGTCATGCACTTCTGGTAGTAACGTCATAGTAAAATTGTAGTAGACCAGGAATCAACATAAAAATATATGGGTTAAAGCCTCACATGCTAACCATATACTTACTGTACAAAAGTAGAAGTGTTACTACATAATAAGCGCATATTACCACTTTTAGGTAGCTATATTATTGCACGATAATTATAGTTTTACTATATCATTTTTACGAGATGAAGATCGAATAGGTGGCTATAGGTAAAGTCTATAGGTGGTTTTGAGCGAGATCTGATTGATGTAGGAGTGTTTTGAACAATTTTATACATTTGGTAAAACCATGTTACTGCATATATATACCTTTGTTACTGCAAGTTACACATTCTGTTACTGCATATGGAGGGTTAAAGTTCAAAATGACAATCTTTGAAAAGCAATATCTCACAAGATATGTATTATTTTTTAAAATCGTTCCCACCATGATGCTATAGTGTTACTGCATGTGGAGGGTTAAAGTTCAAAATACATCTACGCACTCCCCTCTTTAAGAAACCGGTCTTTCTCCCTCTTCTCAAGAAAATCGGTCTCCTCCCTCCAATATAGTGTTACTGCATGTATATGACATTACTGCACTTTTGACAGTAATATTGTGGTGAATTACAGTAAATCAGGAATTGAAACAAAAATATATAGGTTAAAGGTCTCAGATGTTACCCATATACTTGTTACTGCACAAAAGTAACAGTGTTACTGCACGGAAGATGCACGTTACCACGTGTTTATGCAGTAACACTACCCAAAAAATACAGTAAAACGCCGTGTAGTAACATCATGATGCGATTGTTGTAACGTATAACAGACAAGTAGTAACAAGTAATAGTATAGTATTACTACTTGTGGAGAGACAAATTGCAAAAATTTCAAGCTTTGAAGAACAATATCTCCCAAGTGATGTAAGGTTTTTTGAAACCGTTTGCACCATGATGCTAGAAAAAAATAGCTTATCAAAAGTAGATCCGTCATGACTATATTTTAACTATATTTTAACATTGTTACTGCACGTAAGACACAGTGTTACTGCACAGTGGTCGTCGTGTTACTGCACCATCCTGGAACGAGAGCTGAGAAGAGATAGGTTGTGGGGGGAGTTTGTAGGCGGGTTTGACCGGTGGGAGGGGCCTTTGACCGAGGTGGGAGGTGGGTTTTGGGCCTTGGTAAGGAGGGGGAGGTGGGTGTGACCTTTGGGAGGGAGGGGGTATAGAATAGCTATTCTATACCCCGGGTGTAGAATATATATATATATATATATATATATATGTATATATATATATAAGAAAATATGTAGGAAAAAAACCTGAAAACTATTGGTTGGATTTAAAAATGGACGTCTCATATTTGTCTACATCACCAAGTAAAAATTTTATTCATGGGTCAATCTTAGAGTAAAATATTTACACTGGGTGCTGTGGACAAATTTCAAGCGTTCATTTTTAATTCTGCATCTGTGAGGGAAGGGGGAGGGGGGGGGGCGCAGGTGGTATTGGTGTATTTGTGAGGGAAGCGTTTTAGTTGTGGCGTACCCTGGGTGCAGTTTAGCGTATCCCAATGGAAATCGAGGAGGAATTAATTCTGCATGTGCACTCTGCTGACACAGTTCTACTTATGTAAACATTGCAAGTGATGCTTCTTTCGTTAGTTCACCAAAGATGGGCATTTTACTAAGAGAGCTAAACTAGTAAAACATAATCTGCAGGTAATACATATCCATATTTTGTTTCCCTTCAAATCTGCTAGACTTCAACATACAATTTTCTCAAAATAATATATCACTACTATAGGATTGATTTTCCTGAACGTCACCCCATTTTGTTTCCATGCGGTCCATAAGTTAGACTGCACGGAGAAATAGGGGAGAGCGAAGCTGGGTCATCGCCCACACACGAAAATCAATTTTCGTGTGCGGGTCACTTAACAGGCCCGCACGCAAAAATAGGTTATTTTCGCGTGCGGGCCTCCTAATCCACCAGCGCAGGAAAATAGGCTTCCCTCCCATCCTATTCAAAATAATTTAACTTCCTTCTTTCTCCCCTCGGGCCCCCTCTCTCCTCTCTCTCTCCCTTATCTTCTCACCTTCATTCTCCTCCTCTCAAATTCCTCTCTCTCTCACCATCTTCTTCTGCCTCCTTCTCCACAGGCGGGACGGTGGTGAGCTCGGTGGCAGCAGGCGGATGTGGGGAGGCGGCGGCGGGCACAGGCGGGACGGGCGGCCTGCGGCTCCTCCCCTTCCCTGCGGCGAAGGGAGCGCACGGGCGGCAGATCTGGCGGACGGGCGGGCGGCCACGGCTCCTCCCCTCCCTTCCCCGGTGGCGACGGGAGCGCGCGGGCTGCGGATCCGGCGGGCGGGCGGGTGACGACGGCACGCGGCCGTCTCCGCCTAGATCCGGTGGCCGGCCGCCCTGCCCCCGCCACGGATCCGGCGCTGGAGGCCGGCGGGAGGCGGCGCCGCCGCCGACGACAACGATGACGAGGCGGGAGCGGCGACGCCACCACCGCCGCCGACGAGGCTAGAGCGGCGGCGACGACCCAATCTAGGGTTTTCTGTTTTTTTTTGAAATCTTAATTTTTTTTTGGTTTTTTGTTTTTCCGTGCGGGCGGCATAAGCCACCGGCAAGAGAAAATCGTGATTTTCCCAAGCGATTTGTTCCAGACGGGCCGAGGCTCCGCATGCAAAAATCCGATCGACCGCACGAAAAAACGCTTTGTGTAGTAGTGTATGCGTGGTGTGTGTGTGTCAAGTGCTAAGCAATCACACTCTTGTTTTTTGGTCTGAAGTGATTATTTGGTTTTATATAAAATCTTCCTTTTCTAACTGACTTAATTAATTCGATTTCATGGATCATATTTCTGAGTTGATATGAACACTTCCATATAATTAGCTTTTTAGAATGGTACTACAGATTTATAGGATCTCATTTTCTTTAAGTTTGTTTTCACTTGTTAATTTGATGAGGTTAGCTAAATGAAATGAGTTATGATAGGATTATTAAATCTCTTTAGAAATGCACCCTATTTATTGACTTTAACTTTAACCACATGCAAAAAGAGAGAAAAAGTGGATAATGAAGGATAGGATTTTTTTTTAAGCAATGGATGCTTCGGTCCATAATCTGGACAAACATGCTCATTTTGTGATTGTCTATTTCAGTCTGATTCAAGGCTAGCTACTGTGATTTTTGGGGTGTACGGAATGAGATGTCTTGTTTCATCTTTTCCCTTTTAGTATTAGCACAATTCAAATTTATGTGATCAATTAACTATTCATTAACTGTATTTTCCTCTGCAGGAAAGTCAACCATACTGAGGCTTTTTTTAATTTGATCGTAGTATGTGTGTATATGCAGGTGATTTGCAATCACCAACCCGAGAAATTTTAACCCTTGTAGCTAAACTTTGAAGTCCAGATGTTAGGTGCAGAGCGGTAAAGTAGTTTATGTACCTATTTTAATCGAGCAGTTTGGTGAGCGGAGACGTGGAATTATACCATGGTAGTTCAGGAGAATTGACATAGCCTATAGGTACTATTTTTTTATTGATAGATTTATTTTGAAATCTTCCTGGATTATGGAGCGGAATAGCTAAACTTTGCTCTGTTGTCACTTAGCCCGAATTGTGCAGTGTTCATGCTATGTCCGACGTTGCTTACTGCGATGTAGTTTTCTTTTCAGTTTTGGTGAGTTCAGTGCTGCTATTTTTAAGAGACTTTCCATTGTGATCAGTAAACAAGCATGTAGTAATCAGCTGGTGGCGCTGAGCATGGCTCTTTCTTTTTAGATTAGATATGGTGTTTCTTGCACGATCATAGTTGCTAATCGTGTTTCCTGCATGATCATAGTTGCTAATCTCCCATTGCGGTGGCTCTAGATCACTGCAACGATCCCATCTAGAGCACGATGAAAAGCTACATCTTTTCATAGTTGCTGATCCCCGTCGCGGTGGCTCTGTATTACTGCAACGATCCCATCTAAGTCATCTACAGCACGGTGAAGAGCTATATCTCTTCATTTCCCACCTTCACCAGTGACGCACGACGCTCATGAAGAGTTCTCTTCATTTCCCACCTTCACCAGCGACGCCGATCTAGAGCTCCTTTAACCACCGGTCAATACCAGTTACGAACTTTCTCATGCCGTGGCTAATCATCAACCTGTGATTGTTTAGTTATGAACTTTCTCATGCCATGGCTAATCATCAACCTGTGATTGTTTGCAATTTGCTGGTTGTAAAGAGAGGAAAGTCCAATTGCACTGGAATATCTTTTTTGGCTATGAAGATTCATCATACACCATCAGGTGCTATGTTGACTACTATTTGTTATAGAAGACATTGGATGTGGGGTAAACATATAAGTCCTGAATTAAGGAAGTATAGGAGGTGGAGCTAATCTATTTTGGAGCTAGGCATGTCTTTTATGAGATAGCACCAAGTCACCTAGGATGAGAGGAGCTCATACTACATGAGTTTAGTGTTGACTGCTCAAATTTATCTATTACAACTTTTAGGATTAAATCTTCAGTATTGTGAAGGAAAACAAGAAATGATATTTATTTTATGCCATTCTTTATACTTGGTATCCGTTTACAACCTTACATGGAGCTAAATAAACATGCACGATGTATCTTGAATTGTTTGATTTGTATTATCAAATGCAGCCGCCGTTGCGTTAGCACGGACATATTACTAGTTACAATAGCTGAGGGTATAAATCGAACTTAACCCATATTATGAAGATCGTCAGATTGAGATGTTCTTGGCCTAGAAACCCAGTACGTACATCAGTTCATGCCATGAATGTTCAGTTCGGTGACAACAACAAAGTGGCGGTTGAACAAAAGGCAATTGATTGATAGATCTACAGAATAAGTTCTATGTCGATATAGGCTGTGTTCTTCCCCCAATTTTCGCAACTCACATCTCTCGTTTTCTGCGCGCACGCTTTTCAAACTGTTAAACAGTGTGCTTTTTGCAAAAAAATTCTATACGAAAGTTGTTTTAAAAAAAACATATTAATCCATTTTTTCAAAAAAATAGTTAATATTTAATTAATCATACAATGATACGTACTTCGTTTTGCGTGCCCCAATCCCTCCTCCTGAACACAACCATAATGTACTTCTGAATCATGGCTTTAATATCATTTACTCACCCATAAATGCATATATATATACAGAGCAATTTTATGGTTTTTGAGAAGGTATCATGAGGTACCAAAAATATAGTGTAAAATTTGATATCTTATAGTACCTCGGTATCAAGAGGTACCAAATTTACAATAGAAAAAATAGTACCCATGATACCTACTCAAGCACTGTAAAATTGCTCATATATATAACCACAGGACACCTTTTAATTTATGCTCACCACCTCGGTGTACCTGGAATTCCTCTTTTTATTTAGGTATCCGCTTATGAAAACATGATTGATTGACTCTTTTTTTTGTTGAATTTGCCACATACATAGACTGATCAGCCATGGACACGGATGACCTCGACGTCTAATGTGATGTGCATTCGTGCGAATGGTGGACTCGCGTAGTAAGGAATGAGTGGCGTTGGGTAAACACCTTCATCAACCTTTTCCAATCGATCGTTAGGATATCATGATTCGCAAGCTCAAACAAAACACACACTGGGACACCCAGCAAACAGTACAGGTTTGAGACCGTCGTGCTGTCAGTACAGGAAGCACGGGTGTAGAGTGTGAACCTTTTCTTGGCACTATAAGGATTAGACGTATTAAACGCTGCAACTTGTGTTAGAGTTAATCTTGTTGTTTATGTTTCATCATATTCAGTCTACTGTACCTAGTGGTCTGTGTCCAAATTTAGCGTGGTGAGCTGATCAACCGTTAGTGAAAGCACAACGTGTGTGCAGGGAGTTTGGTAAATCAGTGCGTCATTAGTGTGCTAATTGGAGTCAATGGATGCAGCTGCGTGTTCATTTGGCCGTCAGTACGTGTATGTAGGAACGATGAGTGGAGTCTGAACTATATACGCACATCATTAGTTGGTGAGTGGAGAAATTAGTCCGTGCATGCAGAAATAATGGAGGTGATCATGCTGTATTCGTGGAGTTAGTTGTGTGACAGATTGACCGGGTTGTGCGGCTAAACGTGGCTAAGCGTGTGTGCGCGCGTGCGTGTGGGGCTATTTAAGCCATGTAATAACCTGTTAATCGGTGTGGTGAATAGAAGTGCAGCAGTGTGCTTGCGTGTGCATTTGCTGCTGGTGTGCAGTGCCGTTGTGTGTGCCATCCAGCTAGTTAGAATTCTCCATCTCGTGTGTGTGAGATCTTGTGTTCGAGCTAACAACTTGCACCATTAGGATGCGATGTTGAAGTACGAGAAGAACCCTAATCTCCGCATTCTGGTGTCTTTGGACCATTTTTTCTCATTAAAGGTCAATGGGAGAGAGAATCACCAGCCGAATATTTATTCAAACGACAACATTGGAAAAATACATTGTACACGATCAGGACATGCTCGTAGAAGGGTTGAGACTTGAGTGCATCTCTTTTGATGAAGTTATATATTAAATAAGGATTTGTCGAATTAAATACAATTTGCCCAGTGTTTTGCATCTTCAATGCATTGATGGAGGTATCGGAAGATCACACAGTTTCTTTGGTTCCAAACCCTTCACAATCATAATGAAAAGAACGTTTCACTACTACATAAACAATTTTTCTGCACGAGACCCTTTTTAAGTTGTAGAAATCGATCGGCATTTCTGTATACGGCTCCTTAAGAGGGCTCGTATGCAAAAATCGATTTTTGCATACGAACCTCTTAATATATATTCACGAGCAGGCCTCTTAGGGATTCGCCTAGAAGTCTAACTTACCTCCTCTTGTTTTTCCCTCTAAACACTTCGAAAATTTTCAAGTATCATCACGATCCTCTTATCTCTCTCACCTCATCTCTTTTCTCTCTCACCTCTCCTCCTCAGACACCTCTCCTCTCTCTCCTTCTGTCCTCCTCACTGGCCAGCAGTGGCATGGGGCTCAAGCGGTGACGATGGTTGGATGCTGTCAGGACACCCGAAAATTATATTGTCCAGTGTTGTTTGCGATCATCACATAGTTTTGGATGAGTGGAAGCTATTATTATGAATATGCTATTAAAGGATTTGTAAACTTTATATTTACTTAATATTTGGTCACAGGTGGTGTTGTTAGACTTGATCCTTATGTCTTCATAAATACTTCCCAAAGGTATTTGGAAGTTTGTATGCATGTAGATTTGTGTCCTACTTGGTAAAGCTTGAGGTATAATTGAGTTAATATGTTTTACTTATCTTTTATATTCATGAGACCTATTATGGAATGCATTCAAAATCCAAAAACACACAAAAGACTCAAGTCACATCAGTACATTATGCAAATGCAAGCACTCACCAAGTTTTAGCTTTATATGTAGGTTGGTAAGGAAAATGTTTTAAATTATTCACAAATTTACTTATGAGAGCTAATCATATTAGGCTCACCTAGGTCTTTTAGCGGAAAAAATTAGTCATAAATTTAGAAACACATTTTTATTGTTTTATCGAAGTCAAATTTAAAAATCACATTTTGGGTATGCTACAGAGGCCGAGCCTACCTTCGCCCAAGACCTTGTTGGTGCCTCCGCTCGTCATCACCGATGCTGCTGACGTTGCTCCTGCCGTCGCTCGAGAGGTTGGGGAGAGGGGGGGGGGAGAAATTGAGTGGGGAGAGAGATGTTGTAAAAAATGAGAGGTAAGGGGGAAGGTAAGGAGATAGGGATGGAGAGTTAGAAATTTTTGAAGAAGCTGAGTGGGAAGAGAGGAGGGAGGTTAGACTTATATGCGGGCATTTAATAGAGAGCATGAGTGCATTTTCGCATGCGGCTCTTCAACGGACCTCCGAGAAAACCTTTTTTTTCTGGTGGGAGTAGTTATGACCCGCCTACAATCTAAAGGAACTCCCGTCCAAAAAAAAATTTTTTTAAGGGAATTTCCTGAATTTATTTGTAACCTGGTGAAGATTGATTTAGCTGTTTCGTTCGAGTAATGAAGTTCTCTTTTCCTCTCAAAAAGAAAGTATAGCTTTTTTTTTCTTGCCACCTGTAAAAACTTGTACTACCAACTTTAATTTACTCTGTGAATGACGAGTGAGGCACAGTACTCCATCTAAAAAATCACTTTATATATGCATATGTCGTGCCATGCCAGCTGCTGTACTGCTAGCAGGCTCCTTTCCTTCCAGATCAATTAGATGTTTTACAGCTGAAGAATCAATGGATGTATGAGAGATACAACCATACACTGAATTTGTGCATTTTCAATCGGAATGAGTGGCGTTAGGGAAACAGCTCGAGCTGGACGACTTCATCGTGGAGCTCTCCGACGCTTACATTTGAGCGTCCGCACATGAACACGACATGATCGAATCATCGAAGTGATTTTAGTGGCCCCATAGCAAGCACTCTTAAAACTGAGCTTGTGATTCTGCTCACGCGACAGCACCGAGCGAGGTCATCACTTCGCTAGTTTGCTCCCGTGGGGACATTGACATTGTAAAATGCTGTCATGTATGTAGAAGACTACAAGCCATATGAAGATGGTGCTCGTACAAGGATTGAAATTTCAGAACGAAATTTCTGAAATTTGCATAATTTCCCCAACCCCCGGCAAGTAAATATTCGGTCCAAAATTTTCAGAAATTTTCAAATATTTGTGAATTTGATCATAATTTATTCAAATTAAGTAAAAATGTGTTAAAATTTCAAGAGATTGTAATCCTGGTCAGTTTTTTGCGGCCGTGATTTTGCACCTGGAATCACCTCCTGAGATTGATGAGCTGCTCAGCTGAGATTGTAATCCTGGTCAGTTTTATCAATAATACACTCTCTTTTCGCGCAAAGAGAAAAATAAATAATCGAAATTTCGGTGCCCACAAAAATTCTTGGTGCCTTCCCAAAGTGCAAACACTGATCCACAAGGACACTACCGTCGCCACAGTGCATTGTTGTGTACTCCTGCTTCGTGGCTTTAACTACCTCATTTTGTTCATCCATGTGTATAAGCATATGCTAGCCAGCTCTGGGTAGTTGCCTAATACTCTATTTGTTATTTCCATGGTTGCTCAGTTGTTTAAAATTTCAAATGGAAGAGATATACCACCATGAACGAATGCATCAGATGCGACCGTGCCAGGCTTTCTGCCTCAACAAACAACAGTTAACAGTTGAGACAGGACCAGTGTCTCCACTGCAAGAAGACAAGACATTCCAAGAAAGATCATCCTGACTTCCTGATAGTGATCATGGCAAAGAAAGGTGAGAACATTTTTACATTTGTAAATGAATCTCATTATGATTGGTTATTCTAGATCCACATAGTGGATTTATTCTAGAGCAACTATTCATATGTGTAATTGTTTAAAGGGATTCCGTTCAGTGAGGACTACGCAAAAGAAGTGAAAGATCCATTAGAGTTGCCAATGGAGTTGAAGCAAAAGTTGAAGCTGTTGGAGATCTTCGCCTAGAGCTCGTGAATGGCTTCACACTTTTACTTCCAGATGTTTTTATGTCCCTTCTTTGCAAAGAAATAAGTGTATCCAAATTGGATTTTGATATATATGATTGCCATTTTGGAAATGGCAAATGTGAACTATGGTATAATAATGCATGTATTGGTCTTGTGTTGCAAGATCAGCTTTATTTGTTATCTCTTTCTGAGAATGTGAATGTTGTGTCCTCGTTGACAAAAGAAAAGAAAGCGAACTCCTGATGTCTCATCGAAATTATGGTACTGACGTTTAGGCCATATTTCGAGGGGGAGAATTAAGAGACCGGTTAAGAATATAATTCTTCCTCCATTGGAGTTCTCAGTTTTAGAACAATGCATACAAGCATATAATGCATCGGTGCCCAAAACACCGTATGACCTATGGATCCTTCGTGTGTGGGGGAGTCTTGCAAAGGATAAAGTATTTAACCCAAATCTTAGGAAATTGGATCCCAAAACAGTAAGCTGCCATTTTATTGGCTATTCTGAAAGATCAAAGGGTTATCATTTCTACTATCCAAACAGTTGTGCAAAGTTTGTAGAAACGAAACACGCCGTCTTCTTGGAAGACGAAATGATTAGGAGAGCTCGGTAGTTCGAGAAATTGATCTTGAGGAGAGGCGGGTGTCTGTACCCGCTAAGTCGACTCAGGAACCTTTCTTCTCTCTACCTGCTGATGTTGTGCTTGCAATGCATGACGTTGCGGTACCAACACATGTTGCTATCTCTCCTGTGGCAACAATGAATGAAAGTGAGGAACCTGTTCTACAGGATTCAACAGAAATTATTGCCACATCAGGGGAGGAGCTGCAACAGCCTCAAATAGATAATGTGCCAGAATAGGAGGCCCCTAGAAGGTCTGAAAGAGTAGCATATGGAGGATGATCCCACCTCATATGAAGAGGCCATGAGAAGCGATCGCTCACCTGAATGGTTGGAAACCATGAAAGATGAAATGAAATCAATGAAATTAAATGATGTCTGGGATTTAGAAGAAATTCCTAAAGGAGCCAAAACAGTAGGCTGTAAATGGGTCTACAAAACCAAATATGACTCCTGAGGGAATATAGAAAAGTTTAAAGCACGACTTGTGGCAAAAGGCTTCACGCAAAGAGAAGGGATTACAATGAGACATTTTTTCCAGTCTCTTGTAAAGATTCCTTCATGATTATAGTGGCACATTATGATTTGGAATTACATTAGATGGATGTAAAAACGGAATTTCTAAATGGTGATTTGAAGAAAAAAGTATACATGGCACAACCGAAAGGTTTCGTTATGAAAGGAAACGAAAATATAGGATGATGTATAAAGAGATCCATTTATGGATTAAATCAAAGCTTCGAGACAGTGCTACTTGAAGTTTGATGGAACAATAAAGAAATTTTGGGTTTTCAAGAGAATGTCGAGGACAACTATATTCATTCAAAGTTAAGAATGGGAGATTCATTTTCCTACTGGCTAGTAGTGATGTCAGTCTACTGCAGGAAACAAAGAAATTATTGTCCTCAAACTTTGACATAAAAGACCTCAGTGAGTCTTCATATGTTTTGGGCATAGAGTTTCACCGAGATAGAATAGAGTATGCATTGGGACTTTCTCAAAAGGCATATATAGAAAAGGTGTTGAAGAAATTCAATATGTACAGATGCAGTGCTACACCTGCTCCTATAGTCAAAGGCGAAAAGTATGGGGGCATTGCAATGTCCTAGAAATCAGTATGAGCTCAATGAAATGAAAACCAAGCCATATGCGTCAGCTGTAGGAAGCCTGCAGTACGCGCAAGTGTGCACACGACCTGACTTGGCATTTGTTACCGGGATATTTGGCAGATTTCAAAGTAATCCAGGCCTAGAGCACTAGAATTAGTAAAGATTATTTGCAAAGAACAAAAGGCCTCATGCTGTCTTACAGAAAATCAGAATAGCTCCAGATAGTAGGGTATTCAGATTCTGACTCTGCAAAAGATAATACAAAGTCAACATTGGGATACGTGTTCACCCTGGCAGTAGGAGCTATTTCATGGAAAAGCTCAAAACAGACCATCACTGCAGGGTCTACTATGATTGAGAAACCACTAAAGTTATACTGCGATAAAGAACCCACAGTAATGTACTCTCACAACAATCAGTCAAGTGGTGCTGCCAAACACATTGACATAAAGTACTATGTTGTGAAAGACAAAGTCTGGGATCAAACAATCAATCTCGAGCACATAAGAACAGAAAGGATGCTCACGGATCCGCTCATGAAAGGCCTACCTCCCAACATGTTCAAGGAACATGTAGCATGCATGGGTTTAAGGGAAGCCTTATGAATCCTGGACTATAGGGCCCAAAAGTTAAAGTATCTGTTTCTGAATAGAGATGTGTATAGTGGCTGTCGAATCCATCGGTAATTAACCGTGACGATGAAACATGCTCTATATGTAAATCTGTGATGGAATAGAAGAAGCTAAAAGAAATAGTGAGATCAAGGGGGAGAATGTTAGATAGATCTCCCTCGCCTTGAGCTCCAACGGCTCAAGGGGGCCTTGACCCGCGCCCTGATCGGGGGCGCCCAGCCCAATGGCTGGTGGGCCCCCGTCACACTGTGCCATATAAAGAGGGGTGGAGGATGGGACGGCACAAGACACGAGATTCACCGCCGCCGCCACTCCACCCCATAAACCCTAAACCGATCTCGAGGGGGCGCAGCCAGTGACGGGAAGTCCACCGCCGCAGCACGCCTCGTCGTCGACACCGTCACCGCCGTCAATGTCAAGCGCGCGACGACAACGACGATGGCCGGCCGGACTTCCTCCTTCTCGACAACGACTGGTCACATCCCTAAACCCTCTCACTCCCTCTTGTTTATTCAACCATTGTTGTTCAATCATCCATCGTAAATAGAACCACCCGACTAGATCTAAACCTAGGTGAATAGACAACCCTAACACCACTCATTTTCATAATTCAAAATTCCTCCACTGCTTCCGCATATGGAGCAACGGTGTCTTGCATGATCAAGCCAGCTAAAGACATACATAGATTTTTATGGTGTGCAGGGAACACTCTGAGGCATGGCACGGATGGTGTGTGATGTTCAGTGGTGTTGTTATAATGTGCAGGGTTGAAATAATATAGCCATATACAACCAGTAGCCATGTCCCTGTATATATATTTGTGTGGCAAATTAATTAATGGAAGGAAATGTGCATTTACATGGTGCATACTGATGAGAGGCAAACTTGACATGGAAACCTTTGGTAGTCAAGAATTGATTCAAGTAATTAATTAATATACAAAAGCAGGTTCGAAATTAATACCATCACACTAGTCGTGAGAGAACATCGACCTACATTCTGTGCACTTCACCATAATCAACATGTGTTAAATCTGTCCAAAATTAAAATAGGTAGGTAAGTTTATAATACTGATGAAGTCTCTTGAAAATAAGTAAAACCGATGAAATAGCAATTACACACATGACACTGATGTATCGCGCGCGGTCAATTAACAAGAAAGAAGGAAGACGAAAAATGCAAAAAAATGTTTTGAATTGAGTAGCTGCCGTTCCTATTGAATGGTGCGATAGTGGTTGATTCCATGAACAATCAAAGTGGTAGCATATATTTCTTTTTTTTACAAATCTCACAAATTAACATGCAGATGCGGGATCTAAGGTGCACTCTGCAAACTGACAGCTTGGGTAAAGCTCGTTCTAGCTAAAAATTTGGGCCATCCCACAGTAGGAAGCCATGAAAGGAGCAAAATGCACCTCGAAAAGAGGTATATTAACCGAAGCATATACGTGATGATCACCTCTGAATGATGCGGACCAACGCATTGGCGATGCAGTCCGGTAGCCATATAATGGTACAATTGTGTGTATGTATGCATCATTGGCCGTGTTGCAACAACTAAACCGATGATGGCTCTCTCGATGTCACTCATTCCTAATGAGGTCTACTAATGTTGAGGTGCATCATGGTTAACACCTGATACATGTCTTTCAATCTCCGTCAACAATAGAAAGAAGCTACAAGCTAGTAGTGAGACAAGTATATATGCACGTAAAATGAGTACATACTCCGTTGTTCTCAGAAGATGTATATTTTGGAGACAGAATGAGTATGTGTGAGAAATAATAGGAACTTCTGGGGATGAACCTGGACTTGCATTGGTCTAGATTCATCCTCAGAAGTTGCCCTTTTGAGGACAGAAGAATGAGTATGTATGAGTAAATAATAGGGGGGCACGTGGTAGCACAACTCTATGTATGTTCAATTCATAATGGCCAAAATAGCTGGTGTTCTTTCAAGATGTAGCTATTGACTGGGCATTTTTTCCTTGCCAGGCCGGCCTGTATTGGCTGCTGGTAGGCCTAGCCCATTCGATTGTCTTGTTGTGCTAATTAATCAATGGGCTGATATTAATAATCTTACCCCAAGTTGACCAATTAATCAATGAAATGCAGCAATCACGGCCTAGAGAGTACTATGCTAATTGAAAGGAAGGTTCACTAGAATGTCTCAAAGACTCAATTAGGGGTTGTCTGGTTTGAGAAATCAAAACCCATTTAGGATTTGTGATCCATCATGGGGTCATTTTTTGGACTTGGTGGGATCATTCCATTCTTCGTCTCTTAAGCAGTTTATATTTCGGGAGAAGAGGGACAAATCCATTTAATTCCTCAAACCAAACAAACTATTCAGAATCTAAGTGATGGACTGACCATCTTAATATTCCTTACCCAAACATCATTTTATATATTCTATTATAATGAAAAATTACAGCACGAGCCTCTCCTATTGTGCTCGGATAAAAATGAATGGAGTCACTGAGGGAAGCAAGACCTACATAAGCATTAGGAGCTAGGGCCGGAGCAAGAACGAAATAGAGCGGGTGCCACACGCTTGCTTTGCTTTACTTTAGACCGTGTTTAGGCTGATACGAGTGTCTGAGTTTGGATTGATAGGACGTGCATACGGTGCAAATAGATGAGTTATAGTTAAAAAAAAATTCTTGACTGGGTTCTTGGGCACTCCGTCTGCTATGTAGCTCCACCCCTAATAAGGATAGATCCAGTTGTGCAACCCCAACCTATTGTTCTTTCAGTTTTCTCTCAATCGTTAGTTCAGACCCAAAATTAATAAGTTTAAGGCAATGCATAATTCAATCATTCAAAAGAAAGTTCAAAGTTTTCCTTCATTCAATCTAGTGCTCTTTCCACCTTTTCTGTCTTATGTTGGATCAGTAGCGAGAGGATGCCAACCAACATTTTAATGGCCATCGCTTAGCATGCTTCCCGATACAATTCATTCCGATCGAGTTGGTATGTTGAGTTAAGACAAGGAAACACCAGGCAGGCCAGTTATCATGCTTATATATTTACATGTGTTGTTCTTAGGCAGTGGCGGAGGGCCTGGTAGGGCAAGGTCTAGCGCTCGCCATATATACCTCACGACGCCCGCGAATACCCCGTAAACCTCCCCTTATTCTTCCCTACTACGGCATGGCGGTGTGACGGTGTCGCTGTGTGAGAAGGGCGTGCGACGGGTGATAGCGGTAGGCATGCACTCACTGCTAGGCCTCTTTATAGGCGCACTAGGCTTGTGTTGTGTTGTTGTGGCGTTGACTCATTGATTCTTGAAACATATCCCTTCTCGTCCGGCGATTAGCGACCGCAACAGGCAAGACATCAGATGAGGCTAACCAGGTGGATATCATGGGCAGGCACGCTAGATCGGGTCCCAGGCTTAGGAGGGGCAGCAGGCCAGCATGCATCGGTAGGGCATCGATGACTGATGGGGAAGCACTTGCCGTGGGGCGTCGTTGGATGCCTGGGGGCCTTGGATCTCTATCCTTAGGTAAAGCAACAAAGTGAATAGGCTAAGAGGGTACATTTGATGGATAGGTCGTCTAGCCCCTCGGGCCCACATGTCGGTGAGCGTGCAGTACTGCAGGGGATCTCAATTGATATTTAATTTTTCCTGCTAGTTTGCAGTTTCACCTAGGAACGAGATAGAATGTGTTTTCTATGCACCAAATTAAGGTACCCTACAGATTGTTAACTTGCATAAAAAACATCGATCTTTTGCAATTTATATGTGTAGCGACCTTAGCTCAGTTGCTGAGAGTTATAAGTGTTTATTTGCAGCACTGCAGACTGACAACACACAAGCATTGTAATCGAGTCATTGACAACACAAGTTTCTTATTTCAAATTTACCACAATATTGTTTGTGGTTGATTTTTTTGTTTTTTTTTTCCGAAGAACTTGTTTTCTCAACACGGTCAAGACATACTATACAAAGATGCAACGTGCGCAACGAAGACTCTCTGAGGTGCCCCCGCGGATGGTGCAGGTGCCCCTGCATATATACGTGTGACAAATTAATTTATTAATGGAGAGATATGTGCATTTACATGGTGTACATAGATGAACAGATGGTGTACAAATTAATTAATTAATTTTTGGTGAACAAGAACCGGTCAAGGTAATTATTGTACATAAATAGTTTGTCAGAAAATAAAACGAACTAAAATAACTGAGGAATAGTCCGCTGAGTAGTTGTTTGTACTCCTAAGAAGCTAGTTTTAGCTTTTCAATATTTACATTCAGAATATTTCAGTGGATTACTTGACATTCCTTTCTTTTTATTTGGTGAGGGATATATTATTCGAGCTTGAACAGATAATAAGAGGTTAGCATGTCATATTGAATTATTTTAGTTCATAGTAGTATCGCATTGTACGTACTCTGCTTACTGAAAAGGTCATCACCGCCAGGCCATTAATTACTTCCGGTTCGACGTGAACCGACATGATAGAGTATTACAATCGGTCACCGTGATTTTTTTTCCTAAACCACCTTGAACCAACAATGATACCACTACTGATTCAACGTGAACTGATAGTATAGAGTATTATTGCCGGTTATGGTGTTTTTTTTTTCACAGTGATATATATCACTGCCGGTTCGTTACACGATTCCTAGTATGAACTAGCAATGTTGTCAGGCTATGATAGTTGTTTTATCCCATGAACCGGGCGGCGTTAGCTAGAAACACGGTTAGCTTCCTAATTAACTGACACTGTCGTGAGCCTATGGCTGGTCAAATGACCAGCTTGGATATCCATTTCTAGCAAATTGGTACGTAATCCGATGAAATACGGTGCACACTACTAGAAAAAACATTATCACTGGCGGTGGAAACCGGTCTTCGCAGGCGAGGCGGCCGTCCGCCAATAAGCCAACGACTGTGAAGATCGCTGATCTTCGCAGGCGAAGAGACAATTTCCGCAGACGGACGTTAGCTAGACAGGTCCGCCTGCGAAAATAGGAAGCGGCCGCCTAAAAAAAACATCCGCCTACGAAAATACGTAGAAAATTTTAAAATTTGATACAATAATAATTTGCCTATAAATTACTTTTTAATTATTTAATAGAAATTGATGCATGAAGATTATTAGTGCCATTATCAAGTGGGACTGAGAAATCTACATATATTGCATAAGTGAAAAGTGTCAAAGTGTTGCGCAATAAGCTAGTTAGCCAGTCATTAACTCGGATGCAATTTTTATGGCACATGTACATATGTACTACATTCTTGAATCGATCAAAGCTTGGATTATCCATGCACGCACAATATTAAGGCTGAAATATTACATTCTCAATTCTAGTTTGTATGCTTGCCAATCTCTATACGTACATACACGTGCCGTTTTGGACAGATGCTGCAGCTGCAACTCTAATAAAGTAATAAATTAAATCGAGATCTTTCTGTTCTAGCTGTGGGCTTTCAAAAGAAAAGGCCTCCCTCTGGCGAGCATTCACGACGATGGCTGTCCAGTGTATTCGAGTAGACTTGCTGCCGATTGCTGCTACTGCTTGGTGCCGCTCATTCCGATATAGTCAAGCAACCATCCAATGTATCCATTATCCGTAACGAAACATGTTGAGAAAAGATGTACTGTATAATCAAGTTACTGTTATATATGAAACAAATAATAGTGCAGGGACGTATGATATATAGAACAGCAATGTGTTGCACAAGACAGATGGTGAATACATTTTTAGTAGAAATTAACGGAGAAGCAGAGGTATAAATAGAACTATATGGGATGGCCGGTTAAAAGTAATTGTCTCATCTCTGTTTTAAGACGGCACTGTATATATGTTACTCTTGTGAAAAATTTAGTAGATACACTCAAATTTCTGTCTGTGAGATGGAGACACATGTCACGATCTCCTCCCCCAAGCGGAGCACAGCCACCCCTGTCTCTCCTCCTTCTTGGGTTCGATCTGCTCTCAGATTTTGCATCTGTTCACATGCATGTTTTGTGCTGTCCAGAACACAGGAAGATAGCCCAGATCGATCACACACAGAAAAACAAACATCACAGGCCCGTTTTGTTAAGCCCAAAAGCACACGAAAGGCTATAACATAATCAGGAATTTTGCTATGGGTGTTTATATTGATAGCTAGATCAGTGTGTGTATTTAATTTGGAGTATTCAGAAATCGCGGAAAGTTTGTTTTGTACTGCCCAAAGCCTTCCCAGTATCAATAATTTGAAAAAAAAAACGAATTACAAAGACCTCAATTAATGTGTCCTTGTTTTTGCTTGTATCAGTCATTTAATGTCCCCCCACAGGCGAGACCCATCCCTGAACAAACATAGATAACTGTTTATCAGGAAATTTATGTACTCAATCATTGTTTTGAAAACAGAGATCACAGAGAGAGTACTCAATCACTTGAACTTAATTCATTCCATAAGCCATTAAATACCAAATTATTTCCAGATTCCATAGCCAAAGGTATACTACGAATCATTACTACTTTAGAAATAAAAGACAGTTAGGCTGTGTTCGGGAACCTTGCCTCCTGACACGGAGAACGAAGCACACGATTTAGTGAGATTAATTAAGTATTAGTCTAAAAAATTTTAAAAAATAGATTAATATGATTTTTTAAAACAACTTTCATATAGAAGACTTTTACAAAAATACACCGTTTGACATTTTGAAAAGCGTGCGCGTGGAAAACGAGGGAAGCGAGTTGGGAAAGAGGGGAAAAGAATACAGGTAGCCAAGGTAGCCACAGTTGGTTCCTATCTTTAGTTTCCACAGCTGCCTTAGATACTTGCACTTCATTCAATTTGCCATCATAACCACAAAAATGAAATAAATTCATAAAGGATAAGAAAAAACAACATTCAGTGTATACTTTCAGATCATATACACACAGGTGAAATCATTTTCCCAAAAAATAAAGCTAAACCTATTAATTTTCAGTGATAACAAAACAAATTATCTATAAATTTAATTAACAAAACATTACCTTCATTAATAATGACAATAATCTATCTTGATTAAAATATTCATAAAATATTTAACAAAACTGAAGTGACAAATAGAATAAGAAAAATAAGTCTATTTGGAACAAACAAAGAGATTTGAAACTCTCGCATAGGACCAATGCTTTTGAAAACAAGACAAATCTAAGCTGTAGTAGTTAGAGCAAAAACATATATGGTAAAAAATATAACTGAACATCTCAATAAACTACAGTATATTAGAACATGTACACTTGCAAAAGTTTCTGCATGAAGTAAAACATTAAGCAAGACGATCCATCTGACACTAACAAAATCGCTAGTGTGCATGCAAAACATTTTAAGTGTACACTAAAATGGAGCTGACAAATCATTCACTAACATGGGAAGCCATGAAAGCCATGGTATCTAGAGTATATCTTTTGATTTCATGGCCTCCTTGATGCAAGCCGCTTTCAGAATTCACTGCTGAAAAAATAAGACAGATAAAATTACAAACAAAACTATGTTTTATTACTACCTAACAAAACTAAGAAGTGTCGGTGGAAACAAAACTAAGAAATATCAGCAAAATAGCTAGTTAAGACTAAAAGGACCAAACAGAACTCATCCAAAAGAAAAAAAGGGAACAAAACCATGTGATTTTAGTAACAGAGAAAACTGTGTTAAAAAAACAATTTCTAATTCAGAATCAAGTGTCGCTCCCTTAAAATTGTTTATTTGAATATCCACCTTCCATTTTCTAACAAAATTAACTCTAACGAATTCAAAGAATCGCTAAGCCCACCTCCTAAAAACAAAGTATTAGCTAACAGAACTTAGCATATAATACATACTCTTCATTACTAACAAACTCATATGTGTTCATAGTTTAATTCTGATTACTAGTTTCCTTCTAAATTTGTTAATAGAACTAATAAATCTTGGAGAACTTCACTAATACTATTGTTAGTGAACTTAACAAAACCATGCATATAAAATTACTCATTTTACTTTGATTCAAACTAACTAGAAACAAAACCTTATGTGTAAAAACCATACAAAACTAAATGTTATTAGTGCCTAAAAAAATAAGAAATGCCAACAACTAACAAAGCAAACATACAAAACCTTTTGTGTAAAAACGATACAAAAATCCATCAATTATTATCATACAAAACTATCCATTAATTCCTTTAAAGCAAAATCATATACAGTTAAATGCCTCAATTGAGCTTCACATAATGCATATTGCAAAGTCTGACTTGCCGTATATTTACTAATCATGCTTGAGCAGACTCCATTCCATAAAAAGGTCAATATGAAGATCCATTTGCAGTAATCTAACAAAACAAAAAACCCTAATAAACTTTAGGAATGCTTGAGCCCACATCCTAAAACCACCAAACAAAACTAGGCAATATTTCACAAACAACAAATCAATTGTATCGATGATTTAAAGTAGGCAACTTTCAGGCAAGATCGTGTACAATTTACAACAAGAAATAGAACAAGCAAGAGTGTGAACATGCATAAACCAACAAGGGAGCTCACCTGCTTTATCTGCTGATGGTGAGAAGCAAGGCTCAGCTCAATGCCCGTTGAGAAGCAAGGCTCAGTTCAATGCCCGTTTATTCTCCCTCCTCCCCAAAGCCATTCCAGGCCGTATGTCTCTCCCCTCGTCCCCAAAGCCATTCCAAGCCATCTTTCCCAACGTGTTTTCCCATTGCCACTCATTCCTACCGAGTCACCATTCGCATGATTGCATGACACATTCAGATTGAGGTCATTGCTGTCCATGGCTGATCCGTCAATGTATAAGTGGTCAATTCAACCAGAAAAATGAGTGAATCAATCAGGTTTTCATAAGCGAATACCTAAAGAAAGCAAGAGAAAGATACACGGAGGTGTTGAGCATGAACCAAAAGTTAGCCCGGGGTTACATTTTAGTGCATATATGGGTGAGTTAATGATATTAAAGACATTGAAAATAACTCTCGCAATTGATGTGTCAACCAATTGTGTTTTGTTCAACTGTGTCGCTGTTGTTGCCGATCTGAACGAAGATGGCATAAACAACAACATGTACATACTAGAACATCTCAATTTTACAATCTTCATAATAAATGCGTTTTTCAATATTATAGCAATTAATATTCGATAAATCATGCGCGAATAACTTGTCTCATTTCATGTTGCATCAAAAATCCAAGCCTTAGAGGAGTTGTGTGGTTTGACCAATCAATCACTACTATATATTTAGAATTAAGTGGGAAGCTACAAGCTATAGCAGTAGTAGTTGCACAACAACCATATAAGAGTACATATGTGTGTTACATCCAACTTTGTTGCAATTAGATAAGGACACCATCCAGAATCCTAATGATCATATCTTAGCATGCTTCTTGGTACCATTCATTTCAAACAAGGTGATAATCCGCAGCATCATATATATTCACATCTGGAGAAATGTTGTCGTGCCCTCATGCTTAGGATGGCCAAAGAAACATAGATGCATTTTGCAGAAAGTAGACTCCGAGGCATTAGGGAATATATAGTGTGGAAAGTTGGGTGTAGGGTGGTGCTGGTGATGGCATGCAAGGGTGAATAGTACATAGGTATACATACTATGGTTGGGTTCCTGCATATATATGTGGTAAATTAACAGAGGGATATGTGCATTTTACATGGTGTGTATGGATGAACAAATGGGCAAACATGACATGGAAACTTTTGGTGATAAGTAGGAACCGATTGAAGTAGTATACATAAAGTTTGTCAGATTCTATTTTATGAACATACGAAAGCTGCATATTGTATTCATAAAGAGGTACGAGAGTTTGTCAGAATATAAAACAAACTATGAGTGGTAATTGATCAACAAAGCTAGTTCAATGGTACTTGTTCTTAAGTATATATCAAGTTGCAGATATTGTTGGCCAATATAGCCTGTAAGGTACTAGGCATCATCATCACTAAGGCTGTGTTCAGGAGGAGTTAGAACTTCTCCTCGCACGAAAAACAAGATAACTCATTAACGCATGATTAAATAAGTAGTAGCCAAAAAACTTGAAAAATGGAAAGTAGTATTAAACCAAATTTCTTATAGAACATTTTTGCAAAAAAAAAACGTTTAGCTGTTCGGGAAGCATGCACACAGAAAATGAGGGAGTAGAAGATTGGAACTTGTAGTTCTAAACGCAACCCGAGAGAGTTGATTGGCTAAAGTCCACAAGTTTAGTAGTATAGTAGTATCACACTTATGTAATGAACATCACCATTGTGCCGTCCATCTGCACAGTCTTTGATGTGCTTGTCACACCACAATTGCGGCCCCCTGACCCAGTGCCGTCGTGCATCACGTCACCATCAAAAGGCCCTCCTGTCACCATTCCGATGCCCTACTAGCCATCTTTGGGGCTTTCTTTCCATTGTCATCATGGCCTTTGTCCACATTGTTAATGTATTTAGAATTTGTGCTATATTAGGATAGGATTATTTTGTACCATAGTCTTTCTTATCTCTAGGCCATACCTTATCTTCTCTCTATGTTCTGTTATATATACGAGCCTCCTAATAAAACAATTCAATACAGGATGTCTAATATTCGCAGTAATTGTTTCCTTCCTTGGACTATTTTGTCGTGGGATCTAGGAGCTCCTCTGCTTCTCCACCCACTCTGGTTTTGATCTAACCTATAGTAGGTGGTCTTTATTATGTTTTGACGCTGTTGGCAAGTACTAGTTTATGACATGTCTAGTCTTTGTTCTGTTTTGCACTAGTTCACAACATGTCAGATCAATGCATTCGCTATGAATATCATTGTTGGTTATCAGAACAAGTGGGAAGAATAGTTTTTTTTTGTAGAGACTGCTTTGAGGGATCATGGTTTACCTATTCATTTAATTGAGGACCAACTTGTGCCTAAGTCAATTCATGGGATGGAATATGTTGCAATTGAATTGAATTAGATATACAAAATGGTCGCCAATGAAGATGGCCTGCAAGCTACCAAGATATCAGCATGGAAGATGAGATATTATATATATAATCGCACGAGTGAAGATTCCAAAATAGTAATTATGCTACATTCTATGAATATCAAGAGAAAAGAAAGAGAAAGATAAAGAAATAATGTCACGCCCTGAAAATCGCCTAATTTAATAATTCATCTTTTAAATCATTTTTTTAGAAATTATTTTAAAAGCCTACAAGTTAAACTCTAATAATCTAGGAAAAATTTCAACATAAAATTAAGCTAGATAAAATTCCATTAAATACTTTGCTTGTTTATCTATTTTCTAGATTTTTCTGGGAATTATTTGAGCAAGGAAAGTATTTTTAATAAATGAAACATCATTTCACGAATTATTTTAATTGAAAAATTCTTTAAAATCCTCCCCTAAGCCGTTGGGCCGTTTTCGGCCCAACATCTCTCTCCCCTCGCACGTGGCCGAGCGGCCCATGCCGGCCCAAGCCGAGCCGCCCCGCCCTCCTCCTCTAGCCTCCGACATGTGGGGCCCACATGTCGGACCCTTTCCCTACCTCCAGCCGGCCGAGCCAAGTCCGAGCGCTGCCGCCTCTCCACCAAATCCGCTTCAACCGGTTGCCCCCGAGTCCGATTGCTTGAGGGGAAATCATCTCCTTATCCTCTCCCTTTCCCCTAAAGTCTCGGAGGCCAATTTCGCCCGGATAAACCAAATCGAGTTCGTTTTGAGTTTATCCATCCAAACTAACTTTAGATTTTTCCGGTTTCGATTCCTCTCAGTTGGAGTCCGATCTCTCTAATCCGAGCCTATAAATAGCATCCCCTAGTCGTCCTCTTCCGTTTGCCCCAAGTCCCGAGCTCCCTCGTCGCCCGTAGCGCCGCCGCCACTTTGCCCTAGCCGCCGCCGCCACTGGCGACCGTCCAGCCGCGCCGCGCCGCCGCGGTAGCCGTTGCCGTTGCCGTCCGTCGCCGTCGTCGGGTGCACACGGAGGAGAGGAACCCCGGCCGCCCCTTTGCCGCCATCACCAGTCGCCGGAGAGCTGCCGCCATTGCCGACCCGAGCCGTGCAGCCGTCGGAGCTCGTCGCCGGCCGCCGTTCGTCGTCGTCCGTCGTGTTTTCTTGTACCGGTGAGTTCACGTCGTCGTCCTCTACGCGTAGGTGCCCTTAGATAGCCCGGCCGACCCCTCTAGCGCCGGTGGTCGCGTCGCCCGCGCCATGCCGGTGATGATGATGTCATCATGACGTCATAAACCTTTTTTTAGTTTTCTTTATTAGATGAAAATCGATTAAACTTCGGAAATTCATAACTAAATCATCGTAACTCGGATTCGAGTGGTTCAAGTTGCTAAATTTTTCTAAAATCAAGATCTACATATTAAAAATATCCACATGTATTGTTTATGCTTGTTTTTGTACTGTTTTGTTGATTTTGTTGTTTTGCTTTAGTTTCCGACGTTCCGGAGGAGAGCGTTTTTGTTGAGGAAGGTTCGGAAGCGTTTGCGGTAGCTCATGGCAAGTCACACAGATCCCAAATAACCCTTTGAGCATGTTGAACCCGTTTAAAGCTAATGTTTTATTTCAACTTATGCATTATTTTCGAATGTCATCGAGTGGTGAGCCTTTCCCAATTAATTTATGGCCGAAGATGACTTTATTTTCCTATGGGTTATAATTTGATTAGCTTGGACCTTATATATTGGATTGGTTCAGCTAAATGCTATATGTATATATAATTGCTTAGACCTTCTTAGAAACATTAGCTCATTAATAGGATGAATTATATTACATTATTAATCATGGTTATATTTAATGGTAGCTCACTATGTGTAATCATGTTATGATAAATAATTGATAATTAAAACCTGATTAAAGGTGGGTTGTGAGCATATGGTTTTGATGGTTGTGCTCATGACAATTAAGGACCGGTTCGCGAGCTACTGTTGTGAAACATTTACTGTGCCAACCACAAGCCAGCATGGGCAACGGCTTTACCTTTTGTATAGTATTATTCATTACGGGGTGCCAGACTGTGAAGCGGCGAGAAGTCCGTGGGGGTCGCTGGGGAGTCCATTGCCTCTGGTTTTGAGGGGGAGATTACGATCCAGGAACGGTGCACTGTAGTGAGTTGTGTTGTGTAAGGGGTGCTGTCACAGTTCCTTTCCGAGGTACCGTGGTGGTATTGAGGCGCATGGTGACATGTTGTGGAGCTGTGTCTTGTGGGTACAGTGGTGTACCTCTGATCAGAGTAAAACTATTCGAATAGCCGTGCCCGCGGTTATGAGTGAGTTTAACAATGTTTTTCATGATTAGTCTCACACTACTCATTAATGATAATATTGTGTTAATTAATTTGACTCCTGGTTTGGAATGGTATATTCCTGGTATGGAGGTTTGATTTGTACAACCGGGGCTGGTTGTTCAGATGAGGTTGGGCCTATGCAACATGGGTGTGTTGTATAGTGTTTATTTAATACTGATTAATTATTCAACTGTTTTATTATTCTCTAAAATGTTTATTAAATGATGTTTATGCAAATGAGCTTTACTATGCCATCCTTATTTATCCTGTGCACTTGCATATTTGCTGTGTGGCTTATTGAGTATGTCATATGTTCATTCTTGCAATATTCATTCATCAGAGGAGGAGTATTTCAGTGAAGGTGATGATCTGGAGGATTAGGTTTTGTTCGGGTCAAGTTGCTTGTGGAGTGGAGTCGCGATAGCTGTTCCGTATTCGTTTTATTTCCGCTGCGTAGAATTTTATTCTTTGAGAGGAACTATCCACCTCTGTAATAATTTACTATTTTGCGAATATTAATTAGCTGTTTAATAGTACTCTATTATCAATTTGTTATTGTGTGTCTCGGCTGATTCCTGGATGAGGATTTAACACACATGTAAGCGTCGGGAATTTCGGATAGAAATTCCGGGCGTGACAAATAATATTCAAATGGAGGAATAAATGCTACACTATTTGTGATCAGCTTCCTCTGACCTGCTCTCTCTCTTTACTCAGGGTGTACATAGCCTACGTCAGAGCTACACAAGCAATGAGTACTTCCCTAATATTTTTCCCTATTGAATATATATATATATAGGTGCCTTGGCACCATTGTATGAAATACACAAAACCACTTAATTTTTTCAAAATTTTCAAATTGTAAGTATATACCTAATTATTTAATTCATACCTATACATAGCAACAAAACAACTCAAATTTAACTTTATTTCAAAGTCCATTATTACATACCTCACTAATTATATGTTTTGATGCTATATACCTAGAATCAAAATCTAACAAAAACATATTTAAATTCAGTTCAAATTTTGAACTGGTTAGTAAAGTAGATAATATGGTGCTATAGTAAACATTTAAAAAAAATTTCATACTTATTTGAATTGGGTGTATACTTAATTTCAATTATGGTGCCGGTGCACCATGGAGCACCAAACAAATTTACTATATATAGACAGTTAGATCACACACACAGAGACCCTGCAGGCTTCACACAAGGCAAGATGGCTTCGTTTCAGGGTTGGAATCGTTACAATTAAGGCCACGAATTCATTCAGAATATAATGTTGCATAACTGATTGTGATAAAGTATATCTTTCGTGTAGTTTAGGTGCTCTCTCTCTCTTAATGAATGAATTGATCATCCAAGATAACAAAGCCTCAATCTTGACATACATAGCATGCATGTGAACCATAATCAATGGACAAGTAACTGTTAATACTAGATGGTACTCCAAACTATTAATACGTATTAGCAGTTCCAAACACGCCTATCAGCCTTGTATTAGCAATCTCCAGCCATGTGACCTAGGGAAAGCGGAGAAATCTAATTGATTATTTTTCCACGTTGGCGGCAGCGGTTATAACAAATTATGGTCTCAATAAGTGATGGAACCGAAGAAGTCACCATATATGGATAAAAAAGAGGACCAAGGGCCCGATTTGTGGCATAGGTTGGAAAGGAAGGCGATTGAGGATGTAGGCTGGGACCTCTATAGTAGATTCATTGTGTGTTGGAAGTGTTGGGGACGGTGGAGTGCGGACTTGCGCTGACTACTTTGAGATGTGCTCCATGCGTCCTCCATGGGATGACGGATTTGCGACGGATTGAACCAATTAAATGGGCCAGAGCAGAGAGCACGACGTGAAAGATCAGACGGTGGTACAAAGGTTCTCCGGGAATGGATCTGACCATCTATCTTATGATGTGGCGTGGCTTCACAAAATCTATGCTTTATAGATGTAAATTACCCTTAGTGGGTTACCACTATAAATATAGAAAGATGTGTGTTCCGACAAGTAAAGCCACGAATTCATTAAGAACAAAATGCTGCAAAATCTTTGCTTGTGATCAAATAAAATACCTGTCCTGTATTTCAGCTGCTAATATAATCTGAATTAATTCTGCTTTTAAATGGTCTCTAAAAGTCTCTGTGCTACTGATCGATATGAAATTCTCGGGCATCTTAGCACAGTTGGATGAACCTCGCTCCTTACAGCAGTTTCAGACAGGGCCGGACGAACTCGAAGTCTGGTGCTCTGACTTATCATTTGCAACTACACTGACTCCAGCCAGCCAACACATTGTGTGGGTGTGTTGCAACTCAGGCCTTGTTGGGGAAAATTTTTAGGTTTGGTGTTGTCACATCGGATATACGAACGCATATTTGAACCATTAAATGTAGTCCAATAATTAAATAAATTACAGATTCCGCTAGGAATGGCGGAATCGGGAAGACGAATTTATTAAGGCTAATTAATCTGTCATTAGTAAATATTTATTGTAGCATCACATTGTCAAATCGTAACGCAATTAGGCTTTAAAGATTCGTCTCGTAATTTATACGCAATTTGTGTAATTGATTTTTTCCTATATTTAATACTTTATGTATGTGTCAAAACATTCGACGTAACATCTTAAAAATATTTGTTTTGGAACTAAACATGGCCTCTGCCTCGTGCGCTTGGTATATATATCTTGTATTACAGTGCTCTTCTGTCCTGACACGCCCAGAGTAAGCCTGGCACGGCCGCATCCCACGGATTCGTTCATTGTGGTATATATCTTGCACACTAAGGCCTCCTTTAGTTTCTAAGGATGTGGTTAGTTTCACGCTAAAATTAGAAGTTTGAAGAAATTAAAACAATATGACAGAAAAATTAGAAGTTTGTGTACGTAAGAAAGTTCGATGTGACGAAAAAGTTGAAAGTTTGAAAAAAAATGTTGGAATCTAAACATAATTTTTTTTTCTCAAAAACATCACATCGAATCTTTAGACACATGGAGCATAAAAATAAAACTAATTGCACGGTTTTGCATGGAAATCGAGAGACAAATCTTTTGAAGTCTAATTGCGTTATGATTTTATAATGTGGTGCTAGAGTAAACATTTGCTAATGACGGATTAATTAGCTAGGCTTAATAAATTCGTCTCGAAGTTTTCTGACAGAATCTGTAATTTGTTTTGTTATTAAACTTCAAATGTGTGTCCGTATATCCGATGTTACAACCAAGACTAAAATTTTTCCCTAACTAAACAAGGACGAATATTTTAGTTAAGCAACTGAGCAACCGAGATGAGGAAAGAACAAATCGAGTACTGACTACTGGCAAAAGAAGGCAGCTGGCTAACATGGATGGATGAGTGAGATAGTTAGATCCACCAAGTGCGGTGTGAGGCCATTTGGGTGTGGTTTTGGGCAATTCGGCTGTAGCATCTTTGTTGATCTAGCAACGAACGGTCACGCTTAATGACAGTTGATGCGGTACTAGACTTCTAGAGACCCGTGTAGGTGCTAACGGTGTGAGGTGGTGATTTTTTCTTTTTTTTTTTACTGGCTAAGGTCTTCCATGGCGTTAGCTTTATAACTTTTTCTTATTCTATTCAATGAATCATCGCATCCTCTTGTGTTGATCGTTGAAAAAAAAAAACACCAAGCCTATCATATGCCTGTCGCGTTTCTCGTCTTATAATCAGCCAAAACTTATAGGGAAAAAGAACGTGCGTCTTCCACATGCCCTCACACATGGCTTTTGTTTTCACTAGCTAGCCTTTCCTCTCCAATCTCGCAAGGTAGGCAGAGCACCAAGCTATCCAGACCAGGAGTACACATGCCGCGCCTCCAGCCCTCCTACTGTGTCAATGTCGTCACCGGAACGAAAAACTCGACGAGCATGCTCGCTGCTGTCGCCCAAGCAGGATCATCACGAGCTCAGTTTTGAGAATGGTTCCTTTGGGGCCAGCAAAATCACTTCTCTCATGTCGTGCTGATGTGTCGACGCCCAAATATAAGCGTCGGAGAGCTCAACGAAGGAACGGACCAGCTCGAGGTGTTTTCCCAACGCCACTCATTCCGATTAAAAATGCACAAGTCCAGTCGGTATGGTCGTATCTCTTTTGCGCATCGGTTTGATTAATTCTTCAGCTGTAAAACATGCTAGCTATTTCCTGTTCTGGAAGGAAAGGAACCTGATAGCAGTACAAGAGCTGGCAATGGCACGGCATATATGGTGGTGTTTGAAACTAATGAAGATGAAGATTAAGTTGGCGCATGTAAAACGAGAAACTTATTAGCACATAGTTAATTAAGTTTTAATTATTACTAAGTTGACATTTGATATTTTAAAATAATTTTTATATCGAAAGTTTTCACATGGAACACACCGTTTAGTAGTTTAATATACGTGCTAACGGAAACCGAGGTGCAGTGTGCCCCACTCGTCATTCAGAGTACAGTTGTTAGAAGTTTTTACTGTTGTCACGAAAAGAATAGCTATATATATACTTCGATCTTTCTAGTGCAAAGGTTCCTAAATATTGCAGCGGCCGATTCATCACCGCCCGGCTTGGGCAGGCAGGCATTTGACTGGGCTACGCAAGTGCAAACGAGACTGGAAAAATCCATCTATCTATCTATCTTCTATCTATCTATCTATCTATCTATCTATCTATTATATACTAAAAGTCCATTAAACTTCCTATAAACACTCTCAAGCCGCCATATCGTCTCCTACAAACGCTCCTAAACCGCCATATGGCATTTTAATTTAATAAAAAAATCAAATAAATATCTAACCATTGATTTTCCTTTAAATCGGTGGACCCATTAATTTTAACCATTAGATCTACATCTAAAATAAAAAAGGAAAAAAGTGGTATCCCCACCTCCATTGCGTACGTACGTACGTGCTCCCTCCCACCCTCCTACTCTCCCCTTCTCTCCTATCTTTTAGCTAATTTATCCTATTTTCTAACTAACACTCCATATATTAAAAAATAATTCGGACATCTAAATGATCATAACTCTCAAGTTGCATATTTTTCTTTTTTCTTTTCAATTGTTGAGTTATTTATAATTAAATACATAATTCAAAATTCATATTGCTCATATTTTATTATTTAAAATTTAGATCATGTGACTGTTCTAACTATGTGGTACGCCTATAGGTACACCTATAAATACTCTTAAGTCGTTATAAGGAACTCTAATAAATTAAAAATTTAATAAATATGTGCAATAAAACATCTAACTATTGATTTCAACTTAAATTGATGGACCCACTATCTTATATGGTTAGATCTATCTTTTAAAAAAATTGCAAACCAACCTTCTTCCCTCACCCATCCTCCTATTTCTCTCTCCTTGCCATTCCTTCTTTGTTTTTTCACTCCACGCAACGACTAAAATAAAAATTATCTTTACCCAAAAAAAACTCAAAAATGGACCTCTACCTAACACATGTAGCTGGCTCTCCCTCTATCACATGATTTTCTTCTCTTTCTCCTCTATCTAGCACTTTAAAATAATCATAATTTCTTAAATTATATAATTTAAAATATGTATAAACTACTGAAATTTTTAATTAAATCAATAATTTAATATGCGTATTGACTTACATTGTGGAACATATCCACCTTGAGGCCTCCACTAAATAAAATAAAATAAAAATTTCTCATTAGAAATTCAAATATCTCACCTTATTTTTTTTAATAAACCAGTAAACCTATTATTTATTATACCCTGCTAGACATCTAATGTCTTTCTACCGACTACTTCCGTTTTGAATATATTATAAAAAACAAATATATTATAAAAAACATATTCAATTTTGAATTTACTAAAAGTAATTTGGTGTTGTAATTATTAATATATTTTTCCAAAAAAGAGGAAGTAATTAATTTCTCTTAATAGGCAAATAGGGGCTATTTACTTGTACTTAATTTTAGATACGCTTTTGTGAATAAATTATCTTATACGAGATAAATAAATGTTCCTAGGATGATCATAGCATATAAATTATACATATGATATATGGTGTCACTAATAGATTAGAGAAAAAGCTTTTGATTATATCTTTTTTTAGTCGTAACGTGTACCCCGTGTAGGGTCTATTTGTCATATATAGATAACAGATTGAAAATAACCAATATAGTGCGTTGAGCATCATATAAGATCGTAGCAAGCACATGGTTTGTGCCAAGGAATTATAGCAGTGAAACAACCATATATATCAAATCAATTCTATGTGGAAATTAAAGACCATGTATATTTATATATTTATTTATTTGGTAAATCCAGAAACACTCCAGTTTAGTGGTACCATTACTTAATTCTTAATTGGAGAGAGAAATTTAGAAAGGATGCCATTACCCCATGCCAAGTTGTACCACCTTAACCCATTTATATTTTCATTCCAAATTGCAGAGATGAAAACATTTAAGAGATGCTTGACGGAATGGAAATCTAGAAAAAAAAATTAAAATAACATGAAATAAAATTGAAAACTGAACATTTATTTTTTTCTAAATCTAACATTTTTTTCGAATTTGAAACCCATTCTAAATAGCAAAGTCATATATGTCATTTATGAATATTTTTTAAGGATATTAACATATATAGTATACAAGAAAAATGTTACTCTGCAAAAAATAAAATATAGTAAATATTAAAAAAGAAATGCATTATGTACAAATGATATTATAGTTTCATAGGAAACAATTCCACTGTGACACAATAGTTTCTTATAAATTTAAAACTACAATGGTTTTAAGTAATTTTAAAACTACAATGGTTTTAAGTAATTTTAAAACTACAATGATTTTAAGTAATTTTAGTTTAGAATTCATACACTACAGTGGTAATTAGAAAAAGAAATACTAGCACTCAAAGAAACCCCAAGCAAATTATTCAAAAAACATGTTTATAATAGAGTAATCATAAAAATTCGTAATAAAATTTCAAACACATTAAATAAGATGCCCGCGCATGTGTGCGGGCTACCTTCCTAGCTGATTTAATGACTTCCCAGCAAACCCAGTAGATTAGACTTTTCATTACTTCTGTTGGGCCATACAAGCAGCAAGCCTTTAAGCCGTTTAGAATGCAATTGAACTGAACTGTTCACCAAAAGCCAATTTACCTGAATCACAATGGATGATGTGATGCACTCAAGCTTATACGAATAATCTGTTTTATAATAATATTTCTTTTCAACTTTTGAAAATTTACTTGCATTTTTTACCTGAATCACAATGGGCCCGACCGCATCCGGAACCCAACGACTCTTCGTTACTTTCTTGAACATTTCATCCCGATGCTACATATTGTAGCGTTAATCCATCTAATCCTTCCAATGGCAAGAGTAGATTCGGTGTCTGTCGCTGTTGTGTATCCTCGGTAATGACACCACGATAGTCTCAAGCTTGTTTTGATTTTGTGTGCTTGGTGTACCACCAGAATGCATTTTGTTTCAGCATGCAAATCATGATATCCGAATGATCAATTTGAATATATTGACGAAGGTATTTCCCCAATGTCACTCATTCCTACGAGTCAGCCGTTTGCACGAAATGCACGTACGTCACGTGCACATTGAGATCGTCGCTTCCGATCCCATGGTTGATCAGTACGATGTATGTGGCAAATTCAACCAAATAAGTGAACTGATCAGGTTATCACGCATGCTGATACCTAAAGAGCAACACAACAGGAGTGCAACACGGAGGTGGCATGAACCCAAAGATGGCTTGTGGTTACATACTTACATATTTGCATATATATGGGTGCGTAAGTGGTACTACGGCGACCTACAATAATTGCAATGACATACAACTCTGTCGCCATTGATGTGTCTATCAATTGACTTTTGGTCAACTGCCACTACATTGTTGTCGATCTGGACGTTCATATGGCATGTTCCCATCGGTCACGAACTCACGATGTGATTTCTTGGGCTGTTCTAATGCCAAGCAATTGATTACCAAAGTGACCGATCGGGAAATATATTCAATTTTTACGCACCCACACCCTTAATTTCACTACCGAAGAAATGACGTTTGGTGAGTCGGCTGATTTCCATTAGAACCGAGACTAAAATATTGTTTTTAGTCCCGGCTAAATAAATTTTGATCTTTAGTCCCGATTCATCTCTTGTCAGAGGCCTGTCAGGGGCCAAGGATCTTTTATCCCGGTTGATACAACCAACCGGGAGTAAAGATTATTTAGATAAATACCAACCGGGACTAAAAATCTATCTGTAATCCCGATTGGAGTTACCAATCGGGAGTAAATATTTATATCCCATCTCTGATCGGTTAAGTCCCAGACGAGACTTTCCTCCTCACCGAGATATTAAAATAAGATCGGATCGATCATTCCCTCTCCTACTCCCCGCAGATCCCCTTCCTCCTCCTTCCATCCCCTCTCCTCCCCCATTCTCCTCCCCTCTACTCCCCCTCCTCACCTCCCATCCGATGGTCGGTGGCAGCGGGCAGGCGGCCAGCGGCCAGCGGGACCGCGAGGGGCGGCGGCCGACGGGGCCGCAGGCGGCAGGCGGCCTACGGCCGGCGGGAGGGGAGGCGGGGGTGGTGGGGGTGGGCGCATGCATGGAGGCCGGGCGCCCTCGCCCCTGTTGACGTCCTTTCTTTCTTTTTTTTTTTGATAATTTGTGATCTACTTCGATGTATAATTTCTTTTTAAAAAAGTTTGTGATTCATTGCATGGATCTGAGATGTATAATCTGTGGTATATTTAATTTGTGTGTATTTTTTTAGGATTTGTGATGTATTTGATTTGTGTGTGTAAGTAACTTAGGATTTGTGATGTGAATGATTTGGGATATTACTTTGATTTGGGGATTTGGGATTTGATTTGAGGATATGCATGGCACTCGATTTGGGAGAAAATACAGGGATTAACTCTAGCAAGTAGCAAAGAAGCAGTGAAAAAAAAGAAAAGGGGACCAATCGGGACTACCGCTACCCTCTCTTTAGTCCCGGTTATGATTCAACGATTTTACTCCCGGTTATTTCACTCGGGACTAAAGATGGACATCTTTAGTCCCGGATTCGTAGCTCGGTTGAAAAATCGGGACTACAGGGGGTTCCCAGCCTATAGTAGAAATGGTTTCTCCAATAGTGTTTCATTCGGATTTACTCAGCTATGGTCACCTTCAAGCATGTTCATGTATGAGTGTTGTAAACTGGTGCATTGCAAATAGTGCCTCGTAAACTCGAGGGATCGGGGCTCAAGACATATTTATACCTGGCGTGGGCCAGTGATTGGTACTTTCATCGAAATGGGTGATTGGTACTTTCATCGAAATGGCCAATTCTCGGTATGTTCTATGTACTTAGCTTTAATTAATAATAAATATATTTAGAAATCTTATATACATGTTCCTCTTAGGGCAACGTATTTGTCGAAACATGAATTCGGCAATAATAAAAGGGGGTAGCGCACGAGACCTAAAAGTAGATGGATGTGGAGACAAGGATTTAGATAGGTTCAGGCCCTCTCAATGAGAGGTAATACCCTACTCCTGTTTGGGGATTTGAATCCGCCGGGTGTAGTATAGATCTGACGATCATATGTGCTCATGCCCCCTAGAGGGCCTGCTGCCCACCTTATATAGGATGTGGCGCAGAATTATAAGATAGAAACCTTAACCAATACGGTATCGGTTTCCTAAATCTACTTTACAATATTATCAAACCAGGACTTTAGGCTATTCCATAATATACAAGGAAACGTAATACCCAAGTCATGATCCGTTACATATTTTATAGATATAAGTTATCCCCTATAACTAGTTGTGTGCCATGCCGTGTGGGTATGGGGTACCCATAATCTCCACAGTAGCCCCTGTGACCTTCACAGTTGAAAAGATAATCTTCTCTCGAACTAGATTACTCCAAAGCTGAGTGCTTCAATCATCTTCACCATGGTCTCCTGAGTACTTTTACCAAATCTGAAGACTGTGGAGGGCTCAAATATAATTGAATGTAGACTTAGGTGCATCGACTAGATCATAACGACTGCTTTGTAAAAATTGATGCGAGCAACCTAAAGTTGACTACATCATTGAAAATTCACATAGCAAAACAGCTATAAAAAAGCTTGAATGCTGTGAATAAAGAAATTTCCAAAGTATTGGGCATATACCATGCGCACACTGCTTTAACAGATGTGCTTAAGTCCCTAAAAGACACATGGTTTCACCACACCTGGAAATATATGGCATATGTGGTGCAATATCCGAGTAAATAAACTCATAAGGATTTACCAACCGTCTGGAAAATGACCAAAATATATAATCAGCCTAAGCCATAATATTGGTCAATAAAAATGCACACTTACGTGGCAAAAAGCAACGATATTGTATCCAATCAGTTGCTTAAAAACCCAAACAGCACCTTGACTTATATAAAAAAGTCATCGAGGCAGCTATATAAAGCTTTACTGTTTGACAACTTTTAAGATGCATTGTACCAACTCCTAAAAAGTTGAGTAACTGTGGTATAAAAGGATTTTAAGGTATTGGGCACTTGATCACGCGCACTTTGACCTAAGAAAAAAGTGCCTAAGTCCCTAAAATAACGTGACAGGCCACACCTGAAAATATGGGCTGCAGACATATTAGGCCTAGACCAAAAGTATATCTACCGATACCCTTAAAATATGACGTGTAGAACACTCCAATTAATATGATCACGAGTGATAAATATCCTGGGTGATGTAGAACATATCTCATCTGAATAGCTTCTGATCCAAGAAATTATCCCTCATGGAGAATATCAAAGTAGATGTGATAATAAAATCCCGACTGGTGCAAATAGTCAGCCGATGGCCCTTGTGGGGAATAATGAATAGTCCAGTCGTTGAGCATAAGAAACCGACTCATGACCATAAATTCATATTGAATGTATCCGGAACAAGTCCAAATTGAAGATATAATCCTCACGCTTGAGTTGATGAGCCCCTATGCATGTAGCTTATCCTTCTGTTGTAGTCATAATTGTCCATTGATGGTAGCTGACGCAGTCAGCATGAAGATGAAATGACCAGCATGAAGATGATATTACTCATCAGAGGTGACGGAAGATGTCAGTGGTAGTAAAAACAGTGACACCAATCAAAGGTGATGAAGTCGCATAGCCGTGGAGGCAAAGAAACCAGTCGGCAGCAGTCAGGTCAGCTAGCAGCGAAGATGAAGGGCCCAACAACAACAACAACAGAGCAGTCGGTGGCGACGAAAGCAAGTTGACGATGAAGTCGTAGACGCACATCAATGGTGATCACGAAATCCACCAATCATGAAGATGAAGAAAATAGTCGGCGACGGCAAACGCATCCGACGGTAATGATGATTAGCGGCAACAGAGATAGCCGGCTATGATGACGAAGTTGCCCATCAACGGCAGCATAGTAGGCACAACCGAAGAGGCATGGTAGGATGTTGATGAAGATGACGATGTCGGTGATCCAGTCAATAGCAGTGTAGCAGCCAATGATAATGACGAAGACGCTCATCAGCGTTTGCGTAGAAAGTCAACCGTGAAAGCGAAATAACAAATCGGCAATGACAAAAGCATCCGCAGGCGAAGACGTAGTCGCCCATTAGCAGCGGTGGAGATGTCAAGGTCGATGAAGTAGAGGTGCTGATGATGATGTCAGTGACAATGATCCATCAAACTGTTGAGAAGATATCAAAGCTCGAGTAGTTTCCTTGATGCAAGCGTGTGCATAAAGAAGACTGATGCAACGCTTCTTGATTTACGAAGATGAATGCAAAACTTAGTGTTATAGCTGTTGTAGATGCTTCACTTAGAGGAAAGTAGATGCTGTTGTCCAACTCGTCTAAACTGAGCTGATTGGTTGATAACTCCAAACTCCCGAACATGTAGATTAAATCTTGAGCTTGATACTTTGAGAAATTTGGAGTAGATTATGGCAGCGTCCAGAAACCAAAATTGCCAGTGAAATAATTGGAGTTGCTGAAGTAGAATGTCTGCTCCAAAGCAAAGATGAAGATAATGACTCCTAGAGTTGACTCGTTGGCTGATTAATTGATTTCTTCAGCTTGTCGAATTTTGGGAGTCTTGTATTTGTGTAGCCCCTGACTCTTTGGTTAGTTGGAAAGCAACTGATCATAGAGTCAAGAATTGTAGCTTCTTGTCGTCGAGTAGCCATCACTTGAGTGAAGATATGTATTGAGGATGTCCGGGTAGAAATCTTGAATACTGGAACACCAAAAGTAGAGGCAATAGAGTTTGCCGGTGCCGAAGACAATGAAGATGATGTAGCTCCACCATGGTGACAAAGTTGCATAGCCGTGATGACGTTAGAACGAGTCGGCGGCAACATAAGCAAACTGGTGGCGAAGACACATAGTTGTGAAGATAAAAACACCAATCGGCGGCAACAGAAGCAAACCGGTGGCGACGATGACATCAGTCAATGATGACGATGACGCGCAGCTATGGAGGGGAACAAACCAGTCAGCGTCTGACAAGGCGGTCGGCATTGAAGATGATGACGTCCATCGGTAGTGGTAGCGGCATAAACCAGCCGTAGAGGCTAGGGCACTAGCAGCAGTAAACGAGACAACCGGCGGTGAAGACGATAAGGCCAAAGAACAGTAGTAGAATCATGCAGCCATGGAAGTGAAGAAACCAGTCGGCAGCAGACGTAAGCAGCTTGCGTTGATGATGATGATGCCTATTAGCGATGGCGGCGATGTGGCCGGCCGTGAAGATGATATCACCAGTTGGCGTCATACGAGGCGGCCGGTCGGTGAAGACGTAGACGCCCAACAATGGCGGCATAATAGGCTAGCCGTGCAGGCAGAGACACTAGTCAGCGACGGCGAAGGCAAGCCGGCGGTGAAGACGTAGACGCCCAACAACATCACCTTAGCAGGAATTCTCTTCTTTGTTAGCTGCCCGTCAACTTCTCCTGGATCGTCTCGTCTAATCTTGTATCGTAGTGCTTTGCAAACAGGGCATGCTTCTAGGTTCTCGTACTCCTCACCGCGATATAGGATACAATCATTCGGACATGCGTGAATCTTCTGAACTTCTAATCCTAGAGGGCAGACTATCTTCTTAGCCTCGTACGTTGTCTCGGGCAATTTGTTTCCCTCCGGAAGAATGCTCTTGACGAGTTTCAATAAATCGCCAAATGCCTTGTCACTAACACCATTTTTTGCCTTCCATTGCAAGAACTCCAGAATGGTATCCAACTTTTTGTGCCCCTGCTCACAACCTGGGTACAACGACGTTCTGTGGTCCTCTAACATCTTGTCCAATTTATGGGCCCCATTTTCACTTTCGCAGTCCTCCTTGGCGTCCTGCAACATCTGATCAAGATCATCCGCAACGTCGTTACCATCAGCATCCCTTTCCTCCTCGCCCGTTTGATTTCCTTCAAATCCAACGTACTGAGGAAAGTCCGGAATATTGTCGTCTTCCACTTCATCTTCTTCCATTTCAACACCTTGCTCTCCGTGGGATGTCCAACAATTATAGCTTGGCATGAACCCCGACTCAAACAAGTGGAAATGAATAGTCCTGAATGCAGAATACTCCTTCTAATTCTTACACTTATTGCATGGACAACAAATAAAACCCTTTTGCCTGTTAGCTTTGGCCACTCTCAAAAAATAATGCACGCCGTCAATAAACACTTTGGACCATCGGTCAGTGTACATCCATTACCGATCCATCTACATGACATGAAAAAAAATCGTACACAAATAATTATTCTTACAATAATGACAGTAATACAATAAAATAATTACCAACTCTTTCAACAGTCATACAATAATGACATATCTTTATTCATACAAAAATCATAAAATATTACACCAAATAATTCTTATTTACTATTTCTAAAGTTTTAAACTAATATTATTGTGTTTTACTTCTTTTAATTTTCATTTTAGTTTGTTTTCTATTATTTAAGATTAACTTTCACTATATTTTCCTTCTCAACTATTTTATAAAACCTTGTTTAGCAAATCAACTAAATTTCTATATATTATTTCTTCCCCACACAAATTTTCTCTCTCATCAACTTACAACTAAATTTTGGAGACAAAAAAGTGTGCAAAACATAGCTCCAAATATAATATGACAAAAAAAAACATTGGAGGATGAAGTTGCAAACCTTTTAGGCACCTCCGATTTGTATGTAATCACCAAAATAAATTCACTAGAAATTTTGGCATGACCTCCCCTCTTTTTTGATGAAATTTTGAAGCTTGCTCGGGCAGCTGGAGGAGGAAGAAGACATATATATATATATATATATATAAGGGTGGGACTTTAGTCCCGGTTGGTGTTACCAACCAGGGCTAAAGATCCCCGAGATCTTTAGTCCCGGTTGGATCCCGAGGGGGCCTGACAGGCCCTGACAGCATTTGAACCGGGACTAAAAATGATCTTTAGTCCCGGTTGGTTAATGATCAAATATGTCCGTTATATTTTTTAACCGGGACTAAAGATCATCTTTAGCCTCGGTTTTTATTGCATCCAGGATTATTGTGGAATTCGGCCGACCGATGAAAGATGGTTTCTCAACCAGTGCAAACAACACATGCATCACCACCTGTAGCCATCCATTTTCTCGTGTGCGCCAACGTTCTCGGGAGCTGCTCAACGAGGATTCCCTTCCGGATGAGCACCTTTTCCAGATCTGACTTGTAGTCTTCTGCAAACGTCTGCATCTCAACTGCGCTCTGACTTGTAGACTTGTACAAGTCTACATGTAGTCTTCCGGATGAGCTAGAGGTGTTTACCCAATGCCGCTCATTCCGACTGAAAATGCACGAGTCCAGGCATATGGCTGTATCTCAAATCCATTCAACATTGTTCAGATGGAAAACATGCATGCTATATATTACACTTGAAAGAAAGGAACCTGCTATAGTACTACTACAAGAGCTGGTACTGGCATGATATCCTATCTTAGTATAAAGTTTATGCTCACTGACTACTAAAGCTCAGCATGCAACCATACCACATCAATATCCATTAGCAATAATTATATATTTCACCACATCCAAGCATACAATATCATCTACAATTTATTTAATTTTACAAATCAACATGCAAGTATATCTAATCATCACCATCCACATCATTTTCACGATATTTTAACAAATCTACCTATCATTTTTATAATATTTAACGTATATTTATCAATATGATCCATATCAAATCGCGGATATCATTTGTTTTTAAAGATAAACCCTCACGTTTCATTATTTTCTTTTCTTTTTATTCCTAACTCGATTGTCAAAAAACTATATATTGAAAAATACTTAGTAATTCCCGCAGCAAAGCACGAGCAATCACTATGAGCACTTAGATGGAGTACGCCCCCAATCGTCATGCATGGAGTAGAGTTTGATGGAAGTTTTTACTAGTGCCAGGAAGAAAATAGTTATACTGCTTACAGGTGCAAAGGTTTCAAAATTGATTGAAACTGGCCTACCTCAAGACTTCTAACACGGGCCGTTTTTTGTTAATTCAAGAAATATTGTTGTTTGTAATTATAGGTTGAGAAAAAAAATCAAATATTTTGCAAGACAAAATGATCGCAAGAATGGAAGAAAAAAAAAGAAATAATTGGAAAGGAAAACATTGAATACTCCTACGTTTTTTGTTTCTCCGCTATATTGGATTTAGGGCCGGCCGACTAATGAAATGTAAGAACGGATTGCAAGATTGCAACACAATAAACACTTAATTATAGTTTCCTTTTGCCTGCGCAGCAGGTGGTTAGGATCATAGATTGTCAGGACAATATAGATTAATTGGTTGGCAACTCAAGAAATCAACGCGAGCACAATATACAATTTAAGTTGCCTAAAAAAATGTCTGAAACCATCGAAAAACGTCACAATATTTCCATAACCATATCTTTTTTCAAAATGGAAAAAAAACTGTAAAGCTGGAAACGAAAATGATATCGGAAAACCGGCCGAAACAGACTATATGGATCGAAACAGGTCGGTATTAATCGCATATTAGCTTTGCATAACTATGTAATATGATCAAATAAATTCAAGGTTACATTATGTAAATTATAAATTGTCTCCTTTTTACCTTGTACTCAAGTTAAGGATTTGGTTAAGAAGTTCATGGGTCTCTAAACTATGGGTAAAACAAAGAAATAGACTATAAATACTACTCCCTCCGTCCCATTTTAAGTGCAACCATAAGTTTCCACGCCCAACTTTAATCGTTTATCTTATTTGAAAATTTTGTATAATTAGTATTTTTGTTGTTAGGATATGATAAAAAAATGAATAGTACTTTACTCGTGACTTATGTTTTTAATTTTTTTCAATTTTTTTCAAATAAGACGAAATAGTTAATGTTGGGCGCGGAAAACCATGGCTGCACTTAAAATAGGATAGGATGGAGGGATTAGTGTATTTAGAAATACAGTAATTACGATAATATAAAAAGGATAATTACCACAAGAATACAGTAAAAGCTGGAAATGGTCAGTATGCGCAGCAAAATCTTTTCCATTTCCATATTTTTTTATCATTATCATTTTTGTTTTCATCAGTAACCATTTCCACATTATTGGCTGGTAAAATTCGAAAACGAGCATTCGTCGATCATGAATTTCGATGACTACTTTCACCCCTACCCCTCCCCTCCCTCTGTTCTATACCATTTGACGTTCTGGGTTTATCTTTATAGAGAGAGCAATTTTACTGTCCTTAAGGAGGTACAATGATTTACCATTTTTTCTATTGTGAATTTGGTACCTAGGTATTATGAGGTACCAAATTTTAGACTAAAATTTTGGTACCTCATGATACCTCCTCAAGAACCGTAGAATTGCTCTTATAGAGAACCATAGCAATATGTAGAACATCAAATTAGTTTCATCACATTCACCATTATATAACTAAGGTTTCTACATGCATATACCTTATCTTGTACGATGTTGTTTTCTCATATTTGCCTTTGAATAAATATTTGGGTGGGGACTATCTCACCCAGTCTCCCCCATGACCATTAAAGGAAAAAAATGGTCGAAACACACGAGCAAGCTCAGATTAGCCACTTTAGAGCAAGTATAATTGGACGCTAGCATCTGGCAATACGTATGCCATGTCGTTTTGTTGCAACGAACTGGAGGAGAGAGAGGTGGGATGAGGGAGAGCAAGCCAGCGACTAAATAGTCGCCGACTGTTCACAGGCTCTAAGAAAACTTGCTGCCATCCGCAGGCTTGCTGACGCCATGTTGTCTTGTACGATCGGCGGTGCACGCATCCACCTGAAGACTAGCCCAACCATGGAGGGGAGAGAAGCGTGGGAGGTAGGGGTGGGCAGAAAAAGACTGAATCGAAATACCGAGACCGAGAGA
Organism: Oryza sativa Japonica Group; assembly: GCF_034140825.1. Lineage (NCBI taxonomy): Eukaryota > Viridiplantae > Streptophyta > Magnoliopsida > Poales > Poaceae > Oryza > Oryza sativa. Next base: position 8,831,053 of record NC_089041.1, read on the forward strand.
TTCGGTCACAAATTTGGTCTGCACTTTCAACTAACTGATTTTAGTTCGGTTAATTCGGTATTGGGTCTCGGGTAATCGAATTAACCGAAAAAACCGAAATATATAAATGGCCCAATAACACATGTGATATCTCAGCCTACAAGGCCCAATACCTCCGCATCTAGAGTAAAACTAACACCCCATCCGGCTAAAGTTTAGCTACCAAAACTAACTCCCGTGATCCCATCCCCACGACAAAGTTTAGCGACAAAAAAATCGCTCCTTCCGCCTCTCGTGGCGCAACCTTATCCTCTCCTGTCCCCACGCTAGCGACGACCTGCATGGCGCCGCGCTGCCCTTCCACCTTTTCGCGCCACCCTTCCGCCTTTCGCGGCAGAAGAGACTGTCTCTGGCGCCGCACCACCCTTCCGCCCTTTGGTGAGTAGCGACCCCTACCGGCTGCCGTAAGCTGGCACTCTCTGGCACCTGTCGGCCAGTCACACCCCAGTGGCGAAAGATGTTGTTTGCTGGGGATTTCGATGCCGGAGAAGGCCGACCGTGAGCCCATGGTGGGAGACAAGATGGATGGGATCTGGAGCTTCTGGTGGAGTGGTGGAGATCGACGGGGATCCAAGTTGTAGTAGGATGGATTTGCTCGATTTGCTTTTTTTTTTCTTTCCTAAATCATGCTCTATTTACTAGTGGCATCATATTGTGTCTTTCATCTGAGTTGAGTTCCTTTGATTCGTCGATCTTGTACGTTTTATTTTGTTGTTCAAAACTTCAAATCACTGTTAATGTTAGTTTGGTCTATGACCAAGACCGAACCGAACTATCCGAAGACCGAAGCTCTCGGTCTTGAGTTTTCTTGAAGACCGATCGGTCTTTGTGATTTTGAAGACCGAATTTTCTAAAAGACCAAAGAACCGAACCAAATTTCTCGGTTAGACCGAATGCCCACCCCTACGTGGAGGTCCATGGCTGCCGTCCATGGCAATGGTGTCGGAGTAGGCGCTCTTCAGCATAGAAACAACCCGCTCGCTATCGAACTCGACTATGGCATGTCGGAGGAGGCTTTCGAGCTCGGCGGAGCGATGTGCTCAACCGCATCCTCTCCAGCTCAGTCGTACTGTGCTCAGTCCGCAAGCTCTGCTGAAATGTTTTAACTTGCTCCTCGAAGCTAAGCTCATGGTGAGAACACTAGTGAACAATTAATAAAGAGAAAGGTGAACAACTGGGAGAGAAGGGGAATAAAGTATGATGTTTATTGGAGGATGTGTTGTACAAAGCTGTTGATGAATTATTTGCATTGACGCCTATAGCTGAGGTTGAAATGCCACATAGACTACAAGAGTAAGCAACGGGCAGCACTTTTAACGTTGCTCTTAACGAGTCTAGCTTTTTGTAGTAGAACATCGCATCCCAATGCTTTAAAGTTGTAGCCTTGAGGTGCTACTGGTCAAAACCCATCTAATCCTTATTCGTGCATTGCAATCGTGCTTCCTGGGTAAGACGCTATGATATTCTCAAACTTCTACTCTTCACTCATGACCGCGTATGGACTTCTGTTTGAGCATGCAAACCATCATGCTCCAATGGTCAATTTTGAATAGGCTAACAAAGGTATTTTCCCAGTGCCACTCGTTCCTACTGAGTCCTCCATTCACGCAATTTCACATCAAATTCACATTGAGGTTAGCGATGCCCATGGTTGATCAATCGATATATAACCCGTGGCAAGTTAAACCTGAGAAGAAGTGAATGAATCAAGTTTTCGTAAGCCGATACCTAAAGAGCATGAAATAGGTACACGAAGGAGCCAAGAGCTAAAACATGGCTTGTGGTTATATATATATATATGCATATATGCATATATGGGTGAGTAAACGATACTCCCTCTGTTTCACAATGTAAGACTTTATAGCATTGCCCACATACATATAGATGTTAATGAATCTAAACACATACATATGTCTAGATTTATTAACATCTAAATGTATGTGGGTAATGCTAGAAAGCCTTATATTGTGAAACGGAGGGAGTACTAATTAAAGCCGAAGTAGTACATTACATTGACATACAACTCTTAGCGTTGCTCTGTCAATCAACCGCCTTTAGTTCAACTGCCACTTTAATGTTGTTGTGATCTGAACATCCATAGCATGAACTACAATATATACGTACCTGGTTTATAGACCAAGAACATCTCAATCTGACGATCTTCATGATCTTCATAATATATGGAAGGAACAATTTTTCTTTTCATGGAGAATGAACACTAGAATTCAGGACTCAGGAGTAACAAACAACTGAAGAACGAATTTCATACATGTATCATGCTACGCTTTGGTCAATTGCAGCTTGATTCCCCCCATATGTGCCAAAACAGGTTTACAAATTACAATGAAATGTATTCGGCCCATAAAATTGATAGGCTATGCTAGGACAACTTTGTATCGAACCATAATTGGATGCGCATGACCATTTCAATTCCACCATGGATGACTGCATGTGAGACAGCCATGGTAGCATGCGAGAACCAATGTGACCCGGTGAAAGCGAAGAAATCCCCGTAGCTGTTCTCTAGCAGTGGCAGCAGCCGTGGTTACAAATTGTAATCCGCAATGAGTGAAGGAAACCGGGCAGAAGGCAGCAGGTGGCTGCATATGAATAAATAAAGAGGATCAAGGGCCCTAGTCGTGGCATCAGATGCGAAGGAAGGAAGGAAATTGAGGATGCACGCTGGAACCTCCCAGCAGCGTTTGTTGTGTGTTGGGTGAGTTTGGGACGACGGAGAGCGGCCTTGCACTGACTGCTTCGAGATGGTCTCTGACTTGCCATTTGCAAACCATTGGCACCAGACAACACCGCCTCATTTTTTCTTATGCTTAATTAGCAGCCAAAATTTAAATTTTCAACTTTAAATTTTAAGCTGATTTTATGGTTTTCATCGAAATTTATTTTCAGCCTTTATATGCTTTTAGATCGCTAAGAACACGCTTATAAAAGTTTTATTCGCAAATTACTTTTCGTTTATAAATATGCCATTTGGATTATTCCACGAATAAGCCAAAATGATGAGAACCTGTGTGTTGATGTGTTGCCACTCAGGCTTTTGCGCACAAGATTAACTATCGATGGGATCGGCATAAGTTGGAATGTAGAAGGTCTTCTCTCCTGACACTGCTCATGCCAGTCGAAAAATTGCCCAGATGCTGAGGCTATTTTGTTTTTGAGGAGGGTGACCTGTGGCTCTTTTCCTTGTTATCTTTAACAAGGTTAATGGAGCCACCATTGATCTCTTTGAGTCTTTCCTCCTCTTGCACACAATTAGAGATGTGCTCTTCAATATCCCATTTCTCTAGACTTATTTTGTAGTTGACAACAAGGTTGTCAAAGTTCTTTGGCAAAGAGGACATAACCAGATGGACCAGAAAGTCATCTGAGATGCCCAAATCTTTTTGCTTCAACTTGGAAGCCATGTTGCTCATCCTAAGAATGTGGTCTTTTACACCACCTCCATGGTACCTCTCTGTCACAAGCTGCTTTATCAGCTGTGTCGCATGAAACTTTGAAGAACCAGTAAATTGGCTCTTTATACATTCGAGGTACTTAGAGACAGTGTCATACTCTATGATTGAGCCGAATATGGTTGGCTCAATCATGTTCTTTACCGCAGCCAAACAGTTCTTGTTGGCTAAGGACCATTTCGCATGCTCAATGTCATACGACATGATGAGGGAAGCATTGTCCCTCTCTCTCTTTTGCTATTCAGCATCTGACTCATTTTCACCTCTGAAAAGTTCAGCAGGTTCCATAGGACATGGGGTAGTCAACACCCAGTCCACCTCTCTCAAGATAAAAGCAAAGTCGAGTTCTCTTTTCCATTCTTTGTAGTTATCTCCTTTCAGGGTCGGAATATCTTTAATGTAACCCATCAAGGAGTAGCCACCTGATATGATCATGTATTGTGAGAACAAAATTAACATTAAAATATTATGTATTAAGTGTATATCACCGTTGGGCAGAAAATAGACATAACACATAGAACCATAACTATAACATTGCAATTATCAACGTTGGTCAGAAAATTATAACATCATAGCACATAATTAATGTTCCTAAAATTAAAATCTCCCGTTGGTTCGAAATTTAATTTTAGAAACACTAATTTTCATCAATTTCATCTATTTGCAGTGGAAGATCTATATACAATTCATATGAACAGTAACAAAACTCTGTTGTTTACTCTCTGTAAAAATTCTCCCGTTGGTTCAAATTTAAACAGAGGTAAAACATGTAAAAACAATTCAAAATTCTATTGTAATTTGCATGAAAATATACAAAATACATGTTCAGAAGCATTTCTCACATTTTTCTATTCTCTAAACAATTTTCACGTTGGTTCAAATTTCTTAGAAATAAACACATTTACTAACTATAATTGTAAATGCTTCTGAAACAAGGACTTAAAATAGACTCTTTTCCTTTTCCTTTCGGCCCCGAGGGACCAAAAATGAACTTTTGGCCGGCCTGGCCGGTCGGCCCACGGCCGCCTTGCGCGCGGGCGGGCGCCCCCTCCCCTCCCTAGGCCGCAACCTAGGCCTGGGCCGGGAAAGCCGCCGCCGTGCGCTCCCCACTTGGGCCGATTTCGGTCCGGCCACCGTCGGCCGTCCGATCGCTAGGGTTTCGATCGGACGGCCGGGCGCTGAGATTGGAGGGACAAAACCCGACCCCAGCTGCCGGCCGGCCGAAACCCTAGCCTCTCTTCCTCTTCTCTCTTGCGGGCGTGCGCGGAGCGGCGTCGCCGTTGCCGAAACCCTAGCACAGCGCCGGCGGCGACACGGCGGCGCCGTCGCCCTTCCCCTTCGCCGGTGCGCGCACTCACTCGTGGGTGAGTGCGCCGCCGTTGAGCGGTTGTGCCACGGCGCCCCCTCCTTCTTTCTCTTGCGGGCATGCGCCGTGCCGAGCGCCGACGCCGTCGCGCCATGGCCGACACCCTCGTGCCACCACGCCCTCTATTCTTTTCTCTTCTCCCCCCCCACCGTCTCGCCCCTCCACGCGAGTGAAGAGTGAGAGACCGGCGACGACGGAGATGGTGGCACCGCCGCGGGCCCCCTCGCCGGCACGCGCGTGCACCCGCAGGTGCGCGCACGGCCGTCGAGTGGCTCCTCGGCGGTGCCTCTTTGCCTCTCCCCCCCTCCGTGGCCGACGTCATCGACGGCCGGCGACGAGGTAAGATTAGGGTTAGGGTTTCAATCTTTTCGATCTATCGGATCGTTTGCTTTTCTTTGCTTTTCTTTTGGATTTTTTCCTGAACCAATCTAAACACTAGGGTTGCTCTGATACCATTGTTAGGGTTGTCTATTGGATCACCTAGGTTTAGATCTAGTCAGGTGGTTCTATTTGCGATGGATGATTGAACAACAATGGATGAATAAACAAGAGGGAATGAGAGGGTTTAGGGATGTGACCAGTCGTTGTTGAGGAGGAGGAAGTCTGGCTGGCCATCGTCGTTGTCGTCGCACGCTTGACGTTGACGGCGGTGATGGTGTCGACGACAAGGCGTGGCGCGGCGGTGGACTTCCCGTCACTGGTTGCGCCCCCTCGAGATCGGTTTAGGGTTTATGGGGTGGAGTGGCGGCGGCGGTAAACCTCGTGTCTTGTGCCGTCCCGTCCTCCACCCCTCTTTATATGGCACAGTGTGACAGGGGCCCACTAGCCATTGGGCTGGGCGCCCCCGATCAGGGTGCGGGTCAAGGCCCCCTTGAGCTGTTGGGCTCAAGGGGAGGGAGATCTATCTAACAAGTGGTACTTAGCATAAGCATATATACTTACCCAAGCTAGCATGGTTGGCTGGGCATGGACTATTTTTCTAGCGGGCAAGCGTTGCACAGCCCATGGCACAACACAGCATGGGCTGGCCCATTTTCCCATTTTTATTTTCCTATATATTTCTCTATATTTTTTTTCATTTTCATCTAATTTTTCAGATGCTTTTCTAGTTTTGCATATTTGTTACCCATTTTCCTCTCCCATTTCTTTACTTTTTTCCCTTTTTCCTCATCTTCTTTTTCTAGCACACGTCAACCGCGGTCCAACACCCATTTGGCCACCTATACTAGCATGATAGATTAAATTGGAATCTACTTGTTGATTATTTGTACGAGGTGTTATAGGGACTTTGATCACTGAAGGCCTCTTAATTAGCATCGTGTACTGTAAAGCGTTATTCTATTTTCTAGGTGTTATTGCAGTACATTTTCAGTTTTACTCCTATATAAAAATAAATAATAGCATGCATTACTAGACACGCCTATATTTTCAGGAGTTGTGACTCGATCTTTCGTTTTCTGCCAACACATGTGATGGTTTAGTGACATATACACCAAGGAGCTAGCCATCGGGTGTTACACACGCATGTCCCAACATAGCCCCGGTCGATTGGAACGGGCGGCTTCAGGAAGCATTTCATGCGAACGGTGTGCGTTCTCCGTACGAGTGGCCTTAACATACATCTGCACGGTTCCACAACTCAGCTTAAGCTTTATACAGAGGCATTTAGGTCCGGGTGCTGCAGTGTCCAAGGACAGCTAATGATTTCAAATGAGGTTGCATTATAATGATATCACAGATCGTGCCATTAGTGACAAACTGGAGTACTAGTGCGGAGCTTGAACCAAATGCAAGAGGTGGCAAAATAACTATTATAGTGAACAGCACTAAATAATTTGGATTTCAAGATTTAACTAGTGTAGACAATATTTGCATGATATGTTACGAAAAATTTTTGGGATAATTACATCTATGCCCTCATTTTGAAAGCCAATTGCTGTTTTACCCTTACTTTTTAGGGTTTGCACTTTTACCCCCACTTTTTGAATCTGAACCAACCGTCTACCCTTATTTGTGACATCCATTTGGTGGGTCCCACATTTTGTGTTAATGAAATACAAAAGGAAATATAAAAAGGTTTTAGAAAATATGAAATTACCTTTGTACCTCTGAGGGAATGGATAAGGCCTGAGTAGTCTGTTTCGTGGGCGAGGCAGCTTCCCTAGCGTCGACGGCGAGGGCGCAGGCGGTCGCGCGCGGAGGCGGCGGCGGCCGTGGGCATGCGCTGAGGCAGCGGCGGTAGCGGCCGCGGGCGCGCGGGGAGGCGGCGGCAGCCGTGGGCATGCGCTGAGGCGGCGGCGGCCGCGGGCATGCTTTGAGGCGGCGACGGCAGCGGTAGCGGGCGCGCGCGGAGGCGGCCGTGGGCGAGGCGGCGCCGGTGGCCGCAGGCGCGTGTGGAGGCGGCGGACCCTAGCGCCGACGGCGAGCACGCGAGGAGGAGTCGCTGTCCAAGGAGCTCATGTCCATCGCCGGCGAGGCGCTGCGCACCAACATCACGACGCTGGGCCCGCTGGTGCTCCCGCTGTCGGAGCAGCTCCTGTTCCTCGCCATGGTGGTGCTCCACCGCGTGTTCCTCGCCGGCGTCAAGACCTACCTGCCGGACTTCACCCCGGCGCTCGACCACTTCTGCATCCACGCCGGGGGCCGCGGTGTGCTGGACGAGCTGGAGCGGAGCCTCAAGCTGAGTGCGTGGCACATGGAGCCGTCGTGGATGACGCACGTACTCCTCCTTCAAGCAGCATGGCATTCACCAGCGCATTTTGGTTAAATTTTGTAAATACTATTGAAATTTTATTCAAACTTTGGTCAAATTTTGTAATTGGTGCTCATATTTGTTCGAAATACTTATCACACAAGCTAAAATCACAAAATAGGGGCAAAAATGCAATAACTACCAAGGGTATAAATGTCCTTTTTTCTATACTAACACCGTTAAAACTGGCTGTTAAAAGTGGGGGTACATGGATGATTCAGATTCAAAAAGTGAGGGTAAAAATACAAACCCTAAAAAGTGAGGTAAAACAGCAATTGCCTTCTTAAGTGGAGGCACGGATGCAATTGCCCCAAAAATTTTCATGATGCTTGGTACGTGTGTTGCTTGAGGACGCCGGGTCACTGTGTCATCTTTGGGCCTAGATCTGCCACAGTGGTTTACGGGTTGGAGATGGCCAAATCCAAGGTCCATTGCCTATAGCTGGACCCCGCAGAGCATCTCCATCCTCCTTCGACTTATGTCGTGGAGCACCGTTAGTGCCTAGCATTAGGCATCCGCTTTGCCATGCCTCTCTACCCATCCATCTCGGCCTAGGCACTCGGTGCCGATGGACTATGTTGATTGTTGTCGAACGACAACCATGTCACGTCGAAGGACGTCGAAACCAGGTAGGTGTTTGGAATAATAAAGCAATATATTAATTGGTGAAAATTTTGGGATCCCTCCATTACATGGCCATTGGGGACTATTTATAATGCAGGTACAGGCTCATACCCTCTAGGGTTTGATTATTATAGGGGAATTTACATGGTTACCCTTATGATAGGGACATTACAGTGTCATACAGTGTCTTTTGTACCTATGGGCCCTAGGGCGGTCTTCCTGGGCCAGACCGCTAGGTGGCGAAGGGCCTCCACGGGCCACCAGGTCTCTTAAGCCCTTAGCCGAAGGCATTCTCTACTTAGGGCGACGGCTTCATGCTTCACTTGACGGCCTTCGCCCTTGGTAGGCCTTCGGTCTATTGTCGAGCTTGGCGGCGAACCCATCGATCTCCGCCACCGGGCTTCGCCTAATGCTTGATGGCGAATCCCTTGGTCTTTGCCCTTAGGCTTTGCCCAATGGTTTCGCCCAAGGGACTTGGCTGATGTTTTGATAGCTTAGATGGTTTTGGCAAGCTGGCCGAAGGCCCTCGTGACATACCTCCAACATTGATGGAATAGTCTGTTCCTCCGAGCAACGGCACCGAGACGTTCTTCCTTGTTTGTAGTGACCTTGTCCTCCCAGCGCCAGCCCAGTGAGAGGTAGAGGTCATGACGAGGTCATTGGCCGGTGATGTAGATTGGGATGGCGGCAACAGACGGATCCATGCAAGGGAGGAGGCACGACGCCACCGGATCTATTGGCAGGATGTGCGGTAGGGCCATCGTCTTTGTCACTCTTCCCTAAGGCAAGTTGCCACCAGGTTCTCAGCACAGCCACTCAGCTTCTCCTCTTCTCCACCAGTGAGCCAAGTGGCAGCCGCTGTCCAAATGAGTAGGCGAGCACCCAAACACTAGTCAACCATCTCGATCAATGGGTGATGGCTGGTGGGAGGGCAGAACTGGCTGAAAGCGGGTAGCAACACATTGAGGAATGTTTGATGTCCATTCATCCTTTGGCCGGAAGCCCCTACCACCATCTCTCGGTGCCAGTCACCACGACACCACCACTGCAACCTCTCTTCTTTCAAAACCTTTAGATCCGCCCTGGGAAGTGGTTGCCATCTCTTGCAGGGCACTGGCCCAAGGAGGCAGTAGTGTGGTCGGCCAGTGGAGCGGGGAAACCTGGAAAGCCAAGTAAGAGATCAATGCCTGCCAGCATCTTGTGCATCGGTTGCATGCCCTTCCGGGTTCCTGAAATCCCCTCCGGTTGCCCACCCCTTCAAGCACAAAAATTCCTCTTTTATTTACTGGCTATAGGATTGCTTAGCAAGTTGGTGTACCCAAAAACCAAAACTTTTAACGGAATTAAAATTTACCCTTAAATTGATGGAGATCAGTCTGACCATAGGTCTTGCGCCAGTTTGACCGTGATTATACTGCCAGTCTAATTGGTATATATCAATTGGTCTATCCGCCCTTTGCGTTGCCTCCTCCTGTCGCCACCGCCGGTTTGACTGCGGTGGATTCACCGGCCTGACTGGGACGATGCCATCGGTCTGAATATCAATGTTCCACTGATTGGACCGCCGCCCTAAGAAAACACAAATCGAAGATATCTCAAAAATAGCTTGACCCTTATTACTTCTATTCGTGTTTACAGAGTGCAACAACAGCACTTCTCTCGAAAATATCGAGTAAATTCGAAACCCCAACTTTTTTGTAAACTCAACTCTCACACAATCGTTACCAGGAGGCTTCAAACACCCCTCTCTATTTGTACCCATAGATAGGCAACCTAAAACCACAAATCCAACTTGTAAAAGAAGTTATAATCCCCTATGAAACCTTCCCAAGACACGAACTTTACAAACTCCAATCATACTAAATTTGGTCTCTTTCCGAATTCGACTCCTCATCCCATATGCACACAGTCTCCCTATCATATGCCGCATGGAATCTTCACCAACCATGTGCATTGTTCTTCATCCCACATGATATCTCGATCGTCTGGAGTTTATTTTCTCCCAAGCTTACTCCCAATTCATCATCGGCAATACTTTCCGAAGGCATCAAGACACACCTACACATGAATCAAACAAGAAACCATATCCGAGCACAAATTCTCTCCAACTTGACACAACATCAGCACACAACAGTATTGCATACGCATAGAAATCATTTAGAAGTCATAAACATGTGTTAATCACAAGTATCCCAATAAACAACCTGTTGATATTTTTTACGACCACAGATAAATCCGCAAGCGCACGGAGTACCGCTATAGCACTTTACCTTCCGGTGACCCCAAAAGGATATCGAACTCAGGGAACATGTGTAATCTACCTAAGGCTAAGACTATCCAACGACAACAACTAAAGGTAGGCAGGTGTCACGCCTAAAAATTCACGAACCGGAATTTCTAACCTGAATGTGCATTAAACCCCTGTCTAGGACCAGCCAGGGTACACAAACGATAATTGTTGACATACAAATCCACGTCTTACAAAAAGATAAAAGATTACAAATGTAGCAGAAAAGATAAAACGAGCTAGACTTGGAAGCTTGACTTCTGCAGCGGGGCGACTCCAATCCACAGGCAAACCTTGATGGAAGTGACGAAACCAATCTCAAGAAGACAGCTCCAACTAGAAATGTCTTCAGCTCTAGTGTGGGGGAAAAGAGAGCAAGACTGAGCACTACCCATTGTACTTAGCAAGTCATATTGGAAGAGGGGGTATGATGCAGGATATATCCAAAGGAGGCTAAAGGGTTCATTTGCAATAAAACAGGCATTTTAAAACAGTAGTTGAAAGCAGTATAAACAGTTGTAGTAATTAATCAATATTAACCAATCACTGTGCAACGCTACACCACGTTGCAACAGGCCCAACCAACCACCTGAACTACACCAGTTCATTAAGCTAAACTGGGGGTGAGACTAATCACGGTGAATCTGGTTGATCGCCCATAACCGCGGGCACTGCTATTCGAATAGTTTTACTCTGGCCAGAGGTGTACAACTGTACCCACAAGACACGATTCCACACATGTCGCCATGCCCCGAAGTATCACCATGATACTGCAAAGAGGGAAATCGTGACAAGACCCTCCGCATAACCCTCCCTAACCATCCACACCACGCTAAGGTTTCACCCCCACCCCTCAAAAGGCAGTGAGCGGTCCCCTCTTATGCCGCGGTGAATCCGGCAGCTGGACAACCGGACAACCCGGCCGACCCAACTCCATCACACCCACCCTCGCTACCGGTGCCTAGGAAAGGGTCGAGCTATACTTCAGATCAAGCAGTTACCCACTCCCGCTTGTGGTAAGCACGGTAAGTCTCCCAGGGTTTCCCGTGAACCGGTCCTTAACTGCCATGGGTGTGACCAGCAAATCCATGCACCCACAGCCCACCATTCAGTGTATTTTAATTAACTATCACCATTGCGGTGGCACCAATCCAAAGCTATGCTAATAGTCAAAGTCTATGTAATAATGTGATCCCCATTTGTGTACTAGTTGAACTAGGCATGGCTAAGCGTTTCCTAAACCAACATCTAGTTATTTTGATACCCAAGTTATCAATGGCATAAGGTAAACAATAGATGGCTGAGTAATAGGACCCATCCCACATGACATTGTAAAGAGAATGCAACATTTAATAGAAATACGGGATATTTATAAATTGGGTACAATATGATCAATTGTAATGCATGACTTGCCTTGCTCTCGCACTGATAAGATCTCAGCAACGTCTTCGAGAAATCGCGGATCGACGAAACGGCCGAAATCTACGCGACAAACAAAGCACACAAGCAAAACATGCTATAAGTCTACTGAAACAGGAAACAAAACCATTTTTAATGGATTCTAGGGATTTTTATGAATTTACTGAGACTTGAATGGACTTAAACAGAGCTCGGATGAATTACTTATGAATTTTAGAATGTAAACTGTATTTTTACTAATAAAGAAAAATCCTTAATCAATTTTATTGCGCAATAAAGCCCAGGGCTGACGTCAGCGAAGGGGGGGGGGGGGGGCGGCGCCGGCAAGCGGGCCCCGCACGTCAACGGTTCAAAGGGTGCCGGTCTACCATGGACCGGGACCACGTGGGTGGTCCACCGCCGGTCCACGGGACTGACGGTCCAGATTGGCCCGAGGCCGATCGGACGTCGCAGGCGCTGGCTAGGCACGGCTCGGCTTGGCAGAAAGCCAGCTGGCCAGCCATGGCGAGTGGCGGCGGCGCACGCAGTCACCGGTGGCGGCGCTCATGGGAGAGAGGGAAGGAAGGAGGAGAGGGGATTCCTCACCGAGGCGATGACGGCGACCGGCGCGGGAAGAGACAAGCGGCGGCGGCGCTTCCGACAACGGCGGACGGGGTCAGGCACAACCTAGGAAAGGCGATGACCGGGTTAGGGGAAGGGGAGGATGACCACGGCGACTAGAGCGGCCGGCTGGAGTTGGGTGGTAATGGAGAGCTCACGGGCGTGCGAGGGAAGCGGCGCTTCGGCGACGATTGGCGGCAACCGAATGGTGGCCGAGGTGCGGGCGGCACTGGCGAGTGCGACGACGGCGGCTTCACGGCGTGGCGGCGGCTCTAGCGGCGGCGGCGCGTGGCCAGAGATGGGCGGCGGCAGCGGAGCTCGGGTGTGGCATGGGTAGAGCGGTACGGCGGCGGCTCACAGAAAGCGAAAGCGAGCGGCAACCGAGGTAGCTCTCGTAGCGGCGAATCTAGCAGCGGTGATTGTGCGGCGAGGCGATGACTCTAGCAATGGCGGCGTGTGGCCGGAGGCGGCGGCAAGCGGCGGTGCGTGTGGCGGTGCGTGCGGCGAGCAGTGCGAGCGCGGTAGGAAGCACGGGAGGGGACGGCGAGAGTGGGAAACGAGAGAGGGGGCTCGGGGGAAGGATTTTATAGGCACGGGAGGGGCGGACGTGGCCGGGAGGGTGGCCAAAACCGCTGGCGACATGGGGCGGAGAGAGAGAGAGGTGGGATTCAAAATGAATCCTGCCCATTTCATGCGCGCGCGGGGGGCAGTAGACGCGGGGAAAGAGCGGCGACGTGGGCGCGAGGTGCGGGCGGAGTGGGGGCGCGGATAGGCGGGAAAGGCGGTGGCGCGGGCGGTTGGGGCTCCGGCTCTAACTGCCGGAGGTAGGAGACGACCAACAGGTGGGGCACACCTGTCGGCGTCCCAAAGAGAGGAGGAAGGGGCGCATGGGCCGGCCCAAGAAATAGGAGGCCGAGCGCAGGAGGGAGATGGGCCGGCGACCCAAAAGAGAAAAAGAAGAAAAAGAAAAAGAGCAAAAAGAGAAAGGGATTTTCCTTGGATTAAATATTGCACCTGCTCATTTTTAATTGGTTAAAATTACGTATAGGGCTCTGAAAATTCCACTAAAAATCCTGCTAATCAATTGCGACATGTGGAACCCAAGAAAAATCCCACAATGCCATTTCCGATTATTGAATGCATTTATTAATTATGGAATTAGCTCTAGGTTAATTAAGATAATTTCTTCGGATGATTTATTTAATATTTTTTTAAAGAAAGAAGAAGAGGAAAAGTTCAGGGCGTGACAAACCTACCCCCCTTAAACGGAATCTCGACCCCGAGATTCGGAAGAGCTGGCGAAGAGGTGCGGATGGGCGGCCTTCAACTCATCTTCTCTTTTCCAAGTGGCCTCTTCCTCTGAGTGGTGACTCCACTGAACTTTGCAGAATCTGATTACCTTGTTCCTGGTCCTTCTCTCACTGGTTTCGAGGATACGAGTCGGCTTCTCCACATATGTCAGATCTTCCTGAATTTCGATGTAATAAGGACTTGTCTGTTCCTCAGGAACTCTCAAACATTTCTTCAACTGAGAAACGTGGAACACATTATGGATGCCAAGCATGCTGGAGGGAAGCTCAAGCTGGTAAGCAACTTCACCCCTGCGTTCCAAAATCCGATATGGTCCAATAAAGCGTGGTGCCAACTTTCCTTTGGTTTGGAAGCGGTGTACTCGCCTGAGCGGAGTGACACAGAGATACACATAATCCCCTGCTTCGAAAGTGAGATCCCTTCGGCGGTTATCTGCATAGCTTTTCTGTCGAGATTGTGCGATTCTCAATCTTTCCCTGACAGCTCTGACTTTTTCTTCTGCCTCATTTAAAACTTCTGTACCAAACAATTGGCGTTCCCCTGTCTGATCCCAGAAGAGCGGAGTGCGACACCTCCGTCCATACAGTGCTTCAAACGGTGCCATTTGCAGACTAGCCTAGTAACTGTTATTGTAGGAGAACTTAGCATACGGCAAGCTTTTGTCCCATGCTCCACCAAAATCAAGCGCACAAGCTCTTTAACATATCCTCCAATATTTGGTTGACTCGCTCGGTCTGACCATCCGTCTGCGGATGGTAGGCTGTGCTGAAGTTCAGACGGGTTCCCAATTCTTCTTGCAATTTCTACCAGAACTTTGAAGTGAATTGGCTCCCTCGATCAGACACTATCTTCTTAGGTACACCATGTAAATACATGATTCTTGCCAGATAAAGTTCTGCTAACTTCTTCCCTAGGTAGTATACACCGGAATGAAATGAGCCACTTTAGTGAGTCGGTCAACGACTACCCAAATAGAATCATGCCCTGATGACGTCCTGGGCAAACCGGTGATGAAATCCATTCCAATTTCTTCCCATTTCCATTCTGGAATCTAAAGGGGTTGTAGCAAACCTGCTGGCCTTTGGTGCTCTACTTTTACTCGCTGGCAGACGTCACAGAGTGCGACGAATTCAGCTATTTCCCTTCTCATACTGACCCACCAGAACTTTTGTTTGAGGTCTTGGTACATTTTGGTACTGCCAGGATGAATGGCATACTGAGTTTGATGAGCTTCTGTCAGTATCAAGTCCTTTAACTTTAACTCTTTGTTTTCAGGTACACACAATCTTTCTCCTATCCAGATTGTTCCTTGTTCATCCTCAACAAAACCTCGGGCTTTTCCAACTCTCATGTTCTTTTTGAGCTCTCTATTTCAGGATCACTTGCTTGAGCTATGCAAACCTGCTCCACCAGTGTGGGTTGTGCCTCTAGGGCAGCCACGAATCCGTGCCCAACTATACCAAGGTTCAGATGTTCCAAATCACGTTAAACCTCACAACATAGTTCCTCTATCCATGCGACGTTGCAGTAACTCTTCCTGCTCAAGGCATCTGCAACCACATTGGCCTTGCCGGGATGGTAGTGTATTCCCATATCATAATCCTTAATCAGCTCCAACCATCTTCGTCGTCGGAGATTCAAATCAGGTTGAGTCAAGATGTACTTTAGACTTTTGTGATCTGTATATACCTCACAACGGTTACCGATGAGATAGTGCCGCCAGATCTTTAAAGCATGAACAACTGCGGCCAATTCCAGATCGTGGGTCGGGTAGTTGCCTTCATGAGGACACAACTATCGTGAAGCGTAAGAAACCACTTTGCCATCTTGCATCAACACACATCCTAGCCCCTGGCGAGATGCATCACAATAAACCTGGAAATCTTTCGTCTGATCAGGCAGAATCAAAACAGGTGCAGATACCAACCGTCGTTTGAGTTCTTCAAAACTCCTGTTGCATTCAGCAGACCAGATAAACTTTTCTTCCTTCTTCAAGAGCTGTGTCATTGGCATAGCAATTTTAGAGAAGTTCTCAATGAATCGGCTGTAATAGCCCGCAAGTCCTAAGAAACTCCGAATCTGAGAGACTGTCCTCGGTGGGGTCCACTTGGTAACTGACTCCACATTTGCTGGATCCACAGCCACTCCTTGAGCACTTACGACATGACCAAGAAACTGAACTTTCTTAAGCCAGAAGTCACACTTGCTGAACTTGGCATATAGCTGGTGCTCCTTTAACTTTTCAAGTACCAGCCGAAGATGCTGCTCATGTTCTTCCTCGGACTTAGAGTAGATAAGTATGTCATCGGTGAAAACTACGACAAACTTGTCCAGAAATTCAATAAACACCTTATTCATCAAATTCATGAAGAAGGCAGGTGCATTAGTGAGTCCGAAAGACATAACTATGCATTTGAACAACCCGTACCAAGTGATGAATGCTGTCTTTGGAATATCCTCTTCACGGATCCTCAACTGGTGATAGCCTGATCGCAGGTCTATCTTAGAGAACACCGTAGCTCCTTTAAACTGATCAAACAGATCATAAATCCTTGGCAAAGGGTACTTGTTCTTAATAGTGACCTCATTGAGTGCGCGGTAGTCAACGCACATCCTCTTGGTTTTGTCTTTCTTCTCCACAAAGATAACCGGAGCACCCCAAGGCGACGTGCTCAGACAGATGTATCCCTTTTGTAACTGTTCATCAACTTGCTTCTTGACATCCGCCAACTCGTTGGCTCCCATTCTGTACGGCCTCTTGTGGATCGGTGCAGTTCTAGGTACCAAGTCAATTCGGAACTCAATATCCCTTTTTGGTGGAATGGTTGTCAGGTCATCTGGAAAAACCTCTGGATACTCTCTGACGATAGGAATATCCTCCAACTTCTTAGTGGTTTTCTCCACTGCTTCTTCTTGTTCTTCACCAGTAGACTGGTTCAGACTGATCCCTTGCTTCTGCGGTACTAGAGACTGGAAGGTTACCACTTCTCCTTTCGCATTGGTCAACTTGATGGTGCGGCTAGCGCAATCAATCACTCCTATGTGCCTTGTCAACCAATCCATTCCAAGTATGACATCGAAGTCCTTGGATTCGAGAAGAATGAGGTTGGCTGGAAAAATCAACCCTTGGATTTCAACTATCACGGATGGGCAATAGTGAGTTCTGGTCATGCCACCTCTAGGAGTATAAACTCGCATTGGTATCTTAAGCTTCACTAAAGATAACCCATGTGCACCAGCAAAACGCTTGGAAATGAAGGAATGAGTTACACCAGAATCAAACAATATTACTGCCGGTGTCGAGTTGATGGGAAATGTGCCCAATATAACCTCTGGTGCTGACTGCGCCACCTCTGCAGACGCATGATTGACACGGGCTTGAACGAACTTGAGTCCAGAACGTCTTGGCTTCGGGCATGAACCAACCATGTGTCCGAGCTCGTTACAATTGAAGCACAGTTCGGGCTTTTCTCCAAACCTCTTAGGCTGTTCTGGCTGCGTTGGCTGAGCTGGCTGAACTGACTAAGCTGCATTCATTAGCGGACTTGGAGTAGGGTTGAGGTTGTGCTGCTCACTGTTGCTGTGATTGCCACTGTTGTTGATACCGTTGAAATTACCCGGGTGGTAGGGACGGTGCTGCCGGATAATCATGGTGGAAGGTCCACCCTGATGTCCCGTCATGAAGCGAGACTTCTGACTGTTCCCCTGGGAAGTTCTGAACTGAGATGCCTTCCTTTTTCGGTTCATTTTGTTGCACTGCTCTTCCTAACGGATAGCTTTGTCCACCAGCTTCTGGAAGTCCTCATAATCTCGGGAGATCAACTGGTTAGTCAATTCATCATCAAGACCAGACAAAAACTTCTCCAGCCTCTCGGCATCAGTGCGCACGTCCTCAGGGGCGTAGCGCGCGAGGCGGTTGAACTCATGCAAATACTCTATAACTGTTCTGGTTCCTTGTTGCAGAGAACGGAACTCCCTCTTCATTTGTGCCACAATTCCCTCAGGAACATGTGCCTTATTGAAACGCTGAGAAAACTCTCACCAAGTAACCTCTGTCCCAGCTGGACCGGTCACCATGTAGTTGTCCCACCAAACAAAAGCAGGACCTTGCAGCTGGTGTGTAGCAAGAGCAACCTTCTCTTGGTCGTTGCACTGCAAAAGATTCAGCTTCTTCTCAATAGCATGAAGCCAATCGTTGGCCTCGATTGGGTTGGTGGTGCTTGAGAAAGTGGGTGGCTTGACACGGAGAAAATCTAGCAGTTTGGACTGGGGAGGTGGAGGACCAAATCGCAGGTTCTGCTGCTGCTGCTGCTGCAACACCTGATGGTACTATTGCTGCATCTGTTGCATCATCATTGTCATCATCTGAGCCTAATTGTCGAACACCTGAGCGATCGTTGGGTTCTTGGGCGGTGGAGATGAACTGCTGTTAGATGCATCGCTGGCACGTGCTCCACTGATCTGCTCTTCGCTGCCACTGGCGTCGTTGGAGACACGAGAACCATTCCTTGTCTTCACCATCTGGAGGGGGATAGGTAGAAATATGAGAAAAAGAGAAAAACAAGGGGCTTAGGAACTAATCTTTCTTATAACTTTAAGTGTAATTATCTTAATCTTGATTAAAACACTGAAAAGGAAGCAACCAACTCCTAATTAAGGCAGCCATACCACTGACACATGATATCGACCGCCGACTAACCCACAAGCAACAAACCTAAGCACGGAAACTAGCAAGCAAACAAAAGTAAGAAGACCATAAAGCTAAGGGCAGCGACTCTGAAGCTCGGAGCGGAACTTGCAATCGAGGGATAGGACTGACATCTAAAGTAGACAAGGGATAAGAACCAATTAATGCTCAAGTCCAAATTAAACGAAGCAACAAACGACTCAAATAAATAACCGAGCATGGTGATTTTTTATGCATAGAACATTTTTCATGAACCCAGATAAAGACTCTAATGCAACTGACTTAACAAAAACTTAATGCATAAAATAGATGCATAGAAAATGATGCGCATAAAATTGCCCCATCGAACATAGACACGACCAAATGCATAACACCCAATAAATTCCTGACTGACTGTCGAATAAACTTCAAATAAAATTTTTCTAAAACCCTAGACTGAGCTAATTTTAAAGATCCGATCCGAATGAACGACCAAGATTTTTCCCACAAATCAAAGAGGCAAAACCCTAAAAATTTTTTTCCAAAACAAATCCAAGTGCAAAGAGCATATGCAGATGAAAAGGGGATAAGAGGGCTCTTAGGTTTCCAGTTGGCTTGTCCTACGGTCAAGGTCAGCTCTGATACCAACTTGTCATGCCCAGAAATTCACGAACTAGAATTTCTAAGCAGAATGTGCATTAAACCCCTGTCCAGGACCAGCCAGGGTACACAAACGATAATTGTTGACATACAGATCCACGTCTTACAAAAAAAATAAAAGATTACAAATGCAGCGGAAAAGATAAAATGAGCTAGACTTGGAAGCTTGACTTTTGCAGCGGGGCGACTCCACTCCACAGGCAAACCTTGACGGCAGCGATGAAACCAACCTCAACAAGACAGCTCCAACTAGAAAGATCTTTAGCCCTGGTGTGGGGAAAAAGAGAGCAAGACTGAGTACTACCCACTGTACTTAGCAAGTCATACTGGAAGAGGGGGTATGATGCAGGATATATCCAAAGGAGGCTAAAGGGTTCATTTGCAATAAAGCAGGCATTTAAAAACAGTAGTTGAAAGCAGTATAAACAGTTGAAGTAATTAATCAATATTAACCAATCACTGTCCAACTCTACACCACATTTCAACAGGCCCAACCAACTACCTGAACTACACCAGTTCATTAAGCTAAACTAGGAGTGAGACTAATCACGGTGAATCTGGTTGATAGCCCATAACCTCGGGCACGGCTATTCGAATAGTTTTACTCTGGCCAGAGGTGTACAACTGTACCCACAAGACACGATTCCACACATGTCGCCATGCCCCGAAGTATCACCATGATACTGCAAAGAGGGAAATCGTGACAAGACCCTCCGCATAACCCACCCTAACCATCCACACCACGCTAAGATTTCACCCCCACCGCTCAAAAGACAGTGGGCGGTCCCCTCTTGCACCGCGGTGAATCCGGCAGCTGGACAACCGGACAACCCGGCCGACCCAACTCCATCACACCCACCCTCGCTACCGGTGCCTAGGAAAGGGTCGAGCTATACTTCAGATCAAGCAGTTACCCACTCCCGCTTGTGGTAAGCACGGTAAGTCTCCCAGGGTTTCCCGTGAACCGGTCCTTAACTGCCATGGGTGTGACCAGCAAAACCATGCACCCACAGCCCACCATTCAGTGTATTTTAATTACCTATCACCATTGCGGTGGCACCAATCCAAAGCTATGCTAATAGTCAAAGTCTATGTAATAATGTGAACCCCATTTGTGTACTAGTTGAACTAGGCATGGCTAAGCGTTTCCTAAACCAACATCTAGTTATTTTGATACCCAAGTTATCAATGGCATAAGGTAAACAATAGATGGCTGAGTAATAGGACCCATCCCACATGACATTGTAAAGAGAATGCAACATTTAATAGAAATGCGGGATATTTGTAAATTGGGTACAATATGATCAATTGTAATGCATGACTTGCCTTGCTCTCGCACTGATGAGATCTCAGCAACGTCTTCGAGAAATCGCGGATCGACGAAACGGCCGAAATCTACGCGACAAACAAAGCACACAAGCAAAACATGCTATAAGTCTGCTGAAATAGGGAACAAAACCATTTTTAATGGATTCTAGGGATTTTTATGAATTTACTGAGAGTTGAATGGACTTAAACGGAGCTCGGATGAATTACTTATGAATTTTAGAAGGTAAACTGTGTTTTTACTAATAAAGAAAAATCTTTAATCAATTTTATTGCGCAATAAAGCCCATGGCTGACGTCAGCGAAGGGGGGGGGGGGCGGCGCCGGCAAGCGGGCCCCGCACGTCAGCGGCTCAAAGGGTGCCGGTCTACCATGGACCGGGACCACGCGGGTGGTCCACCGCCGGTCCATGGGACTGACGGTCCAGATCGGCCCGAGGCCGATCGGACGCCGCAGGCGCCGGCTAGGCACGGCTCAGCTTGGCACAAAGCCGGCCGGCCAGCCATGGCGAGTGGCGGCGGCGCACGCAGTCACCGGCGGTGACCGGTGGAGCGGGGAGACGGCGGCGGCGCTCATGGGAGAGAGGAAAGGAAGGAGCAGAGGGGATTCCTCACCGAGGCGATGACGGTGACTGGCGCGGGAAGAAACGAGCGGTGGCGGCGCTTCCGACAACGGCGGACGGGGTCGGGCACAACTTGGGAAAGGCGATGACCGGGTTAGGGGAAGGGGAGGATGACCACGGCGACTAGAGCGGCCGGCCGGAGTTGGGTTGTAATGGAGAGCTCACGGACGTGCGAGGGAAGCGGCGCTTCGGCGATGATTGGCGGCAACCGAATGGTGGCCGAGGTGCGGGCGGCACTGGCGAGTGCGACGACAGCGGCTTCACGGCGTGGCGGCGGCTCTAGCGGCGGCGGCGCGCGGCCGGAGATGGGCGGCGGCAGTGGAGCTCGGGTGTGGCATGGGTAGAGCGGTACGGCGGCGGCGCACGGAAGGCGAGCGGCGACCGAGGTAGCTCTCACGGCGGCGAAGCTAGCGGCGGTGATTGCGCGGCGAGGCGACGACTCTAGCAACGGCGGCGTGCGGCCAGAGGCGGGGCAAGCGGCGGTGCGTGCGGCGAGCGGCGCGAGCGCGGTAGGAAGCACGGGAGGGGGCGGCGTGAGTGGGAAACGAGAGAGGGGGCTCGGGGGAAGGATTTTATAGGCACGGGAGGGGCGGACGTGGCCGGGAGGGTGGCCGAAACCGCCGGCGACGTGGGGCGGAGAGAGAGAGAGAGGTAGGTGGGATTCCACCCATTTCGTGCGCGCAGGGGGCGGGAGACGCGGGGAGAGAGCGGCGACGTGGGCGCGAGGTGCGGGCGGAGTAGGGGCGCGGATAGGCGGGAAAGGCAGCGGCGCGGGCTGTTGGAGCTCCGACTCCAACGGCCGGAGGTAGGAGACGACCGACAGGTGGGGCCCACCTGTCGGCGTCCCTGAGAGAGGAGGGAGGGGCGCATGGGCCAGCCCAACAAAGAGGAGGCCGAGCGCAGGAGGGAGATGGGCCAGCGGCCCAAAAGAGAAAAAGAAGAAAAAGAAAAAGAGGAAAAAGAGAAAGGGATTTTCCTGGGATTAAATATTGCGCTTGCTCATTTTTAATTGGTTAAAATTACTTATAGGGCTGAAAATTCCACTAAAAATCCTGTTAATCAATTGCGACATGTGGAACCCAAGAAAAATCCCACAATGCCATTTCCGATTATTGAATGCATTTATTAATTAGGGAATTAGCTCTAGGTTAATTATGATAATTTCTTCGGACGATTTATTTAATAAATTTTTAAAGAAAGAAGAAGAGGAAAACTTCAGGGCATGACAGCAGGCTAGAGAGTACTTTCTATGTGTCTTAATTATCTAAGCTAAGCAAAGGTAATTTCCTATCTATTGCTTTGGGCACCGACCCCTGCTGGTCTGCCAGCGTGGTTCTGGCTATGGCTCTATGATGTACCCGAATGTGGAGGATTACTGGGACGGAATTCAGGGTTGTCACCACCTGCCGCCTACCTCTGACAAATCCGTGGGATACACAACAAACAAAGATAATCTCGAACCTAGACACCATGTCTAAGTTATTAATTACTACTCTAATACTTGCACAGGAACTTCCTTCTCTATCTGGAGTCCTAGAACTAGAGCACTTAGTATAAATACTAAACAATGAAGCCGCAAAGATGGAAATCTATCTTACTTAGACAAAGTAATTAAATAACAAAAGAAAGGAACACGAATGCTTACTTTATAGAAGAAGTTCTCCGAACCTAGAGCAGAGTGTACCGATAACTCCGATACTCCTCCCGAATTCCTCCTATGAAGCTAGACTCGTCGAGGTAGAAGTCGGATGAGCGCCAAACTTCCAGGCACTCCTCCAGAGCTTCTCCTCACTCTCTACCTTATTCTAATGTACAAAAAAATATAATAGAGCCTCTTGTAATTCAGCTCAAAGTTGTGTGTCTTGGAAATGAGAAGGTGACCTCCTTATATAGGCTCCAAATGACGGTTAGGGGTATGGGAAATGAACAAAACACCCTGCAACCGCCTTAGGGGAGAAATCCGAGCCGTCCAGGTGAAAGCAGATGGCGGTAAGCGCCAGGATTGGTTCGGCCGAACCCAAAAACTCTCCTCCCGTCCTCTCCTTCGGTCGGGAGGTTGCTTATTGAGCCCCCAATAACCTGGACTATGTTTTGGCCCAATTCTAAAAGGTTTTTATTGACTTATGGGGCCTCTAATTCGTGTAAACGCGTCCTGAATGTGCAGAGGTGCATATTGTCACATGACGGATGTGTTTTCTCCTCAAATTACCTGCATACACATATTTCACCAACACTAGTAGAAATGGTTAGTAATAATCCCTACCACTAAGTTGGATATCATATTTTATTTCATTATATGTAAGTATTGACGGTGAAATATTATGATTCAAGGACCGTCAACGCAACCCAGAACCGATATCGGCCGGTCAAATTGTCGAGCCAGCTGCTCGTAACGCTCGCAACACTCCGATCTGACCGTGGCCATAGCCCGATCTGACTGGCTCCGCTCAGCCTACACACCTGTTCATTATCTGAAAACACGATTCAATGTAACACTGGTCTGACTGGTACACAAACCTGGTCTGACACTCTGACCGGCTGCAAAGCCACTCGCCAAAAATTTCCAAATATCAAACCAATAATCTTACATGCCAATTATTTATCATAAAATAATAATCAAACATATTTTGATTTTAAACTAACAAACTATCTACTTCTCTGTGAAAACACAGCAAAGCTTTTGTGGCTTTCAAAATAAAATCCAACAAAATAGAGAGAACGTTTCCTATTCGTATGCTTCAACCGCCTCCTGACCACAAAATGTTTCCTTGTCAAGCTCCCCACCTATCAACCATGTGATGTTTGACCCATCAATTAATTTTGCCAGTTACATATGCAGGCACCCCGCCACACTCAGTGTGTATATATATATCAATGGACTTTTCACCCCTGCACGCCGTCACAGCATCGCCCAAAATTACACAGTATTTGTGCGTGTGCCTCAGAGAGTCCTCTTAAGCGCTTGTTGCATCCATGAATGCCTTGGCCAGCCGACCAGAGCACGGGACATACGCTCGTTAAGCCGGCCGGCATGACTTGTGGTTGCCTCAGCCCAACATACCTCCTCCATTGGAATGAGGGGTATCAGGGAGGACGTAAAGCGATGCTAATGAATATCCTGCTACAGCTCACATCAGCCTGCTCAAGTTCAGGTGCGAAGCCAGGATTTGATGATTGGGGTCGCTGGCCACGAGACGCAGGAACTCACCGGCATCTTGGCCGACAGTCGTGTGTATGTGTGATCGGCATTATATAATGGCATTAATCCATGAATTAAGATTGGTCTCAACACCTTGATGGGCTGGTGGTTAGGCTTGCTCTTGCAGAGTGGCAGATTGGCCTTGCCCAATCGTCTCTTCTAATGTGCGTAATTGTGCATATAAATTTAATATGTACAATCACCCTTTCGTATAATTATATTTTGAATTATGTGCACATTCGCCGTTCGCACTAATATATTATATATGCATTAAATTATTGTGGATATGATTTTAGATGTATTTAAATACATTGAGAAATACATTCTATTAATTATATATGTCTGTAGTATGTAAGCTAGTATAATATGAATATAACCACTTTTAAACTAGGTCCTTAAATTAAATAGCACCACTTAAAACCGAGTAATCCTATATATCTATAAATTTCATCACCACTAAATGTAGTTAATGCCAATTTTCTCTTCTCTCATGAAGCCATATCACCTTAATTGTTTTTAGCCTTTGGATGATTCATCAAGACTGTAAATTGCGTCCAAAAAAAGGCACACTGTACAACCCAATCATTTATCATTTATACCTATGGATAATTGATAAAGGTAAAAATTATATAAACACATGAAAAAAATCGTATGGTAGGTAAGAAATAAAATTTTAGAATTCATATCTACTATATTATCATACAATTATCCCGCAGCAACACGCGAGGTACCCATCTAGTTCAACATATGAATCACATGATATCACTTTTATTTGTCCTTTTTAGTTGGAGACTTGCAACCACATAAATTATTTATGTTAATTAAATCAAGTAAAGCTGATACTATTGGATGGCTAGATAGTCTCAAGTTGAAAATAACAAGTTGATTACATGGAATAGATGGCTACTATCTCCGTTTCAGGGTACAAGATGTTTTTGACATTGGTCGAAGTCAAACTGCTTTAACTTTGATCAGGTTTGTAGAGAAAAGTTAAACTTAGCTAAACTTGTAGAGAAAAGTTAAACTTAGTTAAACTTGAAGTATTTTGACTTTGACAAAAGTCAAAATATCTTACAACCTGAAACGGAGACAGTAATTATCAACCTGGGGTGTTGCAGGGCTTGAGGGGTCCCAGGCCAACCGTGGTACAACCGTGGCACCTCTGGTGGCTTGGCCACTGCGCACCTGTGAGCTCAAGCAACATGGACCACTAATACCCGATGATTCCGCAATCCCTCCCTAGATGCAACCTGTGAGGGTTGTCCCAAAGCATAATGGAGGCTTCCATAAAACTTGCCCTTCTGCTTGTGCTAACAGGACTAAATATATATTTTCTCAAGCAGAAGGGCAAGTGCCACAAAATCAAGCAGATCATTAGTGGTAAGTTTCGTACTAAATGTAAATATATGTATTGTTTTAATTTATATCATGCACTAATGTATTTTTTTATATTGCAAAGTTGCGTTTTGTTTTCCTTTCTGGACTTCTATTAGCAAATTATGAAGCATCGGCACTGCTGAAGCAAGGTACTTATTCAGGCTATCTACTAACTAGTCGTCACATCTCTTCTTATTTTAATTTATGAACATTTATATGCATGTTGGACCATATTTTGTAGAACAAAATTCTTCTTGCCTAGAACTTTAATGACAATTTAAGCGCGCGCGCGTGTATATATATATATGCAGTTCCACGCCACCGTTGCCTCTACCGAGCAGTGCAGACCCTCGGCAGTTCCACGCCGTCGCCGCCGCCTCCACCACACAGCTCCTCCTCCCAATCCACCTCCACCGCCTTTCATCACTCCCCAATCCACAGCTTCCCAACCGTCTTCCTCTAGCGAGTGTTCAGAGGGGTAAGCAGCCACAAGATCCTCGGCGCCGAGATCTTCCCCTCCGGCACTGCCGTGGCTTGGACGAAGCCAACGAGAAGCAGGAGAGGCCCATCGATCCTTCTTCGTCAGGTATATCTCCCCTTCCCCCATTTTCCCCTGTTTTTGTGTCTGGATCCTACCGCTAAGTCCGATGCTGCTGGTATAACAGTATTTTTGCATGTGATTTGATTCATAGTTGGGTAGAAATAATTTACAATACAAACACAACAGCAGGAGATTTCGTTGTTAACCCATTCTTGCAAATAGGAAGTCTTCACAAAGGATTAAGGTCGGTCAGATAACTAGTCACCTTGTGTTAATGTTTCCAATGGAATGGTGCTTTTCAAGTGCAGAGGAAGGTGATCACTTTTTCTCTCTATAAAATGTTAAGAATTCATTTGGTCAAGGTGACCAAATACACTATTTATGTGAAGGGCCAGAGAGAACAAGGACAGAAGATCTTCTGCTGACTAATTTTAGTTAGTTGATGATGACATCTTCTGCTTGTTTTTAATTAGCTAGTTTAAGTAGCATGCATTCAGAAAGGTCTGTATCCCACGAAAATACCGGAAAGCACCTAAACGGGTTGGGTTACGGCTTATTAACCCGCTAATAAAGACTCTGAATTAGTGAGGTGGATAAGGTGGGAGTAGTTACTCCCGGTAGTAGCATATAATTTTCATATATATATATATATATATATATATATATATATATATATATATATATATGAAAATGCAGATTTGCACTTGAGCTCACATGCACCCACAATCTACACCGTTGATGTGTTCCAAGATTCGTGCTGCAAAATGTATCTAACCTTGATCAAATGAATTCTTACTATAAAAAGAAAAGATTAGGTTGGTACACAACACATATAATAAGTATGTTGCATTTTTTTTACAAAATATTTTTTTCAATAACAATTATATATGAAATTTGTGCATGATATTTCTCTAACCCTTATTTTTTTATAACATGATATTTAGTCAACATGAGAAAATGTTACATCTATTATATCACCAAATCATCATCTTGCAAAAATGATATATCCTACCATCCAAAACTACATAAACGAGGTAATTATATAAACAAGGTAAATTTGATCCGATAATTTGATAACCTCAATGTTTTACATATAAGAAAAAAAATTACATCAACAAAGTATTTTGCACTTGTAAAAAATATTGTATAAAGTAAACATCATGTATGGTACATTTTGTTAGTACCTAATGTACCTGCTCTAAGATTCGTGCAACCCTATATGTAGATTGTGGGTGCATGTGTGCTCGAGTGCAAATAATCCAACTCATATATATATATATATATATATATATATATATATATATATATATATATATATATATATATATATATATATATATATATATATATATATATATATATATATATATATATATATATATATATATATATATATATATATATATATATATATATATATATATATATATATATGAATGATATTAAAGTCGTTTCAATTAGGCTTTAGAAATTACTCCGGGCTCCACCACTGCACATGACTAAATAACTCACCATCACCGATGACAATTCATGACTTTTGAATTTTGAAGGAAACCAAAAACACAAAAAAAAAGTTCAACTATTTTAGTAGGGTATCCAACCACGGTGACGCATCACTAAGGGCCTATTTAGTTCGCAAACAAAAATTTTCACACTGTCACATCAAATATTTGGACACATACATGAAGTACTAAATGTAGACAAAATAAAACAATTATACAGTTCATCAGGAAATTGCGAGACTAATCATTTAAGCCTAATTGCGCCATGATTTGACAATGCGGTGCTGCAGTAAACATTTGCTAATGACAGGTTAATTAGGCTCAATAAATTCGTCTCGTAGTTTCCTGGCGGAATCTGTAATTTTTTTTGTTATTAGACTACGTTAATACTTTAAATATGTGTCAGTATATCCGATGTGACATGTAGGGGTTAACTTTTTGCCAACTAAACAAGCCCTAAGAGAAACAAGCATATGCAAGCACTAGTAGGCCGCTAGAACCAAAACCACCTTGTATAGAAACCATCCTTCTCATCTAACTTGTAGACCGCACGTTTATAGCTGTTATGAAGTACTTCCCCCGTTTCACAATGTAAGTCATTCTAGCATTTCCCACATTCATATTGATGTTAATGAATCTATATATCTAGATTCATTAACATCAATATGAATGTGGGAAATGCTAGAATGACTTACATTGTGAAACGGAGGGAGTAACCCTTTTGACTGTTACTATCTCAAACATTAAACACTACTAGTAATTGGGCACACTATAACTTTGAGTCAATAAGTTTTGATCTCATCGAGTCAATAAGGTCGTTTGAAAATTTCAAAAAAATATAATTCAAAATAGATCCCATCATTTATAATGCATATTAGTGCATATAAACGAACTCAAATGAAAATATTGTCAAATCTCATCGATATCTACAGTTTTAATATATGAAATGTCTTCATGCAAGGTTGTTTTTTAAAAATAAATTTTTTGTTTTTCAGAATAAGATTCCACCAGTTTATAACACATTTAGGCATGCAAATGTTTCACATCTCCTTGAGCTCTACAACTTTTATGCAAGGCATCTCTCCTTTTGAGGTTGCTTGAGAAAATACAGTGGTGATTTTTTTTAAGTAAGATCCTATAAGTTATTGTGCATACATATTAGGCCATGTAAAAATTATCAAATAAAATATTGTCCATTACTGCATCTATCCAATAATAATATATTATATGGCATGATCAAACTTAGCACGGTTTATAAAACTAAACTTTAAACTTACAATTTCTCATATACTCTAAAGTTGTTAAAATAAAATTATTACCATATAGAAGCAAATTCTGATGTCAATGTAATGATATTATTTCAACAAATTAAATTTAATTCATATTATGCAAAATGGAGCGAGAAATTAATGCATGATTAATTAATTATTTGCTTAAAAAATTTTAAAAATGAATTAATATAATTTTACAGCAACTTTTGTATAGAAACTTTTTACAAAAGCCACATTGTTTAGCAGTTTTGAAAGTGTGCATGCGAAAAACGATAGAGGTGAGGTTGGGAGCCTTGAGGAAAAAACACAAGCTAAATATGTTGCTCAAATGTTTTAAAAGCTGGATTATAAAATACGTGTGCGTCTTATATTATACTCCATCCGTCCCTAAATATTTGAAGCCGTTGATTTTTTAGCACATGTTTTACCGTTCGTTTTATTAAAAACTTTTGTGAAATATGTAAAACTATATGTATAAATAAAAGTATATTTAACAATAAATCAAATAGTATATTTAACAATAAATCAAATGAATGAAAATAATTAATAATTACTTAAGTTTTTTTAATAAGATGACGGTCAAAAATGTTAAAAAAAGTTAACGGATCAAATATTTATTTATGTATGGACGGATGGAGTAGAATGAAGGGTGTATAAAGTTGTAGATCTTATCAGCTCTATGGGATGGAGGTCTATCACAGTAATGGTTCATACTGCTCCGTACGCTTGTATATAACTTGTAACTTTGTAACGGGTAATCTATCTATTATATACTAAGTCCATGAAACTTCCTACAAACACTCTCAAGCCGCCACGTGGCGCTCTAATAAAATAGAGAAAATCCTAGATATTTAAGAAAAAAGCAAAACATCTATCCCTTGATTTTCATTTAAATTGGTGGGTCCAATATTATACACCGTTAGATAAAATTGATCTTAAAACAAACTAAATAGCATGGGTCCCACCTATCCTCCTCCCGTGCATTGGCAGGTGGAGTATATATGTACGTACGCTTCCTTCCCCTCCTTTTTTTTCCTTTTTCTTCTTTTTTCACTTTATATAGTTAATGGATATATTTTTTAAATAATCATTATTTTACAAACAAAGAATCTACCATCATATAATTTAAACGGGTGTACTCTTTACTTTGTACAATTATTTTGAAATAATGCACTACTTTAAAATAAATTTTACACAATTATATCATATACTTATCAAATAAACAATATCTATATTAACTAATTTATATGTGCACTTAAGCTGATGGCCCCCATTATATAAATCATCGGATCTACTTTTTATTACATTGGTCTATTATTCTCAAGTAATGCACTGTTTCAAAATAAGGTCTACACCATTATATTGTCTATCCATTATATTAATAATTTAAAATCTATATTAACTAATTTACACTTACACTAGAATGGGTGGACATATTATAATAATCATTGGATCTATTGTTTGCTAATAAATAAAGCGTCTGAAATTCTCTTTTTGCCCACTGCACAATGCACGTCTGCACCTTGGCCTTTCACACGCGTGACGAAGCGTAGTGTCTGAGACATCTAAGTTGATCACAACCAGGGTTTACCTTATCGTTTGGGCCGGGGTTATCGCCACCCCGCGGTAGCGCGATAACCGCGATAATCGCGCGATAATCGTCTAAAATCACACAAAAATCACATCCAAAAATTTGAATTCAAAACTCATCGGTTTTCGCGGTTTCACCGCGATAATCGCACGGTTTATCGTGATAACCGCGATATTCGCACAGTTATCGCGGGCTGTGTAGCTGAAATCATGTAAATGTAAAATAAATAGGATAAAGAAAATCAAAAATACGGTTAAATATGTGTAGAAAACTAGAAATTGAGAATAATTGGAAGAATACGTAGGATACTTAAGGCCCAATATCCTCTTGTTTTTTCAATTTGTAAACCATTTTTGGTTTTGCCCTCAAATTTGAATTTAGCTTACTCTATTTCAAAAAAATTCTTCACCATTGACAATTACAAATCAAGAACTACATCCATGAATTTTTTCAGTTTTTTTCGATTTTTTTCCGGAATTTTGAATTTGGTCAAAATTCATCCAAACCATATCGCCGGTTTCCCCTACCGTACCCCCGCGATAAGCGCGATAACCGCGATAATCGCGCGATTATCGTGCGATAAGTGAATCCCTGATCACAACTGCTGTAGCGCTACCGCTTTGCCACATATCAAATCATATATGGAGATGATTAATTTTGTTAATAACATGGAAAGAAAATTAAGCACCATGGGTTGTGTTTTTCTCAACACTAATTAGCTCTGTGTAAGTTGAAACCGTGAGTTGATTATATAGTAATTATAATGTATTTGTGTTATGTCATATTTGGATTTTGTACTATTTGTTCGTACAAGTGAAAGGAATCATTATGTTATAAATGTGAGCGCAATATTGATGAATATTAATAGAACTCTTACTACGACAAGGGTGATAAAGGGAGTTTGAGGCCCTCTCTTTTTTTTCCAGATTCCATATTTTGGTTTTTGTTTGCACGTTTTCCAAGTTTCTAAATTGTGTCTTCTTTAAACAACATTCTAACTTCATTTATACCCTCAAATACTATCACATAAATTATATAATTCATCAATTTCAGCTATCCTAAACCTTAAGTACTACATATTTTTTCCATGCAAGTCATGATGATCAGTAAATTGGTGATCAACGGATCATCGAAGTCATAAGATGAATATGTAAGAATTGCTCTGAACAATTGTAAATAGGTGTCAAAATTAGTTGCTATTAATTAGACATCTAATGGCTTACTAGCCACAATATTAATTTCTCTCTACATGTATATAAACATGGACGAAGTTAGAACAAATATTACCATATGTCCCATACATATATTCTAATTAGTCATTTAAAATTCCTTAAAATGCTCTCAAGCTGCCACGTAATGCTCTAATAAATTAGGGCAAATATTAGAAGTTGTAAGAAAAAAAATCAAAGTATCTATTACTTGATTTTCAGTTAAGTCGGTAGGTCCAATATTATAAACCGTTAGATTAAATTGATCTTAGAACAAACTAAATAGTATGAGGTCCCACCTCGGCATAGCTACGCACCTACGTGCATGGGTACGTACGCCTCCCCTCCCTTTTTTTCATTTTTCTCTTTCTTCTTTTTTTCCAATGCATATGCTTTCCTCCCTTTATTACTATATCATGCGCCTTCATGAGACGATTTAATCAAAAGAATTTTGAGTATCTTGCACTCGCATTTTTCATTTGCGGCCATACTACACGTATGTATATAGATGGACTGTATGATAATTAACTAGCAGTAGTTTCTTATTTACTCGAGAGAAAAAAACATGGTTCAAAAGTTGTAAGTACTTAATCCATCTCCTACTCAAAAGTTTGTGAATGGTTTTCTAAGATACCTTAAGAAAAATAGAACCCTTAAATTATTATAAAATAACATTATCCAAACTTTAGTTTGCCCTAAATCTATTAGAAAAAATTTCTGAACAAACAATAATCTTACATTTCAATAATATAAGTGCCCGCGCATACGCGCGGGCCATCTTCCTAGTTGTTCATAAATAATTAGTGACGAACCACAACTATAATTCGTCATAATGACTCTCCTAGGCCATATCCCATGCCATGGTACAGACGTCCATTTCTGTAGCAGTGATAGCTCTGATAGAGCACCATGGGTACGATAAAGCTAGTGTGCCTCAGAAAGTCGATCATGGTCAAATTCGCATCCAATTAAGTACGTACAAGGTCAAAATGTCACACCTTAAATATCAATCACCTAAAAAACAAAAGATCAATCTAGAACGACTACTCCTTATTTCACTCAAATCTAAGAACAGATTAAATGCTACTTCAACAATCGATTCGATGCATGGAGATCTACGCGCG
Organism: Oryza sativa Japonica Group; assembly: GCF_034140825.1. NCBI lineage: Eukaryota > Viridiplantae > Streptophyta > Magnoliopsida > Poales > Poaceae > Oryza > Oryza sativa. Next base: position 8,864,008 of record NC_089041.1, read on the forward strand.
AAAAGAATAATTAACGCAGTATTCAGAATACAAAGCTGAGGTCAATGATTCCTCGAACGACCCGTACTTCAGCTAATTTAGATTGGAAGAATCCCACTATGGATGTATCCAACTTAATCACTACTAATAGTATTATTAACAATGAACCCGTGTATTAATCTCGATCAAGTTGATCTTAGATGGTACTACGTGCAGTAGTCAACTTCTCGTACTGACAAACCTTAGCTTTCGTTGCTTCAAGAGAACTTCTTTCCCATATTAAAAACGAAAAAGAGCTTCTTTCCAAGTGAAGTATACAAGCTCAAGTATCAGGTCCTCTAACTTGTATTTGTCTCTACTTTTCTCTCACACGCAAACAGAAAAAGGGAGAAATAAGAGACTAGCACATACAACCTTGCAGCCAAACATTATAAAAGCCGCGCTCCACGCTGTCATGCATGCATCCACACGACTCTAAGATCCTCTTTGAGAGTGTTTGTAATAAGTTTGATGAACTTTTAGTATACAGTACATAGATGCCATAAGCCACTCTTAAATTCAAGATTTCAAATCCACCGGCTTACAAAATATATAAGCCAAAAATTACCTTAAAATTTCAAGCTAATGAACTTAAACCTAAACAAAAAAAAATTTCTCACACAGTAATATATAACCTAGCCACATTTTCACCGGCCTCTCTTGAGAAGCTGCACAAGAATCTCGTTGAAGGTGTCGACCGGCCCAGGCAAGCAGAAGTGGAGGCAATCGGAAACCAACTTCTGCTCATCCACGCCGCCGTTCGCGAACGGGTCACGGTTCATGTACACGCCGGGGTGCCCGTCCGGCCGCATCGACGCCAGCTTCGTCACGTCCAGCACCTCGATCCTCACCGCGCCGCCGCCGCTGCCGACATCGCCATACCTCGCCCTCGCGGCGTCCACCACGTCGTAGACGATGCCCCTCGTGTCCTTCACCACCCACGCCATCTCCTTCTCCCCCTCCCTGTACGGCTCCGTCTTGGTGCACACCCACGACGTCGGGTTCTCCGCCGGCTTCCCCTCGAAGTGCGACGGCGAGAACGTGGCGAGCACCAGGGTCCGCGGCCGCGGCCGCCCGGAGGTCAGCAGCCGCTCAATCGCCGACCGGAACGCCGCGCGGAGCGGCCACGCGTAGCCGACGAGGGTGTGGTTGGCGAACTCCGGCGGGGCGTTGTGGACGCCGACCACCTCGCCGCTGCCGTTGTAGTAGACGGCGCCGTTCAGGAACCAGTGGCCGGCGGCGAGCACCGCCACGTCGATGGTGCCGGCGTCGGCCGCCCACCGGCCGTGGGGCTCGTCGATGTGGACGTAGTTGTGGCGGAGGCCGTCGTCCACCGACTTGCCCTCCGCCCTGACGAGGAACGGCGTCCAGTAGAAGGACACCGTCACGCCGTGCGACGGGAACGCGTACCGCCAGTAGTTGTACTTGTCCGGGTAGGCGCCGGTGCCGCGGTAGACGAGGCGGTGGGGCAAGTCGGCGGCGGCGGCGGTGAGGAGGCAGATGAGGGACTGGGCCTGGTTGCGAGCCATGGAGTCGCCGATGAACGCGACGTGCTTGCCGCGCACCGCCGCGAGGAACGACCCGGCGTCGAACGCCGGCAGCGTGCACCCGGCCGCCGCGGGCTGCCACCGCCAGTCGAGGTAGCCGGTGTCGGGCCGGCCGTTGCGGATGCAGTCGTGGCTCTCCTTGACGTTGCACCCGGTGGCGTTGTACCGCCGTCCATGGCCCGGCGCCCACACCCAACTCCCCTCCGAATAGTTGCAGCTCTTCCCTCCTCCCGGTCTGTAAACGCAAAAGATTTAAAATCGGGAAACCATTTTGATCCCTCGAGGTGATGCCGTCTGATCGTTGGCATGTCACTCAAATGGTTAAGAAAAAAAGTAAAAAAAAATTCGAGAAGATATATTAACATATGGCATATCGCTCCACAAACCTGTAAGTTCAAATTCAACTCGATCGGGTGCGACGTTTATATATCAAGATTTATTTTTTTTCGAACGAACTAACATCAGACAGTACGACGTTTCTATTGATACAGCAGGATTACGAATATATAAATGGGCTATATAGCTATAGGTTTGTCACGTACTTACACTGTTGAGACGAAGGAGTAGGTGTTGTTGATGTATTGGCGGAGAGGAGAGAAGGCGGCTTGACGAGTGGCGGCGGGAGCGCAGCAGAGGAGGTGAAGGAGAGCCAGGGAGAGGAAGCCGCAGCCGAGCCAAGCGCAGGCGTGTTTGGACACGAAGTAGCCTGGATTTTTGCCGGATGGTTTCTGGTTGTGGGGATGGTGATACACCACGGGCTGGTAGTGGTAGGCTCCCATGGCTGTGGCTAGGGCTAGCTAGCCAGTGTGGTATGCAAGCAAGCTCCTTTACATATAGGAGAGATCGGTGATTTTACCAATTGGGAGTAGGTTAATAATTAGAACCTTCGTTATCCACGAGATTATGCATTGTATATAGATCAGACACCTAAGTGTCAAATTAAAATAAGAACAAGTGGCGGCGGCTGTCCGCGAGAGGTTTACATTGCATGACAGTGTCATTCGGCAATCGGAACTGGATCGATCTCCTGTCTCCTTTCGTGAATGCTAGATCTGAAGCACTGCTCCTTTCTCCCTGACTTCAATTCAGGTTTTGCAGCCAATGTCATGCTGCCACACGTTCTTCTTCCATTTCTTTTTTCTCAAACTACGCAAATTCTTCATTACAACAAATCTGACACTCTTCACTACAATAAATCTGACATTCTATGACCGAATCCAGCCGAGGAGCGGGCTGTAGCGCGGGCTAGATTGGCTGCACAGGGCGTGGTTGTGGGCCTTGTGGCTACTTAATTATGCAGCCAGATTTGGCTTATTTTTGGCCAAATCTGGCCTCCTCCCCCCTATGACTACAATGGTGGGCGTATGCAGTGATGTCTGAAAACTTTTCGTTCTCGGTCTCGGTGGGTGGTCAGACTCTGAACCCAGTGGGTGGTGGTGAGGCTGTACCCGGTGAGGCCAGAGTTGGAAGCTCTAGTGTGGAGTGGCAACGATGGCACGATGCATAAGTTCGATTCGAGCCAATACATCGAGTAGCTCCCCTTTCACCCCGGTCAGACTACATACAACACTTAATTCATATAATATAATGAACATGAAGAATACAACAATTCTTTGTCTGCATGAGAACCATGCACTACTGGAGAAACCATCTTTATCTGGTCGGCCAAAATCCACAATACTATTGGTTTCATTAAAAACCGGGACTTAAAAGGATTTTTAGTCCCGATTTATAAGAGCAACGAGACTATATGATTTTTAGTCCCGGTTCACATGTTGTCAGGGTTTGTCAGGGCCCCTCCCGATCTTTAGTCCCAGTTAGTAACACCAACCGGGACTAAAGATCAGTCCCTTTATACATGTCTTCTTCCTCCTTCAGCCCGAGCCAAGCTTCAAAACTTTTCATACAAGAGGGGAGGTCTTGCCAAAATTTCTTATGAATTTATTTTGGTGATTATATACAAATCGGACGTGTCTAAAAGGTTAGCAACTTCATCCTCCAATGTTTTTTGTTATCATATTATATTTGAAACTATGTTTTGTACACATTATTGCCTCTAAAACTTTGTTGAAAGTTCATGAGAGAAAATTTGTGTAGGGAAGAAAGAATATATAGAAATTTTGTTTATTTACAATTTTATAAAAAGTTTTTATAAAATAGTTGAGAAGGAAAATATATTGAAAATTAATCTAAAATAATAGAAAACAAACTAAATTGAAAATTAAAAGAAGTATAGCACATTAAATATTAGTTTAAAACTTCAAAAATAATTACAAAAAGAATAATTTGTGGGATTGTTTTATAATTATTGTATGAATAATGATATGTTATTATTGTATGACTGTTTAGTGGGTTTGACTTTCCTTGAATATTTTTACAATTTTTTTGCATTTCATGTAGATGGATCGGCAATGGATGTACGTAGACCGATGTTCGAAAGAGTTTATTGATGGTGTGCATTATTTTTTGAGAGTGGCCGATGCTAACAAGCATAAGGGTTTTATTTGTTGTCCATACAATAAGTGCAAGAACCAGAAGGCTTATTCTGCAGTAAGAACTATTTATTTTCACTTGTTTGAGTCAGGGTTCATGCCTAGCTATAATTGTTGGACATCGCACGGAGAGCTAAGGGTTGAAATGGAAGAAGATGAAGTGGAAGACGAGAACATTCCAGACTGGGCTCAATACGCTGGATTTGAAGGAAATAAAACGGGCGAGGTGGACGGGGATGTTGATGATAACGACGCTACAGATGATCTTGGTCAGATGTTGCAGGACACCAAGGAGGATTGCGAAAGTAAAAAAGGATGCCCATAAATTGGAGCGTATGTTAAAGGACCACAAAACGGCGTAGTCCCGGTTGGAAAAGACCATTTCACCACCAGTGATGGGAGCCAGGAGCTTTTATCTCCCTGCAAACGTGTGAGAGGGCGCTACCACCGTCTAGGCTTCGCCCACCCCCATTGGTGATGGCGTCGATTTGGAGCACATCATCATCGTTCACTGCCATGTACTGCCTCGACGGGGAGGGGTTGGCGCTGTGGCTCTCCACCACTCGGTCAGCGCAGGACGACGAGGAGGTCTCCCACCTAAGTAACTGCGTTGTAGGGGGCACACAAACCTGTCGAGGATGAGGCGTCGTGGGGGATCAATGCCGGCGGTGGAGGAGCCGTAGCCAAGGATGTGTTGGTAGCAAGTCAGCCGCACACCTCGGAAGTCACTGAAACCCCTGCCGTGGCAGAAGCCGTACGAAGGTAAAGCACAGGGACACCCTACGGTTCCGCCTCTCGCGTTGGCAGCGGCATGGAGTGCGTCGTACTCGTCGTTCGCCATTGCCGGGCCACCACCTCCCCTTCCAAATTTGGCTGGAGGGGAGCGCGCCGCCGTCGGTGCTGTTCCACCGCTGCCTCCCCTCCCATCGGATTTGGCGGAGGGGAGAGCGCCGCCGTCACCGCCAAGTCACCACCACTATCTCCACCATCACCAACAGCGCTGGGTAAGGAGGGGGAGAGAGAGAGAGAGAGAGAGAGAGAGTAGGGAGAATGTGTGCTGGATGGAGGAGGAGAAGAAGAAAATGAAGGAGAGAGAGTGGTGGGTAGGTGCAGTGGGTGGAAATTAACACCCACAAGTTCGGCACGGGTCGGTTTTATGGGTGTCTGTTTTTTAAAAAACCGGTACCTATAATCGCTTCAAGGTGTCTTTTTTGTGTGTTTTCAGCCCGTGGGTGTGAGAAAATATCTATATAGGTGCCTTTTTAACACTTCTGCCATCATAGTGCCGACCTCTAGGTGTTTTTATGTTTCAATTCATAGAGAGGATGCATGGCAGCATCCTCGACTCACTACTAGAAAATGGTCTTCTGTAATGTCCCGAATTTCGTTTGGGATTAAAATTCATTAAATAATGCATTTCAAGAAATTATATTAAAAACTAAAGCAATTTAATCAAGTGAAATAATGAGGGAATTAAAAGTTTTCTTTAAAAATCATGGCCGGGAATATTTTGTAATATTATCTGTGCCCTAAAGTATTCTCTAAAATTTCCCGCGAATTTTTGGAGCTCAAGTAGTAATTTTAACAATACAAAGTTCATTTAACCAATTAAATAAAAAGAAAAATAAATTAAGTCCCCGCTTCTTCCCTTTGGACTCGGGCCATTTTTCCCCTACTTTCCCAGCCCAGCTCGCCGCTCGGCCCACTCGCCCCTTGCAAAGTCTGCTTTACGTCCCCCCTCCGGCCTCTCTCTCCCTATGATCGGGGCTCTGACGACCCCCTAGTACGGCCGAATGCTTCAGCGCCTCGTGGACGGGCGGGCGAGCCAGATTTGTGAAGGGAAGTTGCGGCTCAGTCGAATCCGGCGAAGATCGATGACAACGCCGGGACTTATAAGAAACGGAAACGGCCTATGGCGAAGGCGACAGCGGGCGGCCAAGCAAAGACTCGACGGACCGCCAAGGCTGTCGCCAATTCCGACGATATCGATTCCGACGCTGATATTGCATGACTATATTTTGATGAAAAAAAAACATATGTTTCAATCTGTTAACACTTGTGTTCATACGTGATAGCGATATGCTTCAACTGTAAGATCAACGTGTGTTTTGATTCTTATTCTGTGCTGAACAATTGGCATCTGTGATTATTGGTTTTGATATTTGGAGATTATCGTCGAAGTGGTTTTGGAGATAATCAATTTTCAGGTGATGATCGGATTCGATGTTATTTTATGTGACCGGTCCGACCGGGTGGTGTATGCCGGTCAGACCAGCGTTTATCGAGCGGTCAGACCGGCTGGCCCGTGGTCTGACCGGCCGACGCTATGTCGGTTTCGGTTTCGGGTTGTTTCTTTGGATATCCGTGATTGTTTCATGGTTATGGCTTCTAGATGGATACTATACGTATGTAATACTGTTGTTTGCTAACAATGAGTCAAGTTGGAGATAGCTTGGTCTCAGAATATGGTTTCTTTGATTGTTTCATGTGTAGGTGACTCGATGCCTTGGGAGAGTATTTGCGGTGATGGACCGAGAGTCGGCTTGGTGGTAAGACGATGTCCGTGGTGGTCAGATATCATGCGGGATACTAAGTCTAGAGTTGATGCACGTGATTGATGGAGATTCTATATGGCATACGATGGAGGTATTGTGTGCGTATGGGATGCGGAGTCGAATTTGGAAGGAGTCCAAATTTGGTACGATTGGTTATGTTAAGTTTGTTTCTTGTACTAGAGGGTTTCCTAAGGTGTTTAGGACTCTTAGTATGAGTTTGGTTCTTGGCTTTAGGCTGCCTACCTCATGTATAAATAGAGGGGGAGCGTGAGGCTTCCCGGTATCGCTTTTGTATAGCTTTTGAGAGTTAGTTTAGTTAGGGTTTCGAGTTTAGTCGAGTTTTTTGTAAGGAGTGTTGTTGGTGCACTTTGTAAACACAGAGAGAAGCAATAAAGTTGTCATCTACTTTGAGAGTTATTCGATTTGTGTTTCACCGGGTTCTGGCAGTCTAACCGGCATCTCTCCGGAGGTCAGACCAGCGGCATCGCGGCGGTTCGACCGGCGGCGTAAGGGCGGTCAGACCGGCGGCGGCTTCAGGCAACAGCAGCTAATCTCGGTTAGACCGGTGGTTTCCAGGCGGTCAGACCGTCACTACTATTTCGGTCAGACCACGATCCATCGATTTCGAGGGTAACTTTTATTTCCGCTAAAAGTTTTTGGTTTTTGGGTATACCAACCATTCACCCCCCTCTGGTTGGCTTAGTTCTTGTGATTCGATCCTACAAGTGGTATCAGAGCCACGTTTGCTCTTTTCGATCTTTACCGATCTTGAAATTTTGCCATGGCTACTTCTAATAAGTTTACAACTAAGCCTCATGTTTTCGATGGAACGGATTTTTCTCATTGGTGTAGTAGGATGCAATCTTACATTATGGCTGAGAATTATGATATTTGGAGAAAAGTTTCTCTTCCTTATGTGATTCCTGAAGCTATTAATACTGCCGCTGAAAAAATTGCTTTTGAACTAAATTGCAAAGCTCGCAATATTCTTTTGAGTGGGATTTCTCGTTCGGATTATGATCGTGTTGCTCATCTTCAAACTACTCATGAGATTTGGCTTGCTTTGAGTAATTTTCATCAAGGTACAAATAACATTAAAGAACTTCGTCGTGATCTTTTCAAAAAGGAATACATTAAATTTGAAATGAAACCTGGAGAAGCTTTGGATGACTATCTTTCTAGGTTTAATAAAATTTTGAGTGATCTTAGATCTGTTGATTCTTCTTATGATGCTAATTATCCACAATCTGAGATTTCTCGTCACTTTTTGAATGGTCTTGACATGTCTATTTGGGAGATGAAAGTTACATCTATTCAGGAGTCTGTGAACATGTCTACTTTGACTTTGGATTCACTTTACACAAAACTGAAAACTCATGAGATGAATATTTTTTCTCGTAAAGGTGATTCTAAGTCTAGTGCTTTGGTTTCGTCTTCAACTTCTTTGGATGTTGGTGCTTCTTCATCGAAGTCTTCTGTTCTTGCTTTAATTAATGTCATGTCCGATGATCAACTCGAATAGTTCGAGGAGGAGGACTTGGTTTTGCTATCTAACAAATTTTCCCGAGCTATGAAAAATGTTAGGAACAGGAAAAGAGGAGAACCGAATCGTTGTTTCGAGTGTGGAGCACTTGATCATCTTCGCTCACATTGTCCTAAGCTTGGGAGAGGCAAGGAAGATGATGGTAGAGTCAAAGAGGATGACGTGAACAAGAAGAAGAACATGAAGGAGAAGGAGAAGAAGAAGCATTGTATGGAGTGGTTCATTCAAGAACTCATAAAAATTTTTGATGGATCTGAAGATGAAGATGAGGGCAAAGGTAAGCAAGTTGTTGATCTAGCTTTTATTGCTCATAATGCTAGTTCTGATGGTGATGAATCTGATGATGATAATGAAGAAAAGCTTAGTTATGATCAATTAGAACATACTGCTTACAAATTTACTAAAAAACTTAAAACATGTTCTATTGTGCTTGATGAGAAGAATCACACTATTGAGATTCTAAATGCTGAAATTGATAGATTAAAATCTTCGATTCCTGATGATGATAATTGTCAATCTTGTGAAGTTTTATTTTCTAAAATTAATGCTTTGCGAGATGTCAATTCTGTTAATTGCAAAAAATTGGAATTTGAGATTGAAAAATCTAAAAGATTGGAATCTTCTTTTGCTCTTGGATTTGCTTTACATGCTCGTATTGTTGATGAGTTGATTTTGACAAAGAATGTTTTGAAAAAATACAAAGTTGCTTTTTGTGCAAATTCTTTGGTCAATGCTTCATGTGCAAATAAGGCAAAACAAAACAATGGTGTTTTGATTTCTCAAGATTGTTCAAAGTGTGTTTTGAATGAGATGAAGTTGAAAGATGCTTTAGGGCGTGTTAAACATATGGAAGAAATTGTTAAACAAGATGAGGTGTTTTCTTGCTCAACTTGTAGAAAACAAAAATGTCTTTTGGATGCTTGCAAAAGTTGTGCTACTCTTACTCAGGAGGTTTCTTATTTGAAAAGTTATTTGCAAAGATTTTCTGATGGTAAAAAGAACCTCAACATGATTCTTGATCAATCTAAGGTTAGCACACACAATCGTGGTTTAGGTTTTGATCCTTATGCTCATAATTCTAGACATCCTCCTACTGTTTTGGGTGTTGCTAGGAGAGGTGAAATTTTGATTGAATCTGAGCCTAAGAACACTGTGTTTAAATCTGCTGGCATCATGTCTTCTTTAAGTGCATCTTCTTCGAAATCAAATGTTGTGAATGCAAAACCTTCTTTTGTTGCAAAACCATTAATTTCAAAATCATCTACTTCACAAACTTGTCGTGAGAAGTACACTTGTTCTTTTTGTGGAAAAGATGGACATTTGGTTGGTTTTTGTTTTAGACTTGCCCATAAACAGAAAAAGGAAAGAGATTGCTTTTACAAAACGACGTTGGCTAAAATCGGGTTTTAATTCGAGGACCACGGTAAGACTGACATTGTCCAGTCGGTCAGACCGGCCAGCGGTTAGACCGCAGTTGAACCGGCGGTCAGACCGGTTGCCAGGCCTGGTTAGACCGCAGGCACAGCGGCGGTCAGACCGGCCTCGGGGCAATTTTATGAGAAATTCAACTCAGACTTTTGTGAAGCAAAAAGGTAAGTTTTTTTGTAAGTCTGATTCTGATTTTGTAAGTGCGTATGTACCTACTGGTTCTAGTGGTCGTGTGACTCAGTGTTGGATTCCAAAATTTCTTATTTCTAACACCAACACGGAGGCCTCGACATCTTCTCGTTCGTAGGTATTTTGGCGGCATGCTCCCCATGTGCGTTTAACGTTGAGATGACGATTGCATGGCAAGGACATCACTTTAGTTTTGGATTGATATAATTTTGGCCTACTCTCTTGTTTATTAGCTTTTTATAATGCTAGTATTTGAGGTTGTTGTTTTGGTTAATACTATTTGATGTATGTCAATTCTTGAGAATTTTGGTGATATCGTTGGCAATTGGATGTTTTTTTCAAAATCTTTGATTTCTTCTTGATTTTTGTTCGGGGAGAATTGGAGGTTATTTTGAGGGGGAGTTAGTGCTTTTTATGACTTTCTTTTGGCATAATTTGAGGGGGAGTTTGTACCTCATGGTTTTATCAAGCAAAAATGTGACAATGAAAAAAATTGATAAAAGAGAGCTTTGTTTATGCATATGTTATTTTCTTGTGCATGCTAGCAATATTTTGAAGGTTTATTTGTCTCTAGCATAACTTGTATGTATTCTAGTCTTTTCATGAGATTTAGATTTTCCTTTTAAGGGAGATGATGTATGACACTTAATTTCTATACTTGAATTAAGCAAATATGCAATGTTGATGCTAGCATATGGTTTGATTTATAAATGCTCTATATATATATATGCTTTATTAACTTATTATTCCTCAAATAGCTTTAATTGCTCATTGTGAAAAGTGAATAAAAATATAAAAAAAATGAATACCGAATCCTTGGAAACAGTCTTGACGACAAGGACGTATTCGATGTGAGCAAAATAATGGGTGCCGAATCCCTGGAAACAGTCTTGACGACAGGGACGTACCCGGAATAAAAGAGAAAAATATATGAGTAAAAAGGCTCAAGAAAAAGAAAACGTTAAAAATTCTCTTTGTTATTTTGTGCTAAAGGTTATTTGAGAAAGAGTGATAAATGCAGTAGGTATATGTGTTTAGTGTTTATTCTTTAACCTATGTGCTTGTTAAGATGTTGCATTATAAATCGTATGAAATCATGAATTTTGATTGTTGATTCAAGCTTAATTGTAAAATCTTTGGTTCATGGTTATACTTTAATGCATGCTTGTTATATTATAGATGGGTTCATCTTCTTTTTATTGCAACACATGACATGATATGCTATATGTATGTTAAGCTCTTATACATTAATAAACATAATTCCTATGCTTGATGAAATCATTGTCAAAAGGGGGAGAAGAGATGAGTTTTTATGAGAAGAGAAGAGTTTGTTTAGAAGAGCATGTTTTTGGTTCAATTGGGAATTTCATTCTTTTAAAAATGGGGAGAAGTTTTCTTTTGGATTTTTGAGCATGATGTGTACATTTGTACGAAGTGTGCTTTTTACAACTTTTTGTTTTTATTTTTCCAAACTACAAAACATTTATAATGGGTTTGCCAATGTGTTCATCAAGGGGGAGATTGTAAGATCAACGTGTGTTTTGATTCTTATTCTGTGCTGAACAATTGGCATCTGTGATTATTGGTTTTGATATTTGGAGATTATCGTCGAAGTGGTTTTGGAGATAATAAATTTTCAGGTGATGATCGGATTCGCTGTTATTTTATGTGACCAGTCTGACCGGGTGGTATATGCCGGTCAGACCGGCGTTTATCAAGCGGTCAGATCGACCGGCCGGCCAGTGGTCTGACCGGCCGACGCTGTGTCGGTTTCGGTTTCGGGTTGTTTCTTCGGATATCCGTGATTGTTTCATGGTTATGGCTTCTAGATGGATACTATACGTATGTAATACTGTTGTTTGTTAACAATGAGTCAAGTTGGAGATAGCTTGGTCTCGGAATATGGTTTCTTTGATTGTTTCATGTGTAGGTGACTCGATGCCTTGGGAGAGTATTTGTGGTGATGGACCGGGAGTCGGCTTGGTGGTAAGACGATGTCCGTGGTGGTCAGATATCATGCGGGATACTAAGGCTAGAGTTGATGCACGTGGTTGATGGAGATTCTAATGGAGGTATTGTGTGCGTATGGGATGCGGAGTCGAATTTGGAAGGAGTCCAAATTTAGTACGATTGGTTATGTTAAGTTTGTTTCTTGTACTAGAGGGTTTCCTAAGGTGTTTAGGACTCTTAGTATGAGTTTGGTTCGTGGCTTTAGGCTGCCTACCTCATGTATAAATAGAGGGGGAGCGTAAGGCTTTCCGGTATCGCTTTATTATAGCTTTTGAGAGCTAGTTTAGTTAGGGTTTCGAGTTTAGTCAAGATTTTTGTAAGGAATGCTGTTGGTGCACTTTGTAAACACAGAGAGAAGCAATAAAGTTGTCATCTATTTTGAGAGTTCTTCGATTTATGTTTCACCGGGTTCTGGCGGTCTAACCGGCATCTCTCCGGAGGTCAGACCGGCTGCATCGCGGTGGTCCGACCGGCGGCGTAAGGGCGGTCAGACCGGCGGTGGCTTCAGGCGATAGCAGCTAATCTCGGTCAGGCCGGTGGTTTCCAGGCGGTCAGACCGTCGCTACTACTTCAGTCAGACCGCGATCCATCGATTTCGAGGGTAACTTTTATTTCCGCTAAAAGTTTTTGGTTTTTGGGTATACCAACCATTCACCCCCCTCTGGTTGGCGTAGTTCTTGTGATTCGATCCTACATCAACATGTATCTTCACCGTGGTTCACAAAATTTTTAAATGTTTCAGTTGCTTATTTTTTTGTTTCACTTTATATAACTTAATGTTTATTTATTGGTCAACTGCAATATTTGACCGCTCAAATTTTTAGAGGGATGAGGCGACCGATCCGTAGTTTTCTCCATATAAGTTTAACTAGAAATATGCCTGACACACATTATCCAGAAACAGGAAAGGAAAGCACAAGAGCTGCACACGTATGTATTATTAGCAGTTTCGCTGAATCTCTGTGTGTGATTTTCCAAACCTCTCCATGTTTACATGCTTGGAAAGATAGCTACTGTATGAATAGGTGGCCAGATGGCACATTTCAACCAATAGTATGATTTTCAAATTAGAAAGATTATACTGCAAAATGATAGGAAATAGATTATTTCTTTATTTCTTCTTACTAACAAAATATTGTTAAGTACTATGTACAAGCCAATTTATAAAAGAGACCTACGCATATAATTAAGGAAATGAAAGTGATTCGCTTAAACTTTTAACTCATACTCTCCCCTATATCTGAACTCCATAAGGTTTCATTCGGAACTATACGTTTGGGCTGAGATTTCTTCGGTGCACCAAGAAACGTGACAAGTCATTATCAGTGTACGGTTTATCGAGTATTAATTATTACAAATTTAAAAATAAAATTATTTAATTTTTAAAGAAACTTCTATATAAATATCTTTCGCAAAAATAAATGCATTGTTTAACATTCCAGGAAACGTACTAACAGAGAACGAAGAAGTAGCCATTCGGAATAGTCGGATATAACAGAGCTAAAGCCCTTGGCATGAAATAGAAGTAGGTAAATCTTTTATTTAAATTATTGCACCTGTGGGATTCGAACTCTAAAGCTCTTTTTAACTCTGATACCAAATTGAGTTCTTTCCATTCATAGAATTAGTAGGCTAGCTACTTACGCATTGACTGTTTGTTTAGCACGTATCCACAATATTGTTGGAATTAATAGATAGGCTAAGGCCCATTCGAAGATTAATTCTTTGGAAAATTACAAAAGCCCACCTCTTGGGATGGCATGCATGTGGAGTTTAGTACCACCTTGCTTATTTTAGGAGAGGGGGACCTCCTTAAAAGGGATGATGCCCTCCTAGCCACTTGAAGCATGTGTGGTGGAGAGAAGAGGGGGAACACACGCGCTCGCTCGCTCGCCTTGCCTGCCAAGGAAGGTGGCACGCGTGCACGACGTACGCGTCGAATGGTCCGCCAAAATTGGTTCCTCACCTTGCGCAGATGCAGCCTCCTTTTGCAGTTTTTTTTTTGCTGCAAATTCGGGTTCGTTTTTGTTTTGGAAACGTTCCGAAAAATCCGGTGCGTGAAAATGGCGAGGAGTCCGGATAAGTTACGCGCGACTTATCCGGTTCGGTTATGCAGAGTGGAGATCGTGCGGGCGCCCTGATCAAGCGACCTATCTCTATATAAACCGAGCCGCCGCCTTCACGCAACACACGCAAAATCAATCTAGGGTTTGCCTCCTCCTCTGTGTTGCGCCGTCACTCGTAGACTACTCCATCCCGCTCGCCAGCGTGCACCGGCGATCGGGAGAGCAGGTCTCCGGAACCTCTGCCTTCGACGTCCTACACCGGGAGAAGGTGGCAATAAGATTTTTGGGAAGCGCTTTGCGCGACTGCTCCCTGTTCATCCGCGACGGCTTGTCTTCCTCTTCGCTCGTGTGCTGCGAGCCTTCGTAGATGCCTGCATTCGCGAGAAGTTCCTGCCGAGCAGCCGGTCTTCCTGCCACCACGGTACGTGTTCAATACGTTGCGCATATTTGATCTGTTCATGTTATACTGTGTAGTTTACATGTGTAGATCTAATGATGCGTTCATGCTAGTTTACATTTGTAATGTCATGATTTATTTATGGAATAGATTAAATCATTATATGCCTATAATCTCAACAATCCAAAAACCTTATTATAGGCGTTGTGATTTAACTATGGCTGGTTTTGCCGATGCACTGAGGCCGGATAAATTTACCGGTGTGTACTTTAAGAGATGGCAGATCAGGGTCACTCTGTGGCTGACAGCTATGAAATGCTTCTGGGTGAGTACTGGCAAGCCTATGGGCGTTCTTAATGTTGATCAGCAGAAAGAATTCGATGAGGCCACTACTCTCTTTGTGGGATGCATTCTTAGCATGCTTGGCGATCGTCTGGTCGAGGTGTATATGCATATGACCGACGCTAAGGAGTTGTGGAATGCACTGAATACTAAATTCGGTGCTACTGATGCTAGCAATGATCTGTATATCATGGAGCAGTTTCATGACTACAAGATGGCTGACAACCGTTCTGTAGTCGAACAGGCTCATGAGATACAGACCATGGCTAAGGAACTCGAACTCCTTAAGTGTGTCTTACCCGACAAATTTGTGGCCGGGTGCATTATTGCGAAACTACCTCCATCTTGGAGAGGTTTCGGTACTGCACTCAAACACAAGACACAGGAATACTCCGTTGAGGGGTTGATAGCGTCTCTTGATGTTAAGGAGAAATCTCGGGAAAAAGATGCCGCGTCTAAGGGAGATGGTGGGCAGTCCACTGCCAATGTTGTGCACAAAGCCCAGAACAAGAGCAAGGGGAAATACAAAGCTCAGCAGGCCACCAACTTCAAGAAGAAGAACAACAGCAACAATCCTAATCAGGATGAGATGACTTGCTTTGTGTGTGGTCAACCTGGCCATCTGGTCAGGAAGTGTCCACAACGCAAGGGGATGAAGGCACCTGCAGGGCAGACCTCTAAGTCTGCTAATGTGACCATTGGCAACACTGGAGATGGAAGCGGGTATGGTAATTTACCTACTGTTTTTTCAGTTAATCATTCTACTAATTGCTGGGTTGATATAGGGGCCAATGTACATGTTTGTGCTGACATATCATTGTTTTCTTCTTATCAGGTCGCGCGGGGTTCCACCGTCCTATTGGGGAATGGGTTACATGCTTCTGTTCATGGTGTTGGCACGGTAGATCTGAAGTTTACTTCGGGAAAGATCGTGCAGCTGAAGAACGTGCAGCATGTCCCTTCTATCGACAGGAATCTTGTTAGTGGCTCCCGTCTGACCAGAGACGGATTTAAGTTGGTTTTTGAGTCTAATAAAGTAGTCGTGTCTAAACATGGATATTTTATTGGTAAAGATTATGAGTGCAGAGGCCTGTTCCGCTTTTCCCTTTCTGATTTCTACAATAAGTCTATGAACCATATTTGTGGCAGTGTGGGTGATGAGGCTAATGTATGGCACTCACGTTTATGTAATATTAATTTTGGCTTGATGTCTTGGCTTTCTAGCATGTGTTTAATTCCTAAGTTTTCCATTGTAGGCTGCTGAGGAGAGAAACTTGGCACCTCTAGAACTCCTACACTCAGATCTCTGTGAAATGAATAGGGTGTTGACGAAGGGTGGAAAACGATATTTCATGATGTTGATTGATGATGCTACTAGATTTTGCTATGTGTACTTGTTGAAAACGAAAGACGAGGCTCTAGACTATTTTAAAATTTATAAGGCAGAAGTTGAAAATCAACTTGACAGAAAGATAAAAAGGCTTAGGTCTGATCGTGGTGGAGAGTTTTTCTTGAACGAGTTTGACTTATTCTGTGAGGAACATGGCATCATACATGAGAGGACGCCTCCCTATTCTCCCGAGTCTAATGGGATTGCTGAAAGGAAGAACCGCACACTGACTGACTTGGTGAATGCCATGTTGGACACCGCGGGACTGCCTAAGGCATGGTGGGGGGAGGCATTGTTGACCTCAAATCATGTGTTAAACAGAGTTCCTAACAGAAATAAGGACAAAACACCATATGAGATATGGATTGGGAGAAAACCATCACTTTCTTACTTGCGCACATGGGGGTGCTTGGTGAAAGTCAATGTACCAATAACGAAGAAGCGCAAACTTGGACCTAAGACTGTGGACTGTGTCTTTCTGGGATATGCTCACCACAGTATTGCCTATAGATTTTTAATAGTTAAATCTGAGGTATATGACATGCATGTTAGTACAATTATGGAGTCTCGTGATGCTACCTTCTTTGAGAGCTTTTTCCGAATGAAGAATACACATAGTAGTTCTAGCCAACCCTCTGAAATAATTCCCAGTTCAATCACACCACCAGAACAAACTGAACATACACATGAACATGTCACTAAGGAGGATGACAGTGAAGCTCCTTGAAGGAGCAAAAGACAAAGGACGGCTAAGTCTTTTGGTGATGATTTCACTGTGTTCCTCGTGGATGACACTCCTAAGTCAATTTCAGAAGCATACGCATCTCCTGATGCAGACTACTGGAAGGAGGCTGTCCGTAGTGAAATGGATTCCATTATCGCTAACGGGACTTGTGAGGTGATAGAGCGACTCTATAGGTGTAAACCTGTGGGGTGCAAGTGGGTGTTCAAGAAGAAGCTCAGGCCTGACGGTACTATTGAAAAGTACAAGGCTCGGCTTGTTGCTAAGGGCTATACTCAGAAAGAAGGCGAAGATTTCTTTGACACTTACTCACCTGTTGCTAGATTGACCACAATTCGTGTGCTACTTTCCCTAGTAGCCTCACATGGTCTTCTCGTTCATCAAATGGACGTTAAGACAGCTTTTCTTAATGGAGAGCTAGATGAGGAGATCTATATGGATCAACCTGATGGGTTTGTAGTTGAAGATCAAGAAGGCAAAGTGTGCAAATTGTTGAAGTCTTTGTATGGTCTGAAACAAGCTCCTAAGCAATGGCATGAGAAATTTGACAAAACATTAACATCTGCAGGCTTTGCAGTCAATGAGGCAGATAAATGTGTGTACTATCGCCATGGTGGGGGTGAGGGAGTTATTATGTGCTTGTATGTTGATGACATACTGATATTTGGGACAAACCTTGAGGTGATAAATGAGGTTAAATCATTCTTGTCTCAAAATTTTGATATGAAGGATTTGGGAGTAGCTGATGTTATCTTAAACATTAAGCTAATTAGTGGTGAGAACGGGATTACACTCTTGCAGTCCCATTATGTGGAGAAGATCTTGAATCACTTTGGCTACATTGATAGTAAGCCTTCTCCAACACCTTATGATCCTAGCTTGTTGCTTCGCAAGAACAAGAGAATTGCTAGGAATCAACTGGAATACTCCCAAATCATTGGCTCACTGATGTACCTGCTAGTGCAACTAGGCCTGATATCTCCTTTGCTGTGAGCAAGTTGAGCCGGTTTACCTCTAATCCGGGAGATGATCACTGGCGTGCGCTTGAGCGAGTAATGCGCTATCTGAAAGGTACTATGGAACTGGGGCTTCACTATTCTGGGTATCCTGCGGTACTGGAGGGATATAGTGATTCTAACTGGATCTCTGATGTGGATGAGATCAAAGCCACTAGTGGATATGTCTTCACACTGGGTGGTGGTGCTGTTTCGTGGAGGTCTTGCAAACAGACTATTTTGACGAGGTCAACCATGGAAGCAGAGCTGACGGCACTGGATACTGCTACTGTTGAGGCAGAATGGCTGCATGATCTATTAATGGATCTACCTATTGTTGAAAAACCAGTGCCAGCTATCCTTATGAACTGTGACAATCAAACGGTAATTGTCAAAGTGAATAGTTCTAAGGATAATATGAAATCGTCTAGACATGTGAAAAGACGATTGAAGTCTGTCAGGAAATTAAGAAACTCTGGAGTTATAACATTGGATTACATCCAAACAGCTAGAAACCTGGCAGATCCCTTCATGAAGGGACTATCACGAAATGTGATAGACAATGCATCGAAGGAGATGGGTTTGAGACTCGTGTGAGTTATACTATAGTGGTAACCCAGTCTATGTGATCGGAGATCCCGTGAATTAGAATCTGGGAAGAACAAACCATTAGTAAACTAGAGGAGAGTACCAATCTATACCCTCTCTAAGTGAAGATGCATGTACTCTCGTGAGCTGCAAGGCAGGTTGGCTATGCCTTAATGAGTCTGTTGGTTTTAATTAGCAAAGATGCTGTTCTGCAGAGCATTCTTGAAAGAACTCACCTTTGTGAGCTTGACTGTTGGTCGCAGTTTATGAAGATTTTGGGTGAATCTTCTAGAAAGCTTACTAATGACCTAGGAGTATGACTTATACGCTCCACCCGAGGGGTAGTCTACAGACGGTCTAGTACCAGATAAGACTCTGAATGAAACTTGCTTGCACAAGACTTGCAATTCAAGGCGTAGTCCATTGTTCAAGTTGTGAGTAAGTGTAGCTTGGAGTTCTAGGTAGATGTTCAACCTTAATCGGTCTCCATCGAACCGCTGGTATATAAACAGTACATTGGAAAAGGCAAATCTTAGTGGGATTTTGAGATTTGGTGGGGGATTGTTGGAATTAATAGATGGGCTAAGGCCCATTCGAAGATTAATTCTTTGGAAAATCACAAAATCCCACCTCATGGGATGGCATGCATGTGGAGTTTAGTACCACCTTGCTTATTCTAGGAGAGGGGGACCTCCTTAAAAGACAGTATGCCCTCCTAGCCACTTGAAGCATGTGTGGTGGAGAGAAGAGGGGGAACACACGCACACGCTCGCTGGCCTGGCCTGGCCTGGCAGGGCAGGCGGCGCGCATGCACGACGTACGCATCGAATGGTCTGCCAAAATTGGTTCCTCACCTTGCGCAGTTGCAGCCTCCTTTTGCAGTTTTTTTTTGCTGCAAATTCGGGTTCGTTTTTGTTTTGGAAACGTTCCGAAAATCCGGTGCGTGAAAACGGCGTGGAGTCCGGATAAGTTACGCACGACTTATCCGGTTCGGTTACGTAGAGTGGAGATCGTGCGGGCGCTCTGATCAAGCGACCTATCTCTATATAAACCGAGCCGCCGCCTTCACGCAACACACGCGAAATCAATCTAGGGTTTGCCTCCTCCTCTGTGTTGCGCCGTCGCTCGTAGACTACTCCATCCCGCTCGCCAGCTTGCACCGGCGATCGAGAGAGCAGGTCTCCGGAACCTCTGCCTTCGACGTCCTGCACCGGAAGAAGGCGGCAATAAGGTTTTTGGGAAGCGCTTTGCGCGACTGCTCCCTGTTCATCCGCGACGGCTCGTCTTCCTCTACGCTCGCGTGCTGCGCGCCTTCGTAGACGCCTGCAATCGCGAGAAGTTCCTGCCGAGCAGCCGATCTTTCCGCCACCTCGGTACGTGTTCAATACGTTGCGCATATTTGATATGTTCATGTTATACTGTGTAGATCTAATGATGCGTTCATGCTAGTTTACATCTGTAACGTCATGATTTATTTATGGAATAGATTAAATCATTATATGCCTATAATCTCAACAAATATTGCATTCAAGTTTCCCCATACATTCAAGAGAAATGTAAATATTAATGAATCGCTTGTTTACGAGGAATGACTAGTAGCATGTTTAAATGAATGATAAGTAGAATTACTTATCCTTGGTCTGTGTGCCAAGATAAATATGACTATCAAAAGTAGATTGAGGGAGTACTCTGTAGTGGAAAAATTCTAACATAAATAATAGAGTAGAGGGCTATAAGAATAAATTGCCATGTCGTTTCTCATGTTGAGGTCCAGTAGGGAAGAGGAGACACCAGGAGTCAGAGTTCAAGCTCCTGTAGCATCTGAAGTAGTTAAAGATGCCAATGCATTATAGCAGAAAACACAAGAAGAACCTCAAAATTGATGACATAATACCTGACCATGGACTTTACACTGCAATGTTCTGTCCAATAGAAGTAGCAGTGTATTATTTAAGATCAGCATTACGTAGGAGCACAGACCCTGCAGGATCGGTATACGTGGCTTGGCATTGCAAGTTCAGCAATTCTTGTTATTTTAGTTTGTTTACATTGTCTCTTGACTGGGTTGTTGCCGTAAGTTTCTAGGATTTGGCTCTATTTGAGATAACACTGCACTGTCAATTAAATCTAAGCATCACTTATAGTTCCATTTCCCCATCTCCTTCTTCCAGTGCCTCTCCCTATTCTAGCGCCTCCTGGTGACGACGTTCATCCTGGTGCCAAATCAAACCACGTCTAGCTACATCGCACATTCCTACCGTCGTCCCTCATTAGCCCACACTCGTGGCAACTTCCAGAAAGATCATAATAAACTTTTCGAGATAGCTTTTTTTTTCATATCTATGTAGTTTTGCAACCGAAGATATGTCGGAGATAAATGTAGGAATAGGAATTTATTAGAAGAACTGCACCTCCTTCCATTGAAGTTTCTTCCATCATCTTGTCACACACCTCTTGTCATGGAGCTCTCTAAGCACCTCTAACCTAAGCAGTTTTTTATGCGTATGCTTCAACAAAAAGGTGCAGAGCTGCAATGTTCATTCCCCACAAAACTATAGCTTTTGTTTAGCACTTCTGTAGTACACGTTCAGCTTGTTTCAAAATTCAAATTTGCATAAGGGTTACATGGTACTTTGTAAAATACACGACTAAAGTTATGTTTCCTTTGCTATACTTACTTAGCACATTCAATATTCACATAGTTTTCACAGTAGTACAACGCCTATGCCTATCTGGGACGAGAAATTGTGATGGTGATATATAATATTTCCTAGATACTCCCTCCATCCCAAAATATAAGGCTCAACCACTCATAATACAAAGACCAAGAAAACATTTAATCACCTTCTTGGTTGGATCACCTTGATGCATGCAAGCAATGTGATAGGGGGTTTGATGGTATAGGATTTAAAACAAATCAATTCTATTGGATCAAGATGTGCTAGTTAATGTATGCATGCATGCACGTCTTATATTATGAGATATGAGAGAAAAGTGACTGTGCCTTATATTTTGGGATGGAGGGAGTAGAAAAGTTATGTTGTTGAAAAACCATAAATGCAATCTAAAACCAACTCAATTACTAGCTTGTATATATATCCACACATACACTCCCATTCAGTCCCAAGTATTTCTATCCATAGGATAAGCTTGCTCGTGCAACAATTGAGAGAACAGAGCGATCGAGTTTCTCAAAGATAATACCAATGCCTATGGGAGTGTCCAAACTATCATCTCGATAAGAACAGGAGACATCAGTAAACCAAATGGCATCTCCATTAATCCCTTGTGAGCTGAAAGTGTTAATACATCCTAATGAAACATTAGGAAGAGCACGAGGTAGATGATAATGCTATCTCCCAGGTCCATTATGATGCCATTGTGTGCAAGAGCAGTGGGATGGTTAAATTCAGCTACTACCGCTTTAAGAATTACAAGAAGAGCAAAGAGAACTCGGTGTGCTATGTTTCTTAGCTGCCCTCCCTCAAATGTGGAGCGTATATATAATCATTTTGACGGATGGTATATGAGTCGTTTTTCACGATATCTATGACAATGTTTTCCATCTGAGGTAACATATGAATAGGGGAGAAATCTTGATTGAATGATTGGAAGTTATCTGTTACTTAGATGAGAAAAAACTACATGGAATGGTCAAATGGTAGTGCCCAGCTCAATCCCTTTCATAGTCAAAATGAGATATAACACCAGCATTATGACTTATGGCAAATAACCACACATGTTGTGATACTAAGATTTCGTAAAACTCTCACCACTATTTAAACTACTGAGAAATATATAATGTCCAATACATACTTTAAGTTTCTGTCATGAAATATCAATGCAGTTTTAGATTGTTAATGTTCTGATTAAGAATATGTCTAGTTTAATTCTTCATTGGTTCAAATAATATTGTTTCCTATGTATGTAGATGTTGCAATCTACTAAGACATAAGTGCTAAGCCTAACATGATCACCCTAATGTGGAATTTAGGATTACTGACCGTTGTTTGAAGCCATTGATATTGTTCTCGCTTGGTCCGGGGTGGATGTAGAGGATGCAGAACCTCGAACCACCTCGTGAATTGTCGGTGTAGGAGAAGTGGTCGTAGCAGTGAGTACACCGGCTTGATCCCGAAGAGGTCGCCGGCGATCACCTGCGAGGTGGCGGCGGCCTTCCGGTCGCCACCTACACTGTCTCGGAACAGCACTCCGAATCCCTTCCAGCGCAACTGAGAATCGGGAAATTTGGGTTTTGGGATGTCGGGGAGATTGGAACCGTGAGTGAGATCGTCATCTTTCTCACGGGCCGGCCTCCCCTTTTATTTTGCGCTGAGGGGATCGGGGGTTGCTCCAAAAGGAAACGTTGGAAGCGCTACCGATTATTGCGCGTGCAATTAAGGAAATTTAATCGTGATTTGATTTAGCTAATCACGCTGGTTAACGGGTGGAAAACGGTAACGCATGATTTTCTCCCGATTTCCTTAGTCGAAAGATTAACTTTCCTAACATTCTCCCCCTGATCTTGAGGCTAATGAGTTTATTCTTAGAAAAATAGATTTACTAAGGCAACGCGTCAGGGTAGTTATCATGTCCTACCAAGACTCCGGTACCTATAGTTCACTAGAAAACTTCAAAAGAACTCTATCTAATCTTAATGGGAGTTAGTTAGGACTAATGCCCCTATTTCTAGGATCTTAGTCTTAATCAAAGGCAATCAGTTATTCCATGCCGGCTACATGATCTTTAAATAAATTGGGAGGTAAGCCTTTGGTGAGCGGATCCGCGAGCATTGACTTAGTACTAATATGCTCAATCTTAATGGTTTGATCTTGGATTCTATCTTTCACAACATGATACTTAATGTTAATTTGTTTGGCAGCACCACTCGACTTGTTGTTACTTGAATAGAATACTGCAACTTTATTATCGCAGTATAATGTGATTGGTCTAGAAATGCTGTCGACCACTCTTAAACCCGGGATAAAATTCTTAAGCCATACGGCCTGCCCCGTTGCTTCATAACATGCCACAAATTCAGCCTGCATTGTCGACGATGCAGTCAAAGTTTGTTTAGAGCTTTTTCATGAAATAGCTCCATTTGCGAGAGTGAATACATAACCTGATGTGGATTGGAACCGTGAGTGAGATCGTCATCTTTCTCACAGGCCGGCCTCCCCTTTTATTTTGCGCTGAGGGAATCGGGGGCTGCTCCAAAAGGAAACGTTGGAAGCGCTACCGATTATTGCGCATGCAATTAAGGAAATTTAATCGTGATTTGATTTAGCTAATCATGCTGATTAACGGGTGGAAAACGGTAACGCGTGATTTTCTCCCGATTTCCTTAGCCGAGATATTAACTTTCCTAACAATGTACTAAAATTATGTGATATTTCAATAAAGATGGGATTATTTGACACATTTAGATCATAAAATTTAGAAATATGTTTAGGAAATTGCAAATTATTTACTGAAAATTCTTTATTAAGATGTTAATACTGTATTATCGCAATATGTCAATTAGGAAATTAAAGGCAGGAACCTGCAGGAAATAGTAGCCTATGTATCCATATATACACTCCCATTTAGTTATTTCTTTCCATAGAGCAAGCTTGTCCGTGCAACAATTGAGAGAATAGAGCGAGTTTCTCAAAGTTAGTACCAATGCCTATAAGAGTGTCCAAACTATTCTCGATAAAATGGGAGACATAAGAAATCCAATGGTATTTCCATTAATCCCTTCCGAGCTAAAAATGTTAATGCATGCTGATGAAACCTTAGGAACGGCACGAGGTAGCAGGATTCACAAAGCCGACGAAGGCCCTTTTCAACGTTTCGACGCAGCTTGGAATTAATTTTCAGTTGGAATTTCGAATGCTTTTGGACAAATTCAAATGTGAAACAGTACATTTGGTCAAAATTCAGTCGAATTTATCGAAAACCATGATAAAGGGCGCACGTATGCTGGGCTGGGCTCACCCACGGACCCACTGACCCGACCCACGAACTATAGGGCCAAAACCCACTTTAGCCCGGCCCACAATTAATTGGGCCTAATGGATCGGTGCCCTTGTGGGCGACCGCTGCAAAACTGGGCCGGGCCCATATTACCCCTCCGCTGTGAGGCCCGAGCCGCGTCGTCCTCCACTCCGGCGGCTGAGCGAGCGCCGCGCAGCGCCGCCGCATGAACGGGACGCCGCTTCGTTCCACGCCGCCGCGCCTTCCTCCCTCCTCCGGCGAAGAGGCCGCGGAGCGCCGCCGCCGACGCCGCCGATGATGATGCAACCATCACAGCGGCCGCGCACACGGGCACGGCGAGGGCAGCGCCGCCCTCGTCCTCCTCGTCCTCCTCCTCCTCCTCCGTTGGACTCCGGTGGATCGGCGTGGATCGGGACCTGCGTTGATTCCTCCTCTCGGTGGTAAGGACCCGACCCTTTGCCCTAGCCTTGCTCGGATTTGCGGCTCGTTTCTCCCGTTTCGTTCCGCCTCGAGCGATGAAAAAGGACCCCAATTCCGTTGGTGATTGGTGGTTTATTGTCTATTAACTGCACTAATTCTGCTAGTATGCTTCTGACACCAATTTGTTTCCTAACAAAAGATGAAAAATAAATTGGGGGTTCATTTGGAGTTTCTGAACCCCCATTCCTGGATCATCATTTTATTATTATTATCTTTTGATGGTGAGGTCATCTTTACTATGTTACTGCTTTTGGTTGACAGCTTGATTGTTTGTAGGTGCATGAGAAGTTGATGGTAAAATATAAATGTGATCTTGCTTTGCTGTACTGCTAAATATTCTTCTGATAATCATGGCTGATTTCAATTGAATAGTTGTGCTGATTCTCTTCATGCATCTTGTACATGAGGATACTGTTTTCTTAGGACAATAGCAAGCCAATTCGATACTGGAAATAGAGAAATATCAACTGGTTTCCACCTGTTTAGTGTTTTTTTTTTAGAGAAAACACCTGTGTAGTGTTCCTCAATTGAATTGCTGATTTCTGGCCATATATAGACCTACATCGTTTAACATTTACTTGGATAGTAGAGGACTAGTTACTGTGAGGAACCAGACAAGTAGTACTATAGCCAATAATGCTATCATGCTGGGTAAGGTCATGTGGCTGTTTTGGGTACTCGTCAACAGCATTCGTCACTATTGGACATCCATTAGTGCCTCTTTGTTTTTTATTGATGCTTAGCGATGGCTAGTTGCATGAGATGCTCTATTGCAGGCTATTAGAGGCATTACACCAAAACCACTCATTCTACTTCTCTTTTAAGAAAGTTAAGTTATACTGTGTTACCAGTCTAAAATTCTGCTAAAATTTATAAATCAACAGAAAACTTCTTGATTTCAGATGTGACAAGTACCTTTTTGTTGAATTCTTCTCATGCCATGTTAATTTGCAAGCTGCAGGAGTATATTCTGTTCCAAAGAAATGTCTGCCTCCGAAAACCAGGCCGCTGAAGCTAGCAAGGGTGATGATGAGAAGATGGACCCTCCAAAGATGAAAATACGTATACGTCTACCACCCAGAAAGAGATTGTCTAATGGCCTGCTCAAGGCAGACATGGACGGACCTGATGATAGAAACAACGCCCAAAGTAGTGGAGTGCCTGTGCAAACTAAGAGCACAATACCAAGCAAGCAGTTGACAATCCCTGCAGCTCAGTGTTACGCAAGCAGCATCTCCACCAGTATACTGTGGAATGAGGGTAATAACAATGCCTCGAGCCAGACACTTCCCAATGAACCTAACTGTGACACTTCTAGCGACAAGCTACCTGAAGAAGCCAGTGACAGCATCCCAAGCAAGAAGCTGATAATCAAAGCAGCTCAGCATTACACAAGCAGCATCTCCACAGGAGGACTGTGCAATGAGGCTAATAACAATACCTCGAGCAAGACACTGACCAATGAATCTAATTGTGACACTTCTAGCGACAAGCTACCTGAAGAAACCATTGACAACATCTCAAGCAAGGTTCTGACAATCACTGCAGCTCAACATCAAATCGACAGCATCTCCACAGGAGAACTGTGCAATGAGGCTAATAACAATACCTCAAGGAAGATTCTGACAATCACTGCAGCTCAACATCAAATCGACAGCATCTCCACAGGAGAACTGTGCAATGAGGCTAATAACAATACCTCAAGCAAGATACTTCCCAATGAACCTAATTGTGACATTTCTAGTGACAAGCAACCTGAAGAAGCCAATGATACCATCCCAAGCAAGAACCTGATGATCACTGCTGGTGTGTGTATGGACGATGTTAGCAATTACTCTGCAAAAGAGGGTCTATGTGAGGATGCCAATGACACTATCCCAAGCACGAACCTGATGATCACTGCTGGAGTGTGGGGGCACGATGTTAGCAATTACTCTGCAAAAGAGGGTCTGTGTGAGGAGGCCAATGACATCATCCCAAGAAAGAACCTGACAATCGTTGATGGAGTGTGGGAGGACGATGTTAGTAATTATTCTACAAAAGAAGGCCTGTGTGAGGAGGCCAATGACACCATCCCAAGCAAGAACCTGATCATCACTGCTGGAGTGTGGGGGGACAATGTTAGCAATTACTCTGCAAAAGAGGGTTTGTGTGAGGAGACCAATGACATCATCCCAAGAAAGAACCTGACGATCACTGCTGGAGTGTGGGGAAACGATGTTAGCAATTACTCTGCGAAAGAAGGTCTGTGTGAGGAGGCCAATGGCAATATCCCAAGCAACGCACATCCTGCAACAATTAAGGAATTACCTGCAAAGCCTTTAGAGAGCACGCCAAGCAAGAACCTGACAACTATTGCAATGCTGGGTGAAGAGGAAAATAACAACCCCCTTAGGTTGTTTCATGAGACTGACATCAACATCCCCAGTAAGGTAGTATTACCTAAAAAATCTAAGAACAACCAAAGAAGGAACCTGGTAACCACTGCCGTCAAGTGTGAGGAGGCAAACAACGACCCCCTGAGCCGGAGGTTTTCTGAAGATGCTAATCGTAACATTCCTACCAGAAACCTGTCTGATAAGACTAAGAACAATGCCCAAAGCAATAGACCTACTAATCCAGATAGGAAGAACAACCCACAGAAGAAGCTTTCTACCACTGCAGTACATGCTGCTCCTGCCAGAAAGAACACCTCTGAAATCAAGATGGCTAACTCTGAAATGAAGCCTTCTACCTCTTTTGGCCAGGCTGCAGAACAAGGCATCAATCTGGCAAACTTGAAGGCCATAAAACAGTACCAAGAATTTGAGGAAAAGGTCAAAAGAACTGTATATCTTGATTACTTCTCGCACCAAGCTACAGAGTCAGTCATCAGAACTGCTCTGAATCAATTTGGGACTGTGAGAGAGATCAATTTTGTGGTGAACTACACCATTCCCTTTAGCATCCCACAGTCTGCATTGGTCATAATGGAGACTGAGAAGGATGCTGTGGCTGTGGTCAATATGCTCAATGAGTTCCCTTTTATGATGTCTGGAATGCCAAGGCCTGTGAGGGCAACTCGTGCTACAGCTGAGATGTTTAATGATCGCCCCCGGAGACCTGGGAACAAGTTAGAGTTTCGCTGGGTGGGCCCTTCAGATGCTGATTATCATATTGTCAAAAAGTTGAAGTTAATGTCGAGGAGACATGAGCTGGATAACTTGGCATTAGTCAAGGTAAAATCTCATCCTCATTAGAATTTTCTTTTCACATTTCTACCATTTTCTGTTAAATAGCAATCATCTTTACCATGTCCTCCTTTTTTATGAATTTAGTGATTTGTCTTCCAGTTGTGTATTTCACTCATTGTTCAGTTAGTAATCAATGGAATTTTGAGGATTGATGTGATTTTTTTTATTGCTTTGAATCCTTGTAGCATGAGCTGGAAGAAGAGCATTTCCTTGCAAAACATCAGGAGGAGATTTTGAATTGCAATCAGAGGAAGCTTGAAGTTATGGACTCCATCATGTTGACCGGCAAGTTTACCCACTTGCAACACATTTATAGCGTCAAGGTGGATGAAGTGTTTTGTAACAAATGGCTCGTGTAATTAGCCCCGTTCTCCACACAGCACGGGTACCTTATTGGATTGGTTCAATGTTTGTGAACTGACGTCAAGGGTTTCGCAGAATTTGAAACGCTTCTGAAATTTGGACTTCAAAGTAGGAGAGCAAATCTGTCTTCAATTGCTTGTATTTGACATTGGACAATTAAAGAACTCTCTATGGATGGAAATTTATTTGTCCTTAGAAAGTTGATGCAGAAAGTAACGAAAGTAGCTGAACTTTGAGATTTGGTGACTATTCTTAACTTGAAATGAACTTGAAATCTGTACATTTTTATTCGCTATGAACTTCATTGCCTCTTGTCAAATTCTCGCCATCAAGGTGTGAATGCTGGAATATTTTAAAATTGCATGGAGCTTTGTAACCATGCCATCTTACCACAATTCATGGAAAATTTATTTCATTTTATTGGAAGGTGACTGAATGGCATGCATCCCAGTTTTCATACTTACATAGGCTGTGTTTGGAAAAATTGGAAGTTTGGTTGAAATTGGAACGATGTGACGGAAAAGTTGAAAGTTTGTGTATAGGAAAATTTTGATGTGATGGGAAAGTTAGAAGTTTGAAGAAAAACTTTGAAACTAAACACGGCCATAGTTACATTCAGGTGATAATTTCTTTTAGTCAATGCAAATATGAAATGGATCATAATTTGTATCTACCCTTGGGATGTTCGTAATATGTGTAGTAAAGGTGAAGAATTTACATAGGACAGAGAAACATCCGTTGTGGAATCTCTCATGTATCACCATGAGAGCATGTAGATAAACACAGCTGCGAATGTTGGGTTTGCTTAACTTACTGCTCTCGGTAACAGTTGCAGTATGCTGCCGTAATTCACCAACCATTCAAGCAGAGACAGTGAGCTTGATACAAAAACACAAACTATAAACTGAAAACGAACACTATTATCCTATAATATACATAAATTTATCCGAAAGCTTCACTTTATTTACATCCTCTGTATGCATTGCCAATGCCTGATGTAACAAGTATACTATACAAGCAGCAGCGTTAGTCATCGTCAAGGTCAAAATCATCATCGGAGCCAAACTCAAGGAACGAGCCAACTGACTTGCGAAGGATGATGAAGGACTTATCATCCTAAGAAAAAGAAATTTGAATAAGAGACGAAGTACGCTGTTACTCACAGGAAACAGGGTAATCAGCTGCAAAATCTGAAATGTATTCGAAAAATACCTGCTTCATCCTCCTCAGAGGTTGTTCTGCATGTGTTACCTTCTCTGAGAACGTCTTGTCAAATTCTTTCCTCCGCAGAGATTGTTCTTCATGTGTTTTCTTCCCAGAGAACATGTTGTTAAATTGTGTCCTCCGAAGATATTGTTCCGCATGTGTTATCTTCGCTGAGAACGTGTTGTCAACTTCAGTCTTCCGAAGAGATTGTTCTGCGCGTGTTATCTTCTCTGAGAAGGTATTGTCAAGCTCTGACAACGTGGCTGTCTCCTCCTTCCCTGGTAGAAAGATTTACTATCATAGCTAACCATCTTTCCTTGTATGAAATAGGCAAATCATCTAGTTACTTACTATGATTTTCAAACTGTTCAAGCAAGGCCTTCTTCTCAACTTCAACTTTTGAGAACAGGTCTGTGGAGCATAACATTTCACAAGAATATTGTTAGGTTAAAGTAATTTTAACAGAACACCTTTACAGCCACAGCATGCAAATCTTTGGAGAAGAAAGCAGCCAGCCTACAAGTCTACAACGTGCATTTTAGCAAACAAAGCATGAATTTCAACTAAATTTGTCCTGTAGATAGTATGACATGAAAATAAAACAAAGTCGCAAAATCAATCCTATTTTTTTTAGATAATGGGTTTTAACAAACACCCAGCCTCTACATACAAAAGGGTGTACACAGCCAAAAATCAATCCTACAGATAGAAACAAGAAGCACTTTTCATATATTATGGGAACAAAACAATAAAAAAATAACCATTGAATATGCCTTGATACACATGAAGTGTGATTCTATATCTTTACTCTTTAAAAAGGATGGGAGTTGGGGGGTGATGAATTGTTCTATACCTACAGGTTACACCCATTTTAGATCTTTATCGGCTGCAAATATGTCGGGATGTATGTGTTGTAAGATTTTTCTATGAAATAAATTCATCCTTGCACAAGTGTATAAGTAGGTGTCGATTGGTCTCATGTTATCATGATTATAAGTTTTAAAATTTGAGAATTATATCTATTATTGCATTTCGTTGCAGTATGTGGGATCCATTTCAACATGCAGCACATATGGTACTAGTATTTGGGTAAATGCTAGCTCTCATTTGACATACCTCTGAATGCCTGTACGTGCACATCTTTTTCTTTACAGAATATTTCATATGATTCTTGAAATTTGATGAACTCTTTGCTCAATGAACTGTCACACTGCTGGGAAAAAAAATCAATTTATAGGTAAATAAATAAACTGATAACAGTTGTGAATTAAATGCAATTTGAATACCTCTTTGGAAGTGTTTGACAATACTTTCAGCAAATTCTGCCTGCATATGCAATGGAGATAATTGTCAGTACATATTCAGTAAAGATGAACCTTTTTATTTTCATTAAGTGGATTAAAGCGTACTTGTTCATGCTAAGTGCAAATGCCAGGTCTGAATGCTATTTTACAGTCCATAACGGGTTAGGTGTAGTTCTATGGAGAAGATATTCACAAGCAAATGCAATACCTTTGTTTCTCAAACTTTAACTTGGTATCTTCTAACATAGTCTGAATATCTGCTGCAACACTAAAGGTTTAGCAAAGAATATTAGCCGTATGTAGTGCATATAACTTCACAAGAGAGTGTAATCATACTGATGAAAGAAGACATTTAGAACATGCTAAAGTATTTACTCACAAAAAATTGTGCAGAAGTGTCATACCTTGGGCAATGAAAGACATAAACAATTTGCAGTACCGTCAGTGAAAGAACTTACTTTACTTTTTGAATTGTGTGAACATAACCAATTAATTTTCTCAAATTCTAGCTTGAAGAAATGATAATACGATCTACATGTATGGATTTTCTTCGCATAGTTTTTTTTAAAGAAGTTGTGCTTTATTTGGAAGTATAAGAGATAGTAAATTGGTCTGATGGGAAAGCAGCCTGTATGAGAATAAAAATAGGTTCCAGTAGCTCAACATTGCCATGCACATTTTCACCAGATCGACTTAAGTAAGTCGCTACCACCACACATGCATAACACACAAACAACAAGAAGCAGCAATATCAAGATACAAATCTAAGATGATAGACAAATCTCAGAACCAACAAATTCATACATCGCGCTACTCTAGAAGCAACTTGCGACGGTCCCAGATACTAACCAATTCATGGCGAATTGACCATTCACCTTGAACTATGATAGCATCAGTCACATAACCACGAGCTAGCACAAAATGCATAGAAACGCTAGCGCACCGAGAACCTAGCAAGTTCTTCACTAGCACAAACTGTAGAAAGCCCACAATTCCATCATTAATCCCCTGAACAGAGTTAAAAGAAGCAAGTTCGGCATACGCGTAGCAATCCATCATCCAGCACGTAAATAGCAGAGCATCTTCAAACTAAATTGATCCTAAAGTAAAGTAAATTCAGAAACGTGATGGCCAGAGAACCCTCCGGATTCGTCGTCACCTGGCGATGATCTGCTCGCACATCTTCTGGCCCTCCCTGTCCGCCCCGCCCTTGATCAGCCGCAGCAGGCACACGATCTCCCTCAAATCGCTGCAATCCAATCCACCAGGTAAAACCTCGATAAGAAAGCAAAATTCTCCCAATAATTCGTAACCCAAGAAAGTATTCCTGAAGGAGATTGAATTTGAAGGGGGGGGGGGCAGCCATTAACCTGACGAAGTCGCCGTCGGAGTCCGACCCGGAGCCGCCGTCGGAGCCGGACTCGCTCTCGAGGCCTTGGGATTCGCGCGGCCTCTTCTCCGACCGCGGCGCCTCTCCCGCCGTCCCCCTCCTCAGCCCGCCGCCGGGGCTCGCCGCCGCCGGCGGCATCGCCGGCTTGAGTCGAGGGGTATGAAATTCGAAATTTCGAGAGGAGGGAAAAGGTGGGGCCCACATAGCGCGGAAGTTTGCTGCGCTCTCTAAGAGCTACGGTGGCCGTTGGATGGAGAAACGGACGGCTGAGATTCGCTGTGACTGCAGACGAGGAGTCATTTTTAATGGGCCTATCGGGTTCCAGCCTGGTGAAGTTTCGGCCTTTTTCCGGCCCGGGGCTTGTTGTCTTCCATTTTTTTTGATTTCAAGTTTTTTTCTCGAATGAAATATTTCTTTAAGATAACTGAAATCAGTTTGGCATCTACTACATCCAAAATGTTTTTGAATGTAATACTCCGTAGAAGGGCTTCACCGATATTTACTACCTACTTTGTAAATAAGGTAGATCCTGCGTCAATATTAATTGTTGTACTCCCTCTGGGCTAATAATACTTATTGTTTTAGATAAGAGTGAGGTCAAACTTTAGAATCTTTGATTGTGAATCATTTTTAAAATATTTGTCTTTCAAATATGGTGACTTCATGTATAGATTAGTTTTAAAAAGTACTTTAATAAAATCATATATTTGTTAACACTTTTATACTACTACCTCCGTTTCAGGTTATAAGACTTTCTACCATTATCCATATTCACATAGATGTTAATGAATCTAGTTACATATATATCTAGATTCATTAGTATATATATGAATGTGGCCAATGCTAGAAAGTCTTATAATATAAAACGGAGGAAGTATTATTATGGAAAATAATGGTCAAAGTTGTTTTTCGGATACTGTACTCTTATCCAAGACGACAAGTATTATCAACCCTAAGAGAGTAGTCGCTTACAATGGTGAAACAACAAAATTGGATAGTAAGTTGGTCCCATAACCACTAGCCATGCGAGAGGGATGAAAGAAAACTATTTATTTAATTCTTATGATTAGGTAGTAAGGGTATTCACAATATAGTGAAATATGGTTATTAGGGATTAAAATATTCTTGTTATCCGGTAAGATAGATTGTGGAAGTAGTAGTAGTAAATAACTACTGTTAAGCCATAGGTTTACTACCAGATTATAAACACTCTGTGGTAGGTCATATCTATTTTTTACTTGTGGCATGGCTCATGTTTGAGGTTTTTTCTAGATGAGTTCTATCTTGTTACTCACTTTACACATATACATTGTGTTGTATCTTCGATCTACTATTACACTGGTCCACCTAACTACCTACTTTTGCAACAAACTTGAGGATGCCCTAAGCGTATTGCCTGGTATTAGTTAGTACTTACTAGTTCCATAATGTATATAACCTGGTAGTAGTATTTATTTCTTACTACCCATTTTGAATGCACATTATGGATGCCATGAGTTGAATACGATGGTACCTTATAATTTGAGTTTTTGTTGTTTGTTTGTACACAAGAAAATGGTAACATGTGTACTTCCTACATGAACATGAACATAATTGAAGATCATTTGATCTTACGAGACAAAACACTGGCCATATTTTGGAACTCTACAATAGCAAATCAAGCTTACAAATTCTAAGGTCTCATTTAACAAAATGTAGGAAAGTATTATATTACTACGGAATCGATTTTTCCGGACAAAACCCCTTTAAGTTATAGGCAAGCCATAAACGGCTCCTACTTGCAAAAATTGCTCCCTCGAACACGATTCAAGAACCGTATGTGAAAATCAATTTTCACAAATGGGCCTCTCAATAAGCTCACCTGCCACCAGCCCACCAAATCGAGCTCACCCTTAAAATATCAAGCCCCCCCTCTCTCTCTCTCTTCTCATCCTCAACCTCTCGGCTCTCAACTTCCTCTCCTTCTCCTCCTCCTCCTCCTCCTCCTCTATCCTCTCCTCTCCTTTGGCGACTGGTGGAAGTGGTCGACGCTGGAAGGATTCGGCGATGGACGGGAGTGGCGGGTGCCTAGTTCCTCCGACGGCGGGCAGGTGCGACCAGCGACCACTTCCTCGGGCAGCGGGTGGTGGAGCCAGATTTGTCGTTTGCGGGTTGATCTACAAACGACAACCGTACTCAACCTCCACCAACACTGGCATCCTCTTTTTTTAACCGACATGACAAGTGGCTTGCACTTCATCTCATCAAAACGAAGTATAATTATGTATAACTGAGCGGTCTACCAAGAAGGAACCCTCTACAGAAATGATCTCAAAAAGCAACGCGCGATACAAAACCCTCCTAGGAGCAGGAACTCATGAGAGCCTGGGCAACCAGCCATACACCAAACAACACACTCTCTTGCTACAGCTAATGCTTGCAAGACAAACTGCTGCATTGGGCATGGCAATCTATCTATATACTAAAATTCCATTAAACTTCCTATAAACACTCCCAAACCGCCAAGTAGCACCCTATAAACGCTATCGGGTGCACGGGCATTGGCGGTTGGGGCACCTAGCAGCTGTCGGTTAACGGCGCCGTGAGTGCGGCGCTTAACCTGGCTAGGGTCCTTGGCGATTTGGGCGACGATGGTGGTCGGCGGCTAACACTTCGGCGGTTAGGGCGGTAGTGTCCGGTGTGGTGCACGGTGCGGTGAGAGCGGGCGGAGTGGCGACGGCGCCAATTAGGATATGGCGGACGTCGATGCGAGTGAGAGGGCAACGGCGGTTGCCGAGTTGGTGCGGCAATGGTGCGGTGGTCCACGCGTCCGAGGTTTGGGGAGGGATTAAGGAGGGGAGGAGGGAGGGCAAGACATTCCTTTTAGGGCTGCCTTGGGCTGGGGGACGCAAAGTAGACTTTTTTGTGAAGCCTCACAATCCGAGACAGGGTTCGGTAGGGAGGGGGAAGGAAAATAGACTTTTGCAGAGTTCATACACAAGCAACCTAACAACCAGAAAAAGGGAGAAATGAGATTCAAATATTTAGAGGAGCAAAAAGATAACAATCCAAGACCCGGCATGATGCAAAATAATGCATAAGGTTTTTTTTTGGAAGGCGAATTTTAATTGACGGATTTTAGTTAGCGAATTTTTGGGATGCTACAATTGCCCCTCTCTCTTTCCTTACTTCTTTTATCCACCTCATCAACTAATCCTATGCGGCGCTTTTAAAGGGGAAAATATGTAGTGGAAACCATATAAATAATGAAAACCTAGAAACTACCGTTAGATCTAAAATGGATGCATGAGATTTGTCTACATCACCAAAAGTAAAATATAGTTTACTCCTAGATTCAACCACGATAAAAATTTTACTAGGAGGAAAAGTTTTACTCTTGAGGACATGGTTAAAACTCATATGTCTATTTTTTAATCCAACAGTAAACTTTAGGTTACTCCTATAATTTTATAGTTCTTCCTCTTGCTGTACTGGCCAGCTTTTGGTACTAGCTACTACGTACTAAGAGCAAATACTATAAGCATCTAAACATAAATCCCTATATGCCACGTATGCATAATGGTAAGGTGGATGGGAAAAGAAAGGAAAGAGATGATAAGCCACTACTTATGCAAG
The DNA here is from genome assembly GCF_034140825.1 of Oryza sativa Japonica Group. Taxonomy (NCBI): domain Eukaryota; kingdom Viridiplantae; phylum Streptophyta; class Magnoliopsida; order Poales; family Poaceae; genus Oryza; species Oryza sativa. Next base: position 8,899,880 of record NC_089041.1, read on the forward strand.
GAGCAATCTCTTTACAAACTTAAAAAAAAAAAGAGAAAAAGGTAATGTTGATTGGATGAAAGTGTATAAAACAAACACTAGTACAGATCCTTCCATCTGTGACGGCCCCTTAACAAGACTGGAATTTGCGGGCCGTCACAAGGAAGTAAAACTAGATGACCGATTGAGATAAGTTTAATGCCCGTCACAGATGACACTCTTCTTTGACGGGCTTTTATTAAGGCCCGATAGAGATTACTTGTATGCCTGTCACGGTTGATTGTTTTAGGGCCGTTACAGATATTTGTTGCACAGTATAAATACCCCACACCACCTAGTGTAACTGTATCCCACTGTTCACTGTTTTGGTGGGAGGCTGTAGGGGGCGATTTTTTGTGTTTTTTCCAAGGAAAACAGAAAATTCCCAAAAGTGATAAAAATGGAGCAATCAAGTGAGTAATATTAATCATTAATTGAGCAATTTCATCTCGTCTTACTTTAGCAATACAGATCTTATAAGATGTGCCTCTAATTTGTTTTTTTTATTTTGTAGCAATTGATCGAAGTTGGATGTATGCGACAAATATGAAACATCATTTTCCGGAGTACAGAAATAGCGTAATAAATTTTATGAACGCCGTGGAGGAGGATAGGAAAAGAAGAAACAGCGATTACATGTGTTGTCCATGTGCAGATTGCAAGAATGAGAATATGTTTGATAGCGAAGGGGGTTATACACGGTCATCTGATACAACAAGGATTCATGAAGGGCTATACATGTTGGGTGAAGCATGGAGAGCAAGAATCAGGAAGTGGAGCAGCAGCAAACAGAAGTGGTGCGCATAATCAGAAAGATGAAGATGAGCATGACATATTTATACCTTCTCCATTGGACGGTGAAATGGTTGATGTGGATCACGATTTGCTGCAAGACATGTTACGTGACGTTGAGGACCTAGCCCAGAATGAGAGAGATTCTATGAAGTTCAGCAGGTTGGTTAGTGATTCCGAGACGCCTCTGTACGCTGGATGCAACGCAAAACACACTAAGTTGTCAGTTACCTTGGACCTAATGAAGCTGAAGGCAAGTAGTGGATGGACAGACAAGAGTATCACATATCTTTTAGGAATTTTGAAGGCTATGCTTCCTGCTGAGAACACATTGCCCGAGACGACATACAAAGCAAAGCAGGTTCCATGTCCACTGGGGTTAGAGGTCTGTAGAATTCACGCTTGTCCAAACGACTGCATATTGTACCACAAGCAATATGCGGACTTGGATGCTTGTCCTGTCTGCAAGGCTTCTCGATACAAGCGAAAGAAAAGTGCTGACGAAGGAAAGAAGTCAAAGAGGGGTTGTCCGGCAAAGGTTGTGTGGTATTTACCTATCATTGATCGTCTTGAATCTTTGCCAACCCAAACGAAGCGAAGTTAGTACATTGGCACGCCACGAAGAGAAGGAATGATGGTATGCTTAGACAACTAGCGGATTCGATTGAATGGAGGAATATCGATCAAAAACACAAAGACTTTGCTGTCGACCCTAGAAACATGAGGATATGTCTATGTACGGATGGCATGAATCCTTTCGGTGACATGAGTAGTACTCACAGCACTTGGCCAGTTCTTATTGCGAACTATAACCTCCCGCCATAGTTATGCTTTAAATGGAAATATATTATGTTGTTCTTGTTAATCCAAGGTCCGAGGCAACCCGGCAATGATATCGATGTATTCTTGGAGCCTGTTATCGATAATCTTGAGATTCTTTGGAAAGAAGGTGTGGAAACTTGGGATGCATATGGTCAGGAGAACTTCAAGCTAAGAGTTCTATTGTTCTGCACCATTAATGACTACCCTGCACTCGGTAATCTTTCCGGACAAACTATTAAAGGAAAAAAGGCATATGCTCCGATTGCAAGGAACATACACGAAGCCGGTGGCTGAAGAAATCACGAAAGATGGTATACATGGGTCATCGGAGGTGGCTCCCGCTACGTCACGCATTTAGAAGAAAGAAGAAAATTTTTAACGGTAAGAGAGAACTTCAGCCTGCTCCCAAGGATTTGTCCGGGATGAGGTCCACAATATGGTCAAGGACATAAGTAATGAGTTTGGGAAGAAAAGAAAACGTAGCAAGACAAAGGAGAAGGGTATGTGAAAGAAAAAATCCATATTTTGGCGGCTACCTTACTGGAAAGATCTTGATGTCCGTCATTGCATTAATCTCATGCATGTAGAAAAGAATGTGTGTGAGAGTTTGGTTGGCCTGATGTTGAATATTCCCAGGAAGACAAAGGACGGGTTGAACGCGCGCCTTGATCTACAGGACATGAATATTCGCAGTGAACTCCAGCCCATACAAGATGCAGAGACAGGTAGATTGTACCTTCCTCCAGCTTGCCACACATTGTCGAAGGATGAGAAAATCGCAATGTTATCATGCTTGAAAGATATTAAAGTTCCATCGGGCTATTCAGCGAGGATAAGTAAGTATGTTAAATTGGATGATCTAAAACTGGTTGGAATGAAGTGTCACGATTGCCACGTGCTAATCACACAAATCTTGCCAGTTGCTATCAGAGCCATTCTACCACCGAAAGTGTGTCACACGATCCAACGTTTGTGCGCCTTCTTCAATGCAATCGGACAGAAGGTTATAGATCCAGAAGATCTATATGGGTTGCAGACCGATATTGTGAATACCCTCTGTCACCTGTAGATGTTTTTCCCACTGTCTTTCTTTGATATCATGGTTCATCTCCCTGTTCATCGGGTGAAGCAAACAAAACTATGTGGCCCGGCTTTTCTAAGGGAAATGTGGCCGTTTGAAAGGTACATGGGAGTTCTGAAGTCCTACATTCGTAACAGAGCTAAACCCGAGGGGAGCATCATTGAAGGTTATACAACCGAGGAGGCTATTGAGTTCTGCATCAATTACATGTCCGATGCCGATCCTATCGGAGTTCCAATGGCTCGTCACGAAGGAAGGTTGTCAGGTGTTGGAACAATCGGAAGGAAAAGAATTAGGCCCGATCAAGCGTCCTACGCGCAGGCTCATTACGTTGTGCTCCAACATATGGCAGAAGTTGGCCCATACTTTGAGGAGCACTTAGCGAAAATCCGAGATGAGAACTTGGGGCGATTTGATACATGGATTAACAGAGAACATAATTCTCGGTTCAACGAATGGTTCAAGAATCGTGTGACAATGTCCACGGATGTCCCAAATGAGACAGTACAGTTGTTGGGGATGGGACCGTCTTGGACCGTAGACACATGGCAAGGATACGATATAAATGGATACACATTTTACACCGTCAAACAAGATGACAAAAGCACAGTGCAAAACAACGGCGTCTGTATAGATGCATTCCAGGATCAAGTTGGGTCAAACACAAACTACGGCCGCATTGAGGAGATCTGGGAGCTAAACTACGTCAAGTTCAAGGTTCCTTTGTTTCGCTGCCGTTGGGTGAATCTACGCACTGGTGTCAAAGCCGACAAGGAAGGTTTCACTTTAGTAGATCTATCAAGAGTGGGATACGCCGATGAACCATTTGTACTTGCGAAACAGGTCGAGCATATATCTATTATATACTAAAAGTCCATTAAACTTCCTATAAACGCTCTCAAGCCGCCACGTCGTCTCCTACAAACGCTCCTAAACCACCATATGGCTTTTTAATTTAATAAAAAAATCAAATAAATATCTAACCATTGATTTTCCTTTAAATCGGTGGACCCATTAATTTTAACCATTAGATCTCCATCTAAAAGGAAAAAGGAAAAAAGTGGTATCCCCACCTCCATTGCGTACGTACGTACGTGCTCCCTCCCACCCTCCTACTCTCCCCTTCTCTCCTATCTTTTAGCTAATTTATCCTATTTTCTAACTAACACTCCATATATTAAAAAATAATTCGGACATCTAAATGATCATAACTCTCAAGTTACACATTTTTCTTTTTTATTTTCAATTTTTGAGTTATTTATAATTAAATACATAATTCAAAATTCATATTGCTCATATTTTATTATTTAAAATTTAGATCATGTGACCGTTCTAACTTTGTGGTACGCCTATAAATGCTCTTAAGTCATTATAAGGAACTCTAATAAATTAAAAATTCAATAAATATGTGCAATAAAACATCTAACTATCGATTTCCACTTAAATTGATGGACCCACTATCTTATATGGTTAGATCTATCTTTTAAAAAAATCGCAAACCAACCTTCTTCCCTCACCCATCCTCCTATTTCTCTCTCCTTGACATTCCTTCTTTGTTTTTTTCACTCCACGCAACAACTAAAATAAAAATTATCTTTACCCAAAAAAAACTCAAAAATAGACCTCTACCTAACACATGTAGCTGGCTCTCCCTATATCACATGATTTTCTTCTCTTTCTCCTCTATCTATCACTTATAGAAGCAGCATAAATTGGACTTTAAAATAATCATAATTTCTTAAATTATATATAATTTACAATATGTATAAACTACTGTAATTTTTAATTAAATCAATAATTTAATATGCGTATTGACTTACATTGTGGAACATATCCACCTTGAGGCCTCCACTAAATAAAATAAAATAAAAATTTCTCCTTAGAAATTCAAATATCCCACCTTATTTTTTTTAATAAACCAGTAAACCTATTATTTATTATACCCTGCTAGACATCTAATGTCTTTCTACCGACTACTTCCGTTTTGAATATATTATAAAAAAACATATTCAATTTTGAATTTACTAAAAGTAATTTGGTGTTGTAATTATTGATATATTTTTCCAAAAAAGAGGAAGTAATTAATTTCTCTTAATAGGCAAATAGGAGCTATTTACTTGTACTTGATTTTAGATGCGCTTTTGTGAACAAATTATCTTATACGAGATAAATAAATGTTCCTAGGATGATCATAGCATATAAATTATACATATGATATATAGTGTCACTAATAGATTAGAGAAAAAGCTTTTGATTATATCATTTTTTTAGTCCTAACGTGTACCCCGTGTAGGGTCTATTTGTCATATATAGATAACAGATTGAAAATAACCAACATGGTGTGTTGAGCATCATATAAGATCGTAGCAAGCACATGGTTTGTGCCAAGGAATTATAGCAGTGAAACAACCATATATATCAAATCAATTCTATATGGAAATTAAAGACCATGTATATTTATATATTTATTTATTTGGCAAATCCAGAAACACTCCAGTTTAGTGGTACCATTACTTAATTCTTAATTGGAGAGAGAAATTTAGAAAGGATGCCATTACCCCATGCCAAGTTGTACCACCTTAACCCATTTATATTTTCATTCCAAATTGCAGAGATCAAAACATTTAAGAGATGCTTGACGGAATGGAAATCTAGAAAAAAAAATTAAAATAACATGAAATAAAATAGAAAACTGAACATTTATTTTTTTTCTAAATCTAACATTTTTTTTTCGAATTTGAAACCCATTCTAAATAGCAAAGTCATATATGTCATTTATGAATATTTTTTAAGGATATTAACATATATAGTATACAAGAAAAATGTTACTCTGCAAAAATAAAATATACTAAATATTAAAAAAGAAATGCATTGTATACAAATGATATTATAGTTTCATAGGAAACAATTCCACTGCGACATAATAGTTTCTTATAAATTTAAAACTACAATGGTTTTAAGTAATTTTAGTTTAGAATTCATACACTACAGTGGTAATTAGAAAAAGAAATACTAGCACTCAAAGAAACCCCAAGCAAATTATTCAAAAAACATGTTTATAATAGTGTAATCGTAAAAATTCGTAATAAAATTTCAAACACATTAAATAACATGCCCGCGCATGTGCGCGGGCTACCTTCCTAGTTCTACATAAAAGACCCTTCAAACAAGAAGATGCACATCATGAGGGATGGCAAGCGCCGAATTGTAGGAGTTGACAACGTCATCGATGAAGAAGAATACAACCAGAATCTTCATGTAAGACCTCACATTGACCTTGACGATGATCCCCAAGAGCCTGTGGCATATGCTCGTTCAGATCATACGGAAGGCATAACCTTGCGACCGATGCATTTGTACTCATCTATTATAATGAATGAAGTATTTTGTTTTATTACAGAGACTTGATATGTGTAGTCATTTATATGGCTAATTTTGTTTTATTACAGATGATGTTTATATTTGTCGTATATTCAAATTGAATTTCAAACTATTAGGAATATAGTTATACATAAAAGTGACCAAAATCAAAGTTGTAGATCTAAAGGCTCTACAACTTTTCTGTTTATGGCTTTTCCATTTGAAATCATTTAGTATTTATAAATGTTGTTTAAATTTGTCGTACATTCAAATTCAATTTTATACTATTGGGAAAAAGTTATATAGATAAATGACCAAAATAAAAGTTGTAGATCTCGAAAGGCTCTACAACTTTGTTGTTGACCATTTTTCCATTTGAAATCATTTACTATCTGAAAATGTATTATGACTAATAAAATGAATTATTATACAATAGCTATGTATTTTGCACTCACAAATATAAATACTTCATGGGAAAAATGGAAAAATAGTCATCGGTGACGGGCCTTAGTTTAAGCCCGATAGAGATTAATCTATCTCAATCGGGCATTACCGTAGGGCCCGTCACAGATGAGTCATCCGTGACGGGCTCCATACTAATGCCTGATTAAGATGACAATCAGGCCCGTCACGGATGACTCATCTTCATGCCAAATCAAGAAGATCAACGAGTGTACGAAGCTATAGTAAGTGTCTAGTCAAAATAGATGTTCGTATTGTTTCCCATCATGCTGAAGGAGTTGGTTGCCGAGCAACAAGCCTCGCAAGAGGCCTGCTCTCAAAGACGCGAGGACGACCTCCTCGCGAAAGCATTGGGCAACAAGGAACACCGTGGACGGACACGGAGCGTTGGGTCCTCCGTTCCCTAGAAGTATGGATTTCCAGACTACGTGTGGCAGTACAAGAAGCAGACTTCCAACAAGACGAAGAAAGACGCACGCCTTGAAGCCAAGATCCGGGCATCGATTAGAGCGGAGCTGACATCTGAATTCGACAAAAAGCTCGAGTCGATGAGGGCCAAGATTAGGCAAGAGATCCGAGAAGAGCAACAGAACCCCCAGGCCGCCGCTGCTGATGCGCACGAAGAGTTAGGAAGTCCCACCCAAAAATGCAGCAGTTGCGTATCAACTAAGTTGGCGGAAAATTCAACATCGGTCGACAGCGCCGTCGACCGCATAACGGTAAAAGTTTCGTCCACAATGCATGAAAGGCTTAACGAATCCACATGATATATAATATTCTAAAAAAATGATGAATCTATCACAGGAACCAACGAGCTACACCCTCACAGTTAGGGTGATGCCGACCTTCACGGTTCCAGCAGCCGAGGGACTTGCGTACAAGCCGACCCCAGAGACAAGAGTGCATGGAGCGCAACTTAGGGGCGACTGTGCAAAAGTTCAAGTCGACTCGGTGAAGCCCGAATACGAGCTGTTCCCACTGAAGTATCCACCGAACGACGAGGTCCTCTCACTAGGAAATGCATGTGGTACCTTCATCCAATGGCCCAAGGACCTCATTGAGATAAGGGTTACAGCGAGGCCAACCACTGCACCAGGCGGTCGTCCGCCAAACAGACCCGCCTCTGCTCCTTCAGCTCCTCCTGCTCAAGATCGTCATGCACAATCTTACGATGTGCAGTTGCAGTACGACATGGATTTTTAGGGAGGACCGAACGGAGGCCGACAGCAAGGCAATTCATGAACCCCCACCGATGAAGAAGAGCAGGAAGGCACACTCTTCCCCTCAAAGAATTACTCTCAATAAACCCGAAGCAAAGGGGAGAGGAAGGGGAGGAAAGGTGCAGGCTAGCTCCATGGAAGCTAGATTTGGGCAAGGGCCAGGAAGAGACTAAGGGCAAATAAGTCAAAAAGAAATGCGTCGCTCCACAAGAGTTCCAACTAGGCATGCCATTGGTTGGAGATGACATGCTTGCCGCAATGGGCACCGCTTGCAAGGACCTTCACGTATACTACATAGAGAAATCTAACGCCAGGAGGCCAAATAAAGCTACCAATATCCTTGGAGAGCACGATGGAAAGCCATTCCTTGGTCCAACAAATTATATCATGGTCGACTTCAAGGATCTATTCGACCTCTACAGGCTCCGAGCGGTGGACACAAGCCTCCTTAAGTGCTACTCCTTGTAAGTATTGTCGCCCAACTCAATCTGGTAATAACAATCGGTTTAACTCGCTTCCAAGATCGTTTACCTTGTGTGTATGTTAAGTTGGCAATGGTGTCAGAAGAATGCATCAGAAGTTGCCTTCCTTGATCCACAAGTGGTCACTGTCACAAATCTCCAGAATGACCGTCAAGGAATGGTCAACTACATCTACGACACCTTGTGGTCCTGCCGAGACAAGGAGTACATTATGTGCGCCTATAATCAATAGTAAGTGTGTTATCTAAATATACACAACAGCATGACACATTCCTTCAGTACTTAATTAACTTTCACTATATTAATGACGCAGTGCCCATTGGATCCTTCTGGTCATAACACCTAAGTGGAGTACATGTCACTACCTGAACTCCAGAATTGATAAGAAGCATATGATTGGACCCCAATTCAACTAGCGATAGATGAAGCGTGGGCACAATACGTTCAAAGAGGAGGCCTCAGGAAGACAGGACATGACACCCTCATCCACAAAAAAGACTTCCCGGTGAAGTAACAAATAGGTGACCAATGCGGATTCCATGTGTGCCACAACATGCGCCTTCTGTACAGAGAAAAGGTGAAGACTTTGGCTGAGTTTGAGGTCGGTGGTCCCAATTGTGATAGACTAACTACATTTTAGTACTTATATATGATCTATCAACTAATCTCGAATTATGACAATGTAGGACACAATTACCAAATCTCTACCTACCAGCTTTGAGGAGGTTCGCGAGGAGATAGCCAGCTTCGTCCTCCACGAAATAATTAACCCAAAAGGAATGTTTAGGCTTAAACTAAAATGATGAACAATGTTGAAGTTTTATGTTTAGGCAATGATAAACACTGATTATGTAATTGTGATGATGTAACTATGATGCTTATATTTATGTATATATTTCATATGTTTATGTTAAGACTTGCTAAATAAATATTTGATCCAATTAACTCGGTTTTGCAGGTGAAATATGATAAATATTTGAATGGATGTGAAATATGTGAATGGATATGAAATATGAGATGGCTGTGAATGTGTGATTGTGTGAAATATATTGATGTCTGTGTATGTGAATGCATATGTATGAATGGGTGATGCTGGGGAGATGGGGATATTGGATATCTGTTTGTTTTTGTCATTTTTGCAGCGGACATGGCTAGCAAAGGCCTGAGGCTAGCCAAAAAACAATTTTTTTTTGGATTATACTCATCTGTGACGGGCCATAACTAAATGCCCGATTGAGATGATGGTCATCTGTGACGGGCTCTAGTTTAGAACCGATTGAGGTCAGTAGTCATCTGTGATGGGCTCTAGTTTAGGCCCGATTGAGGTCAGTAGTCATCTGTGACGGGTTGTAGTTTAGGCCCGATTGAGATGAGTGTCATCTGTGACGTGCTCTAGTTTAGGCCCGATTGAGGTTAGTAGTCATCTATGACGGGCTCTATTTTTGGCCCGATTGAGATATGTCATCTGTGACGGGCTATAGTTTGACTGGTAGACTGGGTCAAAGCTATCGGTGACGTGCTTCAATTAGGGCCCGATTGAGATAGGTTCATCAGTGACAGCCATTTGCCCGATTGAGATTACTTTTCACATCAGTGACTTCTAACCTGTGACGGACGCCGTGTCCGATTGAGATGGGGCTTACCGCCCGATTGAGATGAGGGTATCTGTTATAGTGAAATAGTTTTCTTGTATTGGGGCAATTACATTATTGGCAATATGTAGTATATGATGTGGATCATATTAGGATGACAATCACCACTAAGAACTTGCTCTAAACCCGCATTCCCTCGATGAGCCATCGCTTGTTCTTATACTATTTAATTCGGCCTGAGCGGCACAATTAATTTGAAACAGCTAGCATAGGTCAACCAGAGGCAATACTTAACTGAACGTAAGATAAACTAATGTTTCCAATGTTTAACTCGTCTACTATATGTAGTACACGCCTACACAGAGCTACATGATTTCACCCTTAAGCAACCATAACCCCTTCTAGTATAGTTAGCTTAGTGCAGTGACTAACTTAGCTTGAGATGGGAGGGTACCAGGCAGTACTGGATCCAGACAACCAGAAGCCATCCAGCAAAAATCCAGGCTACTTCCTGTCCAAACACACCTGCGCTTGGCTCGCCAGCGGCTTCGTCTTGTTGGCTCTCCTCCACCTCCTCTGCTGCGCCCCGGCCGGCACTCGACCAGCGGCGGCCTTCTCTCCTCTGCTCCAGTACATCAACAACACTTACTCCTTCGTCTCAACAGTGTAAGTTTAAGTTCATTTACATCCAAGAAAACTCCATTTTTTTTTGACAAACAAAATATAACTTCCGCTTCTACACCAACTAAGAATGCATATATACACATTGAGAATTTGAATTCTAGTGAGCAGGGGTGGATCTAACAGGGCGGCAAGGTCTCAAGCCTCCAGTACTACTGGCGTGAGAACCATGGGAGCCACCCCTCGAAACCCCCACTAAATTTTTATTTTTGTTCTATAAGTAGATGGAAAGGGGTTGTAACTTTGTCTAGTTTCTTCACATCCTCCTGTTATATCTTTCTAGATCCGCCACTATTGGTAAGTGGAGCTAGCTCTCGGGCAGGTCAGGCTACCGCCAAACTCTGTCTTTGCCGTCTTCACTATCGATAGCTATCTAGTATATTATCGAAAAACGTTATTAGTCGTCCGAGGTCGATAAAAATTAGTCTGTTATTAGAAAACGCTATTAGTCGTTCGGGCTCGATGGTGCCACTAGCTAGATCTGCCATTGCTGATGAGTGGAGTCATGCAGTCACGAAGTTATTGGTTCTTTTGCAGGCCGGGAGTAGGGAAGAGCTGCAACTACTCGGATGGGAAATGGGTGTGGGCGCCGGGGCACGTGCTGCGGTACAACGCCACAAGGTGCAACGTGAAGGCGACCCACGACTGCATCCGCAACGGCCGCCCCGACACCGGCTACCTCGACTGGCGGTGGCAGCCGGCGGCGGCGGGCTGCACGCTTCCGGCGTTCGACGCCGGGTCGTTCCTCGCGGCGGTGCGCGGCAAGCACGTCGCCTTCATCGGCGACTCCATGGCTCGCAACCAGGCCCAGTCCCTCATCTGCCTCCTCGCCGCCGCCTTCCCCTACCGCCTCCAGTACCGCGCCACCGGCGACCCCGGCAAGTACAACCTGTGGCGCTACGCGTTCCCGTCGCACGCCGTGACGGTGTCCTACTACTGGGCGCCGTTCCTCGTCAGGGCGGAGGGCAAGTCGGTGGACGACAGCGTCCCCCACAACTACGTCCACCTCGACGAGCCCGGCGAGCGGTGGTCCGCCGACGCCGCCACCATCGACGTGGCGGTGCTCGCCGCGGGCCACTGGCTGATGAACGGCGCGATCTACTACAACGGCAGCGAGGTGTTCGGCGTGCACAACGCGCCCGAGGAGTTCGCCAACCGCACCAAGGTCGGCTACGCGTGGCCGCTCCGGCTGGCGTACCGGACGGCGATGGAGCGGCTGGTGGGCGCGTCGCGGGGGACGCCGCGCGACATGGTACTCGTCACGTTCTCGCCGTCGCACTTCGAGGGGAGGCCCGTGCAGAGCCCCACGGCGTGCACGAGGATGGAGCCGTACAGGGAGGGGGAGAAGGAGCTGGAGTGGGTGTTCAGGGAGATCAGGGACGTCGTCTACGACGTGGCGGCAGAGGCGAGGCGCGGCGGTGGTGGCGGCGAAACGACGGTGAGGATCGAGGTGCTGGACGTGACGAAGCTAGCGTCGATGAGGCCGGACGGGCACCCCGGCGTGTACATGAACCGTGACCCGTTCGCGAACGGCGTGGATGAGAACATGTTCTCCGATTGCCTCCATTTTTGCCTGCCTGGCCCGGTAGATACCTTCAACGAGATACTCGTGCAACTCCTCAAGAAACGGCGGTGAGAACATGTGGCAGCTCGATCGATCTCACCATGTTAGATCGTGTTTTTGTTTGTGGAAAATTAATTACCGTAGGAAAGGCTTCCTACAAATGTTAGGTCCTGTGTGTATGGTGCAACGCCATCAGCCCGTTATAGCATGATGTGTGGCGGTGTATAGCATGATGTAGTAGTTGAGACCAAAGTAGAACATTTTTTGAAAAAAAAACATATATTTTAATAAACTGGTGAATAGTTAATATTTAAAAGAATAGGGTCCAGAAGTGTTTTTAGTTAGTGTGGTTTTTTTAGAAGGGTACAATTAGGACACACATTCATGCAAACCACACTCACACCACAACAACACACGTACACACATGCGCGTCTCTAACACACTTGTGTGTGCGCGTCCTACGACACGCTAAGATTAAGATTTGAGGCATTAGGTCTCAGTGAAAAAAACGTACGCCCACGTGTGTACCCTATTTCTAGTCGAGACTGTCCCGAAGGATAGTCCTGAAAAAAGATGAGAAAAACCCGTCGATGTGAGGTCCCGCGAGTCGAATTCGTGACCGGCCGTTCGCACCACAGCTAACGAGCCAACCGAGCTAAGCTCAGTCCTCAGCTAGTGTGGTTTATAGTACCTGCCATGTTGAAAGTTTCGCTATATGTACGCATCAGAAGCCTTAACATTTTGACTATGATACGCTGAGACGTGAGCTATTTTACATAAAGTCGATTGCTGTAGTCTGAAGTACAATGGTGTGGCACAGTTTTAGGCTAGTGGAGTGGTACCGTTATAGTGTTGTGGCTTGTGTGGCTGCAAGTTGTTACTTATTACCACTACTACGAAATACTCCCATATTTATCTTATATAAGTTCTTTTTGTTAGATCAAAGAGAAGAGTTAACTTACCTATTTTTTATTTTGTGTCCGTGTAGGTTGGGAAAAATCAAGATAAGTCTTCCGCATACGTAACAAACGAGCGCTTTACTACACAAATTTTGACAATTTAACCCTTTGTAAAAACTAATTATACAAATAAACCGCGGCTAAAACTTATTTTAAAAATGACCCTTTTGTTCAGTGCAAAATCCCATGGCGCTGAACTTAGACACCTCAGCACCAAATAGCACGGCGCTGAATGCACGTTGGCATACCGACTCAGACTCCCATCTACGGTGGCATGACATTCAGCGCCAGTTGACGTGGCGTTGAGGTGTCTAAGTTCAGCGCCATGGGTTTTGGAGCTGAACAAAATGGTCATTTTTTAAATAAGTTTTAACCACGGTTCATTTGTATAATTAGTTTTTGTAAAGAGTCAAATTGTCAAAAATTTGTGGCTTTACCACCCATTGTCTACATACATGCATATATGTAATTGCGTTGTAGCTGGGTAGTAGGGTTATATGATGATTAATTTGGATTTTTATTTTTTTTATGTGATAATCACTATAAAACGGAGGAAGTATAGTAACTGTTAATATGCATTTGACTTGGATCTTTTTGACAAGGGAAAAAGTTCGTATAAACCAATCAAAGCTACAATTTGCCATTACGAGATGATTTTATGACACAATCTTCTATGCGCACATTATTAGTATATATCACAGTAACTGGATCGAGATTCCGAATTATCACAAGGGTCGATTGTTAACTGGAGGTCGACTTCCAAGAGTTGAGATTCTTGGAGTCTTAATTAGCTGCACGGGCCGTTCGATGAAACATTGACCTCAGTTCTGTTTTCTGAGTAGTAGTGGAGTACTATTCTTTTCTCGCGCAGATCTCCATGCATCAAATTAATCGTTCAACTCGCATTTAATCTGCTCTTAGATTTGAGTGAAATAAGGACGTTCGAGATTGATCATGCGTTAAGGTGGACCATTTTGACCAGGGAGTACCGGAGTAGGGCCTTATTTGGAAGATTAGCCCATGGCTAATTTTAAGAGCTAATGTTTAGTCATGAATTGGTAGACTAAACATTACTCTAGGGTGGTATGTTTGAATCTATGGGCTAATTTAAGGCTAAAAGGTGAAGAGAGAGTAGAAAGAGAGGAGAGAGAAGGAGAGAGAGAGCTGCTTTTTGATGGTCTCCACACAAAATTAGCCCCATTAACACCCCTTAGAGGGGCTAATGTTTTGAGGGGGGCTAATTCACATTAATTCACATTAGCTCAAAATTAGCCTACTTGTTTGAATCCTTGAGAGCTAATTTGAGACTAAAAGGTGAGGGCTAAACATTAGCCCATAGAATTAAACAGGGCCTAGTACTTCAATTGGATCTGAAACTGACCATGACTTTTTAAGCCACAATTTTAACGAACCCACAGTTAGGACTGGCTCAATTTATGGCTGGCTCGGCTCGATTGAATTTATTAATGTTCTGAGTTAAGGTTTTAATAACTCGCTAAGTTCAACTTGAATTTATCTAGCTGGCTAGCGAGACGCTCATGAGCCAACAAACCAAATGCAGGCAGCGGGCCAAGTGCATCAAGCAGGTAGCAGCAGCATCATCCCCACGGATTAAGATCCTCAAACTTAAGTCAAATAATTTTGAATCACAGATATGTTGGTTTTTTCTAATGGATTCACATGACAATGACTCTAAAGTCATCTGAGCTAAGATAGAGGATATCAGTCTCATTCCCACACGTAGCAACGTGCCTTCACCTCCGTAGGAATGATTTCACCTCCTGCAGCCTTGCTGTGTGGTCCTTGGAGCCACAACCAAGGTTTTCACTTTAGATTTCGCAAAATTTTGGCCATTTCGGTAGCACCACAATTACTGAAATTTTGGGATTTTCGTCACATTTTTGACCAGTATTATTTAAATTTTAACCCAACTTAACTTATTCTGAATAAATTTTGACCAACTTCACAAAAAATAGAGAAAAACCGAAAATTTCAACCGAGATAATGCCTTACTGGGGGTCCAAAATTTTGAACCAAATTAAAATTGCATTCACGGGCCACCCCGCCGCCACCACCATTGACCACTCCTCCTCTGGTGCTGCCGGCTGCGCATCAATGTAGTCGGGCTGCCCCGACCAACCGAACACAACGGTGACCACTGACCACAACTTCCCCGCTCCGCCGCTCTCGTCGGCATGCAACGTCGCCCCACCAACAGCCAAAGCGAAGAGGATCCACAGGCTCGCCGTCAGCACTAGCCTCACATAGAAAGCCATCCCCAATGCAACTGTGTAAATGGTATTGGATTCCACTACACAAAATAAACAATATTCCGCATGCTTTCGGTTCCATTTAGATTCTTTTCTTTGAAAAAGGAATTTTACAGTCATTGAGAAATTACCTTGAGGTACCTAAATTTTACACTTTTTTTTTTGTCGAGAGGGGCTCGACGAGATCTATCAGCGAGCATGCTTCAAGTCCACCAGGTTGATTCTGTGGTGGTGGGTGTCTTGCACTAAGATTCGATGCTTTGTACCTCCCCGGGGATATGTATTTATATCGCAGATCAGCTTGGTCTCCAAGTAGAACTCGGAGACAACAGACCCCGTACGATATATATGACACATTCCTTATCCCCTCCGAGTACTACTTCTGATATTTCCCACGCTTAAAGAATATTTCCATAAGAACTCATCGATTTCCTTAACTTAAACAACTCATTTCCACATAATTGAGGATATATCGTATTCGTATATCTCATAATTCCTAGGGAAGAGAGTATGCCTTATTCTTAACCCTGACATAGGCCAAGCCCCATTTGCCCATGACGAGTTGGTTTCATGAGATACGGGGCTGAGTTGTCAGACTCCGATCTAGAAATTGCTGTGGGTCTTCAATACTTTTTACTTATGAAAAAAAAACTTTCATCTCAAAATCACAAACTTTCAATTTAAGCTAAAAGTTTCATCTCAAATCAAAAACTATTGGCTAAGAGATTTATAACTTTCACTCAAAATAAAAACTTTTTGGTTCAAATCCAAAACTTTTAACTCAAAATGACAAACTTAGCTGTGCCCTAGGAGTCGCGCGCCAGACCCGTACGTCACTCGGTCAGACGCCATCGCCGTCGTCGCACCATCCTCCCAGTGCCGCTCGTCGCCATCACCTCCTCGCCCCACCTTGGCCGCCACCGCGCACAGCCAGACCGGCCTCGCAGGAGCGCCGCTACCACGCTCGGCCAACCCAACTCGGCGCGAGCGCCGCCCCGCGGAGCTCCCCTGCCGCCTCCATCTCCACCTGGCCAGACGCCCACCGAAATGGCCATTGCCGCCTTTGGGCCTGTTTGGGGGAGCTTCTAGCTGCTGCAGCTTCTCCCAGAATCTCTAGCTCCCCCAAACAGTCCAGATTGTCACCTAGATTCTGAGAATCTGTAGTTGTAGAATCCAGAAAATGAATTAGAACCCAGAAGCTGGAAATCCTAGCTTCTCCAGATTCTTAGAAGCTGGATACCAACCAACAGATTCTCAGAATCTTAAGCTCCCCCAAACAAGGCCTTTGTCTCCCTCCGGGGCGCCGCTTCCTCTGCCCCGCTGCTCTTCTCCGTCGCCACGCCGACCGCCGATTTGGCCTCGACTCCTCCCCACACCTCCTCTGCCCCGCCACCTTCCTCCATCGCCGCACCAGCCGCCGTCGTTGCGCCGACCGCCGTCCCGCGCCCCTCGCCGCGCCTCGCTATACTCCGCCCAGGCACGCGCATGAGAAAGAGAAGGGGATCGGGGAAACAGAGAAGAGAGAAGAGAAGGAAGATGATAAGGGACAGAAAAGAAAAGAAAGAGATTGTGGGGCCCGCCAGTGGGGTCCATCCCCTTCACTCCTCTCCGTGGACCCCATTGACCTGAAAACTTTCTATAGAAGTCTATTTAAGGTCCTTATAACCTTCGGGATGAAGCCCACCAGCAGCCTCCTTATCCCCTAAAGTCCACATTACGTCCCTCTACATCCCAAGCAGCCAAGCTTCTCTCGAGAAGTATAAAACATCTCCCTACACGGCCTCCTTCAACTCTGGGCTAAAGCCCAAATCCTCCACCAAACAAAGTCCATCATGCCTCCCTCTTAGCCTCTTGGTCCAAGGAATATTCTTGGGAACATTCCTTTCCAATTTAATAAATCATTTTTCACATATCAGGAAAGCCAATTAATCTCCCAAAATTCATGTCTTACAAACCGTAACCATGACTCCGTTCAACTTTCACAATTTTTCTAAAATTGAGATCTATACAATGGCACTTTTAGTTTTAATAGTTATTATCTACTTTATACGGTTTCGGATGGTTTTCTCTTTCCGAACGTGTAGCGGACTTTCCGAAGGATCAACGGATGCGGATTTTCTTGATGATTTGAAGACCGTCAACCAAGTCAAGCCACTCTTAGATCATATTGCTCGTAGTTTATAAAATGTGTTGATTGCAAACTGCATGATTAGTGTACACGTTTTTATAATCGGCCTTGGTATATGAGCACGACTGACGGACCAACCTAGTAGTCGCATTATTCCCTGTAGGTTGCCGTTAAACCTGACCCTTGTCGCTCCTCCAAAGTGTTACCAGGGGAAACTACGCTCCTAGAGCGTAGGTACCTACCAACACTATATCCGCTATTATATTGTCGATATGGGAAAATTGGGTTGTGAAAACGTTGAGAAAACCCGACCCGTGAAGTCGGTGTGTTTTAAAAGGAAAATATAGTCTATGAAAGCTCGCGATGCAGAATCTCGCATGAGTGGCTTGGTGTCATATTTGCATGTAAGGACCGATTCCTTTGGGAATTCCATCCGAGCATCTTACAGTGTGACCATATGGGTATTGTGGGATACCTCTGGAGAAGTACTTAGTTAGTACATGATTATCTTGTATATATGTGGCCCCGCCTCTATAGTGGCGATGTGGTACCAATAGGTGTAGGAGCATCCCTAGTGTATCCTAAGTAGACGATGGCTAGAGCATACCCTGTGTAGGAGCATCCCTACTTCTACCTAATGCTTGCATTGCGACTCGACCAACTATGTGCCATGGGATATTTATGTATTAGCTTTGAAAAGTCCTTGTCCCGAACTTCCAGTACCGGCCAGTACTCGGTGTAAGTTTCGTGTCGTGTGGGTAAAGCGTATAACCTATACAGAGTTTAACTAAACTGTTCGAACAGCCATGCCCACGGTCAAGGGCAAATGTGAGTTGATTCTCTTAGCGTGGATTTGTTTGCCTATGCTTTGTGGAATATTGTTGTGTGGGATGGCAATCGTTGCCGGCTATGAAGCACCGATACGGCAAAGCAGGCGCATGTCTGTGTCCGACACGGGATCGGATACGGACACATATCGGACACGGCCGGATACGTGTCCGGGACGTATCGGTATTTATCCTGATTTTAAAATAAATAAAATAATTCCTGATACGTTTCTGATACGTTCCGATACGGTCCTGATACGTTTAACCCTAATATTTCGTCGGTATCAAAACCCGCGTGCGTGTGGGGGGCAGCATATCCACCCAGCCTGCGCCGCCTCTCAACTCTCACTCTCGCCTCTCTTCCCCAACGTTCCAGCGCCGCCGCCGCCCCATCAACCATTTCCGCCGATGGGCTGCGCCGGCGCCGCCACGCTGCTCTCCACCTCCGACGCTGACCCAACACTGTCACCACCAACGCACCTCACGCGCTCCAGTGTGCCATCGCTGCTGCCGGGCTGCCTTGTCAACCGTTGCCGCCGCCGAGCTGCGCCTCGCCGCCTCCTACTCTGGCGTCGGCACAACACTGTCACCGCCGATCAGTTTTCCCGTTCGTTTATTGAATTGAACTTAGAGTCCTGAACAAGTCTATCGGTCTATCCTAATTATTCTATTTGTGGCTGTGAAGTTGTTATTTATAAACTAGCTGTGTGCCTGTGCCCTGTGGGCTGGATGTGAACTTGTTATTTGTGAACTTCTATGGTCATTGCGATGTTTGGATGTACCGTTGAACTATTAATTTGTGGTCTATGCACTATTTGTGGTCTAGCACTTATTCACAATCTATTTTTACCCTGTTCAATTTACTACTTTTCTGTATTTTTTTTTAAAATATATATATATATATATATATATAGGAGTAGGATAATATGAACCGAGGTTCATATGCACCCCAACCCTCGGCCTGACACGTGTGCACGTTGTTCAGCACAAGCATGTTCATTGACGAGTTGCTAATAGCCATAAACATGTACCTACCTGCTGTAGTACCTATATAGAGCAGAGGGGGTGGTGTTTGCTTGGTACATGTTCCATACTTCCATTCTCTATTTTGCCCCTAGCCCCACGTCAGGCACGATGAATGAGCAATGAATGGGAAAAAAAACGTCGGGCTGGCTGTGTTGTTACGTCAAACATCGATATGTTTTTTTTAGTGTGTTCGAAAAAGCAGTTACTCCCTCAGTCCCAAAATAAGTGTGATTTTAGCACTGTTCATATCCAACGTTTGATCGTTTGTCTTATTAAAAAAAAATGATAAAACATAAATAGTATTTTATGTGTGACTAATTTTTTTAATATTTTTCATAATTTTTTCAAATAAGACGGATGGTCAAAACGCTCAGTACGTATATCTATGGCTGCACTTATTTTGGGACGGAGGTAGGAGAAAATTAGATTGAAGTGATATATCGGTACCGTCTTATGGTGTGTTTAGATTGCAAAAAAATTTGGCAAAAACATCACATCAAATGTTTGGACATATACATGAAGCATTAAATATAGACGAAAATAACCTATTGCACAGTTTGTATGTAAAATTACGAGACGAATCTTTTGAGCCTAATTACGCCATGTTTTAACAATGTGATGCTACAGTAAACATTTGCTAATGATGAATTAATTAGGCTTAATAAATTCATCTCACAGTTTACGGGCAAAATCTGTAATTTGTTTTTGTTGTTAGTCTATATTTAATATTTCAAATATGTGTCAGTATACTTCAAAATTTTTACACCAACCAACTAAACACGGCCTTATACAATCTTCTTTCCCCACGATACGCGTCCGTGTGAAATGGAATGGCACAAACATGATTCGATTTTATCTCTCTTTCTGGATTGTAGTTTTCAACCTAGTATTTTCTAGTTTAAAATTGAATTTACTCTATAGTTCTAAGCTTGATTTTGTTATTATTAAATTTAATTTTCATCATATTCTAACTCGAACTCTTAATCATCTGTTTTATAGCAGTATTGCATCTATATATAGTAACACCATAAACACATGCTTGCACGCATGAAGGAATATAGCGCCGTGTTTAGATTCATGGGTGAAAATTTTTGCCGTGTCACATTGGACGGACACACATTTAAAGTATTTAACATAGTCTTAATAATAAAACAAATTACAAAATCCACATGTAAACCGCAAGATGAATTTATTAAGCCTAATTAATCCATCATTAGCATTTGTTTACTATAGCACCGTATTATCAAATCATGGGGCAATTAGGCTTAAAAGATTTATCTAGCAAATTAGTCGCAATCTGTACAATTAGTTATTTTTTAAACCTATATTTAATACTTTATATAGGTGTTCAAACGTTCGATGTGACAGGTTAAAAAATTTTAGGGTGGGAATAAAACAAGGCCCGGGTGTAAGTTTGCTACTCCTACACAGGCCATGGTTGAGCGGTCAAAAAAAAGAGAAAAAGGCTGCTGCGTGTCATGTCACATGTGCATCTGATGCAACACCTGCCACCCGGTCAGTGGAGCAATAAAAACGTCAAAACTCACGCAAGGCCTTGTTTAGTTTCAAAAAATTTTGTCTCAAAAACACCACATCAAATATTTGTCCATATATATAGAGCATTATATATAAATAAAATTAGGGTCAAAAAATTTCGTCACATGATTTTCAGGCGTGTTATGCAATTAGTTTTTTTATTCATGTCCAAAACCCACATCCGATATCCAGTAAAACATCTGATTGACACCCGAAAAAGTTTCTTTTCACGAACTAAATAAGGCCCAAACCATGCCGAAACGGGATGTCAAACATAGATTGAAGTGATATATCGGTACGGTCCTGTACAATCTTCTTTCCGCACGATAAGCGTCCGCATGAAATATAATGGCACAAAGGCCGTGTTTAGTTCCCTTTAAAATTTCCAAAAATTCCATCACATTAATTGTTTGTACATATGCATAGAGCATTAAATGTGGACGGAAAAAGCTAATTGCACAGTTTGCATGTAAATTGCGAGACGAACCTTTTGAGCCTAATTACGTTATGATTTAATAATATGATGCTACAGTAAACGTTTGCTAATGACGGATTAATTAGGCTTAATTAGTCTACGTTTAACATTTCAAATGTGTGTCCATATATATAAAAAAAATTTGGCCAAAAGAACTAAACACAGCCAAAGATGATTCGATTATATCTCTCGCGAGATGAATAATTACACAATTACGATGAAAATCACGAGATGAATCTTTTGAGCCCAATTTGATAACGTTTATTTTAACTGTAATGTGAACAGACCCTTTATAAAAAAAACGATGGCTATGTTTCTCAACTCCATCTTTCCAGCAACCAAAAAAGGTACTCCACAACAAGCAACAAGCAAGGGTATTTTTGGTACTTTAAAGGATCAGCCCACGTCCTGGACTGCTCCAAACCAGGTGAGAGAGAAGACATGACCACCGTCAATATTGTCTTGTCAATGTTATTGTGCCTAAGGGCATACTCAATGTGTAAAACTCACTTCATCCAGTGCACGCATCTTGGCACCCACGGACGGTGCCAATTGCTGGTGCAGATGCTCTAAAGTTCCAAAGTGACTTTCCCTATATATATATATATATATATATATATATATATATATATATATATATATATATATATATATATATATGGATAACATAGGTTGCCGGAGTCGATCTGTGTGACTGATGGATGACCTGAGTGATTTTGAAACGAGCCTGTGTGACCCGGGATGTCGAGATGGCATCATAGAGTAGGCGAGAGTGACAAGGTCGGTGAGCTTCAAGGGGACAAGATGAGTGCGGTAGTGGCGGTAGTTGGGCGCAGGGCAACCAGGAGTGGCGGGATACCGTGCAGGCCAATGGCGACCGAACAGAGTAGGACGACGAGCCGGCGAGTTCCGGCACCAATCTCATCGAGAAAACAGAGGACTTTTGGAGGGAAGAACACATAGAGGTGGCTGGTACCTTGAATTGAGAACGAGCGGTCGTGTTGATGGCGAATTTCACAATTGATGCCGGTGGCAAGTAGCTAGGGTTCTTCGAGTTGGTGTCTGGGGACACTGATTCCAGCGACGCAGGTCGGTGCGGCTTCTTCTAGGAGGCAAATGAGGCAAGTGATGCTTCTCTTTCCTTTTTGCTTTGGTCACCGAGGAGGCCGGGATAGCTAGGGACGTGGTGGAGTTGATAGGGTCGGGTGGTTTCTTGTGGCTGAGCTCGAGCACAGATGCAGAGGGTGGCGGTAGAGTTCTGACTTCTGCAGTGGCGGAGCCAGGATTTGAAAGTTGGGTATTCCCGTCTAACAAAAAAATTCATAGTAAAAAAAATCAATGGTTCACAGTATGTCAATACCGATAATCTAAGAAATAAAATTACAAATTATTACATGGTACCTCTAATTTTCTATTTCGGTTCCTTCGTGGCTTGGAAGAGTAGCTTTAATTCTGCGTTCCTTCATGGCTTGAAAGCGGTTTATAATATCACACTCCTTGACTTTCAAAAACATCTCACGCTCAATAAATGTGACCAAGCAATCATTCAAGTATTGATCCCCCATCCTGTTTCTCAATTTATTCTTCACATAATTCATGGCAGAAAATATTCTTTCAACACTAGCTGTTGCTACTGGAAGTACCAGAACCAATTTGAGAAGCTTGTAAACAATCTCATGTCTATTGTGCAATTTTGTTTCAACAATCATAATGGAAAGATTAGCAAGATTTTTTACTTTTCTAAACCTTTCATCTATACGCATCTCAGTGAGGAAGAGTTTCAATGCTGATGGAAGATGGTTCATCTCTGTGCTTGAGAAATCATTAGGATAAAACCGTGCAAGCTTAATCAACTTATCTTTGTCCCAACTAGCAAAGTTATCTATAGGACTAAATGCAGCCATACAAAGGAGCAAATCTGTGTTTACCTCATCAAACCGTTCATTAAGCTCTTGTAGTTGTCTATCAATGACACTTAGAAACATGTCAACATGGAAGCGATGCATATTCTTGATTTTAATAAAGAACCTCCTATCTCTTCCAACCGGCCGATAGAAAGAGTCCATATCAGGGATCTTGATCTTATGCTTCACACAAAAAGATTGCACTTCTTGAAGAAAATCATCCCATCCAGGATCCTCGCGTAATTGCTGCAATTGAAACTTTGTCAATAAAATCAGTCCTACTGCATTAACAATGTCTTGATCCCTCTTCTGCAAAGCATGATTCAAGTCAGATGTGAACCCAAGTACTGTTTGCATCAAGTGTGCCATAAAAACAAACTCAAATGATTGGAATATTGTCAACACTGTTTGTGCATTTGCACATTCTGCACCAAAAGAGCGATCCTTGCCAACCATTATAAGAACTTTTTGAATTGAAGGATACAAAGATAGGACATGCATAACAGTTTTATAGTGAGATCCCCAACGAGTATCTGTTGGCCTGCCCAAACCCATTTCTTGATTCAAACCCTTTCCAGTTTCAATGTCACCCAAATCTAGTTCTTCTACAATTCTTTGAGCTTGTGCAACTCTAAGCATTTCTGTCTTCTTACAAGAATTCCCAAGAAGATTTAACAAAAATCTAAGTTGCTCAAAGAACCACACACAATCTGGGTTTTCCTTAGCAACAGCCACAAGTGTTAATTGGAGTTGATGTGCAAAGCAATGGACATAATAGGCAGAAGGGCACTCATCCATAATCAATTTCTTTAGTCCATTAGCATGACCCTTCATGTTACTAGCACCGTCATAGCCTTGCCCACGGACCTTAGACAAGCTCAAGGAATGCTCCATAAGCAATGATTCAATTGCAGCTTTAAGTGTCAAGGAAGTAGTATTTTCAACATGAACAACACCAAGGAACCTCTCAACTACCCTTCCTTTTTTATCAACATATCTCAAACAAAGAGCCAACTGTTCTTTTTGGTACACATCACTAGATTCATCGGCAAGTATTGCAAAATATTCATCACCAAGGTCTTCCATGATAAGCTTAGTAGTTTCTTTGGCACAACAATTAGCTATCTGTTTTTGTATTTCGGGAGCAGTCAACTTACAATTCTTTGGAGCATTATTCAAAACCACCTTACCAACTTCTTCAAAGTTTTCTGCTAGCATACTCAACATCTCAAGGAAATTTCCTTTATTAAGTGACTTTTCACTTTCATAATGTCCACGGGCAGCCAAACCTTGCCTTAAAAGAAACTTCAAGCACTTCATTGAATAGGTTAAACGAGCCATATATCTAGCCTTGTCTTGTTCATTGGTGGCAGCAAAGCTCTCAACAATATTTGTTTTAGGTGCAAGGAAGTGATTGTATTTATCTTGTGCCACATTGTGAAAGCTAGTCATACCACCAACATGTTTTGCAATCCTTTTTCTCATGTGCCAATTCCTAAATCCCCTATTTACAAATGCATCTCCACCAGAATTATTAATTTTATGCTTGAATAAGTAACAAATAAAACAGAATGCAGCATCTTGTTCCACACTATATTCAAGCCATTTAAATTCGTCATACCAACTAGGAAGGAAGCGCCGAGGCTTACCTCCAATTTTCCTTATAGGAAAACTGTGGCTGCGTGGTTGGCATGGCCCTAATGCAATATATCCCCTTATCACAGAATTCCGTTTATTGACATCATAATTTTTGATTGCAATTCGCCTTCCAGGATCATGACAAAGTAAATCAATGTCATAAATAGCTTCATCACTTGAGTCATACTCTGTCTCTTCATCATCACCATCTCTGATGGGAGACCAATCTCTGATAGGAGACCAAGTGGAAGGTTGCTCCTGCTGTGTCACTGCTGTTGCTATGTCTGGATCATTGCTAGCTACCTCTGTTTCAGGTTCTGTCACATCTCTTGCTGCATCACTGGCTGCTACCTCAGGCACAACCTCAACTGCAGTAATCTGAATCTGAACTGGACTCTCATTTGCATCTGTAATCGGCTGAACAGAAGGAACAGCAACTTCACTGTCAATTCTAACTGGCTGTGTTGTTGATCCAGAACCAGAACCTAACCCTACCTTCCTAGACTTTGAATGTCTATCCCACAAAGTCTTCAAATCAATCGATTTCTTCTTCATTTTGAGAGTTCTTCAATCTACAGAACTACAAAAGTACAGGAAAAAGAAACTACTCAGAGACTAAGGTAAAAAAACATCAGACATGGACACATAGTGAGTGGATTTAGGACTGATTGAATCTTGAACTCTTGATTTGTCACCTGAAATTGTGCCTGCCGCAGTGCCGCTGGGCGCTGTCCCGCTGAGCTGCAGCTGTTGGCCGGCCGCCGCCGCGCCCCTGCCCCTCGGCCTCGTGGCCTCGCTCCCGCCGTCACCGGTCGCCCGTCGGTTGCCGTCTCGCGGCCTCGCCGCGCCGCCGCCGAATGCCTCGCCACGGCGTCGCGCCGCTGCCGAATGCCTCGCCGCGCCACCGCTGGTCTAGCTCCCTGCTCCCGTCGCCGGTCGCCGGACGCCTTGCCGCTTCCGCCGGTCGCCGCGCCACCGCGCCGCCGCCGAACGCCGCCACCTAGGGTTTGGAATCAAATGGGGAATTGGGGAGCGGGCGAGCAGCGCATTTGCGCGTGAGGGTGAGGCGTGAGCCGAGCGAGGGACTCTGGAGGAGTGGGGACAACTAATATGTGTATATGTGTTATGTGTATATATTGAAGTATAGTTGTTTTTTGATAAAAAAAGTTGGGTATTCCTGGGAATACATAGGCATCACTGTAGCTCCGCCCCTGGACTTCTGAGCGGATGGGTTCGAGCTTAGTTTGGTGCTAGGTTTGCTGGAAGATGGGGAGCAAACGCGTGACACACATGGGTAACGTTGAGACACGAGTGGTGGCGGTTGGGCATCGACAGTGGCTGGGCAAAGGGGTGCTCTGCATTGGGACAAAGTAGAGCGATGAGATTAAAGGCTGGGTTGTTGGGGCTTCTTCGGCGGCCAACCCAAGCCTACTGCCTCCTACAGTCCTGCTTGCGTGCCCTGCCGTCCTTCAAGCAGTAGCCGGTTGGTTGCTGATGCACGATGCCTTCGTAGTAAAGCAGGACACGTACTTGCAAGCAGTGGCGTAGCTAGGGGATAGTCCCTATGGGCTCGGGACTACCCCGGTTTTGGCCCAGAACCCCATCCCTCCACCCAAAATTCAGGCCTAGGCCCAACAGAGACAGGCCCAAGTAGAGCAGGCGCTAGGGTTGAGGAGTGGAGCCGCTCAGCCGCAACTCCCTTCGCCTCGTGCGCCGCTGACGCTCGTATCAAGTCTGCGAAGGCGCAAGGCGGGTGTCGTTCCTCACCTCTCCTCGGCGACTCGCAGCGAGCCAGCGATGGTGGGTCACCGGCTCTAGCTATCCGCCTCTCCTCGGCTCCTCGCTGGTCACCACTGTCGTTGTCCGCAGTCCCAGCTCGAGACCCGCGCAGATCTCCGCTCCCGCTCCCCGTCGCAGCGGCACCACTAGCCGCGGAGCCGCTGGCGCCGGGAGCTCGGGAGGCCAGCCAAGATGGCGAGACATGAGAAGCCAAGACGCCCCCGGCTTGCTAGCTCTGGTTCCATGTCGTGCCGCAGTGCCAGCTTCCTCAGGAGGTCGCTGCGTCGCTCAGGAGGTCGCTGTGATGGTTGCCCGTCGCCGTTGGTCACCGACTGTAATCTTATTTCCTTTCCTGTAGCTGTAGGTACCTCTACATCTCTACAACTCTACTCCTCTAGCTCATAGCTTCATTAATTATTCTCAGTTTTCTCATTGTCTACTAGACTACTATCATAATATCATTGTCAATTTGTGAGTACTAAATCTGTGAATATGCAATTTGTGCTTAATGATTAGTGAATATGCCATTGTAGTTTGAATGATTGATAAAACATGAAGAGGGGGGTGATATTGTCTTGCTCTTCCTTAACCATCACTGGTGGAGAAACCCTTTGTAGTCCCGGTTCGTAACCCCCCTTTAGTCCCGGTTTCCAAACCGGGAGTACCAATCCGGGACTAAAGATCGCTATCTTTAGTCCCGGGTGAAATAACCGGGAGTAAAGATAGATCTTTAGTCCCGGTTGGTAACACCAACCGGGACTAAAGATAGAGCTGACATTTTTTTTTTTGCATGCCCCTGTTGCTGCATGGTTTATATATATATATATATATATAAACCATGCATATATATGTTTCAATACATATATATGCATACATATATATATGTATTTATACATATATATGTTATGCAAATGCATATGTATATAGATATATATATGAACAAAATATATTTACATTATAGAAAATGTGTACACATGCATATAGAAACATATGTAGTCATGTATTAATTACAATCCATTATATGTCCTAGCTAGCTACGATTTCGACGTAGTAGTACTCGCTGCTAGCTCAGAAGCTAAGGACCGGTGAATTGTGTTTCCGTCGTAGTAGAATTCACCCTTGGGATCAAGGATTTCTTCGTTGATGAATCCCATGAGTTGTTCTTGAACCGCCGCGATAAATTCCTTGTGTGTGGTCAGGTTATCCCTCATGCGAATAAACTATATGAATGTATGAAATTGATTAGTAATTAAACAAGAAATCGCTACGTAATGAAATTTTGAATTTATTTGTACGTACATCGAGCTCTCTTGTGGTGATGATTTGGTCTGCAAGGCAGTGGCAATACTCGCACACGTAATAGCCGCACAAGTTAGTTCCCTGCTTTTGCTTTACGCACTACAAATAAATGACAAACAACGAGAGATCTAATTAATATACACTTGTATGTATTTGAATCGGAGAAATATAAATGTAGAGCATGTGTACTCACAGGAAATTTGAACTTCCGCCTAAGTCTTTCTCTCCATTTGCCGCGGACCAAATGACGGAACCGATACCAAGCCCTACATGGAGTTTAAAGCTATGATTCGTAGTAGCAATTAACATAACAAGATTTTCTTAATTAACAAAGGAACTTATGACGGTACCTGTCTATAAGTTTGAAAACCTTGTCAAACGTAGACTCTTTTTTATCCATTGAGTCATATACGTTGACGGTGCAGGCCTCCAGGTCGATGAGTAAAAGCACCCAGTGGAATCTGCAATGTGCGTGGGATGCATTACATATGAAACACTTAGCAAGTTCGTACGGGAATGAAATTTGGTATGTAGGAAGACAGTAAAATTAAACTAACTCTGTGTTGTATGGCAACAGTATGAACGTCTTGTAATGCTGCGCCTTCAGGAGATGGACGAGATTGTCCTCTGTTTCTTGTGGATATTGGTCGAGCATTGCGACGTTTACTTTCCGAGGGTCGATGAATCCAGTATCGAAAACCCTCCGCCGTCGGGCCCTTTGAATCTCCATTCTACAACGATAAAAGGGAGTATATTATTTTCTATGGTCTACTTATATACAAGGACCTAATTAATTAAAGGAGACGTATAGTAAGAAATCTAACTGAACGATATACTTACAAAATCCAGCAACTCATAATAGAGACGTCGAGGGCGTCCAGCTGGTATAGTTCGTAGATTCCCCTGAAATTGATCCAGAGAATGTCATCTCCTTGCAAGAAGTCCGTGTCCCTGATCCTCGCTCCGATCATCTCTCTACCGGTGGCGCTCATCTCCATGTACAGCTGATGGAACTTGTACATTTGTGTGGGTAGGGACTGCAGCAGCTCAGGCTTGACAAGCGGTTTACCGAGTTCGTACATGTATTTCACTTCTGCCTTTTCGATTGGTGCGACTCCTAGCAATTGATCCATAGTTAGACCGGTGTCAGTAATAAATTGTTCTATCGTCATTTCTTTACCGGTCACCAACGGCTCGATCTCCTGGTTTGGTTGCTCTCCAAGCTGAGGGACTGGTTTGGACTTTCCAGAAGATGCTTTCTTCGGCGTTCGCTCATAGTCCGATAGCTTGATGGCCTCCTTGACAGATGCAGACATACCCCTGAAGAAGTTCCTGACACTGGGGTCTATAGGAATCTTCTTTTCTGGACTTCGAGGCTTGAATTGTCTCTTGACTTCTGATGCAACGTAAGCGTCAAGCTCCTCTTGCGTGCAATCGTACCCCGGGTCCTTGTTCTTGGCGGCGTCAACTTTCGCCTTCTTTGTTGCCCTTATGTGGGCAAGCGGTGGAGCTGGGGGGGCCCTTGACTTTGAAGGTGCCGGAAGAGGAGCTTGCGGGGGAGTAGGTGTAGGAGCACGAGGAGGAGTCGGTGCAGGATCCTGAGGAGTCGATGCTGGAGCCTGAGGTGGAGACGGTGCTGGCGGAGCATGAGGAGGAGACGGTGCAGGATCCTGAGGAGGAGATGGCGGAGCCGGAGGAGATGGTGCACGAGACGCCGCTTGTCGCCCAGGGAGGATGATGTACCGCCTGCGCCATAGAATAATGGCATGGCATGTGTCTCGTAGATGCGTCTCACCGTCTCCTCCAGGGTAATCCAGCTCGAGGTCCTCGTACGCGCCTTTGACCAACTCAACTTCGACCTTGGAGTATCCTGCTGGAATCGGCCTGCAGTGGTAAGTACCTGAAGGGTCCGTTGGGATGGCCATGCCCGACGCCACCTTCATGTTGTGAGAGATTATTTATTAGTAATCAACATATATAAGCAGCAACTAGCGGAATGGCTAAATCTTACCTTTATTGATAAGTTCTTCAAAGGAATATGCAGCTCACATGGTGTCCGCTGAGTGATGTCATCAACGGGACAGGTCGATTCGTCCTGTGTTTGCATGGCGTCCATGCTCTGTGATCCTACCTGCCCCGTTGAGGCGCAGCTGCTACGGTTTCCTGACGGGCTCACCATTGCAGGAGGAATGGTCGGCTGGGGATCATGGGACCGATGTGCGGCCATGCGTTCATCAACCTTCCTTGCCACCTCCTCTTGCATGTTGAGTTCGTAGCTCGATACCCGGAACTCTAGGTCTGCAATCTTCGCCTCGGTATCTCTCTTGCTCCTCATCCGACTCCTGTACGTGTGGATGTCCTCCTTGAAACCAATCTTCCAAGGAATCACCCCTTTCCCTCGAGATCGTCCTGGATGCTCTGGAGTCTGCAGGGCGAGTGTCAGCTCGTCCCTATCTCTGTCTGGTCGGAACGTGCCCTGAGAGGAGGCTTCCACTGCATCTGTTAGTCGTCGCGCAGCCTCTTGTATCTGATAGCCGAAGACCAGTGAGCCATCAGCTGGGTTGAGCGTTCCACCGTGAGCATAGTACCAGAACTTCGATCGTTCCGGCCAATTGGCTGTTGCCGGTTCGATACCCCTCTCAATCAAGCTAGCCTCCATCTGCTCCCACTTCGGCATCGCGACACTATAGCCTCCTGACCCCAAGTGGTGATGGTACTTCTTCTTGGCGGCATTTTCTTTGTTTCTTTCCATCATCGCCTTCCCTTGTTCACCTGTCTTATATGCAACGAACTCGTCCCAGTGATCCCTTAGCTTTGGGAATGTGTCGAAGTTCGGTGTCTGCCCCTTCAGTATATACTTCTGGTACAGATCTCCCTTGAAGCTCTGAAACTGTTCTGCCATTTTCTTTAGAGTCCACCTTTTCACTTTGTCCTCTGTACCCGCAGGAAGGGTGAATGTCTCGAGCATTGTGGTCCACAGCATCTCTTTCTCCGAATCTGGGACAAAGCTCTCATGATCTCCGCGTGCCCTTGTTCTTCGCCAGTACACCGTACTGACAGGCACGTTATCCCGCACAACCCAACCGCTGTGACGTACATAGTTCTTGGCGGCTTCGGCCGGGGCACTAGGACGTCCATCTTCTTCCACTTCCGTTATGATGTGCCGACCCTCAAGCTTCTTCGCTGCACCTCGTTGCCCGCGTGCCCTCTTCTGTCCAACGGAGGGTTGACTACCACTAGCCTCCTCCTCCTGGTTCCCCTCCACATCCCTTTCCACGTGCCCCTGCTGGTTCCCCTCCGCATCCCTCTCCACGTTCCCTTCCTCGTTCAAGTACTGGTTTGGATCCTCGTTCCCCTCTTCTTCATTCCAGTATTGGCTGCTTCCCTCCGCGATTGTATCGTACAATATCTGTTCCTCATCGCGGTCAGCCATCTGTTGATACAAGAAACATCTGCTAAGTCACGAGACATTTATGTTTTAACAATCTAAGTCATGTATGCTAAGTGTAAATGTCGTACATTAGAACCCTACACAACCTTACGTGCTAAGTCTAATTACAAATCGTGATATAAGCTAAGTCTAGGTGACGTATATTATACAACCCTAGCTAGTAAATAATTATATACTAAGTCTAATTACAAATAAAATAATCTTATATTAAAACTCAAATAATATTACATGCTAATACTAAAATAGTCATGTATATGCTAAGTGTTTCGTGCGTATATGCTAAGTCTAATTAAGACTACAATAGTCAATTGCTACTTGTCGCACCAATTCCGTAGTCAATAATTACATACCAAGTCTAATTACAAATAAAGTAATATTATATTAAAACTCAAATAATATTACATGCTAAGACTAAAATAGTAATGTATGCTAAGTGTTTCGTGCGTATATGCTAAGTCTAATTAAGACTACAATAGTCAATTCCTAGGAGTCGCACCAATTCCGTAGTCAATAATGTCATACTAAGTCTAATTTGCAATAAAATAATCTTATATTAAAACTCAAATAATATTAGAACACTACACAATCTTATATGATAAGTCTAATTACAGGTCTAATAATCTTAATTAATTGCATTACAAATATAACAATCATTTATATTATTACGTCACTTGCCTGCTCCAATTCCTTCTAGGGCTAGCTCTTCCACTCAGGCTTGACGGACGACTCCGACAACACGTCTTTTCTGCAAGATAAAAAAATGTATTAGGATAAATGCGAAGTAACATATATATATATATATATATATGTATATATATATATACATATATATACATGTATATATATATACATGTATATATATACATGTATATATATATATTGCATTTCACGTTAACGTTCGTCCTCGTTCGTTCGCTCGTTCACGTTCCCTAGCTCGTTCACGTTCGTTCGATCGTTCTCGTTCTCGTTCACGTTGTCGCGGCAACGTACGTTGACGTGTTCGTTCTCGCTCTCGTTCGTTCGATCGTTCTCGTTCTCGTTCGTTAACGGCGGTGTGGCGGCATCGGGGCGGCGGTTGGCGCGGCGGCGTGGCGACGGCGGCGGCGGCGTGGCGTTGTGGGGCCGTGGCGGCGGCGGCGTGGCGTGGCGGCGGTGGCGTGGCATGGCGGCGGCGGCGTGGCGTGGCGGCGGCGGCATTGCGCGCGCGGCGGCGAAGGCGGCGGCGGCGTGGCGACGGCGGCGGCGGCGTGGCGTTGGCATGCGGCGGCGGCGTTGCGCGGCGTCGAAGGCGGCGGCGTCGAAGGCGACGGGGAGAGATCGAGATCGGAGAGATCGAGATGCATGAAGGGAGATGCGGTGGCTCTCACCCCAGAGATGCGGCGGCAACGGAGGAAGCGGAGGCGGCGGCGAGGACGACGAGCTCGAGACGACGGCGAGATACGGCGGCGTCGGCGCGGGGATTTGCCCTAGGCAGTGGCGGCGAAGGAGAGAGGCCGAGAGAGATCGATCGGCCGAAAACGTTTAAGTGTTGGTGAAGAAGACGAGGGCGCACAGGGAATATATATACCCCTGGATCTTTACTCCCGGTTGTTCTCAACAACCGGGACAAAAGATATCTTTAGTCCCGGTTGTTGAGAACAACCGGGAGTAAAGAAAAAATCTTTACTCCCGGTTGTTGAGAACAACCGGGACTAAAGATATCTTGATATCTTTAGTCCCGGTTGTTGAGAACAACCGGGAGTAAAGAAAAGATCTTTAGTCCCGGTTGTTCTCAACAACCGGGAGTAAATATCTTTTCCCGCTATTTCGAAATTCTTTTTAAACCCGGTTAGGGTTAAGAACCGGGACTAAAGATTATAGCACTGCATATGATTTTCGCTTACATATGTGTTTATAAAATAGAAGTTAATGCATTAACATTATTTAAAGTACAAAGATTGATGACAATTACTTCGAAAAATTATTTTTGTCTGTAATAAATTAAGTGGATAAATCGTAATAAGCAAATATATGACTTATAATTAATAAAAATTCCAATATATATATATTCTTAGCATATATATGAATGATATTATTATATTGGTAAAAACTCTAATTAAGATATTAATGTACATACTGCATGATTTAAAATTAATAAAAATTGTAATCATCATATGTACTTAGCGTAGGAATTATATTAAATTAAATGCTAAAAACTCTAATTAACATATGTAAATGCCACATGTATGATTTAAACCTTTTAAAAATTCGAATAGTCATATATAAGTAGCATATGAAAGATAGTAAATTAAATTGTGAAAAACTCTAATATATGAATGATAGTTTTAAAAATATATTAAATTTAATACTTTTAAAAATTCTCCAGTCAATTATAATTAGCATATGAATGATAGTAAATTAAATGTTAAAAACTCTAATTAACATATGAAATTACCACTTGCGTGATTTAAAACTTTTAAAAATCCTCTAGTCAATTATAATTAGCATATGAATGCTAGTAAATTAAATGTTAAAAACTCTAATTAACATACATATGAAATTGCCACCTGTGTGATTTAAAACTTTTAAAAATTGTAAGTATCACATATAACTAACATATACATGATTTAAACTTGTTGAAACCTCTAATAATCGTGCGTAATTAACATATGCCATACATCAATTGATTTATATGGATAATCAATACATCCAAAATAGTTTACATCGTGTACACAATAATTACGGCATTACATCGGCGGTGACGGTTGACCGCACGTACTTTCTCCTCACTATTGTTCCCTCCTTGTGATCGCTGCGTGAGTAAGGGGTGTCTTCATTTGATAGGAGGATGCTAGGGTCAATCGTCACCGTGAAAGGGGGTTGCCCATCCAACTGATCGTAATCCTCGTCAGTCTTGTCCTCAACTCCGACGATTTTTCTTTTGCCTGGGAGAACCACTTGACGCTTAGGCTGATCAGGCCCTCTGCCCTTCTTTCCTTTGCTAGACATGTCCTTCACGAAAAAGACTTGCGTTACATCATTGGCAAGGACAAAAGGTTCGTCCGAGTATCCAACCTTGTTAAGGTCAACAGTTGTCATCCCACTGTCATCAATCATTACGCCTCCACCAGTCAACCTAACCCATTGGCACCGGAACAGAGGAACCTTGAGAGGACCATAGTCAAGTTCCCATATGTCCTCGATGGCACCGTAATACGTGGCAGTTGTTCCATCGTGTCCCATGGCATCGACACGAACAGCGCTGTTTTGGTTCGTGCTCTTCATGTCTTGGGCTCTCGTGTAGAATGTGTACCCATTGATCTCATATCCCTGGAATGTCGCGATCGACCCAGACGGTCCCCTCGCCAGGAAGGCAAGTTGTTGGTTGATCGACTCGTTACCCATGAGATGTTGTCGTAGCCACGCGGGGAAAGTATCAATGTGATGCCGTGTAATCCATGCATCGGACTTACCGATGTTCCTGGCGCGAACTAGAGCCAAGTGCTCCTCGATGTAAGGAGCTACCAATGAAGAGTGTTGCAGAACAGTGAAATGGGCTTTACGGAATAAATTGTTGTCTACCGTCATTATTGCTTTCCTTCCGAGAGTTCCCTTTCCCCGTAGTCTCCCTTCATGGCGTGATTCAGGTACCCCGATTGGGCGAAGGTCTTCGATAAATTCTACGCAAAATTCGATGACCTCCTCTGTTCCATAACCCTTGGCGATGCTTGCCTCTGGACGAGCACGGTTACGAACATACTTCTTCAGAACGCCCATGTACCTCTCGAAAGGAAACATGTTGTGTAGGTACATAGGCCCGAGAATACGGATCTCTTTCACAAGGTGACAAAGCAGATGCGTCATTATATTGAAAAATGAAGGTGGAAATATCAACTCAAAACTGACGAGACATTGCACCACTTCATTCTGAAGGGCTTCTAATCTATCCGGATCGATGACCTTCTGCGAAATTGCGTTCATGAATGCACATAGCTTTGTTATTGTTGCCCGGACATTGTCTGGAAGGATACCCCTTATTACAACTGGTAGCAGTTGTGTCATCAACACGTGACAGTCATGAGACTTTAGGTTTGTGAACTTCTTCTCCTTCGTGCTTATTATTCGCTTGATATTCGTGGAGTATCCAGACGGTACCTTTATGCTCTCCAAGCATTCAAACATACTTTCCTTCTCTGCCTTGCTAAGAGTGTAGCTGGCTGGACTCAAGTAATGGCTTCCTTTCTCCTTTGGTTCCGGGTGAAGGTCACCGCGTTGTTCCATATGCTTCAGATCATTACGTGCTTCCAGTGTATCTTTCGACTTTCCGTATACACCTAGGAAGCCAAGAAGGTTTACGCAAAGGTTCTTAGTGAGGTGCATCACGTCGATTGCGTGGCGTACGTCCAAGAATTCCCAATATGGTAACTCCCAAAATATAGAGTTCTTTTTCCACATCGCCGCATGACCATCTTCGCTCTCTATATGCTGGCTTCCAGGCCCCTTTCCGAACACTACTTTAAGATCTTTAACCATAGCAAACACTGTTTTCCCGCTGCGATGTTTAGGCTTCGTACAGTGGTCGGCCTTATGTTCGAAGTGCTTGCCTTTCTTCCGTACCGGGTGGTTTGCTGCAAGGAATCGACGATGACCCATGTATACAACCTTCCTACAGTGCTTAAGATACGTACTTTCTGTTTCATCCATACAGTGAGTGCAAGCCTTGTACCCCTTGTTGGACTGTCCGGATAGGTTGCTAAGTGCAGGCCAATCGTTGATGGTTACGAACAGCAGCGCTCGTAGGTTAAACTCCTCCTGTTTGTCCTCGTCCCACACGGGGACACCTTCCTTCTTCCACAACTGTTTAAGATCTTCGACCAGTGGTCTTAGGTACACGTCGATGTCGTTACCAGGTTGCTTGGGGCCTTGAATAATAATCGGCATCATTATGTACTTCCTCTTCATGCATAGCCAGGGGGGGAGGTTGTAGATACACATCGTAACGGGCCAAGTGCTATGGCCGCTGCTCATCTCTCCAAAAGGATTCATGCCATCCGTACTCAAACCAAACCGTATGTTTCGTGCGTCCTTTCCAAATTCTTTAAATTTTCTGTCGATGTTTCGCCACTGCGAACCATCGGCGGGGTGTCTCAGCATCCCGTCCTGTTGAAGCTCTTCAGCGTGCCATCGCAACATTCTAGCATTCCCCTTGTTCCTGAACAAACGCCTTAGCCGTGGTATTATAGGGAAATACCACATCACCTTAGCAGGAATTCTCTTCTTTGTTAGCTGCCCGTCAACTTCTCCTGGATCGTCCCGTCTAATCTTGTATCGTAGTGCTTTGCAAACAGGGCATGCTTCTAGGTTCTCATACTCCTCACCGCGATATAGGATACAATCGTTCGGACATGCGTGAATCTTATGAACTTCCAGTCCTAACGGGCAGACTATCTTCTTAGCCTCGTACGTTGTCTCGGGCAATTTGTTTCCCCCCGGAAGAATGTTCTTGACGAGTTTCAATAAATCGCCAAATGCCTTGTCACTAACCCCATTTTTTGCCTTCCATTGCAACAACTCTAGAGTGGTATCCAACTTTTTGTGCCCCTGCTCGCAACCTGGGTACAACGAAGTTCTGTGGTCCTCCAACATCTTGTCCAATTTATGGGCCTCCTTTTCACTTTCGCAGTCTTCCCTGGCGTCCTGCAACATCTGACCAAGATCATCCGCAACGTCGTTACCATCAGCAGCTATTTCCTCCTCGCTCGTTTGATTTCCTTCAAATCCAACATACTGAGCAAAGTCCGGAATATTGTCGTCTTCCACTTCATCTTCTTCCATTTCAACACCTTGCTCTCCGTGGGATGTCCAACAATTATAGCTTGGCATGAACCCCGACTCAAACAAGTGGAAATGAATAGTCCTGGATGCAGAATACTCCTTCTGATTCTTACACTTATTGCATGGACAACAAATAAAACCCCTTTGCCTGTTAGCTTCGGCCACTCTCAAAAAATAGTGCACGCCGTCAATAAACTCTTTGGACCGCCGGTCAGCGTACATCCATTGCCGATCCATCTACATGAGTCAAAAAAACCGCACATAAATAATTATTCTTACAATAATGACAGTCATACAATAATTATAAGATATCTTTATTCATACAAAAATCATAAAATATTACACCAAATAATTCTTAAAAACTATTTGTAAAGTTTTAAACTAATTTTAATGTGTTTTACTTCTTTTAATTTTTATTTTAGTTTGTTTTCTATTATTTAATATTAACTTTCACTAGAGTTTTCCTTCTCAACTATTTTATAAAACCTTGTTTAGCAAATGAACTAAATTTCTATATATTCTTTCTTCCCCACACACATTTTCTCTCTCATCAACTTACAACTAAATTTTGGAGACAAAAAAAGTGTGCAAAACATAGGTGCAAATGTAGTATGACAAAAAAAAACATTGGAGGATGAAGTTGCAAACCTTTTAGGCACCTCCGATTTGTATGTAATCACAAAAATAAATTCAATAGAAATTTTGGCATGACCTCCCCTCTTTTTTGAAGAAATTTTGAAGCTTGCTCGGGCAGCTGGAGGAGGAAGAAGACATATATATAGGGGTGGGACTTTAGTCCCGGTTGGTAGCACCAACCGGGGGTAAAGATCACCGGGATCATTAGTCCCGGTTGGTATTACCAACCGGGACTAAAGTTAAGATCTTTAGTCCCGGTTGGTGCTACCAACCGGGACTAAAGATTCCGGGGGGGTCTGACAGGTCCTGACAGCATTCGAACCGGGACTAAAGATGATCTTTAGTCCCGGTTGGTAACACAAACCGGGACTAAAGATCAAATATGCCCGTTACCCTTTTGAACCGGGACTAAAGATCATCTTTAGCCCCGGTTTTTATTGCATCCGGGACTATTGTGGAAATCGGCCGACCGACGAAAGATGGTTTCTCCACCAGTGCATGAATCTAGGTGATTGTTGATGTTACGAGAGCACTAGTCGAATTCCAGTCTGTTGCAACGAATTAAGTCTTTGTTCAAAATATTTTAATCGGTTGAAATAAGACCTTTCATCTTAAATTAGTGTCTTCTTTTTAATAGTAGTATAGATTATTGCTATATTTTTAATTTTCGATTGCCTTTTCGCTAATTTGAACTTGTATATTAGATTTACGGTGTTTAAAAAGTTTAGTATATGATGTAAATTTGTGAAGTAGGACTACCCAATGAAAATTTCCTAGCTACGCCACTGCTTGCAAGGGACGCGAGGCCGACACGGCGGGCTGCTCGGCCGGTTGGCGGTGGCGAGTGGCGACACCGCTGTTCTTGGCGCGTCGTGCGTTGGTTGAACGACGGTGCGGTGGGTGTGCTCCAAGACGGTGAGAGAATGAATGGCTGAAGCCATTTGAGGTGTTTAGCTTTTGTAAAGTACAAATTTGTTCTCATTAGTTGGCTGCAGGCTAGGTGTTCCAAGTGCTTGCTGGATTTTAGCTGCTAACTGTGTTGAGAAGGCATTAACTGAAAGCTATTTCAGAATCTTATTCCAAAAGCCTCCATCTAGATCATGATAGGATTGGAGTAATATTGGTGGTTCATATATGTAGTTCAAGTAATTCCTCTCCTGTTTGAGGCCCACAAATTAAGGGTTAGCACTAAACAAGTAGATTTTAATATGATCAAATTATTGCTCGATAATTTTTTTCCCGTTGCAATACACGGACATTTTTTCTAATCTATATCTATCTTTAACCCTACTTAAAAAATACGCAAGACTTCCGGAATTTTTTTCGTTCGCGCCAGTCTGCATGATCAATTATGTTTCCATCTATTAGCAAGAAAAAAGGGGAAAAAATTGTATGGCACCCCATGCCACAAAGCTTGCATGGCACCTCTATCGAGATCTTGCCACCTGGCGTGCACAAATCTTGGAGCACATCTACCTTCAAAACCGTATGAAACTAATTACTTCCTCCGTTTCATATTATAAGACTTTCTAGCATTGCCCATATTCATATATATGTTAATGAATCTAAATATATATGTGTGTCTAGATTCATTAACACCTATATGAATGTGGGCAATGCTAGCTAGAAAATCTTATAACCTGAAACGGAGGTAGTAACTGGCTATCGCTAA
Source organism: Oryza sativa Japonica Group (assembly GCF_034140825.1). Classification (NCBI taxonomy): domain Eukaryota; kingdom Viridiplantae; phylum Streptophyta; class Magnoliopsida; order Poales; family Poaceae; genus Oryza; species Oryza sativa. Next base: position 8,939,368 of record NC_089041.1, read on the forward strand.
TCTCGCACGCGGAAGGATGCCGGCAGTCGCGAGCCGCGACTCACACACGCAGGTGGAGACGAACACATCACAGGAAATAGAGACGGCGGCAGCCGCAGACGGCCGACGACGGCAGATCGACGTAACGTATTACTAGCACGCACGCACCAACACGGCAAAAAAGCGGCATTGCACAGCAGCACGGCCGACGGCGGCGGCAGCAGCAAAGTGCACACAAATTGAAACACGGCAGCGACATCGACTCAATCGATCGATAAATTTAATAGTTTGGAATTAACACATGAGAGCAGAACTAACATAAATATTATTTTTGATATAGTTTGTACATAAAGCAGAGTATTAATGAAATATTGTGATAAAAGGAATTGTTGAATCACAAACTGAATCATTTTCTTCATTCATGCAATCTTCAAAGTACATCAATCAAAATTATCTCACACACTAATCATTTTCTTCATTCATGCAATCTTCAAGATTCTCATCATCTGAACTGAACTGAACTGATGATGTGCAGTGGCTTGGTCTTTCATGGCATCGTCAGCGAAGTTTGACCTCGAGTCATGATCGATCAACCCGCGCACCTCTGCCACGCGATCAATCTGGGCAGCGCTAGCTCCGTCGATTTCCGCCGTGTTGCTGCATGCTTCCGCGTCGCCGTTGCCGGCAGCGGCCGCCCTTTCTGGCACACACGTCGTCGTGTCGTCGCCGCCGCCGTCCGTTTCCTGCCCGTGCGTCGCCGTCACGCGCATCGCCGCCGCCATCCTTCCGCGCGCGCGAGATTAGCGATAGCCCGTTAATTAGTTTTTGCCCTAGTATGGTTTTGAAGGTAGATCAGTGCTCCAAGATTTGTGTACGCCAGGTGGTAAGATCTTGATAGGGGTGCCACGCATGCTTTGTGGCATGGGGTGCCATACAATTTTTTTTCCCAAAAAGGGGCGTGTGAATCATGAATTCATGATCAACATCCATTAATTTGGCTGTTTGTCCTTCCTCATACGGCCTGGATTGGCCTGTTTTTTTAAATGGGCTGCTACTACAATTTTTCAGAGTAATTGGGCTGTTTCTGTCCCTCCTCATACGGGCTGGATTGGCATATTTTGTAACAGGCTGCTATAATTTTTCAGAGCTGAGGGTGTCCTAAATGGAGTATGTTCACTTGTAATCCCTCAACTTCACATCGAGTCTATATAACATCCCTAATTCCCAATACTTAAAATATCGACCCCTAAAGTGTTCCAAACCGTTCAAAATAAGTCCCTTGGCAGTATAGACCATATTTTCTCGATTTTTGCTAATGTGGCATCGGAATCCACTTCGCAGTGACCCTTACCTTTCTTCACGAGTCACCCCTTCACCTCTCTCTCTCCCCCTCCACTTTGTGCCCATCTCATTAGGCAGCGGCCAGTGGCGGGCGGTGTGGAAGGGCAACTGGCAGTGACCGCTGAGGAGGACGGCACCGGTAACAGTGGCAGCTCTGGCTCCCTCGGTCGCTTGCGAACTCATCGCCCTCCACCACCACCCGGCCTGCACATCCCAACCAAACCTCGCCCTGCCATCGATGCCTCATGCCGCCTCGAGCACCATGGCCTCCCGCCCGTATTTCACGAGCTAGAGTGGGATCTCATCATGGATGCCAGTGTCGGCAGGGTGGATGACGGGACCGCCAGCGGCTGCGGTGGCGTACTGGCTTGACGAGCTCCTCCCTCGCTTCCGCCTGGCCCCGCACTCGCGTCTTGTTGGTGATTGGGGACTCTGCAACGGCGAGGTCGGCATCCACAAGGAGCTCGCCTCCGGATCCTCCGCTGGCGGATTCTCCGGCGGCGCGATTGGCCTCAACAACTTCATCGCCGAGAAACCGCCTTCCCCAAACCGGCCCAGAAGAATGGGCTCGCTAGCAGCGGAATGAGGTAGTCGAGTGTGGTGCGGTGCGACGGCCGCCGTGTGGACGTTCGCCGCCGCCTCCGCCGAGAATACGTGGGTGGGGTTAGCTGCAGCTTCGGTGGACACTCGAGGTAGCGTCGGTGGCGGCGGCGGTGCTCGGCCAGGCTCTTCGGCCGCCTCTACCCCCTCTGTTGTCGTCGGCCTCCTAGGCTGGCTGAAGAAATGAGAAGAAAAGAAGAGAAGACGCTCGAGGCGGTGTTGGTGGTGGCGGTGGAGCTTGGACGGACTCACCAGCCGCCTCCCCCTCCTACCCAGGCTCACCGGGCGCTTCTGCCCCCTCTGCCGCTAGCACTCTCCTTGCTCGCTGAAGAAATGAGAAGAAAGGAAGAGAAGAAAGAAAAGAAAAGAGAAGAAGAAAAATATAATAAAGAAGATGCGGATCCCACATTTTTTCTTCTCACTTACATGTGGGTCTCATGTTTTTTCGCTGACTAGAATGCCACGTCAGTAAAACCTATGGGACTAAAATTGCACGGTTTTATATAGTATAGGGGTGAAGATTTTTGTTATTGGAGATAAGGGTTATGAAACAAATTCGACACAAAAATTAGGGACGATTGGTGAACTTATTCCGTCCTAAATTAATTAATCATTCCGGGCCAAGGTATGATTGATTCCTTGAAAGTTGGAACCGTATGAGCCCATTATGGTTTGGGTTAATTAACCTGTAAATGCCATAATAAATTGAAACATTGTATAAATACACTACACTGAAATAATAATTAGCCATAAATACAAACATCCATACTAAATACTTGAACCCAGGTGGATAAGGTTCACCACCATGAACTTACCAGCTGAGCTATATCGAGGCGGGAAACTACCTGGACTCGGTGGCGGACTATGCCATTGTAATATGCTAAAAAAAAAAGTTTTGAATTGAGAACCATGTACATGTGGCATCTGACAATTACCACATATAATCGATTTTTGCTTTGAAAGTTTTGAGCTAATCATCTAAAACACTCCTTATATAACCAACTGCAACCTTCTTAACCTATATATTGTGTATCAATTTTTTTGGTTTTCGCTTGTACAATAATTTTAATTTTGATCCCGTAACGAAGTACGGGCATTTTGCTAGTACATACAATAAATGTGGTTAAATTTCATAACTATGTACAAAATACCGTCAAACATGAACTAATGGAGATAGATGTATTCGTCTGATCCCATGGTCTGCCTTGCATGAATTGTTGCATTACATTTTTGCATTGTAAATTCTGTCTTATGGCTGAAATGAAAATTCATAAGTTAAGTGATTCAGTCACCCTAAAGTCTAAACTCAAGTAGTTGCATCGAATGTCTTGATTTCTTCTCTCACAGTGATCATTAGCTTCCTGTGCTGTGTGCCCTCAAACCTCACTGTTCACTGTTCATTGCTATAAGTAGCTAGCTAGCTGGAGATAAGTTGCTAGGTGCTAAAGCAAATAAAGAGTAAACAAATTCATTCTCATCTTTCCTCCCATTTCTTCCCTAAAGAATCCTGTCAGTGTCCAGCCATCTCCTCATTGTGTTTGGTTCACAATGTACAACCGTCCTAGTGTCGCGTGGTCTAACGATAGTAAATTTACAAGGAAAGTATGTGGGTAAAAAATATTAATATTTTCTCCAGTGTCATGAACTCACGATATATTTTTAACAAACAGACGATGAGTGTTGTTATTTCGTAAATGGTTCACGAGATTCCTCAGCTCAGACTCTATTTGATTTGAATTCCTGGTTGGTAACTGAAGAACAATGTACCAATCATGTGTTCTTCAGCCAGTAGCCTTGTTCTTATAATTTCTGAAGCAGCCACTTATAGCCATATGTTTGTGAACTGAATAATTCCAAAGCAAAATTACATTGTCTGGCAGAACAAAACGTATTTACTTAAGGTCTGATAATGTGGCCTGTTCATTCTGAAATTGAGGGGACATCCTTGCCCATCATCTCTAATTTCACTCTAAAATGGAATGAAGAACCTATATTACAACACCGGTTGCAAGTTGTGTCATTCAACATTGTTAATGTTGGTGTAGAACTTAAGGATTTTGAAGATTAACCACTGCGAAGTGTTAGGAAACGATAAGCGAACAAACGATAAAAAACAATAGATCAATCACAGAATACACGAGATTTAACGTGAAAACCCTCCCAAAACAGGAGAGAAAAAACCACGGGCGCCAGCCAGCAAAATATCTTCACTATATCTGGGGTAAGGTTACATCGCCGCACGGTGGCTTACAAGAGGTATATATATGGTAGAACCCTAAAAAGGATGACGATCCATTTCGCTCCGGCCCAAGCCTCCCGGCGACGGGCCTCCGCTCCACTACGGCAGAAGCTGGCCTTTATTAAGTGCAAATGAATTTGGATCACAACTCAACACGAAGAACAATTTAATGATCAGTGACTCAGTGTTGCAACGAACCAAATGCTAGGGTCAAATCTACTTGCTAAACTTATGGCAAAGGTGTGGCTCTGAACCAAACTCCCCCTTAATGCCTTTTCCCTGACAGAATCTGTTCACTTTTGTTTTTGTTCTATGCATTCCTTTTTATGTAACCTATGCACTTTAAGCAGATACTATCATATCTTAATATCTTAAAAGTTTTAAGATATTAAGATATGATAGTATCTGCTTATGTAACCTATGTAAAAGTTTTAAGATATTAAGATATGATAATATCTATGCATTCCTTTTTATGTAACCTATGCTCTACAAGTTGCTGAATTTTTTGAGTTTGTCAAGAGAATGAAGGAAGCTTCATGAAATGGAAACATCAATGACAGGAAATCCAACAATCAGCAAATCTTGCTTCCTTGCCCAGGGGGCCTGTCGTTCCTTCCTGACAGGGGTCGCTTATCTGAATTTAGGCTGAAATCACTTACTGTTTAGCACCAAATAGCTGGAGGCACTAGGCAGTCTAATATTCCGCAGTTAGTATCGTCCTTTATTTACAAGAAAACAGTAGGAGCCTCTCCTACTGTGTTAGTATCGTCGTTGTAAAAGCAGCTCATATCCTCCAAACATTCATAGATACTGACTTCAACTGTATATCAGCTCAGTTCATTTCTTCATATTTATGAGATTATCTGAGTTGAAGATCATATTGAAATATTTTCCAAAACTATTATCTTAATTTGTAATAATCTAAATTATCATCAAGATGGATGGGTGCCAGAGGTAGGATTTACTTCATCCTTTAATTATCCGTAGGTTGTTTTGATGGTTGTAGCATTGCACTAAAATTGCATCTGATTCTTGGTGATCCACCTCGTATGTTCTGAACTTTTTGAAAGGCATCTACAGACTGTGCAGTCCAATCTTCACATGAATACAAGAAACAAAGTACTACTAGGCTTTGTAGTCAAGGTATCAAGTCAGGTTCATGAAAGATGCCAACAAGTAAACTACAGGCTTCTCAGTTTGCTTCCAAATTTCCAATAGGTAGTGTACCTGGTTATTGAGTGATAATTTTCAGGTCTTCAATTACTGCACATGGAAAATAAACAGGAAGATGGGAAAGTCCTTTCTTACTTTGTAATTTTTTTAAAAATAACATTGTAATTCTTTCTAAAATAAAATACAGATCTCTTCTGATGACTTCTGGTATTTTTTTTTTCACTGCAGGTAGCCAAAATTCTCTGGTTGGCATTACTTCTCAAGAAAAATGGGGAACTGGTTGCCCTTACTGCACACTTCGACACATGTGAGAGCACTCTTTATAACAAAGTACTTATTCACCAAATAAACAAATTTACTCTTTAATTACCAGACGTTCTCTTGTTGATGCACACTTGCAGGGATGTGATGGATTGGAAAGAACAAAGCTGGATAAGAACATGCATGAAACTATGAAAGTGCAAAGCTGGCCACACGTCGGAATCACAAAAATGCCTCCTTGCCATCTCACACAGTGCCAAATGCAAGCACAAGCCCAGATCTCTGACAATGTACGTATCTCTACGACCCATCACTGTACTATCCTTCTAGTACTGTACATATATCCTGCATGGCTATCTACCTGACCTATCATCTCATTTGGCCCTTTCTCTAATCCTATCCTGACAAAAAAAAGAGTTGCACAATTGCATTTGCCTGCATCACCCCATTCCAATCCTTCCTTGCCATTTTGCAGGTCGCTTTTGAGTAAAGATTCTTCAGCATGGATCTGCCGGCCTGTCCCTACACACTTTTGTTGCTTCCTGTTATCAGTGGTCAGTGCCATTGATAAGTGCATTGGGTGCCTAATTAAAAACTTTGGCAGGAGGGAGAGACACTCCAGGACAGGCAGATGCAACTCATCAGCGACTAGTAGCTGGGCAAAAAAAATAATCTTGCATCTCTCCATGAATGATTTGTTTCTGCATATGCATTTGCTGCATGGCCTACATGCTTTTCACCAGATTCATACAAAATTTAAGCCAATGCAGAGTCACATCGCCATTGTCTTCTTGTGTACCTTGATGGTGATGAACAAGTTAGGTATGTGGTGCAGCGATGACAACGAAGCTGCCAACCATGCATGTTTGGGGGCAGGAGGGAGATGTGGAGCCGCAGGTAGAAGCTGGCAGCTAGCAAGGCTGTGCTGGCAATTTTTTTCTATTAATTACTCTAAATCGGCTATTTAAATTACTCCATACATTCTAAAATATAGCAACTTCTAATATTTAATATTTAATTTTTTTTAAGAATATAACAACTTCTTCACTTTGCTCACTCACCATATAACAACTTCTTCCTATGCTCACTCGCCTTAATCAATCACAACCATTTTCTCACCCTCCTTTTTATCTTAATCAATATGAAAAGAAATAGTTCAAAACGGTAGTAGAAATCAATATAAACCGTTCATCTTTTCTAATTCAATAGACCATATCTATTTACACTGTCATCTCAATTGTTAGTAGATAAAGATACTTCTACAAAAAAATTTTAGAAATGCTTATATTTTGACAAAAAGTTGGTGCATACTTTGCAAGTGCTTTTTACTGGAAGTTCTACTCAAGGACAATATAATTAACTTAATTGTATTATAATTTTAAATTTTTAAATTATAGTTATGAATATATTATTTGCCTTAATACTTTTCAATTTTAACTTAATAATTCTAGAATTTACAGTTAATAAATATAAATAAGTTGTAATTGTTGCCATGTATGTAGTCTTAGTTTTAGTCTTTTCTAGATTAAATAGCTCCATTGAAAATAACAAATACAAAATCGTGTTTGATTTAATTCCTTATAGTATGTTGATAAATAATTAATCAAGTCCTGGTCTTAACTTGATTTGGGGTCTTAATTATGTTGTTTTTATTATTCAATAACTCTGAAATTTGAATAATAAGGACTCCCTCCTTTCAAAAATATAACCAACTTCTAAAACTCAAATTTTATTCCAAATATAGCAATCAAATACTTGTAAAAGTTTACTTTTACTACTAAACTACGTATACTACCCCCACTATCATTTAGCTTTATTATACCCTCAACTACTCTGAGCCTATTCCTCACCCATCCCGAGTAGGCAACCAATTCTTTTTATCCTGCTACTTAATATATACCCATACCCAAGGCTAAAACTTGCTATATTTTGGGATGGGGAAATATCAAGTTGTATTTGACTTAAAGTATTAATTTAGTGATTTTGGAAATTCAAAATTGATAATTGCAAGTCGTATATGATATAAGATCTTATTTTGATTTGAGCTCTCACCTATATGGATGGCTTGATTTATTTATTGCTTCTTATTAATGTGGGAATTTGCTTGAAGTACCATATAGTACTATAGATTATATATATATATATATATATATATATATATATATATATATATATATATATATATATATATATATATATATATATATATATATATATATATATATATATTACTAAATTATTTTTTTTTGAAAATAAACATCTCTCCTATCAATATATATTTGTGTGCATAAGAGCAGGTACAATAGCAGGCTATAAACCAGCTGCAAACATATTTTAAGGAGATAAATAAGGAGAGAGAAGAGCAGCGGGCTACAGATTTGTAGCCAGCTGTAGTACGGACTCCAAGACACAATGTGTGTATGATAAGTGGGACCAGGTATTAATAGTGTACTATGTAACTATTGTATGAATGAGCTATTAGATTGACTATAGATAAAGAGAAAATCCCTTATATACCCCTGAAATTTTACCTAATCCCTTCTATACCCTTGAATTTTGCTTACTTCCTTGTGTACCCCCAAAATTTGATTTTGATCCCTTGCATACCCCTCCCGTCAGTTGACTGTTAGTTGACTGTGTATTTTCTATAAAAATGACCATTTTACCCTTGGATGAACAAAGAAATTCATGAATTACATTATTAAAAATATAAAAGCTTCTCGCATGAGACTATTATAGTTATGAGTTTGTTGTGCGATGTATTATTTATTCCAAAAAATATTTTTAGATAATGAAATAAAAAAATACGTATTTATTTTTTTAAAAGAAGTCATAAAAATGAGGAGCATTCATATAAAGATAGGACTACCCATGTTCACAACATTTTTTTTATGAATGCTCCCGATAAAAAAATCCATTGTCTTATTAAAATTTCAAATAAAAATTTAATTTATTACATTTATTTTATTTTTAAAATTTATGTCAAAATTTTCTGCACTAATTATTTAGTCTCATTAGTTTTATAAAATACACATACTGTGCACTCAAATAAAATTTTCAATTGTTTTTGGAGCTTATATTTAAACCTAAAGCATCAAGGGTAAAAATGACATTTGCAACCAAACGTAACAGTGAAATGATGGAAAATGTAACGGTGGGGGCATACAAGGAATCAAATTGAAATTTCAGGAGTATAGAAGGGATCGGGTAAATTTCAGGGGTATGAAAGGGATTGAGTGAACTTTCAGGGGTACACAGTAAATTTACTCATAGATGAATTGGAGCTAGTAGTTGGCTATACTATTAAACTTGCTCTAAGATGCGTACCTTTTAGACTCATAGAGTGCTTTTCAGTTGGAATATAATGACATTAACTTCTTGATTGCTTTTCAGTTGGAATGACATTAACTTTTTGATTGAGCAGTTACCCATGACGTTTTGAACTATTTATGGAGGAAACTAACTAGCTAGCTAGTGCAAGATCGGTATATGCTGCGTAGAATTGATCATTTGACTGTCTTCATACTCTTTTGGAGGAATATTCTGCAATAAGGTGAGATGCTGAAGCTAATAACCATTTCAGACAAGGCTAATGCATATGGTAATGTGGGGCCCAGATGTTGTAATGGCGGCAGAGATCAGGCGCTAACCACTGCATCAAAAATCTGAAAATTAATTAAGCATCGGTAGCTTACGCAACAGTGAACAGAAAACCTGACACTCTTATATATATATGATTTGCCAATGTCCACTTTATGCAAACGTTGACTGTCATATTTTTTATGGCACTATGTTATTCTACAAATTTTTGCAGTTCACATCATGTCGTCGTCCCTGTTAATTATTAGAAAATCAAACAACTCATGTTTAGTACTGAAGATAAAATACACAAAGCATGTGATTGAAGACATTAGATGGATATGTTCATGAACAACTGGATCTAGCAAATATACAATTAGTGTGTCGACATTCTGACTTGTTTGCACTGGTGTTGCGTGATCCATGCATCTCACAATTAATTGTAACTGATGGTGGGTGTCAGCGGTATAATTCTCTGACCCGGTTGATAGAAGATGATGAATAATAATACGTGGAGTAATTAATTAAATTAAAACAACGACGACTAGCTTAATAAACATATAATTGACGAACTAATTAAGTTGTATTTTCTTGTGAATACCATATGTGATAAGGATGTTGCTGATCTATATCTACAGGTACTGTAATTTCTTAAACACATGGGTAGCTTGTGTACAAGTATATACTAGTACATTACTAATACTAATGGGTAGCTTCTTTTTGGCACTTGTTGTGCCGGTTCACAGTGCCAACGGGAACTATCTAGGACCAATATTGATATGTTTGGAAAGCAGAAAAATAAAACAGGGAAAAATAGAAATATAAAACAAAGGAATGTACGTGTAAAATAGAGAAGTAGAGAAAACAAATGAATTTAGTTCGCTGGGGGGTTGTGGATGGTTACAAATGATTCGGTGTTTGAAAACATACTCGTGAATTATCCTTTTGCAGGCCATTTAATTTATAAATCTAAATCCTTTGCATAGAAATGGAGCATCCTGCTAGGGGAAGAAGATCAAGTGCTTTTGGAAGATTGGTGTAAGGTTATCCAGGAGAAGTTCCAGCAAGTGAGACCACGGGTTCTAGCTAGTTTCCCTTCGCTCCATTCCTATAATCCAAACTGTATGCTATAGTAAAATTTACTGTAGTTTCCTCTAGGTTCCTTCCCCCTCCCCTCCATTTATATCCTTCAATCCAAACAGCAAGATGCAGCAGATGAGTGATAATAATGTGAGAAATTGCATATATATGCAGTTCCAATGACAATGAGTAATAGTAGTAAAAACTGTTGTCTCCAGAATGTCTGGGATTTAGCAGGCAGCACGAGTATCTCGTGGTAGGGTGTAATTTTGGCAATGCATTGTTGCGCTCCATGTGCCAAACCCAAAAAACTTACAGAGATCTCTCTGGCATACATCGATGTTGACAAAAGGTAATGATCAATTGGGCTTATAAAAATTTTACTTGGAATATGAATTAATATTCCTAAATATAAGTTTTAGCAAACCCTAGCTAATTGGTGCTAATCAATTAACACTAGCAATCTTGCACACTGCCTAAAAAAGGAAATCTTGCACACTATCTAACGTATTGAGATACAGAAAGTAATTAAATTGGGCATATGTATATATAGAAAATACAGAGATGTATATGTGCCATCTATTTTGTAGCTGGCTGATTTTGAATCAGCTATTCGATTTAGCTACTAACTAATTTTTCATGAACATATTTCCCGAATGGATGTTTTACGAAAAAACATTTAACATAGAAATTTGTAATAGTTAACATGCACTCAATTTATCGTGCACTATATAAGCTGCCTAGGAGAGATATTAGCTGGTACTCCCCTATTCCTCGAATCCTAGTTGAGACGAGTAGTACGTGTTGTTCTTGCTATATAACAATTTTGTTTAGAGACATTATACAAATACAAGTACTCACAGTGTGCGCGCACTCATCTTATTTCTATGAACACACATACATACACCCTACCTCTATGAGCATCTCGAAAAAACTAAGCTGACAAATCTTGCGATTGACAAAGTCAGTATGGACACCTTGTTATCAATGGATACAGTCTACCACTGAAAAAATAATTAGCCGTAAATGTGAGCACCTGTATCTAAAAATTAGAACTTGAACCCGGGTGTGTTGATTCCACCACAAGAAACCTAATGAATTGAGTTACACTCACTTCGTTGCTACATAACAATTTGTTCGTCTATCCAAATACTTAATTATATTTATTTTATCTAAGGCTATGGGAAAAGGCAAGGTTCGTTTGCGCGCATTTAAAAAAGTTACAATATGTTCTCTCTTAAAAAATAAACACTGCCACATAAACCTTCATTAATGTTTGTTGAGAAGATTAATCAGTGTTGGTTTTCTAACAAGCACTACTTTTCGGTTCCCCAAAGAGCTCTACTCTTTGGCATTGATGAGTGGGTAGCATTTGTGGTCGGTTATAAAAGAGTTCAGATCGGGAGAATCGGCTCATTTGAGCCAATGCTTCAAGCGCCTCCCCGATATCCACATACGCATCCATACCCCCTAATCAATCCTTATATAGGGCTTGTTCGTTTAATCCCTAAGAGATCATTGGAGGGGATTGATGGGAAATAATTCCACACCATAACATATATGGAATAAATCCCCTAAAAATCCTCCTCAATCCCTTAGTGGGAGGGATTAGCCGAATAAGGTCTCAAAGATCAATACAAACATGTTCATTACATCACATATAACATTACATTGATTCAGTACTAATCATCATTCCCCATTATCAAGAACAATATTTACAATATCGTACCGCCTTCTCCCCCTCCTCTTCCCTCCTCCCCTCAGTCATCGCCTTCTTCTCCTATAGCTCCTACGGTCACTACACACCAGATCCTAAATGTAAGCTTGAGCAGGCCGCACTGGCTAGATCCGCTCGCACTGAGAGTGGGGATGGGAGCCAAGTCACTTGCCTGTCAAGCCAATATAGTCGATCTCACCATTCCCGTAAAGCCGCTCGATCTCCCTTGCCAGCCTGCCACTCCTTCATTTCGCTCGGTCTAGATTGAGAGAGAAAAAAAGACAAATGGCACATGTGGAGGGCTGAGAGAAGAGAAGAGGGAGCCAGCCTAGCGGTGACGATAGTGAGGAGGACGCGCGATAGTTCCATAGAGAGAACGAGAGGATTTAGTGAGATAGACAGAGAGATCAACCAGGAAAGGATTTTTGTTGGCCTTCAAATAATCGATCGTCCGGCTAGCTCAATCGGCTCAGCTCAGTGCAATACCCATCTATACCGATCAATTTAAAAACCGACAGAAGTCTCACAGTGTCGGTGTTTTTAATGTATAGAGTTGGATTTTTTTAATGAACCAACACTGATGTGATGCATGTATCGGTGCCTGTTCTTCCTTGTAGAGGGTGTGAGCCGTATGGGTGGATAGAACACCCTTATCAGTGCTTTTCTCAACTAAAATTAATAGATGGTACGAGCGAAGCGAGCGTAGCTCCACTGGTTAAGTTTCTTGTGGTTGAACGAGTCCACCCGGGTTCAAATTCTAGATTTGATACGGGTGCTCGTATTTACGGCTGATTATTCATTCAGTGGTAGACGACGTACCGATCGACAACGAGACACATGTGGTGACTTGGTCAGTATCAATAAATGCCGGCTCAGTCTTGCGGAGGTGCTCATAATGATAGGGTGTGTCATAGGGGTGACTGTACGCGTGTTGTGGACATCTGTGTTTATACAGTGTTTTAGAAAAAATAGGACGGTACGATTTAACAGTTGTGTAGTAGTGGAAAAGAGGGTTAATTTATCAGTGGAGTTACCTCATCACTGTTATTTTTTCTTTTGCGGTGACTCTCATACTGACAGTAATGTGCAACTTGTGCAACGCGTGAGCGAAGGGCGGCGTTTGAAAAGAAAGATATCGTCACGTACGATGTGTATCAAAACGTAGGTCTACAGTACCACATGATCGTAAGAACATTATCGCTAAGAAAAGATAATATGAGTAAAAGTCTAAAAGATTGCAAATTTGCATAATACACTCGGAAATTGATAATATGCATATCCAATCCACCAACTTGCACTAATTATTAATTATTGACAGAGATCAAACTACTGCTCCGAAGTCTATACAGTACACTACCGTACGTGTCTCTAGTTTCTGGAAAAAAAGGTACAGCTATAGTACTACTCTTCCAATACTAATATATTAATCTAATTGCTTAATTAATTAATTAATTAATAGTAGTTGATTCATCACAGAAAATTGAAGGACGTTGGCTCTGCCCTGAATTATGATAAATCATATCGTACATATAAATTACAAGGATACATGAGCCACCTCCCCTCAAATGCTTATATATTAATTGCACACCCTTGTCGATCGATCGATCTGCGAGCGATCTGGACCGCACAAATATAAACGAACGGCTCCGACGCACGCACGTGGCATCCATAGAGGATGCACATATACGTACGTAAGTACGTATATTCACAATGTACGCGTATATACGTACGTATACATACGCTATACCATACGTATGCATGTCGATCTTCTTCTTCTCTACCTTGGGAGCGGGATGTCGGCCAGGTCGTCGCGGTACGGCAAGGGCTCGTCGTCGTCGACGGCGAGGTCGCCGGCGTCGGCCTTCTCGGCGTCGACGACGGCGGCGAGGGAGGAGTCGGCGACGAAGGTGACGACGGAGTCCTTCCTGATGGTGAGGTAGACGACGGCGACGATGTAGACGAGCATGAACGGGAAGACGGCGGCGCCGACGAGCACGTTGGCGTACTTGGGGAGGTCGTTGTGGATGAGCCAGCCGACGAAGCTCGTGCTCAGGAAGTACATGTTGATGCCGATGATGAGCAGACCCAGGAACCACGAGAACACTATTATCTGCATTCAATTCAATTCAATTTATTTTTTGACATACATGACGCTAATTAATTCATTGATAGCGTCACTAAATAACCAGTCATCTTTGACGGGTGGTAACTTATATATCTTTTTAACGGGTATCGACTGATGAGCATGCGCAATTTTTATAGGTAGTATATATATATATATATACATATATATATATATATATATATACACATATATATATATACACATATATATATATATACACACACATATATATATATATATATAGCCATGTGTGTAATAATAAGAAATAAATTTACATTTGTTCAATTTTGTTGTAGATCAGTTTATTTATGGTCCTTAAAAAAGAATTACATTTTCTAATGTTGACTTGTATGTGTCTAGAAATGTTTAAGTAGAGATACAACGACATACGTAATGATCTATGTTAAATTATATTTACATTTTACTTCCATGCAAGAAAAAATATATATAGTGTACTGAAGAACTTGGCTCTTCGATGTCTGTAAAGATCAAGCAAGTACGTTACTGCATGATTTTGACACATCATGCCGACGACGCAATACATGATTAATCTCTGGTACTACTGCAAGACAGAAAAATGATGCAGGACGTACATCTTGGTCGTCGTTTTCATATGTACGACGATCCTCTATATGCATGGCTGGACCATATATATACCTGTCCTGCATTGGCCCCTGCTGTGCTATAATACTATTGCATGAGCTAGGTAGCTAATGATTCAATTCAATTCACTGCACATCTCGATCTATATTATGCACACACTGACCTATAGAACATGGTGTCCTGTAGGGGTTGCATGCATGCAGGGTGAAGGACCAGCTAGCTAGCCAACTATCATCATTAATTTATATTCTTTACCAACAATTATTGAAACTCTAATTTCATGCATGGACAGATAGATGCATATATTTATGTTACTTGTACATTTGCTGCCAATTGAGATTAAGAAACAAACTATAATTAAGCAATGCATATATATAGTGTACGATCTTACATAGATAGAGTTCTTGTGGGGCCCCATCTTGCTCTTACTGCTGCTGAACTTGAGAAGAGGGATGAGAGCAAACGGCAGCTCGAAGGACAGTATCATCTGCATGCACACAACACGTACGGATTAGGAACAATTAATCATATATATGTAATTAAGCAAACAAGAACTAGCAATGATCAGATCACTACTTTGATTTGATTTAATTATATATAATTAGTCCTTACTTATTGAGTTGGAAGCTAGTCTAGCTAGATGGTACACTGTATTATATATATGCATGGTGCTATTTTAGATCAGATTGCAAAAAAAGAAAAGATACCTAGCTAGTCAGTGACATTTTGCTAATCAGATCACTACTTTGATTTGGCAATAATCTAAAAAAAGAAGAAAAAGTGCTTTTGCTCTAATGACATATATATATGCTCTTAGTACTATGTCACTAGGTACCTAGTGGATACCCCACTACTACCTAGCTAGCTACATAAATCCGCACGATCGACTGCACACACGTGACTGTTTGGGCATGTGCAAAATTAAAAATTTAAACGCATTAAATTTTAATCGATCGGCGACACGACGGCCGGCCGGTTGCTCGCCGGCGGGCGCCGCCGTATGGCGCACGCAGTTTGCTATAGTAAAATAGTAATAATAGTAAAGATTTGCTATAGTAAATAGTAATAATAAAAATGCTGACCGAAGCGATGATGATGAGGCGGCCGGCGCCCCTGGAGCCGCCGATGATGGAGACGATGAGGCTCGGCGCGATGGCGATGGTTCTTGTCATCAGGTTCCGAAGCCACTTCCTCATCCTGATGTCCAAGAAACCCTGCACATACATGGATCATATCATATATATCAACGCGACATGATGATGATTTATCATATACTCCTTCCGTCATTAAATATTTGACGCCGTTGATTTTTCTAAACATGTTTAACCATTCATCTTATTCAATAAATTTAAGTAGTTATTAATTCTTTTCTTATCATTTGATTCATTGTTGTATATACTACTACTACTCTAGTTTTTTAAATAATATTCATAAAAGTTTTTGCATAAGACGAACGGTCAAACATATTTATAAAAAGTCAACGACGTCAAATATTTAGAGACGGAGTGAGTATATCCTGAAGATCAGTCCTTTGGAGTGAAAAAATAAATATATATTTTCGGGTCCGATTTATCCCGTAACTGAAATACGCTTCATATCATAAATAGATTATTAAGAGGAATGAGACTCGAACTAGATCGGTTAGCCCGCCAGGTAGATTAGGAAAACTAGTTGTTCTCTTTCTCAACGTTCACTTCAGAAAGAAAATTTTACGGTGCGATGGGATATCCTATTTTTTTTAATATAATTTATAGAGTTTCGTTAGCATATTTTTATTAATCAATTGGTTTTCTAAGTATATGTAAACAGTAAAATCGCTGGTTATTGATGAGACTGCACCGTGAAATGGACTAGACCAAAAGAGCGGAGAAATATGGACGAAAGTGGTAAGTAGTGGCAGCAAGGTAGCGTCTTAATTCGATCTGACTTTAACAAAAACATATGGTGAAATCCGACGAGGATCGCCAGATTACCTAATTAATAAAGGAATATTATATCACTAAATATTCGTGATGTAAACAGGATTAGGTGTGCACCCCTACAATTCGTCAGTTAACCTCCATAATTGAACGGATTAACAAATTAATTATGTGGCAGCTAGCCGTTTAATTAATTATAGTTCAATCATTTAATTACGCGCTAAGCTAGCTGGTGATGTACAGGTACAGGTACAGTTAAGTTAATTAATTTAATTAATTACCTGCATGATGTACTGTCCAGCGTATGTGCCGGTAATAGTGGAGCTCTGCCCAGATGCCAACAGTGCCACGCCGTACACGATCGCACTCGACTTGCCCAGCACGTTCTGAACCACATAAAAAAATTGACGTCACAATTTGACCATAAATTAGTTACTCCTCCTATTCAAAAATATAAACATATCTAATAAAGTTATTATATTTTAGGACGGAGAAATCGTGTAGACTAATTCGGTATTATTGTGGTTAATTAAATATTGATTAAATTGAACACATACAAGCTAGTACTACGAATCTGAATAGATTTCTATCTGTAGTACTAGGATACGTCTAATCCATTTAAAAATTTTTAATATTAAGGAGTAGGAAGTAATAATGAATGAATGACCTTGAGAAGGAAGGAGGAGGTGTCGAGGCTGAGGTTGGCGCACTTGTCGGCGTCCTCTTGGGAGAGGTTGGCGGAGGAGCAGGCGGTGCCGGAGACGGAGACGACGGCGATGTTTATCAGCAGCGCCACGAACAGCGCGAACCCGCTCTCGTACAGGAAGAACCTGCACCCGTCCTACGTGGCAATTCACACACCATATAGTACATATTAATTATTAGCCTGGATCTTTGTTCGGTTTCTTTCCATGCATGAAAAAATTCTAAGCTGAATCCAGTGGTACTGGAGCCCGAAATTATAGAAGATTAGTGCTAAAATAAAACTTAGCTAATAAAGTATTGGTTTTCTATGAAATTTACATGTTAATTTAATAAAATTTAAACAAGATTTAAGAGACAGGACTAGATCGAGTTCATGTCCTAGCTACCCTATACCTATCTCGATCTGCCCAGGCTGAATATAGCTACCTTGATTCCTCTGACTGATGCCGGTGTCTTCCTCGATAGCACCAAGGCAGAATGCAAGAACAGATTGTGGCTGCATATATATAAATGCATGCAGTAGTTAATTAACTGATTAGTTGTATGAATTAATTGATTGATTGTTGCGTATGTATGTATGTATGTAAAAGCGTACGGCATGACAAGAGCTCCGAGGAGGGCAATGGCGTCGGCGGTGGCGCCGTCGCCGTTGAGCCTGGGGATGAAGAGCCCCTTCATCACCTCCTTCGCCGGCGGCTTCACGATGCTCAGCTCCCCGAAGAAGCACGCCGCCATCACGAACACCAGCATCGATATCAGAAACTCCAGCTTCCTCACCTGTTTTTTTTCAAAAAAAATTCATCAATCAATTTTCATGCAGTTCCACAGTCAGAGAAAAAAAACTGAATAATGTACATATAATATGCCATTTGAGTACTTGACAATCGATCCAACTAGCTAATTTCATATACTATTCCATTTTTATAATCGTTTCTTTGAGTGCATCCTACGCTAATGCTTGTGATACTAAACAAAAACAACTTACAAAAAATAATTTATACCCCGTATTTTTGGAGGCCAAGAAGCAGTAGAGTGCTGGTGCCGGTGATGAGGACGCCGACCCACACCGGAATATGGAACAATATGTTGAAAGCAAAGGCCGTCCCTATAACTGCATCCACCAAAATTAACAACATCAAACGACATGTAATTAATTAATTAATTATAATCACATCGATCTGTACCTTTCTATCTGTTGATCGATCTATCTATCTATCTATATATCACCTTTGCTATCATCATGTGAGGTATCTTCCATAACTAGTTTAATTTTTTTAAAAAAGAACTTGCATGCATGATCAATTAAAAAGGCAATTTACAACGGTTGAGGTTAACTAATCCCGATCAGCAAAGCTTCGCGCAGCTCCGTTTTGCAACTGCTACACCACTGATCTCTCTTCCATGTTGCTAGATAGATAGATATTTAGATATTGTTGTTATTGTTTAAACACACATGGATGTATACAGGACAGGACAAATGTGAAATGACAAGAGGGTGACAAAATAGTTGTTTACTAATCTGCGTAAGATGATGAACGTACTCACCCAGTGTTTAAAATCTAATCTTGATGTGCATCATTGACACTTTTATGGGAAGCTACTGTGGACGTGGTCACTCCTCTAAACAGCTAAAACGCGCATTTGCTTATGTTTGAAACAGATTATTCAACAGATATATTATTGGTACATATTATCTACCTTATTATATGGATGAATTAAATATTTTTTTAAAAAATGGCTTAGAACTTGTATTCTATGCAATATCGCAGAATATATTTTTTTTAGAAAAACATATTTACTAGCTAGAGACATGAAAGAAATAATATGTGAGAATAATCTGGTGAGTAGCTGAGAAGAACGTGGCTTGATGGTGATTGGTGAGATATTAATTTGCCTATGTTTGTGGATTAGGAATTCCAGTATGTAGGCCCGTACGGTTGGAGCTACATATGCTAGCCAGATCAACTTGTTTTCTTCTACTGTCAGAGAGCTTAAACTGAATTAATTAATTAGCTCAAAGTCAAAGATGGTGACACTGTTAAACACAAGTAGTTTAATAAATTAATTATTCAGGCTGGACCGTGTCAAGTTGTTACTAATAAGTATATACCTTCTGGGATATCTGCAGCGATGACGGCCAACTCTGCCAGCAGCCATAGGAAAATCTTGACGAACTTGGGGTACTCACTCTTGCAGATCTCAGCCAGATGCCTCCCTAGGATGTAAATTAATGCCGGCCATATATTAGCACTTTATCAAGTTGGTAATTACAGTTTAATTGCGTGTCATTTAGTCACCTGTAACCACTCCAAGATTAGCTGCTAGCGACTGTATGATAAGTGCGAAGATGAGTCCAATCAGAATCACCCAGAGCAGCTGCAAATTGAAACAACACAATGGACAGAAAAGCACATAGAAATCAATTAATGGTGCAGATTATTCACTTTTCTCTTTTCTCTAGATGATGTGAGAGTGAGATACATATGCACTGGGGATTAAAAGTGGTTCTGAAAAGTTTGTCAATTTGGAGAATTTGATGGAGCTAGCAGATGAATTAATGGAGTGTGAGTCTGCGAGGGACAAGGAAAGGGACGAACACCTAGAAAGCATGAAAGTTACTCATGCTTTCAGTCATTCAGTGCGTAAACAGTAAAATAAAGTCGACTGTACGTACCTCATATCTGTGGTTGGCTCCGGCTTGCAGATCGGTTTCCACTGTTTCATTTTGTGACAAAATTAACAGTTACAATCCAGAGTTTGTCAAAATAAAAGTTTCAGTTGAGAGAGAGAGAGAGAGAGAGAGAGAGAGAGAGAGAGAGAGAGAGAGAGAGAGAGATTCTCACAATTGCCAGGATCCAAGTAGGCTAAAGACACCATGAATCCAGGACCAACATGGGCAAGGAACCTTTTCCATGCAGGCTCCTGTACACAATTTACCAAAACTGAGAAACTAACAAAAAGAAACACAGACATAATTGAGGATCCAATGTTCCATCAGTCCTTAATTACCACATACACACACACACATGAACATTCATGAGCAATGAATGCCATGCCAGGAAGTACTCTCAAGATCTATCTACATTAAGCTCTGCTCTTGCTTCTGCAGTTACAGTGAACAACTGTCCATGGTGACAGTGGAGTGCTTACAAGAAGACAACTTTGTGATAATTAAGGTAGCAACTGACCTTCATTAGCAGCTGATCATCTGCGTCGAGCTTCTTGGCATCTTGATCATGTGCCGCACTAGCTCTCCAGCTGATGCTCCCTCTCTCACTGCTCTCTCTCTCAATCTCCATTGTTGCTTCCTCTCTTAGCTTCTTCAGGCTAAGCTAGAGCTAAGCTAGAGCTCAGGCTAGCTGGAAGTAGACGAAGAAGAGAATGGTGGTAGTGACGAACTCTCAAGCCACACCCTCCTGTCCTACTTATACACAAACCATGCAAGTATGCAGCCAAATTAACTTGGTGTATGCATGCGTCAAATATAATTTTTTAAGACATGAATAAAAAAAGGAGGAAATTAAAAGAGAAAAAAAATGTGGGGGCCTCCATGTACGTACGGCGTACGTAGAGAAAGCAGAATTAAGAGAGGGGAGAAAGCTCCATTTGGCATCTCCATGGGCACCAAACAGCTTCCTTTCATTGAGGGCATGTCTTAATCTTTTATTATCCAAATGTGTCACACTCGCTAAATATTCATCTGGGCTGTACCTAGGGGAGCCACAGCTTGTTTTGTCCCAAAGCATGGCTAGCTTTAAGCATTTAGTTAATTAATTAATATGATTAGCTTTTGTGTTTTGTGTGTGTCATCACTGATTAGAAAGCAGGAGGGTTATGGTGCCAGGGCCACTATTAATTTGGTGTGGATTTAATTTGGTGGTTTAATATTAATTAGGTGCAAGATCAGTGTCATTGGTTGGGAAAATAGGGATTTTGGTCTAGCTAGCTGGCTAGGTTCCTATACGATTTACTACTTTAATGAGTGTGTTATGCCCTGTGTGCAAAACCTCTTGTGTTCTAGAGGGGAATTGAATGAGAGCCATATGTCGTGCAAAAAGCTTGGTGCCATTGTTAGTTCATTTCTAGAAGAGCAAGAATTAACTAGTAAACTAGAAACTTACATCCAACAAACAGAGTAATTAATTTTAAGATATGCAGTTTACTTGTACACTCAGAGAGCAACAAAGAGCTAAGGTAGAAGTCAATACTATAGTTATGACTTATCATGCATGGATATGTATGCTATAACTAACTTTGCAATCAATCATTAGACCTGACCATTTCTATGGGTACCCTATTCATATAATATGTTAGCTTGCCGATAATGAATAAGGCCAACAAGAACCCAGGCAAAGATTGTGTTAGTTAGAACACTGTAATTGACAATCCTGCCTGCTCATTACTTAATGATGGGTGGTAAGAATGCAGAAAACAGTGGAGTTAACCTCATCAATTTGCCACCAAGCATTTACTCCATCCCAAATTACAAGCTGCGGTTTGACTCGAGACAGTGCTCTTCAACAACAAAACTTTGAAGTGTATTATTATCAATAATGAAACCAACATCATATTAAAGTACATCTAGGTACTAGTCTAACAATACCATATTTATATCACTAAACCTTATATTGTTAGACTAAATGTTAGTCAAAACTAATGAAGTTTAAATTTTAAAATATATGCGCGCCTTATATATAATTTAGTACGAAGAGGAGTTTATACTGTTTTTTGTAAATAAACAGCTGTGAATTTTTCTTTCATCTAGAAAAGGCTGAGGCAGAAATTAATAAAAGGAAAGGGAGAGATGGGAGATGAAGATGACCAAGATTACAAAGAACCAAAGAAGTGCTATAGCGATGTGATTATATATATGGAGGATATATAAGGAAAACAAAGCGCGCCACACAAGAGCTAGCGGTGATGGACCATCATCCAACATTGCAAGGGACGATGGCTCATGTTCTGCAGTATCTGAAGTTTCAACGTCTTAGTGGAGTACTGACTTTGAGGGTTCAGTGGTACTTCAGACACAGGAAAGCCCAACAGGATGGATAGATAGCAGCCGGCCGTGCTAGTATCATATCCAGGGTCTCTACCGATGGAGATGTGAATAATATGTCCACTGTTTTGAGGGCTATGGAGGCTATAGCGGCTGCTATCTGATCGTTTGAGCAACGGCTGATAAACCTTGGAAAAATTATTGAAACATGAAAATGGATGAAAAAACTTAAAAACAACTTTAAAATTAAGTTTTAGAATTTAAATTTTAGTTATGTACCACTGATAAACTAATAAGTAGATGATAAGAGTTTCTAGGAGGAGGAGAGGACTGTTGGGACAACGGCCCAGTAGTTGTGGGAGTTGCGTTCGTGATGGCTATAAAAGTAATTAGGTGATTCCCCGCACTTTACTGCGGGAATTACTAACCAATTCTAAATATATATTTTTCAACAATCAACTAGGAGTAAAAAGAAAAAAAATAATAAAACATCAGGGATTATCAGTACTTATCATGAAACAACAAATGATACATGCGCTTAAATGTGGAACATATTAATAAGTATATGTTAAATTTTATAAAAATGATGGATAGATTTATTAAAATATTGTGCAAATGATGTGACTGGTGATAATTGGATATGCTTGCATATTGATTTGTAGAATTAAATAAATTATAGATGATGTTTTATATTTGCATGGGGTTAAATATATAATTGTTGTTAGTGGGTGATGATGTGACATGGTTGAATGTTGAACTTTAGATTTATAACTTTACAGCATAGATATGGCGGAATCAAACTCACCAAGTGTATATTGAGTTACATGTACCGACTAATTCATTTCAAAAGAGGTAATGAGAAATGATAATTCTCTAACAGTATTCTCACGTGGCATATAATTTACTTAGTTACATCTTACATGCACCAACAACCACGGATCAACCCAAAAAACAATCACTTACTTCTGCGGTCACGACTAATAAGCTAGGAAAGACAAACAATTGTGCAGCATGACCACCATGACCATGACGGGTGAGATGGACCTGTGTCCACGACATTGTGCAGCAGCCCCGGTCGTCCACGGGCACGGTGGTCATGCCAATGTCTACGACCGGCCTCTCTACACCCCCTTGGATGTATGCGGTCAATAGTGGAATGTACATAGTCAATGGTTGTGATCTCTTGCATTTCTGGGGCAACCCTAGCAGCCCTGGCCTGCTAGCTCGATTGCGTCTGTCGGTGATATGGGCCCAGGGTACCCGTGCTGAAGGGAAAAATCATTTCCCCCAGCCATGTGGCCGTGCGTCCCGGATCCCCCGTCGGGGGGTCAGGCGTGCGGGCAAAAAATGGACAATAGATGCCTAGGGGCCTCGGGGTATCCCGTCGCACCCCTCGGGCCTCCACTCCGAGGCCCTCGTTCGGCTACCACGTGGCGGCCGAGTGGACGGAGGTAGGGGCGCTACCAGGCGCATTTATGGGCGGCGCCCCAACCGCCCCCCGTCGTGTTTAATGCGGCGTGGCTGGTCGTGCGCCGCCCAGCAGTTAGACGTGCATCAGTCGCCTTGACCGGGCTATGACCGGATGGGATAGGTGGCAGCGCACCCACGTCTTGCCCTGTGTCAGACAGCGTGGGGGCGGGTATGCCCCGTCCCATCAATGGCAGGGGATCGATGTTCGACCGGTACATCCCATGCGCTTGAGCCCACAAAAGTCTCCAGGAATTTATGAGGGAATGACAAGGGATGTCCCCAGTGTCAGGCGAAGGATGGCGCTAGGGCCCACCTGAGGACGAGCGGCCGCCTTGCTTTTAGCCTAAGGCATGGGTGGCAGCTCGACCCAGGTTGATGTGGGCCCCTCTCCAGGACCGAGATGTGTAGAGGCGGTGTATGTGGTATCCCCTTGAACTATAAAAGGAGGACCTTGCCCACCGAGCAAAAGGAGGACTCTGGGGAGTTTGAACCTTAGGAGAAGACTAGCCAACCGTCTCTTTGGGGTTTTAGGTCTCTTGTAACAGCATAAATAGAAATCCACACATGAGTTGGGTATTACGCTTCCTAACGGCCCGAATCTGGATAATCCCTCGTCTACCTCTTGATTGTCATCCACCGCACTAGCTTGATGCACGGTCAAGATACGCTCTCGATCATCGCGCCCTATCCCCTGGCCGAACTCACAAAGAGGGGTCTCACGTCCTCCCGCTAGAGAGGATCTCTCCTCGACAGCGTCTCTCCCGTGTGGCTGCCACGTGCAACAACCAACATGTTTTAGGCTCCATTCGAGATCGAGCTGAAATGATGAGCTTATATATGGCACATAAAACAAGCTTAAGTCAATCCAGAACGAGCAGTGGAGAGGTCGTTGAGGGCATCAGGACTCAGGCGAGTGGACAGCCGTGACGATGGCGGCTGAGCATGGTCCCATGGTGTGACTTGTAGGTGGTGCCAACCAGCAACGAGGAGGACTAACGTGGCAGGAACGTGGCAGGCAAAGGCACAGCCCCAGAGGAGAGAGAAACATCGGTAGTGAGCTCCGATCGTAAACTGGTGAGCGCGTCAATCTATGTTTCGGGACAAGGGGGTTCCATTTTTCCTAGAATTTATTGACCGATGTGGAGCGGAGGTAGGCTAACAATGATGTTATGAATCTAGAGAAAAGGCGGCCATGGCGGTCATGCATGGCAAAGAAGAGGAAGGAAAAGTTGAGAGCGAATCCTCACCAAGGCAATGTGGTACTACTGGCACAATGGAGCAGCGAGAGAAGCCTAGTGTTGTAGGAGATGCACAAGCCATGGTGCGGGAGTGTCCCAATGCTCGATGATGACATTTCAGAACTTAAAGGCTTACATGTGGGCCCCATGTACAAAAGAGAGATAGAGATAGAGAGATGAGAAACCTAACATGTGGGTCTAAGCTAGGGTATTTCAAAACTTTCATATGGTTTCTCAATCATATTCAACCATAAATTAATATACAATAGGAACGGTGACGAGCTGATTTTCGCGTTTACAAAGTGCTTTCCTCTAAAAGTTAATTCATGCGATGTTTTATAAAGCTAAAACCACGAAGTCACGATGCTCGGTAATAAAATTATCTATGATCTTTGGAGGTCACACAACAATAGCCCGTGACAGATGATTTATCATGCATGCATAAGTATGCTTAGTTGCTAGCTAACTTTTAACTTGAATAAGAAGGCGGCAACAAGTATCCACAAATTATGGATGTTATCTAATTAGCTGTTCTGCTCATGATTTAGGGTGGTGCTAATGGGCGGGTGATCGCCCACAACGATCACCCCCACCCCCCTAAATACACTCCTCTCCCCCTTCCTCCTCCCCTTCTTCTCTTCCTACTACACCATAAATTTTAAAAAAAATAAAAAAACAAAAGTTAGAAAAATTTATGTATAGAAATACTATCTATAAAAAATATTTGAATTCACATTCAAATTCAAATTTAAATCGGATATATAAACTTTTGACTTATAAACTTTGGGTCTATAAACTTTAGGTGTATAAACTTTAGATGTATAGAAATACTATATATAAAAACTATTTGAATTCAAATTCAAATTTGAATAGGATATATAAACTTTTGACTTGTAAACTTTGAGTCTCTAAACTTTTGGTGTATAAAATTTAGATGTATAGAAATACTATATATAAAAAATATTTAAATTCGAATTCAAATTTGAATTGGATATATAAACTTTTGACTTATAAACTTTGGGTCTCTAAACTTTATGTGTATAAACTTTAGATGTGTAAACTTGAGGTGTATAAATTTACTAAAATAGAAAAGTAATGCGGTGCTAAAATAGAAAACCACGTGGAAGAGGGGATGATCTATGTGGGGAGGGGACCGATCGTGCCCAGCGATCGATCGCCGGTTAGGACTTTCGCATCATTTAATTTGCCGCAGAGCATGCGCACATGCCACATGTTAATTCTACCATCTTCCCGTTTTCTGAATTCCGACGACGATGTGCTTGCATATATATGCTACAACGATAACTTCCAAATTAGGCCAATTGATCTGTTCAATTAATTATATGCACGCACTGAGTTAATTAACTGTATGGACAGTAGTCGATCAATGGAATGTTCTTGGTAGCTAAGCTAGGTTAGATGAGACAATTGTAATGCCCCCTTCGAATGCCTAAGTTAATTAATTAGAGATATGAATAATGTAATTAATGTCAACACGCATGTTTGTTTATTTGTACTAGCTCCTTGAACTTTGAAAGATATGAATTGTATAGCCTTTTTGCCAACAATTAATATAGGCATGTACTTGATGAGGCTGTGTAAAATGTCATGGGATTGACATATAGGGTGTGTTTAGTTCCTTAAAAAAATTGGAAGTTCGAAAAAAGATAGAAGTTTAGAAAAAAAAAGTTAGAAGTTTACGTGTGTAGGAAAGTTTTTATGTGATATGATGTGATGGAAAGTTGGGAATAGGAGGAAAACTAAACACGGCCATAGTATATTCCTATAGACAAATGGTAGAGTAGTCCAAGTGTTCGTAGTACTAAGGGCTACGAGGGCCCTCAGCCCTAAGTACTCTTACCATTTGTCACGTAGCACGGTGTACGGTATACCATATGGTCTAAAGATACACGTACAACAGCTTCATGCTGTCGTCGAATGGGAGAAATGACATGCTTGGTGCTTTCGATCTCCTGCTCATCGAGGGCAAATGCTTTCTGTATTGAGATTTTGAACTAATTATAACTTAAGAGCTATAGTTTGATTTGTTTGCAGTTCACAACCACTCCTCAATCACCATATATATATATTTGATAACTCTATTCTACATCTCCTCTCCCCTTACCTCCTAGCGCAGCCCAACCCATCATTTCCCCTTCGTCCCTCCACCCCCTCTCTATCCCTTTCTTCCTATACAGTAGAAACCCACTACAACAATTATTGCTATAAAGCGTATAAAGCGTGCACCACATTTTAGCATATCATTATTTATTCCGAGCCATCGTTGAATTGTTCTGCATGTCTCCAAATCAACAATATCGCAAAGTTGGGTTGGCTGCCATCAAATTTTTTAGCCCCGCCTAGATCACGCACGCTTCTACTGTGAGGGAAAAAAACCCAAAGCGCATCTGCATCAGCGATGCCTGCACGGGAGAAATTCGCGGTGAACCAGGATGACTGCGGCATGGAGAGTGGTGACACGTGCGCGGCTGTTGCCCTATCACCTCTCTCACTTTCCCTCTCGTTAGCCCGATTGGATGCCGCTCCACCATGTCGTGCCTCAGTTTATGTCTCTTCTTTGTTTCCTTAGAAACCGCCATCAAAATTCATCGGAAGTAATAGCAGCCACCTTTTCCTCTTCCCCTCTTATTTTATTGTTCTCCTCCTCGATAACGCCCATGTCCAATGGTTGTTGACATCTTGGAGGTCTCCTAGCTACATGCCTTGCTACTATTTTCTTGCCTGCATGACTGGATCTGTGCGCTAGATAACTAATTTGGTGATTGCCCAAGTTTTTCTTTTTCTACTGCCACTGGCCAGTTGGGGTATGGGATCAGCTCAACTTTGCTTTGGTCATCTCAGCGCTTATTCTTTCCTCCATCTTCACAGATAATTATCAGATAGTACGTTATTCGGAGTATTAATTTAATATTTTGTCACTTTTTAAGATGTGGCAATTAAGAATTTGTCACTCACAGTCTATGATATGTGGGTCCTCATGTGTTTATGACATGTGGACCCAGTGGCAAATTCTTAGTTGCCACTTGTAAGAGTGACAGATAGTTAATTATTCCACGTTATTCTTGCACGTTACTCCTACATACTCCATATGTGTATTTTAGGTACACCTTCCTAATTTGGTACCTCTAAGTTTCTATCTTTTTCCATATGATAAATTTAATTTATTTTCTTTAATAGAAAGCAAATTTAGAAATTCCTAGGTTGCAAACCTTCTTTTTCATATATTTCCTACTGTATAGCAGATTGTTTTGCAAGGAGGATTATTGATTCACGCTATGGTCAATCACGTCAAGTAACTTGCATGTTTTTATTATCTCCCTTTGCAGACATTTCACTAGCCACTAGCCATTAGCCAATATCTATCTAATATCTGCATCAGGTAATGCAACAGTCTATAGTTAAGAGCAAACGTTATTAGTCAGATCGGTTAGCTTCATTGTAAGTGTGCACATGTCATTTCGATGCTATCTCTCTATTTGTCTGTCCAAGTATCAACTATCTATTATATTGGTATTTCTTCAAGTTTACGGTATAGATATGAAGTCACGCAGCAACGCACAGAGAATCAATTAGTCTATACTAGAATAGAGGGAGTACATATGCATCTTTACTCACACAGAGAAAAAGTTAAGTCCATAACTTAAACAAGTCAATGCACAAATTTCAAACATGGTACTTAACTTAATTAATAGTTGCAAGTACATATACCTGTTAATTTATCCCACTTCAAATTGTTGTTTAATATTTTCTAGCTTCACACATGTTCCATACTTACATGTGCACATTGACTCGAGTTACCAGCATTTGATGGGTTTTAATAAGTACTGAGGCTGATAAATGGGCAAGTAGTAACTACTATATGTATCTAGAGTTTAATTAATTAATTTGGTTAGGCCCACATGCCAATACTGGTTTAAGAGATTAAAAATAATTTCTAGGAATTGTCAAGCACATATGAAAGCTCCAAGAATACATGCATGAATATTATCTGTTCTCATCATTTCAGATCTAAGCTTCTCTAGTACTAGAATATAATTGTGTATTCATTAAATTTGGCTGACATGAGCTATGAGTTACTCCTAAGGAGTACAAATTAATTACTGCCAAAAGTCAAAAAAGCATTTGCATCCCAGCTTGATGGCCGCAACATCATGTGTTCTGTAGTCTACGTGTATATCCGTACGTATAAAATTGTAGAGACAAAGCAAGTAGCTTACAAATTCATCATTTTCATGAAGCAACTTGCCAGAATGAAATTAAACTGACCCATATGAACGGGAGATGATGCATGTGCCAAGCGTGAATCTCGATGGAATTTAAGTGTACAGTGCTGACTGGTAAGCAGTCATGTTCGCCTCAAAATAAAGGAAACAACAAAAGGAGGAGGGGGGGGGGGGGGGAGAATTGTTATTGGGACGATGCGATCTAAGTACTCCCTGTGCAGAAGTCCTAAAACAATTACTGTGAACAAGGTGAAATAAATTAAAATGCATATAAATCTTCCTGGCAACTTGACTTATACCACTAAACTTATATAGATTTTGGGAAGATAAATAGTTAGGTAACTTGGCTTTTAAAGCTAAGTTTCCTTCCTTATATACCATTATCCGAAGGAAATGTTCTTCAATTGTTAGTGTTATGAGTTCTGTTCCTCTTAATGTGTCTTTTAGGAGAGTTCTGTTCCACATCAGAATTTTATTTCTTGGCATGATTTGTGTGCTTCTATTGTACATATCCAGTTGAATCGCTCATCTGATTGTTTTAAATGGAACTTTAATCGGAATGGTCAGTTCATGGTAAGGTCAATGTATCTTGCTTTAATTAATAGTGGCTATATTAAGAGAAATAAGATAATTTGGAAGCTCAAGATGCCGCTTAATATTAAGATCTTTATGTGGTATTTGCTTAAAGGTGTCGTGTTAACTAAAGACAATTTGGCAAGACGGAATTAGAATGGTAGTTTGAGATGTTCTGCATGAAAAATGAATCTATCCAACATCCTTTTATAGATTGCCATTATGCAAAGTTTATATGGAGAGCAGTCCAGTTCTCTTTTAGTTTATACATTCCTACTAGCATAACACATATTTTTTATGGTTGGCTTTTAGGGGTGGACAAGAAAAGGAGCAAGTTTGTACTTGTAGGAGCTTCTACGATATATGTTGGGCTCTGTGGTTGAGCAGGAATGATTTGATTTTTGATAAATCATCATCCATCTCATATATGCAGGTAATTTTCAGCGCAACATATTGGCTTTGATATTGGGCGTAACTACAAAAGTATGAAGAAGACGGAGAGTTTATAAAAGTTGCATATCGTAAGCTTGAGACGACAGTTATGCAACTTTTTGTCAATTATGGTTGGAGATTCACAAATAGACTTCAATAATGTGTTTTCCTTATTTTAGTTTCGTTACTTATTTTGTTCATTGGGTGTTTTCAATGTTTTGTTGAACTACACTCTTGATTGAGTGCTACTCTGTAATAATTGGCTGTAACTCTCTTGAGCAAAGACCGGGATGTTATATTCCATTATCTAAAAAAAAATCTTCCTGGTGAAAATGGATTGGGATCCTCTAACGTGAAGTTAGAGGGACGTGGTGACTGACATGTGGGCCCCACCACTCACGGGCCACCTGTCAGTGACCACGTCAGGGAGCAGTTCACATTAGAGGATCCGGTTCCTTTGAAAATATAACTGCGTCCTAGCTAAGGCCATGATTGTTTTAAATTATTGGGTAAATTATTGCTACAGATTATCGATTTGATCATAGGTATAAATCAAATATTTTAATAAATAAACTTAACAAATAACTTAAACAAGTGGTATAAGCAATGCAATAGTTTTTTTTATAAAAAAAGTGTTGTTTCCAAAGAATATCAAATAGGAAATACTCCCTCCATCTTAATTTGATAACTCTCTAAAGTAAATGACATCAAAACCAACAACATTAAAACATCCATCATTGTAAAAATAATCCTTATCGATCAAGCTCCGTCGCTTCGTCTTAACAAAATTAATTCACACATTAAATGTTGCATATATAGGTTAAATGAACTGATAAAAATTAATCTTTATTGGTTGCATGCATGCAGTACATTTCACGATACACATTTACTCTTTGCACAAATAAATAAAGAGACACTTTGTTAGATAATGATCATTTCGGAAAAATCTCAAAAATCTTATGTGATAATTAAATTGGGATGGAGAGAGTAATACATTTCAATAATCCAGTGATTTACTGAAAAGAAATAAGTGCCACATGAAAATTTCTACCGCCTATACTATCAGTTTATTTTTTTATTATAGGATATAATCCATTCGATAGAAAGCAACTGATGGCCTATTATCCTAGGGTACCGTAGAAAAGGGAAAAATAGCACAAATTAAACATACATGGTGGGATCCTATTAGATTATATTAACTGTTTTAAATATGTTTATCATATTATATTGCTCATACAAATACTTAATTAGCATCCATAAATATATACGGACAATTGCTCGTTTAACCGTATTTTGATGCTTAACTACTAACATAATCCTACTTTTTAAAGTTTGCTATTGACCCCGCTTTTCAAAATTGTAGCTACCTTCTGACCTTGTTTTCACTCCACCATTTGTGTTACATTTATGAAAAAGAAAAAAAAATACTAGCCCGAACTAACCAAAATGTCCTTGATTCCGCATAACCGTATCCCCCAACCTTAACAAATCCATGACCCCCGGCCTGACCCAAGTCAATTTGGCGACGCAGCTGGCCTAGCACTAGGTTTTCACTGATACGGAGGGCTGGGATAGAGGGAGCGGTGGCGCGGTTGCCACAACCGGGCACAGAGGGAGGTATAGGCCGGTAGAGGGAGAGCAGCGGCGTGGAGCGAGACCCGGAGCGAGGTCAAGGAGCTAGGTCCGGCGCACGGTTGCTGGCATGTGGCGCGGAGGTGGGTGAGGGGATGAAGAGGGTAAGGTCACTACTGCCATGCATGGAGGCATGCGCGGGTGAAGGGAGAGCAGCTGCGTGGAGCAAGAGACCCACTGCACGCAGGGGAGGCGTGCCACCCAGGGGCTCACTGGCATGCGCACGGAGTTGGATGAGGGGGAGGGTGCGGGAGCTCACCGGGGACAAGTGTCAAGGAAGGCCCAAGAGAGCACGCTGTCGCCATGGCTGCCCGCCCACATTCAGTAGCCGCTTCCCCCTCCATGCCAGCTTTCATGAGACTCTAGACAATGAGTTGAGCCGCCCCCAACCTCGTCGAGCCATCCATAGCCTCGTCGCCGACCACCGTCGTTCCCACGTTGCTTTGCTCGGCGGCTGCGCGCTGCTTGAACGAGAGAGAAACCGAGGGGAATGAGAAAGAGGAAGAGGAAAGAATGAAAGTCTGACATGTGGGTCCATCCATCTGTTAGTGATGCAAGTAATTTTTCGTAAGAAAATAATTCAGAAAAAGAAATAAAGTCCCAACAGTACAGATTTGGTTGAAAAAAAAACGAGAAAGCATGTCAAATGAGTAAGGGTATAAATCCTTGAGTTAACATCGTTAGGTTGCTTTGTGAAATGGGTTAATTGGATCTGTGCCATTATACATTTTCTGATTTAGAAAAATGCTACTCCATCCATCTACTTTAGATTGGCATATTTCAATCCAACCATCTTTCTTCTTAATGACTTTCTCGGATTTAATGCGTGACTCTTCATTCTTCCACATAAGATTGGCTACATGGGCATGGGAAATATAAATATTAATGAATCGCTTGTTTACGAGAAATACTCCCTCAGTAAAAAAACCCAACCCTGGATTTGAATGTCCAGATTCAAATCTAGGATTGAGTTTTTTTTGGGATGGAGGGAGTAACTAATAGCATGTTTAAATATATGATAAGTAGATTTACTTATATATCCTCGGTCATTGTGCCATGATATTCATATTTGCACAATGACCAATGATATTTATGATATTAGCATGCTATCACCATCACATTTTCCATGTTCTTTCTTTTTCTTTTCTTTTCTTCTTCTCCCTGTCAGCATGCTCTGGGGACGTGGCAGCGTGCGGGCGGCGCAGCAGTAATGTCGGTGTCCTGATTGGGGCGGACTGGAGCACGTCGAGCATGGTTGACGTTCGGACCTCAGGCGGATCGAGGCAGTGCAGTACGGCGACGGGCTTCTACCTTCTTTGACATTGGTTGGGGCAACGATATATGTCCAGGACAGGGGAGGTCCAGGACGGTAGTACGGTACGGATCGGAGGCTGGTGTGGCCAATGAAGCTCTGGGCTTCGTCTACTGTCTTTTTTCAATGGCCGCCGTCGGTAGGAGCTCCATGCCAGGGGTGGGGTGATGGGGTAGGCAGGAAGCACTGGGGGATGGCGTTCTTGGCTCCGGCGATGGCCTTTGATGGGGGAGGATGCTCGTCGCCTACCTCTTTTTTATTGATGGAGAGGGGCTTGCCAACTAGCCTCCTCGCAGCGAGAGGATGGAAGAAAAGAAAGAAGAAAATAGAAAATGTTATGGCGATGGTATGTTTTCAAATTTGCAAATTTTCAGTGGCACTTAGCGGATATCGCAAATAATAGTGGTACTTTTTTCGAATTTGCCAATTTGAAGTGGTATGAATTCAATTAACCCTTATGAAATAGGGTCAACCATGATCTTCGTTTAAAAAAAAGGTTTAAATAAGAAAACATAAAACGGGGGCGTTAATATTAGGGAAGGACCTAATATCAAATAATTAAAAAGGATGAGACTTTCAATTCAGATCGTCTATCCCACCATCTTTGTACCTAGCCAGAAGACCGCTGGGTGTTTCTCGAGAAAACTTAAAATAGCAGGATCTAATTGGACATTATAACAGGGTCAAATGCACAATCACCCCAAATATATATATATATGTACCATTATTGTTCGCGAATAATTCATATGCAACGTAGTACAACTAATTTCTGACAGATAGTTGGCCAGGCATTTAAGTTTTTGCCGGCAGATAAATGGTTTTACAACGTGATACAATCATTGTTTTCGTCCCCTCTCGGAGCGCACACAAAAGAATCATTGTGAATTTGTGATATTTTATTACAGTGAAATTATGTTATGTCTAAATTGAACAAATGTGCGTTCAGTTCTCTGGGTCTTTTAAAGCATATGGACACACATCTGAAGTATTAAACGTAGACTAATAATAAAACAAATTACAGATTTCACATGTAAACTGCGAGACGAATTTATTAAGCCTAATTAATCTATCATTAGCAAATGTTTACTATAGCATTACATTATCAAATCATTAGGCTCAAAAGATTTATCTAGCAATTTACATGCAAACTGTGCAATTGGTTTTTTATCCCTATATTTAATATTCTATGTATATGTCCAACCATTTGATGTGACGTTTTTAGCCAAAATTTTTTTATGTAAACAAGGACAAAGAATTCCAACATGCATGGCTAGTATTGTAACTCTGTAAGTCATGGGTGACTTCATCACTGTCTCTTTCGCTTATTACAAATGGAGGTTCATTAACTGTTTTCAATTATAGGGCATGCAGCACAGATCATGCTTGTCCGATCATTTATATAAATTGAAGAACATAATTATTTTAGGACTCTTCAAGAACACTTCATCAGTGTAACTAAGTGATCGATGACTCCATCCTCCAACGTTATGATGAATATATGTTAATTGAAGTCAACTTATCTAAAATATCTTGTGAGGGCTACATATGTCTCGCTGTATGTACTTGTTTGAACAACTGTGTACGGAGACTTATTTTGTAAGATATATTGGCCCCATCGTTTCGCTTTTTTTCTAATAAGCCAAAACGGCTTATTAGGAAATACAAATAAATTTGTAGGTACGTTTCAAAAAAAAATTGTAGGTAAAACTTTTTTACATGTGTTCTTGATGACTTAAAAGCCAATGCTGAAAAGAAACTACGTTGAAAATATCTCACAATCAATCTCAAAATTTAAAAATTTAAAATTTGGCTTTTTCGTTAGCTTAATGGGCCATCCGATGGGAGCCTATATATGTATTAATTAAGCCATTAGTAGACAGATGTTTATCACTGAATTGCTTTCAACATTGATGCAACCTGTGAACACTAGCACAAAAGGCTCACAGAGGTCAGCGTTATAGGTGCCGAAAGTGTTAAAAGTGGCACCTATATAACTTTTCCCTCCTCCATGAGCTGAAAACACAAGAAAGACACATTTAAAAAATTATAGGTGTCGATTCTATAGAAAAACCGGTACTTATAATATAGATGTTGGTTTTTATTATAAAAAAACAACAACTTTAATTTATTATAAGGCCCTGTTTGGCACAGCTTCAACTCCTAACTCCAACTTACCTGGAGCCAAAGCTGTGCCATACAGTTCAGATCCTCTGTTTTTGGGAGTGGAGTTAACAGAGCTACTCCTTAAAAATGAACTACGGGGGTGGGGTTGGGTTTTTGCTGCTCCACAGCTCCACTCCACCCTAAAAGACTCACTACCCTTTAATTTTTAATATATTTACACAAAATATGCCACTGAACTACCCCTTCGTACCCCATCTCCTCCCATTCTCTCCCCTCCCCATATTCCTCCCTACAGCAGCGACGGGCGGCAGCGAGCGGTGGTGGCACGGCGCGGCGTGCGAGAGCCACGAGCGGCGGCGGCATCGGCAGGTGCACTGGTGGTGTTGGCACACGGGCGGCAGTGGCCCGCCGGTGGCGGCAGGCGGCGCACGGGAGGCACGCGGGCCATGCGCCGCCTACCACGGTGGGGCACGGGAGGCAGTGGCCTGCTGGCGTCCCTCCGGCGGCGCACGGGCGGCAACGGGCGAGCGGTGGCAGCCGCAGCCACGGCAGGGTGATGCGTGTTCGGCGGTGGTGGCAGTGGCCCGCGGGCTGACCGGCGGCGGCGGCGACGATGCACGGGCTGAGCGGTGACGGCCGTGGCAGGGCGACGTCAACCAGGTGTTCGACGAAATGCCTACAAGGGACGTGGTGGAGTGGAGCTAACTAATCTAGGCAAACACTTTCGTACCCACTTCAATTGCTGTAGGAGTTAGCTCTCGCTAGAGTTGGAGTTGGGAGCTGGGAGTTGAAGTTTGGAGCCCTACCAAACAGGGCCTAAGTGTTGGTTAATTAGAAAACCAACACCTATATACACTAAAAAACCAGCACTCCTCTCTCTCTCGTCCCGGTGGCCACAGCGGCGGCGTTCTCCCCTCCACCAGATCTGGAGGGAGAGGAGGCGGTGGTAGGCGGTTGCACCCGAGGGGAAGCGGCGGGCATCGGTGGTGCCCTCCCCAAGGGGAGGAGGCAGCAGGCAGCGGTGCCCTCCCCTTCGCCAGATCCAGCAGGAAGGGAGATGACTACGACGCGCTCCCCGCCCCCTCCCTTTGCTATGCTCCCCTCCACGTACTGCTGCTTTAGGTTCTTCGATTTTTATGGGCATTTTTACAGCAGCGGTGGTGTCGAGCGGCGGTGGTGGGTCGAGCAGCAGCAGCGGCGGCTCTATGTCTTATCTATCTGTTCTTGATGTGTATTTTGTGATTTTGTTTTTCATGGAGATTATTAGCTTCGATAGTACCCCGGTGGCTGGGAAGCTGATGTTCTTGATGTTCAGGTTCATATGTTCTTGGATTTTTTTTTGTTCTAGGCGAGGTGAAGGGGAGCTGATCGATGCATCAGCTCAAACCGAGGCGATACATTGAGTCGCCTTTTTTTTAAGATTCCTGGAACCTCAAAGGTGCCAGTTCTAAAACCGATACATTTAATTTCTCTCATCTGTACCGCTTTCTAGGTGACGGTTGAAAAATCCAGCACCTATGCCGGATTTCCAACCGGCACCTCCAGGTTTCTATGGTACTATGGTAGTGGAAGCTCCCGAGCACCAAAAAAAACCTCCAGGGAATACACAAAAGCCATTCGGGAGACTGGTTCCCTAAGGGCAACTCTTGTGGAACTAGCAGTTGGGAACTTCCCTCCCTTTGCGTATTGCGACATGAAGCATCTGTACACGTTGATAGGTTTAAAGAAAGCGAAAATGTTATAATTAGGTTAATTCTCTGTCCGAATTTTATAGATATAACCCAGCTAATATATATTTG
This sequence comes from Oryza sativa Japonica Group, assembly GCF_034140825.1. NCBI lineage: Eukaryota > Viridiplantae > Streptophyta > Magnoliopsida > Poales > Poaceae > Oryza > Oryza sativa. The sequence continues at coordinate 8,976,512 of NC_089041.1, forward strand.
GAAGTAAATGCAGTTTTGAACTCCATACATGTTAAGATTATAGGTACTGTATACCCACACGAACAGCTTATCTAAGTGTAGATAGGAGGTATAGACAATATATTAAAAAAATAAGAAAAAAGTATACTCAATAGTCCTCTTAACTATTTCGTTGTACCACAACCGAGCACAGCTTTTCCCCAAAAAAGAAACAAATTATACTTATACTAAGTACACTATACTACCTCCATGCGAAACGAGAGTGTGTAAGTCCACCTCGGTAAGTCTTAGATTTGATACGGGTGCTTGTACTTATGGTAAATATGCTTTCAGCGGTAACCGGTAAGTCCTAGATTTAAGCGATGTACCCATCGATCGATACCGATACACCCGTGATGATTTCATCATTCTCCAGATATACTGGCCTAGTTTTTCGAAGAGAATCATAGAAATAAGGTGTGCGTGTGTGGGTTTATCGGGTTGAGTGCGCACGTATTGTGAGTGTACAAATTTGTAATGTATTTCTAGAAAAATTATATATATTGCCTCCAAATTGTATGAAGCATTAAAGTAATCTCATTTTTTTTAATGTGAGATATATATTTATGTTGCTAGCTATATTATATACTAGTATAATGCCCGTTCGTTGCAATGAAAAAAAATTACTATGGCTTGTTCGTTAGTTGTGGGTTGGGAACCCATCTCCCCGCACAGAAAATGGAATAGTCCATTAGCGCGTGATTAGTTAAGTACTCTCTCCATCTATTTTTGATAGTCATATTTCCAAATCTGAAAAATTTATTTTTGATAGACATATTTCAATGCAACAACCTATCCCTTTAATGATTTTCTCGGATTTAATGCATGACTCTCCATTCTTCCACACAAGATTGGTTGGGCATCGAGAAATGTAAATATTAATGAATCGTTTGTTTACGATGAATGACTAGTAGCATGTTTAAATGGATGATAAGTAGAATTACTTATCCTTGGTCTATGTATCAAGATGAAATATGACTATCAAAAGTAGATGGAAGGAGTATTAGCTAATTTTTTTCAAAAATGGATTAATTTAATTTTTTAAGCAACTTTTGTATAGAGACTTTTATAAAAAATACACCGTTTAGCAGTTTGAAAAGCGTGACACGGAAAACGAGGTAGAGATGTTGGGAACTTGGAACTTTTGTATATAAACATTAGATGATTACGCTTTTAATCTTCATGATCTTAGCTAATTAACATTATATATTTTTTTATGAAACCTTATATATATTATATATGTTTCATATTGTGCGTTAGAGTGGACATGGTGGTAAGTGGTAACTAATTTTCCCAGGAAAATGACCAGTAAAAAAATAGACCAGTTTAATAAAATATTTGTTAATCGAGCCAGTTCATTCAGAGTTCTATAGAAATGAAAGAAAAATAAAGCACTTAATCTCAAGCCGGCGGCTCCGCCGCAAGCTGATTGGTCCATTTTTTACCCATTAACTTACTGCTACGTGTCCCTTAAGCATCTTGTACTGCTGTCTTTATGCCGGAGCAACGAAAACAACAGTGGCTTCTGGGATGTCTCGCGTCTCATGCGGTCTGTGGGCCAAACACTCCCGTCCAGCTCCACATTGACCCATGGACCATGCAAGTGTGTGCCCTGTGCTGGCCTTAGCCCAGCTGTATGCTGAGTTCCCGCAGGCGGATAAAGTCCACTTTGACTCCCTTAAAAAATAGGCCGAATCTAATTAGTACCTCTCAACCAGAAAACCAGATAAGACGACTCCCCCAAGTATTGAAACCAGTGTAATTTGATTTCCTCAGCGATTTTGAAGTGTGGTTTTGCTGAAGTGCTACTAACGTGACAGTGTTACCTGGTATTCGTCTCATGTGATGTTTAGGTGGCGTTAGAATAAAAAAATATTATATGTGAGACCTATTTGGAATTTACACAAGTATAATATGGGACCCACTACCATGTAGGACCCGCATGTCATTCTTTTCTCTGTCTAACCCTTCTTCCTCCTCTCTCTCCCTTATCTCTATCTTTTCTTTCCCCTTCGGCCCTAGCGGCGGCGGCAGGGCCTCCGCGAGGGGCACGCACGGCCTCCGCGAGCGGCGTTGCCATCAACGACGGCAGCGGCGAGTCGCGGCACACCGGGCAAGTGGCGCTCACCTGTAGCCACCACAACCACCGCATCCCGAGCCCGCGCCAGAGCTCCCGACGATGTAGTTGCCGCTCCCAGCCATGAATTGCACCGCGGATGAGAATCGTTGGGGAGGAAATGATAGAAACGAAATTCAACTGGAAGAACGAAATAAAAAAAAAACTGTTATTTATCTACAACGATGATTGGGAAGAAAAAAAGGCCAAGATTGCCCAACGGGTGCCATAGCATGGGCCAACGGCAGAGGATGTGAACCCAGTGATAACCATCAAACACCACGCTGATGCAGACCTGAGTGAGCTCTCTGAATATTCAGACCCAACAGGAATAAACTCTTACAGTCTCCACATAATTTACATAAACAAACTGCATATATACTACTACAAAAGAAGAAAAACCACATAGGTAGTATTATCAGCATAAGACATAACACAATAGCAAGTGCAATGCATCCCGTTTAGAATTAACATTTCCATATTTTGATTACAAGCATCCCTCTCTGTCATACAATAACAAAACATACCAACTCTGGTTGATAACACATTATACATTACTTTTTTTTAGATAGACAAAAAAAGAGGGATATGCCTCGGAATACTTGGGACCTCCTAAATGTCTCCTTAGCATTCACGCACCGTGAGCACTGACGAGATAAATGTCATGTTCACGAATAAAAAGATATAGGAACATAAACCTCTTTCTGAAGAGACGCTGCGAAGACAAAAAAAAAAATGATGAGATCATAAACTTTTTAAAGATGTAAATTTACATGCAGCTAATCTTTGATATGCAAATATGCAATGCAGGTACCCAGATCCACAAAAAAAGAGGTGTACGATTCTTACAAAGGATCAGTGTTCTTGGTGGATGTGGATGAAAAAGGTCTCTTGGCTCCATTAATAGAATCCGAAAATGGCGGCTTCATGGGATTGTTTTTCATTAAGGCCATGCCAGTTCTTGCTGCCTGCGTTAGACAATATCACAAGTTAGAAGACAATAAGCCCCTGGTTATTGGGAATAGCCGTACTAGCTAGGATGGATAGCTCTAGTGGAAACATGATGGAGTGCTCTAATGCCAAATTCCTGAAAGGCAGCAGGTATGAAATTAAGAAGATAAAAAATTGCTTGGAAACAAATAGAAAATTCAGCTGCTGTCGGAAACATGGATTAATTAATTGCTGCTCATAACCTCAGGATGGTGGAAGAGAGGGGATCAAGAGAGATAAGAGTTTAGTGTGGGCATACAGCAGCAGCGCCTGCGCAGGTGACAGAGGAAGAAGACGCATGAGCGGCAAGGAACAGGGGCGTCAATCTCTTGCACAGGACACGCGCGGCGGCCATCTCAGCTAGTGGACGATCGAAGTAATCCGATCCGTTCGAAAGAACAGGGTTTGGCCAGTTGGCCTCGACCGGTGCTGCATATAAAAAGGAGGAAGGAAAGGGCTCAATCCCGAACCAGAAACAGTCGACTCAATCAGACGCGGAATAATATCGGAAAACACAACATCCGATACGGTACAGCGGCCCACACCGTTTTGAAACCGAATCAAGAGGGGAATAAGTTCACTTTGACTCCCTTAGAAGTGACCCAAATCTAATTGATGACCCTGAACCGCAAAACCAGATATCTTAACTCCTAAACGGTTAAAACCGGTGTAATTTAACTCCCTCGGCGGTTTTGGAGAACGGTTTTACTGACATGGCACCTATGTGGCGATATTGACTAAGTCTTCGTTCCACGTGGCGTTCACATGGCACTTGTGTGGCATTAGAATTAAAAAATATGCATAGGACTCATTAGTCATTCACACGAAAAGAAATGTGGACCCACTGACTTGTGGGGCTCACATGCCTCGACTGCCCTTCCCCTTCCCCGCCCTTTTGCTACTACTGCCACTCCCACCGACACCAATCCCACCGCATTATCCAGGTCTCATCTTTCTCTTATTTCATTCTATTGCAATTGCAAACGACTTCAAGGAAGATTATTATCGATTTGGTTTTTGGTGCAGATACGGCGTTCTTCCTACCACGACGTGGTGCGGGCGACGGAGGTGGAGGACGTCCTCGACATCTCCGGCGTCCAAACCAGCCACACGGCGCCGGCGCCGCCGCCTCCCCATATAACTGTCAGATCTGCGTGACTGCGCCCTCGACCTCCTCGACCCATTCCGCTTCTGCTCCCTCGGTTGCAACTTGCAAGGTTTTCATCCTTTTCTTTACTTTCACCTCAATTTCCACTTCTTTATTTCTTCTCCACTATATACAATGCCGATGCAGTTTGTTCTGCTCATCTTTCTCAATCTCATCTACTACAAGTGGAGTACTACATTTTGTTTTCCATTTTCTTCTTTTTGTTTGTGTGTTATGTTGGGTCACGCTTAAGCCTGTGTTTGCAACCCCTTGTTTCCAATCCCTCTCTCTCGTTTTTCGCATGTACTTAAGCCTGCCTGCAGCTGGTGGACAGACACCAAGACGAGGGTGCCCGCGGGGCCACCGTGCAAGCTGGTAAGGTGACCAATGATGATGCCGCCGCCAGCGGAAGCAGCAAGAACTTCGGTGGCGCCCTAGCTCGCCTTCGCCGCCCTAGCTTGCCTGCCGCCACGCGCGCCACCGGCCGAAGGGGAAGAAGAAGGGGAGAGAAAGAGAGAGAAGCGAGAGAGCGAGGAGGAAGAAGGAAGGAGACAGGGAGGGCCCATGGCCCCACATGTCAGTGGGCCCACATTTCTTTTTGTGTGAATGACTAATGGGTCCCACATATATATATTTTAATTCTAAAGCCACTTAAGCGCCACGTCAACGCCACGTGTAAAGAAGACTCGATCAATACCACCACGTAGGAGCCACGTCAGCAAAACCGCCCTTCAAAACCGCCTAGAGAGTTAAATTGCCCTGGTTTCAATAGTTCGGGGGTCGAGATATCCGGTTTTACGGTTTAGGGTCATGGATTAGATTCGTGTCACTTTTAAGGGAGTCAAACTGAACTTATTCCATCAAGAGGCTACAAAAGTACTACTAGTAGATGGACCAGGATAAAGGGCCCATCCAAACAATCCGGGCCGTTCCGGCCTCAGGACATAAGGCCATCGAAAAAGCAAGTTTTGGCATGGGATAAGTTTACTTGAGGTCCCTTATGTTGAGGTGGAGTTTGAATTACGTGCTCGAACCGCAGTATTCAAATATAACGTGTCTCCTGTAACTTGTAAAACTGGAGATTCCAGACAATATGGTGCTGCTAGGGTCTAGCTAATGTGACGAGTCATGCATGTCCTGACTATTTCTTCTTCCTCCGAACTTTTCACTCACTCACTCTCTCTCTCTCTCCATCTCACGCTCCTCGTCGTTGCCCGAGTTCAATGTGTGGCCTAGGGAACACCGAGTTGAAGATACCGTTCGAGGACGTGTACACCGAGCTAGAACGATGACGGCGAGAGCGTACTGTGCTGTGCATGGTTGGCGACGCCGCCAACCAGTGGGAGCAAAGGAGAGTTACGACGCGTGCATGCTGCACAACCCATTTATAGCCCCGGTTTGTAATAGTCCCCGGTAGCAAACAGGACTTCAAATCCAGGACTAATTAAATATCGTTATCTTTAGTTAAAAACCCGAGACTAAAGATCACCAACTAGGAATAAAGATGGCGGAGATTTGGGTTGTTAGGCAGTGGGTATCACTACTAGAGAAATCATCTTTCGTCGGTCGTCCAAAGTCCCTGGTCAAAAAAGTTACCAGATCTAGTTAGGCCCCAATTAACTTTAGTCTCGGTTGGTATAAACAACCGGGACTAAAGATATCTTTAGTCCCGGTTCTTTACCCTAACCGGGACTAAAAATCCTCCCGAGCCGCATGCCCGCCAAGTCTGAGACTTATCGATCCCCTCCCCTTCCTCTCTCCCTCTTTAATATCGGCCTTATCCTTCTCATCTCGATCCAACAACCAGGCACATGCACTTCCCCTCTCCTCTCCTCTTCCTCCCCTTTCCTCTCTCCTTCCCCTCCCCACCAAGTCCTCTACTCTTGCTCTCTGGGTCGGCGGTGGCAGCCGGGCGGGAGCGGCGGTGGCCGGGAGGGCGTGGCGGCCGCCGGGCTGGGGAGGCGCGTGCGGCGGCCTCGCGATCCCCTTCGCTAGATCCGGCGGCGGCGGTGGAGCGGAGGGGATGGCGGCGGTGGCGGCCGGTGGCCAGCAGCGCCCTCTCCTGCCGGTGCGCGCATATGCATGCATGGAGGACGGCCGGGCATCCCCTCTGCCGGAGATTTGTCCTTCTTTTTATTTAGACTTTGTGATTCATTGTATTGATTGAGATGAAGAATTTGTAATTCATTCGATGGATTGAGATGTATAATTTCTTTTTGGAGAATCTATAATCCATTGCATGGATCTAAGATGTATAATCTGTGATATATTTTATTTGAGATGTATTTGATTTGTGGTACTTGGGAATTTAGTTTGATTTGGCGATTTGGGGTTTGATTTGGGGATATGCATTCCACTGGATTTGGGAGAAAATCACTAGCAAAAAAACAATGAAAAAAAATAGAAACTAACCGGGATTGCCGCTGCCCCTCTTTAGTCCCGGTTGGTAACACCAACCGGGACTAAAGATCTAATTTTAGTCCCGGTTATTTCATCTTTAGTCCCAGATTCGTTGTCTCGGTTGGAAAACTAGGACTAAAAAGGATTCCCAAACGGGACTATAAAAGGATTCTCCAGTAGTGTATACTCGCAAACGTTGTAGCCGCACAAGTTATTCCCCTGGTCCTACTTTGCACACTAAAGGAGAAACGACAAGATATTTAATATACAATTCTATTTTAGAGCAAATTAATGATTTAATATAATTTTGGAGCATGTACTCACTGGAATATTAAACCTCCGGCCAAGTTTTTCTTTCCAAGACCCTTTGTCCAAAGCACGGAACCGAGCCTAAGCCCTACGTACAGTTACAAGCTAAGATTAATTATTATCCGAGATCCACATAGTAGCAATAGCAAAATTCATAATGACAGTGGAATAGATGACATTACTTGTCTATCACTTCAAAAATTTTGTCAAAAGTAGACTCCTCTTTATCCATTGAATCATAGACATGGACTCTGTATGAGTCCATGTCTTTGAGGAAAAGGACCCAGTGGAATCCGTAAATTGCGTGAGATGGATTTTATTTGAAGATATCATTACTGGAAATGGATACAAATATATATTCGAACATATCTATTATATACTAAAAGTCTATTAATCTCCCTACAAACGCTCCTAAGCCGCCATGTGGTGTTCCTATAAACGCTCCTAAATTGCCACATGGCAATTTTCAATCTAACCGTTGAGTTTCACTTAAATTGGTGGACCCATTATTTTACACCATTAGATTAGATCTACTTGAAAAGTCATTGCTACACCCATACCGTATAAGCTTTATACATGAGAAAGTTTTACGAGAAAAATTAAAGTATATTCCGATCGGATATAAACCCATACTACTGCTCGCTTAAAAAAAATCAAACAAACATACGTGCAGCTATAAAGCCAAAAAAAGTACTACATTGTACATTGAAGCCGTATATACCGGAAAATCATGTCCATACGAGTGAAACCGCTTATACCGAAAAATCTACGTATGTACGCACAATTAAAAAAAACAGAAACTTTAGGTACTGTTTATTTAAAAATAAACGAACGTACATACGCGTAGACAAAACCAAGAAAAAAAATGTACGTATGCGTAGACAAAAAAACAGATGGTTTTTTAAAATAGTATTTTCTATAGTAGAAAAACAAAACTTATTACTTCACAAATATGGTAAAAAAACGTACAATAAAAAATATATGATTTGAAAATATATGTTTTCAGCTACGCGGGCATTCTTTAAAAAGTTGATCTAGCAATATATACAGTGACTGACTTTATTTATACATGCAAGTGAAGTGGTACTGAAAGAAATAATATATAGTCACTTTTCTTTTATAATTTTTCATATATGTTTGAATGACGTGCATAGGATAGTAAATGGAACATGGAAGAATATACATACATAGGATAGTAAATAGAACATGGAAGAATATACATTTTATGAATGAAGTAGATACTTACGTATGAATTCTAATTGTGATTTTTATCATAAATAACACAATGGTCCAAATAGATAAAAAAATGAAGGTATGATTTAAAAGTTAAAAATTATAATGAGTTAAAATATATTGTTACAAATAAATATATAATTAAGAAGGTTGTGGTTATTTAAAAATTATTGTTGCAAATATTTTCATAAAGAGAAAGGGAGAAAATGTAATCAAGAGGATAAACTTCCTACAAACACTTCTAATCCGGACATAGTACCCTATAAATGCTCATAGACCAGCATGTGGCACTCTAATAAATCATAGAAATTTTATAAAATAAGAAAAAATCCCGACCAATCGGTTTTCATTTAATTTGGTGGACCCATTATTTTCAACTATTAGATCTATCTTAAAACTACAAAATAAATTTATTTGTAAAAAGGCCCATGTCGTATTGGCACGACCGGCAAAAATACATGCATGTAGGTATGTAGGTATTCCTTCTTAAGAAAAGTACGTACCTACGTAGAGTATGTACACAGCTATTCCTATGAACAGTGCGTATACACACCGCGTCCCACATCCTTATTTTTTTTTCTTCTCATCATTTGGATTAGATAGAAAACCAAACTAATAATTTAAACTAATATCAACTATGCTTTGAGTTGTAAAAATATATGCTATTTCGAGTTGTATTCAAATTAGGCGTATGTCATCGAAACACCCATAAAAAATATAAATAAATTGAAAGTATAGATTATGTGATAGTTAAATTAGACTTACATTTTCCAAAATAAAAACAACTTCAAGTGTGTGTAGAATTTCAAAAATTACTCACTCTCTCTCTCTCTCTTGTAAAAAATACTGATATGGAAAAATGATGTTATAAATTTATCAGAAATATTTTTTTATGTATTATGTGTTTACTCTATTCATATATTATTAGAAAATTGAAGATCAAATATATTCATTTGACACCACGTCAATATGTTTTTTCTCCTACTTAGCCTTTGTTCGATCTAGCTCATTGACTTAGCGTATCCAGGGCACATGAAAAGTCACAAGTCATTAGCACAAGATTAATCAAGTATTAAATATTAAAATCTTGAAAATGGATTTATTTGTATTTTTAGAAAACTTCTATAATAAAAAATATTTTGTAAAATATGCACCGTTTAATAATTCGGTAAACATGGTCATGATAAATAATGAAGTAGCCACTCCGATAAGCACTTTAGAACTTAACCATAAATTTATTACTTATGCACTAAAACTAAATATGTAGTGTATAATATACTTTGTGAATCTAGAATAGTATAATATATCAATCGTATGTCCCCGATAAATTCTATGTAATAAGTTCTATATACAAACCAGTGTCAACAATCGTCAAGTTATATTGTTTATGATACATCCATGCACAATGCAATTAATAATTAGTTGACATCCAATATGCACGTGCGTCATCAAGCACCGAAGATATATGATGATACTTAGTGGGAACCCATAAAAAAATGATAGATAAGTAGAGGATGACACAAAATCACAACAAACAATAGTTGACTACAAGTAGACTATGAGTTTAAGCAATAGTGTTCCTATACTTCTACAAACACTTGTGAGATGTCATGTGATGCTCTAATAAATAGGAGGAAATTTAAGAAAAAATATAAGGAGAAAACAAAACATCTACCCATCGATTTGCACTTAAACCGATGAATCCATTATTTTCAACCATTAAATTAGATTTATTCAGGTAAGCCCTTACTTCTATAAACTAGCTAATCCCTCTCTATGCACGTACATATACAAGAGATGACAAAAATAAAAAAAAGAAGTGCGTGTATATATGCACGTACATATACGAGATGTCAAAAATAAAAAAGAAGTGTGTGTATATGGTCCACCACGTCTGGTAGTTTTCAATTTCTTTCTTTGTAGCCCTAAGGTTCTCCTCAAATTATACATATATGTAGCGACCACTCTTTGCGAGGTTGTCGAAGAAGCCACGCTGCCATGGCGCCGCTTCATGTCACCCTCGCCAATTTTCTTGAAAATATTTTTTTGACTAACGATATAAAACGCAATCATAGGCAGTTGTTTAAACATGTGCACAGCCACCCTATGAATATACATACGCACACCCTACCTCCTATGAGAGAGAAATATTTGTCAAAAAAAACATGAAAAAGAACGAACATACGAGAGACTACCATTCGGGAAAAAAAAACTTACGTACATACGTACAATAAAAAATGTCATATGGAATCATATTTTATCCCTTTTAATTATGCCGTTCTCATATAAATTGTGTTAACAATTAGTACAAATAATTTTGACAATATAGAGTATTTCTTTGTACATTACCCATGAACATGCGTAAGTGAATTAGATGTATAATAAAAGAAAAAAAACATCAAAACTCATATTATGTTTGCAAAGGATGATGATAGGTAAGTTTACATATAACCAAAACAAAGTGATTTTTTGTTTGAATATGATAGACACTATCATTTACCTTATCAAATTCACGGTATAAATATTTCCTTCTTTTATGGAAAGGTTACGAGGTAATCTACTGTTCTTATAGTTAATATGATGATATATGACTTTTTTTCAGATTTTTTTTATATAAACATAAAATAAATTGCCCGCGCATCTGCGCGGGCTACCTTCCTAGTTAAGGGAAAAGACAATCATTTACCTGGCCTGCTCTCTCGTTTACCCTTGTTGCAGGCATGAAGAAATCCATGAATTACAATGGAGTAGAATTCTTCACTTTTGGAGAAGATAACAAGCTCAAAGTATTTCCACCAAATACCTATAAATTCAAGCAAAAAAACTCACATAATATTAGACGAACTCCAGGAATGCATATTAGGCAATTTTCGGTACCAATAAAATAGTAAGAGGGAAGAAAAACGTTACATGCTGTCTATACTAAACAGTCTTGCTGAATATTTCCATTTACTAAATGACCTAATGCCAGCCTCAGAAAATAATGAAATAATACAGCAAAAGCCTATATATGTAGTCTTTGATGGAAAGCTCCCCGGAGTTTATATATCCTTTGAAGAAATAATAGCCTAAAAAATAGATGCAAAAATAATGGGCGGCCTATCGTGGAAAAAAATATATCGTGGAAAAAAATATATAGATGTTGATGAAGCTTTAAGTCAAGCCATGAAAATTTTGGGAATAAACTATTATATGGAGCCAGCTGCAAAGGAATATATACAAAAATGCAAAAGAGCCAAAAATAAGAAAGCTCCAGAAACCCCATACTATACGAATATAAAAGTTGAAGGATCTTCTAAAAAACCTTCATATAAAGAATGCTTAACTAAAGGGATGTATCCCTTAGATGGTGAATACATTGACTGAAAAATAATTGAAAAATTTGAAGAAGCCTCCTCAATTGAAAAAAGAGTTAAAAGAAGAAATACTTAAAGAATTAAAAATGATTGACAAATTTGAAGAAATAAAAAAGTTTTATGATGAGGAATTCGATGTATCTTTTTCTGATGTTGATACCGTAGATATGGGCGGCCATGGGCAGCCAGACCAATAAGCAATATAGCCAAATATAAGAAATTGATAATAAATTATCAAATTTTTGGGCATGGTAAGCCTAATAATAATATATAATTTTGAATCAATCCAAAAATGCTTTTCGGTGAATGACAATGAATGACGTTTCACTGCTAAAAACACTGTGGAGAATATAACTTTTGAAAAAGGAAGAGACACAGGTGCAAGGTATCTCCACTCCAGCCAAACAAAGGACGAAGTGAAGCAAAAGGAAGTGCCACTACATGGTGCGAGCCATCCCGTGAAACCACAGTGATAAGCATAGAGCACTGACGAGCTTCCTTCTCCAGCCCCTATAAAAGGAGGAGCCTGGCAGCTGAAGGGGAACAACAAAGACACCACTCCAGAGCAAAGCTACCAGCGCACTCTCATCCTCCACTATACCCCTCCTTGTAGTAATCTCTCTAGTCTTCCTTGCAAACTATATTGAAGCAAGGTGTGTATAAGTGTAAGGTAAGAAGAAAGCTTGTATGCAAGTTTATCTGTTCAGTATGAAGTAACTTTTCTTAAGTAACCCTGTTTGTTCGTTCTAGTCAAGTGTTTATGCTAGGGACCCGATAGGAGAAACCTCTTCGGTTGTTCTCATTTCTAGCCTGCATCTTGCATAGGCGTCTGGAGAATCTGTATCTGCAGAGAAGTGTTCCCTTCGGGTGGAACTGCCTGAGGAGATGATAAACTCTTAGCTAGATCGTTCATGACTAGGGTTATCTAATTTAAGTTGCTTCTAAAAAGACGATAGGTGAGGCATATGGTGAGTACCGAGTAGGTTTTTAAAACTTCTGTTTCAAAGCGCTAGCTGTGTTGGATTCGCTACCATGCAAAGATCCTGAATATTTAGGTTGAATTTTTCGAGTGAACAGTGTTTTCACCCCTGTGAACAGTGTTTCCAGCACTAGGAATATAGTGGTAAATAGTAATTAAAGCACTAGGAATAGTGTTACCAGTTGAATTGTGTAAGCAAATTTACCTTTTTTATTTAAGCCAGTAAATTTTAATTCTATAAGTGTACTAAATTTGCCTTTTAGTTCAAGTGGCAATAGTTCTTCTATATGCATCTTAAATTCTTCTATATGCTTTGGATTTGCTTCAATTGGGCTAGTCTTAATAATATACTCTGTATTTATTATATTAATTTTACACTCGATTGCATTTTTCTCCCAATATTTCATAGGAATTTCTCCTATAATTTGGATATCCTCTAATCTTTGGACGATCTTTTCTATATCCTTTTTAGATTTAATATCCCTATACCAATTTGGCGTGAATGCTTGTAGTCCTATGCATTCTATATTGCAATTTGATGTATAATAGTTGTCTATATTTTCACTGAGCTCATATTCATTAATTCTTTCTTCAGACTCTTTACACTGTGGAACTATATTACAACAAAGGAACTATATTGCACTCCAGAGCAAACATACCAGCGCGCGCTCTCATTCTATATTGGAATTTGTAATATTCTTTTATCTAATAAGGTTATTAAAACTTTAGCTCCTAATTTCTTACTTGTCATTCCTTTGATTCCTATTATATACATTCCTTGGTGAATATACTTATAGCCTGAATATTTTAACCCATTTTCAAACACTTTAGCTACTATTTTTAATTCTACTGGTTTGGTTAATACACTTAATTCTATTTCTCTAGATATTCTATATAACCCATTCTTATTCTCGAAGAATCCCATGTTATAAACTTGTTGAGGTCTTATTGCCCTCAAAGTATCCCGTTGATATTTTCACTTCTGGCGCGAATGCTTGTAGTCCTATGCATTCTATATTGGAATTTGATATATAATAGTTGTCTATATTTTCACTGAGCTCATATTCATTAATTCTTTCTTCAGACTCCAAATTGGGTGTTTCAAGATTATCGAGGTAAGTCTAATATGATCTTTGCAGGTTGGCGAATCCAACACAGCCGGCGCTTTCAAACAGAAGTTTTAAAATCCTACTCGGTACTCACCATACGCCTCACCTATCTGTCTTTTTAGAAGCAACTTAAATTAGATAACCCTAGTCATGAACGATCTAGGTAAGAGTTTATCATCTCCCCAGGCCCTTCCACCCGAAGGGAACACTTCTCTATGGATACAGATTCTCCAGACGCCTATGCAAGATGCAGGCTAGAAATGAGAACAAGCGAAGAGGTTTCTCCTATAGGGTCCCTAGCATAAACACTTGACTAGAACGGACAGACATGGTTACTTAAGAAAAGTTACTTCATACTGAACAGATAAACTTACATACAAGCTTTCTTCTTACCTTACACTTATATTACACACCTTGCTTCAATATACTTTGCAAGGAAGACTAGAGAGATTACTACAAGGAGGGGTATAGTGGAGGATGAGAGTGCGCTGGTGTTGACGTGAAAACACGAGGCTTGAGAGATCTGCTTAACTCTAGTGCAGGTCCAAAACTTACCTTTGGGTGTGTGTGCGTGCCAGTTGATTTGATCCTGCAATCAACAAGAAACAAATACAAAGAAACCGCGGTTAAATCCATAAACGATAGCCGATCGGCTAATTGCTGATGACATATCATTTATCTTCGAGCCGATGTTATATATGCATCAATCGGCAGTCATTAATAAGTAAGAAAGAACTAAATCTACTTGATCGGCTGTAGATATTAACAATATATAATCCTTATATCGATATATACTAAAATCAAGTGATTGGGATAGATCGGTCGCCATGCCGAGACAGTATAAATCACTTAGATCGAAATATATACTAATAATAAGACTATATATGTTGATAGCATAGCCGATCAGATAGATCTAGCATGTATCGGCTAATACTCCGATACCACTCTATATTAAGATATTAAAGCAAATAGAATATACCAAACAGAAAGCCTAATATACTTAAATGCAACAAGATCTTAATATAAATGACAGATTTAGCATGTCAATAAAGCATATAAGATAAAAGCTAAATCAGGAAAGATCGGCTGAAACCCCGATGCTACCCTAATCGGCAACCAAAGGCAGGCTAGAGATTGAGATTCTAATCATGACTCATAAGATCAAACTCAACTAATGCAGCTATAAGTATGAAAAGAAGAACAATATCTAGATAATCAAGTCGTTGGATGTGTCATAGAGTGGTGGATATCCTATATAATCTAAATCAACATCGGTATTTAACCTAATCGGCTGCCTTCTACTGACAGATGTTAGCGAATTGTAGGTTAGATAACGATATTGCCGGAGATCATGCAAGATATATGATAACTCGACGAATTACATAAACAAGATTAGAGTGTCATGAAGATGGAAGCACTAATCCCGAGAACGCAAGCCGCCATAACAAGTTTTACCTCTTGTTGAAGATTGAAATCGATGCAGTCAACTCGAAAGCAAGAACTTGTCGAAACAAAACGAAAGTAAAAAGGGTGCCGATGCACCGAGATTGTATTGAACGTGTGTTAGTTTTATTACATGGGGCTCGGGGCCTATTTATACCCGAGAATTACAAAATATGTCCATATCGGACACGACTCTTATCTCTAACAAACTCTAAGATACCGTCTCGATTCTTCCTTCACATCCGATCCTTGGATTACCAAATTTGGTCGTTAATAGCTGGTAGCTTTGCTCTGGAGTGGTGTCTTTGTTGTTTCTCTTCAGCTGCCAGGCTCCTCCTTTTATAGGGGCTGGAGAAGGAAGCTCGTCAGTGCTCTATGTTTATCACTGTGGTTTCACGGGATGGCTCGCACCATGTAGTGGCACTTCCTTTTGCTTCAGTTCGTCCTTTGTTTGGCTGGAGTGGAGATACCTTGCACCTGTGTCTCTTCCTTTTTCAAAAGTTATATTCTCCACAGTATTTTTAGCAGTGAAACGTCATTCACTGTCATTCACCGAAAAGCATTTTTGGATTGATTCAAAATTATATTGATTTAAAATTATATATTATTATTAGGCTTACCATGCCCAAAAATTTGATAATTTATTATCAATTTCTTATATTTGGCTATATTGCTTATTGGTCTGGCTGCCCATATCCACGGTATCAACATCAGAAAAAATACATCAAATTCCTCATCATAAGCCTTTTTTATTTCTTCAAATTTGTCATTCATTTCTTTCTTTAATTCTTTAAGTATTTCTTCTTTTAACTCTTTTTTCAATTGAGGGGAGGCATCTTCAAAATTTTCAATTATTTTCCAGTCAATGTATTCACCATCTAAGGGATCCATCCCTTTAGTTAAGCATTCTTTATATGTAGGTTTTTTAGAAGATCCTTCAACTTTTGTATTCATATAATATGGGGTTTCTAGAGCTTTCTTATTTTTGGCTCTTTTGCATTTTTGTATATATTCCTTTGCAGCTGGCTCCATATAATAGTTTATTCCCAAAATTTTCCTGGCTTGACTTAAAGCTTCATCAACATCTATATTTTTTTTTCCACAATAGGCCGCCCATTATTTTTGCATATATTTTTTGGGCTATTATTTCTTCAAAGGATATATAAACTCCGAGGAGCTTTCCATCAAAGACTACATATATAGGCTTTTGTTGTATTATTTCATTATTTTTTGAGGCTGGCATTAGGTAATTTAGTAAATGGAAATATTCAGCAAGACTGTTTTGTATAGACAGCATGTACCCTTTTCTTCCCTCTTATTATTATATTGGTACCAAAAATTGCCTAATATGCATTCCTGGACTTCGTCTAATATTATGTGGGATTTTGGCTTGAATTTATAGGTATTTGGTGGAAATACTTTGAGCTTGTTATCTTCTCCAAAAGTGAAGAATTCAACTCCATTGTAATTCATGGATTTCTTCATGCCTGCAACAGGGTAAACAAGAGAGCAGGTCAGGTAAATGATTGTCTTTTCCCTTAATATGTTCGAATATATCTTTGTATCCATTTCCAGTAATGATATCTTCAAATAAAATCCATTTCCTAGTAGAACTCTTTTTCCTATTAAGTTGATTATAATATCCACATATTGCTTCACTGTGGTGACCCCGAAATCCTCGCTGGTCCGGAGGCCACAGTACAATACCTGTGTAACATGTACCAGTCCCAGGATACACAAGCTAGTACACAAAGAACATCGGTGATCCAAAGCAGTCTAATAATATTACATTAGTCGGATAGTCCTTACATAAGTTGCCATCGTGGACAGACCCCAGATGGACAACGATACGACACAACAAACAATAACAACAATGACAACAACAGAGCGGAAGCGAACAGCGGAAGACGACTTAACGACTAAGTTCTAGGCTAGGCACCTAAGGGACTAACTTATTCCACAGGCATGGTTTGGGAACTAGGCCCGAAACTCTAAAAGTCTTCATAGTTGGCGTGCTCCTGAAGATACTCTTCGGCGGTTGGATTATATCCTCCTTCTTTATCTTCAAAGCCTAATATAATTATATGTAGAGCAAGGGTGAGTACTTTTGTACTTAGCAAGCCATAGGAAAGATGACATGTGCGGCTACCAAATGAGGCAAAGGGTTTTATTTGTGAAAACTAGCTGTTGCTCAAAAGGTGTCTTTTTGCAAAGCTCTAGTGTGTCAAGTTTTAGTTATTGGAAAGAGGCTCACACCTCAATCCATTCCACAAGTTGCTTTGCAACAACTTGTCACAAGTAATTAGTGAATATATGTTCTTCTACCAACACCTTAGATCTTCTCTTGCTTCTCCAACTCTTGCACTTGTTTCCACTTCACTTCTCCACGAGCTGTCTCATCTCAGAGCACAACGAGCCATCTCAGCTCAGAACACCACGAACCATCTCAGCTCAGAACACCTCTCGACCAAACAATCCAACTCCTAGTCACACTATGATGCCAATCGACATCCCAGATCACACAGACCTGTTCCAAACCACTCAGGTTTGTCGTCTGCCACACAGGCTAACTCTGGAAATGATTCCCATCCCACAAACCAATTTCACAAACATATACAAACAACACTACGCTAAGAGAATCACCTCACATTCGCCCTTAACCGTGGGCACGACTGTTCAAACAGTTTAATTAAACTCTGCAGAGGTCATACGCTTTACCCACATGACACAAAACTGACACCGGTTGCCCGTCGGCACCAGAAGTTTGTTGCAAGGCCTTTCCAAAGCTAGTCCATAAAAATCCCATACCACGTAGTAGGCCGAGTCTCACGACAAGCATCAGGCAGTCTCAGCCCTCGTCTACTCAGGGTACACTAGGGATGCTCCTCCACCTTATCGGTACCGTATCGCCACAATAGAGGCGGGGCCACTCTTGGCCAAAGATCTCATCAAATACACGCAACTTCGTCTCCTCATCCCCAGTGTCCCACTACTACTGGCATACAAGATAGTCATGGACTAACAAAGTACTTTTCAAGGGGTATGCCATAATACCCGTGTGGTCGCACTATAAGATGCTTGGATGGAATTCCCAAAGGAATCGGTCCTTAACGACAATACATAGCTAGCTACACAGGCTCAGCCTACATACCATCAGGGTTCGCAAACTAGTTTTACTTCGCAAACACACCGATAGGGAGCATCGGGTTTTGAATAGTTGATTGGAAATCCAGGTTTCCCACACGACAATACAATCGTGGCAGGTCCAAGCAAAACTACCTCGATGTTCATACCCGTAGGGAAAGATGTCGGTGCATAATATGTGGAGCTATAAAGGACAGGTCGTCCAATATCCTACAGAATATAAGTGCGACTAATAGGTAGATCCATCGGATGCGTTCGCAACACGAGGCAAAACAGTTTAACGTGTAACCTAAGCATGCACATTTGCAAACAACATAATTTTGCACATATAGGAAGCAATATGGTCAAAGGTGGCTTTCCTTGGTCCTGCGGAGGTTCTTCCTTGACGAGAACAGCTTCCGGTTCATCCGCGGGATCGGCAACTATACACAAAAAGAGCAAAATCAACACAAGAGCTAATAAAGTAGCTCAAACAGTAAGATATTATACTGCCATTAGATAGATCTCATTTTTAGAAAAATTATGGAAGTGGAACGAAGTCAATTGGAGTCACGGTTTAGGAGATATGAATTTTCGAAGATTGAAGGAATTTCTATTCAAAGGAGAAAGAGTTTCTTTATGGGAAAAAGGAATATTTCGGGATAAACCCCTTGCGGGGCCCGCTGTTAGTGGCACGGGAGGAGCCGGCGCAAGGTAGACCACGTCCACGGAGGGCGCCACACAGAGAGGTGGTGGACCGGGCTCGTGGTCCACCGGTCGGTGCGTGTGGGGCCCAGCCATCATAGGCTCGGCGCACATGGACCTGGTGTACACACGGGCACACCGCAAGGGAATGGATAGGGTGGGACCCGCATGTCATTAGCACAAGGATTAAGAAGGGATTAAAACAAAGATTAAGCACAGTGGGCCCACATGTCATTGAGACAAAAGAGGAGGATTAAGGAGGTAATTACGGTGCAAGGATTAATTAGGAATAGTGGGGTACACGGGTCCCACATGACAGTGTCTCACATCCTTCCCTTTTCTTCTCTCTTCTCCTCTTCTCGTTATCTCCTCTCGTTCCCCTCTACTGCTCAGGGTTCCCCATATCGTTTTGACAGAGGTTACCGCACCCCCACGGTAGGACGATTACCGCGATAATCGTGCGATAATCGTGAAAAATCGAACAAAAATCATATCCAAACATTTGAATTCAAATCCTCGGCGGTTTCGCAGCTTTGACGTGATTATCTCGTGGTTTATGGCGATAATCGCGATATTTGTCTGATTATCGCGGACAGTGAAGAGGGAAAGTTGGAAATGAAATTCAAATTGAAAAAAACATAGAAAATACAGTTAAATGTATGTCTATCTTGGATATAATTATAAGAATATGTAGGATACATAGAAAATCTAACATTTGAGTGTAAAATTCGAAAATTCGGCATGACCTATTCTATATTATGGACATCGAAGCAATTCAACATTTAATAGCATAATAAATCAACAACAACAATTGAACAACCTCACATTTCAAAGCCTAATGAAGTCCACACAAAGTAGAAACAATAGAGTCCACGATTACAAATATGGTAGTTCATATGACAAGCAACACAAACATAGAAAGTTGTAGTTTGGAACGAAGGATATAAAGAAGGACATAGCTAGGTGTTCCACTGATTGTAAGCCATGTTGTACTCTTCTGTTGACATGAGCATCAAGCCATGAGAGTGTAGCAATCCCACCTTGTATTCCTGCCAAGTTTGTTCTGTCCATGATGCTGTTGATTGCCATTGAGCGTACAATTGAGCATACCACTGGGGCTCTTGTCATTCATACACCCATGTCTGAGCAGGATAATCAGATGCTTGGGGACGGTTTTACACATAGGTTTGATAGCCACTTTCAATGCTAGAGGCACTGAAAGAGCTGTAGCTATCCTGGGGCGTGTCAAACTGTTGTTGTTGTTGGCGGCCTATCGGATTAATAGTAGTTCTTTGTGAGGTTGGAGCACCATCATCCTGGTCTTGAGTAGCGTGAGTAAAGTCGGCCTCACCTGCAAGTGAAATATTAGCAAGAACATTAATGAGTCATGAATTGCAAGGTGATAGTTGTAGTAGCAAGTAAAGTATATCGTACCAGTGAATTGAATAAGGCTGTGGTGTTCTGACTGAGGTGTGTGACCCCTAGAAGGCACATCAGTGGTGCCTTGGCCTCCTTGGCCTCCTTGACCACCGTCATCTCCATCATCTGTATCCATCTGGAGCTACTGTCATCGGACTCTTGGTATTCCGGGCTTCCTTCAGCGTCGGCATCACTATCGACACTCCTCAACCGTGTAGTTGTAGCTTTGCCCTTTGTTTTTTTGGCTGCAGGTGCTTTTGGCCGCTGTCGAGTCTTCCTCTTCCCAATATGATTGTCGCCTACGTTCTTTTCAGCCCACTCAGCAACACTAGAAGCCCCAGTGGCCCTGCAGATGTCTGTCAAGTCCACTAGGTCGGCTACTAGTGGACTAGGCACAGGGGCGTCACTCTCGGTCGAGTCTTCATCAAGTTCAGGGCAAGCATTAGACCAAGCATTGTCCATCCAGTCTTTAATTTGATTGTTCATGTCATAAAATGAAAGATCCGCTAGCCTCTGAAGGGGATCGTCATCTTCCTTCCTAATTTGTGCATTTGCTTGTTGTATGCGAAGCTGAAGGTTGTAGTTGACATACACAAGCTTGTTGAGTTTCTTGTGTGTAAGTTTATTACGGAGCTTTGTATGTATGAATGCAAACGTGCTCCAATTACGTTCACATCCATTTGAGGAGCAACATTGTCCAACCAAATGTAACGCAAGCTTCTTCAAGTTCGGTGTGTCTGAGGCGAACATAGACCACCATTGTGCTGCAAATGCCAAACAATATGTCATTTCACTATTATGAACACATAGAGCATTGCATTATGAAATTTTTTTGCTACATTAGCAAAAAAAATACCAAGGGAAGTTTTCCCATCCATGGCCATCTTTCTTGCTAGTGGCTTCCCAAATTCGCCACTCTTACACTGATACATCTCAACCTCCAGCAAAGCGGCAGCTGCCGTGTCAATGTCCGTCATCCACTCGAAAGCTTAACGAAGGTCTTGGAAGACGGTGGAACTACAAGTGTAAGCGTAGTGCGTCCTCGGGTTCAATACCGCAGCTACAAAACATAGCCTAAATTAGTTCAAGAGTTATGGGTTTAGGAATTGAACATTATGTAAAGACCGCAACTTACTTGCATTGATGAGTGTTTTAGTGGTGAGGTCGTGCATCCTTCTGTCCACAATATCCATATAAGCGTTGTACTTATCCCTTTCACAAGCGAACAGACTATCATACTCCATTCTCAACAGTTGATATCTCAAAAGAACCTCACTCAAATTGGGGTTCTTGTCCTCGTCGGCAAACCAAAGAAAGGAGTACATCGGTTGCACTGAATTCACTACCGCCTCCAAGTTTTCCCACCAACTCATGCTAGATAGGCAGGCATGTGCATATCTACCCTCTGTTGTGCCATTGAACTTACTTTGCATGAATGTAGAGGAAGCCATCCACTGCATGAACTGATATCGCTTCCTTTAGGAAACTCTGAAGGAACATGCAATTGGTGCCAAACCGCGTAGCATTCCACTTAACCAATTCACCACCTATCGCTGAGACCATCATAGAATGCAGCTTCGAATGATTGTATAGCCATCTGCAAATTTTTCTACCACTAGCAATCACCATATCATGGTCTGCCATCTTTCCAACCTCCTTAAGCATCAAGTTAATTGTGTGAGCTACGCAAGGTTGCCACATAATAGCTCGGTACTCTTGCATAAGCAGTTTGCAGGCCTTCTTATAGTTGGACCCATTATTAGTGATAATTTGCATGACATGTTGATGGCCTACTTTGCATACCACCTTCCTGATCTCCTGCATTAATAAATCACAGAATACACGTAAGTCCATCACCTATACTTCATGATAACATGTGAGGCTAATTTGTTGGATCCAGTGTGTTACCTTAAGTACAAATTGAGCATCCTGGCTTTGGCCTGTCGCATCAATGGACTTATGAAAGAACATTATTCCATTACAGTATATCAAAAAGTTGATGATGGCCATACCGGTCGGTCTAGTCCACGAATCACACATCAAAGTAACACCATAATCATCCCAGTCGTGCTTGAACCTCTCAAATTGTTTCTTCACGTCCTTCTCCGTAGAATCAAGGTATTTACCATCTATCTCCCTACTTGATGGAGAAGGTATGTTTTCACCTACAATTCACATAAGAAATATTAGTGTCTAAAATGTTTATGAAAATATAAGTTGATATTAGTTGCATACGTACCCCACTTCTGTGTCTCTCTCACGACGCTGACAAAGTAAGGATTATCGACATTTCTTGCAGCAATTCCGGAGGTATGTTTTCACCTACAATTCACATAAGAAATATTAGTGTCTAAAATGTTTATGAAAATATAAGTTGATATTAGTTGCATACGTACCCCACTTCTGTGTCTCTCTCACGACGCTGACAAAGTAAGGATTATCGGCATTTCTTGCAGCAATTCCGGAGGTGAAGAAAAACCTTGCCCGTGACTCACCAATGGCCTCCCTAGCCTGCTTTCCCTTCTTTGTGAAGAACCCTGTCTCAATGCGTGTCTGCACAGGGGCCTTGGCAACTGCTAGATTGTAATCTCTCAAAAAAGGTGACTCCCTCTGAGATGTAGCCCTTCGTAGCAAATTGGCAATTGGGTTACTTTTACCTCTCCTTGCCTCAGGCTGAGCGGATCCACTTCCATCGCCATGCTCATATGTGCCACCTCGCTCCTCCACATCCCTTCTAAAGTCTTGCTCTCGCCGTGATGCTTCCATGGCCTGTTCCATTTGTTCCTCCTCGTCGGCATCACCTGTGAGGTCATGATAGATGACCCTTGCCGCTTCAACCCTGGTTGACTTTTCACTCTTACGCCTAGCACCGGCAGCTTTTATCCTGTCCAACTCGCGCTTGAACAAGTCACGGACATCTGGAGGCACTGAATTGCAATATGTTGTCCCCTTTCCCTTTCCAGCCAAATGAATTTTAAGTCTAGTTGCCCTACCACCGCTCTTTTGCTGATGGCAATATTTACAATGAAATCCATTTCCTATGCTCTCCCCGTGCTCCCACACAGGGTCCCTATTATCAGCCATCTCCACCCTGAATCATATGGAAAAATTATATCACTAAAAGAATTAACCAAATTACACATTAACAACAAATGACCCATTATCGTTAAAAGTACATTTACATCAATAAACATGAAAATGTCTACTCACCCAACAAATAACGTACTGTACATAACCACTGTCCACATCCCTACCATAATTCAGAAATCTTCATATCTCAAATAACATCAAACATTTTACAATGTATATTTGACATAAACCAACATACAACTAAGGCTACTACTTGCACAACAGTGAAAAATTCATACAACTAAGGCTACTACTTGCACAACAGTGAAAAATTCATGCACAATGTCGACATCGGCACTGTGGCTGGGGCTTCCAGGGCAAGGAAGGCGCGTCCGGGAAGCGGCACACGCGGCGCGGCACACACGGCGCTGTGCGAGCGGCTCGACGCGGGGTGGCGCACGGCGCTGTGCAAGCGGTGCGGAATGGCTCGGTGCATCACTTGCCTAGCTCAGCATTTTGTCGAGCAGGTGGTGCGCGGTGTGGCTGCTGGGTAGGGAGGAAGAAGAGGGGAGATAGATGGGCCAAGCTGGGCCACCTTGGGCCAGCCGAAAGTGAGGGAGGGAGACAGTAACAAGGGAAACCCAAAGGAATAGGAACTTCTTTCCTTTTTCTGGTAATTGGAAATTTGGAATTTGATGCAAAGGTTGTAAATGGACTGTAAAAGGGACCGTGGACTTTGATAATTCTAGGAGTTTATTTGTGGACATGGAATGAGAGATTTGAGATTTTTAATGGCATAGGTAAAAATTCAAATGAGAACCAAATTTTGAAAATAGTTTTGTATTTAAAATAGGTTTTTAAAAGAAACGAAAAATCAGGATGTTACATTCACAATCTGTCCTGACCGTAAATTCTTTGAATCCCAGATATAACCTAAAAGCATTTATCGCATTGATTATTGCTAAGATTTCTCGATCTGTATTGTTTACAATTTTTACTTTATAACTTCCAGAAGCATACCTACATATATTTTCTTCTCATTTGGTAGAGTATTTAGTAGGTCTTTGCTTTAGTATTGCACCCCAACCTTATTGTGATGCATCTGTTTCAATAATAAAGTAATTCTCTTCTAAT
Organism: Oryza sativa Japonica Group; assembly: GCF_034140825.1. NCBI lineage: Eukaryota > Viridiplantae > Streptophyta > Magnoliopsida > Poales > Poaceae > Oryza > Oryza sativa. The sequence goes on from NC_089041.1 coordinate 9,001,062, forward strand.
GGTAGTTCTAGAGGTTTTAGCTCTTTTACCCTTTCTTTTATTATATGTACTAATTTAATGTCTTTAGAGTTAAAGTATTTCTGACCATTTTTCCTTAATTTAGCATACAAGGGTCCTGCTAGCGTTGCCAAATTATCAATGTGATTTCTAGCATAATTTACAATTCCTAAGAATTGTTGTAATTTATTTTTATCATTCATAACATCAGGAAATTGTAAAATTTTCTTAGCAATATGTTCCTGCAAATGAATTTTGCCTTCTCCTATTTCATGACCAAGAAAGTTAATTTTTTTTCTTTGCATATTTCCATTTTTTTCTTTGATAGGATTAATCCATTCTGCTCAACTTTTCTAAAAAATAACTCTAAAATGAGCGGATTGAAACATTATAACTCTAAACGACAATGTTGACATACAGATCCACGTCTTACAAATATTATAAAAGTCTTACACAAATGCAGCGGAAATTAAAAGGATAACAGTAGCTAAGCCTTGACTTGGATAGCAGCGGGAGACACCATTCCACTGGCATCCTTGACGGCATGGACGAAGCCTACTCCTCTGAGAAGCCACCATCGGACGCATACTCGAACTCTTGGGTTGGGAGATAGAGCAAGACTAAGTACTACCCACTGTACTAAGCAAGTCATACCGGAACGAAGGGTATGATGCAGGATACAACCAAAGAGAGCTAAAGGAGTTTATTTGCATAAAGCTAGCATTTATGAACAGTAGTTGAAAGCGGTAAAATAGTTAAATAATTATCCATCATTTAACCCAATCACTGCTTAACGCTACACCATGTTAAGACAGGCCCAAAACCACCACCTGAACTAATCAGTTCCATTAAGCTAAGCTAGGGGTGAGACTAATCACAGTGAATCTGGTTGACCGCCCATAACCGCGGGCACGGCTATTCGAATAGTTTTACTTTGATCAGAGGTGTACAACTGTACCCACAAGACACAGCCCCACGACACGTTCCCGTGCGCCGGCATGCCACTACAATATACTGGAAAGAGGCCGTGATAGGACCCTTCGCATAGCCCCCTCTAACCAAGCACACCACACCTCAGGTTTCACCCCCACTCCTCAAAAGGTAGCGGGCAGTCCCCTCTCGTGCCTAGGTGAATCCGGAAGCGACAAAGGCCGTTGCAGGGCCCATCCTGCTCCATCACACCCACCCTTGCCTAGATGCGTCGGCTAGAGAAAAGCTACATTACAAGCCCAGCTATTGCCCACGCTGGCTTATGGTAAGTACGATAAGTTCTTCCAGGGCATCCCACGAACCGGTCCTTAATTGCCATGGGCACGACCATCAAAACCATACACCCACAGCCCACCAATTAATGTGTTCTAATTAACTAACACTATTGCGGTGGCACTAATCCAAAGTTATACTATAATCCAAAGTTTATGCGTTAATGTGATTTCCCCTTCGTGTACTAGTTGAACTAAGCATGGCTAAGCAATTCCTAATCCGACATCTAGTTATGTTACAACCCAAGCTAACAATGGATTAAGATGAACAAATAGTATATCTGAGGCAGTAGGTAAACATCCCATAATAACATTATAAAAACAATGCATAATTTAAAGGAAACAATAGAGCATTTGCAATATGGGATCAATATGTTCAAGTGACAAGCATGACTTGCCTTGCTCTGTGGCTGGAGGGACCTCGGCAACTATCTCAAAGTACACCGGAGCGTCGGGAGAGCCGGAATCTATGCGACATACAAGGCAAACAATGCAAACAAGCTATAAGACTACTGAACAGAGAACAAAACCTTTTGTAATGGATTGTTTGCATTTTTCTTGATTTACTGAGACTTGAATGGGCTTAAACGGAGCATGGACGAATTAGTTATGATTTTTAGAAGATTATATGTGTTTATTACTATAACAGAAAATCCTTAATTGATTTATTGCGTAAATAATACCCCTGGCGACATCATCAGAGAGAGTGGCAGCGCCGACATGTGGGCCCCACATGTCATAGGCTCGGGGTGCGCCGGTCCACGGGATCGGTGAGGGGTGCACCACGTGGCGGCGACGTGGGCTGCCACGCGGGCAGCAGCGAACGGCCCCGATCTACTCGAGGGTAGATCGGATGGCGAGGGCGGCTCGCGGCCTGGCACGCATGGGCGGCTTAAGCCGGCCCAGCGGCCATGGCGCTCGGCGGCGCGGTGCGGCGCGGCAGCGGCGCAAGGCGGCGATCGGCGGCGAGCGGCCAGCAGCGGAGAGCGGCGGCGCTACTAGAGGGAGAGGGAGAGGGATAGGGGATGTCGGTCGTCATCGAAGGGTTCAGCCGGCACGGAGGAAGGCGACGGCGAACGACGACGACGGGCGATGGAATGACGATGGCGACGAGCAGCCGAGCTTCGGGGAAACCTAGGGAATGCAATGGGGGAAATTAGAGAGGGAGAGGGAGAGCAGAGAGGGTGGAGGCGCCGGCCGAAGGCGGTGGCCATGGTGGTGCTCACCAGCGCGAGGAGGAAGGCGTGCTCCGGCGGCGGAATCGGCCGGGCGGACGGCGGACGGGATGGCGCTTGGGACGGCGAACGCGACGGGCGTCGACGGCGCGGATCGGCACGGCGGCTAGCGGCGGCTGGAGCGGTGGCGGCGACGGCGGAGAGGAGGGTGACGGCGCTAGGGCAGTGGAGTGCACGGGAGGGCTCGACGAGAACGGGAAAAAGGTGGAGGAGGATGCAGGGGTAGTTTATATAGGGCCGGGGAGGTCGGACATGGCCGAGAGGTGGGAAGTGGCTGGCGAAGTGGGGGAGGTGGAGAGAGAGAGGCCGGTGGGATTCGAAATTCGAATCCCGGCCGTTTCTCGGTACGGGCGTGCGGGGAAAGTGGGGCGGCGGTCGCGGACATGCGGGAGAGGGCACGAAAGGCGGGCGACGTGCACGGGAGGCGCGGGAGAGGCGGGGAGGCGGCGGTTGCAGCGTGGGCGGCGGCGGCGGCCGGAGGTTGGGGACGGGCCCGATAGGTGGGCCCCACCTGTCGGTGACTCGGGAGGGAGGAGGGGCGCACGGCCGGCCTACTGGGCCTCGGCCTCGAGCCGGCCCAGCTAGCGCGCGGGGAGGAGAAGAGAACGGGCTGATGGCCCAATCAAAGGAAAAAGGAAGGAAAAAGGGAAAAAAGAAAAGAAAACAATTTCCAGGGATGAAATAATTGCTTGTGCTCATTTTTAATTGATTAAAATTATTTCTAGAGCTCTGAAAATTCCACTAAAAATCCTGTTAGCATATTTTGACATGAATAACCCAAGAAAAATTCCACATGCTATTTCCAATTATTATTTGCATTCACTACTTTAGGGTTTCTCTCTTGACTTTAAACAACTAATTTCTTGAGACAAATTCCAAATTGAATTTAGGCTTGGGAAGAACTTCAGAGTGTGACAAATACCCTCTCCAGGAAAGTAACTTAGGATTATATACTAACGTAGAGGAATACCCGTACTGAGCTGTCACCATCAATGGCCCACCTCTACTGTCCTGTAGCATATAACCCCAAATAATAATATTCAATAGCCTAAGCACCTCGCTTATGCTACTAAATACTACTCTACAATCATCATCATGACTTAGAGCAATCATATAAATGAACATTATGCCCACACCAATGCATCCCCCAGGTAAGCTAGCTAGACAATTATATCTCAAATAATATATCGAAAAGTCGGTACTCAAGGGATCAGAATGAAGTAAAGTAATATTCTATAAATAGTACAAGTCTTACAAAAGAATGAACTCTTCTGAAGACTCCGAGGATTGAAGAAACTATTCTATTCCTACTCCACTAGCTCTAGAGCACTAAACTAAACTTGAGAGAATATGAGAAGCTCTTGCTTGAGTGTGTGATGGAGTGGAGGATGAGAGCTCCCTTTATAGCCTCCCAATGACGGTTGTGATGGTTGGAATGGTCAGAAATGCCCTCCAACTGTCATTGGGATGCAATCCTGGACGTCCACGCCAAACCCTGCATCCAATGGTGCAGGTGGGGGTTCGGCCAAACCCATGGTTTGGCTGAACCATGGGCTGGGCCAAACCACCCCAATTTCGGCTGGCGGCCTCCTTATCTCCTCCCTTATCCAGAACAGTGAATTTTGGGCCTATTGGATCGTGGCAATTTTTTGTTCTTGTCCCATTTATCCATAAGTCTGGATCTCGACAGCGTCCGATTGATGGATCGTCTATTTTGCTGTCGATTCTCCTCCATTTTGTACTTATTTTCTGCAAGGGGTTATAATCCTAGTGCTAGTGGAAAATAACTTATTCTAACACAAATATGCATTGCAAACATAACTAGTTCTCCTTTATTTTAGTAATATTGACTGGCGAAACTGATCGATAACGATCGTCAACAACGGGCATGTGCGACACGTGTCTGGGGCACCACCGACCCTAATGATTCGCTGCAGAAGTCTTGTCGAAGTCTTTCCATTGTCAGTGGGATAAATCTTCTGTAAGCTTTGGTTTCATCATAAGGGGGGTGCAGTGCCTTACAGCTGACCGTGCCCCTTGCGTCTTTAAGGCGGTAGTTAGGATATTTCTAGTCGAGCTTCTCGAGGAAGATACAACCGGACGGATATCTCTGAGTTACTTCCCTAATAAGCTTTCATGCACTTCCTTCGTAGAGAAGGAGAAACGATCCCTACCGAGGGCAAAGTCAGCCTGGGCCCCGGGCATGCCGAGACCGTGGTAGCCTTTGTTACGTAATCTGACGAGAGCGGGAGAGTGGGAAAGAGAGACTCGCCTGGGTAGGTTCAGCCCGTACCTAGGTCCGGGCGCTTCCTCGGCTCCTACGCTAGGAACGCTCCTTGTTGAGCGCTCTTCCCTTCCAGCCGAAGGGCGCGGGCTTCGGCAAGGAGCTTGGTTAGAGCATCTCCAACATGCTCTCTAAATTCAACTCTCCAAATGTCTATTTGGCCAACTCTCCATTTCATTTGTTAAGTCAAATTGGTTGTTTACTCCAACAATCTCTCCATCCATCCTCTCTATTTTGAGTCTATGACAGCGGGATCTATGCGTCAGCCTCTATACCGCTTCTCCCCCATCTTTCTCCCCCTTTTCCTCTCCCTCTACCTCTTCGCATTAGCACTTCCGACGACGGTGCGGACGGCGGCGGCGGGCGCGGCTGGAGACGGCGCGGAAGGCGGCGGCGGCAGCGGGCGCGCGGCTGGGGACGGCGCTGACGGCGGTGGCTGGCGCGGACGGCTGTGGCGGCAGGCGTGGCTGGGGACGGCGCTGACGGAGGCGGACGGCTACGGCGGCAAGCGTGGCTGGGGACGGCGCTGACAGAGGCGGCTGGCACGGATGGGGCGGACGGCGGCGGCGGCGGCAGGCGCGGCCGGGGACGGCGCTGACGGCGGCGGCGGCGGCAAGCGCGGACGGGGACATCGCTGACGGCGGCCGGCGGCGGGCGCGGCTGGCGACGATGACGACGCAGAGGACGGCGGCGGTCGTGGCTGGCTCCGGCGCCTCTCTCCTCCCTACCGTCGTTGTCGTGTGGTTCTGCGGCGCTGCCTTCTTGCTAGGGAGAGACCGAGAGAGAGATGGGGGTGGGAGAGGGAGTGGTGGGGGCCACGAATAGCCAGGCAGGGTGACTCTCCAAGTTTGGCCATTGAGGGGTGAGATTTGGCCATCTGGATGGCTTAGCTAACATGATGGAGAGGCTATTGAAGGGCATTTTTTCTTTATACTTGTTAAAATTTAACTTGGCTAGCCATTTGGCCATTCTTAGATCGGGGTCTCGGGTCTGGCCCGATCCGCGGCTAACCTCGAGCCGCATTCTCAAACCCTATAGTTGGGGCCCACGACCATGTCCTTCTATTAGTTCCCTCGTTAAAAGGTGCTTTATTGTTTTGACGGTGAAATGGGTACACCCATTCCCATTTCGTCGACAGTTCGTATTAAAAAGTCAAAAAAAATTGAAAAATACATCATGTATAAAAAAATTTTATACACATATGAAAAGTTTGTGTTTGCACGTATATATCCCGTACGCATAAAAAAACCAATAAAAAGGGAAGGAAAAAACAAAAAAAAATACCGAATAAAAAAAAGGCCCACGCGCGGCCCTCGTCTCGGCGAATTAGCAATTTTGCACAAAAGATGAAGTGAACGGAGCGATGTTTAATGGGCCGGGCCCGTGCTGTGGTAGGCTGGACCTCTCAACTAAAGAAAAAGGATATTATAAAAAGAGAGAGAGTGTGTTCCTCTTCTCTTAGCCCCAAATTTGCGATCCAATCCCCTCCTCCTTGGTCATGTCTTCGTCGTTGATTCCCCCTCCACTTGCCGATTCCGACGGCGCCTCCCCGCCGCCGCACTGGGTTCTCATCGACATATGGTGCTACATCGGCGACCTCCCCAACGCCACCACCGCCGAGTCCACAACCAGCACAGGCCTCCCCATCAAGGTCACCTTCCGCACCGCACGCCCGCCGCTCCTCTCCCACCTCTGCGTCCACTGCCCGGGCCTCGACTTCCTCCGCGCCACGCCCAAGGTCATCGCCTCCCACGCCGACCTCCTCCTCCTCGTCGTCCCCTTCGATCCCCTCACCGCCCTCTCCAGCGGGACATGGGATTACTTCGTCTACCGCGCGGCCGACCCTCCTCTGCTCCACCTCATCCCGCCCCCGCCGCGCTCCATGCGCTTCAACGACTCCGAGGTCGCCATCGTCAGCCACGGCGACGGCGAGTACGCCGTCGCCGCCCTCGCCTTCGCCGGCACTTTCCTCTCCGTAAACAAGGATTTCCACCTCCACCTCTACCATGGCGGCAAGCAGCAGCAGGGTGAGTGGGTCTCCAAGCTCTTGACGCTGGAGGATCAGCTGAGAGACAAGCTTGTGCCTTTGCCCAAAGCGGCTGCGGAGTACAGGTTTTACCAGGAGACAAGGAAGACGATCGTGATTGGCGGCGAGCGCGGTACGGTCGGCTGGGTAGACCTCTGGCGTGGCATCATCTTCTGCGACGTGCTCGACGACCACCCCGTGCTCCGCGACATGCCCCTGCCCCTGCCAGCGAGCGGCAACTGGGATCGCCTCCTCAAGCAGACTGACCCCAACTACATCCGTGATGTCACCGTCAGTCTTTGCAGAGACTCCATCAAGTACATAGAGCTGGAGATCGTTGGGACAGGAGAGACCCACACCACTGTCCAGCCAACTGAATCTTACCAGGAATGGGTTCGGCGAAAGCCAAGGTACACCAGCTCAGTTGTTCTCCGTCGTGGCTGGAAGGCCACCATTTGAACCATGCCAATTCCGGTGGCTTCATGGGAGCACTGGCGCCGTGATTGTCACCTCAATGTCAAAGACCTCAGCATCAATGTCCGTGACCCAAGCCACCTGAAGCTGCTGTCTAAGCTGAGTGGATGTGGCCACAGCAAAGCTGCATTGCGGAGCGTAGCAATGGTATTCCCCACCATAAGCATGGATGATGATCATGTCTACTTCTTTTCCATAGCCGGAAGCACGGACAAATTGGAGGCCGTGGTTACTGTTGATGTAAGGAATAAGAAGATACAAGGAGTTGCTGAGCTTGATGTCCGAAAATACTATTTCGGTATGCCCACCTACATCGCCAGTGAGATGTCCACATATCTGAAGAAAGTCACTACAGGTAACTTCTATGTGCTGGTATATACTTCTGATATATGTATAAATGCACTACTTGCTTGCCATCATTGTATTTGTCGCTGTTTAGTTTAGAAGAAGGGCCTTATGATACCTCACTAGTTCCACCAGTTAGGAACATATTGCAGTCTGGATCTCAGATTTGATTACGGCAATGTGAACACAAGGGGTACTAATACGGCTTGTTTCATTGTCTAAGCTGTATGATTGGCAACCAATAGAAATAGAATTTCAAATTGTGCTGTGCTCAATTTAAATTCCTTTTTGTCTTTGAGTGAAAGTACAGCAAAACCGTCTAGGACTATACTCACAATTCCTGAGCACTCAATTTCTTTAATGATGCTGGTTGAGTTTTGACAAATTAAGAATATAACAACACATTTAGAACAAATGCTTGTTGATTGATTGGATGCCAAGCTTGCCTCAAAGCATAGTGCAAGAAGATAAGCACCCAAGAAAATGCGTTTCAACCTTTGTTCCTGGCCAAAAGCACCGTTGAAGAACACAGTATCTCAAAGTTACCCTTTCAGACAAAGGTTATTTTTTGTAGCTTGGTCTTGCTCACTCCCTCCAGTGCAAAAAGAGGGGTAAAGGTGTCATTTTGGTGCCATCTCTAATCAAACATTTAAATTTATAATCAATCTCTTCTAAAATATTTAGATTGGATATAATATGTATAGATATGTCTTGTCCATGATAGTTGATTTAACACACGTTGAATTGAAATTAACGGTCAAAGTTATATATTTTAGAGACTGTCAGTGTTCAAAACAGCATGGTTCTGCTGCTCGACAGAGTAGTAAGATATATTTGATCAAAACAAAGTAACCAACCTACTAGCAGCTAATGACTAGTTCTTGCTATCGATTTTTGTTTTGTTTTTTTTCCCCTGCTACTAGATGATAGTAGTAGTATGGGTACTTCCTCTTTATAAAAAAAAATGTAACCAATTCCAGTTCTAGGCAATTTTGACGAACTCTTTTGTTGTTGTTCAGGCACAGGAGAGGTGGCACATGGACAAACTGAAAGTGCAGCAGTTGAAGTGAGGCGCATGTGAAAGGCGTGGGGGCCCATATAAAGAAGAAGAAACATTGGAAGAAAGAGCATCAGTGTACAGATGGATAGATGGAAGCCAGTTGGTGTTGAGATTCAGGATGCTGGTAACATTGTTGGTGGCGGTTTAGGAGTTCATTTGTCGTTTGCAGTATGGAAACTGGCTTGGGGTTTATCTGCGCCTAGAGAGATAATTGTAGGATACGATTTATTGTGTACTAGTGAACTTTTACTGCAAGCTGAAGCCATTTTATAGAAATGGGGAGCTAGTAGTGATAATTTGGCAAGCAGTTACCATGGTCTTTTAAGGACGAAGCAGCCTAAGTTCTGATGTACGCTATATTTACTATTCGTATTCAACAACATCGTACCACTGCTTTATTTCGCCCTCCCTTGTATGCATCATCTTTACTACTGGTAAAAAAAAATATGGGCTCCGAGACCAAACCAGCTTTGTCATTACCACATGACAATTTTGAGGCTTCCTTTGGTTAGAAGGATTTGTAGATAATTTTGAGGCCTTAAGGCTATAATTAAGGCTATAATTTTGTTCCCTTTCAATTAAGGGCTATATTTTTTTTTAGTTATCAACTGCACTACAATTTATCAACTGAAAAGATAACACCAGAGATGCAAAGCCAGTGCAACAGCATAGCACAACGGTAGGGTGAGCGCAACAGTAGCAGGCATGGGGAGGGTGCCCAATTTTTCAGCACGTGCCCGATCCGATGCAACCTAAAAGTAAATACTCCTATTTCAAAGTGCAGTAATAATTTTCCGTGTTTAATATTTTACTATCCATTTTATTTGAAAATTTTATTTAAAAAATTTAAAAAATAAGTTAAGCATAAAGTATTATTTATTTTTTATAATTTAAAAACAACAAAAATACTAATCATAAAAAAATTAAATAAGATGGATGTTCAAACGTTGGACACATAAATTCACAACTGTGCTTAAAATGGGATAGGAGTAGAAGATTGAGCGCAAGAACCGACGCTACTCAAAAGCAATATACGCTCCCAGCCATGTTATACCGTTTGCTCAAAATCCAAGAACTTCACAACAGAAAAGTAAAGATTGATATAGAGGGTAAGTCAAAAGCTAAACATCTTAGAGCCATGACAAGGATAACAACACAAGGATAACAGCACCGTCAGCCATCAGGGTTCTCGTTGTTGTTAATTGATAATATTCCCTCTATTCCCTTTTAATCATCCCCTAAAACTTTTATGGTCTTCCTAAAATGATCATCTAAAATGATCTATCATCTAACAAGTGTTTTTGTTTGTTTGTGCAAGAGTAAATGAGCATTGTTAAATGCGCTACATACAACCAAGCAAGAATATTTTTTATTAGTGCAACATCATGCAATATATTTAAAACGTGACACAATCCACAAACACGAAACAACAAAACACCTTAACCAATATGGATTAAAATGATGAAGGTTAACAGTCTTCAGTATCTACGCTTTTTAGATTTTTCTTAGGTGATGATTAAACTGGGATGGAAGAACTTTGCTTAGGTGATAGTTAAATTGGGATAGAGAGTACAAAATATACTGATGGACACAACCATCAATGTGTAAGCTGCCTAAATCAGATGAAAACCATCATGAACCAAGTTCGAAGCTCTTGGTATATGTCCTCTTGCCTCTTACCAGGAACCAGACAGACAACCAGTCACAAACAACTAAACAAGACACCAGAGCCAGCTAAACACTATCTACAGGAAACTTTCAGCCGATTACTGTTCGTTTGACTACTCAGGTTCTTTGCCACTAGTAGCTGAGGGCATGGATTCCAGAACGGACATCTGTCGATCTTCAGTTATATCTTCCACTGTTGCAAAAGAAAAACCACACTATAAACACGAGTCTCATGATTTTGTTTCATAAGCAAAAACATACATCATTCATGAATAAAGACGTACATCAGTGATTAAAAGTGTATCTAGTCACTACAGAGGCTCCACCATGTTGTGTACATCCAATATCTCCTCGAACCTACAAAAGAACTCACAGTTAGTTCTCCTTTATGTTTTAATTTGGATTAGATTGATAGATTTTAGGAGAACAAAATACTTACACTTGCCAAAGTTCTTTCGTCATCATACCACTGTAGAACAACTCTTCCAACATGTCATTCAACTCCAGGTAATGTGAATACAGCAAATCTAGCTCTGAAAGCATCTCAATTGATTCATCGTCTAGTTGATACATTTCATCTTCCAAGACTTCATCATCGCTCTAAGAAATTTAATGTTCTGTTAGGATTCAAGTTCAAGTTAAGAAAAAAAAACAAATAAAAGATAGAATGTATTACCTCAAGTTGTGCTGGATCCATCCCGTGTTCAATCACGTGGCGAGTGTAAATAACAAGATGGTTAGCTGAATTATCATACTTCGTCAACTTTGCCATCTTGTAATCTGCATCATTTGTTTTTTCACCACCTTTCTGATCCTTAGAATTCTCACCATTTCCTTCCTTTGTCTTTCCACCACCATTTCCTTCCTTATCCTTTTTTTTGTTGAATAGGTACACTTTTACCAGAATGGGATGGCTGTGCAATAGAACAATAACCCTCCAGTCTGATCTTAATGATAAGCTCCTAAGAATGGCAAGTAGAGTTTTTCTAACTTGTCGATTTGCACATCTCCGGAGCCTGTAAAGATTTGAAAGGAACCCAATCCTAACGACAGGACGCTTCAAAGCAAATTGCGCCATTGCAAAGCATTGAAAATGCCTGAATTCATCGCAGAAGGATGGAGAAGGAGCTGGCATGAATCTTAACAAGGACTTCCGCATCCAAGGAAAAAAGGCAGGACATCCTACTCCTTTTAATTCAAATAGGGAGATCACTTCATCAAAATATGCTATATAATCATTGAGCATAGAGTCCCTGCTGAACTCAGCATGGAAAGGCATAGAGATTTCAGAATAGCAACCATTTCTTACTAAAATGTTCTTTCTTTTAAAACTGCCATTCCAGCTGTTGCGACTAGCATGTGCCTTCAATATTTCTTGAAGCGCACCTGTTGCTATGATTCTTCCAACTCTTGTACCACTTGCAACAGTTAATGAACTCCCAGTAGCGAATAAAGTTCTTGGTTCAACAAAATGATTTCCAGGCAATTTCACAAAAGCCTCAAGTGACATTAATCTGCAAATGTAACAAACATAATAGTTGCATAAACAGGTATAACACAAAGTCAAAGTAAAATAGTGTACAAATCAATTAAGTGAACCTGTCAATTTTCGGTAAGCCATCTATACGAACTATAATGTTGTCGAAGCTTTCAAACTTCTTCATGAACATCCCTTCCAACTGACTTCTAAAATCCATGATAAATGATTTTGCTGCATAGTTCAGATCTAGCCTACTTCTGCAACAAAATGTACAAACCAATTAAGAAGGCAAAAGCATCCTTGAAACAAAAGAAGAAATAGAACAGAAAAATACCTCTCAAAGTCATGGCATATCATAAGTGCAAGTTCATTATCAAATATCTTGATATGATCAAACTTTACGTCCATCATTGGAAGATCAAGAAAAACCATAGAAGCAGCTGTTCCTTTGTAATAAGGCTCTTCGGTATTCCCCAATCTAAACCTGTAGTCATTGTTGGAAAAATGAATTAAATGCAACAGTCTTTAACATAGACTACACAAAATTAAAGTTAGAAGTCTGACCCTCTGAGAAATTCGAGAAAACGATTTGTAAAAGCACTTTGTTGGGCACGGTGCTCTGATGAAGCTTTCGAAATATAGAGGGGTTTGTCAACAAATGAAGAAAACCCCCTCTTGTTGGAAACAGTAGGCACTGACTTGGCCATTACATCAGAGTTACAGACCACCGTCGGGTAAGAAGGCCAATACTTAAGGTCACAGCAACCAAATGAACCGAACAACAATTGAGCCCGTTCTTCTTCTGCTATTATCTGAAATAAAAAAGAACAAATTCCTTTTACTCAATTGGTCTTCATCCTTTGTAAGAGGTACTTCCTATCCATATACATGTAGGCCATTTGAGCCTTCTTAACTCTCTCCTAAATATAAGGTGCTCTAGAGTTTTGATGTACCTTCTCCTTTTCTTGTTCTTCTATGTTTGCCCTTACCAAGTAGATGCTATTGCTAACAAATACATGACTCATCTTTTCCGATTGGGTGTAAATGAAGGGGAGAAAATCATTTGAGTTAATTTGCAAATCCTTGTGATAAGTTTAAACAATTTAAACTTTGAACTGTATATCATAATTTCATCACTAAGTTCTAATAAAATGTTTCTGCGAGACGTAAAACCAGTATCTAAAACTTATTTTAGGAACTTCAATAAAGTCTGGTGCACAATGCATTTTCCAACAAGAATCAGACAATCTATGGCACATCACATGCAAACAAAGAAAAGCTTTCAAGATAGGGGTAAATTCCATTGCTATTAGAGTAATATATAGCTATATCCACATGGCAGACATTTAAATGAAAATAAAAGCTTTCTACCCATGAATGATGCATGCTAACATTTCAGTGTGTTGTCACAACTACGGTAGAATGGGCTGATATTCGTTGCTTTGGGCCAACAACTTTCAATGAAATCAAACTGTTTGAGTAGGAATGGATTAAGAAGTACTACAATGTACTGGGATTCAGATCTATACTACTTTAAAATGTTGGTAGTGGTGGTGGCAATGAATCTACCACCACCACTCCTTTCACTTGTGTGGGCCCCACAATAATGTTAGTGACGCATTTGTGCTCCCTGAGATTCAAATGGAAAGAGTTGTGTGCCTCTGCTTTAACTAGCCCAGTAGACATCCAAAAACTGATGGCGAAATATGACTTGATAGGTCAACAGTTTTAGGCTTTAAAAAATAAAAATGAATGCCAAATGTTATTTTCCAAAATCCCGTAGCAAGCCACAGGCAAATCAGCTAGTGTCTGAAGTATATGATGATCTTGCAATTGTGCCTGAGATTCAGATATTTCAAGTACCTGACGGCCTAGTGGTTGTGGTGAAGATATAGGTGTTGAATATGGCACAGCTTGAATTGAACATTTAGGGGTTTGTGAAGCCGCTGCGTCCTTTAGTTGATCTGATCTTGCAACTTCAGGAGTGCTTGAGGAGCTATGTACCTTTTGAGGTAAAATAACATCTGTTATTTCAGCAGGTGGCAACTGCTCCTCAGTTACCACTTCAACAGCTGACAAGTCCTCATGACTGCAGTTGAGTTGCCAAAGAGAAATTAAGAACAATCTGAATGCAAGTGGTATTGATGACAATAGGTAGTTGTAATGTAGGAAAAAGTTTAACTGCAAGGAACACTTTGATTTAATGAGCTTGGTGGTTTAGAAGCACAATGGTTATTTATATACGCTGAGATGCATACCACTATTAAGCTACCAAAAAAGTGGAACCATGTCAATGTCTGACATATGCAACGCCTTTGAGACATGAGTTGGAAGAAAATGGAGCATAAATTTATTAAAGTTAGATATATACAACGGACCACCCAAAGTTCAAACAAAACAAGGTGTAAACATATTTAAAATCATAGCAGTTATCAATTTATTGAATCTATTGGAAGTCCTACATGCAGAAGAAAAATGCATCGTAGCTGAACCCACATCCTCACTTGACACAGTTGTATGGTTTTCAGACAAGAACTGAACACATAATAGGAAGGTAATGCAGAAACACAATATTATCAACTAAAGGTCTGTTTGGCAGTGCTCCAGTTCCAAATATTCTTGGAGATGGGGCTGGCGATGGACTGGGAATTATATGGTAAGTCCCTGAAAGAACTATATGGCAAGCATCTTTCTTAACGTATTTAATATGTAAGATAGAAGACTAAACGTTAGCCTACAAACTCCATAGTCCATTCTACGAGAATCCAGAAGCTTCCGTAAACAGAGCCTAAATAATATAGTTGAAAAAGAGAAGAATTCAACAAACAGACAATCTTGCTCCAATGATGTTCGTCTCCAGTATGAATAATTATAAATGGGTATAAAAATATAAAAGGATTTCATAGACTAATGATTCAGTGCAATGGAATTTCTTCCTGATACAACTAGCACTAAACAGGAATCAAATTAAACAAGATTTAATAAACAAAAATAACGCCGCACAATGATGATCCATTTCAATGTAAAGTACAGATACCATGGAATTGGAATGTCTGGATTGACCGTATTTTCCTTTCCAGCAGGAGCATTTCTTCCAGTATGATCTGAAGCATCAGAAAATAGTATGTGAAATACAAGAATAAACCATTTTTTCACTAAAGAGCTACTTTGAAGTGGACACAACGAATTAAGATAGGAGAATATCTAATCCTATTCAAATATGCTACACTACTGCAGTTATTATTCACACACAAGTTGGGGTACGAATGGTCCTATTAACTACAAAAATTCATCAGTGATCATTCAATCCATATGTTTGAACATAAATTATAAGACAAGCTAGACTTTGAAGAAAACAAGAAAACGACATGAGCTGTACATAAAGAAAAAATTGGATGCCACATCTATAAACTTGCTACAAAACTTCAAGTTTTGCAGAACAAAGTCATGCCAGCCTACCACTAGAGTTGGATAACTGATGTGAACAATAATTGCAAAAGAGATTCAAGAGACAGACCCAAATAAAGAAGAAATAGTAATCTTTGCCGAATAGGAAGAAAAAAGATTCATATTTCGATACAAGAAGAATCGACACAAGAAAAAGGCAAAAAATTACCCCATTCATTCTTTCCACCAAGTCCCTGGGGCCACCATTGGGGATCAGCAGATTCTTGGTTACTCTGTGAGACATGGCAAAAACAGGCATTAGACATTTCTGTAACAAAGACATAATTGTCTTAACAGATTATATGTCATGTTTCAATATAAAAAGATTCTTGTAATTGCAACAACCCAATTATTTTGCTTAACCAAGATCACTGGCTATCATTGCATTTAAGAACAAGAATACAGATTTACTTCCTACAAACAATACAGAATGTATCTTATGACCAGAGGGAGAACAAACTCAATGTGGATAGCATTTGTATTGAACACTCTTATTGTGGAAATATTTATGTAGCCTCCTGCCACATCATGCTACTGTATTGCAGCACTCCATGGATCCTACCAAAACGTCTACATGGAATATTATAGCTATTCAAATCAATCTAATTGCTGTTCACAATGTAATTACAGCAATTCAGTATATACTTGTATTTGTCATTCTAGTATATCAGTATATGGTAGCTGTACAATTGAACTAGAAAGGTTAGTGCAATTTTTGTGCTTTTCCTGAACACAACTTCAGCATATTGATTTCAGCAAGTTGTTTTGGTTTCTTTGTTGTTCGTTCTTTTGTAGATCAACTAGCAAAACACTCATGCTTTGCTATGGGTAAAAGAAAATATATAATAATATGTTAGACATGTTTGCTTATTTGAATACATAATATTCACTTGATTCAAACAAATATTAGACTATTGTATAATATCAGAAAATATCAAGGACTAATTTGCAGAAAGTACAAAAGTAGTGGTGGTGGCAGAACAACCACCCCACTAGTGTCTTTTATAGTAGTATAGATATTTTTTCAGACATATTTTTTTCTGTTTAGCCATGAGTTTTTGTAATATGTTAGCTTTGAAACATTGAGTAAAGTGCCATCTTAGTGATGCATTTATGATATGCTTCTGCTATAACACATTGTAGATATAAGGTAGTGCTAGTTCGGTTGTTAAGGGTTTAGCCCAGGCATGACGGAATCCTGGGTCCGCCGCTGACTGACAATCTTGTTCAAGAAATTGTATTGTTTAGAATTAGAACATGCCCAAAGCCCACATCACTAAATGTGGTATTTTTGTACTCTCCACTAGCAAAGATTGTCTCAACCATGCTCTCATGCCTCTGGAGCTTTTTTAAAGTTGACCACAACTATTATCTGCTTATCAGTTCCAAGAATGAAGATAATGCAAGAGCAGTAAGAAGCTATAGGCTAAGAGAAATAAAATTCCTTAAGACCAACTATTAGGATAAACTATGAAGTTACAGGTGAATGACTACGACAGATTATTGGAGTGAAGTACAAGAAACAAAACAAGGTACCAGGTTTGAATAACAGCATTACATCGTACAAAGTAGAGAAGTTATACCTGAATTAGACGAGCCTGATCACTGCAGAAGCTTGCTCCTTCACCGGCATATTTAATTGGTGTGAAGGAGCTATCCACAAATGAACCACCCCCATTCACCTAATGTACCATGACTTTGACATTAAGACATGCATTTCAATCAAACAAAAATTAGTAGTAAATAAGGACATACATCTTCCAACTTTTGCCAAACAGCACCGGATTCACTTGATAAGAAACTTGAATCGGAAGCTAAAATATATAATTCTTCTTCAAACTGCAAAGGTCAAAATATAATAAAGGCAGATAAACAAAATTAGTACTAAAATAATCAAAGACTGTTAACCTTGTTTTCTCACCTTAATTACTGTGCTCCAATGATTATTCCAGAAAAGTACACAAGGTTTCTTTTCTTCAAGGTCTTTATGCAAGCATGACAAGCTGCAACAATAAAAAATTGTACTTCAACATGTTCTTTTTCTGTTAGTTCCAAAGTATTCTATTTCAAAACATGTAAATTAAACTTTATACCCATGGGCAGTCAGTTGAGGGCCCTGAAGAAAATCTGAGATCTGCTCCACTAAGAAAACATTGAGTAAAGAATAATATTAATGTTTAGGGTAAAGAATAATATTTATGTTAAGATTGGCAAAGTTATGTTCAAATAATATGTAATTCAAAAACGAAACTAATGCTGTTGTCCCCGTGTTTGATCAGTAACGCTGTTGTCCCCCATGGAAAGTTTAATGGCTCTCAGCAGTTGTTCATCTTCTTCACGATCACCACGCCCTTTAATCCCCATGGCTTCTTTTTGCGATATATACTCTCCAACTTCTAGATTAAGTTCATCATAAGAACTTGTAGCAATAGCTGACGCCAACTCTGAATCCTGATAATCAATGTAACAATTGAAAACCAAAATCTGAGAAATAGTTATGTATATGCTATGGTTGTGTTTGGTTGCCTGCACCTAGCCTAGCGATAGCAATCGGGCCTGATGAGAATGACTCAGGAACAAAGCCCTAAACTAAACCCTAGCAATCGGGCCTGATGAGAATGACCCAGGAACAAAGCCCTAAACTAAACCCTATAGCAGTGCCCTCCTATTCCTTGCCCACTGCTCATGCTCATCCATCATCCTGTTGTATGTATGTAGAGGTAGAAGTGAGGTAAAGCCCTAAACTAAACCCTATAACAGTGTCCTCCCATTCCTTGCCCACTGCTCATGCTCATCCATCATCCTGTTGTATGTATGTAGAGGTAGAAGTGAGGTAATCTGAGGGAGGCGAGGTGACTGATATGTGCACATATGATGAGAAGCTGTATCTCCACTTCTCCAGAGCAGGAACGAAGGCCCACACTTTTGCATTTGCCTGGCTAGGTTTGGAAACAAACATATCCAGCAAAACAGCCAGTTTAATTTTAATACTCTGCTTACACTTTCATCCTCACTTCATGTAAAAGGGTTAACTCGCTTCATATAAGCAGGCCCCCACTCACCTAAACTTCCGAGTTGGTACTAAAACACCACCACAACAACACTTCTGGGCCACATGGGCCAACACCTCCTACATCTACAGGCTTCAAATGGGCTGAGGTGTTCCATTACTGCGTCTGATAATGCGAGAAAGGTACCGTGCAGCAAAGCAAAGACACCACATTAAGCATGATGCTGCATTGAAGTGCAACTGCAATAACTACACATTCAGTGTTCTCGGTGGTCTTACATTTATGCACAAAAAAAGAACATAACAATTAGGTTCTCTTACCTGATCCACAAGCCACCCATGGAATACAGGGATTTCAAGATAATCAAAAAGTGCATATTCAGGTGAGAACACAAAGCCATCAGTACTGCAATGTCAACATTTCAAACATCAGAACACACGCAAGCACAAACACAACCAATCAGCACATTTTATATCATTATCACCTTTTAAAAGTCACATTTATGCATACTTCTCTCCAGAGGTTTTTTGCTACAGATAAAACTTTATGTTGGAATTCTGAGTACTGAAAACCCTCATGCAACTCAAACTGCAAAAGAAAAAGGGAAGCCTGAGTTACATTTGTATTTATTGTGAGAAATTACAGTTATATAAAAGTTGCAAACCTGCATCTTTCTGCATCTTTTAAGGCGAGAAATGATACGACTAAGAAGATCATCCTCCATCACTTCAGTTTTGTTTAGGAACAATCCAATCTCACTCCTTAGGAGAAGAACATTGCCTGCACAGGCACATGAAACTAATGTAAATTAAGCTAAACATAGAACAAAAAAAAAAAGGGAAGCTGTATACTCTTACAGATCACGATAAGACCGCATGGCCCATTCTCATGCTGGTGAATAATGTGAGTGGGACGACCAAAGAAATCAATTGTCCTAGTCTTGTAGGACACCTTCGGAGGTCTGGTCACCACAACATTTTGTTCAGTGTTATTCTTCTCCTTCTTCCGCCTTTTGCTGTCTTTCTTTTTAAATTTCTTCTTGTCCTTAAGAATGAGTTAAACAGAAAGAGAAGGCAGAATATGAATTTTGGTGACAATCAACTATATTGCAAGCTACTGTACTTTTCTGCAATATTGCATGTGTATATTGTAATGTTAATACATGCAGTAGGAACAACCTCATAATGAGAATGGGAACTGGAATCATAGCTGCCATTTGAATTATGAGTAAAAAAAACAAAAGAAACTTGAATTGTCAAAAACAGGAGGCATAAAAGGGTCAGATAAGCTTCTTGTTGATATAAGAAAGCCACTTTTATCCAATCTAATACCTAAGATTGCGACTATTATTCTAGATATATTCCCATTTTGATACAGTTGCTCGATGCAACACAATTATTCTACATCACCCTCTTCTAGCAGTATAGTAAAACACCAATCTAGAAATAACATAACTATATAGCAGTATCAAATGGCACTAAAAACCCAGCAAATTGAAATGTCAAAGGGCCCTTCGCCAAATGTAGTCAAAATGATTTGTTATTAATGCATGGTAAGAGCAGTGAAGTGTGCCCACTCTTTTTGAGTGAAAAATTTTAATCAACAAAAACACTTGAAACTTTACTTGGAAAAACTGATTCTTCAGCTCAGTAAATCATCTGGAAACCACTATTACCTTTGCAAAAGTGATTTCTTCCTCTGCAATTATATCTTTTATCTTCTTTTCATTGTGTAAAAGCTCAGGAAAGTCTCCACTCATTGATTCGATAAATGCACTTACAAGGCTGTTCAAGGAAAAAAAAAGATCAATTTAAGTATTATAAATCCCAGGCAGTCATCATATAGGACATGTATTTTTTCCCTACAGTCTAAGCAGAGTTATTGACCCACATTGCAAGCAATTTAGCCTACTCCAAATAACAATACTTGTACATGGGTGGTGGCAACGGTCTGGGAGGAAAAAAATTTTCCATATCAAAGCCAAGTATCAGCTAAAATAAATTAAACTATCAAATGAAAAGGCACACATGAACCTAAAGCAATCATATCATAGGCCTTTGCTAATGTGAATAGAATCAAACAGTTCGGTCAGATTCCATGTTAAATCTGCCAATGACAAACCAAATATTTGTTGGAAAAAGACTCAGACTAAAACAAAGTAATAGTTGATAACGTCCACCACATCAGCCCCTAAATTCACTATAAAACTAGTTTGTTTCATGTTAAACCTTTTATCATACTCCCTCCATCCCAAAATATAAGTTATTCGTAGTACTAGGATGTGTCCCATCCAGTCCTAATACCTTATATTTTGGGACAGGAGTAACAGATATCTGCAGTAATGCTCTTCTTCCATAATCACAGGTGTAGTCATATTATTCTGCCTCCCATGGTAAAATACTTCCATCTCATGTGCTATTTTTGCAGTTCCACTAAAGACACATAGCATATGCGGTAACAAGTTACCATCTCATATATGCAATACTATAACCTAATACTTCTAGGACTATGATATGCATCAGTGCTGAACTCCGTATGTAGTACCAAGTATCCATCTCAATACATACAAGATAATAGCATCCTACAACTTGAGCTGTGGAGTGTTACTGCTGGTGCAAACAATAACAAAAAAAGATGGAAACTATGTGCTTGATGCAGGGTGCATGATAAAAATTCTATTTACATCCAAACCACCCATGCAGATTGACATGGATATTACCATGCAATGTAGTATATAAAAATTCCATGTGTTCGTGCAGTAAATTTAGTAGTGCACGGAATAAGCTATTCAACTTAGTAAAATTATGTACTAGTACTTTTAGAGACTTATATATGCACATCCATGTTAGCAACTGTACCATTTAAACTGATATTTGATTTCCAAGGTTCATAATGTTTAAATCCACAAAACCAAAAGGACTAGCTTTTGTGTCCAGAGGAAACATTGTTTTGTGGCATTCTGTGCAAGAATAAAGTTACGCAAGCATATGGACCAAAAGACGTGGCAAATAGCATAGACAAGTGATCGTTCTTACATTGTAAGAAATCGTTGCTTGGCCTTCAAGTTTTGATGACCGAAGTAAATAGCCCGCCTAAGCATATTCCTTGCTATCTCAATTCCTAAAAAGGATATAATATTACAGACAGGCAAGAACCATTTTTCACTACAAAATGAAGACTGAAAGGATAACAAACATATGACAAATAAAACAGGTAATGGTAGTGCAGTATGCACCACATAATCTTTTCAGTTCATTACCGTCCCTAGTAAACCAGGTGGACCAAGAATCTAGAGGATGTTCTGATGACAGATAAACTTTGAAGATCATCATACCATATAGAATGCAAGGTGACAAAGCTCCTTATTTCATTAACAAGGCAAATACATCTCATAATCGCATTTGCATGTGTCACAACAAGAAAACCCTAAGCATTTGCATGTGTTTCATATCATTTATCACCATCAAACAGTATATACTTACCAGGCTGAGAACCATCGGCAATAGCAAAACTACTTGTTCTTATGTGATCTGCAACTATCCGGTATGCCAAATCAACTTCATTAATATCATCAGGACCAAATTTACCAGAGTATGGTTGAATTTCATTGCCAGTACACTGCATTTAGATGTGCAAATTATTCATTAATAAATATTAATATATCATATACAGTATACAAAATCAATAGGAAACTATGGCTAACTATTATACAGAATAAAAACATCAAGTGTGCATATGGGCATCATACTTGGCGGATGGAGTCAATTGTCGGCATTAATATGTCGGTGTCAAATTTGCTCTTTTTCTTCTGAAGTATAGAAGTTAATTGTTCGAAGTTCAGTCCAGTGCCTACATGTTTGGCTGATGATGGCATCAATATGCCACCTGCTTCCTTATTGAACTAGAATTAAAATGCAAACAGCAAATGTAAGTATGCATAAGGAAAAACATCATGTACAAATAAAAATAAAATCACTGATTACATATAAAAGCTTATCAACCAGTACCCGAAGAAAAGCAATTAGCAATAGCACAGCACCGTGTAGAAGGAATAAATATGGATAGTCATCATGTACAAATAAAACAAACTAACTGATTATATGTATATGAAAAAACTTTAGCCATCTGCACAAAACAGATTAAAAGAAGTATACTAACCTGAAAAAAAACAAGATTCCATATCTCAATACAACCAGGGTCATCATTGTTCAATAATGAAGCAACATCATGATGACCAATCTGATCAAAATATATTTGACTGCACGGTCCACAAGGACCAGTGTCACCATTTTGGTAGAAGTTACCCTGTTGAGGTTTATATAATTGTTCGTTTGTAAGTAATGCAACAATAGTAAAATCGAATTGTATGAGCAAAATAATCTGAGAGAAACGAACATATAAAATGAAACTAATACAACAAAATGCCCTGTTGCCAAAAGCTCTCATCAGTAAGCCAGCACATGCACAATACCTTGTTGACAAGAGGTAGAACTTTATCTGATGGTAGATATTTAAGCCATATGTGTTTTGACTCCAGATCAGGGGCTAAGCCCGATTTCTCATCACCTCCGAAATATGTCACAAAAATTCTATCAACCTCCAATTCGTAGACCTGCATATCAGAGAATGATTCAGGAGTTACAGTCTGAAGCCCTGAATCAGCAAACACAACATATGCCCTGAATCAGCAAACACAACATATAGGTCGCTGACCAGATCATGATTCCATGAATGCAACATATAGGTCCCAGACCAGATCAAGAGTCCAATGAATGCATTTTAATAACTTAATAGATTGCACCTTCAACTGTTTCACCCGAGAAGCAACACATCAACTTAAGTGACATATAAACGGCGTTTCTCCTAATTGCAGATAGCCACATTTTTCATCTTCAAAAAAAATCAAACGTTCATCCCAAAACAATGGCATTGGCCACCATTTTTATGTTTCAATCAATCGTAGAAAACCGAATTAAAAAAAATCGCCCTAAAAAAACAAAAACTAGTCATTATTCCACTGTATACAACGTCCCTAAATCCCTTCAGTTGCGGAAGAACTAGATACCCCAATTCTCCTGCACATCAGGTAAATCTGCAGCCCAAAAATTAATCGCAAGCCACCCAAGACACTAGTGGATCACAAATCCAAATCCCACGATTTGCATAGCCCAGTCGTATCCACACATGAACACAAGATAGATGGAGAAGAGACTAAGAGAGGGGGGTGGGGGGGCGGGGGGGAACTGTTACCTTAGTCAAGAGCTCCCACGCAAATCCAATTGCCTCCTCCTTGAAGTAGTCCCCAAAGGACCAGTTCCCCAGAACCTCGGTGAAGGTGAGGTGCCTATCATCGACGGCGACGGGGATACAGCGGAGAGATTTGCAGGCGTGTCCCGGGCATCCGAGCTGCGAGCCTTGTGCAGCGGTGTCGAGGAGCACCGGCATGAACTGATTCATCTCGGCGTCGGCGAAAAGTAGAGGGGAATCCTTTGCGGCGAGGATGGTGCTCGGGGAACACCGGGTGTGCGCCTTCGACTCGAAAGAAACGTCTCCCGCACCACGCGGGCGGGCCATTTCGGTGGCGCCGCCATCGTCGGTAGTGCGGGGCGGCGGGGCAGTGGAGCGGCGGTGAGGGGGACGAGACGCGGCGCGAGGAAGAAGGAGGAGGAGGAGGAGAGGCGGTGCCGACCAAAACCCTACACCCTAGGATATATAAGTAGGATGAAAGAGCCGCGCCGAACGCCCGCGTACAGCGTTGCGGTGTCAAGTTCTTAATTAGCCGCACTTAACGTGATTAGCATAGGACTGATTAATTAAGTAGTATTATAGGACTTGTTTGATTTAGTGCCCTACTAAAATATTGGTAGTGCCAAAACTTAGGCAAGTTTTGGCACTACCAATATTTTGGTAGGGTAGCATTTTAGGTGAATGGATTTGGATTGATACCAATTGGAGACCAAATTTTATATTATAGTCAAGAAAGTTCTAGAATTATGTCAAATTAATCATGGACATTACCATTCACTTGGCTTCAAACCAAACCATTACATTCACTTGGCTTCAAACTACCAAACAAATTAGTAGGGCACATTTTGGCATCAATCCAAAATGGCCCATAATATATAAAATTTTGATTAATAAATTTATTACTATATAAATATTTTTCACGTAAAATATGCCGTTTAACTTTTTAGCTAAGCTGGAATAGCCGAAAAGAGCGCAACCTAATAACAATACTCCCTCCGTTTCAGACTATAAGACATTTTGGCTTTTATCAAAGTCGAATTTCAAGTTTGACTATGTTTATAGATAAATGTAGAAATATTTACAATATCAAATTAGTTTTATTAAATCAATAATTAAATATATTTTCATAATAAATTTGTCTTGGGTTGAAAATTTTATTATTTTTTCTACAAATTTGCTCAAATTTGAAGCAATTTGACTTTGACCAAAGTCAAAACGTCTTATAATCTGAATCAGATGGAGTGATAAAAATTAGGGTATACTCCACGCTTTGCTGTGGGATACGTGAATAAATGCAGGTTATACATTATTACAGAAATGATATATGTATAGTTTAAATAGTTTAAAAATGATGTCAAGACAATGATTTGATATTTCTTGCATATTGAATTCTAAAAGTACAACAACGTTGTAAATAATATATCATATTTGTGTTATATTTAAAATATTCTATATAATAATTATTAGTGAGTGATGATGTGCAGCATTTGCATGTTAAGCTTTAGGAGTTAGTGGACATCAACTTTATAATAAGATAGAATATACTAAAATATCATTTGTAATGGGGTTGGTGGATAGATTTGACAATGAGAAAAACACTAAAATACCCTTTCTAATGGCGTTGGACTGTTTTTCTAAGATAATGGAATAAATTTTTGGTCTTTGCTCAAAGAGCTACAGCTAATTATTATATAAATATGCTCAATGACGAGCGCATATCAACAAGTCCATAATAGCACACCCAATAAAAAAGAAGCAAAGCACAAACTAATGACCACCAACATTAAACAAAAAAAACCCCACAATTAGTGAAGCCTATTTGTGAATCTCCATCCGAAATTGATGAAAATCTGCATAATCGCCTCTAGGTTACGATATGCAGAATGCTAAGTTTGATGATGAGGACACAACTAGCTCGGATATAACCATGACTACCTTATGTATTAATAAACCAAAGGTGCATATGTTCTACATTAGGTTTACTTATTATATATTTGAACAAACGTTGCTACACAATGAGTTTTATGTGTTTTCGTTTGCAGAGGTACTTGCTTGGGCGAAAGAAAAGAGACCGAGCGTAAGGAAAGCGTGGATGATTAGAGAAGGTCTACCGTTGTAGCATTTCACCCGAGAGTATTCCAAGGGTATCGTATTTATTTTATCCCGTGGGAAGATCTCTACAGGTATCGTATTTATTTTATCCCGTGGGAAGATCATGTAGAGAGAACTTGACTAATAATTTATATATTACTTGTAATAATCATATTCTAAGTAGGGGTTAAGATAATCCAAGGGTAGAGTGACACACAAGCATCAGCTACTCATTCTCATAATATATTATCTAAGCTAAGTGGAAAGAAAAGAGAAAGATAATCTATTCATATACTTCTAATATACATAGTATACATACATTCTAGTTAACCGATATACTAGCTAGTACCCTCTATCCGATGCCCTCCTGGTAATTCGAGAAGCCATCCCTAACTGCCGAGTTCCTTACGATAGCCCGTCATGACCATACAACCGGGGCTAAATACGGAGGAATACCCTTCCCAGGGAATTATATACACGTGCGCAGGAATACCCATACTGAGCTATCACCATCAGCGGCCCACCTCTCAACTGCAGCATATAACCCCAAATAATGATATCCCGTAATCTAGACACCACGTCTAAATTATTAGATACTACTCTAATATCATCGTCATGACATAGAGTAATTGCATATGCAAACATTATACCCGCACCAAAGCATCTCCCAGATAAGCTAGCAGTATATTCATTATAACATGAACATAATGTAAAGTAGGCATTCATATACTCGGAAATTATTTCAATACCATAAATGTATATAGAAGAATATTCTAATAAAAGTACAAAGCTTACAAAAGAGGAAAGGAAAGCTACTAGAGCCATACCCGAACTCTTCCGAAGACTTCCGGACTCCTGATTTCTACTCTATTCCTATTTCACTATCTTGATACTACTAAACTAAACTTGATAGAATATGAGAGAGCTCTTGCTTGAGGTGTGTGTTGAAGTGAAGAGAGTGAGGGGTTTATATAGCCTCCCAATGACAGTTGTGACGGTTGGAATGGTCGGAAATACCTTCCAACCGTCATTGGGGGCTAATCTACACCGTCCAGCCGCAACCCTGCATCCAACGGCACCAGGGAGGGTTCGGCCGAACCCCCTGGTTGAGCCGAACCAGGGGCCGGCCCAACCAGCCCAGGTTTTGGCTGGTGGCCTTCTCCGTTGCTTCACTTCTTAGACTTGTGAATTTTGGCCCAATTCATCGTGTTAATTCTGAGTTCTTGGCCCATTCATACATAAGTCTGATTCTCGACATTGTCCGATTGACTTATCGTCTGATTTGACATCGATTCTCCTCCACTTTATGGTTATTCTTTACAAAAGGTTAGTGAACCTAATACTAGTGGAATATTATTATTCTAACATGTATATGCATTACAAGCATAACTAGTTCTCCTCTATTTTGGTAATATTGATGGTCGAAACTGGTCGCTAACGACCGTCAACAACCCACAAAATAACCACACATATACACATATCACACACATGCACATTCTTGATCAGATAGTATGACTTGCTATCTCCTTGGGTCCGGTCTTTTGGCTTTGCAAAATATGTGATGCAGGTATGCCCCGATTGATCCCTACAGAGCTCCACATATACAGCCTTTTAGAATAGGGACAATTCGGCATAATATGCCTTGGTGAGGATCCACAAATCAAACCACATGAGTGATTTGAGAGAAAGCCCTTTGAGGAGTATATCTGCTTTGTGAAAATATATGAAAACCCAAGAGATTGACGAGAGGAACAAGAAGGACTTGAGTCACATCCGTTCCATTCATCAATTGCCCAAGATGGTAAGTTAGACAGTGCAAAAATTCATAGGTACAGGTATGGCTTAAAATAATTTGTGTACTTATATTGTACATATTTTCGGAAATTTTATTCCACATTAATCCTTAACCTTTTCTTGGGACGAGTAAAGAGCTAAGTGTGGGGATTTGTTGACGGCTGTTAAGTACCAAATTAATGCCGTCAATACCTGCATAAAACCATAAATGTAAAACATCCAACATAGTGGTAGGGTTTATTTCTAACAATTTCCACGAGTGTTGGTATATATTTGTATGCAGGTGACAAGTTACTAAAGTTGAGAGAAAATATACATGAAGGATGAGAATATAACTTTCATATCCAAGCTAATGGAGTCTTGAGCCCATAAACCCAATAAGATGCAATCATTTGAGCCAATCTTCAGAAGAATATACAATGGGGCCCACATATCAGTCTCTAGGAGGAAGGGCTGGGCTAGCAGAGCCGGCCAGGGTTCGGCCAAACCACCAGCTAGTCCATCCAGGCCCATTTTTCACCTGGCAGTTGCAATCCTCATCCATTGGCGGTTGTGACCGTTTCTACCGGTGGAAACCGTCATAGAGAGGACACTTGTCAACACAAGAGAGAAAATGCTCTTAGGATGCTTAGCATCTCCACATTCCCAAGGCATCTCTCCACCTATAAATACGGCCCTCTCCTCTCCCTCATTCACACACACCAAAGCTTGAGCTAAATTATAAGAGGCTCTATTGTACTTTATTATATATTAGATTAGGGAGAGAGAGTAGAAGAAGTCGGAGGAGTTCCGGAGTTATCAATAATCCTCTTCTTATTTCTTTCTGCTCTGTTAATTACTCTGATTATAATAGAAATATCTTTTGAGTAATTTAGTTTTGCTTGGTGAGAATTACCTCTTAGTTATTTCCTAATCAGCGTGCTAGATCATCGTTCACTATAATACAGTAAAATAGTGATTGCTTTAGTGAGTTCTAAACACTAGAATAGCTATTAATTGCTTAGACATGGTGTCTAGGTAGTTGATTTCCAGTGTTTGCTCTGTATCCCACAGTAGGTGTGCAGTGGGTGTAGAGGTGGTGACAGCCCTCAAGATCACTAAAGTCCTTCCTGTCCGGGTACGTAGTAGAGCGATATCTGGGAGTAGCGAGCTGGCCAGTACCCGAAGTATCGCGTTAGGATTAAAGTTAAGCTTTCCATAGACATTGTTTCTCACCGGTGAATCCTCTCTATCCTTTGCCTATCTTTAGCTTCGTGTCCTTGGATGAACCTGACTAGGAGTTAACACACACGTTCCCTATGGAAATCGATACCTGAGAATACTCCTGGGGTGAAGTACTACATCGGTATTTTCCGTGCGCTTATGGATTCTATCTGTCAGGTTAAGAAATACCAACAATGGAGCAACCCACAATTCAAAACCTTTTTGCTCCTCGGGCTGATCTTTGTGAGCCATCCTGTTCTTCAAAACCAATCCTTTCGGATGGCTACGAAATTAGTCCTGACTTTATAGCCATGATTCAAGAGCAAACCTTCTCTGGTAGTATTGGTGAAAACCTATACCTCCATCTTCGTGATTTTGAGCTAGTGTGTTCGTGCCTATCCATCGTAGGCATGACACATGAAACTCTTAAATGGAAATTGTTTCCTTTTTTCTCTTAGAGATGAAGCAAAGCAATGGTACACTCTGTCTGTCAGGAAATTCCACGGTGAATAGGAGCTAAAGTGCAAATTCTGCCTTGCCTTCTTTCTGTTAACCCGTGTAATTAATCTTTGATTAGACATCCTTTCTTTTTGACGGAACGAGAAGGAATCTCTCGCTGCAGCCTGGGCCAAGTTCTCACTGTTAACTCAGTCTGGCCCATACTCGTCTTTACCTGACCATGTGTTGCTGCAACATTTTCGATATCCGTCGGCGGTCGGAACGCGAGGCTGGGGGCTAGACCTCGTGTCCCGCCCTACGTCTTGCATGCGGGCCACCGCGTCTCGCTCACAAGGCCACGCCATCCCCAGCGGGCGAGCGGAACACGCCGTCCTCCGCGCCTTGGGCGTCGCCCCCACCAGCACTGGGCGTGTGTCCGGTGGCGCTGGTGGCAGGGGCCCCCCAGGTGGCCTCCGCCCTGTGCGCGGTCGGGGACGCCCTGCCAGCAGTTGTATGGGGGCGCGTCGGTCCCCAGGGCCTACTCTCCTCCTGAGGGCCTCGCCTTGGGTTCTACCTCAGGCGCGGTGCCTGGATCCTGGCCCCCTCCTGGGGCCTATTCGGGCTCGGCCTCGGGCGCGGCGTTTGGCTCCAGGCCCCCTCCCGAGGCCTGGGACTCCGCGCCGTTGTCCGGCCACTCCATCTCCTCACCGACCCTGGTTCCCCGCGCCCCGGTCTTGGTTGTTTGCGCCTCGGCCTCAGCCTTCTCCGACCTGTGTGACTTGGGCCGCTAGGAGGGATCGTCGGCAGGGGCGCCGCAAGGGTGGATCTCGCTAAAAAGAAAAAAAAGAAAAGAGAAAAACAAGCAAGATGGAAAAGATAAGCGAAGGGCATAGGTTGAGGAACCACGAGATGTGGCGTTAAGACCGAACCTCAGGGGGTGGCGCTTGAGCTCCATTCCGGGGACTTGATAAACTCCCCCCGGCACGGCTTGGTCTCCGCCGTCTTGCACGGCCATTTCTTCCTCCTCCCAGCCACTAGCTATGCGGTCATTGAGGGCTGCGCCGGTTCGGTGCCCATTGGGCGCCTGCCAACGGCGCACTCTGCGCCGCCCCCGCAGGGCCGGGACGGGGAGGGAGAGGAGTCCCTTTGCTTCCTCTTCCCCTTCGGGTCAGAGGGGCGGCTGCTGCCCGAACCCCCGCCCGTGGACATTCCTCCATGGCCGCCTCGGGCGGATAGGTAGCGGTCCCCCAAAACGTGGCTGCCGCCAGCGCCATCACCTCCGCTGCGGTCCCCGCCTGCGCCTATCGCTTGCATGATGGCCAGGATGGAGGAAGGATGTTGTGGGGGATTAGCGACGGCTCGACATCCCTGAGGCTGAGCACCCACTGGACCACTAGCTTGAGGTTGGCATAGTTCTAGTCCCAGGTCTGCCCCGGATGAGTCCGGATGGAGTCGTCGGAGCCGGTGTATGACCATGCACCCCGGACCCGCTCCCGGAGAGGCGCAATCCGGCAGCGAGTGTAGTCGCTGAAGACCATGGCACCAGTCAGCCCCTTATACTGCAGACCGGCGAGGTAGTCGATCACTGCGTCATACGTGTCTCCCAACACCGACAATGACCGCCAGCTCGACGTCTGAACGGGCGGTGCTGTAGGGAGCCAAAGGTGGACGTTGTCAGGGAGGACGGTGTAGAACCAATCGTGCTTCCAGTCGTCCCACTTCTTGCGTAGCGTCTGCCCGAAATAGTGCTGTTGCGTGTTGGCGCGCGGCTAGAAGTAGCAGCCGTCGGCTTCCGTCGCGGGGGACACCAGTTGCATGGTTAAGAACCAACGGAAGAGGCGGAGGCACGGCCTCACCCCGATGAACATCTCGCACAGATGTGCGAAGATGGCAAGTGTCAGCACGGCGTTCAGGGTGAGGTGCGCCATCTGGATCTCGTAGAAGTCCTGAACATCGAGGAAGAAAGACAAAAAGGGGGAGTCAATCCCACCATGACGAACAAGAGGAAGAAGACTGGCCGCTCCGGATAACGCAGCGTCGGGCATGCCTCGCCCAGGATAATCATTGCCCGACCGGACGACGTCTGTAACATACTGAAAATTTGCTATTTTCTAAATATGCATCATGTCGATTCTTATGTTCTTAATAACCTTCCTAAACCTAAGAAATTATAATTAGAGGGACCTCCTAAAACTAACATGCATAAAATCCCTTTTTGGTATTTAAAATCTTTCGTGGCTTTTATTCTAAAAATTGATCTTGTTAAATTGAGGTATTCTCTTTGATTTTTGCATCTTAAACCTTCTTTCAACCAAAATTTCCTTTATTCAAATTTAGTTTAAAAATCCTTTTTACTTTTATGAATTGTGGTCCAAGAAATCCACCAACACAACCCTTGAACCTAAACCAAAGTAATTCCAATTTTCTTGGAATTAATTGGGTCCTTTGATCTTAAACCTATCCTTGATTCTCGATCCAAATTTCCTTTTAGCCTCATATACTTCTCTAGAATCCATGCCATATATTTTGGGCTAAAATTCTATTTATTCTACTCCCTCCATATTCGCTCCACATACTCAAAAATATTCAAATCTAGAGCCATATTATTTATGGTGTTGAATATTTTGAATTCCTATTTTGAGTGCATCAAACAAACTCCCACTCCAAAATATTGCACTCAAATAAACCAGAAAATCTCTCTTCTGGAAATTATATTTGGATATAATTTCCTTTCAAACCTTCTTATTCAAATATTCTCCGAATTCGAATGTAACATACTGAAAATTAGCTATTTTCTAATCTTGCATCATGTTAATTCTTATGTTCTTAATAACCTTCTAAACCTAGGAAAATATAATTAGTGGGACCTCCTAAAACTAACTCGCATAAAACCTCTCTGGTATTTAATCTCTTTTGTGTTTTTCATTTAAAAACATATTTGGTATTTCCTGTTGGAATTCTATTTATTAAACCTTCTTTCGACTAAAGCTCTTTTATTCAAATTTAGTTTGAAAACCATTTTTATTATTATGAATTATGGTCCAATAAATCTTCCCATATTACCCTTGAACCTAAACCACCGAAATTCTGATTCTATTGAATTAATTGTTAACCCATCCTTTGATCTTAAACCTATCTTTGATTCCCGATCCAAATATCTAAATTCCTCCTTTTAATCTAGCCACTAATTTAATCTCTGTGGCTTGATCTCCTATTCGGCACAAGAATAAGCAATATTATAAATATTAAAATAATTGCTCTTGTGCTAAGAAAATAGATTATATCTTTGTCATCCAAATTTCCTTTTAGCCTCAAACAATTCTTTGAAACCCATGCCATATATTTCGAGGCTAAAAATCCTATTTATCTTCATCCATCCATCTCCTCCCATATTCTCAATTATATCCTCTATTTTAGGAATCATACTATTCATGCCAATATATATATTCTCTTCTTCTCATTTGAGTGCAACAAATAAATTCCATTATATCCTCTCCCTCAAAATATTGCACTCAAACTAGAAAATATCTCCTACATAATTTCCTTTCAAACTTCCCTATTCAAATTCCTTCCAAATCTTCTCCAAATTTAAATTCTAATCACCCAAACCCTTGTCAAAATTTAGAAAAACATTTATTTCTAATCTGGGCCAAAGTCTTCTTTTTCTTCCTTTTTGGCCCACTGGCCCAGTTTGGCCCAACAGAAGCAGCCGCTCCATCTCCTCCTGTGGGCGCCGTCACCGTGCGTCGTGGGCACGCACGGCATACCCGCGCATGCCGCTACCATCGCCGTGGTTTCACACGCCGCCGCCAACGTCCTGCCGTCGTCGCCAAGGCATCGCCGCCGACGTCACCGCCATCTCACGCCGCCGACGTCAGCCTCTGAAGCAAACCGACATCGATGCCCAATCATAGAACGAGAACGATGCCGTCTTCCTCTTCCTCACGTCGCCGCTAACGTGCTCCTCTTCTTCTTCTCCTCTAAAACCGCCTCCAGAACCGCCATCATCCACCGCCCCTCGCCGCCTATAAATAGCCGGCGAGCCCTTCTCTTTTCCCCACACCAAGCCGAGCCCCGAGCTTCTCTCTTCTCTCTCTCTTCCAAATGCCGGCCATCGGCCGATCTCCCTCGTCGGAGCATTTCCGACCAAGCCCTCGCGCCACTACCTTCGCCTCGACGAGGCAAATCCATTCCCTAACCTTTCCCTTCCTCTTCCCCTCCGAGTTAAGCCACCACCGCCGCCCCCTATACCGGCCGAAACCGAGCTCTTGTTGTCGCCGTTCCGGCCTCCTCCCTAACTCCCTCTGCCGGCCACCACCCTCCTCGTATGCGCGTTGCTCGGGAACGCGCATGGCCGCCGACGTCGCCACCCCCCGGCCGCCGGAGCGCCGCCGCCCCTCTCTCCCTCTCCTCTCCCTTCTCTCGGCCCTCTGTGAAGCGGGAGGAAGAAGACGACGGGAGGAAGAAGAAAGAAAAGAAAAAGAAAAGAATCCCTGACAGGTGGGCCCATGAACAGTATACTTTCGCAATTTACTCTATTTAATCCAAATTCCAATCTTTAGAAACCCATATCTCCTAAACCGTAGATCCGATTCCGATAAAACTTGGACCTAAATTCATCTAAATTCAAATCCTTCATTTTGATATCAAATTTGCTATTTTAAGATTTTATTTAAATTTCCTTAATTTATTCAAATACCATTTGAATAAATATTTGATTTAATTATTCTTATATTTGAATTTCCAATTTAAATTTATATTTGTATTCCAAATATTTCCTTTTATTTTCAAAATACGCTTTAGCCACTAAAAGCTGTCGGTTGGAACTTTACGCCTTCCATGGGGACGTTCGCGGTTTTCTATCCCCGACGTCAGACCGTTGGTTGTAAAGCCCGGCATAAACCAAACCCAAGGTCGAAGTGCTGCTCCTGGCACCCCATGCCTTGATGCGTACAGCGGTCGGAGCTTCACTATTCCCTCGACCTCCACAGCACGCCGCACAGTTAGCTCTCGGGCTCTGTGTGTGATCCTAGCCGCCACTCACGGTTGTCGGAGTAACACTTCCGCCCCACTAAACCCACACAAACCTCCTATCCCTCTAGCCGTTATGCTATCTGTTGACACCGGCTAGAGAAGATACCAAACCTAGTCATTATGCTCTAGCATCGACTAGCACACCACCAAACCCTAGCCCTCCTAACCATTTATCGTTTTCTTGTTATTTATGGCTTTTATTGAAATTGGTTCTTCGTCTTTCTTAGTAGAATCTATTTTATTTTGGATGGCAACCTGTGGTATTTCGAGGATCGGATAATCAGGTTGCCTATCTCGGATTTATTTGCGTTGGAGCAAGGCAAGTTATTATTCCTCCCCTTTGAGCATTATTATCCTATATTCTATATCTCTATTATTCCATGCATTACCCATTCATGATTTTAAATGCATAACTTGAACATATAGCAAACCAGATATATGCTAGATTTTGCTTAGCCATGCCTAGTTAGATTGCATAAAATATAACGAACTTAGATTGGAACAGTACGGTAGAAATGCATGATTTCCGGGTGGCTCATACTGTTCCAACCGACATAAGATTGCCAAGTACATCTGAAGAACGAACGAGTACGACCGCCAATTCTAGAATGGGGACAGACTTAGCAAAGTAGGTTATCTAGCAAAGGTGGTACCTCTGTACAGTGGTTCTTCTTTAAGTCCTCACGCAGGAGGCAAATTTACGCCGAGCAGGGCGATTATAATATTTACCGAGGCACAGGTAAATATATTGATTATTGCGCGCTGTGTGTGTATTGTGAAAACCTGGTTGGGATGACGGGGGTCTCTCAACCAATTCTCTCTCTAAAAACCTCGGGAACGCCAGAACTCCTCTCGCTGCTGATAACGTTATGTTCAGAGCGCATGAGGATGAGAGTTCATGGAACAGATGCCACTGATGTTAGTAACCGAAAAGTTTTGCCATGACTAAGCTGATGAATATTAGCATGTCATGGATGGCGGGTAAAGCATACATCTACTGTAGTATGAGTATTTCTGAAACTATTCGAATAGCCGTGCTCACGGATATTAAGCATCGGGACTCA
This sequence comes from Oryza sativa Japonica Group, assembly GCF_034140825.1. Lineage (NCBI taxonomy): Eukaryota > Viridiplantae > Streptophyta > Magnoliopsida > Poales > Poaceae > Oryza > Oryza sativa. The sequence goes on from NC_089041.1 coordinate 9,036,222, forward strand.
CTATGGCATCTTGGTTAGAAATATAACTCCAGATTTTATTAAATATTGTTGCATTCAAAACATTATAGAATTTCTCCTTCTACTTTCTTAGCTTTCTGCAAATAGATCTAGCCACTACGCGAGACCATGTCATCTCTGACGGGCCCAAACCCTCACCTTTGACAGGTTTGATGAATATTAGCATGTCATGGATGGCGGGTAAAGCATACATCTACTGCAGTATGAGTATTTCTGAAACTATTCGAATAGCCGTGCTTACGGATATTAAGCATCGAGACTCACTATGGCATCTTGGTTAGAAATATAACTCCAGATTTTATTAAATATTGTTGCATTCAAAACATTATAGAATTTCTCCTTCTACTTTCTTAGCTTTCTGCAAATAGATCTAGCCACTACGCCGGACCATGTCATCTCTGACGGGCCCAAACCCTCACCTTTGACAGGTTTGGTCTTGGTCAGTGATTAGTGGTCACTGATGACAAAATCACCTGTGACGGGTGTGTCATCTCTGACGGGATAAAACTTGTCACCCATCACATATGAGTTATCAGTGACGTGTCGTAACTACCTGTCCGTCACTGATGACTCATCTCTGACGGGTTGTAACTTACGACCCGTCAGTGATGACAAAGCAAGAAATACAATTTTTGAATTTTAAACGCAACAAAAAAACCTCAAAAAAATATTTTGAATTTTACTAGCCATCCTATACATGGTCACACATCAACTACCTACAAATTCACAATTTTTTACGCAATATAACTTGTATGCTACACATGAGATTCGAACTCAAGACCTCAACCTCCATATAGAGCTCCCTTACCAACTCACCTACTCAACAAATATTGACTACTCACCCAATGTTATTATTTTGTCTATGCTTGTCTGAATCATTTAACATATATTTAACACCCTAAATGACTTCAAATGAAAATATTATCAACTAAATAGTTATAGATCTCATCGTGTTTTATAACTTTTACATAGAAAATATCTTCATTCGATGTTGTTTGAAGAATTCAAAATTTCATTTTTCAAAATATATCTCACTTTATAACATGTAAACTTTGTGAAATGAAAATATTTTCAATTATAATATTGTAGATCTGGTTGAGTTCTATGACTTTGATACGGGGCATGTATCCATCCATGTCATTTGAAAAAAACTCAAAATTTTGTTTTTAAAAGTAGATCTGATCACTTGTAATGCATGTTCGGGGATGTAAATGATCTCTAATAGAAATGTTGTTAGTTATAAAGTTGTGGATATCATCGAGAGCTACAACTTTTATATAGGACATGTCTCAATCCGAGGTTTTTTGTAAAATTTGAAAATTTGAATTTTCACTCATCACTAACGGGTCATGACTACCACCCGTCAGAGATAACGTTATCTGTGACGTATGTTAGTTAAAGACCCATCAGAGATAAGTGGTCTCTTTTGTGATGGTTCATAATACTACACCCGTCACAGATGATCTGTGACGAGCCATTGTTGTGACCCGTCACAGACGATCTGTGACGGGTTACAAGTGCAAGCCGTCACAGATGACCTCACATCTGTGACGGGTCCTCCCTGGTAGCCATATATTGAAGAGGATATTTTTTCGGCCCGTCAGAGATGACTCATCTTTGACGAATTGTGTTGGCCCGTCACAAATGACCCGTCACTGAAGCCCAGATCTGTAGTAGTGCTCTACTCAAATACTATTATTTCATACATTCATACTTGAATATAATAGCTTGCTGAGTACGTTGTACTCACCCTTGCTTTAACCCCCTTCTTTCAGAGTTAATTTGGAGTTCTTGCCGAAGCCGAGAGTTCAATCATATAAGTTAGTTTCCTTTCAACCTAGTTCTCAAGTCTAGATTAGTTAGATGGTTTAAGTCTATAGCAAAACATTAGGATTGAGTCATTCTATAGCTTCTGTTGTATTAGTTAGCCACAATTTGCCACAATTTTGTAAATTCCCCTATTATTTTGTAATATCAACTCCTTTGGAGCCTTATTCTAATATATGCAATGAAGATCCAGATTGTTAAACCTGTAACAATCTACTGATCTAGGGCTTGATACAGTCTAAACATGTCGGTTTCTTTAGTCTATATGCCCCTTCTCTCTCTCTATGCTGTTACACGGGAAGGAGAGGAGGAAGATGACGGGAGGAAGAAGAAGAAAGAAAAGAAAAAGAAAAAGAAAGACTGACAGGTGGGCCCCTGCACAGTAACATTTTATATTTTCCTTATTTAATTCAAATCCTATTCTTTAGAAGTCCATATCTCCTAAACCGTAGATCCAATTCCAGTGAAACTTAGACCTAAATTCATCTAAATTCAAACCCCATCTTTTGACCCCAAATTTGCTATTTTAATATTTTATTTGAATTTATTCAAATACTGTTTGAATTTATGTTTGTCTTTTCAAATATTTCTTTTTAACCCAAAATACCCTTTAGCCACTAAAAAGCCGCCGGTTGGAACTTTACGCCTTCCATGGGACGTTCGCGGTTTACTATCCCCGATGTCGGACCGTTGGTTGTAAAGCCCGGCAAAACCAAACCTAAGGTCGAAGTGCTGCTCCTGGCACCCCACGCCTCGATGCGTATAGTGGTCGGAGCTTCACTGTTCCCTCGACCTCCACAGCACGCCGCACAGTTAGCTCTTGGGCTCTGTGTGATCCTAACCGTTCTGCTGCCACTCACGGTTGTCGGAGTAACACTTCCGCCCCACTAAACCCACACAAACTTCCTATCCCTCTAACCGTTATGCTGTCTGTTGACACTGGCTAGAGAAGATACCAATTTTAGTCGTTATACTGCCCAACTCTAGCAACGACTAGCAAACACCCAAATCCCAGCCGATATTCATCCTACCTCGATATCGGCTTAATCAAATGAAACCCCAGCCAGTCTGCTATCCAAACTCCATACCAACCATTTACCCTCCAACTACCCATAACCTATACATGAAATACGAGCCCATATGCTATCCTATTTCAGCATCGACTCGAGAACAAGTAAATCCTAGCCATTCTTCTACCAAAGCCCAACTACAACCAATACTAGCCACATATCCACTTAACCAATTAGATTATTTAGTATATCCCCTACTCTCCAAGAAACTAAAACCCACACATAAAATACAAGTGACAATTGTTACTTAATCCCCTCTAGCCTCCAACCCTCTAGAACCTCCACATAAAGTATTAGCCCATAATCCCTATACCCTATAAAGAAGATAGCTTATACCCTAAACCCTAGCTCTCTTAGCCGTTTATCGATCTTTTGCTATTTTATGGATTTTATTGAAATTGGCTCTTCCTCTTCTCTAGTAGAGTCTATTATATTCTGGATGGCAACCTGAGGTATTTCTAGCATCGGATAATCAGGTTGCCTATCTTGGATTTATTTGCGTTGGAGCAAAGCAAGTTATTATTCCTCCCCTTGAGCATAATTATCCTATATTCTATATCTCTATTCTATGCATTAGTCATTCATGATTTTGAATACATAACCTGAACATATAGCAAACCAGACATATGCTAGCTTTGCTTAGCCCTGCCTAGTTAGTCTGCATAAAAATATAATGAACTTAGATTGGGACAGTACGTAGGAATTGGTTGATTTTCGGGTGGCTAGTACTGTCTCAGTCAATATAGTTATTACCAAGTACTTATGTCAAACGAACGAGTACGACCGCAATTTTAGAATAGGGACAGACCTTGCAAAGTAAGTTATCTAGCAAAGGTGGTACCTCTATACAGTGGTTCTTATTTAAGTCCTCGCTCAGGAGGCAAACTTATGCCGCGAAGGGCATATGCCACGAAGGGCAAATATAACATTTACTGAGGCGCAGGTAAATGATATGTTGAGCTCAAGTGTGTGTATATTGTGAAAACCTAGTTGAGATGACGGGGGTCTCTCAACCAGTTCTCTCTCTAAAAACCTCGGGAACGCCAGAACTCCTCTCGCTACTGATAACGTTACGTTCAGAGCGCATTAGGATGAGAGTTCATGGAACAGGTACCACTGATGTTAGTAACCGAAAAGCTTTGCCATGACTAAGCTAATGAATATTGGCATGTCATGGATTGCGGGTAAAGCGTACATTTACTGCAGTAAAGTAAAAATGAATCTATTCGAATAGCCGTGCTCATGGAATTGAGTATCGGGACTCAGATGGTACTTTGGTTAGAAACTTAATTCAAGATTTTACTAAATGCTGCTGCATTTCAAGCATCAGGCTTTCTATTTCTATATTCTCTGCCTTCTGCAAGTAATCGTAATCCTACTCAAATATTACCTTTTCATACATTCATTATTGAATATAATAGCTTGCTGAGTACGTTGTACTCATCCTTGCTTCAACCCCCTTTTTCCAGAGTTAAATTGAAGTTCTTGCTGAAGCCAGGAGTTCAATCATATAAGTTAGTCTTATTTCAACCTAGTTCTCAAATCTAGATTAGTTAGATGGTTTAAGTCTATAGCAAAACATTAGAGTTGAGTCATTCTATAGCTTCTGTTGTGATAGTTAGCCACAAACTTGCAAATTCCCCTATTATTTTATGTAATAACATCTCCTTTGGAGCCTTGTTTAAATGTACGCAATGAAGATCCAGATTGTTGAAGCTGTATCAATCTACTGATCCAGGGCTTGATACAGTTAAACATATCGGTTTCCGAATCATTAGTTTTGGGAGCCGACAGCGTCGGCATGAACTTGCGCGGCAGACCCGCGAACCTCTCGTTGGTAATGCGAGAGGGAGGCAGGAAGCTGCCATCCAGCGGCACGGAGCTCCGTGTCATGGCGTCAACGAAGGTGGTGTGGCGAGAAGCGAGTGTGTGTGGCGAGAGGAGGCAAGAGAGCGGCGAGAGCTAGGGCATAGGAGCGCAGCGGATTCTAGTGGTGAAAGGATGTGAACAAAATCCCTCCTCGACGCCCTTTATCCTCCCCTCCTCCACGCCTGGCACCTCGATTCTTGCGGCCACTCACTTCGCCCCCTCGTTTTTCGTGCCCACTATCTCCACGCATCCGTTTCTAGCGCGCGTGCTAGGCACGCTGCCGTTGCGACTGAGACGGAAGTGGAACCACGCCCTCCTTAATTGCGCGCGGTAACCGGGGAAGCCGCCATCATTATTCGCTGGCAAATCCACTGACATATCTGCCCCGCGCACCTACCCAGGTGATGTGGCAGTTACGAAGTGATAGCCCATCATTGCCGGGGAGGCGGTTTTTGCTTCGCGTGGGGCCACAACTACCGAATCGCTTCACAAAACACGAAAGAAAGACCGGGCCCACATGTCATTAGACTAAAAGAGTGGCATCAACCCTGACCACCTAGGGAAGGTTTTGGTCACGGCTAACGCCGGGGGCTATTGTCGGTGATATGGGCCTGGGATATCAAGTGTAGAGGGAGGAGCCATTCCCAAACCCATGTGGCTCTTCCCTGGGAGGGGTCGGGCCCTGGGTGAAGTGGTTGTCACCCCCTCCTCGCTTGGGGGTCGGGTCGCCCCGACCCCCTCCACGTGTCAGCCCATGTGAGCAGGGTTAGGTGGGCGCGCCTAACACCCACCTAACCGCATTTAAGGTGAGCCAGATGGCCGCGCCTCGTCGCATTTAATGTGGCATGCAGGCGTGGCTGACAGGCCGCACGTCGCCCGAATGATGGGTCCGACGGGGTTAGTGCACCTGACTGCTGACTGCTTGTTAGACGGCTTGCAGCTTGCGCTGCCCCATCACATCGGTATGTTGAGGGTTGTTTGCCCCTTGCCTAGGCCTGAGTCCACGTTCCGCTCCGGTCCGATCCGGGTTTCCGTTCCCTAGTGGGACAGGGTGCCCAGAAGTCTTCATCCATTAATGAGGAGTGACACATGCGTCCCCCGTGTCGTCCGGCTTGAATTGATGAGGGCACATGCCGCACCAATGGGCGTAAGGACTTCCAAGTCAGAGGAACAAGACATGCATTAAATGTAAAGAATGTTTTCCTTCTTCCCTAGGTAGCTTTTAGGGCCTCTGTGGTAACCCCTTGAGGTATAAAAGGAGGTCCAGGCCTAGTGAAGAAGGGGGGTTTTTTGAAGGCATTCGGCTTGCGTGAACACTTGTATTCCCCACAGAATCAACCACATGCAGGAGTAGGGTGTTACGCTTCTCAGTGGCCCGAACCTATAAAAATCCCTTTTGTCTCGTTGCTCTAGAGGGGCCCGACCCCCTCCACATCTCTCTTCCACTAAGCCTCAATTCTCACCCGCTACCCCCGATCGAACTAAAGGGGGCCCCATAGTCCCACTACACGACACGACACGACCCACGACACGATCATTTGGCCCGCCCAAGCACGGCACGGTGCGACTGGTGTTGAGCTCATGCCGGCCCGACCCAACAGTTGGATCGTGCCTGGGCCGATGCCTTGTCATGGTGGGTCGCCCCGGCATGACGGTCAAAGAAAAATAGTTGAGGGGTCCAAAATAGACTTACAGCCATATAAGGTACGGCCCAAAGAAAAAAGGATACAAAATAGACTTATTGTAGCCATATAAGACGCAACGCAAAGCTATGAGGGAGGAAAAATAGACTTATTATATGGAGAAACACGATGTTGGGCCTCTCCAGGGCCATGGGTGCAGCCCGTGAGAAGGCTCGGCATGTAGGTCGGGTCGGGCGGGCCATTTGGCCATCTATATCATAGAGTGCAAGGGAGGGGATGATCGAGGCAATCTGGGACGTTAGATTTGGTGATCAAACGGCTACGATTGCGCATGTCTGCCTAATGCGTCTACTGTGTCAAAAATCAAGACCACCATTACGAATAGGGGTGAAAATGGGGTGAGTATTTCCCGACGTACCGCCCGCCTGACCCGAGGCTCGCGGGAGGAATATGGGAGAAAAAATGGGATATCCGATACTATCCGAGTTTAAATCTGAATTTGTTGGGAAAATGTGGGTTAGGATACGGGAAGACATGTATCCGCCCGTATGTCCCTATTATATAACATGTATGAAAATTTATTATAAATCCACCTAAAAACATGATAAAAGATTAGTTAATCACTATTTACGTGCTCATATGTATATTGTATAATTTTTTTTCTTGACGTATCTTTTTTAATACTTTAATTACCTTATTTTATTTAATATCTATGAATTAGAGATACAAATAGATATCCATTCCCGAATCCGATTCGAAGCAAATAATATAGGATAGGATATGGGATGAGTGATATATTATCCGGCACTACCCGTATCCGACTCCGAATTTAAAAGAAAATATGGGTTAGGGTATGGGAATGGCATAATCCGACCATACTTGCTCGTTTTCACCCCTAATTATGATTTTTTTTAAGTAGAAGAAGATTTACAAAACTACTTGGTCAAAAATATATTTACAGTACTATATCTTTTTGTTTTCAAGTTTTACGGATCTTTAACGTTCTTTGGAAGCTTTATTTATATATCTAGATAATACTCCGTACATTGCTGCGGGACATTTTTATATGACCTAGAGTTGTAAACTTGTAGTAATAGATATAGCCCGAAAGTTGTTTCATGTAGTCTAATGTTACATGATAATTAATTTGAAACCCTGATGTTTGTAACAGTAAATTGTGAAGATGTTCACCTGAAATAATGGAAGTTCTTAATTAATTATCAGCTTCTTTGTTTTCTGAATCACATTCACCAGTTTGTTATATTCTTAACTCATGATTGAATGGTTAGCCTGATTAGGTTGCAAGCAACTTCTGAGCTCCAGCCATAGCTAGCTATAAGCCAGCTACAAACATATTTTAAGGAGATAAATAAGAAGAGAGAAGAGTAGAGGGCTACAGATTTGTAGCTAGCTGTAGCACGAACTTCAAGACGCAGTGTGTGTATGACAGGTGGGACCATGTATTAATAGTGTAGTATGTAACTATTGTATGGATGAGCTATTAGATTGGCTATAGATGAATTAGAGCTAGTAGTGGGCTATACTATTAAACTTGCTCTTACAACAAATGAACCTGCCATCTACAGTAACAAACTCGGTTAGTCGAGCAACAATATGTAGGCTGCACATGTGAAGTTAACGGTGTGTAATTAACAGTGTACATATTTTCAAATATAAAAAAAATACGTACAACACACTTTGAACAATAGATTAAGTAAAATTCTATGGGAACATTTGGAAGGGCCAGTTTTACCTCGTAGTGCTGTATTGCACTTTATTGAGTAAACAAATAGCTGAAAAATTTCCCTAGTAAAGCTTATACATTTCTAGACTTTTTTAAACTAAACAAAAACGTGATATTTGCAGGATGAATTCAGAAAGAGAAAAAAACAATCCGTAAAATAGAAGCTACGGAGAACGAATACTAACACACTTAACTGATGGATCTAATATGAGTTTTGAGCAGAGAGTAGTGAAATACCTGCCCTATACTGCAGATGACGATCAGTTGCACTTCTATTTTGTGTATTGATCAAATCACTTCATGCAATTACATCCTTTCACTACATCTGAATCACCTGATAATACTATGGTAAGGTAGTGAATCACTTGATGATACTATGGCAAGAAAAATGAGAAAGAAAGGAGAAAGATTAGAGCACCTTCGGAATCACCTTCTATTATGAAAAGGAAAACTGGATTCTCATAAAGGCAAAAACCATGACATTTAAAGGTAGAAGACCTGGGGATAATAAAGTAAACTACCTCATCATCAGAGAATAAAGGTGGCCGGTTGGGTAGAAGCTTGCTTCATCACTTCAGTTTAGGGAAAATTAAATCTATGCAATATGGTCATTGGCTGGGAAAGAGGACAGAATAATCTGAGCCAGCTGCGGGCCTAATACCAAGATCAAAGATGAATAATGTAAGAGAGAGAGAGAGAGAGAGAGAGAGAGAATAGAAGTATAGCTGCCTACCCGCAGGATAATGGTGGCAGGTGAGAGAATCTTGACCAATTGTTAGCGCCAATACATTGAGCGAGCACATGTTCTTATTGTACAACAAATCAATGACTTAACTGCGGGGGACTCCCTGCAATGTTTGATTCAGAAAATCAACCTAGTACTAATCAGCTGGATTGAACATACGTTAGATCGAGAGTACAACTGAATAAAATTCAGTTAAATGGTATAAGGTATTCATCACCGTTAGCTATTTAAAATAACCATTGAACTTAACTCTGACAAAGAGAATAGGGTAAATTGATCATTCGCTTAGAGACAACTGAATAAATTTCGGAGGAAGGTTTAAGGAAAAGCGGTGCACACCTTTTTTTTTTTCCTTTTTTCAGATTGAAGATCTACAGGAGCAGCATAACACATTCAGAAGGAAGGCTGTAGATACCACATCACCAAATAACTTTCTGTACATATCAAATATCCAAAGGGATAAAAATAAAGCTACTTACTACGGTTATCAATGCAGAACATTGTACATGTGGAAACTCAGATGAAGCAGAGTTGGTGCCTTGGTGGAGAAGGACAGAGAACCTGATTGAAGCATTCCCCAGTAATAAGCGAAGGCCAAGGATGAATTCACCATGACGTTATGGGAGCAGTAAATTGATGTCTTTGATGACAACCATGAAGTCTGCTCTCGAAGCAGCGGTTTCATTTCTCATGACATTCCGAGGAGGCGAAAAGGCTAGGAGGCGGCAGCCGGCAGGTGGGCTTGAACTAAAGGCAGAGGGAGCGCCGGATAGGGGGAGGGACACGACACGGGAGAGGAAGTGACGGGCGCCGTCACCTAAGGCGCTGCGGTATAGGGAACTGGAGGGTTTGCCTCTGGTTAGGGATGGATACCCGTTGAGTTGGGCCATAACATGGGCTTCTTTCGGCCCAATAAACAACCGGGGAACTCTGGGAGGCTGCTTCATGGCTTCCCTTCCGAATGATTCAGATCGTACGGTTCATAGCAAATGGGGCGATGTGAAGCACCAGGAAGCAGAGATTTCCTAGTAGTGGGGATGATTTGTATAGGTATATAGGATAAACGCTCTTCAAAAGGTGCTTTTTTAATTTTTTTTATGTCACGTCAAACGACCAACCACCGGTCACACCATGCTAAGAGACAGGTATAATTCTTGAGGCAGCCTACTTGCCACCCTCCCAAATAATGTTATCATAGATTAGGTGGACTTGAAATGATTTGGTACTCACAAACTCATCCAAATGTATAAATTTGGATGTCATTAAGCAAGACCTCTTCATGTTCCTATGTGTTCGATCCTCTCATGTGTTTGATCTGTTAAATTAGGATGGAACGACGCCGACTTCATTGAGCGTCATCTTTTCATATTTACATACATGTATTTGATCTTATAAATTGGGATGAATTTGTGAAGCGCCAAATAATTTTAGGCCCCCTAGTCAGGCAAAAAAGATCCTCTAAGAGGGTCGCAACTCACAAGTGGGCCGGCTGCAAAATTGCTAATGCCCACGCATCAGCCGGCGTTAACATTGGTGAAGTTTACCACATAAGAAAAAATGTCCTTTGGAAGGTGTTTTCAAGAAAGAAAACACTCCAAAAACGTTATGGATATACTCAATCCGTTTATTGATAGATGACTAACTTTTGAAAACACAATCGGGAACTGACTATCCAATTGTCGGGTGATTTCTAACAAAAATTCACCTAGATTTTTTCTACTATTATATTTACATCCAACAGACTACGAAAGAAAATAGCAAAATTGAATCGGGAAATACTCTATACTCCAGCAACAACTGGGCCCATTCGCTCGGCCCGGCCCACCTCCTCGCACGCCATGCCCACGCCACGGGCGCGCACGCGCAGCTGAAGAGAGAGCACCCGCGCGCCCACGCGGCGGCGCGTGCCCGGCACGCGGCGGCGCGCGCCCCCGCGGCGACCGGAGGATCTCCGCTCGAACTCCCTCTCTCTCTCTCTCTCCAACTAACCGCACGTCACCGGAGGCCGCCACGTACATGTGTTATACATTATATATATCAGTCGTGGTCGAGTAGGAGGTTTCTTGCAGAGATCGGGGTTCGGCGCCGGCGGCGAGTTGTTGAGAGGCAAGGCAAACTCAGGCGACTGAGCTAAAGAAGCCGCACTAGTATGGGGGTGACGAAGGCGGAGGCGGTTGCCGGCGACGGCGGGAAGGTGGTGGACGACATCGAGGCGCTCGCCGATCTCAGAAAGGTTAATTCTCTCTGCAAATACTCCTGGTTGCTCATACTTAAATCTACCTATGAATGAGGGATCGCATCGATGTCGCAGTTGGAGTTGGACGGACAGGAGTGAGAAATTATTATCTCTGATCTGATTCCTGTTGGTATGCACTCTTGCTGTTTGTGAAAATGCCCCAGAGGATGCATCCACAGGACACGGCGCCTTCAATATTTATAAGTTGATTCAATGATGGGTTTCTTTCATGTTTCTTTGCTGAAAAATCGTGTTTAGTAGAGTAGTCTTCTATGTCTCTATTCAAAAGAAAAGTGGCATTAAGTTATAGGAGAAAATAAAAGGGAGAAGTCGTTTTGTTAATTAGGAGCTTCTCCTTTCGATAACTATGACTTAATAGTTCATTTTTATTATGGAACAAAGATGAGATACAAAACAATAGATTGTGATCACCTCAGTTTTTTTGTTTGATATCAAGTCTGACAAACTAAGGCATTACGGTTCTCTGCTCTTGTTTGACAAACGAAGTCTATTGTACAATAGAAGTCTGTTGTTTAATGTCTCTACTTTTGGTCATCTCTTGTATGGTTTAGCCTAGATCTCAGTTTATCTTACTATAGGTCGCCGATAGTACAATATGATTTGTTTCTCCGCCGTACCTAATCCAAAATCATATAGCTTGACATTATCTGCTTCGCATAGATGTTCGTTATAAGCTTCAAATTACAAATTTCATATTGAAAGTTTAGCCTCTTCTTGTTGGACTATAATAGCGAGTCCATGTGAACATCATTTCTTACATTAATATACATTTCTTCACATTTGTGGCTAGTTATTTTACTTGCCCTACCATTGTCGCATTTATTTATATTTCCATAACTCATTTTCCAATGCTTAGTTGAATGTATCATTCACTCATTCTTGTATTGTTTGTACGTCTTTGAGACTTTGACTGAAAATAGTCTTAGTTTTGTACCTATTTTATATTTTGCTTTATGTTTTAATTATTTTCTTTGACATGATGTGCATGCATATTTATTACTAATTGGTCATGTAACACAGGAGCCAGCATGGAAAAGGTTTTTGTCCCACATTGGACCAGGCTTTATGGTCTGTTTGGCTTACCTCGATCCTGGAAATAGTAATATTCTCTCTCTAAATTTATTTTCTCACACTCATATGGTTTCTCACGCTTGACGAATTGAAACAGTGGAGACTGATCTACAAGCTGGTGCCAATCACAAATATGAGGTACATTCTCTAGCCTTTTCTATATGACTTTTCCTGCCATTTATCACAGTTGTCATGTCTTTTGTTACAGCGAGAAGAAAGAAACAATTAACTGATATGCTTCTTGATGTGCTCTTTCATATGTTTCTTAGCTTCTTTGGGTGATTTTGATTGGCCTGATCTTTGCACTGATTATACAATCATTATCGGCTAATCTTGGAGTGGTGACAGGTAATAAATAGACACTTTCAGCACACAATTGATTTAACATTTCAGTTGGAAGTAGCAAGTAATGAATGTCAATTGATACAGGGCGCCATCTTGCTGAGCTGTGCAAGACTGAATATCCAGTATGGGTGAAAACCTGCTTATGGCTGCTAGCAGAACTAGCTGTGATTGCTTCCGATATTCCAGAAGGTTGGAAATAGAATGATAGATCTAAATAAAAAAAAGTTAATGTTTAACTGTCACCTTTGAGTTTCAGTTGATTAAGTTTATAAACTCTCTCACTGATATAAGTGTACGAGCAACACTTGCACTGATTGTATACAGTCTCTTATCCACTAAACATTATGATATGTAGCACTTTTTCTGAGAAGAAAGCAACAACATCTAATCTAATATTTGGTGTTTTTTACACATGTACCTTTTGTGCAGTTATAGGTACAGGATTTGCTTTCAACCTTTTGTTCCACATACCAGTGTGGACCGGGGTTCTCATTGCTGGCTCTAGCACGCTTCTTCTTCTTGGACTGCAAAGATATGGGGTAACCAACTATTTATGACTGGATATATGATAGATGTCTGTATAAAATGTTTTAATGAATGTCTAAACATCATTGTATTGTATTTGATCATTACTGTTTGGTCATTGTAAATGGTGGTCATTACAAATGGGTTTGTTGTTGAATTGACTTGTTTGCATTTTTCCTTCATCTATATAACTAGGTAAGGAAACTGGAGGTTGTGGTCGCGCTATTGGTGTTTGTCATGGCAGGGTGCTTCTTCGTGGAGATGAGCATAGTCAAGCCTCCGGTTAATGAGGTCCTTCAAGGATTATTCATCCCCAGGCTCAGTGGGCCCGGTGCCACAGGAGACTCCATTGCCCTTCTTGGGGCTCTTGTAATGCCGTAAGCAGTCAAACATGCATATATACCCCCAGTTGTTAATGTGTGCAATGTCTTTTTTGCGTCTTAAGATTCTTCTAGGGTAGCTGTAAACATGCATAAGGTTTTCAACTCTCCAGTAATTACAAATCTCCACAATGGTAGTTTTAGTCTTTTTTTAGATTTTGACAAAATGCACTCTTGTTAATCATAAGTGAGCATTATCAGTTATTAATTACAGGCACAATCTATTCTTGCACTCTGCCCTGGTGCTGTCGAGGAATACACCCGCATCAGCAAAAGGAATGAAGGTGATCAGATGTCCGTGTTCTTGCATTAAAAAAGAAATGGTACTCCTAGTTGGCTGATACATATTCCTTCATTCTTTTGTACTCCAGGATGTCTGTAGGTTCTTCCTCTTTGAGAGTGGGATAGCTCTTTTCGTGGCTCTGCTTGTCAACATTGCAATCATCTCTGTCTCCGGCACTGTATGTAATGCAACCAACCTTTCACCAGAAGATGCTGTAAAATGCAGCGACCTTACATTGGACTCCTCATCCTTCCTCCTCAGGGTACTGCATATATGTGCAAAGTTCATCACCATTTATATTTAGTTGTGTTATTTTCTTCACAAAAATAAATTAGTCATGTTATCATTGACCATATAATGGTCATTTACAGAATTATTATTTATTTTTTTTTCAGAATGTGCTAGGAAAGTCAAGTGCGACAGTGTACGGTGTAGCACTCTTGGCTTCTGGACAGAGCTCGACCATTACTGGCACTTATGCTGGGCAATATGTTATGCAGGTATATTTTACCTGAACTCTAACCTTGTTTACAAATTAACCAAGTACTATCTGTGAACTATTTTCTTAATGACCAGTTCAAGTGGTATAGTATTAACCACGCAGTAAACTAGAAGATCTCCAAAATGGTGAAAGAAATGAAAAAAAGTTTGCAATCTATCAAGCTTGAATGTATAGTAACAGTTTTTTTTTTCCATGTATCTACAGGGGTTCCTAGACATCAAAATGAAACAGTGGCTTCGGAACCTGATGACACGCAGCATTGCCATTGTGCCTAGCTTAATCGTCTCCATCATTGGAGGGTCTAGTGGCGCCGGTCGTCTCATCGTCATTGCATCGGTACAATCTTTTACTACAAATGAAAATATCAGTTTGCCCATAAGAACACTCATTAAAAAAAACTGCCATACAATCAACCATCTTCTAATTTTCTCAATAATTAGTAAGTTATTTGCTAATCGAAATGCTTCTTTCTTCAAAAAATGGACGGTATGTAATTTGTTGTACCTCATTCCTTCTGATCATACTGTTAAAAAGAATCAAAACCTAATGCTTGTTTTGGTTTGGCTGTTACGTTTCATACAGATGATTCTATCCTTTGAGCTACCATTTGCTCTGATCCCTCTTCTCAAGTTCAGCAGCAGCAGCAACAAGATGGGTGAAAACAAGAACTCCATCTATGTAAGCACTCCCCCATCAATCAATCAATCCTTCTTTCTAGCTTGTCCACACATAGAAAACAAAAACAAAAAAAATCCTGGAAAACTAATAATGCATTGGTAATTAAAACCTGCAGATTGTTGGATTCTCCTGGGTGCTGGGGTTCGTCATCATCGGGATAAACATCTACTTCCTCAGCACAAAGCTGGTCGGCTGGATCCTCCACAACGCGCTCCCGACATTCGCCAACGTGCTCATCGGCATCGTGCTGTTCCCGCTCATGCTGCTCTACGTCGTCGCCGTGATCTACCTGACGTTCAGGAAGGACACCGTCAAGTTCGTGTCTCGTCGTGAGCTGCAGGCCGGCGACGACACCGAGAAAGCACAGGTAGCCACCTGCGTCGCCGACGAGCACAGCAAAGAGCCACCCGTGTAGTACCCTTCCAGACCGGTTACCGGTGTTGGCTGGTTTTTATTGGATAGATGTTTAGGTCCAATTTTTTTTATATAAAAAATCCAATAGATGTTTAGGTCCAAATTTTTGAATTCAAAAACCGGTTAGCAGTGATAACCGGCTGAAATTTTGGCCCATGGGAGTAGATTGTTGCTTTTTTTCTTAGTGATTAGTTATTGGCAGATTGGCAGAATGTTGTAGCTAGGCAATCTAATTGTATGGTTAGATATTTAGTCATAAATCCAAGAGTGAGTTTTCTTGGATGCGAGGACAAGGACAATCTAATTGTATGGTTAGATATTTAGTCATAAATCCAAGAGTGAGTTTTCTTGGATGCGAGGACAAGGACAAATATAAATGTAAATAAATGCAGTTAAAGTAACACCTTGCTCAAATATAAATGTAAATAAATGCAGTTAAAGTAACACCTTGCTCCTTGTGGACATCTATCTCTTGTTGATGCCAGTGTTGTGGATGACGGAATATGGATGTCGGACGGAGATGGTTCCGCTAAACGAATAATCGGAGTACGGGCGAATAATCGGAATTTGACGGAAATTTAACGTTTTGGACAAATATATGTACATAACTCATAATAGCTTATTATTTTTGATAGATAAATGCATATAACTACATATATACCTACTATTCTTAAATAAAAATAAGGATAACATGGCATTAACTCGGCATATAGTAAAATATATGTCTGAACATATAGTGATAGGTTTGGCTCGTAACGCATAAAGGAAATACCAAAAGCATGTAACACTATATAAGTGACACTAAAACGACGTTCTGTAGCTATATATTGCTAGGTTACACAACTAATGGGCAGTATCATGGGCTGGCTGGCAGGGCCTTCTGGCCTTGTCACATGATTTGGCCCGTTTATTCGGCTGATTAGTCGGAAACGGCTGATTAATTGCTAATGACGGTGATTATACGTCCTTAAACGATTAATGATCAGCGTTTTGCTCATTCGTGACGGAGGGGTCGGCGCCACCGTATTAACGCCCGAATATACGGCCGTACCAACCGTTATCCATAACACTGGTTGATGCTGAATTCATTTGGGCTACTGTTATGCCCAGGTCTTGCTACGTCTATTGATTTCCATGTTTCCTTGAGATTTAGATTTGGTTACAAGTTAAAATAATCTCTAGAGTTTGAGTGAAGTTTGAGTGAACCATCTCTTAGACTTCCATGTTTCTTGAGATTTAGATTTGGTTACAAGTTAAAATAATCTCTAATCTCTAGCGTTTGAGTGAACCTTCTCTTTTTCTTATTTTTCTTGTGGCTCATTAACTTTTCTTTAAGCTTTCCCGCAAAAAATAACGTCTTAGGTACTCTTAAATCCTGAATAGGAAGCTGTGAGCAGGTATAACCACCTTGTATCTTGAGAAATCGGACTTCTCTTCTCACCTTATCTCCGTTTACATTTTTTAATTAAAATTTTGTAGAGCTCTTTTTTGATAAAATCTATTTTGTGCGCATGCTCGATTTGGACTTACCGAACGACACATCTGTGCCCACAAGAAAAACCCACACAGCACGGAGCCATGTTCGTGATGCTATTTTGGGAAAGGCGTGAATGGAAGAGAAGGAAATGAGTAGGCGTGCATTAGGACTAATGCGCTACTGCACAAAGCGTCTTTTTTTTTTCCTCCATATTGGTCATTTGCTTTTATTTAGGTTCAACGTTAGAGCTTTTCTTCCGTAGCCCCGACTCGAGCTGTTTAATTTGGCTTCTCTTTAGATCTTTTGTTTTTCCATTTCTTCGCTCTACAGATCGCCTTAAATTAGTCAGAATAATGGCAAGTAATATCAATAGTTTTCCCCATCGCTCTCGCGTGGGCGGCTCGGGGACGAAACCTAGCCGCCAGCGCCGCCAACCCCCTCACCCTTCCTTGCCACCTCGCCGCCGCAAGAGCCCGCCACTGGAAACCAAGGGACCAGCCGGGAAGGTGGTGGTGGGGGACACAACCCCGATGAAACTCCTTCTCGACACGAGGTGGAGTGGCGCGTGTCGGGTGTGGGGACCAGTGGTTAGAGTGGTTGGCGTGATGGAGCCAGCCACCTCGGAGGCGGATCTGCCTCCCCCCTCAGCCCCCCCCACACACCCCGCAACCAGATCGGGAGAGGACGGCGAAGTTCGCGGCGACGGCAGCACAGTGGAGTCGCGGGGCGGCCCGAGAAAGTGCGGTCGTGGCCGGCGAAGGGGGATGCACGACGCGGCCGGTGGCAAGGCCGACGCGTTCGGTGGCAGCGTAGGCTAGCGTGGGCGATGATAGGGAGGATGTCGCGGTCTAAGACCGCGAGAGGCCGGCGTGGCAGACGGCATGAAGGCTGTCGTGGCTTGTGACCGTGAGAGGCCGGCGTGTTCGGCGGCAGTGACCCTTTCACGTCAACGGCAGGGGTCACTGCGCTGTGGGAGAGGGAGCTAGCAAGCTGCGGAGGCGTCATGGCTGTGGAGGAGACCGGTGGCAGGGCCAGCTAGCGATGGGGCACTGGTGCAGCTGAGGTTGAGTTGGTAGACATTGTGTAGGTGGCAGTGCTTGGGGGTGGCGGGGGCAAGTGTGGTAGGGAGGCTTGCAGACGAAAACCTAGCTTGGGACTTCCCAAGCCAGCAATGGCAGCGTTTTCGGATATCGCGTTCCCCCTTTCGGGGTGTTGTCGAGCGGCCACCCTTCCATCCTTGATAGGACCCTCCAGGTGAAAACCGAGTCTAGCTGGATGGGCAACGATGACTGAAGATGCACTTAAACCCCCTAGTGGGTTTTGGTAATTAATGACAAGGTGGTTAAAGGGGACTAACGTGTTTATCAAGTTTATTCACAGGAGTTTAGTCCCAAAGCAAGTTGTGATGGCTAAGAATGCAAGGAGACCCCCCAATTTGAATGCTCCTAAGTGCGAAAATCACCGAAGGTGATTAGACTAGGTTTTTCACTTTCGAAATTGAGTTTAGGAAAAACCGTACTATTAAAAGGGGTTTCAAGTGTGGTTCTAGGGTATACAAAGTGCTCTTAGTCATATCCATGTGTCAAAATATTTTTGGAATCATTTTTGAAAAATGATTTTTCTCCCCGGGACAGAGAGGGCTACCCGGAGGTTCTGGCCAGAACTTCCGGGCGCCATTTCAACAGCAAATTTTCCTAAGTGCTGCCCGGAAGTTCCTGGCACTTTTTGCCCGGAACCTCCTGGCAGGCTTCCAGTTCAAACTTGTGAGTAACGGCTAGATGACGTCACCTAGCCGTTATATATATGGATTCCGTCCCCAGGTCACCCTTTGGCCATTCCACTTCAGCTCTTTCATGTTCTAGGGTTTTCTAGCCACTCCCAAGATTCCTTTGCTTCCTCCACTCAAATCTAGAGTCTATCTTGTGAGATTGAGAGATTAGATTAGAGTGTAGGAGTGTTTTGGAGATGGCTTGAAGATTAGGTTTGTTTGAGCACTTTAGATACCTTGTGGGCTGTCACTTGGGCTTATTACTCTTGGAGATCTTCTCCTAGACGGTTAGGTGTCGCCCGTGAGCTTCCAAAGATCTTGTGGATGTCCCGGGAAAGTTTGTGAAGGTTTTTCTCACCTCCGCAAGGAAATGAGGTAAGTGAGTAAAGATTCTTGTGCTGAGTTTTCAGAGGTTGTCCTAGGTAGAGCAACTTACACTTGTGGTCTTTTCTAGAAGGAATTGTGAGTTGGATCTTGGTGGTCACTCAATTCTAGAAAATGACCTAGAAGTGTTGAGTTGAAGGCTGTGGACTTCTTCTGGGATCTTTGCATAAGTGAGGCAAGGGGTTAATCGAGACCCGGCTCTTTGAGCACCTCAACGGAGAGTAGGATCCGTGTGATCCGAACTTCGGGAAAAAATCGCCTGTCTCTCTTGTGCATGATTTGTGTTTGAATCTGCTGGTATCTTGTGATTTACATCTTGTGCAACCTTGTGCCTGATTGTCTCTAGCTAGGACTTGTTTTGCTTCCCCAAATTTTGATTTTCTCTGTTGCCCGGAATTTCCTAGCTCAAGAACTCCGGAAGTTCCGGGCTGCTCATCTCTGCCAGGAAGTTCCGGTGTTCTTCACCAGGAGGTTCCGGGCCCTGTTAATTTAACCGCTGCGATTGTTGAGAAAATTTCAGGAAAGCCTATTCACCCCCCCTCTAGGCTACATCTCTGTGCGTTCAATTGGTATCAGATCAAGGTGCTCTTGATTCAAGCTTCACCGCTTTGAGTGATCCACGATGTCGGACTTAGGGGGAAAGGACGGGGAAATTGGAAATGAAGATGGAGCGAGCAACAAGGGAACTCCATCACCCAAGGGAGCCACTATACCTTTTGATTACAACAAACTTACCATTCCCTCTCACAACTTCGTCTCCGTGCCTTCCGGGCGTGCTCCTCAATTTGATGGGACATATTACGCCGCTTGGAAGCACAAGATGAAGTTGCATCTAATCTCTTTGCATCCAAGTATTTGGAAAATTGTGTGTACAGGTATTGACGTACCTCATGAGGACATGGAGCTCACTTCGGAGCAAGAACAACTCATCCACCGCAATGCTCAAGCTTCCAATGCAATTCTCTCCGCCTTGAGTCCGGAGGAGTTCAACAAGGTTGATGGACTAGAGGAGGCCAAGGAGATATGGGATACTTTGCAATTGGCTCATGAGGGATCACCCGCCATTTGTGATGCCAAGATTGAACTATTGGAAGGAAGGCTAGGAAGATTTGTGATGGATGACAAGGAGACACCACAAGAGATGTATGATAGGATGATGATCCTTGTCAACAAGATTAAAGGACTTGGGAGTGAGGACATGACAAATCACTTTGTTGTCAAAAGACTTCTCCGTACTTTTGGTCCAAGAAATCCCACTCTTGTATCAATGATACGGGAAAGGAAAGACTTCAAGAGGCTCACCCCAAGTGACATTCTTGGAAGAATTGTGTCTCATGAGATGCAAGAAGAGGAAGCTCGTGAAGTGAGACAAATGGTGAAGAATGCCGCCATGATCAAGAATCAAGAAGTTGCTTTGAAGGCAAAACAAGAAGAAGAGTCAAGTGGTGAAGAAAGTCAAGATGAAGAAATGGCTTTTATTGTCAAGAGATTCAAGCACTTTCTTCGCAAGAGTGGCTATGGAAAAGGAAGGAAGGATGATGACAAGGGAAAGAGGCAATCAAAGAGAGCGTGCTTCAATTGTGGCGAATTTGGTCATTTCATTGCCGATTGTCCCAAGTCAAATGAAGCTAAGGCTAAGGGAGGCAAGAAGAAGACGGAGCGTGCTCATGTGGCGGAGGCACACATGGCGGAAGTGTGGTACTCTAGAGATGAAGAAGATCCCGAAGTCAAGCTCAAGCCCAAGTCAAAAGACAAGGTTGAAGGAGAAGGTGGTGTTGCTACCATCGCCTTTAAGTCATCCTCTTCAAGCAAGGAGCGTCTCTTCAACAACTTGAGTGATGACGACGACGACTCCTACCACTACTCTTGCTTCATGGCCCAAGGCCGCAAGGTGATGACTCAAAAGCCCTCTCACACTTCTCTTGATGTTGATTCTAGTGATGAGGAAAGTGATAATGAATTAGATGATGTGCTTAAGAGCTTTAGCAAACCTGCTATGCAACATTTGGCTAAGTTAATGAGAGCTTTGGATAGTAAAGAACAACTTCTCGAAAGGCAAGAAGAATTGCTTATTCATGAGAAGAAAAGAAACCTTGCCTTAGAGGAGAGCTTAGCTAAAGAATGTGCTAAAAATGAACAACTAGCTAATGAGCTTAATTTGGCTAATGGTTCTTTAGCTAGCCTTAGAGATGTCAATGAGACTCTTCAAGAGAAATTTGCTTGTTTAGACAAAAGTCATAAAGATCTTGAAGTTCAATTTGACACTCTTTGGAATAGTACCTCTCAACCAAATGTGGTTTCTAATTCCTCTAATCCTTCTACTAGCAATGGTTGTGCTAAGTGTTACAATATTGATTTGAACTCTTATGCTACTAATATTGATGCTATGCAAGCTCTTAAGAAAGAGAATGAAAGGTTGGGCACATTGGTGAAATATGGATGCATGAAGACATACCATTCAAAAGATGCCCTTTACAAGACCATCACCGCTCATCCTAACAAGGATGGACACGGGCACGGGTTTTCGGGTGGAAGTCCTGTGTCTAAGCGTGTGATGGTAAATGGGAAAGAATGCTTGATGTTTGTGAGAGAAGGAAAAGCACCACAAGCAAGTGAGATCACTAATCTTGTGAGCAGCCAGGGACCCGGAACATCCGGACAAACCGGCCAAAACCTCTGGGTGGGAGTCTCCATCTCTCAAAAATTCCCACCAGGAAGTTCCGGCCGGTTTGCCAGGAAGTTCCGGGCCAATGGCCGTGCACAAGATATGACCGGAAGTTCCAGGCATAATGCCAGGAGGTTCCGACCAGATGGTCTTTACTATGATTCATATGTAATTTTCAAAAATTCAGAGGGCAAAGTGGTTGCTTATTTTAATGGGAATTACAATGATGAGTATCGCACTTGTGTGTGGGTGCCAAAGGCTTTGATAACTAACATCAAGGGACCCAAACTTAGACAAGTTTGGGTTCCTAAATCCCAAGCTTGATTTCTTTTGTAGGCATACTCCTCCGGTGGTTCAAGTTGGGTTGTGGACAGTGGTTGCACCAATCATATGACTGGAGAGAGGAGTATGTTTACAAGTCTTAATGATGAGAACGGAACTCGTGAGAATATTGTGTTTGGAGATGATGGTAAAGGAAAGGTAATTGGTCTAGGTAAAATTGCCATCTCCAATAATCAATCTCTCTCTAATGTTCTTCTTGTCAATTCATTAAGCTACAATTTACTATCCGTTTCTCAATTATGTAAGTTGGGTTACAATTGCTTGTTTACCGATGAGGATGTGACCGTCTTTAGAAGGGATGACTCCTCCGTAGCATTCAAAGGCAAGATAAAGGGTGATCTCTATCTTGTCGATTTCGATGTGGATAGAGTGAATCCAGAAGCTTGTTTGATTGCTAAATCCTCCATGAGTTGGCTATGGCATCGTAGACTAGCCCATGTTGGAATGCGGAATTTGGCAACTCTTCTAAAGGGGGAACAATCCTCGGGCTCATTAATGTCACATTTGAGAAAGATCGTGTGTGTAGTGCTTGCCAAGCCAGGAAACAAGTTGGGAATCCACATCCTATCAAGAACATCATGACTACAACACGCCCTCTTGAGCTTCTACATATGGATTTATTCGGGCCCGTGGCCTACATAAGTATTGGAGGTAACAACTATGGTTCTGTCATTATTGATGATTTTTCCCGCTTCACTTGGGTGTATTTTCTCCATGACAAGAGTAAGGCTTAAGATGTCTTCAAGCACTTCGCCAAGCAAGCCCAAAACCTCTATGATCTCACCATCAAGAGGGTGCGAAGCGACAATGGAGGAGAATTCAAGAACACTCAAGTGAAGGAATTCCTTGACGAAGTGGGAATCAAGCATGAGTTCTCCGCCCCATATGATCCTCCTCAAAATGGCATTGTTGAGAGGAAGAACCAAACTCTTATTGAAGCCGCAAGATCAATGCTTGATGAGTACAAGACTTCGGATATCTTTTGGGTGGAGGCCGTGAGTACCACATGTCATGCCATCAACCGCTTGTACCTCCACAAGATCTTAAAGAAAACTTCATATGAGCTCTTGAGTGGTAAGAAACCTAATGTTTCATATTTTCGTGTCTTTGGGAGCAAATGCTTTATTTTGAGTAAGAGGCCTCGCTCATCTAAGTTCTCACCTAAGGTGGATGAGGGATTCTTACTTGGCTATGAATCAAATGCACATGCCTATCGTGTCTTCAACAAAACCTCCGGTATTGTTGAAGTCACTAGGGATGTGACATTTGATGAATCTAATGGCTCCCAAGGAGAGCAAGTTGTTGTACATGTTGTAGGTGATGTGGATTCAAGTCAAGCTATAGGTACTAAGGCTATTGGAGACATACGACCAGTCAAGACGCAGGATGACCAAGAAGACAGGGATCAACCTTCGTCATCGACATCCAATAGCCCTACATTGAGTCAAGTGTCAGTCGACCCGGAAGTTCCGGGACCAGATGGTCGGAACCTCCGAACCTCTCCAAGCCAGGAAGTTCCGGGTCCATCTGCCAGGAAGTTCCGGGCAGAGGACAGTCAAGGCGTGCCTACGGCACAAGTGGATGGAATTGATGCTGAGGGCACTGTAGAGCATCCTGATCAGGCTCAGGTCCCCTCGGTGCACCATCCAAGAATACATCACACTGTCCAAAGAGATCATCCCGTCGACAACATACTTGGTGACATAAGAAAGGAGGTAACTACTCGTTCTCGTGTCGCTAACTTTTGTCAACACTATTTGTTTGTCTCTTCTTTGGAACCAACCAGGGTTGAAGATGCACTTGGTGATCTGGATTGGGTGATGGCTATGCAAGTGGAGTTGAATAACTTCACTCGCAACCAAGTATGGACATTGGTGGAGAGACCCGACCAAAATGTCATCGGCACCAAGTGGATCTTCCGCAACAAGCCAGATGAACATGGAGTGGTTGTAAGGAACAAAGCCCGGTTAGTTGCGCAAGGGTTCACCCAAATCGAGGGTCTCGATTTTGGTGAAACCTTCACACCCGTTGCTCACCTTGAGTCAATCCGAATCCTTTTAGCCTATGCCGCTCACCATGATTTCAGGTTATTCCAAATGGATGTCAAGAGTGCCTTTCTCAATGGACCTATCTCGGAGTTGGTCTATGTGGAGCAACCACCGGGGTTCGAAGATCCAAGGTTGCCAAACCATGTGTACAAGCTCCACAAGGCGCTCTACGGGCTCAAACAAGCCCCTAGAGCTTGGTATGAATGTCTCCGAGATTTTCTTTTGAAAAATGGTTTTGAAATTGGGAAGGCGGATACTACTCTCTTCACTAAAAAATCTAAGAGTGATTTATTCATTTGCCAAATTTATGTCGATGACATAATATTTGGTTCTACTAATGCCTCTTTTTGTGAAGAATTTAGTAGTATCATGACTAAAAGGTTCGAGATGTCTATGATGGGCGAGTTGACCTTTTTCCTCGGGCTACAAGTGAAGCAAGTACAAGAGGGCACTTTCATCTCTCAAACCAAGTACGTGAAGGACATTCTCAAGAAGTTTGGGATGGAAGATGCCATACCCATCAAGACTCCTATGCCTACCAATGGCCACCTAGACCTCGACGATAATGGTAAATGTGTGGACCAAAAGGTATATCGCTCCATGATAGGATCCTTGCTTTACTTATGTACATCTCGTCCCGATATCATGCTTAGTGTTTGCATGTGTGCTCGCTTTCAAGCGGAGCCTAAAGAGTGCTATTTGATTGCCGTCAAGAGAATTCTAAGATATTTAGTCCATACTCCTAATCTTGGCTTGTGGTATCCTAAGGGTTGTGACTTTGAGCTTTTGGGCTATTCCGATTCGGATTACGCCGGGTGTAAGGTTGATAGAAAAAGCACAACCGGGACTTGCCAATTTCTTGGGCGGTCCCTTGTTTCTTGGTCCTCCAAGAAGCAAAATTCTATTGCTTTATCCACCGCCGAAGTCGAATATGTCGCCACCGGTTCTTGTTGTGTCCAACTCCTTTGGATGAAACAAACCCTAAAAGACTTTGGCTACAACTTCACCAAGATCCCACTCCTATGTGACAATGAGAGTGCCATCAAAATAGCCAATAATCCCGTTCAACATTCTCGAACCAAACACATAGATATTCGCCACCACTTTTTGAGAGATCATGAGACCAAAGGAGACATTTGCCTTACACATGTGAGAACCGAGAGCATATTGGCCGACATTTTCACCAAGCCTTTAGATGAGAAAAGATTTTGCGAGCTTAGGAGTGAGCTCAATATCTTAGATTCTCGCAACATTAGGTGATGGGTGGTTGGCTAATTTATAGCCAAACATATGTCACTAAAATGTAAATTAAAAAAAATAAAAAAAAATTAAGCTTTTGTGTCTTGAGATCACTTCTTGTGTAGAAGATGGTCTTGATACCAGGAATGAAGCTAAAACATTCCCCTTTTATCCAAAAACTCCCTTTTGTGAAAATTTTTGCAAAATCCTTTGTGTGCCTTTTATTGCGAAATTTTGGTTTTTATTTCCTTCTTGTGATGTATTGTGACCATAGTTATGTAATGTTGTTTGTTGGCTGGTCATATACATCATAAGTCTCTTCATGTCCATAGTTCCTAATTTCCCTTCGTTAAATTCTCTTCTCCTCCTTGTTTTTGGGCCTGACTGCCCTTGTTCTGTCAGGCCGGAAGTTCCGGGCCTCCCTGTCCGGAACCTCCGGGTGTCGGGGAGTATATATACTCAGGGGGAGTTAGAAATCCCGGTCTCTCTCCTCACTTCTTCTCCCTCCCCGACGCCAGCCCTAGCCGCCGCTACAGTACCCCTTGTGGCGATTTTCAATTCCATCCGTGAAAATTTGATTCCTCTCTGTGGAATCAATCACATTGGTGGCTAGGAGGTTCTTCCCGTGATCGATCTGCGATTTCCTCTCTCAAGGTAGCACTTTTGATCTTCTCTTTTGGTTCATCATGTTTTTGCCCCAATCTCTAAATCTGTGAACCTAGGGAGAAAACCACTTGGATAGTCTTGTTTCTGCTACCTTGTAGATCACCGATCTATAGGATTTGTTCACATGCACTGGCTATTTTTGAGACCACTGTTCTTCATTTTTGCCGGCCGGAAGTTGCACCTGGAACCTCCGGGCGCTGTCCAGCCAGCCTGCCATTCTTGATTCTCTCAAATTTTGCCTAACTACTGCACTCCAATTTGTTGATTCCTGTTGCAGTAAGCACTATGCCTCGTGAGAAGAGACAGAAAGCCTCTCAGGATGTGTCCGGTGATGAGAGTCCTCCTATTCATTTTCCTCGTGGTCGTTTGGGAAAAGAAAAAGTGGTTGAAGGTGGCAGTAGCAGTGGCACTCGTACCTCTCCCAGGTTTACCAGGCAATCCAGCAATCGCCCAGTTCAGATTCGTGATGTTGACAGTGGTCAAGGTAGTGATGCTCCTTCTTCAAGAGGTCGTGGGAGAGGTGGTGGTCGCACTTCTGGGGCTGGAAGGGCCTCTCATGATTTCCTTGTTGGATCTCGTGTGAATCCCGTTCGGCTCTACAAGACTATTGGTTTTGACACCACTCCTATGCATCACATTGGAAGACCCAAGTCCAACTACCTTCATCAGCTTGCCAAGTGCAGAAGGGACCGTTTGATTGATCCAAAGACACAGCCTGGGGAGTCACAGGATCCTCGTTTCAGAACTTTAACTCAATTGGATTGGTACAACTCAGTGATTATGGCTAGAGACAATCCAGTGGTTGAGATGAAGTGGATTGATTGGACTTACATGAGGAAGAAGAACAATGAAGTGTTCAACCAAGCAATGCAAGTTTGCCACAACAAGAATCTTGGAGATATTCTTGCCTTGGAGTATGATTGGAATGAGGAGGTCATTGCACAGTTCTATGCGACAGCATTCTTTGATACTACTAGGAAGGGAACTTCTTATGTAAAGTGGATGACTGAGGGTGTTAGGCACAAGATTTCCATAGCACAGTTTGCTGAGATATTGGGCTTAGAGGATGAGGATCTCAATAGGCCTAACATACATAGTGAAGCACTTCTTCCCATGATCAAGACTAAATTCATGTATACTAGGGATGCTCCTAGGACTTGTATGGGAACTACTCATGGTTTGCATCCAAACTACAAGGTGCTGTACTCCATCTTTCGTTGGTCTTTGCTTCCAAAGGTTGGAGATGCCATTGCTTTGCCTTCCAAACATGTTCATCTTCTCAGTCGCATGCGCTACAATCAGCCTCCTTTCAGTGTGATGCAGTTGATTTGGTATGAGATTGCCAACACCATTCTTGAGCCTAAGCGAGGTTGCATCTATGCTCCATTCATTATGAAGATGATTGAGACAGTCACCGGGGTGTTCTACATTAAAGATGGGCGCCACAATCCTTTCCTCTTCTCCAGTGGCACCTAGATCCATCCCTTCTACCTCAGCTGGTCCTTCTTCTAGTGCCCCACCGCAATCCTCGAGCTCTTCTCCCATCAAGAAGGCACTTCAGGCAATCTTCTGTATGTGTGCTAAGACTGCAAAGAAAGTGAAGAAGATAGAAAGGCGTCAGAAGGAAGATAGAAGAGAGGCTGGGAAAGAAGTGTCAGATGATTCTGAAGATGAGGTCTATGTGGATCCTTTTGAGGCTTATGAGGCAGCCCGCAATGTTGCCGGTGAAGGTCCATCCACCTATTTCAATGAAGAGTCTTCCCAATCAGATGATGATGATGATGAGGATGACACTGAGGCAGCTGCTGAGGATGCTCCTACTGATGTTGACACCGCTGCACAGTCCGATGAGTCTCATCTCTTCGGCGATACCGAGATTGTTCCTTCAGATGGAGATGGAGATGAGTGATCCTCTTCTTCTCTTCATGGTTTCTTGCTTTTTGGTGCCTTGATGCTAAAGGGGGAGAAATTGTGAATTGAAGGGGGTCATTTAAATCATTTTTGCTGCCTTGACTGCTGTCTGGTCATTTGGCCAGAAGTTCCGGGTCCTGTGATCTGGAAGTTCTGGCCAAGCAGATTCCCTCCCTATTATCTATCTCTCTATGGACATGTAATCGTATTCTATTATGGTTGGATGTAATGACTGTTAGATGTTTTATTATCCTTTATGTCAGTAAGTTAGACTATATGAATGTTGCATTTTGATGTGATGTAGTGTTCTTTTCATCTTTTTGAGTGTTTGCAATGTCATCTAGTTCTTCTTCTAGCATATCACTCATCATTTAAGCACTCACATCTGCTTCTTATTTGATTGGGGATAGTGTGAAGTTACCTTTGAGCTTTCCTTCGTTTTTATGCATATTGTATTCTTCTCTCATTTCCTTATATGCATATCTTTAGGGGGAGCTTCACACTTCTCTCATCATTTCAATTTAAATTCTATTATCTTTTTGTGTGCTTTAACCATGTTGTCATCAATCACCAAAAAGGGGGAGATTGAAGATGCACTTAAACCCCCTAGTGGGTTTTGGTGATTAATGACAAGGTGGTTAAAGGGGACTAACGTGTTTATCAAGTTTATTCACAGGAGTTTAGTCCCAAAGCAAGTTGTGATGGCTAAGAATGCAAGGAGACCCCCAAATTTGAATGCTCCTAAGTGCGAAAAACACCGAAGGTGATTAGACTAGGTTTTTCACTTTCGAAATTGAGTTTAGGAAAAAACATACTATTAAGAGGGGTTTCAAGTGTGGTTCTAGGGTATACAAAGTGCTCTTAGTCATATCCATGTGTCAAAATATTTTTGGAATCATTTTTGAAAAATGATTTTTGTCCCCGGGACAGAGAGGGCTACCCGGAGGTTCTGGCCGGAACTTCCGGGCGCCATTTCAACAGCAAATTTTCCTAAGTGCTGCCCAGAAGTTCCTGGCACTTTTGCCCGGAACCTCCTGGCAGGCTTCCAGTTTAAACTTGTGAGTAACGGCTAGATGACGTCATCTAGCCGTTATATATATGGATTTCGTCCCCAGGCCACCCTTTGGCTATTCCACTTCAGCTCTTTCATGTTCTAGGGTTTTCTAGCCACTCCCAAGCTTCCTTTACTTCCTCCACTCAAATCTAGAGCCTATCTTGTGAGATTGAGAGATTAGATTAGAGTGTAAGAGTATTTTGGAGATGGCTTGAAGATTAGGTTTGTTTGAGCACTTTGGATACCTTGTGGGCTGTCACTTGGGCTTATTACTCTTGGAGATCTTCTCATAGACGGTTAGGTGTCGCCCGTGAGCTTCCAAAGATCTTGTGGATGTCCCGGGAAAGTTTGTGAAGGTTTTCTTCACCTCCGCAAGGAAACGAGGTAAGTGAGTAAAGATTCTTGTGCTGAGTTTTCAGAGGTTGTCCTAGGTAGAGCAACTTACACTTGTGGTCTTTTCTAGAAGGAATTGTGAGTTGGATCTTGGTGGTCACTCAATTCTAGAAAATGACCTAGAAGTGTTGAGTTGAAGGTTGTGGACTTCTTCTGGGATCTTTGCATAAGTGAGGCAAGGGGTTAATCGAGACCCGGCTCTTTGAGCACCTCAACGGAGAGTAGGATCCGTGTGATCCGAACTTCAGGAAAAAATCGCCTTTGTCTCTCTTGTGCATGATCTGTGTTTGAATCTGCTGGTATCTTGTGATTTACATCTTGTGCAACCTTGTGCCTGATTGTCTCTAGCTAGGACCTGTTTTGCTTCCCCAAATTTTGATTTTCTCTGTTGCTAGGAAGTTCCTGGCTCAAGAACTCCGGAAGTTCCGGGCTGCTCATCTCTGCCAGGAAGTTCCGGTGTTCTTCACCAGGAGGTTCCGGGCCCTGTTAATTTAACTGCTGTGATTATTGAAAAAATTTCAGAAAAACCTATTCACCCCCCCCCCTCTAGGCTACATCTCTGCGCGTTCAATGACGTCTAAGACGTCATGGCCTTCCTGAAGACATTGTCTAGGAGGTCATGTTCCTTGCATTCACCACCTTTTCTTTGTTTGGTCATCGGCGGTTTTTGGTTGTCTTCATCAGGTTGGGTGAGGGACTAGTGGATCTCCTTCTCTCTTGACCTCTTCCTCTCCTCAACCTCTCTACGTGTGGATAACTGAAAGCTTTTTGACGTCTTTCTATATTGAGTCGGTGTTTAGCAGAGCATTTGTAACCTCCCGGTTGGCCAAGTGGTGATTGATCACGCTTAGCGGCGGTCGGCTTGGTGCTATTGTCCTCTCTAGGGTGTGCTACGAGGAGTTGCCAGCTCTTGGTGGTGGTGTGTTTGTTTTCATTTGTTTTTCTTGGTTACGACCTCGTAGGGTTGTAATATTGTAACTTTTTCTTGCTATACTAATATGAATTTTGCATTGTCTAGCGTGAATCATTAAAAAGAGAATCTAAGAAATGCCATTGATAAGCATCCAATTTCAAGAAATACCATCAACAAGTTCAAGTTCCATGAAATACCATCTTACAAGCAATTTTATCCTAGAAATGCCATCATCATTAGGATTCCGTCCATCCCGCGCCATTAAATACATTGTAACTTGTAAGTGCAAGTTTTATTATTGAAAGAATAGCGTATGTGACTACGAGGAGTCCATGGAATTGTCATCAACTATAAGAGCTTTCATAAAGAATATAGACAGAGTTATCCATAAAATAAAGGGGTTGTTTGGTTTTCATAAACTCCCTGCCTCCCAGCGCACGCAAGCGACGTGGATGCCTCCGCGTGCGAACATGCTACTCGAAGCGCTCTCAGCTAGGGGTGGAAACGAGCCGAGCCTCGTGAAAGCTTGGTGCAAGGGAAGCTTGGCTTGGCTTGCTCGCTACAAACAACGAGCTAAAACTGTAGCTCGGCTCGGCTCGGCTCGGCTCGTTAATGGGCTCGAGCTGGCTTGCGAGCCTGGCATCAAGTAAATCTCAAGTAGGTCTAACAGAAATCGAGAAACATTTTACCACATAGAATTTATAATACTGTGATAGTTTTCTTTAATATGTCATCACAACACATAAATAGATAATGTGGCAATCAAACTTACCATTTCCAACAAATAAATAGTTAGAAAAGGTGCAAAATTTTTGTATATAACCCTATGCACTAAGCCAAACGAGCTTGCGAGCGGCTCGTGAACCAGCTCGGGCTTGACTCGTTTTTGAAACAAGCTAGGAAGGAGGCTTGGGCTCGGCTCATTTGGCTTTCGAGCCGAGCCAAGCCGAGCTATAGGAGCCCGAACTTTTTGTCCACCCCTACTCTCAGCTCCGCAATTCCCAGTAGCTTTTAATATAACCGATTAAAACAGAAGAGAGTAAGTTGGAACAACCATTAGAGCATCTCCAACAGTCTCTCCATATCTAACTCTCGAAATGTCTATTTGGCCAAGTCTCCATCTAATTTGGCAAGTCAAACTTATGGTTTACTCCAACAGCATCTCCATTCACCCTCTCTATTATGAATCTACGACAGTGGGACCCACATGTCAGCCTCTACAACCCTTTCTTCTTCCTCATACTTCCTTTTCCCCACGCTCTCGTCTCCGTGCTGGTGGCACTCCTCTGCGTGGCGGCGGTGTCGCCGGTGGAGGTAGGGGTGGCGCGGTTCGTGTGCAACACCTGTTTCTCCTCTCTCTCCACGCCGCCATCCACGCCGGCGCCCTCACTGCTCTGCATCTGATTCCCTTGCCTTTGTTCCAGCGGGGCCGGGGCAACCTTCCAACGCCCCACCTATTGCATCTGCGCCGGCAACACCCTCGACACCATCGCCAGGGGCGTCTCCGCTGGCCTCGTCCCCTACCAGGACATCGCTGCGCCAGCAACATCTCCAACCCAAACAAGATCGCCGTCGCCCAGGAGCTCTGGATCCCTGTGCCTGGGTGGACCTCCTTCCCGATGGTGACGGCGAGCTCGAGGAAGGATGCAAGCAAGCGACGACGCGCCTCCTTCCCTATGTCGGCAGCAGGCACGAGCGGAGGCTTCCCCCGGTGGTCTCGATGCAGGAAAGGAGTTGGAGGCGCCCAGGCGGGGTTCGGCTTCTCCAAATGCTAAGCCACTACCGCCATTGTTGTCCTCTTGTCCCATCGACGTGGTAGATCGGAGCAGCAACGGGGGCGACGATGAAGGCCAACGATGGGGGCGGCTATAGGGCCGGCGACGGAGTCCAAGACGAAGACACCTCCCGCTCCCTCCTTCCTTAGCTCGGCCTAGGACGAGGCAACGACGGACGAGGGCGTAGGTAGTGGAGACAGTGGAGGGCGGCGATGGATGCCGCCACAGTAGCCGGTGTCCAGATCATGGCACGGGCGATGGCTGCTGCACGCGCTCAGCAATGCCTCGGATGAAGGGTGTGCATGGAGAAACAGGCGTGGCTCCCATGGATGGCTAGCCGGCTTTGGCTGGCCAAACTAGCCGGCTTTGGCTGGCTAAGTTTGGCCAGCGAGGAAGCAGTTTGGATGGCTTGGCCATTCAAATAGCAAGCCTGTTGGAGTACAATTTTAGTCTAAAATTGCCAAATTTTGACTTGTGGGATAGCAAGACTCTTGAAGATGCTCTTATAGCTCTACAATTTCTGAATAATCCTTGAAAGCTTTAACAAATAAGCATATTCACACGACTGATACGAGGATTAAGTGCATACAAAATGAGAAAGCCTTATACATTATTAATTAAGTTTAATTATTATAAATTAAAAAATTAGATTATATAATATTTTAGAAGAATAACTTTTATAAAGTTTTCATACGAAATACTGTTTAGTGGTTTGAAAAATATGTTAACAAAAACCAACCCAGAATCAGGCGTGAGTAATCTTGAGCGGTTTGTAACATCTATATAAAAGGTTTTCTCATAAATCATGTGTTAACAAGAAAAAAGAGCGCATATTATATTAGCACTCTCTCTGTTAATAAAAAACTTAACTTAACCAAGGACAAATGTGACTTATCTTAGTAGTATAGTAAATATAAATAAAAGGTTACCGAAATTTATTCGAGAATGCTGGGAATCGGTAACCGGCAGGGGGTGGGGGTGGAGCAAAATACGCGCACGTGCCTTCCCCCGGGCCCCCCACATGTCTCTGCTCACCTGCCACGTGTCTCCACCACATACTCCGTTGCAACAAATCACCCACATATTTTGGAAATGCTCTATTAAGGGAATTCGTTTATTTTTTTATTCCAAAAAAAATGTTTCACCTAGTGCATTCACAATGTTTGCCCCCCCCCGACGCGCACATGCCTCCCCCGGGCCCCACCACATGTCCCTGCCCACCTGCCACGTGTCTCTACCAATAAATCACCTACATATTTTGGAAACCCTCTATTAAGGGAATTCGTTTCATTTTTTGTTCCACAAGAAATGTTTCACCTAGTACACTCACAATGTTTCACTATATATAAATCTAAAGTTGCAGTGAATTGAAACATTCTTTGCAACAAATCAGCCACATATTATAGAAACCCTCTATTAAGGAATTCGTTTCATTTTTTTCCACAAAAAATATTTCACCTAGTGCACTTATAATATTTTAGTATGTATGGATTAAATCTTTCACTATTTACTGAAACATTGTATTTATATAAGGTGAAACAACGCCCTATTTAAATGACTGAAACATTTTCGATCTACTTAGTGAAACAATTCCGATATAATTGGTGGAACAACGTGCAACATTTAAAAATAATTCAATAATAAACTAATTTTTTCATCGAAATATATCCATATATGGTCTTGTTTTAAATATTTAATTGCAACGAATTTAATGGTGTAATCGGATCATGATTTAGATAAATAATTTAAGATAAAAAATAGTTTAAAGATTTAATTGCAACAAATTTAATAGTGCAATCAGATCTGATTTAGATAAATAATTTAAGATAAAAAATAGTTCAAAGTAGTTTTGGATGCATGCATGCTGATGATGTCAGGCTGATACGTGCGTCTGATTTTTTCTATCTCCATCGAAAATCCGACGCGTAGACGTCTCCCATTTATTATATTATATTAGAATGAGTCACGTTTAAGGTAGGTTGAATTTTGTTCAGAGAAAAGTACCAGAAACTCATCCGTGAGTAGGGCCTACAGAGCCACAGCCTACAAGGCCCATTTATAAAATTCTCCAACCGGGGGCCCATCCATCCATCCATCCTCGACACCACCGTCTCCGCTTCCCTTTCCATTCGCGCCGCCACCTCGCCGTCGCACCCAGCGGCGGCGCCGCCGTGCCGGAGGAGCGGCGATGTGGTGCCAGTCGTGCAAGGAGGAGTACGAGGAGGAGGACGCCGGGACGTGCAAGGAGTGCTACGAGGAGGCGAGCGAGACGGAGGAGGAGCTCAAGCGCGAGATCGACGACCTCCGCTCCCGCCTCCACTTCCTCCGCCTCCCTTCCCCTTCCCTCGACGCCTCCTCCCTCTCCCACTCCGACCTCCTCCTCCACGCCATCCCCGCCGATGCGCCCGCCCGCCCCGACACCCCCGCCGTCCCCGCCCACCGCGTCATCCTCGTGAGTCATTCTTGCTTCACTTTTTTCCAATCGATTAGTCCCAACACGTAGCTTTCTTTGTTCATGCCATTCTTGACTTCTCATGTGCTAGTGCTCAATTAAGTTTGTGGACTACTATTTGCCAGATTGATCTAGGATTGATGTTCCGGTAGCCAACTAGTTCATGATTGATTATATATAAATTGGGGGTCCTGCTGGCTACTTAGCGGCAGGTCGCTGATTTTTTGCTGGCTTAAATCTTGTAACCCAGAGCTACCCCTGTAAGGATGAACTTCGTTTCATTCTGATGCCTCTGGTCTTCTTCTTCTCTAGATTGATTTGGATTCTAGAATTTCCCTAGCCATAACCATTGTTTGCACTGCCTTTGTTTCGATGTAGCCTGATCTGTGACGTACAAATTTCTCTTTCCACAAAGAACAAAGATATGTATGCATTATATACTAGGACATGTTTAATTGAGATATAGAGTGGGTAATGTGTTAATGTCTGGCTTAATATTGTTACTTTGCTGTACCACTGCAAGTCTGCAACAACATGTTAAACTAGTCTAGTAACTAATAAAGGAGAAGAAGCTGCAGAACTGTATAAGTGTGCAGATTCTTCTTCGCATGTTTTTAGTGTTTTGAGTTCCTTTTCTTTTTCCAATGTGTTGGTGCTACTTGCTTTGAATGTGTTTGAGTTGAACTCAGGCATGTTTTGCAATGAAGTTTTACTAGCAGTAAAAGACATTATCTAGCAAGTAAAGGCTTAAAGCTGATATCCAATACTCCAATGTGATGAAGGAGGTTGAATTTCACTATTTTAGTGTCTCAATAACATTGCATGTTGTAAACAGTATGACACTGACTAAAACTATTTTGAGGGCATGTAGTTTTTGAAGGCATGAAGCATAACAGAGCCTGGACTTCAACTGTGATCTTACACTTATCACTGTTGATGGACAGAGTTTAAGTGGCTTCTAAAAATGTAAGCTGTAGGGTAAACAGGAAAATATGCTTCTCGGTACATGTGTATTCCAATGGTTATTGACTGGATGTGACAAAATTTGTATAAGACTGATTTTGTTCCTAAGAAAGTTAACTTATTATGGTACAATAATAAGCTACAAACTGTAGCATGCTCATAAATCTCAAATACAGTCACTTTAGGCTGTGTTCGGGAGGTGAGGTTGGGAACTCACCTCCCGTGCACACAAAACACTTTAGGCTGTGTTCGGGAGGTGAGGTTGGGAACTCACCTCCTGCGCACACAAAACGGAGCGACGCATTTTCTTATGATTAAATAAGTATTTGTTATTTTTTTTTTGAAAAATGGATTAATATGATTTTTTTAAGCAACTTACGTATAATTTTTTTTTGCAAAAAACGCACCATTTAGCAGTTTGAAAAGCATGCACGCGGAAAACGAGGGAGGTGAGTTGGGAAAGTTGGGGAAAGAACTCAGCTGGAGTAGTACAATGAGCAAGCAATGGCAAGATATCATGTTAACATGGTAAAAGAGTCATACTTGAGTCTTTATAAGTTATTAAGACTTCATTTATCTAGTTTGGAATGCATTCGCCCATCAATACCTTGACAATTTTTGTTGCTCTTTTTTTTTTAAAAAAAAAGTCCGCATTAATTGTATAGGAGCATGCATTTGATCAAGTGAAGTTGCATAGAACCTATTTTCTTATGATATAAATCAATAAATAACAGATACGACAATATATATTTTTGAGAGTGTCTATAGTACTTGCATACCAATTTATGTATCTAATGCACAAATGGAATTAGGTACTCTTCTGCTTTTATGTTTCCTTTTCACTTTGTCTTTGCTCTTTTGATATTCCAAAAGTAATTTCCATGTTGTTAGATCTGGAAAGATAACTTTGGCAATGATGATCCATATATCATTCGCCTGTAGTGCTGTTATGATAACTTTGGCAATGATGATCCGCATGTAATATTTGTAACCTTGTAAATATTTCCTTTTTTTATAAAATTACACTGCTGGGCAAAGCCCTAGCAGTTTTCCTGGTAAAAAAAAAAAGATCTTTGATGGGAGTTCGAACTACAGGACATCACCTGCCTCACAGGCAAACATGAATCTCCCGCTTCTTGAATAGGCACCCCACAGTAGCTACTGCTGGTTGGACAACAAGGAATATTACCATGACTATACAAATTTTGGATTTTGCTCTCAGTGAGTGGCTTTAGAGTATATTCATAGAGGCTTTGGAAAATATGTATTTTTGAACTCGACGCAATTCCATTCAGATTCCTTGATCTGTCAACTGTACTGATTCAGTATTTAACTTTTGGCTCATATGTAATGCATCATATCTGTTGTATTTTGGCAAAGATACAAATAGCTTTATTCCTTGTTCACAGACTTTCAATTATATCATCGTTCTTCTAATTTCTTAGCTAGCTATTAGTATGTTCTGTAGTTGATTTGCTTGAGATATTTCGCATTTGTGAATTAGTTGCATCTTACTGATGCACACGGACTAGTTTCTGCTGTAGAATTTATTTTATTATCCATTAAACTGAGTTTCTTCTCTTTGAAAACAGGCCAGCAGATCTCCTGTTTTCAGAGCTATGCTTGAGAACGAGATGGAAGAGAGCCGGAGTGGCATCATCAAAATATACGATGTGTCCTACGACGTCCTTCGTGCTTTCGTCCATTACATGTACACAGCAGAAGCTCTCCTTGACGAGCAGATGGCATCTGATCTCCTGGTGTTGGCTGAGAAGTACGAAGTGAAGAACCTGAAGGCCTACTGTGAGAAATTCTTAACATCCAAAGTGAGCAACGACAATGCCATCACGCATTATGCGTTTGCGCATCGCCACAGCGCGAAGCAGCTGCTCGAGACATCCCTGGCAGCGATCATGGACAACATGTCAACGCTGGCAGATCGGGAGGAATACAAGGAGCTTGTTGAGAAGGACCCAAGGCTTGTTGTGGAGATATATGAAGCCTATCTGAACAGACAAGTGAACACTGCTGCTGGGAAGGAGACAGATTCCAGTAGTAGGAAGGGGTAATTCAAAAGAAAACTGCTATCAGAGATGTAATTAATGTTCTAACCAAGCTTTTGCATGTTCATGCTAGGCAAAGACTGGCACATCAAATTGTCATCCTGCGGTGTAGGCGCAGAACAGCTATTTCTGTATATGCTTGAATTGATACTGTGTGCTCGCTACTGATAGAATGAGATCTATTGCCATCTTTATGTAACATATAGGTCAACTGATATGTGATGATCATCAAACACACTCAGTATGAACAAAAAACTAAGTGTAAACTATTTGCAACGTTGAACGGTTAAATTGATTACCAGGGCTCTGTAGTGATTTGTGCATCGTTCCGAGAGTGCAGAACATTGCATGAACCGGACTAGCTTCTACTAACCTTGATCGATTTCTTTAGTGTTCATTGCCATCCCTATTGCTACGTTCATGCACGTTTCATCGGCGTTGAGATTAAAAAGATAAAATATGTTCCAACTAGCTGAAGAACATATATTATTCGGCTGGTTGCCAAATACTATGAGAAAGTGGTCTTACATTTGGTGAATATTTGAAGTCTCGACATTTGAAATAGGGCCTTGAGCTCTCAAAAAGCCAGAGATAAGTTGCATGAGAGAGTGCTAAATGACAGTTAAAAGTGGTCCCACTCACCTACATCAATTATACTTTTTTACTTGTGATGTATAACTCAAATAGAGCAAAAAACAAAACTCATAATTAAGGACTATTGTAATTCTTTGCATTTTCCTCCATTAACCATTAGATTGAAGTTGCCATTGTCTAGCAGTAACTTTTCTGACCTTCGATAAATACAAAAGGCTAACCTTTTTCTTTTCTAAAAGACCAAAAGGCTACATTTTCTGAAGAGAAGTACTCCCTCCATTCCAAATTGATCTACATATAGTTTTTTTGAAGTTATTCCTAAATGATCTACATATTTGTGTTCATTTATTAAGTCTATTCGTTATTTGTACATTGGAGTAAATAGACATTGATGCATGCATCCATGCATACAAGTATTTATAACCCACATGTAATATCTTAATTTGTTATTGGCTAGGAAATAGTGAGAATGATGCATGCATCGAGTTTGTTGCTAGAGTAAATATAGTATGAGAGATTTATTAGTTTTTCTTGGTCTTAGTATACCATGAAATATGTAGATCAATTTGGAATAGAGGAAGTAGCATTCAAGTTTCTAGTGAAACAAGCTGACAAGATCCTTCAATCCTATCATATTAACCAGGGATTGCAGGTTTGCACAAGATTGAAACAAACAATTCCGTTGTCTGCAAAGGCTCCTTTGCGTGATGAGAGAAGGTCTCATCCACTGAAAACATCAATTACAATTTAATATAATGATGTTGTAATGATCTGGGAAGCTGCACTTATCTGAAACCAGAGTGTGACGTGATAGCCTGAGTAAATCGCTAAAGTCTACCAAAAGCATCAACCATTAAGATAGCCAGTTCAAATTAAGTACCAAATCTGGTAGCTCCTTGATCAGACATTCACTCCTATCCTAATAGTCAGCAAACAGTTCAGATAGCTGATCATCTGTCCATTCAGTTACAGAAGCCATCTTATTTGGCTGTGAATGCAACGATGCACTGAGAGTAGTTGCATCACTGTTACTTACAGAGCTATTTTCTTGAGTTGGCAGGACAATGCCCAAAGTTCCAGTAATGAAGTCCTTTTGCTGATGCTCATTGGGTTTTTTGATTGAAGCGTGCTCAACAAGATGTGCGACATCATCCAGACCAATGTTTAGATTATTGGCTAACCCATAGGTCTCAATATTCGTACTTGACATAACATTATCTGGCAATACCGCATCACCCCTTTGCTTTTTGCTATTAGGGTGCACCCGTTCACCTTCAAGAGGTCGACTCAGCTTTTCATCAGAACTAGCTGCAATAGAATTTCCCGTTCTAGACATGACCGAGCATCCACCTAGAGTAGACTGGGAACATCTTGTGTTTGGGTTTTCAGGATCATTCAAAGTTTGCTGGTGATGCTCTTCACCATTGTGGTTTGATATATGCCTGCTGCTGAGGCGCTGCATCAATGTTTGTAGTTCAATCCCTTGGTGCTTACCTGAACTGGAACTAGTTTTTTGGAATTGCTGATCGGCACTGTAGCTTGGTGTATTCTTGTTTGAAGGATTTATATCTTTTTCCTTCATCCTTGTATCTAGGTGATTTCCTACACCTTGAGTACTGCCATTGTCCATTCTTAACGTACTATCTCGAACAGCATTTCCTGCATAATTATTATCAGAAAGTACATCAGCAATCCTATCATCCCTGGTACTTAAGATCGTGCGGCAGATACCTGTTGTTTGTCCGTATGTTTCAACTCCAGTTTTCCTGATGCGGTTATCTCCTTGGCATGAAGAATCCCGTGTTTCTTGACACTTTACTGTTATGGAATACATGTAACATATTATTGTTCTTAAGAGATTAATATAGAGAAAGGGATATGAACTGGAAGTTACCAGGATGTTGACTTTCAGAAGGACTTGATGAAAACACTTGCTTAGATGGGAAGCAGAAGTCCTTTGGCACAAGCTGCAAATATAAAAACATTCATACCGCCATGTCCTTAAATGATTATGATGTTAATTTAAGGAACATTGTAATGGCAGTTCAAAAGTACCATTGTGAAAGTTTTGTGAAATGGTTACATGCTTCTAAAGAACTGAGACTTGAAATACAAGTGAATCCAAGTAACTCTGCTGATAATGCAAAGGCTTATTCTTGATTAACACAAGGTCTGAAGCATGAAAGGCCTAAATATGATGGTTAATCTGAAGGACAAACATCCTCCCAGCCAGAAGTTTTGATTTATATAATTACATGTGCAAGAATGTTTGGAAGATCTAAAATGGTAAAATAAAGTATGATTTTTTCATCGATGAACAATGTGGCTATCTTGAACTAATGGTGTATTTTAACTTCATGAAAGTTTTAGAAGCAATAAAACAAACAACAGGATCATGGAATTGTAGGATACCTCTCTACCATTTTCACTCAAAAAACTGAGAAGGAAAAACAGAAGACAATGATGATTCTTTACACAAGTAAGATTCACAGAGTGCCTTCTTTTCATCCTTTACTGATGCTCTAGTATCATTGTATTATAGCTGTCTACTTCCGTAACATTATGTATCAGTGCATCTTATATTATTTTCACTCTACTGTGCAGTGCACGTATAGTAATAATGGCAATTATTATACTAGATAGTAATATAAAGAAATGCAAATAGTACCATCTCTAGATTTTCTTTGGTGACATTAAGATAGCAACCCTTGTGAGATGGACGGAAAACAGCTACCTGAAATTAACAATGAACCAATTACTCCATATACTAAGTTAGTTTGCCAACAAAAGAAATCCTTTTTCACCACAACACCTTACATTTTTCAGAACAATGCAAGACCCTACAGATACAACCATGTTATCCTCCTTTGTAAATACTTTCTGGTGAACTGAAGCACCAACCGTACCACTTGGATCCTATCAAGAATAACTCACCATTATTTCCCAATCAGTTAGCATTCAATAAATATTCCGTACTCAGATTGTAAAGTAATATTTATGGCTTTCGGTTTAATTACTTATCTGAATGTCTCTTAATGTAGCCCACTCTACATGTAAGATGCAAACATGAAGAGATGCAGATAATGCAATAAGAGGTGATAAGTAATCAGAAGAAAACCAACCAGTACATCAATCAAAGACCAAAGTCCCTTTTTCCAATTTTAACACGAGCTAATTCCCGCATGACGCGAACATGATAACTCGGCCAAGTAGGGATGCAAAGTGGGTAGTCCCGCTACCCGCATAAAAACCCGCTTGCTAATTCATTTTTCATATGGCAGTATAAAATTTAGAAGAAAAAATGAACTAGAAGTGGGATAAGCGGGTTAAAAACCCCGCTTGCCCGCTCCGCTTGCATCCCTACGGCCAAGGAATCCAACTCATTCCACAGTACACACATAATCATGCCATGATGCTTTGTGTTCGCTCACCTTGAGAGAAAGGAAGAGATCACCGAGCCTGTTCGGCGCGCACGACGTCACCACGCCGACCACCTGATCACAACCAAACGCCCCAAGACTAATCAAGCCATCAGCAAAGACACGCACAAAACTAGCGAAACAG
Organism: Oryza sativa Japonica Group; assembly: GCF_034140825.1. Classification (NCBI taxonomy): domain Eukaryota; kingdom Viridiplantae; phylum Streptophyta; class Magnoliopsida; order Poales; family Poaceae; genus Oryza; species Oryza sativa. The sequence goes on from NC_089041.1 coordinate 9,077,864, forward strand.
GTAGAGCCAGGAGATGTCCACACTCCGCACGCACCAGACGTGCTCGATACAATGCCCGGTCGCCACGGATGGCCGCGATCTCCTGCCGCTTCCACGCGCGCGCCTCGCCTGCATACCCACGCCACGATGAGCAACCGAAAACGCAAAACCAAACACGGAATGTCTGATCCGGTCACCGCCTCCACTCCACCCTCACCGAGGGAACCCAGCGCGTGGAGCCACGGGGCGAGCGAGAAGTCGGGGTCGGTGGCATGGCCGCGGGCGGCGGGGCCGGACGAAGCCAGGTGGGGCGGGGAGCGGAGGCCGCGCGCCGCGCCCTGGGAGAGCGAGGCGGCCGGCGCGGGGTCATCGGGGCGAGGGGGGCGGAGGCGGGAGGGAGAGGAGGCCGGGCCGCGGCGGAGGAAGCCGGAGTCGTCGAAGTCCAGCGCGTCTGCCCAGGCGGCGTCCTCCTCCTCCTCCTCCCCGGCGGCGGCGGCCGCGGCGGCGCTCGCCGGTTGGGACATGGAGGTTTGGGCCTATGGGGAATTGGGGGTTTTGGGGCGGCAGCGCCGGATTTCGGTTTGAATTTGTTTTTTCTTAGGGAGTATGGGCTTGATTGTTTGATACCAACTTATCGTCCTACTAAAATTTTGATAACTTCAATAGTAGCAAATGCCAAGTTGTTGTATTTCTAACAAGTTGTTGCATTTATGCGATCACTTATAAAATTCTTGTACTAAATTGCACGTACATGCCAAGGTGTTATACTAAACGCTCATTTCTCAAGTTCTTACACCAAATTGTACCCACCTGCCAAATTGATACACTATAGGTGCAATTTACTCTAAATTTTACATACAATAGTTCAAATTCAATACTACCGAAGGTTTTGGCACTACCAAAATTTTGGTATGGCAAAAATTGGTTCTAAACCAAACAAGCCCTATTCCATATTAGTATTATCAGAAAAACGGACAGACGGAATCCAATGGGGCGGGGGGCATGAGAGCACGGGATATAAAAGATGTGAGCGTTATCTTCCATATTCGTTTCTCCCATCAACTCATTTTTCTCCTCCACCAAGCAACAACGCTTTGCCTTCCTCCTCCCTCCATCCACTCTTCCATCCCAGTGATCATCCTCCTCTCTCCCTCCTCGACTCAAGACTATTGTCTCCAACGCTGACGACATCCCTATCCTCTTTTCTTCCTTCCTATACCGGATCCGGAGCATGTGACGGAGTGGAGGTTGGAGAGGGCATGAGAGGGAGCTAATTATGGCTGTGAGGTTTGGGGATTGTCGTGTCTCATGTGTGAGAAGGAAAGGTCCTGGGAACCGACAAGAAGATGGATGCAGCCGGTCTCGATGTATAGTGACCGTGGAGTTGATGAAATGGATGAGCGGTCATTGGTTTTCTTCATTACTCATCACTGTTGTATACAGGTACGTTGCAATTGATACCCTTGGTATCAGGGGATTATTAGTACCAAGGTCTGGTACCCCAGATATCATGCCTGATACCTAGGTACTAGGGTTTGGTACCTCGAGTATCATGCCTGATACCCAGGTACAAGCCTACCAGGGTCTAGTATCTCGGGATATCGTGCCTGATACCTCAGGTGCTAACCGATACCCATAGCAATTAGGTCTGATACCTGTGGTATCGAGTAGAGTTAAGGCGTGGAGAAGGAGAGCGCGTTGTCGTCGTTTGGCTGGCCAGTAAGTCAACTGTTGTTGTCTCATCTTCTCTTCTCCCTTCCTCTCATCGACGCCTTCCTCCTTCCTGTATTGTTGCTATGGTTGGTGGGGGCAAGGCGCTAGGGGTTGCCGTTGCTTCAACGTTGGAGCTTGACCATGGTTCCTCTTTGCTATGTATAGCAGCTTGAAGGTTTTATTTACTATGTATAGCAGCTGAATGGTTCCTCTTTGCTATGCACGTCCAGGCTCCTTAGTCCATATATTTGGAGGGCAGAAACCATCATCTTCGTGCACTCCATCATTCCTACGAACACTCAAAAGCATAGGCTCATCTAAAGTAATTTGATTATTTAACACAAGGTTAGCATTCACCTGAGAGTGAATTTCCTTCCCCAATTGTTTGGCTCTGCTCCTTGTAATTGGACCCACTATATTAGATGCACTTTTATTAGGAGGTGGGGAAGAGTGGCTACTAGGGATGTCCTCATCAGCCTCCCCCTCTTGAGAAGGAGTCGTCCTCGACTCAGACTCACCAACAAATGGACACAAATCTTTGACATTGAATGTTGCACTCACATTGGTATATTCTTGAGGGAGCTCAATTTTGTAAGCATTATCATTTATCTTCTCTAGAACCTTGAATGGATCGTCACCCCGAGGGGATAACTTACTCTTGCGCTATTGGGGAAATCGATCCTTGCGTAGATGCAACCACACTAAGTCGCCGGCTTGGAAAATAACAGTTTTCTTACCCTTGTTCGCTTGCCTTGCATATTGTGCAGTTTTCTTCTCAATATTCCTCCTTGTGTCGGCATGTAGCTTCTTAATGAATTCATATCTCTTGGCAGCATCCAAATTCACCTGTTCCTGTAATAGTGAAGGCAAAAGGTCCATGGGCGTATGTGGTTTAAAACCATAAACAATTTCAAAGGGACAAAATTTGGTTGTGGAATGTACTGCCCTGTTATAAGCAAATTCAACATGTGGAAGGCAATCTTCCCACATCTTTCAGTTCTTTTTCAGCACAGCCCTTAGCATTGTGGATAGAGTATGGTTGACAACCTCAGTTTGCCCATCAGTTTGTGGGTGACAAGTGGTGGAAAATAACAACTTAGTGCCAAGTTTACCCCCTAATGTCTTCCAAAAATAACTAAGAAATTTGGTATCATGATCTGAAACGATAGTCTTTGGCACTCCATGTAGACGAACTATCTCCCTGAAAAACAAGTCAGCAACATGTGATGCATCATCGCTCTTATGACATGGAATAAAATGTGCCATCTTTGAGAAGCGATCGACAACAACAAAAATGGAATCCCTCCCCCTCTGAGACCGAGGTTACCTCAGAATAAAATCCATAGATATATCTTCCCAAGGTACATTTGGAATAGATAATGGAGTATATAGACCATGGGGATTAAGACGGGACTTTTCAAACAGGTTATGCACCGCTCAACGTGTCGCTGGACATCACGTCGCATATGTGGCCAAAAGAAATGATCAGAAAGCATGTCCAAAGTCTTTTTTACACCAAAATGACCAGCCAACCCCCCAGCATGTGATTCCTGCAAAAGAACATTTCGTATCGAGCAAGCTGGAATGCACAGTTTGTTAGTCCAAAATAAGAATCCATCATGCACATAGAATTTGTCCCATCCTTTTCCAGCAATACAATTAGAGAAAGGTTCGTTAAAATCAGGGTCATTAGCATAAAGTTTTTTAATTGATTCCAAACCAAGCACTTTTGTATCTAATTGTGTAACCAAAGCACATTGTCTAGACGAAGCATCTGCAACAATGTTATCTGTGCCACACTTATGTTTGACAACATAGGAAAATGTTTCAATGAACTCAATCCATTTCGCATGTCGACGGCTCAGTTTGCCTTGGCTTTGCAGATATTTCACAAATTCATGATCAGAATGGATTACAAATTCTTTAGGTAATAAATAATGTTGCCAGACTTCCAAAACTCGAACTAAGGCATAAAAATTTGTGATTAGAATGGATTACAAATTATTTAGGTAACAAATAATGTTGCCAGACTTCCAAAACTCGAACTAAGGCATAAAGCTCTTTGTCATAGACAGAGTAGTTTAGATGTGGACCATTTAACTTTTCAGAAAAGTAGGCAACATGTTTACCTTCTTGAAGTAGCACACCTCCAATGCCAATACCACTTGCATCGCATTCGATCTCAAAGGTCTTACCAAAGTTTGGTAGTTGTAGCAGCAGTGCTTCACAAAGCTTTTGTTTTATCTCTTCAAAGGCATGGTCCTGTTCAGCTCCCCACTTGAATGGAACATCCTCCTTTGTCAAATTGTTAAGGGGTGTAGCGATGGTGCTGAAATCTTTAACAAATCGTCAGTAGAAACCTGCAAGTCCATGGAAACTTCGAACTTGCCTCACATTTTCAGGTGTAGGCCAATCCTTTATCGCTTTAATCTTTTCTTCATCAACCTTGATGCCAGCTGCAGTCACCACAAAACCAAGAAAAACAACACGGTCTGTGCAAAAGGTGCACTTAGCAATAATTCCATACAATTTCTCTGCTCTCAAAACAGCAAGGACTTCACAGATATGATCAAGATGTTCATCAATTGATTTACTATAGATCAGGATATCATCAAAATATACAACCACAAATTTTCCAATGAAAGCTCGTAAAACATGATTCATTAAACGCATAAAAGTGGAAGGAGCATTCGTCAAACCAAAGGGCATCACAAGCCATTCATATAAATCAAATTTAGTCTTAAATGCTGTCTTTCATTCATCACCAATTTTCATGCGAATTTGGTGATAACCGCTATGTAAATCAATCTTGGTGAAAATGGTTGAACCTATAGATGGCCATGTGGGCCGCCCGGCACGGCCCGACCGACGCACCGGGCCGTGCAGTGCCAGCCCACGTGCCGCACTCACAGCCCAGGCCGGCCCGAAGGCACGATGGGCCATCGTGCTTTTCCTCAGAATAAGTCTAAATTTTCTCCCTCCTATTGGGCTGTGACATTGTATAGCTAAAAAAAGTCTATTTTACCTCCCTCTTCTTTGTGCTGTGGTATATAAATAGCTAAAATAAGTCTATTTAAGGTCCCTATTCTTTAGACATTGACATTTATATGTCTATTTTTATTCCCTATACTTTGTGTACCGGGTCTGGCCTGCCAGCCCATCGTGCCGGGCCGGCCCGACCGTGCCGGGCCAGCCCAGCGTGCTGGTGGGGAGGCCCAGGCACGGCCCGACAGTCGGGCCGGGCCGGCATGGGCCCGACCCAAGTCGGGCCGTGCCGTGCTTGGGCCGGGCCAAAAAGGCGTGCCGTGGGCCGGGCCTTCGGGCCTCGGGCCTTATGGCCAACTATAGTTGAACCACTCAATTCATCTAACATGTCATCAAGCCTAGGAATTGAATGGCGATATCTAACAGTTATAGCATTGATAGCACGATAATCAACGCACATGCGCCAAGACCCATCTTTCTTAGGGACCAAAAGTACAGGAACATCACAAGTTGAGAGAGATTCACGAACATACCCTTAGTCCAAAAGCTCTTTTATCTGTCGCTGAATTTCTTTTGTTTCTTCAGGATTGGTGCGGTAGGTTGGACGATTGGGAAGAGAAGCACCACGTACCAAATAAATTTGGTGTTCAATTCCGCGTATGGGAGGAAGTCTAGCTGGAACCTCATTGGGAAAAACATCCTCAAAATCCTGTAATAAATCAAGAACAACACTAGGCAGCGACAATGGTAAATTGTTAGCTGAAAATAGGACCTCCTTGTGCAAGAGCACAAAGAACGAGGCTATGGTGTTCCTCACTTCTCTCAAATCACTCTTTCTCACAAATAAAAAATGTTGTCGTGGCAGTTTTGTATTTTCAGGAGGCTTTATGTGGCTGGATGGTTTAGGAGTCTCTCCCTTACTATTTGTGTGGCTCTCTCATAATTTTCTTTTCTCACTCTCATCTCTTTTCATGCGAGCAACATCAGAAGAGCTTATGTCTTCAGGAGATAATGGAACAAGAACCACCTTATTCTCTTTGTGAATAAATGTGTGTTTGTTCGACTGGCCGAAGTGCACAGAATCCACATCAAATTGCCATGGGCTACCCAAAAGTAAGTGGCAAGCTTGCATAGGAACAATATCACAATCAACCTTATCATGATAGTCACCAATTGAGAATGACAAGCGGACCATAGATGAAACCTTCACAGTCCCTGAATTATTCAACCATTGCATATGGTACGGGTGTGGATGGCGACGTGTTTGCAGGCCAAGCTTCTCAACAAGCAAGGCACTAACAATATAATATTGTTGCAGCTCTCACCATCAATTATAAATTTGCACACCTGCCGTTTCACTTTGCATCGTGATTGAAACAAATTATGGCGTTGCCCTTGCTCAGCTGCAACTAATTGAGTAGAAAGAACTCGTCGAACCACCAATGACTGGTCTGGTGCATTCAAACTATAAGCACGCACGGTGGAAGTTGTAGCAGACCCAAATGAACTATCATGTCGGGGCGAAATAGGAGCCTCCAAATAATTAATATCAACAAGCAAATCATCAAAATCGGCACTAGTGATTTCCTCTGGATTTGGAGGAATTATACGAAAAAAAGATCAAATCTATAAATAAATCATATGGAGAACCAAAGGCACAATGCTGCTGCCGACCAGTATATACTTTGCAATTACGTAAAAGAATATATATATATACTTTGCAATTGCCGTCTTTTGGTGCTTTATCTTCGTAAAGCTTTTGTTCCGGCGGTTTCCTAGGAGCGTTTGTTCCATTTTTTCTGCTACACTCTAGTGGAGTTATATAGAATTCTTTGTTTCGGCATTGTGAGAAAAAAAAAAGTGAGAGGTTAACGGATGGCACTGGGACAACCTAGCAAAATCGGAAGAGAAACACTCCCATAAATGGCATCTCATAGAATTTGCATTTATCAACAAAACAACTTAGGATATTCACAATATAAAAATAGGATCGGTATTAAGCCTTGTATGATCTACTTATATATATTACGGAAGTGGCTTTTATAAATGTCCTTAGTATGAGCTATCCATATGCATATGAACTATCTGTATAGAATAAATTAAGTAATACATCGATCTCTACTCCCATCTCTCTCTCCTTCTAATGCTACAATGGCATGATATACAATGAATAATGCAATAGTTAAAGCTAATATGTGTGGACCCCATCTATATGGATTATATATTTTGTTGATGCTCTACATAGATTCCATCACCAACGATAAAACACATAATTTATCCAAATAACAACAACAACGAGAAGAATTAATCATCGGTGTGATGATGTATTAATAATGCTGGAGCACGACTCTACGCACTATACTCGCTACAAACAGTTGGATTTTCACCAATGTGGCCTATATATCCCAGGTGGTTAATTAATTAGTGACATTAAAAACCTCATTATATATAGAAAGCCAAGGCGATGCCATGAGAAGAAGAAAAACAAGAACACACACGTTTCAATTCCATCGGAAAGAAAGAAAAGAAAAGAAAAAAAAAACAAGAACACGCTGACACCATAAGCAGTACGTACGTCGATCCGTTTCATCCGTCTGGGTACGTCGGTGATGATCGATCGATCGATCGATCAGCCGCGGCATTTCTCTTTTGCTATGCATGGCCTCTTGGTAACGGCGACGCCCGGTGGAGGCAGCTTCGCCTTGAGGTTGCCGTAGTCGAGGTAGCCGGTGCCCGATTTCGCCGCCGGCGAGTCGCTGCTGGACGATGCCGCGTCGACGGTGGCCTCCTGCAGGATCGCCGCCAGCACGACGCCCACCAGCACCAGGGCCACCATAGTGCCCAACCTGCAGCTCATCCTCACCTTCGTCTCCATGGAAAATTGGTGCCCAAAAAACTACTACCAACAACAACAGCAGCTAGCAGCTGCAGCTGCCTTCTTATGCCTTATTTTTTTTGTGTGTAATTATTGAATTTCTCTTATGTGTTTTGGAGGTTGATGATGGCTTGCTGGGAGAGCCCTTTTTATGGGAGACTGTTTGCCTATAAATATCAACGGCGGGGCTGAAATTTAGAGCCGGATTAAATTATAACTAGTCACGGGCTCGATTTTTAGCTTGTACTAAATTTGGTGATCGGACTCGACACAGGGAATAACCGATGACCTAAATTTAATTATAACTAGTCACCAATATGTATATTTGCATGGCCTTAGTCTTGGTACTGTTTTTGGGAAAAAAAACAGTTTTAGCATGTGGCCGGAAAATGACTTGCCACACTGCCTGTGATTTAAGGCATGTGAAAAAACACCTTTTGCAGATGGCGGACGGCCGCCTAGCGGCTATGTTAGCGTTATGGGACTATCTACACAAAAATTCACAGTAGTGCTGAAACTAATTTCTATAGGTCCTCAAATGCATAACCGAATAAAAAGCGAATAAAAATTCACAACACAAATTAATAGAACAAAATATTAAAATTTATAGCACAAATTCATGAAACTCGTAGCAGTTGAAGACGTGGTTCGATCATGTTGCTGCATGAAGGGTTCCCCTTCATGACCTCATCCACCTCCGCCGCTGTGGACGGCCTCTCCCCTCTTCTGGATCCGCACGCCACCGCCATGGACGACACCTCCTAATCTGGATTCGCTAAGTCCTCCTCATAGCCTTTATCATATGCATTTACAACCCACTAGTTTGCTATAAAATTCCATGTACATTGAAACATATTATCTTATGTTTGGTATATAAGCATATTATCTTATGTTTGGTATATAAGCATCCAAGTATCATATAGAATTACAATTTCATATTAACCACTATAGAACGCATTATCAAATAAGATAATATGAGTACACGAGATGATTATCGAGTACACGAGATGAACTGGTGTCTAGAGCCGTGCTAACTAAAAGACTGCTAGCACGGCTTCAGACACCAGCTTGGCCGGAATTACATGATGTTGTTCAGACAAATTCGATAATCATCCAGCAAATTCGGTAAATGAACGAAGCAAAAGGCCGGCAGATGCAACACCATGATAAAGAGACAGCAATACGGTACTGTACATTCCAGTTTTCTTCTACTACCTGGTAGTAGATTGCATGATGCATCTACCAATTTCAGTCCTTGCTCTTTTCGGTACACACTCCATTGCAGGCAGCATCATCAGTTGTCCTGGAGCACTCGGCAGAGCTGAGCTCCCAGTGCCGGCAGCGTGACCGGTTTCTGGACCAGCCCGTTGATCCCGGCACGCTGGCACAGCTCCTGCACGGCGCCGCCATCATCGGTGGCGACGACGCCAGCCGCGACGGCAATGACGATCAGCAGCCAGCAGCTGTTCCTGAGCTCCCTGATCCTGAGGGCCACCTCAAACCGGTCCATGGCCGCCGAGGGCACGGCGCGATCGTCGAGGTCGAGGACGACGAGCTGGAAGGAGGCCTCGGCGCTCGCCAGGAGGCTCAGGCAGTGGGCGCCCGACGGCGCCGACATGACCTGGCACCCAAGCCTCTCCAGGATCTTCTTGGTCACCCCCCGGTTCATGGCGTCGTCGTCGGCGAGGAGCACCCTCAGGCCGTTCAAGTGAGGGATGTACGGCGGGGATGCTTCGACATGTCCCTGCTGCAGCTTGAACTGCAGGATCAGGGTGACGCTCTCTCCGACGCCCTCGGAGTCCGACGCCGACCACATGTTACCATTCATCATCTGATCAAGTAATACATAAAGTAAATTCATTTGTTTCCTCGGATTACACAACTCTTACAGGTGTTAAAGAACCTATAATTAAACTGAGAAGTTTTATCAACAAACTACTGATAAGTGATGATAATTCTAGCATTTCCAGAACGCTTTCTGTCGGTGAGTCAGTGTGTGTTAAACAATGGCTGTGTTAAACAATGGGATATGTAGGTACTTGCTATGTGCTTATCAACAGAGGCCAGAGAGATGTCAACCATTTCTATTACTTCATCCGTTTCATATTATAAGTTGCTTGATCTTTTTCTACAAAGTTTGATTAAGTTTATACTAAAATTTAGCAATATCTAAAATATTAAATTAGTTTCATTAAATATAACATTGAATATATATTGATAATATGCTTATTTTGGGTTGAAGATGCTACTATATTTTTTTATAAACTTAGTTAAACTTGAAGAAAATTGATTATGAAAAAAGTCAAACGACTTATAATATGAAACGGATGAAGTATTTAAAACAGAGCATAATTGAGTACAGTAAGGCAGCAAAATAGATTTGGAGATCTGCTTCCAGTACTTGTATGAGAGTGTATTGTGAGTGATCCCATATACCTGCACAATCTTGTTGAAGTAGCCGCTGAAGATATGCCCCATCTGAGAGCTGGTAGTGGCCGCAGAACGACGAGGCAATTCGCACGGCAAACTCCTCTCAATAGCACAACTCCTAGATCTCCCGATCCCGACCTTGAACTTGACGCAAACGTTGCAACCGGAGAAGGTCGGTCGCATCGGGATCCAGTCAAGGCTATACCTCTCTTCACCCACATTGCAGATCCTGACCGAGAACGAGAGGCGGCACGCCCCGGACCCGGTGTTGCATCGGTTCAGCAGGGTGCCCACCATGTCAAGCAGCAGGTGGAAGACCCTCCTCTCGTCGCCGACGACCCATTCGGGCAGCGCGCATTCCGGCTGGTGCAGGAACCCAGCTCCCCCGCAATGAGACAGGCAGCCGGCGACGCTGATGGCCTCCTTGATCAGCGCGTGCAGGCTGAAGGGTTTCCTCTGCACGGACAAATGCTGCCGGTTCACGGTCACCTCGTCCATGAGCGCCGACAAGAGGTTGCTTGTTCGGGCAATGGCGTCGACGGCGAGCCTCTGCTCCGGCCGCATTGTGTCTGCCTCCGGATGTTGCAGCATTGAGACCAGCCCGACTACGGAGTGCACGGGCCTTCGCATGGCGTGGCACATGGCGCTCTGGATGGAGCTGAACGCCCTGGTCGCCATGGCGGCCCGGTGCTTGGCCTGCATCAGCGCTCTGTGCTGCTCGGCGAACCTGTCCCGCATCGACCGCGACTCCTCCAGCACCGCGGCGTGGGAGAGCGCGACGGCGGCCTGGTCGGCGACGACCTGGACGATCTCCAGGTCGTGGCTGCTCCACCCGCCGGCGGCGTCGTGGGGGGGAAGAAGCAGCACCAGGATGGCGTAGCTCGCCTCGGTCACCTCCGGCGTCCCTCCTCCGTCGTAGATGGACACCCTGAGGATGGGGATCCGAATGGCGGCCACCGCCCCCGCCGGCGCCGCGCCGACGCTGCTCGCCATGGCGAGCGCCGAGTCCGGCCCGAGCACCTTGGCGACCTTGCTCGCCATTACGTCGACCACGTCGGGGTCATCGGCGGCGACGGTGCACGCGTCACCAACCTCCAGCAGCAAGTCGGCCGCGTCGTCGGGCCGGGAGGTGAGGTGATGCACCAGGACGAGGTCGTGGGGCCGGCCGGCGGCGGGCATCCAGACGGCGCAGGCGTGGAGGCCGAGGGCGTCGGCGAGCTGGAGCGCAGTGGTGCGGAGGATGGCGTGCGCGTCGGGCGGGGAGGCGCGGATCCGGCCCGTGAGCTCCCGCACGGCGCGGGAGGTGGCCTCCTCGCGGCGGCGGACGAGGCCGAGGTCGCGGTGGAGGCGGCTGGCCTTGTCGCGGAGCAGCGACTCCCTGACCTTGATGCGGAGCAGCTTGGGGATGAAGGTGAGGAGCGAGACCGCTGCCGCCGACGACGCGACGGCGGCGAGCACCTTGGCGGCGGTGAGCGCCCTGAGCAGCGGGGCGGAGTGCGGGTGGGCGTGCGTGAACGCGGCGAGGAGGTGGGTGGCGCCGCAGAGGACGATGAAGGCGCAGAAGTGGAGCACGGCGCACTTGACCTCGGACAGGTCGGCGCAGGTGGCGAAGTAGAAGAGCTCGAGCGGGATGGAGAGGAAGGACGCCGCGATGAGCAGGTCGCTCACGCGCTGGCACTGCATCAGCGCCTCCACCCCGCCGTCCTCCCGCATGTCGCACGCGCCGCCGCCGCCGCAGCGCCGCCGCCCGCTCCCCAGCTCCGCCGCCGACGCCAAGAACTGCCGCGCCGTCACCATCGCCATCGCAACCGAGAGAGGAGGAGGAGGGGAGTGAGGAGGGCGATGGATATTGGATGGGAGGGCGGCGCGTGGAGGTGGTGGAGAATCGTGCGAGCGTGAGCGGGTGACAAGTGTAGGCAATGCAGCGCCTCGTGCTGTGTCGAGTGGTGGGAGAGACAAGTGTAAGGGATACCCTTGCCGCTGGGCACGCGGGCAAGGGAAGGCAGAGGCCGGTGGACTGGACAGTTTTGAAAAAAACAAAATTGGCGCAAAAGATTTTGAAATGGTGTTTGGTTTGCCTCGTGAGATCGTGTCATCCGTGTCTCCGCCTCTCAGGCAGCGGCGAAGCCACATGAGTATTAGGGGTGGAAACGAGCCGAGCCGGCTCGCAGTGGGTCGTAATAAATTAGATTTGGCTTATCTTAGCTCAGTTAAGAAAACAAGCTAAAACTTAAGCTCGGCTCGACTCGTTTCCTGGCTCGAACTAAACTCGAGCCGACTTGCATGCCTTCCTATTGAAACACCTCTTCAAATATATTTTGTAATTATTAAAAAAAAATAAGAACAAATCATCAACATATAAAATTTAAGTTTATATATTCAATTCTTCAAAATCTTAATGATAAATTTTAAGTTGACAAATAATAACTCCATAAAAAGTAAAATAATGGATATAAACATATGATGGCCTAGCTCGTGAGCCAGCTCGGCTCGGCTCATTTAAGCAACGAGCTGAAAAGGAGGCTTGGACTTGGCTCGTTTGGCTTACGAGCCGAGCCAAGCCAACCAGGCTCGAGCCAAGCTCGAGCTTTTTTTCCACCCCTAGCCACAGAACAATGAGCTAAATTAATAAGGGTTTAATTTTTTTCATAATTACATAACATTTTTTTTAAATATATAATGAGAGTTATGGGGTTAACATAGGGCTTCAACCTTAGCTGCCCTATGCCTATTAACATTCTTGGTCATAGAAAGCAAAACCAATGGAGAGTATCTACGTGTTATTTACGAGTAGTTTGGAATAAATTATTAACTGAACTATTATAGTGGACTAGATGTTTGCAGATCAGATGGTTTCAGACTATATCCGAACCCATGGTCCTATTTGGTTTCATTGCTAGATTGACTCGTCCACTAGATTGACGAGTTTCTTTTTATAAAATACCAGACAACATTAGAGCGGCTACGACTATTAGCCAGCTATAAACATATTTTAATGAGATAAAAGATAAGAAGAGAAGCGGGCTACAGATCTGTAGCCAGCTGCAGCACGGACTCCAAGACAAAATGTGTGTATGACGGGTGTGTCGAGGAGTGATCCTCTCTAGCGGGAGATCGTGAGATCCCCTTTTGTGAGTTCGGCCGAGGGAAAGGGTTCGCCTCTCGAGATCGTATATCCGCCCTCAGGGTTTCTAGATCGCGTGCCGGCGACAAGATTATACAGGTTCGGGCCGCTATGGAGCGTAACACCCTACTCCTGTGTGTGGGATTTATGGTTGAGTGTTACAAAGGTTCCTCAACTCCGAAGAGCGCTCTTGGTCTTCTCCTTCTAGAGCTCAGGCCTACTGAGTGTCGTCCCTTTTCTCGGTGGGCAAGGTCCTCCTTTTATAGTTCAAGGGGATACCACATGCGCCGGTTCTACCTACTCTTTCACGGGAGGGGGACCCACTTTACCTCGACCGGGCCACGATCCGTGCCTTCGCCCGGAAGCTAAGCAGCAGTCTGTCCTTGAGCGGGACCCAGCGCCACCCCCCGCTTGACACGGGGGACAACCCTGTCATTCCCTCATAAATGAGTGAAGACTTGTGGCGGTCCTCCTCACGTGGAGGGAACTCCGAATAATACTCTGATGGGACGGGACATACCTGCCTCCACTCCGCCGGAGACAGAGACGGACGTGGGGGCGCGGCCGCCTGTCGAATCGGACGTGACCGGCGATAGGCCGGTCACAGTCTGGTCACACCCGATTGACGTGGGTCAGTCGGACGGCACCGCACGTCTGCCCTTAGCGTATTAAATGCGGTGAGGGACAGTTGGGGCGCCGCGCGCATTGATGGCGGTTCAGCCTGGGTCTCCTCCCCGCTCGCTCCCCCCGCCACATGGCAGTTGGGCGAGGGCCTCAGGGCAAGGCAGCGCGAGGGCCCGAGGGGCGTGACGTGGCACCCCGAGGCCCCCTGGCTGCTTCTGAGACTCGCGAGGCGCGGGGGGAGGGCCAGGCTGGAGAGCCACATGGCTGGATGGGAAGGTAACTTTCCCTCACTTGGCATACCCCCGGGCCCATATCTCCGACAAGGTGGGACCATATATTAATAGTAGCTACTATTGTATACTAGTAATCGTGCACATGCAAGGCACGTTTTGACAGTATATATTAGCAAACGAAGAAGAATCTATGCAATCATTTCTATGCAATGCACTCCATATAAATTCTTCTAGCAATTAAGACAATTTCACATAGACTATACTAACATGACAATTTGGATGGTTCTCTATAAAAACCACTATTTTGAATCACTACTTGCTTACCAACGAATGTAAAAGTATTTAGTGGGACAAACACAATTTATACTGTGATGCTGCTACCTTTTGAAATCAAACAATTAATGATCGAACTCTGAACAATTCATGGGGATAGCAGTAATTTCATAAAACTGAAGGCAATATCATCTAGCTGCAGCAATATTCTAACTTTAACACCAATCTTTTCACCTTTTTGGAATATGACAAGTACTGTATCAAGAAGCAATGGATATTATTAAACCTACATATAACATGAGACTTAATGCATACACCTGAATAGTGAATACTAACCAAATAATTAAATTCCAAATCGCATTGATTTGTTGTGTGGGCTAAATCATCCATATGTTCAGACCGATCGATTTCATGAGGTTGGTACAGGATCAATAAAGAACATGTTGCGCTGTTAAAATTATTTTGAAATAACTTAAGAATTGAGTCACCAACATAAAGTGAGCATTGGCAGTCATCAACTGCTGTTGTTGCTAGCTGAGAAAATTGCCACCCATTGAACACTTGCTGGATGAAAAGAAAGTGAGGTTTGGACGAACTCATCAGAAACACATTATAAACTTTCAATGATTTTAGATCCTGTGAGTTGATTACCAACATGCGAGGACCGTACTGCTGAGGAATAGAGAGCTTGAGATCCTCAATCCAAACAGGGTCAAGTTGGCTTTGATCACTGTCGCCACTAAGATTCCTGGCATTCCAACGGTCCAGTTCAGAGGAAGAAGCCTGAAACCAGATATAGCTAGCTAGGTTTGTCATTTCATCTGAGCAATGCATATTTGTATCAACTATGGCTAGCGATTATTGTTGGGAGAACCAAAAACATACATACATACATACATACATACATACATACATACATACATACATACATATATATATACATATATACATATATATATATATATACATATATATATATATTCTTGGACAACCTCTCGGCCGTCAGCTTTAAGCTTACCACACCACACTGCGTGGTCGGTATGCGAACATATCGTAATTAAAACACACAAGTATTAATTCAGAACTGCAAAAATTTTCATACAACACACTGGATAAAGACTGAGCAGTAATCAGATAAAGCCACAAAAGAAGGGTGCTGGGTCCACTCTCTCTATCTCTCTCTCTCTCAGATTTGGGGATAAAAAGAAACAAAGAGAATAGTAAGAGAGTATCATCCTCTAAAGAAAACCCTCAAAAAGTAGAATAATAAATGTGGCCCTTTTTTAATGCAGCACTCCATATAAATTCTTCACGTAAAAAATTGAGTTTCATAGACTTGTTGAACACAACAAACCTTCAATTAGCAACCAGCTGATCATTAGAGCATGATTAAGAATCAAGATATGTGTGCAGCGTTTCAGGGTAAATATTTCCAATCCACGTAACATTGCATTGCAACTGATGGTTACATAATAAATTTTGTAGAACTGAAAAAACCAGGTCATAATCTAATACAATCACCTTAAGGAGGTGCAGACTGCAGCCTAATCACTCCTTTATTTTTTATGAGCACTATGCTCAATAAGTTTTAGGACCTAGGATAGGAAAAACTCCCCTTGCTGATTCATTTGCATCCATTGCCATTTGCCAACAACAGCATATCATAATCCAAGCATTTATTTGCCAATAATTTAAGAACTCGGCAAAGAAAGTAAGAATCAAATTAAGCAAGAAAGGAAATATCGTTGACTACTTGGCTCATAGCACAACAAAGTTTCAGTTAATAATTAGTGCATGAAGAAAAATAAAAGAAAAATCAAGTGCCTGTGCTTACCACCATGGTGAGTGAGACCAACAAACAGAAGGGCGCGGCCACGACGGTAATTACGAAAGCCAACAGAGCAACTCGGTCATCAGAAGCAATCGGCAGACCACCAATCACATGAAGGATGGAAGAAGCAAATTCCATATGTTTGTAGTCAGATTTCTGAAATTTTCTGTTAAGTTCAGTGCAGTAAACATTTTAGATACTCAAACCTTATATATACAGATACATATTTAGTTGTTTATATATTGCTTAATATCTTAATTTTACAATTCATCTGCACCTGTGGTCAGTACGTGTACAAACCCAGCTGGTTTGCACATGCATCTGTAGATTACTATATAATTCATATAGAAAAGAAATGGATTAGGGACCAACATACCTGTCATTGGCTCGAGCAGTCTAAACTTCAACAGCTTTTCAGGACTTCTCCTAGCACAGGAATTGCTTCAACCTCAGTCCCTTTGA
This sequence comes from Oryza sativa Japonica Group, assembly GCF_034140825.1. NCBI lineage: Eukaryota > Viridiplantae > Streptophyta > Magnoliopsida > Poales > Poaceae > Oryza > Oryza sativa. The sequence continues at coordinate 9,094,393 of NC_089041.1, forward strand.
TTGCTCTACTGATGTTTGTATACAAGAAGAAGGACAGGATAAGAAACATCATAAGTCGTGACCAGACCCATAATAGACTAGAGCACATATATGAACAAAATGAAGAAGGTGTAATATATGTTAGATTGCGATTGTGTATATTTGTTTCCCTCCCTTCCTTATCCCCTCCGATATTGTTTCTATAAATTGGTTGCGGTAGATATGGAAGTCTTGGGCCTATATGTACTCTGTCATATCGATAATGCAATCTATCGTGATGAGCCAATCACACTTTCATGGTATCATATTAGTTTCTTTCCTCTGCTTCCGCATCTTCTCCACCCCAGCCGGCCGGCGCCTCCCACCGCCGCCATGGCTTCTCCCTCATCTCTCACAGCTGACTCCGTCCTCGAAGATACCATCAAGTTCATCACCGACGCCGTCCGCTCCTCCTTCAATCCCGGTCCTGGCCTCCAAGTCGACGACGGCCTGACCGATGCTGTCACCGGCAACGCCGCCGACCGCGCCGCGAACGCTGCCCGGACAGCCCTCGCTCTTGTGCTGCTCGGCCTCTTCCAGTCGGCGCCGGCTACTGACGACGTCGTCTCCTCCGCGGTGCCACTATCGACGCCCTTGACGGCTGCGCCCCCGACGACCGTCGTCCTCGCGTCCGCGTCGGCACCGCCACCGGTCCCTCCTCCGACTTCTGCGGCCGTACTCCCGCCCGAGCTCCTAGCGCTCCTCGCCCGACTCGGCATCACCACCACGTCGGCCGCCCCTACTCAAGACGCCGTCGCTCCACCACCACCACCGCCGGCACTCGACGCCGAAGCCGTCGCCACTCTCCACAGCCAAGCCGTCGCCGTCCTCAACGTGAAGGCCCTCGTCCCCGTCACCCTCGATCTCAACTCCGACAACTACTCCCGCTGGCGAGGCCTCTTCCTCGTTGCGCTCGGCAAATACGCCCTACAGGACCATGTCTTCTCCGACGTCCCTCGCGCCGATCAGGCCGACTAGACACAGATGGACTGTGTCGTCCTCGGCTGGCTGTACGGTTCCATCTCCCATACTCTTATGCAGGAGGTGCTCTCTCCCACGGCGACCGCGTGCTCTGTGTGGCGTGACCTCGAGCTACAATTCCTCGGCAACGGCGAATGATGCGCCGTCAACCTCACCGCCGAACTCCATCATCTGCAACAAGGTGATCTCTCCATCGGCGACTACTGCCAGTGCCTCAAGGTCCTCGCCGACAACCTCGCCGACGTCGGCTAGCCCGTCAAGGACCGCTCCCTCGTCCTCACCCTCATCGACGGCTTGAACGACAAGTTCAACAACCTCAAGTCTCTCCTCCCACTGCAAGTCCCGTTCCCCACCTTTGCCGAAGCCCGCGCTCAACTCCTCCTCGACGAGCTGACCAAGGGACATCAGCCTACCGGCGCTGCCACGGCTCTTCTCGCGTCGTCCTCCACCAACATCTGCTCGTCATCCACCAACTCCTCCAACGGCAACTCCCGCAACAACAATCGTCGCCACGGTCGCGGTAACGGTAGTAGCAGCGGCACCGGCGGCGGCGGCGGCGGCAGCGGCGGTGGCACCCCCCACGGCGGCGGCGGCCAAGGAAACCAGGGTTCCACCGCTTCACAGGCTTCTGCTACATGGGTCAACCAGGGATGGCCCACGGCCTTTAATCCCTGGACTGGGAGCATTCACATGTGGCCAGGCTAGGCTGGCCCAGGTCTTCTCGGGCCACGGCCCGGCTTCGCAGGCGCTGCCCTCACCAACGCGCCGGCCCACGCCTACCCGCCGTCCTTCGTTGCTGCGCCTGGGCCGGCCCAGTTCGCGGCCCCCTCCACGGTGCCGCCGACTCCCATGGCGCCAATCGCCACCACGCCGTTCCAGTGAAACGGCCCCTCTCAGTGGGACCCACAGGTCCTTGCAGGCGCCTACAACACGACCACGCTGACTACTCCGCCTTCTACTGAATGGTACATGGACTCAGGTGCTACTTCTCATATGACGTCTGACACTGGTACCCTCTCCATCCCCCAACGCCCCACCCACAATACTCACTCTCACATTATTGTTGGCAATGGCTCCCTTCTTCCCATTACATCCGTTGGTCGTGCCTTTTTACATTATCCCAGTTATTCCTTTGTGCTTAACAATGTTCTGGTTTCGCCTGAGATTATTAAAAGCCTTATTTCCGCTCGCCGTTTTTCTTGTGATAACTGGGTTCTGTTGAACTTGACCCTTTTGGCCTCTCTGTGAAGGATTACCCAACCAAGAACGAGATCGTCAGGTGCAATAGTTCCGGTGACCTCTATCCTCTCCCGGCGTATGCGTACTCCTCGGCGTCCTCTGCACGTGCCTTTGTCGCTACCTCCACCAACACCGACCTATGGCATCGTCGCCTTGGACATCTTGGTCATGAGGCTCTTACTCGCTTGGCGCAGGCGTCTGTCATTCCACCACCAAAAGTCACCACCTCGCTTTGTCATGCATGTCAGTTAGGTCATCATGTGCGTCTTCCCTTCCCCACTAGCTCTAGTCGGGCCAAGGCAAATTTTGATTTAGTACATTGTGATCTGTGGACATCACCAATACCTAGTGTGTCTGGATTTAAATACTATCTCGTCATTCTTGATGATTGCTAGCATTATGTGTGGACCTTCCCACTCCGTTTTAAATCCGATACATTTTCTACACTATCTCACTTCTTTGCTTTTGTGAAGACCCAATTTTCCACGACTATTCGCAGCATTCAGTGTGACAATGATAGAGAGTTTGACAACTCCTCCGCTCGCTCTTTATTTCTCACCAACGGCGTCTCCCTCTGGATGTCCTGCCCACATACCTTCCCACAGAACGGTAAGGCCGAGCGTATGCTTCGTTCTCTCAATAACATCACTCGCTCCTTGCTTTTTCAAGCATGCCTTCCCGCTTCCTATTGGGTTGAGGCCCTTCACATCGCCACCCACCTCATAAACCGTCATCCCACAAAAACCATTCAGCATCACACCCCTTTCTTTGCCCTCCATGGTGCACACCCCTCCTAGTCCCACTTACGAGTGTTTGGTTGCAAGTGTTACCCTAACCTATCCACCACCGCTCCCCACAAATTAGCCCCACGATCCACCCCGTGTGTGTTCCTAGGCTATCCCCCCACCATAAAGGGTACCGGTGTTTAGATCTTGCCACCAACAGGGTGATCACCTCACGGCATGTGGTGTTTGATGAGTCAGTTTTTCCTTTTGCTGAGATGACTAACAATGAAGTGGCTACTGATCTGGAGTTCCTTTAGGATTTCTCAGCTTCACTTCCGACGCCGATTGGACGACGCCCCTGCCCTGACCACATCGGTCCGGCGGCCCGCTTCTCCACGACGGCCCCGCACACCGACCCCAACAGGCCGGCCTCTCCGACGCGCACCGGCCCCAGCAGGTCAGCCTCTCCGACTGGGCTTGCCTCGCCCAGTCCCCCAGCTGGGCCTCCTTCACCTTTGGCTAGGTTGCCCAGCCCCTCCTGGTCGGCTGGCGCGCCGACCGGGCCTCCGCCGACTGCACCATCACCAGCTCAGCCGCCCCTCGCTCGGTTGGTCGGCGCACCAACCAGGCCACCAGCACCTCTTCGGCCCCCGCCGACCGGCGCCCCCACACGCCCCCAGAGTGCGCGTGTGCCTGGCGTCCGCATACCGACACAGCTCGGTCTCTCACCCGTCGTCAACGAGCACTCTATGATGACCCGCGGCAAGACCGGTCTTCGTCAGCCCGTCCACCGCCTCAATCTCAGTGTGGCTACCCTCTCTCCTGTGCCGCGCACGTATCGTGCCGCACTTGCCGACCCCAACTGGAGGTCCGCCATGGAAGAGGAATTCTCCGCACTTCAGGCCAACCACACCTGGGATCTGGTGCCCCGTCCACATGGCGCCAACGTCGTCACCGGCAAGTGGATCTTTCGTCACAAGTTTCAGGCAGATGGTAGCCTGGACAGGTACAAGGCCCGTTGGGTTCTTCGCGGCTTCACCCAGCGTCCCGGCATTGACTACGACGAGACCTTCAGTCCAGTCGTCAAGCCCGCCACTGTCCGCACGGTCCTTAGCCTGGCAGTCTCGCGTGATTGGCCGGTTCACCAGCTAGATGTCAAGAACGCCTTCCTCCATGGCACTCTTCAGGAGACAGTTTACTGCACACAACCGGCTGGCTTTGTTGACTCCACCAGACCTGGCATGGTTTGCCGCCTCAACAAATTCCTCTACGGCCTCAAGCAGGCCCCCCGAGCGTGGTACAGCCGGTTTGCCAGTTTCCTCCTATCACTTGGTTTTGTTGAGGCTAAGTCAGATACTTCTCTGTTCATCTACCGCCACGGTGCTGATATGGTCTACCTGCTACTCTATGTGGATGACATTGTGCTCATAGCTTCCTCTGATGCTCTCCATCAGTGGACGATCCGGTCGCTACAGTTGGAGTTCTCCATGAAGGACCTTGGCAGCCTTCATCACTTCTTGGGCATTTCTTTCACACGCCAGTCTTCTGGTCTCTACCTCAGTCAGCGGCAGTACTGCCTTGAGATCTTGGACCGTGCCGGCATGTCTGACTGCAAGCCGTGTGCTACCCCTGTGGATACCAATGCCAAGTTGTCAGCTGTTGATGGTGCTCCTGTTGCTGCCCCTACCGACTACCGTAGTCTTGCCGGCACTCTGCAGTATCTGACCTTCACCTGGCCTAACATTTCTTATGCCATACAGCAGGTGTGCCTTCACATGCATGACCCGCGGGAGCCGCATCTTGCCGCTCTAAAGCGCATCTTGCGCTATCTCCGCGGCACTCCTGACCTCGGTCTCCACATTCGGCGTTCCACTCCGGTCGATCTCACCGCCTACTCTGACGCTGACTGGGCAGGTTGTCCCGACACCAGAAAATCCACCTCGGGTTACGCTGTTTTCCTTGGTGACAACCTTGTCTCATGGTCCTCGAAGCGCCAGCACACCGTGTCCTGCTCCAGTGCTGAGGCGGAATACCGGGCGGTGGCCAACGCTGTGGCTGAGACTACCTGGCTTCAACAGCTTCTTCATGAGCTCCATACCCCTCCGAGTCATTCTACACTGGTCTACTGCGACAATGTGAGTGTTGTTTATCTCTCTACTAACCCGGTGCAGCATCAGCGCACTAAACATGTGGAGATTGATCTACACTTTGTTCGTGACTGTGTCGCCGTGGGTTCGGTTCGTGTGTTACATGTTCCCACGACATCCTAGTTCGGCGACATCTTCACCAAAGGTCTTCCCAGCACGATCTTCTCGGAGTTCCGGTCCAGTCTGAATGTCTGCTCCGTCGACGTTCCGACTGCGGGGGGGTGTTAGATTGCGATTGTGTATATTTGTTTCCCTCCCTTCCTTATCCCCTCCGATATTGTTTCTATAAATCGGTTGCGGTAGATATGGAAGGCTTGGGCCTATATGTACTCTGTCATATCGATAATGCAATCTATCGTGTTGAGCCAATCACACTTTCAATATATTCCAACCTGGTCCAGAACCTGCAATTGATAGTACCAGATGATTCAGATGAATATACCTATCAAGTATCAACAGGAGTAGCAAATATCCATAGAACTAACCCCAGCTTGAGCGATGCGATCCAAACAAGTTGATCTAGCCATATGGGCGAGGGCATGCACTGGAATGTGACAAGGTGTGGCAGCAGCGGGGGATCGACGACGTTACTTGACGGTGAGAAGGGAGGAGATCACCGGCGAGGAGGCCCATGTGATGGGGAAGGAGCAGGGAGCCCGACGAACTTCTTGGGCGACACCGTGAGTGATGGCGATCTACCAGGGTGGCACCATGGGGTGGGGGGTAGGCAGTGGGCGACGAACGACGCTCGAGCTCCGCTGAGCCATCGGAGTAGAAAGGATGCGCGAAGAGGGGGTGGCCGGCACGGTGGAGGGGGCGGTTGAGGTGTAGTGGGAGGGATGACGGGGCAACGGCGGCGCGGCGCGTTGGCAGGGGAGAGGTGGCGTAATTTTTGGGTGAGCTGTGGTCGCCGGGGGGGTTGGGGGGGTGGGGAGGGAGGGGGTGATGGGAACGGGGAGGAGAGGCTGAGCCGTTGGATTCGTTGAATTGATAGATGGACGGTAGGATTTAACTGGTTGATTTCACCTGTAGGATTGGAGGGGGCAACTCCTTCTTTTTATATTAGTATAGAAATTGGTTATTAGATCGGTTATAGGTGAATTGGAGCTTGTAATGGGCTATACTATTAAACTTGCTCTTATATCGAACTAGCCTATAAAGAACGGGAAAACTCCTTGAAAAAAACATGTAGAAGATTGCAAATAATATTATCATCAACACATGAGGGGTATCTCTAAGGCAAGTATAATAACATCATGCGAGCATACTATTAGCCGGTCCAACTTAGCATTAATGTGCTATGGGTAACCTTTGTAAAGCTTAACCGAGCATCGTAGGGCTTACTTCATCACACATAGCTGTCTTTACTTTAGTACTTTAGAAGGGGAGCTCACATGAAAATTAATGTAACTTCTTTTTTAAACTTTTCTTTGTTTTTTCATGGTACTATCAAAGGGCTCCTATTATTTTTCCATATTTTTTAATTCCTTTAGGATTTGAGAATCGTCTACTTCAATTTTTATGTTTTTTTATTCCTAGTTTTTTTCTATCCTGTAAATAAAAGAGACCTTAAGATTAGGAAGAGGTCTTAAACATTATTTGCGTTTACCACAAATAAAAATAATGCCCTGAGAACCAGCCACCATGGATGATGGATGGGATAGATCGATCTCCAAATACACTATGAATTATTCAAAGAAGCGACATCCTATGTATAACCGATCACTACGGGAGAAGTTATTTTTGCTGGGTCAGGCTATTTCCACAATAGTCCCGGTTTAAAAAAGAGGCCGGCCATCTTTAGTCCCAGATTTTCCCTCCCGGTTCGCTACCTAGGGGTTACAAACCAGGAGAGATAAAGGGTTTCTCCGGTGGCTGTAATTTTCAAGCGATATGTGGCGACCTCACTACAAATCGGGCGCCCCTACTACTGTGTGCTGCCTGACATACTTACATGCACAACCTCCATGCATGTGAACTAACGTACTACCTCTATTTTTTAATAGATGACACCGTTGACTTTTTCTCACATGTTTGACCATTCGTCTTATTCAAAAATTTTATGCAAATAAATAAGATATAAATCACACTTAAAGTACTATGAGTGATAAAACAACTGATAACAAAATAAATTATAATTACATAAATTTTTTGAATAAGACGAATAGTCAAACATGTGAGAAAAAGTTAATGGCGTCATCTATTAAAAAAAACGGAGGGAGTAGCTATATCCCCTTTCACTCATCTCACTTGTAAAAACAAACTTTTAAACGATTTTTCTATTAAAACAATTATACGATCTAAATCGTTATATTCCCTATAACTAAATCCCTACAATCAGATCTCACGCAAGTATATTTTGATAAAAAAATCAACCATTGTTTCACTCTTTATAGAACATTGTTTCAGTTTACTGTATAAAATATTTTAAAGAAATACAACATTTAAAACGGCTAACTGCAACATCAACAAACACTTATATGAAACATTAAGTCCGAACAAGTGAAACACAAAAATAATCATATGAAATATATGTTTTTTTATGGGAAAGATTGCCATGCATTTGGCCAACAATATAATTTTATAACAAAAAGAGTTATTTACAGTAAAGGAAAAAAAGATCAAAGTTATTATAAATTTGTAACCAATCAAATACTATTTGTTTTCGAAGCATTTAACACAAATACTTAATGTTTTGATGCATTTTTATATATCTATGATTTCATTAAGTTGTCACTATTAAAACATTATGAAATACTTACTAAAACATTTCAGAATATCATGTGCAACTTAAAAATCCGTTTAAAAAATAAATATTTTTTCAACGGAATATAACTACGTGTGATCTTGTTGTGAAATATTTACTCGCAACGAATTTAATGGTGCAATTATATCGTAGATTGGAAAAATAGTTTAGAAGAAATAATAGTTACATGCATGCATATGAAGGATTACTACACGGCATAAAATAAGAATAAGAGTACCATGTAAAGAAATAAGCAACAAGACGAGAGGGCGCCCGATCTTTTAGGCATGGATTGGGCACCCGATGGGAAGCATTTTCGGATACGTTGTTGGATTCAAGTGTTGTATAATGTATAGGGCACGAAACATGATAAATCATTACTTCGTTAGGACTCATACATGTTTAATTTTGATGCTGGATTCATTTCCATATAATACTTTAAAAACTTTAACTATACTATTAAGCATTTAATTAAGCCACTATTTCTAGTGATATTTGTGCTTGTCACCTCACCTCTTGGGCAAACAGTCTATTTTAAATAAAAATCATTGAAGGGTATATTTTCAAATTTTGAAAAGTACAAGTCTAATTCTAAAGAAGAAAACATAGCATCCAAGACATGTCCACATGTGAGTAATGTTATGTACACAGAAGGGAAAATTATATTATACTTATGCAAAACATATAATCCTTTATTTTTTAATCTATGATGCCGTTAATTTTCGACATACCGTTTCATCGTATTAAAAAACTAATAAAAATGTCACTTATTATGTTGTGGCATCTTTTGTCGTTAAAGAAACTTCAAATATGACTTATACTTAAGTATATTTATATTGATTTTAAAATAAAATGATATGGTCAAGCGTTATTTAAAAAGTTAATGGTATTGTCTGTCAAAGAACACATATAGTTTGTAGGATTAGTACCAGAGAGCTCTCTCTACTATGATACCCTCTCTAAAACCTACATTGTGGATGCTCTAAGCTAGTACTAAGCAGTGTACGGGTGAAGATTCGTAACCAAATTGGAGGCTTTTCACTTAGAATTGAAATTTTGAATTGAGACGGTATTCGTCAGGTCACAATCCGATTTTGGCCAATCCAAAATCCCAAACCGTGTCCCTCTCACTCCGCGCGTGCGGCTCACTGCTGGTTGTGACGGGCGGCGATGCCGCTGCGCCAGCGCCACCCCACCCCACCCGTTCGACGAAATGCGGCGCGCCGCTGCCCTGCTCCGCCTCCTCCGCTCCGGGGCCAGCGCCGGCGTCCGCGGCCGCCCCGCCTGCGCGGCGGTCCACCCGCTCGCCGTCAAGTCCGGGAGCGGCTCCGACGCCCGCGTGGCCACCGCGCTCGCCGACGCCTACGCCAAGTCCGGACTCGTCGACCGCGCCCGCAGGGTGTTCGACGAAACGCCGCTCCGGGACCAGGTGCTCTGGAACGTCATGGTCTCCTGCTACTCTTCGCACGGCCTTGTGAGGGAGTGCTGGGATGTCTTTGGCTCCATGAGGCGGTCTGGTTTTCCCGGCGATGGCTTCACGTTCAGTGCCTTGCTCAGTGTGCGTGCTTCTTCTTCTTCTTCGTGCTATGACCATGCCAACCTGTTGCTGGTCCTGGGAAGCTCGGTGCATGGGATTGTGATCAGGTTGGGTCTCCACCTGGATGTGGTGGTAGCCACTGCGCTCCTTGATATGTATGCCAAATGCGGCCAAGTTGCTGAGGCTAGCCGGGTGTTTGATGCCATGGTGCTGAGAAATACCGTATCCTGGAATGCAATCATTGTTTGCTATGGTAAGCATGACAGAGGCAAGGAAGCCTTCGACCTTTTCGTGTCGATGATGAGACATGGGTTTTGCCCTGACGAGCTTACGCTTGCCAGTCTACTTAGTTCCTGTGCCGACATGGCGGCTGCTAATGAGGCTACTCAGCTTCATGCTTACACTGTTAGAAGAGGCTTGCAAGACTTTCTACAAGTGGGCAATGCCCTTATCATGGCTTATGGTAAGAATGGTTTTGTTCAAGAAGCAAAACGAACATTTGGTATGATCCATAACCCAGATCTAGTTACATGGTCATCAATGGTTTCTTCTTTTGCATATCTTGGACTTGCCAAGAGTGCAATCGACCTGTTTGACAGAATGCTCCAACAAGGCATACGGGCTGATGGCATTGCATTTCTTGGAGTTCTTTCTGCGTGCAGTCATGCTGGGCTCATTGAAGATGGCTTCAAGTACTTTCTTCTAATGACGAGGGACTACAAAATTGATCCAACTCCGCAGCATCTTGCTTGTCTAGTTGATCTCTTAGGGAGAGCTGGTAGGATTAGAGATGCCTACGAATTTTTGGTCAATATGTCCTGCGACGCAAATGTTGATGTCATTGGAGCTTTCCTTGGTGCTTGCAGAATGCGAGGAAACATTGAGTCAGCAAAGTGGGCTGCCTCTAGGCTATTTAGTCTAAAGCCAGATGATCCAATCAATTACCTGCTTATATCTAATACGTATGCTGCTGCAGGAGATTGGAATGAGCTTGCAAAGGTAAGAAGTGTAATGAGGAACATGTGTGGCAACAAGGTGCCGGGCTGTAGCTGGATAGAGATAGGTGGAATTGTTCAGACATTTGTATCCAATGATATGATGCTCCATCAGTCAAGAGAGATGCAAAGAATGATGGAACTTCTTGTTTCATTAGTGGAACAAGATTGCAATGGTGATGACACAATTTGCAATGATCCATCATCGATTTTAAAATGGCAAGATTTTTATCTGGCATTTGATTAATTCAGCTGTTTGGGATAATTTCACAATGGAATACTGTCAGAGCTTCCTAATGTGACTATTCTCAGGTCATTCCGAGATGTATCTATTTTACTGTTTTTTTATCCTTTGATTATATACACAAACATAATATGCTTACTAGAATTACCTTGTGCAGGTTTTCACTTACCATAGACATGAGATAATGTACACCCAGGAAGGAAGGAAGTCTACCGTTTCTTCTAGGTAATCCATGTAAATATCAAAATATGGTATAACAGCCACATACTGATTTTTGTATGTAAGCAACCATATTTGTTTTGGGCAATCATGTGTACCAGTCAACTACTAACTCGGGTCAGTAAGTAATAGTAATTATTTTAGACTGGAAAACACATTATGAACTTACCAAGGCAAGGGTGGATAGTCCTGACCAAAGGGAGGGAGGGGACTAAACAAGTCAAGGGACTGAGAGTCGCATGCATGACCAGGCTCAGGATCCTCTCTGTGTATAGTGGCATGGTACCTCTGTTGTGTGCCTTGGTAGGACAGTGGAGTAGGTAACTTGATTGGGTTGCATCAGTGTTGCCTGTTCATGAGAGTACTGCAAGAACGCTGTAAATACAAGCCATGGACCTGATGCACAGGTGGGGTGAACATTGGGTGTAGCACATCATGGATTTAAGGATTTAAGTGGTACGATAAGCCTTAAACACACCAAACAAAAAAATAAATTACTTGTGAAAAAGGCCCCAAATGTTGCTGATAGGAGAGTATTACTTATGGAACTTCAGATGTTTTGCTGAATTGTTTCAATACTGTTAGTTTATAACAACTAAATGAAAGCTTTATTGATTTCATTTCCTTACAGCTGGTATGTGCAAAATCGCCTGCATTGGAATTTGGAATTGCTAAAATTCCTTCAGCATTTATTGGTTAATGGTGGCCAAGCAGAATAAGGTAAACCTACTATAAGCAGTTCAGCAGCAAATACCAATCCCAAAGCTCATAGCTTAAGCTATGATCACCCAGTACTTCACCTCTTTAGATAGTTTTCATTAAATATCCTGATACTCCGAAGTAGAGTGTGAAAGAGAAGGAAAAAAAATGAATTTCTACCAAGAAGTACAAAGCATCTTGCCATTGATCTAGTCCATTCATACCTTGGTCACGGTATCACTCCTTTCTCACATTGCCCACATTGCTCTATTCATACATTTGGAATAAGGGAATTCTTACCATTTCCGATGGGAATTGAACTGATTCTTGTGCATTTAAAAGGAACCCTACATGATTATATTATATTTTTCAACCATTCAATGTTGCTGAAGACAAACCGATTTAAGAATTATCTAAAACATTCCAAACTGCTACAATCATAGGAATAAGACACATTTAGGAAATTTGACTACCTCTCTTTCAATCATGCACAACAGCCCAATCTGATGCTATGGAGACAGGGACTTTCTGATGCAAGTCTGGTCTGTATACATTTAGGCACTTGACCGTTTCAAGTTCAGTTACCTGCTTGTGAGCCAAGAGATCTGTGCGGCTCAATCGTGGTTGCTTGCGCTGTGGGAAAGTTTGATGAGCCAAACATCCAGATGCAATGAGGTGTGTCGGCCATACTACACTTCAGTTTCTCATACTTGTACGTAAGCACCAAGAAAAAAATATAACAAAGTTAAAGCGATGAATATAGAACATTATGTTTTGGGTTCAGATCGAATGAAGAATAACTCATACGTGCTCAATGTATAATGATTACTTGAGTTATAAGGTATTCTCCAGTATTACCTATGGTAGTTGCCATCCAATCTCAAAATATAGCATCTTAAGATAACATTGGACATAACCCAGTATAACGAATTCGGAAAGGCCTAGGTTGCTATATTTTAGGAAGAAGGGAGTATATAGCAATAGGAAACATTAGACTAGGTCTCATTCGTCCTGCTCAATTATATAGCAAAAGTAGCCATGTGAGAGAAGAGGAGAGAGAAGATAAAAATTGTTGTTATTTTATTTTTTGGCTAGCCTCATGTATATTGGTAGTTCATATACTAAGGACGACCATATGGTCTACTCATAATATATAAGCTAAACTCTAGAAATTGATCCTCTCTGGTGGCTACATTGTGGATGGCCTAAGAATATAAGATGTCAAGAATATTCTGATTAATTGATGGGCCGCAGGTCTAGGCTCAAGTTTATTGCTTATTTTTCACTACTTGTTCCTTCCGTGAGCTCCAGTGTCCAAAGGAGATATGAAGCATTCACTTCCTTTTCTTGACTGAGACTTTTTTTTAGGACAGGCTTAAAGCCATCTTGACTGAAACTAGAGTGCGTGGGTTAGGATTCATCGGGATGTTCATCCGCTCGTTTCCCTTCCAACATTGGTAGGCTGTCGTTTTGGTAGGATGACGATTCTAATCCCTTGAGTCCCCTTGTAGCTTTTTCGTTCAAATTCAGTGTGAATAGTTATGAAAAATAAAAAGAAAATGACAATGTAGACTATATTACTAATATCTAGAGTGAATTGCACTTTGGGCCATGTTTTATTGTCAAAGTTTCACTTTAGACCACCCTGTACACAATCTTTTCATTTTGGACTAGGTAACTTTACCTTTCTTGCGTAATGGACCACTCTAACTCTTTACGTTAGTGATGTCTAGCGTCTCTTTTGACAAAGGTATAGCAAGCATTTAGGTATGAAAATTTGTTGGCATGTCGTTAACAATTTGCTTGAAATCATCGAAAAACTGAAGATGTGGTTTGGGGTGGTTCATTGTGTAACAAAGGTAAAGTTACCTAGTCCAAAGTGAAAAGATTGGACAAATGGTAGTTTAAAGTGAAACTTTGGCAATAAAGTATGGCCCAAAGTGAAATTAACTCTAATATCTATCACTCCACCAAAAATCATTTTCAAATTCTATCTACTCCCTCCGTCCCAAAAAAAGACATCTTGGTTTTCCGTGTCCAACGTTTGACTGTCCGTTTTATATGAAATTTTTTATAATTAATATTTTCATTGTTGTTAGATGATAAAACATGATTAATACTTTATGCATGATTTGTCTTTTTAATTTTTTTTCATAATTTTTTTAAATAAGACGGACGGTCAAACGTTGGATATGGGAACCCAGAGTTTGTCTTTTTTTTTTTTGGACGGAGGGAGTACACATTAAGAAACGAAAAAGACAAAATCAGACATGAATAGCACCAATACTATTCATATGCTGGATTTATCTTTTTTTTTATTTCTCAATGTGTGAGTTAAGTTTTGATTTGATTTTTGTGCAGTAGTTTATATATATGGTATGAATGTTGTCAATTTTTAACGATTTTTGAATCACGTTTGAGTAGACGAGGGGACATTCTCTTAAGAGTTTAAAACAATTGTTCCCAAGATATACACAGTGGTAGTAAAAATATTCAAGTTTGTACTATCAATATTTTTGTGATAAAAATATTGTAAAGTAAAGTATATATTTTGGGGCAATTTTTATTAAAGTTCTATCAGCATGCAAATACCACACACCCAAACAAATTTTACAAACTTTCCGATACTGATGTTTTGGTTTTTTCTTTATCCAATTTATTCGTGTGAGATGACGTCAACATTGCCTAAGAAACGAGAATAAAAATAGATGCTTTGCTTGTAACTCGTATTTAATTGTTTCCAACAAACTACAAAATGATGCAGATAATAAAGGCCAAGAAATTACTTCTCCGACAAATATATACAGTATATGTCCCAACCAATTTGAGATCCATGAGTACATATTAGGTGGGTTCATTAGTGTTTTTTTCTTATGGGTGATAATAATATGTGCAAACTGCCACAGTTTCTTATGGGTGAGATTTATGGAGCCAAGTACAATGTGCCACAATTAAATTTCTTCCAGACTAGCTCTATATACAGTACAAACCATTTCCTTCTGCTGTTTCTCAATCATTCATGACTTGAGATTGTGAAAGTTTACAGGTCAAAGTAAGATCACCGACGGACGAAGACACCTCCAATCATTCGTCATCGATACCCAAGTATATATATAGGATTAGGATGCATCTGGGAATTCGTCAATTGGTTTCAATTTCTCTAAATTCCAGTAGCACGTAGCCGATATGCGCATAGCACTGGCATTTTTTTGAATTGGCATATTTGCATTGCCATGGATCCAATTAACCCATATCATCTGTAGTTGTGTGTTCTCAATTGATTTTTTCAGCTGCAATGTGGTATCGATTTTCTAATAATCAAACGCTACCAAAACTCCCAAACCTTTCTTTAAATTCATGGCGTTGCATTGTTTTGGCACGTCGGCATTACACTTCATTTGTCATGCCTAGACACAATAAATAAATAAACAAGTAAAAAATAATGAAGTGATGAAAGTAAAATAGTGCATCCAACTCTCGGTATTTGATTATTACGAATTTCATAATTCAGAAATCAGAATGAACCTAAGTACCCTGCAAGTTCGTTGGGGGTGCAAGTTCGTTGCATATTTACCATACCCTATACTTTATGTAAGGTCCCATTAGAGCTTTTTCAATGTAAATAAATCCAAAAAGAAGTAGCAAAGTGCCAAAGTGGCGGCATAATTGACAAAATTGGCCATGACACATCCGCAACCAAAGGCTTGTTCCAATCATCCTTGCAGACATATCCTCTAAAAAGTCAATCATAAACAGTCGTGTTCTATCATCTTCAAAATTTTCACATTAAACTCAGGTCTCCATCGGTTGGCCATGTCTTATTATAAGCCATAACGGCTTATTAGCGATTAAAAAATGATATGTGAGTAAAATTTTTGTATATATGTTCTTAGTGATTGAAAAGTTAAAGCTGAAAAAAAAACTATGTTGAAAAGCATCAAAATCAAATTCAAAATCAAGTTTTAAAATTTAAATTTTTGCCTTCTGACTTACTGTTGCCAATTACAGTAATGGGAGAGAGTGGCAAAGTACTGAACATTATATGACCTAGTTAATCACCCAACTACTGATGTAGCTCTTGTTGAACACCTTGACTGCTGGCAACTGTATAAAGAAATGCTAGTTGTACTTGTATCGCCAATTCAAGCCAAAATGCTCATGAATTGAATGCATGAGACCGTCCACTCTAAAGGCATTTTTGCTAGCTCTTGATTTGTGTTTACAGAGACTTCCTACATATATCCCATGTTATATAGGATTAGAATGCAACAGGAAATCCAAATGCCTGGATTGGTACCTGCCGCAGAAAATGGACTTTTGCAGGCGGCAAGATAATGCCAACCGCTAGAGAAAATGATTTTCCAGAAAAAAATTAAATCCCCAAAATCCCTTTCTACCATCTCAACCAAGAAGTTGCCAAAAAAATTGAAAATGAACATGAACATCATTCAAGCATCAATCCAAATACAGAGCATCACAAATATCAACATTGGCATCATTAGCATAACAGATTAACAACAACAATCTGCCGGCTGCCGTTGGCCCAAGTGAACCCGCTGCCGGCTTTGTCACACTCGAAGTTGTCGTCATGGCCACGGTGGACTCATGGTCGTCGTGGTCACTGTGGACTCGGTGTCATCATCGTTGGATTCGAGCACCACCGGCGCCGGATCCACCTCTTCCGAGCACCCCCGCCCTCCCGAGCACCGCCACCAGAGCCACCACTGCCTGCACGAGCCACCTCACTGCCGCCATCCCTCATCTTCGCCGCTGCCATCAGTGGGGAGGAAGGAGGAGGCACCGGATCTGCTCCCCGTCACTCCCTCCCCCCGCGCCGTTGATGCCGAAAGCCACCAGCACCGCTTCCGAGGCCTAGTGGCGCTGGATCCGCCCTCTCAAGGCCCACCGACACCAGATCCACCCTCTCGAGGCCCACCGGCACCGTATCCACTCCCAAGGACCTCCCCGTTGGTCGATGCGGCGACAGTGGAGGCAATGGCAGCCGGCGGCAGTGGAAAAGGGAGGCCAGAGAAGGGAGGGAGAAGGAGAGACCGAGGGACAAGCGAGAGGCGAGTTTGGTGGGCGATGGATTTTATTCACCTCAAAAGTTTTTTTTTTTTGCAGCGGTCCTCTTGTCGATGTTTGAGATCACGACTACAGTATTTGAATGGTATGGGGATCGTTGGTACCAGGGTATATGTGAGATCGAGGTAAAAGAGATGGAGACATGGATTTTTATACAGGTTCGGGCCCCTTATCTGACAGGTAATAGCCCTACTCCTGTTGACCGAAGCCGGTGTTGCTTCTTTATTCATCTGAATCACACAAGTACAATAATTGGATAACCCGTCTAGCTGTCGTCGACTTGGCGGCTAGATAACCAACTTGTAGTCGACGGCAGGGTAGTCTTCCTCCTTGAACGAACTCATCGAGATCAGAGATAGTGCTAGATCTCTTTTGCCGGCCTTCGCAGGCACCGTATTGGGTTTGTCTAGGCTTATCTCTGATGTTGATATGTGGCAGCGTATTGGTTTGTGTTGATCTATATGTCTTCTGGCTTGTCTCCTCTCCTCCTAGGGGGTTGTATTTATACCCATAGATGCCCCCTGTCGAAGTAAAACTAGCGAGATAAATATGGATACGATCCTAGTAGTCCTGGTTGTTTCCATATAGAACTCCTTTTGTCATTCCTTATTCGGAACTCCTTCTATATATGAGGTTTGTTTTCGTATAAGATATGGTATATGGTGGGTCCTGCCGAGCTTAGTCGATTATTATTGGGTATGTGGTATCCATAACCCTAACACCTCTTTACCTACCGCCGGCGAAAACGCGATTTTCATTGGTGTACACTTAGAGGTTCGCCTCGAAAAATAGAGTTGTTTTTTATGGCGGACCTCTTAGTGCGGCCGTTAAATCGGTTTTCATTGGTGATCCGTAGCCCCCTATCCCTCGATATGTTTGTGCTTGCGGTTTTCGCGTACGGCCGCTAGCAAAAATTATAGGGCGACATCATGAAAAATCGTTTTTTATAGTAGGGATTCTTCCACAAGACAAATTTTGCAAATATCTCGCAAATGTTATAAAATGTGTCTAAGGCTATTCCCAGTGTGCAGGTTCCACAAGAGTTTCCATCTCATTAGATGAGATGTCATATAGACTAAACTTATGACATGTCAATGATTTTATGAATAGAGAGAAAAAGTTGAGTATCGTCTAGATGAAACTTGATTTGCGCACTTACCTATACCTCGGAAACATAATGAAATCCCACTGAATCATTTCATCCTATACCTTGGAAATGAAATGAAATCCCCACTGTGACCAAATAGTTTCATAATACCATTTAATAATTAAATGTCATATGTAGCATATGAAACCACTAAATGAAACTATGCATTGAAAATTTTTCTTTCATTCATCAAACCAAATGTTTTTAGATTATGGCTGCGTTCGAATCTTATAAAGATTCACAAATACGGGCATGCAAAACAAGAAAGCTATTAGCATATGATTAATTGAGTTTTAATTATTACAAACTTGAAAATGATATATTTGATACTTTGAAGCAACTTTCATATAGAAAGTTTTCGCACAAAACACGCCGTTTAGTAGTTTGAAAAGCATGCTAATGGAAACCAAGGTAAAATCTTCATCTTCATGATAAAAGAACGGTGCCTATGTGACACTCTTAGAAATCATAATATGAAACTCTCTATTTGGAATGGCCTGAAATGTCTTGTAGGTTGACTTTTAAAATACCACTTGAAAGTGTCTTTAGACGAACTATGGAACTCCTGATATTACGGATGATTTGAAAACCATCTCTGTTAAGATGTACTACACGGAAGGTTTCTGTTGTAAGGATTTGATTTATCTTCGTTCATTTTTCTTTCTGTTTTTCTATATATCCAATTGTCGACCTCTTCTTCTCATTCAAAATATCTTATTGAATAAACTAGGATTAATTAAGTTCATCCGACATCTCTAAACTTTCATGAAAATCTAGAAACCAACCAAAAATGCACGGTTCAACGCGGAACTGTTAAAACCATAGAGTAGTTCTTGACTTCTTGGAGGAGGGTTATTTTCTAGACTTTCCAGAGTAAAATGGACTTCTCTGTTGAAACCTTGGTAGGTCCGAGAATAATTTAACCTTAATTGCAAAAAAAAAGTTTAGGATAATATGCTAGCACAAATAAAAATGTTTTACCACGCAATAAATTATATATGAACAAAAGTAGCCAATAAATATATGAGTTGTTGTAACCAATAGTAGCAACCATGCATCGATGCTATGGATTGTAAGTAGCCAATCTTGTAATATCCTTCCAGCCGTGTTCATTGTTTCCTATGCACTCTAAGAATTCCGATCGACACTCCTAGCAACAATACTTTTCTTCTTCATCGCACTTAATT
This sequence comes from Oryza sativa Japonica Group, assembly GCF_034140825.1. Classification (NCBI taxonomy): domain Eukaryota; kingdom Viridiplantae; phylum Streptophyta; class Magnoliopsida; order Poales; family Poaceae; genus Oryza; species Oryza sativa. The sequence goes on from NC_089041.1 coordinate 9,113,362, forward strand.
AGGGATAGGAAGCATAGGGAACTAGAATCATACATCCTCCATGAGATAAAGGATCAGCTCCAGCCAACTGATGCATAAGGTTGATACATATTGCGATAGAAGTTCAATTCGGCAGCCATCCGTACCTGCCTTACCTGCGACTTGTTCCCGCACCACACTGCACAAGGGAAGAAGGCAACACAGACATAGCTAGAGAACAACAGCGATCCTTCTTCTCGGGCTTCTAAACTATGTTTTCACGAAGTTTATTCATTAGCATTTTTTTAGAAAACGTTTCAAATCATTATCAACTTTATAATATTTGTCACTTTTAAGATGTGAAATTAAAGATTTATCACTTACAGTCTATGACATGTGAGCCCTCATGTGTCTACGACATGTGGATCCAGTGACAAATCTATAATTACCACTTGTAATAGTGCCAAATAATTAAATATCTCAGGGAAGTACGGTTGGCACATACACACAAGTGGAGGGGGAACTTACATCACTTGGATGGAGGGTGGAACGCACGTGACGGGAAGGGGTATTTTTAAGATGGATCAAAAATAAAAAAAAAAGTATCGACATATCTAATGGTTGAAATGAATTAAATATCAATGGTTAGATGTATTATTATTTATTATAGAGTGAAGTGCACAGACGGTCTCTAAACTTGTTTGAGTGTGTAATTTAGGTCCTTAAACTCTCAAATAGTTTTTTTTTAGGTTTCCGAACTTGTCATGTGTTCATATAAATCCAAACAGGCTCTACTCTACTTCGTGAGCTAATGTGGCATGCCACTGTAGCACCTACGTTAGTGGGATCCACAAGTCAGTTACATAGAAAATATAAAATTAAAAAAGAGAGGAGAAAAAAATGTTCTTAATGTTTTTCCTATTGGTGATAGACATGTGGGTTTCAATGATACAGACGTTACCATGACATACCATACCAGCACACAAAGCGGGTTGGAGCTCGATTAGACCTAAATAATACACGATGCAAGTTTAGAGATCAAAAATGCATTTTGAGAGTTTAGAGACATAGATGACACACATGCATAAGTTTGGAGGCTATTTGTGCACTTTACTCTTTCTTATAATATTTTTTTCTAATTTATTAGAGCGTTACATAACGATTTAGGAGCGTGTACAAGATGTTTAACGAAGTCATAGTATATAATAGATAGACAAATAAATAAATACTACTATATATCTTATAGGTGGAAGACATGCATGTAAATAGACTTTAAAAACTTATACCACACAAAAATAGGAAAAGGAAAAGGTACATCTGAGATCCCTCATCTCGTCACCGAGTTACAAAATCGTTCCTGAACTGAAAAACCAGATACAACGCATCATCCAACTTTCAAAACCAGTGCAAATAAGGTCCGTCGGTTGTATTGTCCTTGGTTATGACTGACATGGCGCTTATGTAACACTTCACCCTCGGTGGTATTATCCCTTTGCCTAGGTCTTCATCCACGTGGCATTGACACGACGGTTACATAGCAATTTGGTAAAAAAAATAATAAAATAATAAAAACAATGGGGCCTACTGGTCAGATCCCCTTATCCTTTTCTGTCTCTTCTTCCTCTCTTTCTTGCGTCAGGCATGGAGGAAGGGCAGAGGAGGGGACGCCTCTCCATCGGCTGTGGGCAACCTCGATGGTGGCGGGAGGTGGCCCCGGCTCCGGTGGCGGTGAGGCCAGCGGCGTGTATAATGGTGTCTCGGGCTCCTACTCACTCTCGTTGCCGGCGCCGGATTCCTCATCGATGATGTAGAATCCTCCAAATGCAGTCTGCTCATGTCTAACACAGGGCACGCATTCGTCAATACACAAACAAAATTGGCCATATCCAAATGCAGTCTGCACTGAACAAAATCCTCCAAATGTAGTCTGCAGTTCTGCACTAAACAAGAACGATTCCCAAGTTGGATATTGGGTAAAAAACGATTTTAGCACCGTCAATTTTCCTAGCGCGGCAGGCGCATCAACAACGCAAATTTACCAAAACCGAAGGAACGAGACCACCGACAGAGCTACCAACGATCTTCCCTTGTTCCTCGAGAAGGACAAAGGCATCACAACCCCCAAGCCAGGAGGAGCAGCAGTAGCGGCAAAGCATCAGAACCTTCCGGAGCTAACCCAAGGGCAGCAACCTAAGAATCCAACCGAGATCACCTTCCTCTTCGTCGACAGGTATCGCCTGCTTACCTTCCTCCCCCTGCGTAGCGGCGGCGGGAGCATGGCAGGAGGCGGAGCAGCGCGGCGGAGAGGAGGGCCGGCATGACGGCGGCGTCACTGACGCAGCGGGGAGAAGGGCCGGCGTGGCGAGCGGTCCTTGGATCCACCTGCTGGTGGCTACCACTCCATTCCCTAGGCCCTAGCGACACCGCAGCCGAGGCCACCTCCCGCCACGGCTGAGCCATTAGCGCATAATTAATTAAGTATTAACTATTTTAAACTTTAAAAATGGATTATTATGATTTTTAAAGCAAATTTCATATAGAAAACTTTTGAAAAAAAACATACACCGTTTAGTAGTTTGGGAAGCGTGCGCGTGGAAACCGAAACAAACAAACTCACTTTCACCTCCCCTAGAGCAGAGAGAGGAAGAAGGGGATCTGATCAGTGGACCCCCAGCATTTCTTATTATTTTTTCTAGATCAAATTGTCACGTCAATGTCACATGGGTCGAAGACCTAGTCAAAGCAGCCATGTAGACGCCACGTCAGCCAAATCAGGGATAAAACTATTGAGGATCTTGTTTATATTGGTTTTAAAAGTTGGAGGATGGACGAGGCACCTCAAATATACTTTTACCCCCAAAATATACTTAAAAGATACTACCTTCATCTTAAAATGTAACTATTTCTAGCACAATAACTTGTCCTAAAATAAAGTTTTTTCTCCACCTACCTCCTCTCAACCAATCACAATCATTCCCCTTTACCTACTTTCTCTTTTCAACCAATCACACCATTTTTTTAATCATTTTTTACCTATATTTATATTTTTAATAGCCGTGCCGTCGGAGGAAGTAAATCAGTACTAGACCTGTTTAAAGGACAGCAATATGGACAATATCAACCTGCCCACTCACAATATGTGTGTGTGTATACAGCCATAGGATTCATTCGTTTATTCACAAACTTCACTTGGTCCTCTCAAAATGAAAAAAGAAAATGCATGCCTACAGTTCAGCTTGATTAGATGCCTCAAAAGTAACTGAAGGAAAAATACTTCCTCTCTTCAACGTGGCACCGGCACATTACACTTGTATTATTTAGAAAGCAACGGTCCAATTTTAATTGTTACACTCCTCCATAATAAGATTAGGATGCATCAGGAAAATAGTATCGACTTTTTCTGCTTGATTTCGTCAGTTCTTTCATGCTGAATTCACCGGTGCCCAAAGTAGCCGTTGCCGATGGGTCGTCAGGTGAAGATGTTTGCTCATGTTGGTACTTTGGACAGCGCACACTACGATCGATCTGTCGTAGGCATTGCCAAAAGTTTTGCTCAAAAATCAAACAAGATTAGCATTGAACTGTGCGACTATTTGAGATTTTTTACTTTCCCCAAAATCTCAACTGGAATTGCTCGGTGTCTACAAAGTTTCTACGTAGAGGGCTAAGTCAAAACTTTAAAGTCGTTTTACTCTCGATTTGCCCCAAATGGTGGTTCAAACTTTACAGTCGTTTCACACTCATCACACTCAAATCAATGGCAACATTCAAGAGGTAGATTCAACATGAAACAGTAATTTCAAGGCGATTTAGGCAGTGAGATAATAGCTTGGTTAACTTGGAACGTCATGGCAATGTGCAGTCCAATAAACAAAACTAACCACACTAGCTTTGTTTTTTTCTTACTTTGATGTCACAAGGTTAACTGTAATGAATCAAGAAGGCTCAAACTTAACATACACACACCAAAGCCATCCATTCCTCAAAATAAATTTAACAAGCTTATGCACATACAATCGAAAGGGCTAAACTACGGTAGACATCATTCACCTGATCACCCCTACTAGTTATTCCAACAATTGCAATTTTACAAGTGGTACAGACAGCATATACTAGTAGTAAAAACATTATCACTGACCTTCTACCGATGATCTAACGAAGGACCTTCTCCACCATACCTGGAAAGCTCTAGTAAGGTTCGGGCACTCTGATCCTTTGGATGCAAAACACTGAAACCACTCCTCAAATAGACACTGCTGCTGCTTGAGTGGGAGGGTTAGTAGGGCCTGTCCTAGATTTTCCTCCAAAGATCTTACATCCAGACCTTTGGAGCATCGCTGAAGCCAGCCGAAATCAAGCAACATCGGGCTGAACCATCCGTAGAAGAGGAGGCTCCTCAGCTCTCCACGGCACTGAACTTTTCCTTTGCCGAGTGCGATGAAAACACTAGCAGATATTCGGCTTAGTTCATACCTCATCATGGGTGATGCCTGCTCATGTATCCTGATGAGCCTGTCTTGCTTTGCCCACAGCTCCACAAACTCTTCAGCCATGTCAATATTCACAAGAATGTCCAAGAGCCAGTTGAGGTTCTCTGTCTGCTGAGAGATTCTCTCAATAAATGGTTTACTGCCCTTGATAACTAATGCTTGAGCAGTGTGGTTTGTAGCCTCTGTTGCTTCGTCATAAAGATCCACTAGTGAATTTAAACAGGCATAACAGATATTATACAGGCTCTCTCTGTTTAGCCCTGCCATGTCTTTTTGGTAGACAGAACTTTTGCTTAGAAGGCCATTTACCAAAGATTGCATATCTTTTCTTGCACCACTGTTGGTGCTGCTCGTGACTGATTGGATAAGATGCACTGTGAGGTCTTCTGAGCTGCTCCAGCTGTGAGGCCGCAATCTAGCCAGAACATCTTGGGATATTGCTTCATCAAAAGTACATCTTGCAAAGAGATTCTTGAGCTTCTCCTCCTCGTTCTCATTCCATGGAACTGCTTCTATGTATGACAAACACAATTTAACTCCTCTTTCAAACATGATTGATGAAGACACCTGCAATTAAAGCATTAATAAACAAATTATGTACGTGATTAATTAGTTGGCATTTAATAAACTCATTACCAATGCAAGAAAGAAGCATTTAATAACATATTATTCTGTAAATCCCCACTTGAGAAATATACATGCTAGAATTGAAAAGATGTTACAAAGATATTGGACAGCAATGGTGGCTGCTTTATTTGGATCACTAGATAGCAATTATGGGCAACAGGAATACTTGCTTTTAATTGCGGGCCTAGATGCATTCAAACCACTAAATGCATTTGTAGCTGACTTTCATAGCTGTAGAATGTGATCTAATGGACATCAAGCCATAGAATGTGTATGGTTACAAGACTTATAGTGATTGTATTATTATCTAATCCATGATTTAACATATTAAACAAACAATACCAGCATGCAAACAATTCACATAGAAAGTGAGTGATCTACAACATCTAATATGGTTATAATTATATACTTACATATCACTTTGCATAACTTACATGAAAGCAATGGTTTAATAAAAGCATTAGATGATATTAAATCACTAATATCCCAGGTCAAATGCTTCTCACACAATCATATCATATTAGTTTCACTCGAATGCTAGAGCTATCGTTGTTTGGCATATGCTGATTATAAGCCGTAACGGCTTATCAGCGATCAAAAAATATTCCGTTCGTAAAACTTTATATATGTGAACTAGTTAGCGATTTAAAAGCCAATGCTGGAAACATAAACTACAATGAAAAAAACCTCATAATCAATTCAAAAATTAAGTTTCCAAATTAAATTTTGGCAGTGGCTTATAAGCTGAAAGGCAAACGCTGGGGCTCTAACTTGTGCGCCTATCAAAAAAAAATGTGAAAATGAGTATTTTGGTAACACCACACTGGATATCTACCACCAAAATGGCTTCGGAAAATGAACATATAAGGAACACAACATCAATGTACCGTGAATGATTGTTTGGTTGCAATGCCCACTAAATTTCCTGCCCTGTTGTGGGTAACAAAATGCCATCCATTATTGCAAGTAGTACTACTTCTTTTGCAACCACATCATGCTACTAGTAACACAAAATCAATTAAGAGAAGCTGCTTAAGCTTAATTCGTTTCCCTCACCTCGAGCACATCAATGGAGCGCGACACGCCAGCGGCGGCGAGCCACCGCAGCGGATCAGGCTGGTACATGAGCTCGACGGCGGCGCGGAACGCCTCCACATTGTCCACCCCGTCCACCTCGATCCTCCTGCCGCTCCCTCCTCCGTCACCGGCGGGCCCGCGCGGCGGCGCCATGGCGGCGAAGAAGGCGCTGCTGTCGCAGAGCACCCCGGAGTCGAGCTCCATCACCACGCACGTACTCCCGTCCCTCCCGCGAAGGAAAAGCCTCAGATCCAGCGCCTCGTCGCCCGCCGCATCCGCCTCCGCCGACGCCACCACCAACGGCGCCACCGCCGCCGACGTCTCCGCCGGGACCACCACCGTCTCCGCCGCGGGCGTCACCGGCGGCGGCGGGAGCGGGAGCGGGAGCGGGAGCGGGGGCGCGGAGTCATCGAGGTCGATGGGCGAGACGCGGCCGGGGGAGAGGATGCGGCGCGGGTCGATGAGGCCGCCGAGGCCGGCGAGCCTCGACGACGTCGGCGAGCTGTGGAACGACGAGATCGAGGGGGACTTGGGCGGCAGCTTATTCCTCCCGGCACCACCACCCGGCGCCGGGGAGGAAGACGCCGCCGTGGCCGGCGGCGCGAGGGAGGGAGGGAAGGGGCGGAGGTCGGGGCTCTGCGGGACGCCAGCGAAGGAGCAGCACCAGCCCCGGGGCGTTCGCGCGGCGGACCCCGCCGCACCTCGGCGCCGCCCGCGGTGGTGGCGCTGAGCCCCGCCGCCTTCCATCCTTGCCGTCGCCGGCGCAGATCTGGGTGGGGCGCGAGAGAGAGAGAGAGAGAGAGAGAGAGAGAGAGAGAGCTAGGGTTCGGAGGCGGCGGCCATGAGAGGGGAGGAGGGAGAGGTGTGATGAGTGGAACAACACGGGACGAGAGCTCTCTCTCTCTCTCTGCTGCTTCTTTCTCTCACTCTGTGCTGTGGCACTCACTGTGCACCGCGTGGGATTGGTCCATGGGACAAGACTGGTAGGTGGGGTCCACTGTAAGTGGGGTCCTCTTCCTCGGATACCGCGGGCGTGGTGTACGGGCATCACGAGAGGAGCTGGCACTGCACTGGCAACTCAACTGGGCAAGAGAGGGTTTGCGATCGTCTGCGTCCGGGGTATGGGTATGGGCGTATGGCTGTGCCGCTGCCGATCACACGGAAAACGGTCCTAAACGATACTCGGGAGGTTCCAACTCCCCCACACGAAAAATGGTGGTACCCGTTAAAACGTGATTAATTAACTATTAATCTCAAAAGCTCGAAAACTCGATTATTATGATTTTTTAAAACAGCTTTCCTATAGAAAACTTTTAAAAAGAATATACTTCCTTCCGTCCCATAATATAAGATATTTTAAGTGGATGTGACACAGACATGATGTGTCATATCCACCTAAAATCCATTGTATTATGAGACGGATAAAGTATTGTTTAGCAGTTTAAAAGCGTGCGTGCGAAAAAAAAGTGAGTTGGGAAAGAAGGAGAAAGAACACAACCTTACTCTTATAAAAATAACTTTAACTTTTACTTCCGGATATAGTCCCTCCTTCCTAAAATTATTTTTAACTTGTTCCATACATATGCATATCTCTCTACTATTATAAAAATTAAATATGTTTTTGACTGTACTTTGGAACATCATCCGTGTATGATCGGTTTCTAAGTCCTTTTGCTTTTTAAAATATAGATATGTATTTGAGTCGGATTTTAAATTCATTCGTTTTTGGAAATAATGAGGAATCTTATAAGAAATCTCTTTAAAAAAACTTGCATACTAACTTAAAAGATGATCGGACTTATAATTGCAACTCATGATTTTCTAGAAAAATATATATCCAAGTGAATTCTCACAACGAAACTATTATATATATCTCTACTGTTATAAAAATTAAAATTGAAGATACTTTTGCATACGTTATCTTTCTTTGAGTTGGTTTTTAAGTTCATTCGATTTTAGAAATACAGATCCATGTTTGAGTTGAATTTTAAGATTATTTGCTTTTGGAAATATAAAAGGAGACGTATAAGAAACCTCTTTAAAAAAAACTCGCATACTAACTTGAGATGAAATATAGACTCCTAATTGCAGCTTATGATTTTCAAAGAAAAAAATATCCAACCGAATTCCCACGGTGAATTTTACCATAGCTAAACCTTATAACAATAATAAAATTAAAATAGTATTTACCGTTGCAACGCACGGGCATTTTTTCTAGTATGTTATAAAAATTGAAGATGTTTTTGTTGGTACTTTAGTATGTCATCCATGAATTAGTCGGTTTTTAATTTCGTTCGCCTCTGAAAATATAGGAGCAGTATTATAAGAGATCTCTTTAAAAAACTTGCATGCTAACTTTCAGACTCAGCTCATGATTTTCTAGAAAAAATATATATCAAAGCGAATTCTCACAGTGAATCTAAACCGTATAACAATATTTCTCACTTCATTTACCTGTAATGCATTATTCTCTACTTTCACAAATAGAAGAGCCCAAAAAATAACTTATTTTGGGACAGATGGAGTAAAAAAATATTAGCCTGTTTGGTAGAGCTCCAACTCCTAAATTTAGCTCTAGGAGTTGGGTCTGGAAGTGGAGTCGTGGAGCAACCTAAACCCAGCTCTAACTCTCTAGTTCATTTTGTGAGAGAGCTCTACCCAGCTCCGCTCCCATTTTAGATGGTGCTGAAACTATTTGGCTGAGTTCTAGCTTCAGGAGAGGTGAAGGTGGAGTTGGAGCAGTAGCTATGCCAAACAGGTCAGACTATCTTCAAAACACATTATTAAAAAAAGAGTAAAGTCCATCACCGGTCCCTAAACTTGTACCGTTGTGTCATCCCGGTCCCTAAACTCGCAAATCGACCGTTCAGGTCCTCAAACTTGTTCGACTGTGTCATCCCAGTCCCTAAACTTGCAGATCACTCGTTTAGGTCCTACAACTTGTTCAGTTGTGTCACCCCGGTCCCTAAACTTGGATTTGAATATCATCTGGGTCAAATAAGACAGTCTAAAGACTTTATATTTAAAAATAATTTATAACTTTTTCATGTAAATTCTAATGAAGAAAAACTTTATATCAAACTTGTAGCCCTCGATGCGATCTACAACTTTGTAGTTGAATTTTTTTATTTTAAGTCATTTTTTGTCCCAAAATGTAATTTTAAAATTAAAATTTCAAAATATATAAACATGCAACAATATTTTGGGACCTAAACGGTTTTAATTCAAAAACTTTTCAACTACAAAGTTGTAAGTCGCGTCGAAGACTACAATTTTGATATAAAGTTTATCTTCATTAGAGTTCACATGAAAAAGTTATGAATTATTTTTTAATATAAAGTTTTTAGACCGTCCTGTTTAGGGACCGGGGTGACACAACTAAACAAGTTGGAGCTAAACGAGTGATCTGCAAGTTTAGGGACCGGGATGACACAGTCAAACAAGTTTGAGGACCTGAATGGTCAATTTGCGAGTTTAGGGACCGAGATGACACAGTGGTACAAGTTTAGGGACCAGTGATGGACTTTACTCTAAAAAAAAATGCACGAAAGCCAGGACCTAAGCATAGACAACTGGCTAAGAGCGAGGCCATCCTTTCATGCTAGGCATGATTTGGATTCAAACAGGTGAATTCAATGAAATTAGATGATAATCTTGCCCATACAGCATGTACACTTTATGTATCTATGTACATTATACTCTAGGCATACATATGTACATTATACTCAGGCCACATGTAACCCCGTGTAAAAGCCACGGACACTATTAGGGTTGTAATATACAAAAGTTTGCACATAAGAACAACAAAATATATGCGTAAAAGAAGAACTGTTTGTAGACAACCTAAAATGTATAAAAGCTAAGAATTCACTAGTACAAAAACTGTGATAGGTATTTTCTCCTATGTTCCGGTTTATTTAAAACCGACACTTATTGATCGTTCCCACCTCTGTGGGATAGAAAAAATAAAGGACCACCACCTTCGTACAACTATATCTGTCGGTTCAAAATATCCCGGTTCAAAGGCATCCATAACATATTATAGGTTCTGTTCTTTTAAAAAACCGACACCTATGAAAAACTAAGCCGAGCCATTGGTCATCGGGTGGGTATTCCTTTTAACCCCACTGAGTCAACCCGCGTTCATCGTCTCTCTCTCTCTCATGCATCTTGTCGTCCCTATCCCCTCCAGCTTGCCTTCGTCGTCAACGCCACCACCCGTCGTCATGTCCCCCCCTCTTCCTCCTCCTCACCACATCCATGCCTCCCCCCCTCCTACTCGCTTCCACCTCTATCCCCGCTGCCACCCATCCTCACAGCCTTCGCTGCCTCTACCACCCATTGTCCTCTGCACCACATTCTCGCCTGCTCCCAGCTGCCCTAATCTCTTATTGTTTAAGGTTTATGAATCTTGTTAATGATTTACTAGTTTACTGATGCATATAACATGTAAAAAAAAGACTGGCAATGAAAATGGTAATATCTCAATGCTATACGTGACAAATTGAAAACATATTTAATTACTATTATATTGGACGTAGGCTACCACTTAGAAGATCCAATAATCAACAATCTCACCTAATTCTAGAAGAAAGTAATAGCATACAGAGCAGCAGGGGTGTACTAAATTTTTAATTGGAAAAATGGCCATCTATATAAGAGAGCCATAGCTGTCATAGTGCCATAGCTCAAGAGTAGCGAGACAACAGATTCATTAGGGATTTTTTTTTTGTCATTCCAGTGATTAGTATTGCCATATCATTAGCATTCATATAGGGCTGTGAGGCATCAGTAATACTTGAAATTGACTTGCTATGAAACACAGTAGTCTGGCAACATTTCTATGCAGTAGCACACTGAGCACTCGGTTGGACAAGATCTGGAGTGAACAATACCTCGCTCACGGTGAGAGTCCGACCACTTACTTTTGCAACCGTTGTCGGAGTGCCGCCATGGATGTGAGCAGGCACATGAGTCAGCGATCTGGAGCGAATGGAGCCTTCCTGGGCAACACACCTGCACCGTAGTTGCAGTCTTCCTGAGCTCATGATCTGCTTGACATCGACAGGCAATGGCAGCGCGGGCGCTCGACGGCGTGCAGGGGTGGTTGGCTAGGGCAAGCAAAGGCAGATTAGGAGGCTGTTAATCTGGTCATGAACTTTTTTGATTATTTTGCGATTTGTGAAGATCGAGAGAGGAAGGGAAAAGGGAAATGCGGCGGCAAATCCAGCCACATCCTCTTAAATTGGTATAGATATATATTGGGAATTTTAATATTGTAATTTGCAAAGTATACAGTTTCGTCGTGTTTGCAAAGTGCTAACTGCTTTTGCAGATTGTGAGAACATTTCTCCTTTCCATTCGTTCTTCCTATGGTCTGTTAATTCACTCTACCACACTGGTCTATAGGCCACACCTCTCCTTTTACCGTCCTCTGCCATCACCCCTTACCTGTAGATAAAACCTTCATAGGTACCTGTTCTGAGCCCTTTGTTGGTGCTGGTTTTTTTAACCAACATCAATATAGGGGAACTAGTGAGGATAACCAATGGGCACCCAATTTTATTTTTACATGCGTGAAAAACCTAAAAACATAGTATTACTCCCTCCGTTTCACAATGTAAGACTTTCTAGCATTACCCACGTTCATATAGATGCTAATGAATCTAGACATTATTATATATATAGATTCATTAGCATATATATAAATATGGACAAAAGTCTTACACACTGTGAAACGGAGGAATGACATATTTCACTAGGCAGCCATGGTCAAGTATCGTTTCCCACAACTCACAAGATTTTAATACCATTTTACCTCTCTCTCCACCTAAAGACTTCTTACCATCTCACCGGAAAACACTTATTGTCTTGGAAGCAAATACTATTCTTTTGATACTTCTATCATTCGAAACATATAATCCATATTTAGATCTACAACTGAAAATTTTATTAACTACAAAATTATCGATCTCATTTAGATGATCTACAACTACAAATTGTTGACCTCGAAGAAAAATGTAATCAACTCCAAATTTGTATATCTCGTCGAGTTATACAAATTTGATATAAAGTTTATCTTCATCCAACTTCATATGAAAAACTTAGATAAAAACAGACATATGTAAGTGGCGTCATTATAGGTGCCGGTTTTAATTGTCGATTGGCACCTATGAACTCATAGAGGCTGGTAATAACCATACATAATACCCATATATGACGGTTCACAGTAAAAACCAACACCTTTAACATCGTTTATAGGTACCAGTTTATTATAATAACCAACACCTATGACTTGAGAAAACTATTGGTGTAGGTTTTTTTATGGACATGCACCAATAAGTAATTATAGGTGTTGGTTCTTAATTTTATCCGTTAAAAGATGAAAAACGCTTCATAGATATCGGTTTTAGATACCGGTACCTATATGACCGGTCTATGTTGTGTTCTGCACTAGTGGCTAGCATTGTCACAGGGTAAAATGTGTTATGGCTTCATTGTGGGCCAAGCATGATATGGTTGAACAAGGTCGACAAGGTGCTGATCGAGAATGATACGTGAAAGCCAATCTAAGCATAGTCTACTGGATGGCTAAGAGTAACGCCATATTGTCATGTTAGACATGAATGCATGATTTGGAATATGCAAACTCGTGACTTCAAGGAAATTAGATAATGATCTTGCCCATATATACAACACGTATACGTTATGCATATACGTACATTATACTCTAGGTCACATGTAACCGTGTGTCAAAGCAATAGACACTATCAAAATCATAGTATATATAAGAACGTTAAGTTCTCACATAAAGACAACACAATATGGGTATATAACTGAGAAGAATTGTGTATAGACAACCTAACTACTTATCATGTATAAAAGCTAATAATGTTTGATGTGCATGAATGTTATTAACGGCTTATTTGTTTCCTGATGCATAAAATGTGTCGAAAATTTTGTTAGGCGATAGAAATTGTAATATCTCAATGCTATACGTGTCAAACAGAAAACATATTTAATTACTGTTATATTGGGCAGTGGCTACCAGCTAGAAGGATTCAATAATCTAGTCAACTAGATGATTCTCCGTACTTTGCTGCGGAAATTACTAAGTAACTTTTAATATTTTTTAATAATTAAGCTAAAAGTAAAAATTATATTAGTTATTAACAACAAATAAAAACTGGTTTGTCAAACTATGTTAAGAGAGAAATAAATCTAATAGACTATGTATGAGATTGTAGATGAAATATATGATGTTGCACGCTTTGATTATATGGATGAATATATGGTAAATATTATAAAAATATTGTGAAAAATAATGTGAAGTAAGATAATTGTATGTTAATTTGTACTCAATGAATTATAGATGATGTTGCATACTTACATAAGTTTTGTATGTAATTATTGCTAGTGGATGATAAGGTGCCATATTTGAATGTTGAGCTTTAGAATTAGCGGGTTATAACTTTATAGTAAGATAGGATGTGGAATAAAAGTTACTATTATATTGTTAACAACTCATTTTTCTCTATTTTCTTTAATTTTTCCTCGTACTTTTCATACTTCCCCTATTCCCCCTAAATTCGCCTCATATCCCCCGCCTTCATGTTTTTCTTTCTTTTTTCACCTCACATTTTCACCGGCCCATGTGTCACAAGAGTGCTCATGCCGGTCCGGCATCTTTTTAGGTTGTGCCTTGACTGAGGCCTTGCACGCGGGGCGGCACGGTACAGACCGCTGCTGCTGTCATGCCACACCACTGTAGAATCAAGGAGTTGATTTAGATTTTGTGATGAAAATATTGGTGGTTTGCTAATGTTAATTTGGAGATTTTATAAGATGGTTGATTTTGTGAAGTGGATGTTTTCGGTTGACCCTGGCGGTCAGACCGGCCGAGTGCCGTCGGTCAGACCGCAGGTGTTGCGGCGGTCAGACCGGCCGGCCCGACGGTCTGACCGGCAAGATCCTGATTGATGTCGGTTTCGGGTTGTTTTGTTGGATTTGGATATTACCTTCGGGGATTTGGCTTCTAGATGGTTTCTATGCGTATGGATACTGTTGTTATACTAATGTGAGTTAAGTTGGGACGAACTTGGGCTCGGAATATGGTTTCTTGGTTGTTGCATGTGCAGGTGTTGCTTGAGACCTTGGGATAGTGTTGCCGGTGATAGATTATTGGAGTCAACTTGGGAGAAGTTGATGTCCAGGGATCAAGAGATCATGCGGGATACTAAAGGCTAGAGGACAATGCACGTAGTGATGAAGAAATCCATATGGTATACAAGAGGGATTGTGTACGTATGGAAAGAGGAGTCAAATTTGGAAGGGAGTCCGAATTCGGGAAGTTTGATTGAGATAAGGAAAGAGATGAGTTGTTTACTTGCAAGAGAGGGTTTCCTACATGGGTTAGGAGTCCTAAGTTGTGTTAGATTCGTGGGCTTTGCATAGCCTACCTCATGTATAAATAGAGAGGGAGGGTGAGGCCTCCCGGTATCGATTTTAGAGAGACTAGAGTTGAGAGAAAGTTAGGGTTTTGAATTTAGTTCGAGATTTTGGTGAGAAGTGTTGTTGGTGCACTTTGTAAACACTAGTTGATGCAATAAAGTCAAAAAGTTTCAATCTACATCTTCGAGTTTGTCATGAATCGGTGTTTCTGGGTCCTGACGGTCTAACCGCACGTGCGCGTGCGGTCTGACCGGTGGGATAGCGGCGGTCTGACCAGTGAGGAGTTGGCGGTCTGACCGGCGGCAGGAGGGCGGTTCGACCGGCGGTGATAGGACTTCATCGTCGTCTTCGTTCGAGGGTAATCTTTAATTCCGCAAAAGATTTTTGGGTTTTTGGTTTTCCTTACCATTCACCTCCCCTCTGATAGGTTATTTTGGTCTTGTGTGATCCTACACTCTCCTTAATTCTAAGTATACTATAGAATATATAAAGAATCTATAGTATATTTAGAGCCTATTGTAGTTCAGCTCTACATCTTGGTGTGTGTTGAAATGAATGATGAGAGGGCCATTTATAGGTGGAGGTGCCTTGGGAGGATAGAGTTTCTTCCAAGCATCCAATGAGCATCTTCATCCTCCTAGTGCCGGGTGTCCAGCTTATGATGGTTTTCACCGGTGAAAACGGCTATAACCATCATTGGGGAGCGGATTGTTGCCGAACGCAACCTGGGCCTAGGGCAGCAGCCTCTGTCATGGTTCGGCTGAACTCTGGCCAGCTTCTTTGGCTCCGGTTTTCGCCTGGACACTCATTTCGGGCCCCTCATTATATTGGTATGGATGTTTGTCCCATTTGAAGGTGTTTAATTGGGTTTTTGGGTCCAAAACTCTATAAGTTCGGATACGAGTTTGATTCTCCTCCTCCTTCTTGTATATTTCTTCTCGACTTAGATAGTTTGTCACCTGCATTCGAATATACACCAACACTCATAGAAATTGTTAGAAATAAACCCTACCACTATGTTGGATGTTTTATATTTATGGTCTTATGCAAGTATTGACGGTGTTAATTTGGTACTTAATAGCCATCAACAAACCCACACACTTAGCTCTTTACTCGTCCCGAGTAAATGTTGAGGATTAATGTGGAACAAAATTTTCAAAAATATAATAAAAGTACACAAACTATTCTAAGCCATAACTGTACCTATAAACTTTGCAGTGTATAACTTACCATCTTGGGTAACTGATGAATGGAACGGTTGTGACTCAAGTCCTTCATGTTTCTCCTGTCAATCTCTTGAGTTTTCATATGTTTTCACAAAGTATCTATACTCCTCAAATGACTTTCTCTCAAATCACGCATGTGGTTTAATTTGTGGATCCTCACCAAGGCATATTTTGCCGAATTGTCCCTATTCTAAAAGGTTGTATATGTGGAGCTTGGTAGGGATCAATCGGGGCATACCTGCATCACATATTTTGCAAAGCCAAAAGGTCGGACCCAAGGAGATAGCGAGTTATACTCTCTGATCAAGAATGTGCATGTGTGTGATATGTGTATGGGTATGTATGTGTATGTGTATAGTATATTTTTGGATGGAAAAAGGAAAATAAAAAACAACAACTCCTTTGGTATACCGCTTCCTCCAATTTTCTCTCTTTGGAAATTTGAGAGAGTGCATGGCTATCTCCTTTTTTTTTCATCATGCCCCATACTTTGTATGAGCAGATTTTTTTTCTATTTTCTCTCTCTCATTTTTTTTTATCAATGCTCCATACTTATATGAGCAAGACTTTATTTTTCCTTCTTGTGCATAGTCATGCATCTCTCTTTCTTTTTTCTTTGAAAGAATTTTGGAGGAAGAGACATAAATGACATGGAGTATTTATTTTGTGGATAATGAATATAATAAATGATGGATGAGAGATGCTAACTTCCAGTGTAGAAGTTTAGCATAACGTGCGTATGAGGAGTGTGGTGTGATCTTGATCATGAAAGTATGAAAAGTATCTCACACAGGTCACAATAATTTGACAAAGCTCAATGTAATGTCAAGCGGCCTATACACATATAAGGTTTTGCAATGAGAATCATATATGGCCTTGGTAGGTAATAATATAGTCACTAAGGAGTATTGCTCTAAAAGAATTTTTAATTTTCACAAAATAAAATCCCAAGTATCATGAAAGTTGGACATGAATTTCTTTCGTTCACTAGCACAGAACCTTTCATCTGTGATAGCCACTAACATGCCTGGAATTAGCGGGCCGTCACAAGGAAGTCATCTCAATCGGGCCAAAAAAGCATTCGATTAAGATATGGTCGCACAGACATATTAGATGGGCATAAAACTCAGGCTCGTCATGGATGACACCTATCCGTGACGGGCCGTAGTTTAGGCCCGATTGAGATAACATTCCATATCTCAATCGGGCCTCAAGTTGGCTCCCATCACAGATGACCATCATCCGTTACGGGCACCAACTTAGGGCCCGATTGAGATAACAACTAGGCCCGCCACAGATGACTCATCCGTAATCGATTGAGATGACTTAGTATTTTTTTCTATTTTTCATATGGAATGTTTATATTTGTGAGTCGACCTGTAGCAAAATAATTAACTGCAGTATAATAATTCATTTTATTAGTCAAAATAATTTTTCGAGTAGTAAAGGATTTCAAATGGAAAATTTGTCAACAACAAAGTTGTATAACTTATCAAGATTTACAACTTTTATTTTGGTCATTTTTCTGTGTAACCTTTTTTATCAGTTTAAATTTGAATTTGAAAATATGACAACTTTAAAACAACATTTTCAAATACTAAAAAGTCATCAACAAAAAAAAAGTTGTTATAACTTATCAAGATCTATAACTTTTATTTTTGACATTTCTTAATCGACAAAGTGTTAGTAACATTGTTCACAAAACTCACATATCTCTCATCTGGTTTCATAAACTATAACGCAAATATGTAACATTGTTCACAAAATTTACATATCTGCGTTATAGTTTATGAAACCAGATGAGAGATATGTGAGTTTTGTGAACAATGCTACTATCACTTTGTCGGATGAAGAAATGACCAAAATAAAAGTTATAGATCTTGATGAGTTATACAACTTTGTTGTTGATGACTTTTTCAGTTGAAATCATTTAGTATTTGAAAATGTTGTTTGAAGTTGCCATATGTTTAAATTCAAATTCAAACTGTTCAAAAAATGTTATATAGAAAAATGACCAAAATAAAAGTTATAGATCTTAATGAGTTATACAACTTTGTTGTTGATGACTTTTTCAGTTGAAATCATTTAGTATTCTAAAATGTTGTTTGAAGTTATCATATTTTCGAATTCAAATTTAAACTGTTCAGAAAATGTTATATAGAAAAATAACCAAAATAAAAGTTATAGATCTTGATGAGTTATACAACTTTGTTATTGACAATTTTGCCATTTGAAATCATTTACTACCCGAAAAATTATTTGAATTTCTTATATTTTAAAATTCAAATTTTATATAGTTCAATCAAACCCAGATGGAGAAATGACCAAAATAAAATTAGTAGATCTCAATGAGGGATGCTGGGGTGTGGCATCTTGGCCCAGGACTTAATAGGATTAATAGAATACTCATACCAACAAGTTACCACTTCTTATTTCTAAAGAACTCTGAGGTTAAGCGTGCTTGGCCTGGAGCAATTTAGGGATGAGTGACTTGCACAAGCCTGGAGCAAGCACATGAGTGAGGACAAAGTGTACAACAAAAAAGACTTGCCTGGCCTAGGAGAGGCGGGACGTTACATGGGATTTCTTTTTTTTTTTTGTGGATTATACTCATCCGTGACGTGCTAATGAGAGTCATCCGTGACGGGCTTTTTTGTTGGCCCGATTGAAATGTGTGTCATCCGTGACGGTCGAATGCCCCATTGAGATATTTCACCACATCAGTGACCTTTGCTTGACGGGGCCCCTACCCGATAGAGATGGGGCTTGCCGCCCATTACAAATGACTGAACCCGTGCTAGTGGTCATAACCATATCATAAATATCAATTACTTAGATGAGCATGGTTCCCTATGATAGATGGTTGTTCACAAGTGACAAGTGGTAGCAAAGAATAAAAGGTATACACGATTAATCATAGGAAGATTCTATTTGTTGAGAGTTAATGTTTTCAATTTTCATTTTGAGTCAAACTAAATTATATTTAAACTTTCGATGCAGGTTTGACTTACAAACAGGGGAGGATAAGGGAGGAGACGCGCAAACCTGACCACACGGCGAAAGGGTGACAGAGCCAGGCTAGGCAAGGGTCGGGTGAACACTTGGTTTGGCCAACCCAGCCAGGAATTGGTTCTGGCTGCTGAATTTTGTGCACAGCCGTGGGCCAGCGTTCATCATACCATCATGTCAAGTTGATCTTGTTGCGCGTCGGGAGTTCCGAAAAGACTCCCCCACATTTGTCTTGTACCTTTTCTTTATTCAACAAAAACATAAAAAACAAAATGGGCTTCCATCGGGATGAAACACCGGCCAACCAAACTTTATTCAATAATCCTAGGCGCATGAAGTTCCTAAATTTATTTTTTTTATCTTTATCTTGATAATTTTTTTCATGGCAACAATGAGCATGGTGGGTATCTTAGCAGGGTGGAGATATGATGCACAAGGTGGTTGAGATTCTTACCGGATAGTTCTTACCAAGCTTAGAACTAAATCGAATGCAACAAAGTTTTGCATTTGTTCTGCTTGGTTCCATGTGCATCTTTGTTTTCTCGGAGACCAAGGAGCGTGGTATGAGTGTTGTAGTTATTTTACACTGCTCCTTAGTTGTCTTTTTATTTACTGCAAAAGGTTAGTGGACAACAAATACCCGAGGGATTACAAAGAATTGGAAAGATTTTATCATACCCTCAAGATCAGTTGTTCACATCCATGCTAAAAAGGAATTGAATTCAAAACTTCAGAAGTGTGGATCTCACAAATTTGCCATAATTTTATTTTGTCATCATTTTTTTCGAGAGACACTTTATTTTATTCTTGAAAACAAATATATATATTTTTCATTTTTTTATTGTTCACCAAATTTTCATTTAAGCAAAACTCTTGCAGGGCTGAGGTAAATTTGCCTGAACAAGGTAAAGGAGCATTCAACAATATACGCACTGTGCACCTTGAGAGGTGATCTATTTCTCTTTTGCATGTTAGCAATTGCTTTATTCCTGGCCCTGTCCTACCTCTAGTGTGACTCGTGCATGAGAACTCACCTCGGTTGACGGAACTCGTCATGAAAAGCTTGTAGACCTCCCCCCACACACACACTTGGACTTTTGTGTCATAAGACGTCAAAAACCAAGTGTGAGATGTTGGGGTCTCTTGTGTTGCATCGCCAAGGATCACCAACGTGCTCGGTTGATGTAGCTCTTGCATTCTTAGGCATCGTATGACCCTCGTTCTTAATCTCAACCTGTGATTGTTAGTGACCAAGAATACCCGAATGTGCATACTATTCTAAAACTGGTCCTTGCCTTCATTGGAAAAAAAAACTTGCCATGATAATCCGGGGTAACTCCTGGCAGTGCTTTGTTTATGGTCACAAGCTCAGCCATAGAGACATCTTGCTGCAAAGTTAGTGCCACAAACACATACGAGATTTGCAATAGTTATGATAAATATAAGCATCCACAACCACACTTCTAATCATGTTAGAAATGATGGCCAAAAGGCGGTTGTGGTCCTCGCACAAGAAAGCGATACTAAACTAATAGGACCCTGGGGATTCCTTATGTGAGCATGAATCTTGGGGAATTTTGAAAGAGAAGCTTTCATGCTCAAAGTGCCGTTCTCATCCTCCAGAGTTGATGTCTCAAGCTTATCCATAACCCAAAGGTTCTCCTTCTCAAGAGATGCATCGTGCAAGAACGAGGTTGTTTCTTGACAACTGTCAAGAACAACATATTGAGGGCCAGAGAGATAAGGTTTTGGCTCGATTGGAGGTCATGATGGTGGTTTTATGGAATGTAATTCAAAGATCTCAACCGACTCTTCTTTTTCTTGGATAAAATCCAGAGCGTCTTGTTTAGAAGATGATTTGAGCAGCTAAAATGGAAGAACAACCATTATGTCCTCCACGATATCTTCTTCAGGAAGGGTATCAGTCAAGGCTTTTCTTGACTGCGAGAATGGAACAAAGAAATTGACCCTCCTAAAGAGAATTTGAGGCTACCTAATCGAGGAGTATTGATGAGAAGTTTCTCGATTGGATGTCTTATTAGAACATCAAAATCTTGGATTTCAAAAACATGAATAATCCAAGATTGCCTCCTTGCCATCATGAATGACAGGCACGTCTTGTACAATACCTAATTCTTCAATAAGACTCCCGTTAGGGTGCTCGAAGAATTTGTTTGTCGGTGTAATTGCCTTGTCACTCAGAATAGTGAATACAAAGGATTTTGAGACAATATTGGCACAGACTGATGGACTGTAAAGGATACCAACATTATTCCCTTCTAAGTGATAGGGAATGGTTCGAGGAGCGATATTTATTAGAATTACTTCGGAAGAAAGCTCTGCCTCCTTTAGCCATTCGTCACTCATGATTGATGTCAGCTCCCGAACTGTTTCCTTTAGATATCCATATTCTATTGGATCGAGAGTTGGCTAGAGAATAGGTGGCCGTAATATTCGAGAAGATCGTCCCTGAATTTGGGAGCACATCCCGGATCATGAATTTCTTCAATATCTGGAGATAGTTCCCGGGAGGATTCCTCAGTTAGATCTGATGATGTTGACGGTTCAGGTTCCTCCGTACCTGACACAGATGCCTCTGGAGGGGGTTCAAATCACTGCCCGAAGGTATTTTTGGATATTCTATCGAGAATTTCCTTTCCTTCGACGGGGGTTTTGTGCATGAATGACCTCCAGCAGTTATGTTGAGGTAAAGTGCAGACTCCTTATCCAAACCCGTATGGAAATGTTGCAGTAATGCAAAATCGGGTATGGCAAGGTTGGGACTAGACTGTACCAGAGTAACAAATCTGGCCCAAGCTGCACCTATTGATTTCTTATTATTCTACCGAAAGCTGAGGACTTCGATCCGGAGGAAAGTAATACGACTAACAGGAAAGAATGTGAGGCACAAAATCTGTCTCGCAATTCATTCCAGCTACCACTCACACTCCCAACGGTGTAAATGTACCATTGTTTTGCTCTCTCTTGAAGAGAGAACGGAAACAATTTCCATTTAATAGTCTCCCGTGGCATGCCTTGGATCAAGAGGCACGAACACAGATGCTCAAACTCTCGCAGGTGATGATAGGAGATTTCCTGGTCTAGACTAGAGAAAGATTTCTCCCTAACCGTAATGATGAATTCGGGACGAATTTCATAGCCAGGTGTTAAATAGGCTCCGATGAAGGAGGTGGCTCGTAAAATTTGCCCCGTGGAGCAGATAGTTGAAAGATATATTGTGGCTCCATGGGCGAGAAGAGTTTTACAAGAACATTTCTCTGGGTAGCAGGGGTGAAGGTAGAAGAAAGAAAAGTAAAAAGGATATGAGGATGAACAAGGTGCAGAGATAAACAACAACCGTTCTCCGGCAACGGCTCTAGAAATGCTTGTTGGTATTTCTTAACGTCGCAGATAGAATTTGCAAGCGCACGGAAGATACCGATGTAGCACTTGACCCGAGAGTATTCCAAGGTATCGATTTCTGCAGGGAACGTGTGTGTTAACTCTTTACCAGGTTCATCTAAGGACACGAAGCAAAGATAGGCAAAGGGTAGAGAGGATTTACTAGTGGGAGACAATGTCTATGGAAAGCTTAATTTAATCCTAACGCGATACTTCGGGCACTGGCCAGCCCGCTGCTCCCAGATATGGCTCTACCGCGTACTCGGACAGGGAGGACTTCAGTGTAATTGAGGGTTGTCACCAACTCTACACCCACCTCAAACCTACTATGGGATATGAAGCAATCACTGGAAATTAACTACCTAGACACCGCGTCTATGATATTAATAACTATTCTAGTGCCGGCCAAACACTAATGCAATCATTATAAATTAATGGACTATAGTGAACAATGATCCTGCATGCTAATTAGGAACTAACCAATAATTAATTCTCACAAAGTAAATCTTAATTACTCAGAATGATATTTCTATTAAACCAGAGTAATTAACTGTCGGTGACATGGGATCAGGAGTATCATGACTAGAGGTTTGAGGCAGACACAATCGCACACGTGGCCTGGTACCCCCGAGGGACGTCGGGCCCGAGGGTGATGCGTTCGCCCTCCTCTTAGTCCCCCCGAGGGGGTCGGGCCGCACCCCCCTCGGCCCCGAGTGCCGAGGCGCCCCGACCCCTCGTGGGTTTTTGCTCCGCGTGTATGGGTTAGGTGAGCACAGTGGGGCTCACCTAACCACATTTATTGCGGTTTGGCTGAGCGTGTCACGCCGCATGTAACGCAGTGCAGTGCACTCGTTTATCGACCGGTCAGATCGCGGGTTAGGTGGCGACAGGCGATCTGACGCACGCCTCGCCCCATCCCGTCAGGACGAGGGCTTCTAGGCGCTCGTCCCCAGCTGGAGCTAGCGTGTTACCTCCCAGAGATGGCACGTTAGTCCTGGTCAGATATATGCCAGGCTTCATCCTAAACCATTACAGGCAAGATGTTGTGTGAAGAAGGGCGAGCATGTAGATTGCTAAGCTGACACGTGGTGGACAAGAATGACCGACGTGACTGGTCTGATACCGGTCATGTCGTCAGCAGACAGCCACGATTCCACGTCGCACCTGCTCCCGGCGAAAGTGGAGGTAGTTGTGGGCCGTCTCATCAGAAGGTGACTCGGACGGCAACTATACAAACCTCCGTCCATTTATGAAAAGGGGGGGGGGTAAGTCCCCACAAAAAAGAGAGAAATTGTGCATGTGGTATCCCCTTAAGATATAAAAGGAGGACCTTGCCCACTGAGAGGGGGGACTGGACTTTTCCAGATTAGAAACCCAGAACAAGGGAGAGGCTGGCTGATACTTTGTAGCTCCTTCATACACAGATCTCCCAAAACACAGGAGTAGGGTATTACGCTTCTCAGCGGCCCGAACCTGTATACATCGCCCGTGTCTTGTGTGTTTCCTGTCTCGCGAGCCTTCCACATACAGAGAGCTTAGAATCTCTCCCTGAGTCCCCGGCCGAACCGGCAAAGGGGGGCCTGCGCGGTCTCCCGGTGAGGAGCCCCACGCTCCGTCATCTGGCGCGCCAGGTAGGGGGCTCTGCGAGGGATTTTCTGAGCTCTCGCACTCTTTCGTGTGCGCCAAGTTTTTCCTGTTCAGCCCAATGGCCGAGCCAGCAAAGGCGCACGACCTCTCCCCGAGTATGAGCGGTGACGACGGGGAGCCAAACCCACGCCGTCGAGCTCGTACTCCACCGCCCCCTCCACGCCAAAGTCCTAGGCGGGAGAAGGCGCTCGAGAGGGCCGAAGGATCCGCGACTTCGACACCCACAGGAGGTGGAGAAGGGCGGCGAGATGGGGAGCGTCGCCTCCTCGTCTACGGCGACGGCAGCACGCCCTAGGGCGCGCTCCAAGCTGCGGGCGCGCTCCTACATCACCCGCCCGTCGCCCATGACCCGGAGTCTCCAGCCCAACGTTGGCTGGACGATGTGGCCAAATTGGTCATGACTGCACGGCAGCGCCTAGATGCTGGTGGGCGGTCCTCCGCCACCAAGGCCTCTGGTGCTGCTACCACCGGCTCCGCATCGTCAAGACGGAGGGCGCGGCGAGCGGCAGCCGCTGTTCGCCATTCGGCCGCCACTCCTTCGTCAACGCCTCCGACCCGGGAAGATCTGCGTGGGGAACCGGATGCTCGCATCAGTATCGAGCGCCGGCGTAATGGCCGACGTGCTCCCCACGCAACGGAGGGCGCCTCCTCGTCCGGAGTGTCACCTCACCACGGACGCGGGGATCAGCCCTCCGTGCCCCCGGTTGGTGGTGTCGGCTGTAGAGCCTTTGTGACGAGCCTTCGGAATGTCCGTTGGCCCCCAAGGTTCCGGCCCACCATCGCCGAAAAATATGACGGGAGCGTCAACCCCGCCGAGTTTCTCCAGGTCTACACGACCGGGATCGAGGCCGCCGGGGGTGACGACAGGGTCATGGCGAATTTCTTTCCCATGGCCCTGAAAGGACAAGCGCGGGGTTGGCTAATGAACTTGCCACCCGCGTCTGTTCACTCTTGGGAGGATTTGTGCCAACAGTTCACCATGAACTTCCAAGGCACATATCCGCGTCCAGGTGAGGAAGCGGACTTGCACGCAGTACAGCGAAGGGATGATGAGTCACTTCGCTCGTACATTCAGCGGTTCTGTCAAGTCCGCAACACCATACCATGCATCCCTGCGCACGTGGTGATTTACGCGTTCAGGGGGGGTGTGCGGCACAACCGCATGCTTGAAAAGATCGCCTCCAAGGAGCCCCAGACTACCGCGGAGCTTTTTCAGCTCGCGGACCGAGTGGCTCGTAAGGAGGAGGCATGGACCTGGAACCCCTCCGGTTCCGGTGTGGCAGCTTCGGCCGCCCCCGGATCCGCCGCTCAGATAGGGCGGCGTGACAGGAGGAGGAAGAAGAGGTCAGCCCATACCGACGACGAGGGTCATGTCCTCGCCGTCGAGGGCGCTTCGCGGGCCACCCGAAAGGGGAGGCCTGCGGGAGGCAAAAAGAACGAGGCCGGCGCTCCCAACAGGGAGCGCCCAACCGGCAAGTGGTGCACCGTCCACAACACTTCCCTTCACGACCTCGCGGACTGCCGTGCAGTCAAAAGTTTGGCTGAGCGGACGAGGAAGTGGGAGGAGGAGAGGAGGCAGGAGCGCCGAGAGGGCAAATCCCCGGCGGTTCCTTCCGGTAATCGGCGAAGTGAGGCCAAGCAGAAGGCCCCCGCCGAGGACATCGATGACGGCGATGATGACCTAGGTTTCCAAGAGCCTGGGGCCACCATTGCCACTGTCGATGGGGGAGCGTGTGCTCACGTTTCTCGCCGGAGCTTCAAGGCCATGAAGCGAGAGCTTCTGGCCGCGGCCCCTACTCATGAGGCGACGTGTCGGGCGCGGTGGTCGGAGGTTGCCCTCACCCTAGAAGCTTGCCCGCAGGTACACCGACCACCCACCGTGCGTTGCCCGGGGAGGGCAGATTGCGATGGTGGTTTCTCCCACCGTTTGCAACGTGAAGTTGGGGCGTGTCCTCATTGATGGGGGAGCAGCCCTCAACATCCTTTCCCCTGCGGCCTTTGACGCCATCAAGGCCCCGGGGATGGTGCTCCGGCCGTCCCAGCCAATTATCGGTGTGACGCCGGGGCACACGTGGCCGTTAGGTCACATCGACCTACCGGTCACCTTCGGTGGATCCGCCAACTTCCGCACGGAGCGGGTGAACTTCGATGTGGCGGACCTCAGTCTGCCCTACAACGCGGTCCTGGGGAGGCCCGCGTTGGTGAAGTTCATGGCGGCGGTCCACTACGCCTACCTACAGATGAAGATGCCGGGCCACGGTGGCCCCATCTCTGTCCATGGCGACCTCAAAGTCGCGCTCGCTTGTCTGGAGCAGCGCGCGGACCACCTCGCCGCTGCATCCAAGCCCGAGGGTGGCGACGAGAGGCTTGGCGCTTCCGCCCTCGCCACCCCGAGGCAACGGATGATCACAGGCGACGAGGTCCCGGTCAAGGAGGTTGCCCTGGGCGACGGCCCGTCCAAGACCACACGGATCGGTGGTCTTCTGGACGGCAAATAGGAAGACGCGCTCGTCTCCTTCCTGCGGGCAAACGCTGACGTCTTCGCATGGAGACCGGCGGATATGCCCGGGGTCCCCAGGGAGGTGATTGAGCACCGTCTCGCCGTGCGGCCGGGCGCAAGGCCGGTCTGGCAGAAAGTGCGGCGGCAGGCCCCGGAACGTCAAGCCTTCATCCGCGAGGAGGTGGCACGACTTCTGGAAGCCGGATTCATCCGTGAGGTCATCCATCCGGAGTGGCTGGCGAACCCGGTGGTCGTTCCCAAGGCGAACGGCAAGCTTCGGATGTGCATCGACTACACCGACCTTAACAAGGCATGTCCTAAGGATCCTTACCCCCTTCCTCGCATAGATCAGATTGTCGACTCCACTGCGGGGTGCGACCTTTTGTGTTTTCTAGATGCATACTCTGGTTACCATCAGATTCGCATGGCTAGGGAGGATGAGGAAAAAACTGCGTTCATTACCCCCATAGGAACCTATTGTTATACGACAATGCCCTTTGGGTTAAAGAATGCAGGTCCTACTTTTCAACGTACTACTCGAATTTCTTTGGGTAACCAATTAGGACGTAATGTTGAGGCTTATGTCGATGACTTGGTTGTAAAGACGCGCAACCAGGAAATGTTACTCTCAGATCTAGCGGAAACTTTTGAGAGTCTCCGCTCCGCCCGCATAAAACTAAACCCCGATAAGTGTGTGTTCGGTGTACCTGCGGGCAAGCTTCTAGGGTTCTTGGTCTCTGCCCGAGGCATTGAGGCCAACCCTGAGAAGATACGGGCTATAGAGCGGATGCGCCCCCCAGCAAACTTAGGGATGTGCAATGCGTCACCGGTTGCATGGCCGCCCTAAGTCGGTTCATATCGAGGCTGGGAGAGAAGGCGTTACCCTTATTTAAGCTTCTCAAACGCTCCGGACCGTTTACCTGGACGGAGGAAGCCGAAAATGCCCTCACCCAGTTGAAGGCGTATCTAAGCTCTCCCCCAGTTCTGGTCGCCCCGGAGCCAGACGAGCCCTTGTTACTCTACTTAGCGGCGACCCCGCAAGTAGTTAGTGCGGCATTGGTTGTGGAGCGCGATGAGAACAATTCTCATTTCACGCTTCCCCACCCTGTGCCGACTTGGCCCGGGAGAGAGCAGGGAGGAGAGGCTCCCGAGCCGAACGGTGGCCCAAGGCCCCCGACGACCGGAGTTGGCCCTCTGCCCGCTTGTCAGACGGTGCTAGGAGCCCCCGACCCCCAGGAAGGCCCTGAGGCCACTGTGGGAAGGCCGCACCTATCGCCCTTCGACCCCGAGGCTAACCCTGTGCTGACCCGACCCGGGAAAGAGCAGGGAGAAGAGGTCCCCGAGCCGAACGGAGGCCTAAGGCCCCTGACGACCGGAGTTGGCCCTTTGCCCGCTTTTCCGACGACGCCAGGAGCCCCCGACCCCCAGGACGGCCCCGAAGCCACTGTGGGAAGGCCGCCCCTGTTATCCTCCGACCCCGAGGTCATCAGCACAGAAGATAAGTGCGCCTCGCGAGGCTGCTTGGACGAAGAGTGCCCCAGGGATGCGGCCCCTAGCGAAGAGGATCGGCCCCACCGAAAGGTGCAGCGGCCCGTCTACTTTGTTAGTGAGGCCCTCCGGGACGCCAAAACCCGATACCCTCAGGCCCAGAAGATGCTTTACGCTATTCTGATGGCCTCGAGGAAACTGCGCTATTATTTCCAGGCGCATCGGGTCACAGTAGTTACGTCTTACCCCCTCGGTCAAATCTTGCATAATCGAGAGGGTACAGGACGGGTGGTGAAATGGGCAATCGAACTTTCTGAGTTCGATTTGCACTTTGAACCACGCCACGCTATCAAGAGCCAGGCCCTCGCCGATTTTGTGGCAGAGTGGACCCCGGCTCCCGAGCCCGTCTCGATCCCCGAGGCCAGCACGGACCCCTCGCAGCTGCCTCACACCGCCCACTGGGTGATGCAGTTCGACGGCTCCCTGTCTCTTCAGGGCGCCGATGCGGGGGTCACGTTGACCTCTCCGAGCGGAGACGTCCTCCGATACTTGGTCCGCCTCGACTTTCGAGCGACCAATAATATGGCAGAATACGAGGGACTCCTTGCCGGACTAAGAGTGGCGGCTGGACTGGGGATCCGCCGCCTCCTGGTGTTAGGCGACTCCCAGCTGGTCGTTAACCAAGTCTGTAAGGAGTACCGGTGCTCTGACCCGCAGATGGACGCCTACGTGCGCCAAGTACGGCGTATGGAGCGCCATTTTGACGGGATTGAGCTTCGGCATGTGCCCAGACGGGATAACATGATTGCCGACGAACTCTCACGGCTCGCGTCCTCGCGAGCCCAGACCCCACCGGGCGCCTTTGAAGAAAGGCTTGCCCAGCCGTCGGCGCGACCCGACCCCTTAGGGGAGACGGATGCGCCTGACCGGCCCCCGAGGCCTGTCGGAGTCCAGGCCTCGGGACCCGAGGGGAGTGCTCCCAACTCCCTTAGATTGATTGCTTGGATCGCCGAGATCCAAGCATACCTCACAGATAAGACTCTACCCGAGGACCGCGAAGGGAGTGAACGCGTCCATCGCATCTCCAAACGCTACGTGCTGGTAGAAGGGACCCTCTATCGGCGCGCGGCTAATGGAATCCTCCTGAAGTGCATTCCTCGGGAACAAGGCGTTGTGCTTCTTGCCGATATCCATGAAGGCGAATGCGGAGCCCACTCCGCCTCGCGCACCTTGGTTGGTAAAGCTTTTCGCCAGGGTTTCTATTGGCCGACAGCTCTTAATGATGCGGTCGACCTGGTCCGGCGATGTAGAGCGTGTCAATTCCACGCCAAGCAAATCCATCAGCCGGCCCAGGCCCTGCAGACCATACTACTTTCGTGGCCATTTGCTGTCTGGGGACTCGATATCCTGGGACCGTTTAGGCGGGCCCCGGGCGGGTTTGAGTATCTGTATGTCGCGATCGACAGGTTCACTAAGTGGCCCGAGGCTTATCCGGTCGTCAAGATCGATAAGCACTCCGCACTTAAATTCATTAAGGGCATCACGGCCCGGTTTGGAGTGCCTAACCGTATTATTACGGATAATGGCACCCAATTCACTAGTGAACTCTTCGGCGACTACTGCGAAGACATGGGCATCAAGCTCTGCTTCGCCTCACCTGCCCACCCCAGAAGCAATGGCCAAGTGGAGCGCGCCAATGCGGAAATCCTCAAAGGCCTTAAAACCAAGACCTTCAACATACTCAAGAAGCACGGCGATTCATGGATCGAGGAGTTGCCAGCGGTGCTCTGGGCAAACCGAACTACACCAAGCCGAGCAACCAGGGAAACGCCTTTCTTCCTCGTCTACGGCGCGGAAGCGGTTCTCCCATCCGAGCTCACCCTGAGGTCTCCTCGGGCTACCATGTATTGCGAGGCTGATCAAAATCAGCTTCGCAGAGATGACCTCGACTACTTGGAAGAGCGAAGGCGGCGCGCGGCCCTCCGAGCCGCGCGCTACCAGCAGAGCCTGCGGCGCTACCATCAGCGCCACGTCCGGGCCCGATCACTCTGCGTCGACGACCTCGTCCTACGCCGCGTCCAAATGCGTGCTGGATTGAGCAAGCTTTCACCAATGTGGGAGGGTCCGTATCGAGTGGTCGGCGTCCCCCGGCCGGGCTCCATACGGCTGGCCACGGGCGACGGCACTGAGCTGCCTAACCCGTGGAACATCGAACACCTTCGTCGCTTCTACCCCTGAGGGGGGGGGTCGGGTGTCAGGTTTCGGGCTCGGGCCAACCCCGCACCCCCCTCGGGCGTGCAGGGTTGGCCGGGGGCTACAACATATGCATATTCTTATTTCTCTTATATCTGAATTTCTATAAAAGCAGTTTCAATTTCCTAAAGGCTGTATCTGTGCTGTTTTTTCCTTTTGAAGAATCTTGACTTGAAATAGGTCACTCGTGCTCAATCCTGCCCTCGGGGGCTCGGGTCGGCTAAAATCGCCAAACGGGGCCCAGAACCGAGCCGTGCCCCGAGGCGTGGTGAACTCCGGGGGGGAATCGGCAAAAACCCACAATCGGGTCACCCATAACCCTCGGTCACCACGTTCCCGGCCTGGCCAGTCTCGACATGTGGATCTCCCCAGGCACTAGCCCCGACCCGCGCCTTTTGAGGACCAGAACCTGGGCACAAGCCCTTATTCAAGCTAAGACACAAAAGGACCACGACACAGATCATCCTCATCTCATACTCACAGCAAGATGAAATTAACACAAAAATTTCTTCATTTTTGATTACAGATTAAGTTGATCTATACAAAAAAGAGGCCCGAAGGCCTTAGAAGAAAGAAAAGAAGAAAAAACTGAAGAATGGCGGGGGTCTGGGGGCTCAATCCGATGCGCCCGGATCGCCGGCCTCGACGTCACTGTCGTCTGCACCACCGGCATTGCCCTCCTCGTCGGAGTTGGGGGCGAACGCAAGCCGAGGGGCCGAGCCCTCGAAGCTGTCGACGATATGGTCGGCGGCATCCTGGACCTGCGCGCGCGCGCGGTCCTCGGTCCCAGGAGGGAACTCATCCAGCGCCATCCATGGAGAGAAATTGGGGTCTCTGGCCTGGTAACTCGCCAGGACGAGCTCCACCGCTCCTTGGGCGAGGTCCCTCGAGGATGACTTAATTGTCTTCTCGAGCTCCTCGGGGAGCCGTTGGAGAGCCCCGGCCATCTTCGAGAGGCGCTGGGCGAGGCCTCCCTGGTTGGCGGCGTACTTTACGGTCCGCCCTCTCCAGAGGCCCACTTGCCGACCGGCGCAATCTAGGCGGGAGACGGCGTCCCAAAGCATGCCGGGCCCTACCTCGCCTGCCAAGCGGAGGGCTTCGACCTCCCCGGCGGACGAGTCCAGCGCGCCCTGCAGATCGGCGATGGTGCGTTCGGCAGCTGCGAGGCGGGCGGCTAAGTCGCTTTCGCCCGTGGCCGCCCCGCCGCTGCGCGCCCTCGCGTCCAGCTCCTTCGCCCGCGCCTCGAGCTCAGCGGCCCGTTGGTTCAGTACGGCCCTCTCGGTGCGGGCACCTTCCAGATTGCGGCGCGCCTGCTCCTCCTGCGCTGCCTCGCGGAGGGACAGGTTGACCGCCAGCTGTTGCGCCGCGGCCTCGGCCCCCTCGAGAGCTCGCTCCCGTTCGGTGAGCGCGTCCTCGCGGAGGCGGAGCGTGAACTCTTCTTCAGCGCAGGTAGCCTCGTGCGCCGCCAGCGTTGCTTCCCGGATGGTGACGGCGGCCTCGCGGTCCGCCAGATCCCTCTCCACGACGCAGGCGCGCTCTTCCAGCGCCATGGCGCGCGCCTCAAGGGCCTCTTCGCGCCGCCGGGACGCCGCTTCGGTCTCCACCGCCCGCTGTTCTCGGGCAGCGGCAGCGTCAAGCACCCCCTGGGCGGCGTCGAGCTTCTTCCCTAGCTCCGCCTCCCAGCTCCCGTATTGAAGGCGGAGGGTGTCCTGCGCCTCGTTCATCACGGTGGTGGCAATGAGGGCAGCCCCCCGCTCCTCCTCCACTTCCTTGGCGATCTCCGCCAGCACCTTCTTACGAGTTTCAAGCTCCGAGACGTGCCGGCGGTGAGCCTTACGGCCCACCTCCACCATGGCCTCCACCGAGCGTCGCCCTCTTCGACACGCGCCCACGCGGCGTCGAGCTCCGCCCGCTCTGCCTGCAGGACCTCCACCTGGGCACTTAACCCATCCAACACCGTGGTGTTTGCGGCGGCCAAGGCCTGCAGAAGGGGCTCTGCGTTCAGTAGGGCGATAGAAGGCGTGGGGAAGAGCCGCCTTGGAGAGGATGCCACGCGGCTCGGGCCGCCGATGGAAGTGCCGGACTCGGGGATGTCCCCCGGACCCGGTTGGTCCTGAGCGTCGCCCGAGGGAGTAGGCCCAAGCGACGCGCCCGCGGCCTCGTCGCCAGCTGCCCCGGAAGTTGTCGCCTGAGTGTCGCCTGAGGGAGTGGGCCCAAGCGACGCGCCCGCGGCCTCGTCGCGAGCTGCCTCGGAAGTCGCCATCGTCTCGTCCTGGCGAAATCCGGCCTCCTCCCGAGCGGCTTCCCCGGCCTGGCGGGCCCGGGCGGCCTCCTCCCAAGCGGCTTCCCCGGCCTGGCGGGCCCGGGCGGCCTCCTCCCGAGCGGTTTCCTCGGCCTGGTGAGCCCGGGCGGCCTCCTCGGCTTCCCGTAGGAGATCCGCGGCCTCTCGCCGGTCAGATTCCCGCCTGAGGGCCTCTGCGGCCGCCGGATCCTCGGCCTCAGACTGGCCGGACTTGGAATGGCGGGAGGGACGCGACGGGATCTCGCTGAAACGAAAGAAAAAACCAGAAGACGAACAAGATGGGTGAGTGAAAACTCGCGTTGAGAGAATGAATACAGCCACGATGGGAGAGAGACGAACCTGCGAGGGGGTCGGTTAAACGACCACTTTGGAGGGGAAATGAGGTTTCCCCGAGATGGTTCTGTCTCCCCCATCTTACGGGGCCGCTTCTTCTTGCGCTCCCCCTCGGGCTGCGATGTTGGCGCAGCCCCCTCCGGGCGCCTGTTACTGGCACGCGCCGCCGCGCCCCCTCGGGGAGGAGATGGGGGAGGTGTTCCTCCCTGCTTCCTCTTCCCCCGGGCGTCGGCAGGGCGGCTGCTCCCCGGGCCCCTGTCGCGGGACCCAGAAGCACGACCCCCTCTCGGGGTAGATTGTTCCCCCCTGCGGCTCCCGCCTGCGCCGTCGTGGCCCTTTGGAGCTCGCTCCTCTGAGGCCCCGACCGCCATCATAATGGTCAGGATGGAGGCGCGGTCTGGATCGCTGCAGAGGGGGAGGATTCCTTGGGGAATGAGGGCCGCCTCTACGGAGTTGAGATTCAGCACCCGTTGGACCAATATCTTGAAGTCCTCAGGAGCCCAGTCCCATCTCACTCCCTGGTGGGTCCTCGTGAAGTCTTCGGACCCGGTGTACTCCCAGGCGCCCCGAGCGCGTCGCTGGAGCGGCGCAATCCGACGACGGAGGTAGTCGCCGTACACCATGGCCCCTGTGAGCCCCTGGGATCGCAGGCCCGCCAGGCGGTCGAGGACGGCGTCATAGCCATCCCCCAGATCTACCGGCGCCCGCCAGCTGGAGGCCTGCACCGGGGGCTGGCTCGGAAGTCGGAGGCGCGCTTCGTCGGCGAGGGGAGTGTAGAACCAGTCACTCTTCCAGTCGTCCCACTTCTTGCGGAGGGCGCAGGGGATGTAGCGGTTCAGCACCGGCCCCCGTGGCTGGAAGTAGCAGCCACCGACTACCGATGGCGGCGACACCGACTGCACGGTGAAGAACCACCGGAACAGCCGAAGAGATGGGCGCACCCCAATGAACATCTCGCACAGATGCGCGAAGATGGCCAATGTCATCACCGCGTTGGGGGTGAGGTGCGCCATCTGGAGATCGTAGAACTCCAGAACATCCATGAAGAAAGAAGAAAATGGTGGAACCAGCCTTGCCATTGCAAAGGGGAGAAAGAAGACGGACCGCCCCGGGTAGTCTGGCGCCGGGCGTCCCTCGCCCAGCGTGACTATCTCCTGGCCGGTGGCAGATTCCGGCATGAAGCGGCGCGACAGCCTAGCCTGCCTCTCGCTCACGATCCGGGAAGGCGGCAGCACGCTACCATCGAGCAGAGCGGAACCCCGTGCCATGGCGCCGGAGGAAGAGAAGATTAAGAGCGAGCGCGTGTGGCGAAGGTAGGGCACAGGAAAGAAGGAGTTAGGGCGCAAGCGGCGAAGACAAGGGGAATAATGGCGAAAGGAAGGAAACAGATCCCTTCCTCAGTGCCTTTATACTCTTGCCAACGCTGTGCCCGGCTCCTCGCTTCTCGCGCCCACTATTTCGCCCCCTCGTTTCTCGCGCCCACGCTTCCACTAATCCCATTCGCCCGCTTGCGGCGCATGAGGTGGGTATGCGGTTGTGGCAGTCGAGATAGATCATATCGTGCGCGCATTAATTACGCTCGCCGACCGAAGCGACGTTACCATATCTTTAGACGAAACGAATCGCCATGTCCAGATTCGTGTGCTACTCAAGTAATGTGGCAGTCTTGAAGAGACCGCTCATTGTTGACAGCAGAGTTACCATTGCCGATGTGCGTGGTTTGTGACCGTTGGTTTTCTGCCCAATTGTGGAGACCGGTCCCACCTGTCACCAGGTCTTAGGAGTGGCGTCACGCCCGACCGTTTCCCTTAAAGAGGGCGATCGCCCTGGCATAACGCCGGGGGCTACTGTCGGTGACATGGGATCAGGAGTATCATGACTAGAGGTTTGAGGCAGACACAATCGCACACGTGGCCTGGTACCCCCGAGGGACGTCGGGCCCGAGGGTGATGCGTTCGCCCTCCTCTTAGTCCCCCCGAGGGGGTCGGGCCGCACCCCCCTCGGCCCCGAGGGCCGAGGCGCCCCGACCCCTCGTGGGTTTTTGCTCCGCGTGTATGGGTTAGGTGAGCACAGTGGGGCTCACCTAACCACATTTATTGCGGTTTGGCTGAGCGTGTCACGCCGCATGTAACGCAGTGCAGTGCACTTGTTTATCCGGTCTGTGACCAGTCACAGACCGGTCAGATCGCGGGTTAGGTGGCGACAGGCGATCTGACGCACGCCTCGCCCCATCCCGTCAGGACGAGGGCTTCTAGGCGCTCGTCCCCAGCTGGAGCTAGCGTGTTACCTCCCAGAGATGGCACGTTAGTCCTAGTCAGATATATGCCAGGCTTCATCCTAAACCATTACAGGCAAGATGTTGTGTGAAGAAGGGCGAGCATGTAGATTGCTAAGCTGACACGTGGTGGACAAGAATGACCGACGTGACTGGTCTGATACCGGTCATGTCGTCAGCAGACAGCCACGATTCCACGTTGCACCTGCTCCCGGCGAAAGTGGAGGTAGTTGTGGGCCGTCTCATCAGAAGGTGACTCGGACGGCAACTATACAAATCTCCGTCCATTTATGAAAGGGGGGGTAAGTCCCCACAAAAAAGAGAGAAATGGTGCATGTGGTATCCCCTTAAGATATAAAAGGAGGACCTTGCCCACTGAGAGGGGGGACTGGACTTTTCCAGATTAGAAACCCATAACAAGGGAGAGGTTGGCTGATACTTTGTAGCTCCTTCATACACAGATCTCCCAAAACACAGGAGTAGGGTATTACGCTTCTCAGCGGCCCGAACCTGTATACATCGCCCGTGTCTTGTGTGTTTCCTGTCTCGCGAGCCTTCCACATACAGAGAGCTTAGAATCTCTCCCTGAGTCCCCGGCCAAACCGGCAAAGGGGGGCCTGCGCGGTCTCCCGGTGAGGAGCCCCACGCTCCGTCATTAACGAAGTACAAAAATAAGGAAAGGATTACCGATAACTCCGGAATTCCTCCGACTTCTATTTTACTCTCTCCCTAATTCTAAGTATATACCATATAACATATAAAGATCCTAAAGTATACTTAGGGCCTATTGTAGTTCAGCTCTACATCTTGTTGTGTGTTAAAATGAACGATGAGAGGAGTATTTATAGGTGGAGGTGCCTTGGGAGGATAGAGTTTCTTCCAAGCATCCAATGAGCATCTTCATCCTCCTAGTGCCAAGTGTCCAGCTTATGACTATTTTCACCGGTGAAAACGGCCATAACCGTCAACGGGGAGCGATTTGCTACCAAACGCAACCTGGGTCGAGGCAGCGGCCTCTGTCATGGTTCGGCCGAACTCCGGCTCAGTTGGCCCCGGTTTTCAGCCTGGACATTTATTTTGGACCCCTTATTCTATTGGTATGGATGTTTGGCCCATTTAGAGGTGTTTAATTTGGTTTTGGGTCTAAAACTCCATAAGTTCGGATACGAGTTTGATTCTCCTCTTCCTTCATGTATATTTCTTCTCAACTTAGGTAGTTTGTCACTTGTATATGAATATACACCAATACTCATGAAAATTGTTAGAAATAAACATTACCACTATGTTGTATGTTTTATATTTATAGTCTTATGTAGGTATTGACAGCGTTAATTTGGTACTTAACGGCCATCAAAATAATCACCTATATAAATTTACTAACTAAAAGGGGCATCTATATAAGATAGCCATAGCTCGCGAGACAACTCATTCATCATAACGTTATATCAAGTGATCCACCACCACTTAGAACAAAGCTTTATTATTTTCCTCTCAGTACTCATGCATGCTTTCTGTCGTTCCATCAATTAATATAGCCATATAATTATCACTCAAGCATAGGATTGCGAGGCATCAGTAATGCCTGAAATTGGGCGCTGTTGAGATAGTGTCTTCTACTGAAATTGGGCGCCTGTGAGATAGTGTCTGCTAGGAACATTTTCGTGCAGATTCATCCAATTACATCTAAAATATGTTATGTGGCTTCATTGTAGGCCAAGGATGCATGTAGCAAACTGAGAATGAAGCCAGAACCAAGCTTAGAGATTTTGGCTAAGTGGCTAACAGCAAGGCCATCTTTTATGCTAGGCATCCTTTGGAAGCAAACTAAGGGCTCATTCGAAATGTAGGGTTGAAAAAAATATAAAACATAGGATTTGAAAATACAAGAATTTCGGACATCTTTGAAATGCAAGATTGAGAAAACATAGGAATAAGAAAAACATAAGAATATAATGTTATGATTATTGAATTCTTATGGGATTATAAAACACAGAAAAGTCTCTAAACTATCGTTTGATTAGCACATAGAAAAAACGCAGGAATTTTAGACACATGAAAAGGAAAACATGGGGTGAGGCCTCATACTTATTTTCCTCCAAAATTGCTGTAGCATAGGAATTTCAAAGGAATTGGTAGAAAACAATTATTTGTTTTAAAGGACTCTATAGGATTATTTCTCATAGGATAAAATCCTCTAAAATTCATGTGGTTTTTCCTTTGAAACAAAGGGGGCCTTCATAGGAATGGATGTCTAGATGAACCATGGGAAAAACACGGGAAACAACGGTACGTGAAAAGTTTATTAGAGAGTTAACTATAGTCTTATCCCTAAAAAAGCATTAAATAATAAAAAGGAGAAGCCTGATGATGCTTAAGCCTTGCGTACGTTAGTGTGGCATCAGGGCTTCATTTGCCTCGATCCTCCGCAATGAGAAAGAAAACAAAGAGGTCAGACTGGACATTTTTCCCCTGCAGTTTTCCTACAAAATTAGCACCATAAGAAAGTTTCCACCATTTTTCCAAAGGGATAATCCTCCATTCCGAATGGACAAACAGTACCATTTCCTATTGGAATTAGAATCCTCTGTTTTTCTTCCATGAATCCCCGATCCAAACAAGCCCTAAACATCATGATGTATAAAAGCTAAGGGCCCCTTTAAATCATAGAAATAAAAAAACGAAGGAATAGGAAAAACATATGATTATGAGAGAAATACAAGTATAAAACAGATGATTGCAAAACACAGGAAAAAATCATAAGAATGATTGTTTGATTGAGCCGCATGAAAAACACAGGAATTTGAGGAGAGATAAAGACTCAAAGGATTCTTAACATGAGGCAAAACCTCATGTTAAATTTCCTCCAAAACTTACATGGGAAGAGACATTCCGTAAGAATTTCATAGCTAGGATTCCATAGGATTTATTCCTTTGATTCAAAGGGCTATATAAAAAAAATTCCTATAGGAATGAAACCCTTTAAAATTTCTATGAATTTCCTTTGAATCGAAGGGGGCCAAGAATGTTAACAGCTTATTAGTTTCCTGATGCATATAATTTGTCAAAAAATATTGGCGGACGATAGAAATCGCAATATCTCAATGCTATGCATGACATAATGAAAACATATTTCATTATATTGGACATAGCAACTACTAGAGCGATTTAATAATCCAGATCAAATGTGGAAAGCTCCTATTATGTTGTTCATCAGTAGAGCTTCTCCTTTTCCACTGTTACAAATGGATTTTCTTAAGCTTCCCCTCATTACAATTGCCTGCTTAGTGCTAAGTAGTTACAACATATAGGATATGCAACTTGGTATTTAACCAATAGAAATAACGTGAGATGAACACAAACACTTTATTATAAACCTTGTAACCATCATCATTTTATCTGTCTCATGGATATATACTGGGGAAAAACTCATGCGCTTATGTGTGAAGCATGATTTAATACTATTACATGGATATCCAAAATGAATGTAGGACTGTTGAATAGATGTAGTACAAATGAGCACATCAAAAGTTAGAAATTAAATTGCAGGGAAAATGAAAGCATGCACGGAAATATAGCATGGTGCATGATGTACTTTGTTTTCAACCATAAATAAACAGCTGCCATAGCTATTGATATCATATCAGCACATACATTTTTTTGATCTTTTGCGATTGAGAACAGAAACTTTGAATCAATGAACGCAAAATTTTGAAGGAAAAATTAAGTAAATGTGACGGAAGCTTTTTCTTTTTTTCTTTTTACCCAAACACAGCATGGAGAGCCTCCTACTGTAATTTTCCATTATAAAGAGAAAGTTATGTACAACAGGCAAAAAATAATTTTTGAGGGAAAAATAATTACAAGGAGAATGAAGAATGTACAACATTGGTTATGCTAAAAGTCCTAGCTATGATGTCTAAGTGGTTTTTTTTCTTTTTTTTTTTTTTGCTCTGAACACATGCACACGCAAAGCAAAATCCTCTTTGAAATGGGAAAAAGCTTTGATGTGGCAATGCCATGCCACAGGATAGCAACATACAATGTGGCACCTCTTACCACATAAATAGTGTTGTAATGAAGCTTTGCGGTGGTAATGTCAAAGAATATTGGCATGGTCAAAAGGTTCAGGTTAAAAAAAAAGTTTGACATTGTTCGTTGTTAAAAAAAATGCTTTTTTAAAAAAATTAAATAACAAAAGATTCAGCTCTAATTCACCTATGGGGCGATACAGTACATACACTGCAACCCGTGCAACTATGCAATATATTTATTCCCTATGTTTATCTCTTGGCTTTGCAGGACGGAACACGTTCTTCTGGGTTTAAGCCATGAACTGGTCTTGCCTTTTATTTTTAATCCGCATTGAATTTATCTTGTTAGAGATGACACACCAGAGCCATGGCCTAGTCCCTGTGGCCTCCACCCTGACTAGCCACTTGTCAACAGTAGGTTTTACCAAACTTGCAATACCTCACATTACATTTAAGGAATATTGGCATTATTAATACACAACAATTTAATTTTTTGTCCATCAAACATCATTTTTTTTTACCAGAGAGAGTAACCAAGTATTCAAATCGCATTAGATGCCTTCTCTTCTGCGAATTCAGAAACAGCTATCTCATCTTATAAGTTCAGATTTCAGAATGAACTCCAGGATAATTGAGCCACCAGCGAATCCTCGGCCCCTCCAAGCAACAATCGCCCAGCTTCATTCCCCCTGCTCCAGCTTTGGGGAGCAGGGGAGACAGGGCGGGACACTGGAACAGAAAATGAAATTGCATTAGTCCATGCTGAGCAAAAGATGAACAAGGAACGTCCTCTTGGTGTCCTAGAACCCCTGGCAGGGCCATGAATGCTCACATGGAAGAATCGCCCATTTTTCGCTTGCGATTGCGTGGCAGAATAACTCACGGTCTCTGAATGCACAAGGTGAAAATGGTTCCATGTGTTTCTGGTATCCCAGTAGGCCAGTATACTTCTGATCAATGCTTTGTGTGGAGATCTCTGGTTTCTATAAACCCCAGGATGATGATGGCTCTTGTGAGTTGTGACCACCAATTTGTCCAATGGTTGTCCTTGCTCCCAGCTGCACATGAAGAGCATGAGAAAGTAGTCAATTAGTTGAGAACCCAGTACTGTAGTACTACGAATAATTGAGCTCTGTGCGATACTTCCAAGTTCCAGCATGTATTTTACCAGTATTTATGGTTCAAGGGGCAATAATTATATTATTATTACTATTGAATGAAAATATCGACAACAATAGGACTGCTTATTTCAGTTGGGAATATCAAAATCAACTGGAACACTGAGCATTCACTTTACTAGCAGATAAGGTGTAAGTTGCAAATACTCCTACTAGATAGTAAAGAGAAGGACCAGTTATG
This sequence comes from Oryza sativa Japonica Group, assembly GCF_034140825.1. Lineage (NCBI taxonomy): Eukaryota > Viridiplantae > Streptophyta > Magnoliopsida > Poales > Poaceae > Oryza > Oryza sativa. The sequence goes on from NC_089041.1 coordinate 9,153,790, forward strand.
CGATCGATTTCCTCACAATAGTTTGTCCACTGATACAACATCGGGTATTCTTAAAGTAGTAAAAGTTTTGTACGGGAAGCATAATAGATGGCATCAAATTGCATGTCAGATAAATGTGATGCAGATAAGGCTTCCACAGAGGAGAATCTAATGTATGCAAAAAATGCAAATAAATAATATTCTTTTGGACCAAACTAGACTCCAAGTTATGCTGTAGTACCTAGGTTTTTGATATGCCTAAACCTATGATTTCCTTGTGTTTCAGTAATGTGATGCTATCGACCTGGAGATCTTTAAAATCATAAAAAAAAAAGTACTAGATATGTGAAATCATCCAACTCAGGAGTCAGGAAGCACAAAATTACCGCTGGCACGAATTTGAAGGACTGATTAGTTTTAATCCTCGGACAGCAGCCTGAAAGCAAATTAAAATAACTTATCATGAGTCATGATTGGAGTGACAAAGGTAAAAAGGAAAGAAGGGCTGGAGAGTCAGAATGACCTGGTGATCAAAACTTCGATGATCTTCCTGAATGATGGAAAACAGAAAAGTTACAATATAAGCCAATCAGATCTTCTAGTCTCTATAAACTAAAGCAACAATATCTTGAGATTAGCCTTGAAAAAAGAAGTCCTGAACTGATGTTTCAAAATTTGTTCACACCCTTCCTTACAAAAGTTCAAAGAATGCAAAAGCATGTCACAGTCTTACAGAATGTGAATTAAAATGTCAGGAAAGCCTCATCGGACAACATGAAGATTCAAAATTAGATCGGTTAGACTTCTACTAGTACTTCATAAATTAATTGGTCACTTAGTCATCTCTTAGCATTAGGTGTCCTTTTTGTTAAAGAATAACCTTGACACTGTAAACATTAGGGTAATAAAAAGGTAAAGATAGGAAAAATGATGAAATGGAGCACACGGCATTAAACGAATTTTACAGGAAAAAGTTCAATTCCCTAAATCAGGGAAATTCCTGAGAAATAGAGTCCAGAGTGTCCATCAGCTTTCTATGTCATATTATCTTCATCTATTTTGTGATTTTCCATATCAATATCATCTCTTTGGGTAATGCTGCTTAACCTCAGACATAAATAAACAACAAATATTCTCTTTGCTAATGACAACTTTCAGTAGCATATATAAAAAATTCAATCAATTTATCACTCCAATGTTGTCTTATATTCACATGGAAATTATTATAAGATTTTGCACTTAACATTCGTGTCCCTGCTCTTTTTTTATTCTCCACAACAAATATCTCCTAAATGTATTACAGAAGAGAATCACTACTGTAAATCCAGGTAATTTGTTGTCTTAATTTAATTCAATCATAAATAGTGTTCAAGTCGACAATGAGTACTCAAGCATAAAATTTGCTGAATAATCCAGCCAAAACTAAAGATAAATTTCCACAGTGAAAATATGAGAAATCAGACAACACAAAGTACCCATATATCATTAAGAAAAAATGTATGTTCCTATAGCTCTAATGACCCAGGAGACAGTCAGACAGTATGTCTGTACTGAGGAAGAAGCGGAACACACCACAATCAAATGTGAAGTTCATCCTGGTATGAGTTGTCACTGTAAAACTACATCTTGACATGAGCACAGCAACTTCTGCCTGCAATGCAAATTCTCAGTGGAGGTTTTGTTTCTTGAAAAAGAAATTTCTTCTTTAAATGGATGGTAGTTCACTATTAATTTTACATTCATGCTTGTAACAAAATAAGAGCAGAAAAATTTTACCTTGTAAACAAGCTTGGTGAAAAAAAATTTACCATATCATAAATTCATAATAGATGGAAGAGGATTGAACATATACGACTATTGATCTAGATGAAGGTCACAGACTGGCAGCTATGTAATCAGCATGGTCCAGAACTATAAACTGCCAGTAGGGCATTTATTAACTGGTTGTTGCTGTCATGATGACATGTGGTGTAAAGGCCAATGCACCTTGAAATAGCCAGGCAATAGATGGAACATGATTCAGCGATTTTGAACCGTATAGCGCCAACAAGAGAATAACAAAAACTCAAATTTTAACAAAATAAATCGAAGTGGCTAATGGATTTCTATCAAGTATCAACCCAATCCCATCCTAGTTTCCTAGCTGCAAGTTGCTTGCAGCTATGTTCCTCAGCCAAAGTCAAGATTGCTAGAAGCTAAAATTGAAGTAAGATCAGAAAACTATGTAAAGGCCTAAAACCAGTTGCACTTACCAGTGTACTAATATTGAAAAGTGTTCTTCTTTCAAATAAGATGTTTGAGAATAATGTACAACACATAAAACTGGGAAAGAAATTTCTATACTTACTATTTGTAACAAATATGCCATGCTAGTCAAAGAAACAGATAAGTCGTGTGCTCCCAATTTGTGATTTCAGTAGTTTGAAGACAGGATCTCAATATGATTCACCAGATTAATCAAAATGCAATGGGTTGGGGTGATCACCCAAAAAGACCGTATGGAGCACTTCTGCTGCTAGCTAAAGCAGCTTCCTCAAATATGCATTGATAGTAAAGAAGACTCAACTGCCCAGAGAATAAGTGACGTCTACTTATATCTGAGATAGTACGCAGCTATTTGCTCCTGGTGAGTGGTGACAGAACCAGAGCTTGGTTCATGCCAATTGCAGCAAAACTCTCTGCCTTCTATTTACCAAAAGTGATGCTCTCCAGTTTGATCCAGAAAGAAGATTATTAGCAAACCTGATACAGTTGTAGAACAATAGGAAGATCCCCTTTACCCATGTTACTGCAGATTATTCACAACACCTGATGAACTGAATTAGACTTTTTCAGTTACACTTGGAAAACGGCTGTAAAAGAGCACTCCAGCGATTAACTTCTCCCATAATCACAGTGAAGCAATGTCAGCAAAAACTAGCTGTATCTTACACAGTTGTTGCCCTATCAAGCATTGAATAGCCCCAGTACCTAGCCACAAAAAGGTCCTGCCACAAGGACTCAAGGACATAAGGTCCTAGGGTCCCAACTCTCAACCTTTACACATGAGCTGCACAAGACAGACAAGCAGGCAAGATCTTCAATAGTTAAGCGGTGTGCAATTTCTTTAAGCAATCAAAGGGGGTGTCCTCTATGATTCATGCATTCAATCAAATCATCAACTGCTGATCTCTCTCTCTCTCTCTCTCTCTCTCTCTCTCTCTGCTATACAACTTACCAGTCCATCCTGTTCAAATGGTAATCTAGTATTTATTTTGCACATGTAGGACGAGCAACACTCAACTAAGCACTTCTGATGCTGCAGTGTTCTACATTATCTTACCCAATGTGCTTGCTCTGTATGTCTCATGAGGGCCATTAAACCGTCAACTGTTTCATATATCTCTTTCCTCCTCTTATGCCTTGTATCTTTAGCCAAAAACTCATGAACCTCACTGCCTACCTGGATTGAGCTACTTCCAGGCACTTTCTCAATTCCCCAATTACGCATGCTTGTGCGTGCATCGATCACACCATCCCACCTTCCTTCCAAAGCACTACAATTAGAAACCAGGACTTGATAACTAGAATTAAATGGTTCTAGTTCAGTTATCTTCTTACTGACATATTCTATAAGCTCTGCATTACCATGTGCAACACAAGAACAAAGCAACGTGACCCATATGACAACACTAGGTTCAAGAGGCATGCTTTCAATAAATAAAATCGCCTCCTGTAAGTTACCTGCTCGACCAAGTAAATCCACCATGCACCCATAGTGCTCCATTCTTGGTTGAATGTTATATCGCTCAACCATTTCATTAAATATACTCCAACCTTCTTGCAACAAACCTCCATGAGCGCAAGCAGCGAGTGCAGCAATAAAAACTGTGTCATCCAGTTGAACTCCTTCTCTGCACATATTATTGTAGACCAAAAGAGCGTCTCTACAAAGACCATTAAAAGCAAAGCCAGAAATCATTGTTGTCCATGTAATGATACATCTTGTTTCCATTTTATAAAAAATTGACTCTGCCCTTCCTACATCCCCACACTTTGCAAACATGTCTATGAGAGCATTTCCTAGTGCAACAGTGAGATGGATGTTGCTTTTACCAATGAAAGAACTGATCCAGTTGCAGTATTCAACACTGCCCAATTGAGCACATGCCGAGACAACACTCACTAATGTCGCCTCATCAGGTCTGAACCGTCCTTCAAGCATCATCAGCTGAAATGTGCGCAATGCCTCATCGTATCGCGAGTTGTGATTGTATCCAGTTATCATTGCATTCCATGAAACCAGGTTCTTCACAGGCATATGATCGAACAACTCATTCACTGTATCTAGATCCCCAATCTTGGCATAAGCAGAAACCATAGCAGTCCACGAAACCACATCCTTTTGGTCCATCCGATCAAACACGGAACGTGCAGCCTCCACATCACCACTCATCGCATAACCCGAAATCATCAAATTCCAAGAAACGGCATTCCTAGAAGGCATCCTGTCAAACACAGCCCGCGCTGTCACCATGTCACCCATCCTTGCAAACCCGGCAACAACAGTGTTCCAGGAGACAACATTCCTCTCAGGCATCGCCTCGAAGAACCCCATTGCTCCCGTAGCGTCCCCACTCGACATGTACACCCCAACAATGGAGTTCCACGAGACCACATCCCTGTCAACCATTTCGTCGAACACCTGCCGAGCGGCCCCAACACCGCCACCGCCACCGCCACCGCACCTGTGGTACACATCCATGAGCGCGTTCTGGACGAAAACGTCGCTCCCGAACCCGCACCTGACGATCTGGCCATGGACGCAGCCGCACGGCCGCGGGAGCCCCAGGAGCGCGCACGCCCGGAGCAGGAAGGTGAAGGTGAACCCGTTGGGCGGGACGCCCTGGGCGCGCATGGCGGCGTAGGCGGCGAGGGCATCGGCGGGGGCGGGTGCGGGGGCGGGGCGGCGGCCGCGCGGCCTGGCCCCGGCGAGGCGCTCGACGAGGGTGTTGTGGGAGACGGTGGAGGCGGCGGGGCCGGCGGCGCGGAGCGCGGCGGCGGCGTAGCGAGGGGAGTGGGCGGAGAAGGCCGCGGCGACGAGCGCCGGGAGGAGGCGCGGGCTGGCGGCGAGGCCGGCGGCGAGGAGACGGGCGTGGGCCTGCGTGAGGTGGGCGGTGGAGCCGAGGGTTCGGAGGATTCGGAGCAGCGCTTGCTCCATCGCTTCGCTTTGCTTTGCTTTGGTTCGTCGTCTCGTGGAGACTTGAGAATTCAGATGCGGATCATCGTTTCCCCTTTCCCGCTTCCCCAATCTGACGGAGACACTATTTCATACGGAGTACTAGACAACTCGCCGATAGGAAACCTTCGATGCCATCAGAACAGGTCGTGACATTTGAAATATCACCATCAGTATTGTGGACATCCACAATAAGATTTTTGTCATGTCGTGATAAATTATCCCAATTAAAAATAATTTCTGAAATGGAATAATAGAATGTATTAAAAGCCAAAAAAGAAATCACAAACAATGAAATACGTACAAGTAGAATTCAAATGTGCCTTGGAGTATTTTTTTCCCCCTAAAATCTCCATGGTCTAAAACGTTACTCAGAGCACAAGAAATAATTATTATGTAATCAGAACAATTTTTAGAGTTTCTAGAAAGATAAAACTAACATAAACCCTGCATGTTGCTCCCCAAAATCCACCCGAATTAAATCCCATGCTTCCAAATTGACTGGGGACTTTTAACCCCCCTTTCATTCCTCTTATTTTTTTCCCTAAGTTTCCCCCCAATAATTGTGTGTATCGAAACGCCCGAAATGGCCGCGCCTTTCCTTGCTGGCATTGATGGCTGCTCGGCATGATTGCCACTGCCAATCCGCACTTTCCATCACCGGATCTCCCTCCTTTGCCTATAAAACAGAGCCCTCTCTCCCTCCCATCATTCTGTTTTGCCACCTCCCTCCTGGCTACATCGTCTCTCCACGACATCCTCCTCACTCTACCTTGTTGGAGTGCTGCCCGACGTCACCATCTCCTTCCCCGGCCACCCCTCGGCTTCGCCCAAAGCACGCCGGAACCCATTCATTATCGCCGCCTTCCTCCTCTATCTCGCAATGCAACTCTGGCCGGTTGTTTCTTCTCGCCAGAGCGTTGCCCGGCTGAACCGCCACCGCCTTCGGCTTCGCAGTGCTGAACTCCACTTCAACCTCGCTCTCCAATCGCCCGAAGGCTGCCACAGTAACATCGTCCTCATCGCCGTCTTTCACTATCAAGCTGGAGTGCCTCTAGTCGCTATTCCCGCCTCGTCGACGCGCTGCCAAACCTCATCATCACAACCTTCGGCATCGCGTCATCAAGCCATGCTCTAGCACTGCCTTGCCTACGCCGCTAGGTCGTCACTAAAGTCATCTCCTCGTCTACATCGTCCTCGTCCATTCGTTGTCAGTCATCGTCGTTGTCTCCTCACTGTGCCAGTCCTGTTCGTGAGCTCATCATCCCCTCGTCAGGCCTTCTCTCATTTTGGTGTTTCCTTATACTGTTGTTTGTCGATGGGACGTGGTCGTGCGTCGGTGTCAGCTTTCGCTCGTGCCGCAGTGATGTGCACATGTGATGACAGTGTTTCCACATGCTCATGTGAGCGCCATGTGGTTGCCCATATGTGCAGCCCATGTGGCATCTAGTGGGATCTATTTGTCGGTCATTTGTTCCGGTTGACACATAGGTTCCCCTTCCGTAGATCCGCGGACTGCTTCTATGCACTTTGTCTACTGTGGTCTAGAGATTGACATGTAAGGTCCAAATGTCAACAACTCAACTCTTCCTTTCTTCTTGGGTCGATGTCTTAGACATGTTCTACAGATCTAAAATTAATCACAATAATTCGTAAATTGTCATAACAACATTAAACTTTAGATGATCTTGGTCATATGATCTCTGAATCAACTAGTTCAATTCTCTTAACTTTTTTTATAACATAAAGAATCCATGTTTGTGCTTTCTAGGTATTGTTATTGCTTCTTGAATAGGGTTTTAGTTTTGTTTGTGTGCTTCGTGTAGTTGCTGTCATTCTGGAGGATCCCGTAGTGTGGGTTGAGTTTGTTGTTAAAGGTTCAGAAGACCCTTTTCTTAGAGCAAGGTAAGTCATGCTCTCCTTGAGCATATCGAATCCCAGTTTACAGAAGTTATTTTAATTTAAATTATTGCACTTTGTTGTATTAAATTTCGATGAATAACTGTTTAACTTAGCTAGGCCTATTATTCCTTGTTATGGCCCTATTGGTTGTTATTGCTTAACTATTTCTTGACAACCCTATGTAACAAGAACCGGTTAGTAAGAACTATATATGTGGCGCTTATTAGACCTTTTAGGTTTATGCTTAGCATGCTTAATTAGCAACACGTAGATGTTTTATTATGTGACTTTCGGGAGCTATTTCAGATCACTTATGGTAACTCTGGAACTTAGGAGGTATATCCTTCACATGACACTCTCTTCCCCTTTCAAAACTCCCAAAACCATACCTCGACCGCTATGAGGATTAATCTCGAGCTTCTGTTGTAAAATATTACTGTACTACCACATGTCTAGTGTGGGTAAGGCGTACTTTGTAGCTCAGTCTAGTATTGGGCATCGGGACACGAATAGAAGCAGACGAAGTCTGGTGTGATGGATATTGTCTTAGAGACAAAGGAAAGCTACTCAAGTAGCTAGCTCGATAACCTAGATTATATTTGTGGCAAAGGAAGATCACTCGAGTAGTCACTCCCAATATGGGTGAGCTGATGCTTTGGGACGCAATTATAACCTCTACCTGTCACAAGGTCCTTGGCTGTAGAATGGGGTTGTGTCAGTCCCCTTGTTCAGGGCTAGGATGAGTAAAGAACAATGCCACCTTTTCCGTCCATGTACCGTGGTGGTATGAGGCACGTGGTGACATGTGAGGAAGGCGTGTCTTATGGGTAAAGATATACACCTCTAATCATAGTAAAACCTATTTGAATAGTTGTACCTCGATTATGGGCATCCCTAGTAATGTACTCAAGTTAGTAGTTAAAATTTGGATAATCTAGTTAGCTAACTAAAACTTGGAATGGTTGGCCTGGTATGGCTTAGGACGATTTAGAATCTGGTACAAGGCTGCTTGGCCGGTTTAATCTGTTTTTGGCCTGTGGTTTAATGTAGGTTCGCATGGGTCGTGACCTTGATAATTAATTGGATTATAGGAACATGTTTCTAAAATTGACTTTTATTCCTAAAATGATTTGAAATGATTGTTTGTTGCAAAACTCAACCCTGTAATACTATTCATTATACCACCTTGCATTAATCATGCATCTCCCGGTGTGACTTGCTGAGTACGATGATTATATTCATTTTTGTTCAATCTTTTCCTCTTTAGTAAGTGAAACTTTGGAGAAGAAGTCCTAGGTAGAGTCTTGTCTTATACCCTAGTTGAGCGCATGTGATGATGGAAATATAGGTTTGTTTTTCTGTTGTTGTTTATTTTTGTTTGTTAGGTCTGACGGCCTTTATAATAATATAAATATTATCAACATAATAAAGATGTGTCTTTCGCATCAAATTCGTTGAGGTATACCATGATTTTTTTCTAGGACGCGGATTAATACAGTAGTGATTGGGAAATGTGATTTTCTGGTTGTGACATTTTTCGCTCTGAGTGTCCACCTCATGGCAAGTATGAGTGAAGAATCGTGGAAACTACCCCTCTAGGAATATGTGTGGCACCCACAGGCGTTACCGATGCCGATACTCAAAGGGAAGCTCACTACTACGATGGTAGTGGCCAGCCGGATTAGGAGACAGATCGGCTAGAGCGGCGGCCAATCACCTGTACCCACCACTTTCACCAGAAGATGAGTGGCTGGCTCGATGCCCGATGAAGCGGCAGCCTCCAAAGAGCGTAGCCAGGGACATGATTACTTGAAGGTGGCTCATCTTCTTCTCCCTTCCTTCTCTCCTCTCCATGGGATCCAATAGGCTAGGTGGGGTGTAGCAGTTGTAGCCTGCCACCACCGGTTGCACCCCTGCAGCGCGCCACCTCCCATGCCCGCCACCTCAAAGATCACCGGAGAAAAATATAGACACCTATGCGGTATTTTCCCAATACAATATACTAATTAACCACCGTCTTTTTATTGCAATATAGATGTACATGCGATATATATATCTTTTTTACATATCATAACTATGCTCTTGAGCACAAACAACGATATAAATATATAGCTAGCTAGCTAGCGACCACGAAGTCAGAATAACTCTTACAAACCACGAGACGCAAATTAAACACAAACAAAATATACTGCGAAACCAACAAGAACAACACACACACAAGATCGATCGAGATTATTCCGTCCAAACTAGCTAGCTATCTAATTAACGCGCGCGCGCGCACGCAGCGTGTCGTACGTTTGTTTGCTTCACACTTTGGCAAATATTCCACATCATGCGTATGATCACGCGGGAGGCTTGCGTGCGTGCCCGGTGGCCGGGCTGTTGCCTGGGTTGGTCGGCAACAAGCCGTCTCCTCCCACCCCCGCCTCACCTCCATCTCCTCCTCCTTCCCCTCCTCCTTCCTGCAGCACGCGGCCGCCGCCGCGTGCCGCCGCCGCCGCCGTTGTCACGGCCGACGGCGGCGGCGACATGGCGGCCGCGAGAGGGGAAGATCGCGCGGCGTGGCACTGGCAGCGAGCTGACAGTGACAGCAACGCCGACGACACCACCACAAGTGCAACGAGCGCCGCCGGCGCCGCTGATCTGCCGCACGACACGCTGCCCATCGATCACACAGCAACAATATTTGGATTATATGTCTAGCTTGCTAATGCTAATGGTGACCTAATTTAGTTGTTAAGATAACTCGCTAATTAAGTGAGATGAGAGATGTGTTGATCTGCACTGCAGCTGGAAATGCCAGGGCTGCCATGGTTTATATATGCAGAGGTAGATCACTGTTTGGTGCTTAAGTAATGGATCAAGTTGTACGAGCAAGCTTAGCTAAACTAAATTAACCTAAGCTTCGATTCCATTTCTTTCCTGGGAAATCTTCTACGGTTTTCTTTATAGGACGTACTCCACAAACTAAAGCAATGTAGTATTAAACGTCAAATCATACAGGTGTGCTTTTTTTTTTTACTGAAAATACCGGCTTTTCAAAATCTCAATTACACCCCAATCCGAAATCACTGATAGCTGCTAATTTATCCGGCTGAAGTCATGTAGAGTAGAAATGAACACACAAATAGGAACATGGTATTGATAGGTGTCATCACTTTTTAGTGTAAAATAATTTAGATGGACCACATCTTTTATAAGTATTATTACCTCCGTTTTTTAATTTATGATACCGTTGATTTTTTTATCAACGTTTGATCATTTGTATTATTTAATTTTTTATGTAAATATAAAAATATTTGAATCATGCTTAAAGAACATTTGATAATAAATCAAATCACAATAAAATAAATAATAATTATATATATATATATATTGAATAAGACAAATGGTCAAATGTATCTTAAAAAGTCAACGACATTTAAAATAGAGAGAGTATGTTACCTGAATGTACCAAATTAGGGTGTTTTTATGATACTTAAGAAAGTATTGAGAGGTTTCACAAATTTGCATTAGCTAGAAATTAAACGTTTGTGTGGTACCTCAGAGTAAATTTCTATAATATGGACTATGATACCTATTAGTATCTTCTTAATTAAGTACCATAATCAAGGATTACATAATTGTTCTTACGAAAGTTGGAACCACAATTACCAAACAGAGGGGTACAATCCTTTTCCTTTTCCATATTAGAGATCTGATGATAACTTCATACTGTAAAAGTTCGATGATATGCTTCTCCACGTTAATTAATTTCGCTTTTCTGGTATCAATCCTTGGAGTTCAAATTCATTCTAATAAGTGACGACACGCCACTCGGCCGGCCCACTCAAAACTGAAAAATGAAAACCATATCATTAAATCCAGATGCTTTTGCAAGCAGAAATTTAATTAAATCCTGCAAAACTTAGCTAATATATGACCGGTAGATTTGTCTTTGTTGAAAAATTATATCGGGCACTACATATGGATGATGGACGTGTGTGGTGAGCCCTGAAGATATGGTTCATTCCTTCGTGGTAGTAAATGTTCTACTTCTTATATATGTTTTGTGGGTTTTCATTTGTTTTTATAATGATATGATGCTGAATGCGCATAAATTAACTAAGCCTCAATGAGTTGCTCAGTATAATTGATCATTATGAAATAATACTATTTGAGTAGCAATGCTAATAGAGTAATGTGTAATAGCCGGACTGCTATTAACAAAGTTTCATAATTAACTAAATAACATATTTTACGTTGCTTGGTTACAGTAACATAATTTAGTACTTCTGATATACATGAGCATCATGATATATTGCTTGATTAAATTTCTTGATGTTGGTAGATGTTAGTGATATGCCCTAGAGGTAATCATAGAGATGATTGTATCACATACTATGTTTATATATTTCTCCGACATTGTTCCTCGAAATAGATAAAACATTATTGGTTAATGAATATGTGATTTTTTGATGAGACTCTTTATGTTGTTTGTTACTATTTCTAAAGGATTCCTGTTCAAATATCATACGTGGAACAAATATAATTAGATGATCAGCACATGTATTAATTGATGATCATGTCCCATGGATCATGGTATAGAGATACCAAATTAATAATGTGGACACATGTTAGTGAACATGCAACATAAGACACTGCAAGAGCCATATGTGTTGTGTCATCAGTGATCTCATTTAGTGTTGGTGTTGAATCCTTAGACCTGAGATTATCATGGTTCCCAACATGTGTAGTAGCTTACTTAGGGACTGCTAAACGCTACTCCGTAATTGGGTAGTTATAAAAGTAGTTTTCGGGTATGCTATGAATCAAAACATGTAGTGAGATATGAATAATCAAGATGGGATTTGCCCCTCCTATGGAGAGATATCTCTGGGCCCCTTGATGTTGTAGATTATGAAAGTGTATGGCCATACCAAAGGTGATTGAGGAGTCAATCACAAGTTATATAATCTATCAACAAGTTCGAGTGAATGATTGAGCTATTTGAGGATGACACATATCTAGCATTGAGCTTAATCGATATCGTGAGGCAAAGGGGTTCTTACAAGTATACAGTAGAGGTTCAGTCGATATGATCTTTATGTATGCCCGGTGGGTCAATACGTTCTGCTAGGGGCCGCTGTTGACGCGTGAACCGAAAAGGAGTTTTCGGGTTACAGCCGAGTGTACATGAACCTACAGGGTCGCATGCTTAATGGACCAGAATAAGGGGATTGGATGGAGATCCAATATGAGCTTAATTCGAATAGGGATCCGAATAGGAGTCCTACGGGCCTTGGAGGCCCAAGTGATGGATCCTATATATTCGTGAGGGGTGTGACCGGCGGAGTAATTGCATCACGTGAGAAACTCTAGCCGTCACTTCCCTCCCCGAGCAAAACTCTAGCCACGCGTGGGTGCTAGCACATCTGCGCGTGGCGTTCTGTCCCTGTACATGTGGATACTGGTAGAGGCGCCGCTGGTTTGCGGTGCTGATCGGCGTGGGAGTACAGCGAGGAGAACACACGAAGAGGAGAAGGTCGAGCCGGTGCGATCAACTACTTCCTCTACATCGACGCGCGCTACTTCGCGAGAATTCCTTCGACTTCTTAGCGCCTTTTTCCGCTGCGCAGCGCGTCGAGTGGTAACAATATATGATCTAATACTTGCATGGTTTCTGGTTTACGCGATAGAAAATTTTGATTTATACTATTGTAGCCTACGCGTATCCCAACAGTAGATACCCAGAAAAATATCTTATTCCTATGAATATCAATATGATCAATACTCTTCCTCAGGTAAATGTTTGTTTATATAGGTTCTTTTTAGCCTTTGCTTACATTATTTAGTTATCATGAAAATTAGGTTAGTTGTGGTCATTCCTAGAGCCTTTAGTTGAGAGTATCTCGAGACATCATTATTTACGTATAGTAGTATCTAACATGAAATACTTATGACCGAAGGGAGTACAAGAACAACTAGATGTGTATACATTAACAAAATATATTATGAAGATATTATTCGTAACCACATTCATATCAATAAATAATTGGATCAATTTGTGTTGCCTAAACATGCAGATACTAATCTTAAACATATCATGTATATATAAATATATATTTGATCTACTTATCGACCATACTGGTATATCTTCTTCATAGTGTTAAATAAAAAATATTGACAACCTTCGATCTCCCATCTAATTTTTTTGACAAAAAATAATAGGGGTGGTCCCTATGGATATTTATATAAAAAATACTAAAATGTCTATATAGGGTTAGAATATACAGGAATGGAGGAGAATATTAGGGTTCGCATGCATAATTGAGTGAAAATTTGATCAAATTCTCTAGACTTAACAACTAAATGTTGACTTAGGGCCATTTTGGTTTGCTACCAAAATGTACCGTACTATTTATTTTTTTTAGCTTGTATGATACTTATAATTCTTTGGATTAAAGGCTATTGGTATTGCCTATAGTAGATTTGGTATCAATTTAGAACATTCTACACTATAATATCATAATTTGGCTCCACATTGGTAGCAAACTAAATATGAGAATGCAATCTTATGCTACTAAATAAGTGCGCTTATGTTTTGCAATACTAGAATTGGTAGGGTAGTGTCAAATTTCGAGTGGAAGCATTATATCATTGAAAATCTGATGATTTCAGTAGCTTCTATATATTCCAAATTTGTCATCAGCAAGAAATTTTCCATGAATCCTCTGTTCTAGACGTTGATTGGTGATGATGTGATAGAATTCTAGGGAATTCCATGAATCCACACTACACTGTTAAGTGCAGGACCCCTAACATTAAACTCCCAAGCCAATTAACTGGACATATATCGTCTTTATTCAGCTTTCTCTTTGAATTTGGATGACCCACTTGCATAATTGGTTGTTCCACCTATGCACACAAATCAAGGATGTATCCATTATATGGAAGATGTCCCACGGAAGGTTTACAACTAAAAAATAATCAGAAATGCATCATGGAAAACTATGAGTAAATCTAAATCGTACCGCAAGTCTTTTTATGAAAAACTTTCAAATGTAACTGTAGTATAATTGAAGTGTACCTACATTGTAACTATATTGTAACTACACTGTAACTACAATCTTACTTATATAAAACTTGTATTTAACTATAGTTTGGTTAGCTAGTACCGGGATCATATGCGTGACCTATGTGAAAAAATTATTTCTAGCATTTTTTTCTCTTTATGCACAAATATGCATCAATAGGGTGGCATATGCTTTGAAGCATGTTACATATCATGTGCATATAGTTTCCCCAAATGTAATATATATAATGTGTAGTCATCCAATGAAGGGAGCAGAGGATATAACCATGCGATGATATGCATACACAGAAAGTATTAGATAAGACTAGACACTCATATATTAATATTTTGCTTTTCAGGGTGATCAATCTCCATCATTCGTACACAGACAAGATGTAATGTAAGGCCCAAGTTGATGGATCCACTTGAAACAAAGCTTTGTGACTAGCATCAATGGAAGCAAGCTAGCTTTGTGACTAGCATCAATGGTAGACTCTTTGGAGAAGTACATGGATTCTATTTGCTCAAAGTACCAAGCATGGTGGTCAAGTTGGGGCTTCCAGATTTAGCTCTGCAACGCTGCATGTAGAAAAAGGCTCTAGTTCTTGCTCATTAGAGCATCACTGCAAGTGGCACCAGAGAAACACTACTAGCCATATATATATAATCATTGTCCTGCATGCATGCATATGGCTTCATATGTGTGGTTCATCCTAAGATTTTCAGCTGCAGCTTACTGCATGGTTTAGTTGTTTCTGGAAAAGAGAGTTCAAATCATCTATCTATGGAATTGCATTTCAGTCATGCATGATCCACGTTTGGAATCCAATTTACCACTGCTGTTGGTTTAGAAATCGGTCGAAGAATTTTTTTTTTCGCCTTTCTTATTTATACGTAATAATACATCACTTTTGACAATATAATAGGCCGATGTGCCATTGGTTTCTTTCATATAAGACTAAGGCTGAGTTTTAAAGTAAAGTTTGTCTTTGATTTTTAGTGGCAGTAAAACAAGATAAGTTATTATAGCACATAATTAATAGAGTATTAATTATTATAAATTTAAAAATTAGTCTATTTGATTTTTTAAAGAAACTTCTATATTAATTAAAAAAGTATTTATAAAAAACATACCGTTGATAGTTCGGGAAGGTTCTCATGATAAACGAGGGAGTAGCAAAATCCAAACTCCCTTTCAAACTCAGCCTAAAGGTTTATGGATTGTTCCTCACTGGAATAACAGTCAACATTAATACAATATAAGACATGGTTTTGCTCCATCTATACGCGCTGTAATTTGGTGCTGATTGACCTAATTTTCTTCGAAGTGGATATGCAGCACCAGACAAATAAGTGCTGGAAGAACTGAAGAATTATGCGTTTATTTAGTCATATGCGTTTATTAAGACTTTGTAGTGTTACAGGTGCTTGATTTATGGAACCAAACTAAGCATTGGCTAGCCAAAATTTGGTTTGTTGTCTTTGGAAAGATGGTTCAAGATACTTGCCAAATTCCTAGCTTTCGAGGACCACTTCGGAATGGAGGAAAAACTTAGGAATTTGAATCCTACAGGAATGGTCACAGTAGATACCTTTGGTTCGTAGGAATGACCAAATGGGAAAAAAATAGAGTAAATTCCTTGTATACTCTTAAAAAATCACTCAATCAATTTTATATCTCTGAAATTATCCGATCACTTCTATACCCCCTGAAATTTCAATTTGATCCCTTATACACCCCTGCCGTTACATTTTCCTTCATTAATGGTAGAGTACTCGGCTTTTAAGTGCGACTACGATCTTTTACACATTTGGATGAAGCAAAAAATTCGTCAGACTCTTGGTAGAGTCTATAATCATAACTGGATCAAAAAAAAAGCATGAATAGATTTTTTGAAAAAGATTAGAAAAAAGTAAGTAGAATTAGATTTAAGATAAAAGAAAGTTAGTTTTAGTAAGAAAAGTGGATGAATACTTGCTCTTTTCTCGATTTTAGATCGTATTTTTTGGCGGCATGGCCAAGCGGTCACTGTTAAGTTTGGTGGCAAATGTCTTTAATGTCCTTGGTGATTTATGTTTGAATATAAGCTTCAAAAACGATTGAAAATTTTGTTTGAGTGCACAGCATGTACATTTTATATAACTAATGAGACTAAATAGTTCAGAAAATTTTGACATAAATTTCTAAAATGAAACAAATGTAATAAATTAAAATTTTTATTTGAAATTTAATAGGAAAATATTTTTTTTATCGGGAGCATTTATAAAAAAAATATCGTGGGTTGTCCTATCTTTGCATGATTGCTCCTCATTTTTATGACTTTTTAAAAAAAATAAAATAAATACATATTTTTATTTCATTATCTAAAAATAAATTTTGTCATAAATAATGTATCAAAGAGCAAACTCATAACAATAATAGTGTCATGCGACAAACTTTTACATTTTCAATGGTGTAATTTATAAATTTCTATGTTCATTCAAAGGGTAAAATGGTCATATTTATAGAAATTAGACGGTCAACTAACGCTCAACTGATGGGAGGGGTATGGAAGGGCTAAAAATCAAATTTTGGGTATATAAAGAAGCAAGCAAAATTCAAAGGAATAGAAAGGATTAGCTAAAATTTTAGGGTATACAAGGAATTTTCTAAAAAACAAAATATGAAATTCCTTTCCATGTGATTTTAGAAGAAAAACACAGGAAAGCTATTATCCACTCAAAGCTCATTTTTTGGCTGGCTCACACAGGCAAATCACCTCATGAACGGTGGAAGCAACGAAATAAGCCTAGTTCTTCGATCATTGTAAATTTTGATTGTTGGGTGTTTGATGGTTATTATGCAATAATAAAAAAAATCATGTGATTTTCCTACCACCTATCCGAATTCCAATTTCTATGAAGTTTCTGTGTTTTCAATCCTCTATTTTACACATGTATTCCTATCCTATCCTTTGTTTTATCATATTCTTGCTTTGTCACATGAGTAGTTTGGGTGCATGATCTCACCTTTGGAACCTAACTTGCTCTGGATTGGTTTAGAAAATCATTGAATAATTCAGGATTTTTTTTATCAAAACAGCACTTTTGACGACGCATTAACATATGTTTAATCTGTCATACAAGGTTCAATGTTAATCAAATTGGAAATAGTTTTGTTCCACCTATATATATTCGCTGTAAAACTTCTCGTTGACTGACCTAGGTTTTTTTTTTTCGAAAGTAGGTAGATATGCTGCAAAGAGGAATATATAGACTGTGCAGAGTAAGCATTCTTTCTTTGGTGCAGCATAATATACAGGGGGTGCTCAATTTTCGACCAAATTAACTAGCATACTGAAAATCGGCAAACCAAAGTTTGGTTACCCATAATCTCTGTGTAAACATCCGCATAGTAAATATCCTCCTTATATAATTATATAATATATATAGTACGGTATAAGCCTCTCCCGCTATTTTCGGTAAAAAAAATATTTGGCCAAGGTTTAAAAGTAAGCGCTCACAAAATTTGATGAAAAGAATGCAAGAAACTAACTGAACATGAGAAGCTAAATCCATGCTCTGCATTTTCTCACCTTTGATAAGGTTATCAAACGAAGGCAGAAATAACATAGCTCGACTCATCATGTCGATAAACAAGTACTACCTCCGTCTTTTAATATACGACGTCTTTGAATTTTTGACAAATATTTGACCATTCATTTTATTTAAAAATATTGTGTAAATATAAAAATATTTAAGTCATGCTTAAAAACATTGATGATAAATCAAGTCACAATAAAATAAATAATAATTAATTAAATATTTTTAAGAAGACTAATGGTCAAACATATCTTAAAAAATTCAACAGCGTCGTATATTAAATAACGGCTGGGTACGGCGGTAGTGGTGCCGGCGTTGGCGCGACGGCCGTGTGCTCGGAAGGTGGCGCAGGCGTCGGCGCGGCGACCAGGAAGCCGAGAAGGGTGGTGGTGACACCGGCGCAAATGTGCCTGGAGCAGGTAATGATGGTAGTGCAAAGGGAGCTGGCGGTGGTGGGTCATCTTCCTTGTTGCTGATGGGCACCCTTGCCCTTCTTGGAGCTCCTCTCCCTTCTTCGTGGGGGAGTTTCTAGGTTGGATCGAGGCGGCAGTTGGTTAACGAGGGAAGCTTTGGCCACCCACGCGACGCTGTCAAGTCCGGGTTCTCCTTTTGGCAAAAATGACGAGGAGGCCAGCAGGTGGTGGGATGAAGGAGGCATGGGCCAGCTTCTAGGGTGGCAGCAGGGAACAACAAGTGTGGAAGTCAGCCGGTGATGGGGCACCGGTGACATGGGGTGGAGGCCTCATGTTGCCACTGCCTGTGTGGTGGTTTCTGAGTTCATGGGTGACGAATTTCATGCAGGGTTGCAGGGTTCTAGGCGAAAGCCTTGCGTGATGGTTCATCGGGCTGGCAGCGGCTACACCTTCTGGCATCGTAACCCCCCTTGGGGCCTTGTCGAGGATACCTCTCTCCCTTGGCGAGTTGCTCTGGGTGAAAACCATATCTCCCATAGATGGATGATGGCGGTGTCCTTGATGTTGTGACCTCCGTGGCAGCATCGTCTTCAGAGTCTCATCTTGTGGTGTTGTCGTATGCCCAGTGGCGATCGGCCATGCATAGCGGGGGTCGTTTTAGTGCTAGGTTCCTCTCTCAGTGGGTTGTGCTTGTGTGGTTAGCATGTGGTTTTTGGTCGTGCACTTTCAACCTCGATAGTTTTCTATCGCTTTTTCTTGTAACTTTATTCTTTTTAATATATTCGGATGGCCTCCTCTGGCCTCTCCGGCGAAAAAAAAATAACGGAGGGAGTATAATGTAGCGTCGAGGAATAATTAACCACTTGTGCGATGTTCCAAATCAAACAAAATGGGAAGGTATATCTCTCTAAGTGTGTGGAGGCCATGAAAATTGAACAGTATAGGCCTATATGCTTACTTAACGTTAGTTTTAAAATTTTTTACCAAGGTTGCTACAAATAGAATAATTGGCGTTGCTCAAAAAGTAATTAGTCCTACTCAAACTGCTTTTATTCCTGAGAGAAATATTATGGAAGGGGTTGTTATTCTCGATGAAACTATTCATGAAATGCATCGTAAAAATAAAAGTGGGGTAATATTTAAGATTGATTTTGAGAAAGCCTATGATAAGGTTAAATGGTCTTTTGTTCAACAAACGTTGAGAATGAAGGGCTTTTCTCCTAAATGGTGTCAATGGATAGTTTCTTTTGTTCAGGGTGGTCATGTTGATATTAAAGTAAATGATCAAATTGGGAATAATTTTCAAACTTACAAAGGCCTCAAGCAAGGGGATCCTTTGTCTCCTATTCTCTTTAACATAGTGGCTGATATGCTAGCTCTACTAATTAAGAGGGCTAAAGATGTTGGTACCATTAATGGGGTAATTCCACATTTGGTGGATGATGGTTTATCTATTTTGCAATATGCTGATGATACCATCATCTTTTCGGAGCACGATTTACAACAAGCCAAGAATCTGAAATTGATTTTATCTGTGTTTGAAAAGTTGTCTAGCTTGAAAATAAATTTTAATAAAAGTGAATTATTTTGTTTTGGCCAGGCAAAGGACTTTTATGAACAATATTCTACTATCTTTGGTTGTAAGTTAGGTACTTTTCCAGTTAGATATCTTGGTATTCCAATGCATTTTAGAAAGCTTAGTAACAAAGATTGGAAAGTTATTGAACAAAGAATTGAGAAGAAACTTAGTAGTTGGAAGGGAAAACATATGTCTATTGGGGGTAGACTGGTTTTGATTAATTCTGTTCTTTCTAGTTTAGCTATGTTTATGATATCTTTTTTTAGATTCTAAAAGGGGTTCTTCAAAAAATTGATTATTATATATCAACATTCTTTTGGCAAGGGGATGATCATAAGAAAAAGTACAGACTTACAAGATGGGATATTATTTGCCAACCCAAAGATCAGGGTGGTTTGGGTGTCCATAATTTAGAAATACAAAATAAATGCCTTTTGAGTAAATGGTTGTTTAAATTAATAAATGAGTAAGGGGTTTGGCAAGACTTATTAAAAACAAAGTATCTTTATAATCAGTCTATTACCCAAGTTGATAGGAAACAAGGTGATTCTCATTTTTTGTTAGGTCTTATGAAAGTTAAGAATACTTTCTTAAACATGGGTTCCTGGATTCTGAATAATAGGGAACAAGTTAGATTCTGGGAAGATAAATGGCTAGGTAACTTGACGTTTAAAGGTAGGTATCCATCTCTCTATGCTATTGTTCGAAGGAAAAGTTCTTCAGTTGCTAATGTTACGAGACCTGTTCCGCTAAATGTTTCTTTTATGAGGGCTTTAGTTGGTCAGAATCTAGCAAAGTGGTATGAATTGTGGGCTTCTATTGTACATATTGAGTTGAATCAACAGAGTGATTGTTTTAGATGGAACTATCATCAGAATGGCCAATTTTCTGTCCGGTCAATGTATCTGGCTTTAATAAACAATGGTTATATTGAGAGAAATAAGATTATTTGGAAGTCTAAGATGCCTCTGAAGATTAAGATCTTTGTGTGGTACTTGCTTAAAGGGGTAGTATTAACTAAAGATAATTTGGCAAGGAGGAACTGGAATGGAAGTTTGAAATGTTGTTTCTGTATGAAGAATGAAACTATTCAACATCTTTTTATGGAATGCCATTTTGCAAAGTTTATTTGGAGAGCTGTATAGTTCTCTTTTGGTCTTTACCCTCCTAATTGCATATCTCATATTTTTGATGATTGGCTTCTGGGGGTGGACAAGAAAAATAGGAAACTTATTCTCATAGGAGCTTCTGTTATATGTTGCGCTCTATGGTTGAGTAGGAATGATATGATTTTTGATAAATCACCATCTGTTTCATATATGCATGTAATTTTCAGGGCAACGCACTGACTTAGGTCTTGGTCACTGCTACAAAAGTGTGGATGTTGGTACCATTAATGGGGTAATTCCACATTTATAACAAGCCAAGAATCTGAAATTGATTTTATCTGTGTTTGAAAAGTTGTCTGGCTTGAAAATAAATTTTAATAAAAGTGAATTATTTTGTTTTGGCCAGGCAAAGGACTTTTATGAATAATATTCTACTATCTTTGGTTGTAAGTTAGGTACTTTTCCAGTTAGATATCTTGGTATTCTAATGCATTTTAGAAAGCTTAGTAACAAAGATTGGAAAGTTATTGAACAAAGAATTGAGAAGAAACTTAGTAGTTGGAAGGGAAAACATATGTCTGTTAGGGGTAGACTGGTTTTGATTAATTCTGTTCTTTCTAGTTTAGCTATGTTTATGATATCTTTTTTTAGATTCCAAAAGGGGTTCTTCAAAAAATTGATTATTATAGATCAACATTCTTTTGGCAAGGGGATGATCATAAGAAAAAGTACAGACTTACAAGATGGGATATTATTTGCCAACCCAAAGATCAGGGTAGTTTGGGTGTCCATAATTTAGAAATACAAAATAAATACCTTTTGACTAAATGGTTGTTTAAATTAATAAATGAGTAAGGGGTTTGGCAAGACTTATTAAAAACAAAGTATCTTTATAATCAGTCTATTACCCAAGTTGATAGGAAACAAGGTGATTCTTATTTTTTGTTAGGTCTTATGAAAGTTAAGAATACTTTCTTAAACATGGGTTCCTGGATTCTGAATAATAGGGAACAAGTTAGATTCTGGGAAGATAAATGGCTAGATAACTTAGTGTTTAAAGGTAGGTATCCATCTCTCTATGCTATTGTTCGAAGGAAAAGTTCTTCAGTTGCTAATGTTACGAGACCTGTTCCGCTAAATGTTTCTTTTATGAGGGCTTTAGTTGGTCAGAATCTAGCAAAGTGGTATGAATTGTGGGCTTCTATTGTACATATTGAGTTGAATCAACAGAGTGATTGTTTTAGATGGAACTATCATCAGAATGGCCAATTTTCTGTCCGGTCAATGTATCTGGCTTTAATAAACAATGGTTATATTGAGAGAAATAAGATTATTTGGAAGTCCAAGATGCCTCTGAAGATTAAGATCTTTGTGTGGTACTTGCTTAAAGGGGTAGTATTAACTAAAGATAATTTGGCAAGGAGGAACTGGAATGGAAGTTTGAGATGTTGTTTCTGTATGAAGAATGAAACTATTCAACATCTTTTTATGGAATGTCATTTTGCAAAGTTTATTTGGAGAGCTGTATAGTTCTCTTTTGGTCTTTACCCTCCTAATTGCATATCTCATATTTTTTATGATTGGCTTCTGGGGGTAGACAAGAAAAATAGGAAACTTATTCTCATAGGAGCTTCTGTTATATATTGGGCTCTATGGTTGAGTAGGAATGATATGATTTTTGACAAATCACCATCTGTTTCATATATGCATGTAATTTTCAGGGCAACGCACTGGCTCAGGTCTTGGGTACTGCTACAAAAGTGTGATGAAGAGGGCGAGCGTTTAAAAGTTGCATGTCGTAATCTTGAGGCAACGGTTATGCAACTGTTTACCAATTTTGGATGGAGATTCACAAACAGAATTCAATAATTGTGTACTCCTTATCTTGGGTTGGTAGGTGTCTTCTTTTTTGTGTGAGAAACTTTTCATTTTGTGTACTACTCTGTAATAATTGGCTGTAACTTGTTGAGTAAAGGTCAGGATATTCTATTTTATTATCTAAAAAAATATCTCTCTAAGTAAAACACGAATTAAACAAGTTTTACGGCCTTTATTTTGCGCTCGCAATACTGCTATCGATCTGCAACACAGTACGGCATGCTCTCAGCGGTTCAGGAATAATTCTGGTATGCATGCAACACGATAGACCATGCCTTCAGTTATTCGGAATTTTGGTGGTTTTTTTATATGAAAGCGGCAAGAGTATTGTCGAATATATTAGAAGGCAGAAAAATATAATACAAGCATTACACATTGTCTATTACAATTTTGGCAAGGACATGCAATTTAGGAATTTTGGTGTTGATCTGTAGCACGCTGTTTCTGAATGATCACGCTTACTCCCAGTTTGGTCTGAATGCGGATCTCTCAGCGCGGTAAATTTCCTTGAATTTCATCAGGCTGGATAGTTCAACCAGGAAGTTCTGGAATGGCTCCCCATTGTCAGGACTCATAATCATACCATGGAAAGCCAATGTGATCCGTCGGAGTGATGTGGCTGACCTAAGTAGGCTTCTCAAAAACACAAATTCAATCTTTGTTCGATTCCTCTCATGCTTTTGATTGTTATGTCCACAAGAAAATTCAGCTGGATATCTTCAGTTCTCCACAGATGCAATCAAATGGGCAATCAATAATCTTAGCCTGAAATGAGGATAATATGTAAAGACTAGGTTGAAATGGCGGTCAGGCCGAAATGAAAGATTAAGAGAAGTAGAAATGTGAGTTAGAGATAAATTGCTAGAGTATAATTTGACCATTAAACTTATGAACAAAAAATGCAGAATGGTTTCGTCATCCTTGGGGAAACCTCATATTAGGAAAAACAAATTTACCTCCGGGTCACCACTTATTGCCAACTCCAGCCTACTTATTCTTGTACACACATCTTGAGCAGATAAAATACACATGATCCAAAGGCATGCCCTTGCAACATAATTTCTAGGGTCAGGGTCTCAATATCGGGAAGAAAGCCAATCATCTCCATCAGGTTTTTATTAATAATTCAGCAACACATGCAGCCTTTGGATTTGATGAATTTCGGGAGGATTTTTTTTACAAAGATTGAATTAATTCATGAGAAAATAGTGTAAAATTTCATAGGATTTTCATCGACATTAGTTCGATTCTCACAGAACAAACACTGAAAATTCCTCCATTCATTCCAAAGAAGGTTTTATTCTGGGATAAGGGAGAACAAGCGTCCATGGCATCAGCCACACAAAGAAGTTTAATGGCAAAAATGGGGGTAAAAAATAATTGGATGTTTAGCAGAAGCGAACAATTCCCATTCAACACACCATCTGAAAAACGGAGTTGTTGTCAACTGTAGCATAGGAAGAGTCCTAGACAGATGCTGAAAAAACCAAAAACTTGGGTTTTGTTTCCCCCTCCATTGGCCTATCCAGCGATCAAAATTGAGCTATGGAAAAAAATGCTCACCTATACTGTCCGCGCGAGGGAGGCGTGGGAGGGGCAGCGAGCAGCGAGCTATCGGCCGCGTTCATGGATAAGGTTGAGGCCTTGTCTCTCTCTGATGGGCTGCGCAATATGGCTCAACGAAGAAGCTGGGCCCAGGTACTGCTTGGTGCTTGCGTACGTTCCAACATTGCTGATTTGCTGTGAATTGGATGATCAAACGGCTACAATTATATAATTAGGATTTAATCCAATGGCTAACAATTTCTTAATGACGTGGCTTAACTAATCAAACTTGGTTAAGTTTAACAAAATTTAAAAAAAAAATTAGTAACATCTAAAATATCAAATTAGTTTCGTTAAATCTAACATTGAATATATTTTGATAATATATTTGTTTTATATTAAAAATACTATTATATATCTTTATAAGCTTAATCAAACTTAAATAAATTTGATTAGGAAAAAATATCAAGCGACTTATAATATAAAACAAAGCGACTTATAATATAAAACAAAGGGAGTATTGGTGTAGCATTTGTACGATAGATAACAAATTGCCATACATACAACGACAAGGAAAACCTAACCAGTGCAAAAAAAAAAACTCATTTTAATTGTAACAAACCTAAGGGCCACTTGGCAACTTGATCATCTTCCATGCTTCCCGAACTACAAATTAATATGTTTTCTTTATAAATTTGTATATAAAAGTTTCATAATAAATCAAATAAACTTATTTTCCATGTTTGTAGCAGCTAATATGCTAATAATAAATTATCTCCTTTTACATAACAGCTATCGCTGGCCTTTTTAAGGGTGCGCTCGTTCCCGCGGGCGACCGCTCCTGTCACCTCGTTTTTCACGCGCATGCTTCCCAAACTGTTAAACGGTGTATTTTTTAAAAAAAATTATATATAAAAGTTGCTTAAAAATTCATATTGATCCATTTTTTTAAAAAAAAGATTAGCTAATACTTAATTAATCACGCGCTAATGGCCTGCTCTGTTTTTCGTGCCGGAGGGATTATTCCTCGTCCCTCACTCTCGATCAGGGCCCAAGTCTAACGTTTCATAGTTTTGGGTTAATTAAATTATACAGTTTGCTAGTGTTGAAAAATAACATTACTACTTCTTTATTTACAACCATGCCACTGCAACACTTTTGAAATTAGATCCATGCCATGTTGTGCACTTGATATACATTCTTAATCGTTTTATGTGTACTATATTTCCGTATTGACCTAAGTACCCCTCCTAGAACTCAAGCACCGGTTAAATTTCGGTAAAAAAAATTTATACATACACATGAAAAAAAAGTATAACAATTTTAGAAAAGTAAAATATGAAGAATAAAAATAAAGAAATGGTGGTGGGGTGGTTGCCGTTGCCATCCACGACGACCGCCCGAGCTGGCCAGCTCGTCTCCTTCGTCATCAGCACGGGCAACGTCGCAGCTAAGCTTGTCATCGCCACCAAAACCGCACGTCGTAACTCAGCTCATTGCCCACCTCTAGATACGCCAGACCCAACGTCGCCGTTGTTGGACCGCATGACGCAGCTCAGCTCATTGCTGCCCGCTAGACCTAGCGGACGCCAGACCCAACATCGCCGCTGCTAGATCTACAGAACACCTAGACCTTGCCGCCGTCACCACTAGATCTCCTCGTGTTGAGCTCGCAACAGATGGCACCGCCATGGGCAGCGTCGCAGCTGCCGCTGGACCATCTGTCCTTGTACTGCGCCCGTAGCATACCACCCCATCATCGCTACCGCCGATTTCTCCACCGCTATCGGGTCGCACGTCACTGCTGGACTAACCATCCCCGACGTTGCGGCCCATCGTGCCGTTGTGCTCAGCACTCCGGCATAAGGTAAAAGAGAATCGGCATAGGTATTTTAGTCTATAAAAAATATAGTACACCTAAAACGATTCAAAATGTATGTTAATTGTAGAGCATGGCATGGATCTAAATTTGAGAGTATTATATTGGTATGGTTACGAATTAAGGAATAACAACGATATTTTTCAAAACTAGCAAAAATGGCATGATCCAATTAAATCTTGTTTATTTAGGTATTCCTCACTCCTAATTACTAAATATTCCACCTCAGCAATCTTCTCAACGTGACAGTGCAACTGAGATTTTTCTAGAATTTACTCCGCCAAAAACCAAAAACCAAATCCCTTTTTCCATATTTAAAAAGAAAAGAAAAGAAAAGAAAAGAAAACGAGAGCCAACACGGTGCATCTCTCAGCCACACAGCCCCACCCGCGCCATGTCACTCGCCACCGCCGCCGCCGGAGCGCAACCGTTCGTCCGCTCCTCCTCCTCCGCCGCCGCGGCGTCCTCGTCGCGGCCCCTGCTCGCCGTCGCCGCCGCCCGCCACCGCCGCCCGCATGGATCTCTCGCCGCCGCCGCCGCCGCGGCAAGGCGGCGTCGTCGTCGTCCGCTCCTCCAGGTGCGCGCGGCAAGGACGGAGTCCACGGGCGTCTCCGTCGGGTTCCGCGCGCCCCAGTTCGAGGTGCTTCCCTCCGCCGGAGTTTTAAGTTTGTCTCGGGGAAGGTTTCATCGGACGGGATTTGGGCGTGGGCGTTGATTGATTTCGAGGTTTTTTCTTGGCGTGCAGCTCCCGGAGCCACTGACGGGGAAGCTCTGGACATTGGATGACTTCGAAGGCAACCCCGCGCTGCTGGTCAGTGATTGGTTCTAGGTTGCTTCGTGCTTGAATTCAATTCTGCATTTATTTATTTTTTAGGAAAGAAAAAAACCAGGTTCAGTTAATTTCACTCTAAACTGGAGAACTGAATAGAAATGAGTTTATCCATGCTATATGCTTAACTACATTTCGTCGATTTTGCCACTCCCATTTCCCCATGAAACTCAATGAAATATTGAAATGCTAATATGCTTTCTCATTTTCCCATTAGCTATACGCTTACACTTACAACTGTTTGGATTGTCCCACACCTGGTCAATAGTAGTGGCTTTGTGCTTGGATTAGTTATGAGCCGTCTATCTAGTCATTTATGTGGAAAAACTGTTAGGTCTTGTAGGTATTACAGCCTCTTTATGAATGAAACAGATCAAAAATTCAAGATGTGGCTTATGACTTTGATGGAAGAACATTACCAGTTTATTATCTCCATTTTGTCAAATTAGTCCTTGAGTTCCCTCTGAATTTCTTTGCCAAATTGCAAGTCTTAATAAGTGCTGAATGATATTTATGTCAGCATGTATCTTTATCTCTTCAAGAAGTAGCTATCAGCTCTTGACATATTGATTTTGTTTTGTTGGGAAACTCGTAGTCTGTATTTAAGAAGAGAAAGGAGGGGATGTAGGCAATTGAGCAATCGATCAGCCACTGCATAGATTATCTACATCTTATATGATTATTTTCCTCCTTTCAGGTTATGTTTGTATGTAATCACTGTCCATTCGTAAAGCATCTCAAAAAAGATATTGCGAAGCTCACCTCATTCTACATGGAGGTATGGACTCTAGAATGGGTAGTGAGCTTTTCCCTTTAACTTGTGTGTTTGTATTGACATCTCGATACAATGCAGAAAGGGCTTGCTGCTGTTGCCATATCCTCGAACTCAATTGTGACACACCCACAGGTTGAGTTACAACCAATGAACTGTATACCTTTTATTTTGGTCTTCTGCATGCTTATGAATCTTAAGTAACCAGAAGTTCTCTTGTTGAGAGCTTAATGGATTTTGTTATAAAATATTTTATTTGAATGTAGTAGCAGTTGTGGAAGTCCTGAAATTATATTGAAACGAAATAAAATACAAAAAAATTATAAAGATACAGATGATCATGAAATTTAAACCACATACTCTATAGTAATATAGAAGCTACTAAAAATTGTTTAAAACTTTTAAATAGCAGATTTAATTCAAATTGTTACCCTATCTAATTTTTTTAGGAAATCAACCGTCGTCTGAGTAACTATTGCTTTTAGCCACACGCCCAACCAAGTCTGGCAAAGAAAACATTTCCCATCTCTGCCTGTTTGGTGGAATTTTCGTTTTAAGTTGTACCTTAACACAGATATGTATGCTGGAGAAGCATCGAATTTTAGGATTTGTCCTGCAGGGTATAAAATACAATGGCTATAGATAATTAGATAGCCATTTAGCTGCTGGTTATATTATATGTAAGCTGACAAGCTTATAGGCTATCCGATAAGATGTCATGAGTTTCTCTTGGTGTATGAGAAAAATACTTCTTGAGTTACTGTAGTATAGGATTAGGCAACAATTCCTTCCTATCAGTGATCCATGGATATGGAAACTAGTTGTTTTATGTTCTTCTGTTCCATGTGATCTATGTGATACTTGTCAGATTTTTCCATTTTAACACAAGTTCATCTGATTTTGTAGGATGGTCCTGATTACATAGCTGAGGAAGCAAAATTGTATAAATACTCTTTCCCGTATCTATATGATGAGGTTTGACCACATTATTCCCTTCAATTGTATGGCTATTTGTCCAGACACAGCGGCCATGCTTTCTCTATTTAACTCATTTGTCCTACTGCAACCTGCAGTCTCAAGAAGTTGCTAAAGCTTTTCGAGCCGTCTGCACGCCAGAGTTTTACTTGTTCAAAAAGGTAACATCATCTATGCTTATGCCTAGAATCATGAATTCATGATGCTGCTATGTCCAATGTCTAGGATGCTAACACGTTGTTCCTGAAAGAAATTTAATGCAACGCCATGCAAAATACTTGAACTGCTGCAATAACTTGCAAGTTGCATGCTAACCACGGCTAGACAATCCATGTTAGCTAATTAGAGTGTCTCAGCACTGACTGGGACACCAACTGAGCAAGGGTACAACGAGGTATCATTTGATTGTTGTTCTGTTTTTATGATACAAATTGTTTACTGCATTTGTAGCTCCTGACAGTGAGCAGATCACCATTGAAATACATCATGCAGCAACTCAGGGACTTCAATGGGAAAATAAAATCAGGAAGCATTTTTCTGGAAAAGAAATCTAGCAGCCTAGCCTACCCCCTGCAGCCTTGTGACTTGGGTTTCCTATTCAGGACTGAAACACTCTAATTAGCTAATGTGGACTATTGTGCTGGTCCATATGCTGCCCAAGTTATGTCGGTTCTCATCTTGCAAGTTGTACTGAATTACACTAACCTCACAAATTTGCACACTACGAGCGTAATCTACTATTATTCTATCTAATCATTTTGGTTTCCCGGTGCCAGGATGGACGAAGGCCATTTGAGCTTTTCTACCATGGGCAGTTTGACGATTCAAGACCGAGTAACAACGTGCCAGTTACCGGAAGGTATGTTTTCTAACATCTTGAACAAAATTTCCAGTTCACCCTCCCCTGTGCTTATTTGGTATCTTATTTGTAGGGATTTAAGTCGTGCGATTGATTGTGCACTTAGTGGACAAGAGCTACCTTTTGTGCCAAAACCCAGGTTTCCTTTAGTTCCTAGAGAATCTGTGTTGCTTTAATCACCATGTATGTCACTTCACTTTATCATTTACTTGCATTTGCTTCTTGTTCCTATAGTGTCGGGTGCAGCATCAAATGGCACCCATGAAGAGCGTATTGCATTGTCATGTGCTGGAATATAGATGTTTTTCCCCCTTAAATTGAAGGTTGAACATGGGGATTGAGGTGAGCCATGCTCTCTACTACTAGAAGTATGGAAGCACACACATAGTAGATTTATGATAGCTAATTTCACATAGTAGATTTATGATAGCTAATTTATAATGTAATTTTTAAGGGAAATAGATGCAGTTGAGGCCTTGTGGAGCTGATTCTTAACGTTGTGGGGGCTGTTCAACTTGAGAGTTGCAAAACTAGACATGAATGGCGTGGATAGTGTTATGTTGTGTGCTGGTGTCTCATCTTGGCCGGAAAAAGAAAAACTGATGGATGTAACTGGTATTTGTGCAACAATGGGATAATGCACACAAGTACAATAACCCATTATTATGGCTAACACAACACCCACGGGTGAAAATTAAAGATGAGGGCTATCGAGTTCTCCTCCCCACTGCTTCCATTTGTATCCATGTCTCGGCTCGCCTATGGACGCTGCTTAGCTCTGGATAGCATTGGCGGATCTAGAGGGTGATCCCAACTCCAGAGGCATTCGCACGGTACGCTGGGCGACTGGGCGTCCAGCAACCGTGCTGAACAAAGAAGAGATGGAGAGCACTGCACAGCAGAGATAGCTCCCAGCCCAGCAACCGCCTGAAAGACGTCTTGTTGATAACCGAAGGAGAGCACGGAATAAGGATGTGTTTAGTTCCACGCTAAAATTAGAAGTTTGACTAAAATTGAAAGTTTGAAGAAAAAAGTTGAAAGTTTATTTGTGTAGTGAAGTTTTGATGTGATGGAAAAGTTGAAAGTTTAAAGAAAAAGTTAGGAACTAAACAAGGGCTAAAGCAGAGTCTATGCACTTTCTACTGCATGCACTGCAGTAGAACACCTTGGGCGTCCGCTGGTTAGACGCGTGTCTACCATGCATACAAAACCACTCTTTACGTTCTGCTGGTTTAAATGTCCCAAGTGCTACCATATGAATCTATAGATTATATCACAAGTCTACAACGGCTCTATGCAATTTTGAGGCATTCTGCCTTTGCTTCTTTGTAGGGGGTTTGCTTGGCTGCATGCAACTAGGCATTCGAGTTTTTCCATGTTTTCCTGCCTAATGGATCTTCCCCATTTCCACGAAACAAAAATAGAGTAAAAAATTGTTTCTCTGGAGTCTGGATAATGGAGAATACACAGTGAAATGAAAAAAAAAAGATCTTCCATCTTTCTTATTTCCATAAAACAAAAATATTTGTTTCTTCAGTGTGAAAGAAAAATTCTACGTGCGTTGTTGTCATTTCTCTGTTTGGTTGGCCTCACTAGATAGATGCTGGAGTGTTGATCAGTTGCCCGCTTTATGATCAAGAGGAGACCTTACCTAATACCAATGAACTTATGCAGAATATTAGGGATGGGACAAATTATGGTGTTTGGTGGAGCAAAGGTCCTCTTAATTTTTATCCATAAGTTTGTTTCGCAGGTTATTGTTTTCCTTTCTTCTAGTCTTTGTTTGTTATGTTTAACCATGCATGGTCCTGAAGGGCTTGGACGAGTCTTCTCTAGTGCGTAACTCTCCTACACGTTGGAGAAAAAGAAAACGATATAAACAAGTACACAGTGATCAAACGAAATTATATCACTACACAGTGATAAAAAATATAAACAAGTACACAGTGATCAAATTAACAATTCTATATTTCGATCAAACGATATTCAATCACGACGACCGCATTTGAACCAATTTCTGGTCTCATGGCCGGAAGACTTTTTTATCTACACCCTGTTCTATTATGGTTTAACAGTGTAGTGTGGTTGGCGCTGCTGCTGTTTTGTTGCAGCGAGCATAATATATGGCTAGCTTACATCTCTACTATGCATATCACATCTATTATGCAATACTCTGATTATACAATCAGGGCCAGTTTGGTTTGGTACCATACCAAAATTTTAATTTTAGTAGTGCCAAAGTTTGGGTAACTTTTGGCACTACCAAATTTAGATGGTCAAAAATTTTCTATCTAAAGAGATATGTTGTTAAAATTTGGCACCAATCTAAACAACTAGAAACACTATTGAAAATTGCCAATGAATTGGTAGGGCTATTTGGAACCAAACCAAACTAGCCCTCAATCTTTTTAACTGTACAAATATTTTTTTGGTAGGCCAAGGAATGCCATGAATATATTATGCTTAGAATTCTTATCTGTAATAAGCGATTTTTCTCCTGTCCTTGTACCTACTTACTGTTTGAGAAGTAAAAGAATTAAACCGGTTGAAGCTTTTTCTATGTCCTTAGGGTACCTGCAGACTTGATTCGACTATTGTGGTTGAACAAAAGTTTGGTTCAGTAGCTACAATGTTTCACTTCGATTGTATGGCCCACATAAAAAAAATTCTCTCAATCACATGCATCCATTTTTTAGTCGCTAAGTTCGACTCATATTTTTTGTCGATTTTTTGCTCTGAGACATATCAGTTGATTGTCGCAATATGTTGTCTTCGGTCTTTTAGAGTACAGTTCCATTTTACTCACACTGGAGATGGTCTTAAGAGATATGCATACATCATAGTATTAGTAAGGTGAATTCGGATTAGGTGCAGTTGCAGTAGGTACCATAATGTACTTAAAAATTTGGTGTAAAATTTGGTACCTCTTGGTACTCCTCATAATACCTAAGTACCCAGAGGTACCAAATTTACAATAGAAAAAATGGTACCTCCTCAAGGACCATAAAATTGCTCATAAAAGAATGTTGTCAGGTCATTTTTAACAACTGTCAGTCGTTTGTGAATGTGTTCTGAAAATGTTTGGGGGATAACTAGAATGAAAATCAATTTTGAGTTACTCGACAGAACTTTGCAGTAGATAGATGCCACCCAATTATGGTCATAATGTGTTCACTAAAAATGTGCAACTCTCTTGCCTATGTGCTAAAAAATTATGGTCACATGACATCGCGCCAAAAGGTTTGGTTATATTGCTCAATACCAAACAGCCTTGAAGAGATAATTTTTCTCGTACATTTTGAGAGAAAGTAATGTAATGCTTCTGAGGCATTCCAATAAATTCTTGAATCATGTGCCACCAAGAATTTTGTTTTTAAGGCTAACCGACTGTCTGAATAAAGGGAAGGTGCCTTTTACAACAAACTAAATGCAAGAACAGATGTATTTGCATCCAGCCAGAGATGATTATAATTGAAATCCTATTATACATACTGCATATGCAGCAGTCGAACTGCAGTACTCTATAACAGCAATGTGTGGAACTGGTATCAAGCAGTCTCTCT
The DNA here is from genome assembly GCF_034140825.1 of Oryza sativa Japonica Group. Classification (NCBI taxonomy): domain Eukaryota; kingdom Viridiplantae; phylum Streptophyta; class Magnoliopsida; order Poales; family Poaceae; genus Oryza; species Oryza sativa. The sequence goes on from NC_089041.1 coordinate 9,186,926, forward strand.
TTCATGTACAAACAAAAAGCTTCACGCCCCAAAATGATTCTTTTCAAAGTATTAGTGGTAGTTGCCACATCTAGCTCGTTCATGCTCCAGCCAATTCAAGTTGTCAATGCATTTGGAAGAGAAGAGTGTGTGCCGAGCACCTTGCCACCGACATCCGGGAAGCACTCGTACCCATGCACCGGACCAACCCTACCATCCCGTTCAACATTGATGGGGTACCTCATGAGGTGCCCCCGCATGTTCACCATCTCCGGTGATACGTAGCGCGCCCAGTTCTCTTCTGCCATTTCATTCACCTGCCGGACGCACTCCACGGAATGAGGCCAACGGAAGCACTCCTCCACTGTACCCAGGTGCTCCGCCCACAGCGACATCCTGTACCCGTACACCTGAAAAATGAACAGTTTTGAAGTGCGAGGTTACAAGCTGGAGCAGCAGGTAATTAAATATTGAAGTCTTTTAAAAATGGTCTTTAATGGTGGTAGAATTAATCAAAACCATGCATCATTTCCAATCCAATGGATCATATCTATTTATATATTCCTTCCGTCCCATAATATAAGGGATCATTCCATTTTGGGTAAGATTAAGAATAGAATAAAAAGACTAGAATACCCCTATTAAATGTGATTTTGGTTGTGGGTAGGTATTCTATTAAATGTGATTTTGGTTGTGGGTAGGTAGTTGGAGGTTAAAATAGGTAGAAATTTGAATTGGAGTTGATGGATGTGAGCATACCAAAATCCCTTATATTGTGGGACGAGTAGAAGGGGTAAAATCCCTTATACTATGGTACGGAGCGAGTACTACCACTACCACCTCAACTATTAGTAGTAGATTTTTTTTCTAATGATAGTAAAACTAATAAATCAATGATTCAAAACTTGATATCACTACTACTAGTTGTTTTTTTATGCAAAAGTTACAGACTCTACCTTTTAACCATTGTATTAATTGTGGGTGAAGAACATATAAAGCCAAAAGGGGCCGAGACTAGAATGATAGGAAGGAGGTGAAACAAAACAGAAGAGGAAGACAAAAGAAATAATACTGGTGGTAATACTAATACTGGTGATCATACTACTAATAGTGATAATACAGGCAGTAGAATACTACCAATAGAGATCACTATAAAGGTGCTTGTAGGTATTATGTAAAGGTTTAATTGGTGAGGAAAATGAACAGTAGCATGCCTGTCCTCGTGGAGCTTTCTTGCGTCCTGCCCAGCTGTAGTGAGGCTGGTAGGCGCCCATAGCGATCTCGGTGTCCCTTGAGCCATCCATGGACCTCTGATTTATGTTGGCTGATCCTATGAGCACATACTCATCATCGACAATCATCCCCTTGGAGTGCACGTAGATCATGAATCGCTTGAACTTTTGGACCAGGCGCTAGAGAGTAAAAGAAAGGAATTACTTTCTCCGTTTCATAATGCAAGACTTTCTAGTATTGCCCACATTCATATAGATGTTAATGAATCTAGGCATATATATGTGTCTAGATTCATTAACATCTATATGAATATAGACAATGCTAGAAAGTCTTACGATATGAAACGGAGGGAGTAATTGTTTATTTTCCAGCAAAGCACATCGAATGTGCTTAGCTTGATATGCTTATCGGAGAAAGAAGAAAATATTACTACCTGTGGGGAATTCTCATTGGATTGGCTTGTTGTAGATACGTCATTTGAGACTTCACGCTTACCAAGACAGTAGAAGTTAAGGTAATCCTGTGGATGCGTATCATCTAACCCCTCCTTCTGTAGTGCTTCTGCGACAATCTTGTACATCATGGACATTGTTTGTCCCTAGATGAGATTAAACAGAAGCAGCAAAACATAAGGTAGAATGCATAATCAATCATGATTCATTCAATATCTTAAAATCAAAATGTGTGATGCATTTCCCAAAATATCTCAAGATGAAGCCATGATATATAATGATGTGGAACAAACCTGCCAAAAGAGGATCTCCTGCATAGCAGCAGTTGTTGGATTACCCTCGGGCCACATTGGTATAACAATGTAAGCTGCAAATCTTTCCCTAGCTTTAATCTTTCTTGCAATCTTTATGGCCAATTCGATCGGTATCAAATTCTCTGCACCTGTAAATACAAGATTATTCAAAAGCGGGATTCATGGTTGTATCCACGATTTAAGGAATAAATCACATGCTAGATACTAACGAGGTAGCTTTCTTTAATCTTTATCACCTGTTTCCAGCTATAGTCATGTTTGTTTTTCATTTCTCATTGCCCAGTAATTGCTACAGTAGATATGAAAAATAAACCAAGTTTCCAGTATGGAAATCAGGAGCATGCTTTACTACAAAATCCAAATGCATGTTCTAGTGTACAAGGTATTGTGAGGCAAATATAAAGTTTGTTTTATATGGGAGGCAGTGCACATAGCAATAAGAAAAGAAAACAATAGCATGGCTGATAGTCAACTTGTTACCTGCACTTCTATTTGAAGACCAGTAGTATGAAGATCCAATAAAATATTGATTTTCAATGTAGATATAGTGTTGTGCAGATCTGATAGCTTTCACATATGCATTATGTATGCTCTTGTCTATCTGCAGATTTTTCGCGCAGACAAGATTCTGCACAAATACAATCACCTCATTGCTAGGAGCCAAGGACACACCTTTTGATAGAAAACTTACATTTTTAATGTTGAAAGAAATCCCAGGAAGTTCACATGTAAAATTGTAATGCATTGTTATTTTGAACCTGGGAAACAGGCAGTACCTGTGACTCAGCCTCCTGAACAAGTTTAGGGAACCCTTTTACTGATCCTGAATCAATGGACCGGAATATCTAGTGACGAGTAAAGTAAAGAACAATTTATTAGACTAAAATTGACGTAGTAATTGCAAGGAGATGGTAGATATTTGATGATTGGATAAATTGTAGTACCTGTACATGCCAGTTTTCTGGATCATCTTGTTCACAAACACGTGCATTTAACTCATCTGCAGAGGGGGAGACAATCCACGACATCCGGTTTATTTTTACCAAGGTATCATGGTGCCAACTTACAGCTCTTCTAACGCTGACTTTCCATTTTGCAGATTTTCTCCATCTCTGTTCAAAGTTTGTAAGTATATCATAGGCAGCTGGACCCTCAATCTTGCAATGTAAATCATGCCATGGTTGTCTAGGCCCAGACTTATTAACCTGCGAATGAAAGAATGATGTTCTAAATTTTAGCAGGTTCATGTCTCATTTATAGTTTTAGAAAGGAAAAAAGCCTTCACTTTCTGCCCCTAAACTAAAAAATAGTCCACAAGGAGAAACCACAATAGTGCAGAACTGCAGATAGTATGACTGTATGATCATGATGTGTCCTTGAGCACTCAGAAGAGGTGTTGGTTTTTATGGAAAATACTATAGTTGATGGGAATTGTGAGGTTAGCTCTGGCCAGGGTGATATTTGGCCCAACGTTAGAAGTTTGGGATGAGACGATTCTTGAGTTCAAGGTTTAAATGGACTTTGCCCACAGTTAAAGGGCCGATGGTGGACATTCCCCTTTAGAAATAATGTAGGAGAATCTCTAGAAGGAAAACTACAGTGTTAGAGAATTTACTTGGAATGTGGGATTATGGAAATCATCCTTGAAGACGGTGTCAAGATCCTTGAAGAGCCTGTGTTCAGGTGTATCATATCTGCCATCACATAAGTCTAGGCCACCAATAAAAGCAGTTATTTTTCTATTGTTCCCTATGACTTGGGTGTCAACAATGACACATTTCTGATGGTGCGTAAACAAAGTTCCTACAACCTGGAAAAGAAAATTTGGTGAGATGCAGTACATTAAGCAACTAAGCATTGTTAGAAACTTAGTTGCATCCATGAAAGCTTTATTAACCAGTAACTTCATTGTAATTATTGTTCACTGCATCAAATTCAACGGATAGAATGTATTAGAAGTACAAATGCAGCATGCTCTTATATAAGTCAATAGTTCACCTGGACTTTTCCAGACAATCAGAAATATGAGGAGAATTGCTAATTTATTCGACAGAAGTTTAATGAAGAGCATGGCAGTTGGCATAAGGGGTAGTAATAGGCTTTAATGTTTACAACACACCTAAAATTAGGTTTTTCTCCTAATATAAATATTTCTGAATTATAAATAACACTAGCAATTTTTTTTCAAGTAATTTACAAATGAAAAATTACTAATTATCTCCTTTCAATATCAAATAAGAAAAGAAGAACATCATTATACATGAAAGGAATATTTTGCATCATTTTCGGTCAAAAAAAGGAATATTACATCATGTGCATGAATTAAATTCATTAGAATCTTGTCAAGTATGACAGCAAACATTCTCTATGTATAGGCATGTACACATTTTTAAGTTTCCAAAAGATGATACTTAAGAAGCTAGGAGATATAGACAAGGAGCAAAAATCAAGAGAACAAGAACGATTACTCAATCTATACTTTCTATATAGTTGGTACCCACTAACTCCTAAAGCTCAAGATGCAAGTGTGCCACATCATCACCCACTAGCAATTATTATCTAGAGTATTTTAGATCTCTCGCAAACATGATATATCATTTGTAATTTAGTTGTATTTTTAGAACTTAGCACGTAAGCAATGTCAAATCACCATCTTCACATGATTTAAACATATACGTCTATCATTTTTGTAATGTATAACATACATTCATCCACATATCCCGTAGCAAAGCATGGGGTATCAACTAGTATGTACTCTCTCCGTTCGTGGATATAAGGGATTTTGACTTTTTGCTTGCACCATTTGACCATTCGTCTTATTCAAAAAATTTTGGAATTATTATTATTTTTATTTGTGACTTACTTTATTATCCAAAGTACTTTAAGCACAACTTTTTGTTTTTTATATTTACACAAATTTTTTGAATAAGACGAGTGGTCAAACCGTTACACGTGAATAGTGAAAATCCCTTATATTCTCGGACAGAGGGAGTATAAATAAGTATAACTGTTCTGCCACCAAAATGGAAGGGAGCAAATAACATCCCACCTGTTGCTTAAAAATGCTAAGTTTGTTGCTAGCGTAGCGAGGAGCCAACACACAATGGACACCAGAATGCCTGAAAAACTTCCGAGCTTCCTCGTCATGTGTATGCATGAGTCCATCCTGCATTCAACCTACATCATTTCCATCAGACTACTCTTTCCTAAAGAAAACAGCATTCAAACAAATGCATTTGCAGTAAGAATTTTGTTCATCAAGATTTATCTCATAAACAATTTTATATAAGTTGAGCTACAATAACAACCGAAACATAAAGGAGTACTTTGGATATTTAGCTTCTCAGCAGTCCTACCAAAGCTCCCATGACACCAGTACCAAGAGGGAAGATATTACCTACCATTTATTTTTCCCACCCTTTTCAGTTTATATTTTCAGCACTCACCACCTTTTTATTATTAATGTAGTAGCATGTAGAGATATTAGATAAGCACTTTTAGCTTTATAATCATTGTCCCTTTGTCAAAAGCATGTATTCTACTAGCATAATAACCAAAAATGGAAGGTCACAACACTTCAAAACGCAGAGTAAATTTCATATATAGCCATTTTCATAGCATGAGGAAATCAAGATGATAAAGGGGTAAAATAGATAATTCGGAATGCAGCCTACCGTTTTCAAGAGAAATTTGTCATGTGATGTTTTGTCATCCCAAAGTAACACAATAACACGGACCCCCTCCTGAACCTTGGTTTTCAAAAGCCCCCCAAGGGTTGGTGGGCTTCCATTGGGCACAGGTTTTGTTGATTCCCTTACCAGCTTGACAGGGTGATACAACGACCAACCAATTATATAAATAAGGTGATGAGCCTCAGCAATTGCATGGCAAATGTCTTCCCAACATTTATTTTGTTCGTATACTCTTCCACCATCAATTTCAATTTTAGGACAAAAGTCATCAGGAATATGGGCATCTTGATATAGAGTGACCATACCACCCTTTCGAAGAGGAAAATAAGCATTTGGCACACCAATACTCTGACAACCGTCAGAACCAACTCCATCTTTGTACAATGGATTCTGCTCAATTGGCTTGTACTGGATAGACAAATGAAGTTCAGGAGATGCCTTCATAGGATTACTATACTGACCAGATATTGGAAACCAACCACTGACGGTATCACCTGGTGTGATGTTTTCAACTGGTACTGAAGCCACGCCTATAAGTTCTGCTCCAAAAACATCATTGTCTTTTACGTGAAACTCAACTCTGCTAACAGAATGGGCAACCTGAACATAAAAATGTTCATCCCATTTAGGATTCTCTGAGTTTGCAATGACTCGAGTTTGTGCCACTGTTGCTCCTGAGAGGCAAACCGAAACATATGGATCACTAGTAATGATCTTCCTCACGTCTGTATGTGGATCAGACTTCCCACACTCAGTACTACAAGCGCCGTAGCCAGTGAAGCATTTTCGCATCCTTTCAGTCATAAGATCCATATTGGGAAGACATTTTGCTTCCACTATCTGTATGTCCAAATCTCCATGCAAGAGCATACTAGTACCTGATTCAGCTGAGTGTTTCCCCATTGTACTGATTTATGATGATAAAATCCACCAAATAATAAAGTAAACCAGAAGCTAAACCACCATTATCCTGGAGAACACATCCTTTGCCAGGCAAATCACAATGTAGGGTGCTGCAGAATGATACCTGGAGAATATGACAAGAACTGTAAAATATGAGTCCGTAATAGCATGAGAAATAATCATATACGAGATCTATAATTTGTACCACAAAGACCTTGAACCCATAATAGGGACATTGTACCTGATTCTAGTTGTATGTTTTTTAATCAAATTCTTGACTGGAGATCAAAGCAGACCTCCTCGCTGAGTCGGGAACATATGCATTTGCTGCTGGATCAAAAAGTGAAGACGATTCCCCAGGCTTCACCTGACAGCAGAGCTCTCTTCCCCATCCACTTTATTCTGTATGTCTAAGCCTCTCAACTTCACATTGGCTTCCAACTCCAACTTGCAGATGAAAACCTTATACAAGTCCTGTTCTGTATGACATCCATACATTAGTAGGAAGAATCTGGTTATAAAATGTCAGGAAGCAAAAGCACACATACAATATATTTAGCCTCCTCCGGTGAGGAGCATAGGCTGGGGAGAAGGCTGTTGTACCGCCAGATCTGCAGACCAGAAAAAAAAGAGATGAAGATGGAGAGAGTAGAGGCGAGGGATGATGAAAGAGAGAGATGGAAAGCGCAAGGGGCATTTTGTTCATTTGCCATTTTCTCAACCTTTTATCTTTACTATTAATAAACAACAGAGTGTTGGTTGTGGTCCATTCACCTCTCCACCACTAATAACCGTAGCAAGCCAACCTCCCGGTTTTCTTGGTTGTTCGCTGACGTTGTGTAAAAATAGCTGATTTACTAACAATTGATTAAGGCTAGTCACCCTTTACATTTGAATCAGATCAATACCCCTTTAATTTTTCATCAAACCCATGCATGATAATGCTGCAGCTCTAGGCAACATCATAGACTCCAATCCGAGTATTATTACTTCTCAATTTGCAGAAGAATTTGAAAAAAAAAAACACTTCAATAGCTAAATCCAAAGAAAGATGGAAATTAAGTGGTCCAAAATGCAATTCTTCTGATCTAACTGATATCAAAATATTCCAGAGGGTTTATGACGCCAACATCCCCACAATTTGGAAGGGGGAAAATAGGGAAAATGAGGAAATATGGATGCTGAATGTTTGATCAAACAACATGGAAGGTGGATGCGATCTGCCAAAACAGGATGGTATAAAAGCAATTGGACCCCTGACGACTTCTTTTGTACCTATGGAGGCCAGAAGGCTACTAGCTATTGAAGCAGATCTATTGTGTTATGTAACTCTTTCTCCAATAAACTCAATTTTCCTTCAAATAGTTTATCTGCCAGGTTTAATGCTCTGGCTTCCTATGTGCAGAGAATACAGCATGCATGAAGTCGTACAACACTTGACAGCAATTGGCACCCTTTGAGACAATGCAAAATAGACTTGACAAATTATAAAATACAATACTGCTAGAAAAATATATTATAGCGTGGTGAGATGTAGACTGTTTACCATTTTCTTGAGCAATGAAAGCTTGCTACTCCACATTCCATAGTCAATTTATCAAAAGCACATAAAAGATTCATCAAATTCTTTTCTTGAACAAAAACAATAGCCTAAGCTACATCAAGAACCCTCACAAAAAATGGTTGAGCATGAATTAACCGGTCCCTAGAGGTAAACAAATCCTCTAACGTCTTCTGGTAGCAATAAACAAGAGATAACATATACGATTATCTTTTAAAAAAATTAACACGCTCTAATCGTCACAATGCATCAGTAATAACAGAAGAATCTCCAATCTCATATCTCCAAGGCTAACCACTACAATCCATGGATACAAACCAATGACGCAAGTTGGCCTGCCCGTAAACTAATCTACATCATCTCTAACCCAACACAGGAGTAAGAAGTAACATCAAATCAAATCCAATGCGAAAGCAATGCAGCACATCGGGGACGGGTTAAAATTAAGAAATGGGGGGGGGGGGGGGTAAAAATTTGGGGGCTAGGGTTCTTACAGAAGCGGAGTAATAACTAATAACCCGCGCGATGTTCTTCCTCTCATACCCCATCGACCCATCCATGGCGCGCGGAGGGAGGAGAGCTCGCGGCCTCGGCGGAGCACGACGGTGCACCAGCGTGGCGTGCGGCGGCGAGGAGGCAGCGCTCCGGGTAAGCTCGGCGATTCGTAGGTGGGCCCGGTTTGGGCCTAGTCCACTGCGGCCCAGATGGTAGTTGTCGACAATGGTGGTCTTGGCTCGCAAAGCTGGACCGGGACGGTTGCATGTACGGATCGGCCCAGCCCATCCCCGCGCGCCTTTTTTTTCATACTTTTTTTTCCGATTTTGGCGCCTTCGGACTCTTTTTTTTTTTCCGTTTCTTTCTGATTTTTTTTTCAATCTTTCGCACACCTCTTTACAAATGTAGATTTGTAAGTTTTTAATCTTGACTTGAAAGTTTTCAAATTTGAGTTGAAAGTTTTTAAATCTGGGTTGAAAGTTTTCAAATCTGGGTTAAAAGTTTTAAATTTGAGTTGAAAATTTTTCCAATTTGACATGAAAAGTTGAAAGTTTTTCAAATTTGAGATGAGAAGTTGAAAGTTTTCAAATCTGGGTTGAAAGTTTCCAAATTTGGGGGGAAAGTTTTCAAATTTTGACTTCACGTATAGATTTATTTTCAACCTGTTACTTAAAAAATTCTTCAGAAAAAAACATAAATCTTACCTTAATTATCGTCATTATCTAACACTAACCGGATTAGTTAGTTTAGATGAACGCGTCTCCGGAAAGAAAATTCTGGAAAAAAAAGAAAAGCTCATGGGACGCAGATCCACACGGTGACGAGGGCCTGCCACGTGGCACGTGCGTGACTTAGAGAAGTCGCGCGTACGCGCTAATTATCAAAACCGATGTCATAGAGGCACGGCCCCATTTTTCCGTTTAGGTGTAAGTCCACTTTAACTCCCTCACGTACTGCTCCAATCTTACCCCTTAACTGCAACACCAGATATATTGTAATTTGACTTCCTCAACGGTTTTGAGAGCGGTTTTTTGCTGACGTGGCTTGTTGGCTTGGTCAACCCTTGCTGACGTGGCAACCCAGTCACAACGTAGAAGTGGGCCAAATGTAAGTGACTAGAGAGAAAAAAATACTGTGGCCCACTTGTCATACTCACTTCCTCTCTGTCTCTCTTCCTACCTTCTCCCCCATCAGCAGTGGTGAGGAAGGAGCGGTGGCAGTGGCCTGAGGCGGCGGGCGGCGGTGGTAACCATCGATGCCGGACAGGGGTTGTACTGTCTTAGCAGTTAAATTGCACCGGTTTGAATAGCTAGGGCTAAGATATTAGTATTCTGGTTGAGAGATACGAATTAGATTGGAGAGAGAGTCAAAGTGGACTTATTTTGCTTATGCATATGTTAATCCGAACCGCATATTAACAACAAAAAAGAAATTTATGGGTAAGACTTGTATATACATGTTTCTAGTGTCCGATGTGTAAAATAAACTTCGATAAAAAAACTACAAAATCAAAAAAATTAAGTTTTAAATTTAAAATTCGGCTAGCATAAGCGATACTATGGGGCTATGCATTTATTGCAGTTGACTCAAAATTCTGTATGCTGCTGTTGACTTGGCATTTTGCAAACGGCGATGCAACATTTCTCTGTTTTTCTTTTTCGAAAACACTTATCCATTTTTTCCCTCTCCGATTTATCAAAGGACGAAACTCTTCGTTATAGCAAAGCAACAGAACACATGAAAATAATAGATAGAGAGAAGAATATGCGGTATATATAGTTATGAATATTCCGACGAAGCTGTATTTCGTTCACTTGTATAAATAGGTCATATTTTTGCTGTTTGACACTTTGTGATGTTCTCAATAAAATGGTACTTCCTCATATAAAATATTGAATGCAGCTAACTTAAACTAATTGTCACTAGTACAGATCCGGCCCTCTGTGACGAGCGAACATATGCCTAGACTTCTTGGGCCGTCAGAACGAAGTTATCTCAATCAGGCTTAAAAATACTCCGTTGTAAATGTACTCGTACAGACATAATCGGGGCCCAAGTACATATAGCCCGTCACCGATGACACTCATCTGTGACGGGCTCAGAGTTAGGCCCGATTGAGATGACCTCCACTATCTCAATCGGGCCCTGATACTGAGCCCGTCACAGATGAGTGTCATCGGTGACGGGCTCCAAAAAAAGGCCCGATTGAGATGGCCTTAATGCTCGTCACCGATGACTCTTATCGGTGTCGGGCTTTTATTTATGCCCGTTAGAGATGACTGTCCGCCCGTTAGAGATGTCGTATCTTTGGCCCGATTGAGATATATTTTGCACACTATAAATAGTCCACCCGACTGTTGTCTGAAGTTATCCCACTGTTCACTATTTTGGTGGGAGATTGAAGGAGGTGAATTTTTGACATTTTTTTTCCAAAGAAGAACAGGAAAAATCATAAAAGTAAGTAAAAAGGTATTGATAATTTCTTATTAATTGAGTAGTATGTTAACTAATATTTTATTCATTTTTCAGCGATGGATCGAAGTTGGATGTACATGACTGGCTTGATGCGTCAGTACAAGGAGTATAAAGATGGCATATTAAGTTTTATGAAAGCCGCGGAGGAGGATAGGATAAGAAGAAACGACAAGTGCATGTGTTGTCCATGTAGTGATTGCAGGAATGAGATTTTGTGGGAAGATGAAAGGAAGTACACGCTCACTTGATATGCCGGGGATTCATGGAGAGTTACACATGTTGGGTGAAGTATGGAGAGCAAGATTCGGATACTGATGGTGCAACTGTAGATGGAAATGGTGCAGACAATCATGAAGAAGGAGATGAAGAAGAGCATGACATGTTTGTCCCATCTCTATTGGGCGGTGAAATGGTTGATGTGGACCCTGATCTGCTGCAAGACATGTTACGTGACGCTGATGACCCAGCTATGAACGAGAGAGATTCCATGAAGTTCAGCAGGTTGGTCAGTGACTTGGAGACTCCTCTATACGCCGGATGCAAGCCAAAGCACACCAAATTGTCAGCAACATTAGACCTAATGAAGTTGAAGGCTAGTAGTGGATGGACAGACAAGAGTTTTATAGAACTTTTGGGAATACTGAAGGACATGCTTTCTCAGGAGAACACATTGCCCGAGACGACATATGAAGCAAAACAGGTTATGCGTCCCCTAGGGTTAGAGCTCCAGAGAATTCACGCATGTCCAAACGACTACATATTGTACCACAAGCAATACGTGGACTTAGATGCTTGTCCTGTCTACAAGGCTTCTCGATACAAGCGAAAGAAGAGCGCGGGGAAGGGAAAGAATTCAAAGCGGGGTGGTCCGACGAAGGTTGTATGGTATCTACCAATCATTGATCGTTTCAAGAGAATATTTGCCAACCCCAACGAAGCAAAGTTAGTACGTTGGCATGCCACAGAGAGAAGGAATGACGGTTTGCTAAGACACCCTGCGGATTCGATTCAATGGAGGAATATCGATCGAAAGCACAAAGACTTTGCTACCGACCCCAGAAACATGAGGATATGTTTGTGTACGGATGGCATGAATCCTTTCGGAGACATGAGCAGTTCTCACAACACTTGGCCAGTTCTTATTGCGAACTATAACCTCCCGTTATGGTTGTGCTTCAAAAGAAAATATATTATGTTGTACTTGTTAATCCATGGTCCAAGACAACCCGGCAATGATATCGATGACCTTGAAATTCTGTGGAAAGAGGGTGTGGAAACTTGGGATGCATATGGTCAGGATAACTTCACGCTACGAGTTCTATTGTTCTGCACCATTAATGTCCCGCACTGGGTAATATTTCTGGACAAATCGTGAAAGGAAAGAAGGCATGCTCTGACTGTATGGAACATACACGTAGTAGGTGGCTGAAGAAATCAAGAAATATGGTTTACATGGGTCATAGGAGATGACTCCCCCTATGGCATGCCTTTAGAAGAAAGAAGAAAATTTTCAATGGTAAGAAAGAACTTGGGTCTGCCCCTGAGGATTTGTTCGGAGATCAGGTATACAACATGGTGAAGGACATTACTAATGAGTTTGGGAAGAAAAGAAAACATAGCAATGAGGACAAGAAGAGGATGTGGAAAAAAATCCATATTTTGGCGGCTACCTTATTGGAAAGATCTTGAGATCAATCATTGCATTGATCTGATGCACGTAGAGAAGAATGTGTGCGATAGCTTGCTGGGGCTATTGCTGAATATGCCTGGCAAGACAAAGGACGGGTTGAATGCGCGTCTTGATCTACAGGAGATGAACATTCGTAGTGAACTTCAGCCTGTTACGGATGAGAAGACAGGAAGAGTGTACCTCCCACCAGCTTGCCACACATTGTCGAATGATGAGAAGATAGCAATGCTATCATGTCTGGCATATATTAAAGTTCCTTCAGGCTATTGTGTGAGAATAAGTACGTACGTTAAATTGGAGGATCTAAAACTGGTTGGAATGAAGTCTCACGATTACCACATGCTAATCACAAAGATATTGCCAGTTGCTATCAGAGGCATTCTACCACCACAAGTCCGTCACACGATCCAACGGCTTTGTGCCTTCTTCAATGTAATCGGTCAGAAGATTATAGATCCAGAAGACTTAGATGGGTTGCAAGCCGATATTGTCAGTACCCTATGTCACTTGGAGATGTATTTTCCACTAGCTTTGTTCAATATCATGGTTCATCTCACTGTTCACCCAGTGAAGCAAACAAAAATATATGGGCCAGCTTTTATGAGAAAAATGTGGCCGTTCGAGAGGTACATGGGAATTCTGAAGTCGTATGTTCGGAACAGAGCAAAACCAGAGGGGAGCATCATTGAAGGTTACACGACCGAGGAGGCCATTGAGTTCTGTATCGATTACATGGCCGAGATTGATCCTATCGGAGTTCCTGCGTCTCGCCACGAAGGAAGGTTGCAGGTGTCGGCACAACTGGCAGAAAAAGAATTGTTTCCAATCAAGCTTCGTACGTGCAGGCTCGTTTCGCAGTGCTGCAACATATGGTTGAAGTAACCCCATACTTTGATGAGCATTTAGCGAAGGTCCGACGGGACAATATTGGTCGATCAGATATTTGGATCAACAGAGAACATGGTTCTTGCTTCAATGAATGGTTCAAGGATCGTGTAGCATGGTCGACCGATGGCGCAAGTGAGATATTACAAAGGTTGGCAAGGGGTCCATCTTGGGATGTTGACACATGGCAAGGGTACGATATCAATGGATACACATTTTACACCGTCACACAAGATGAGAAAAGCACAGTGCAAAACAGTGGAGTCCGTATAGATGCATATCAGGATCAGGCTAGATCAAGCACATACTACGGCCGCATAGAGCAGATATGGGAGCTGAACTACCTGAACTTCAAAGTCCCGTTGTTTCATTGCAGTTGGGTGAAGGATTCACCTTAGTGGACCTGGCTAAGGTTGGATACGCAGACGAACCATTCGTACTAGCGAAGCAGGTCGAACAGATTTTCTACATAAAAGACCCCGCAAACAAGAAGATGCACGTCATTAGGGATGGCAAGTGAAGAATTGTGGGGGTGGACAACGTCGTCGATGAAGAAGAATACAACAAGAATCTTCATGTGAGACCTTAGATCGACCTTGACGATGATCTCGAAGATGAAGTGGCGTACGTTCGTTCAGACCATTCGGAATGCATATCACTATAAATGAAGTCTTTGTAGTAATGCAATTTCCAAATTGGTATCAGTAATGATGTATTTAATTTGTATTGGAGCCTTAATGAATGAATTGCATATGTTTCATGCCATTCCAGTTAATTACGATTTAAAACTCTTTGAAGAAATGGATTTGTTAATTATGTGGTTTTAAAAAATTGTTAGGAATTTTAAACTAGATGTGAGAAAACTAATTGTCAATTATATGATTTTTAAAAATTAATAGGAATTTTAAACTATGTAAATAAGACATTTGTTAAAAATAATAGGAATTTTAAACTATATGCGAGGAAGGTATTTGTTAATTATATGAATTTTAAATTATATGTGAGGAAGGCATTTGTTAATTATATGAATTTTAAAAAATTAATAGGAATTTTAAACTATGTAAATAAGACATTTTTAATTATACGTGATTATAAATTATTGTATTACTTAAATATTAATTTTATAATTTTAACATCATTTTAAAACTATTTTAATAAGTTATCTGTGACGGGCTTTAGTACCATGCCCGATAGAGATGTAATCATCTCAATCGGGCTTAGTACTAATGCCCATCACAGATGAGTGTCATCCGTATCGGGCTTACAAATAGCGCCCGTTACGGATGAGTGTCATCCGCATCAGGTATAGTACTTTGCCCGATAGAGATGAGGATTGACTAGGGTTTACTTAGTCAATCCTCATCCACAGGTCCTTACTCTCTCCGCCGCCGCTGCCTCTTACTCTCTCTCACTTTCTCACTCTCTCAGATCCACCGCCGCCACCGCCTTCTCCTCCTCGACGCCGCCGCCGCCTCCTCCTCCTCGACACCGCCGTCGCCCTCTCGATTCACTGACCGTGGCCTCCTCCTTCCTCGTCGTCCATGAGCCCTTGTGGATCCGGCCTCCCTGACCGCTAGCGCCTCCTCCATGCCCAAGACCACTGCCGCCGGCCTCCTCTCCAAGTCCGCGTCCTCCATGCCCAAGACCGCCGCCACCGGCCTCCGCTCCAAGTCCGCCGCCGCCGGCTTCCTCTCCGCCAAGTCCTCAAGATCGATGCCAAGTCCTCTCCAAGTCCGCCGGCTTCCTCTACACCAAGTCTGCACACCGCCACCTACAAGATCCAGAGGCCACGTCGACCCCGAGCCCAGCCGTCGTCGTCAACACCGACGTTGCCTCTTCTTCTCCCTGGAATGCATGTCTTCCCTCTTCTCCTTTGAAATGCCATGTGTGTAGATATTGTGATGTAGTGGGCTGTGATGCCATGTTGGGATGCAGTGGGCTGTGATGGAATTAATTTGTGATTTTTGGGGAAAATGCCATGTTGGGATGCAGTGGGCTGTGATGGAATTAATTTGTGATTTTTGGGGGAAATGCCATGTTGGGATGCTGTGGGGGCTGTGATGGATGTATTTGTGATGAATGGCCAATGATGATTGCTCAAGAACAGACCCTATACACTCCTGATTTTTGGGTTTTTTCAATAAGAACAGACACTTGTTCATTTTTTTAGGGGGGGGAGTGGTAGTATGGGATGTTTTGCAAAATGGATGCATTTTTGGGCCGGCCTCACTCTTGTTCTTGTTTATGTTTAAATGTGGGTTTTTAATGCATAAGAACAGACCGTATACACTTGTGATTTTTGGGTTTTGTCAATAAGAACAGACCATCTACACTTGTTCATTTTTTTTGGGAGGAGTGGTAGTATTGGATGTTTTACAAAAATTGATGCATTTTTGGGCTGGCCTCACTCTTGTTCTTGTTTAGGTTTAAATGTGGGTTTTTAATGCATAAGAACAGACCCTATACACTTGTGAGTTTTGGGTTTTGTCAATAAGAACAGACCATCTACTCTTGTTCATTTTTTTGGGAGGAGTGGCAGTAAGGGATGTTTTGCAAAAATGGATGCATTTTTGGGCCAGCCTCACTCTGGTTCTTGTTTAGGTTTAAATGTGGGGTTTTAACGCATAACAACATACCATCTACACTTGTTCTTTTTGGGTTTTTTCAACAAGAACAGACCATCTACACTTGTTGTTTTTTTTAGGAAAGAAAATGAGCAAAACTGAGGCCAAACTTATTACATGTCATGACTTGTGTACTATGGGCTGTTTTGGGTGATTTTGAGGGAAATGGGATGGATATGCATAGGCCTGTTATTAAATGAAGTTAGTGAAATTATGGCATTTAGGAGAATACGAAGTGTTCCGGTTGCCAAATCTAGTTTGGTCGGGTTACTGCCTGCACGGTACCGACCAAGACAAATTGGTAAACAGAACATTTCGTTCAAATAAGACATGTCTAGAAATCTGTTATCATTACCAATATCCTAGATTGCTTTCAAGGTCATTTCTTTAGGGAACCCCATTCCCATAAATTCAGTATCCAAAGCTGGTTGTTGTATCTATGGGAAAGGGTTCCCTAACGAAATGATCTTGGACGCAATCTAGGAGTTTGCTGACGATAACGTTAGGGATCTTGGATGCAATCTAAGGATAGGAAGGGTTTTGGTTGCCTGTGTGTTCTATCTGTGTCCTCCTCGTCAGCAGATATGTAACATCCATGTTCCTCAAGGCCGGAGAATATGGGATCTCGACCTCGACATCCGTATCCCACTGGAACTTGCTACTGTTGCCACTATCTTATGGTAGTGACATTGATAGCAAGTTCGAGTGGGATACTGATGTCGAGGTCGAGTTCCCAGCTGCTCCAGCCTTGTTGAGCATGGATGCTCGTGTTCCTTTGTCACAACCGGAAATAACCCAATGGGCATTCCTTACGTGCGTGTATTATTCCTTGTCCCAGGAGGCAAGGTACACCAAAAGTTGATACATTTCAGAGTTTATCAAGCAGAAGCGTGAATAGTTACTTTATGTCACGCCCGGAAATTCACTAGTAATTTCCGAACTTATTTGTGCATAAAATCCTCGTCCAGGAATCAGCCGAGGTACACAAACTGACAATTTAATATACAAATCCATCATAATAATAACGTTACACACTTACAAAAGAAAAGAAAACAGCAGCGGAATTAACGGTCTAGCGATGGCTTCAGCTCCACTCCCACAGGCAGCTCAACTGGGGTATAAGCCAAACGTCTTCTCCTTCTGGATCCTTTATCTTCAACTGAGGTTTGATTGATTATTGCAAGAATGAGCATATGACATACTCAACAAGCCACACAGCAAATATGCAAGTGCACAAGGATACCAAAGGATGGCATAATATAGGCTCATTTGCGAAAGCAGCATTTAGCAAAGAGTTAAGAGTAGTAAAACAGTAGAGTAATTAATTAAAAATTTTAATCAACACTGAACAGCACACCCATGCTGCACAGGCCCAACCATCCTGAACAACCATACCCGGCTGTACAGATCTAACTCCAAACCAGGAGCTAAGCAAATTATTACCAGGTATAACATCCATAATTATTGTGAGAGGTGTGAGACTAATCACGAAAAACATTGCTCAACCCGCCCATAACCGCGGGCACGGCTATTCGAATAGTTTTACTCTGGCCAGAGGTGTACCACTGTACCCACAAGACACAACCCCTCATCATGTCACCATGTGCCTCAATACCACCACGGTACCTCGGAAAGGAGTTGTGACAATACCCCTTGCACAACCTAACCCATTACAGCGCACCTTTCCTGGATCATAATCACCCCCTTATAAACAAGGCATGGACTCCCCAGCGACCCCCGTGGACTTCTCGCCACTTCTCAGTCTGGCGCACTATAATGAATCACGCTACACAAAAGATAAAGCCGTTGCCCACGCTGGCTTGTGGTTGGCACGATAAATGTTTCACAACAGTAGCTCGTGAACTGGTCCTTAATTGTCATGAGCACGACTCTCAAAACCATGTGCTCACAACCCACCATTATCAAGTTTTAGTTGGCAAGTAATTAATCAACCAATCACGATTAACCATCGTGAACTATCATTAAGCCATCCTTAAATAATAGTGAGTCATAAGTTATCCCAATAGTGTGCTAATGTTTCTAAGCATGGCTAAGCAATCATAACTAATATCTAGCTGAACCAATATATAAAGCCCAACTAGTCAAGTTATAATAACCCAAGGTATCAAGGAATAAAGTAATCAATGCAAATTGGCCATAACAAAGGAATAAGTTCACACCACCCGGTGACATTCGAAAATAAATGCACAGTTGAAATAAATAGAGAATTTAAATATAGGATCAACATGCTCAAAGGATTGTGTTTAGGATCTGTGTGACTTGCCTTGCAATAATCGGTCTTCAAGTAATCTTCTTGATCACTTCCGACGCACTTCACGAACCTTCGCAACGACGGAAACGACAAGCTAACACGCAAAACGAAGAAAAAGACTAATAAAAACCAAATAAACAGTACATATAAAGTAAACAAACATGTAGATCATGATTTTAGATGAATTTAGCAACTTGAACCACTCAAAACCGAGTTACGATGATTTAGTTATGAATTTCCGAAGATTTAATCTATTAGAAAAAACTGGAAAAGGAGAAGATGATGACGTCATGATGACATCATCAATGGCCGGACCAAGATGGCGACCTCGCCGGAGATAGAGCGACCGGCTGCGGATTTGGAGGACATGAACACGTAGAGGACGACGAGACGAACCCAACGATACTCACCCTCGTGCCAAACGACGAACGACGACGGCCGGCGACGAGGTCTAGCGGCGGCACGGCTCGGGTTCACGGGGCGGCGGAGCTCCGATGACCGGCGACGGAAAAGGAAGGGTGGCCGAGCTTCCCCTCACCACGGCGCACCCAACGGTGGTGACGGCGACCGGCGACGACGATGGAGACGGCGGCGCGGCGGCACCGGAGATGGCCGGCGGCGGCGACGGGGTGGAGCACGTGGCGGCGGCGCTACGAGGCACGGGAGACCACGGGAGAGGGGGCAAACGAAAGAGGAGGACTAGGGGGTCCTATTTATAGCCTTGGATTGAAGAGATCGGACTCCTCCCGCAAGAAATCGATCCGGGAAATCAAAAACTCGGTTTTGGAGATAAACTCGAAAACGAGTTTGATTCGGATAAGATACTCAACGATTTGCTCCGATTTTTGGGGGGTAAAGATAGAGGAGGATAAGAGGAATATTTCCCCTCAACTAAATTGGAAAAAGGAGCAACGGGGAGGCGAGATTTGGAAGGAAGAGGCGGCGGCACAGGGCACAGCACGGGCGGCTCGGCTCTGTCCAGAGCTGGAAGATGAACAGTGCCAGGGAGGGAAAGTAGACTTTCTGCTGGGCTTCTACTTCCAAAGACTGATTAAAGGAGGGACAAAAGCAGACTTCGGGAAAGAGAGGAAAAGGGCTGCAGGCTGAGAGGAGACTGGGCCGAGAGTGAGAGGACTTTTCCTAATTCGGCCCGAAAAGGTAAAGGTGATTTTAAATACTTTTCCAATTAAATTAATCACTGAAATGCTCTTTGTAAGATTAAAAAAATAGGAATTGAGCTCCGAAAAATCCGAGAAAATTCCAGAGAGTATAATTAACCATGGAGAATTTAATAAAAATTAAATCCATCCATGCTTTATATTTAGGAAATTTTATTTCCCACATTTAACTTCACTTGTAAATTAATGAACATTTAATATAAATTCTATTATTAATTTATTAAATAATTTATAAATCCTGAAACGAAAATCAGGATGTGACACTTTATTACATGGGCGGTGAAGGCCCAGCACACACAAAGACAAACGGGAAACAGCGGAAGACTAGGGCGACGACCACAGGCGCTTGACGGCAGGCACGAGCTAGACACCAAAGCCTTCATCATCCAGGGGCTCCTCTTCTGGGTTTGGGAAAAATTGAGCAAGACTGAGTACAACCACCGTACTCAACAAGACACACCCATAAGTGCAGAGTAAATGCAAGGGAGTACAAGGGGGTTATAATATAAAGGGTTAGGGTTTGCAGTAAACAGCATTAAAAGACACTTAGTTGCTCAAAGCTATTTTGTAAACACGATTCTAGAGCTATACAATATTATTAATCAAGGCCGTGAACCCACACGAACCTACCTTAACCCAAGGCCTACGATGATTCAGACCGAACTGGCAACCCGACCCTGGGTCCCAGCTCGTCCCAAGCCAACCAACTTGGGTACATTGCTCGGCTTGCCCATAACCGAGGGCACGGCTATTCGAATAGGTTATACTCTGATTAGAGGTGTACATCTTTACCCACAAGACACATCTTCCTCACGTGTAACCACGTGCCACATACCACCACGGTATACGGACGGAAGACATGACATAGTTTCCAACCCATCCTAGCCATAGACAAGAGTACCGACCCAACCACACCTACGCCCGGAACCCCCGGGACAGGTAGGCAGGACTGAGCCCCTAGCAGCAGGACACCGGCCCTGTGCCATGACATCTCGACTACCGGGCCGCAGCTCGTGTAGCCTTCATTTGTCCTAGAGATGTCCATCGACCCCCGACTTCGTCCATCTCCATCCGTGTACTTTTGTTTATAACCAGACTGAGCCACAAACTAAGCCTTACCCACTAGACATGTGGAAGTACGGTAGTGCTTTGCAACAGAGGCCCGAAGACCGGTCCTTATATGGCCGAGGTGCTACTATCAAAACCATGCACCCTGAGCCCAGCCTAAAACCATTTTGAGGGTTTTGAATAGAGGGGGAGGTGTGAATCCAATTCCACAATAATCCATCCATTCCATAGTGTCCAGGTGATGAGAAAATTCCCAAAGACTAGAGTTGTAAAACCACCTAATGTTGCCTAATTAACCAGCGAAGCATCTACCTAAAATCATACTAGTGGTACCATGAGTAGAGTGTCCACTAGTTGGGGTTTTGTTTATTCTAGGGTGAACAAGGAAATAATAACAATAACAATAATAAGGTCATAACAAAGGTAAATAGGTATGGCTAGATAAAACAGTGATAACGCGGGAATTTAAATAAAGCGATAATGCAATAATTTAAATCAAAATAATTTTATAAACTGGGATTCAATATGTTCAAGGATGATGTGACTTGCCTTGCTCACTTTCCCAAACGTCGGCTTCAACCTTCACGAAGAGCGGATCTTCCGAAGCTGCCGCGTCTACACGACCAACGGAAAAGAAAAGGCTTTTACTCTAATAAACTCCATATAACAAGCAGGAACAAAGCACAAAAATGGGTTCTTGACTTCTTAAGGAAAAATTAGAGACTTGAATGGTCCAATTCCGAGTTCAAATGGCCAAGTTATGGCCATTTGAAGTTTATATGCTCTTTAAATGAATATTTGCGAATTTCTTCATTTAAATTTTAATTTAAAAAGGGTTTATTGCGTCAGCCGAGGGGAGGGGGCGCGCGGACCGGGTCCACGGGAGTGGGGCCCACGCGGCAGCCTCACAGTCCACGGTGGACCGGGCGCACCCGGGCTCGCACCGGTCGGCGCCGTGGGCCGCACGGTCAGCCGCACCCGAGGGCACGGGTGGCTGACGGCCG